>NC_133620.1:423909627-425189627 GCF_048593235.1 Sminthopsis crassicaudata
GTATCTACTATACTGTTTTCCTGATTTTACTATAATGTGCATTTTTCTGAATGCAATGATTATTTGATTTTTGATTTTGTATCCTTAATACATAGATAATTAGCCCTTAATTTATATTTTTATTGTTTTTTGCTCATTTTCAGTTTTCTCTGACTTTTTGTGTTGGAGTTTTCTTGGCAAAGATCCTGCAATGGTTTGCCATTTTTTTTCTGGCTCATTTTATAGATGAGAAAATTAAGGCAACAATATTAAATAACTTTCTTAATATCACATAGCTAGAAAGTTTCAGAGGCTCAGTCTGAATTCAGGAAGATGAGTCTTTCTGATGTCTACCTGATGAGCAACAACAATGCTCCCATTAAAAAAATAAATAAATAAATCTGTTCAATTGAATTGAACTGGTGGAGCTTGTTAATTTTTTTCCCACTCTTGATTCATTTCTCTGAGAAATTTTTATGTGATCCTGGGTATAAAGAGTCAAACATTTACAGATAATAAATCATAATTTCAGAATCCGCATGATCCCCACATTTAGTTATGAGATCCCCATACAGAGTCACAAAATTACAGTTTAAGGAAATGGGAACTAGAATGCTAGATGGCTTAAAGTAATGGCTGAAATGCAGCATTGTAAATCAAAAAATATAATTCTGGATATGGAGTAAGGATATTTTGGTCTAACTCCTTGAGACATCAATAGACAAGTTACTAAACTCTCACAATCTTATTGCTAACCTATAAAATGGAAAAAAATATTTAACATTTTTGTGACAGATCCATTGTGAGAAAAATTCTTTGAAAACCAGAAAGTGTTATAGCATGTGAATTATCATTAATGTATTAGCCAGACCTTTTGCAAAAGCCATATTAATAATGATACATGTTATCAATCTGAAAACAAAAATCAAGAAAATTTCTGCAATTATTGGGAGGTTTGTCTCTCTGAACCTACCTTAGAATTGGACACTCTCAAATTATCTAATTGGCACACACTTAGGTTAAAGAAATATAGTGAATAAATAACTTTGAAGTCAGGGAAGCCTGGGGTTCACCTGTGACATATACTAACTGTGTAACCATTAATAAGCCACATAACTTCTCGAAAATTCTAAGCTGCATAAAAAGTGCCAACCTACATTGCTAGAAAGTTTCCTTAACTGAGAGATCTCTCTAATAATGAAATTACAGGCAAATTCCTATCATTATCATTCTAGCTGTCACTTGTATAACCCTTTTATAGCTTACTTATGTAAAATAAACCCTATGCACTGCATACCTGTAAATGAATACTCCAAAAATAACAGATTACACATTCTATGTCTCAGACTATTGATCATAAAAGCTCTCTATGAAAGAAGCTCCAGTCTTGCTTCATCTTTTATCAATGACTATTTCTAGTACTAGGAATCTAGTATTCTGAATGAATCCATTTAGTACATGAAACATGATTTTGCTGCCAAAATACTAATTAAAATTTTATGGCATATACAACCAGCCTCTTTTAAAATTCATTCTGCTGGTTTAATGGGTTTAAAATACTCATGTGTATCAACTGATATTCCATGTGGCCCATCCCATAGAATGATTAAACAGGTAGTGTAAAGTTAACAAACAAAACATCTAAACTGAGATGTAAAAAAAAACAAACAAATATTTTGATAAAAGTATGGTCATTATATTCAATTTAGTGAAAAGTCAACATTTTTATGTTAATTGAAAGCAGAATAGAGTTTAAATATGAAAAACCACTGATATTTTTCCTTTGCACAAAAAAAAAAAAAAAAAAAAAAAAAAAAAGCCCCAACAGATGTCATCCTTCTGAAATTCTAGAGGACTTATTGAGTAAAGGGATTTGTTTTCAGGTACTTATCTACCTTTTAAATTTTTTCCTATTGGAGGATTTTTCTATTAAAAAATCTTTTGCTATATTTCCTTTATTTTTCTCTCCTTTACTTCTGTTTTCCTGATTGGTTTTCATTTCAAGTTTCTAAATTCAATGAGAAATAGAAAAGTGTAGAATATGCATGAGAGACAATGTACTTTAATTTTCTAAGCTGAGAAAGGTTAGGTATAGTAGACAGAGAAGTCTTAAATTTCATATAGTCAGTTAAGGATAGCTAAAGATATTTAAGATGAGCAATTTCACTTCCATCTGGTAGATTCTTATGAGATTCTTGCCGACATTGCCAAATGGATAGTGCATCAGACTAAGTAGAAAGAGGGGTGTTTTAAGCATAGATCACAAGCTGGAAGGGATTTCAGAACTCTCTAAAGCAAATAAGGAAACTGAGTATTTGAATAGATGATGTGAATTGCTCAAAGACACACAGTTGTTTTGTTCACACTTAAACCCGGGTTCTCTGATCCAAAAGTCAGCACTTTTTTACTATATTCATCATCCTCCATAATAAAGATTCTATGATTAAGTAAATGCTCAGAAAGTATACTTACTCTTAACAAATACATTCACTTATTTATTCACTCATTCGTTCACTTACTTCTTTATATCATCTTTGATTCATTTAGTCATTCAACAATTATTTACAAAAGGAAGAAACTGTTAAGTATGTTGGCTGTATTTCAAGAACTTGTGGTTTCAATAATATGGTATCTCTTGATATTTTGATATCCCTACCTTAGGTAATAAAAACTAATATGTTTTAATGACCAGAAACATTTCTACTTGATAGATGATTAGCTTCTTCAAGGTGAGCCTAGATGCTTCTTAATTCAGCTCAATAAAATACAAAGACATGAGAAATATGCCTTATATGTTCAAGGGTAGGATCAAAGCTATATTTGGAGTCAGGAGGACCTAGGATTAAATTCCATTTTTTATTTATATTGGTTGTATGAACCTAGGTAAATCCTTTTATCATTCAGGGTCTTTATAAATAAGATGCAAACTTTAATCTAACTTACATTGGTAGAAGAATGTCTTCCATGGGATGTCCCTGACTTTTAAAATAAAAAATGCAGTCCAAAACCAAAACCAAAGTAATCCAAAAATATATGCAATTTCATTAGATTTGTGATATGACAATTAAAATTGCTTGAGTTATTGTTTTTAAGGAGGATGTAATCTAATAAGAGGTTCCCAGTGTGATTTGGAGAAAGCTGTAGAGATCCAAAGCCCCTTAATTTGATCAGCAAAGTCAAATTAATATATAATTATTATATTTAAATGTAATATAATAAATATCAAGATAGAACCCATTTTGAAGAATATAGAGGGATAGTGAGCAAAATGTTACATACCCTTGTCTAATGACTGACATGTTTATATATATATATGTGACTAGTTTAATAATTGAGGGACAACCTTTGCACAAAAAAGTACTAGTTAGAATGATGATCATTCAAACTATGGGAGCTGATGAATTTATCTGCAATCTGATGCCAACTTTTATTTCAAGGTATGTTTAATTACTGTCTTATAATGCCCATTCAATAAACGTGTTAACTTTATTCCTATCCTCCAAATCACATTGTTGTTATTCTTTTGTTTCTTATTAAATGCCTGCCTATCCTTTAAAGCCCAACTGAAATATTTATCTTCTGTATATTTATACAGATAGCTGGCCATGTCTTCATCATCAATTCTTACAAAGTTATCTCTACTGCCAATTTCATGTGCATTTCTCAAATAATATTTTAACTATTTTAGTTAATATCTTACTGGATGTCAACTTGACACAAACTAAATCTTATCTAACTTTATATTTCCTTCTTTGAGCAGAGTGTCCTGTGCAAAATAGGCACTTGATAAATGTTTGACCTATTTGTATTTGATGTGTTTCTGATATCTTTCTTGGCTAGTCCTATTCTAATACTTTATCATGGAGTGGATTTTCAAATTCTATTCTGGTGAAGCCCATTTAACTAACACATGCTAGAAAAACTTCATACATAGACCTGGTGACAGACAGGCTGCCATCCAAGAGCCACACTACTTAAATTGATATAATCTTATCAATAGGCTGGCCACGGGATGATGATGTTTTTGGCAATGACTTTCACACATGGTCCATTAAGGTATAGATTGATTATGAAATGTGTCACTGGTGGGAGCATCGAGAGATATAAAATCATTGACTTTTGAAATATTAAGCTATTGTGAAGATTAATCAATGTGGACTAGATGCTAATGTAGTTAGGTGGGTATGAAGCTGGTTGACTGACCACATTCAAAGAGTTAATTAATGGAACATTCTCAAACTTGAGAATCACTAAAGTGAATGAATGAATGAATTTTAAAGAATTTACTGAACACAGAATATATAACAAATAATTTGCTAAGAATAATACAAATTAAAAGCAAAAACAGTCCCTGCCCTTAAGGAGCTTATATTTTAATAAATAGAAATCAAATATTTGGGAGCTAGAGACCAAGGAGGGTTATATTGATCTGAAAATTATAAGAATGGTAAATGGAATCACTGGCAAATGGAACTGACATATCTCTTCTAACAACAATAGCATAGGCTATATGATCAACAACATGGTATTTCTAATGATGAAAAATGTTAAACCTTTAAGGCTTGACATTTGGTCCTGACAGCAAGGTGTTTGTTCAAACTGTCTAAAAGATGACTAAACCGTAAGGAGTGAAGCAAAATTGTCTGGCACAAACCTTGTGTGGCAAGTTAAAACAAACACCAATCAAGAGAGCAAAGGTGCAGGCTAGAAATTATGGATAAGTCAAAAGACCTTTTTTAAGTTTTTTGTCAATGTTGTGAAAGTTTATCGGAAGGAACAAAAATGACTATATGTGACAATAAAAATAAAAATAATGACTAAAATATATAAAACATTTTAAATTTTATAAAGTACTTTACATATGTTATCTCATTTGAACTAATAAGAAATTAGAGATATATGTGAAGAACAATGCCTTTAATCAAAAGAATATCAACTGTATGAGTAGAGAGGTATTTTTGGACATGTCCTATGAAACATATGTGTGTATGCATATATAAATAGGTAAATAGACATATAAATATATAAATATATATAGACATGCATATATGTGTTTATATAGAGAGATTTACACACATATACATACATTGTGGAAAATTTAGTCTATTATGAGATCAACTTTATGAGATTTTGATTTCTTCCCCCAGCACACTCCAACTTAAATCTGCCCCAGACTCAAGCTCTACAGAAATAATTAATTATGGGTTTCACTAGAAAAATGGGCAGGCTAGTATATACTGAAACCATTTGACCAGATTACTATGTGATAGTCACCACAAAACATAACATAGAAATCATCTTAAAAGAAAGTAGCACCAGCAGGATGCTGAGCCAGACACAGAATTGAAATGCTTTAATAAATATTTTCCCCAACATGACAACATTTCCTTTTATTTTCTGTCCTTAGCTGAATCTATGCTAATTACATCATTATGACACATTATACCTCTAAATAGGCTTTTCTATATACATTTTAAATAACTACATGAACAGTTCCTTCTCATGTTAACAAATTTCTCATGTTAACAGGGTCTTCCCATGTTAGCAAACTCCTTCTAAAATCTCAAATTTTACATAATTTATGATATAATCAGCATCATTTACTCTATAAAAATCCTTGTCTTGTATTTCTGGATTTCTGAGTGCTTCAGGGAGTTTGATCTACCTATTGTGCATATAAATCTCATTCAAATGCTTTTGCTTGTGTAGGAGAGTGTCTGAACCTCAATTCTTTCAGAGGTGATACCACAATGTATACCTGATACCTCAACAATATGATTTGATTTGACAGTCTGACATTATAGTTTAAAAATCATCCATGTGACCTTTTGTTTCAATAAGAGAAGTAGGATGTCCAATAAAGGAGATCATCTTTCCATTGTAAAATGAGATTGGTCAGATTACACATGGAATATTGTTTTTGGTTCACAATGATAATTTTTAGGGAAAGCATTTACAAATTGGATGGAGAATAATCAGAAAAGTGATCACCATACAACCTGTGGGAAAAAACCTCAGATCAACATCAATCGGTATTTGATTTTCATTCCCCTATGGTTTGCTCAGCTTACTATAAAAGATTTGAATGATTGGATGGAGCTACTGGAAGAAATTTGTTCTCTAATGATTTCAAGGAGCAGTACTTGGCCAACAATGGAAATCTTCAATCTTTTGATTTAGGGGAAGGCGTGTTCATGTATAGCCCTTGTGAGAGAAAGGACAAACCTTTCAACCAAGGTCTTTAAAATAGAAAATAGAAAAAAAAAAACAAAAATAAAAACAAAAACAAAACAGAACTCCTGGAATGATGAGGTTTTTGGTTAGTGGATCAAGAAATTCTGAATGAGTGGTTATAAGAGGATCATCTTGGTATCAACATAGAATGAAGAACAGGTTGTCTACCAAAAGAGTTACAACTTCTTAGAGGCTTTCCTACCCAAGACTCTTATTCTTATTAAATGAGTGAATTTCATGCTTCTTCTGGCTATCTTCACCCATTTACTAAGGAGACTTAGTATATGTTTCATAGGTTTAAAATCATCTACCATATGATCCAGGTTATTGACATCTAGGACTTATTCTTTCTGTGAAGAAAAGAGGGAGATAAAGCCTAAAATCTGTGATCTTTTTCCTTCATACTTTTTAGTGATTCAAATTTTGTTCCCTCTCATTTGCCTTCCTTTAGTTTAATGTTTCTTATTTTTCCTAGTGATATTTATGATAGGAAATTCTCATGCTTAAGTTTAAAGTGTCATTTTTATCCTCACAATTATGGAAAACAGGTGTAATTATTATCCCCATATTGCTAATGAAGAAATTGAGGCAGAGAAATGCTAAATGATTTTCTGGGGCTCAAAGAGTTAATAGAGTCCATTGGATAAGATTTGATCTCAGATCTTCATGGATCCAGTTGCAGTTCTCTATTTTTTCTGCCACCTAGCTGCTTCAGAAGTGTAATATTAAAAAAAAAAAAAAAGTGCCTTAGAATGAATTCAAGGAATATGGTTTCAGTGCCTGATTCTATTATTCTTTCTATCACCTGTGTCCAGGAAAATGCCATTCATTCATTCATTCATTTATTCATTCATTCATTCATTCATATTGGTCTTCATTAAAGCCTATTGTGCACCACACATTATGATAGTGTAGGGATATAAAGATTAGGTTGGGATAATTTTAGTTTTGTGCTGTTTAAGTGGGAGTGGGCTAGAGAAATGCAACGCAACATATATGGAATTGATATTAGACTTGGACTCACTGTACTCTTGGCCTATAATCCTTTCAGTTGGGTTCAAACTCTATTTCTGTTGCTTACTTCCTTTTCAATTTCGGCCAAATCTTTTAGCTTCCTTAGGCACATTTCCTCATTTGTAAAATAAAGGGGTTAGACTAGATAACCTAAAGGTATAAATCTATATTCTTGAGAGTCTAAAATCCCCCAAGGACTAAAACCTATGATTTTGTAAATACATTCAGATGGACACATGTTGAAGTCACCTTATAACTAATGTTTTTTTTTAATAGAAAATAATGTTATAATCAGCTTCCAGTGTATTTTTAATTAATTTTAAGTTGATTTCAAGATATTCCCAGGGTGTGCTATAAAATCATGACTAGGAATTATCACTTTAAACATGACCATATGGCTTCATACAATATTATGGCTTTGATTAAAACAGTTTTAATTATGAGAACATGTTTGTGCAAGTATGTCCAAAGGACATCATGTGCTCTTTCTGCAAGAGAAGAAAAAAATATGATGCATTTTTACATATCTGTCAATACCTTCTAAGCCATGATCATCATTAACAGAACACTCTCGAGGGCACTTAAGGGGAACTGTGCATCAGCTGTAAATGTGTTATGACTTTATTTTCTTCCCTAAAAAAATAAAAGAGTCTCAATCCATTTCCCTCCTTATAAATTATAAACTGCCACTGCCCGTTGTTGAAGCTTTAACTGCTCTGAGGTGGAGCTCTTAGCTTGTATAGTATTAATAATGGTGCAGTCTGTCTGCCCTTCAGCTGAGACATTAACCTCAGGTCTTCTCAACTTGCCTCTAGTGGCTGCTCAAGTGGAGTTAAAGATCCCATCATGCTGTTCTGAAAGGAGATGGGTTAACCTAAGAGCTCTAACCTTCATTTTCAAAACATGTAATAGCCAAGGCCATGGGTGGGTCATAGCTTACTATTTAAGAGCTTCCAGCATGGTTTCCATAAGCTTCTGAGCCCTCAGAATCATAATAGTCATTTGTATAAGATATTTTGGAGATCTTAACTATGTTCATCTCAAAATCAACTATATTCAGCTTCACAGGACAAAAGGAGGAGTATACACAAGTTTTGAAGGGACAGGAAATGTTAATTATTCCCACATTTCAAGCACACATTAAAAAAAAATAGTGTAACCCATATTATCACCTGGAGAATTCCATTTCTGAATCTTGTATAATTCTCTCACTTTTGCTTTTCCTTCAGAATGAATCATTCTATTAAAAAAAAAAAAGATAAATTCATTCCCCTTTTGTTCTTTTTTTCTTTTTCCCAACACAACTAATGTAGAAATATGTTTATATAAATGTACATGTATAATCTATATCAGATTGTTTGCCATTTTGGGAAAGGGAAATGGAAAGGAGAAAGAGAAAAAAAATGAAAACTCAAAGTCTTATAAAAAGAGTGTTGAAAAGTATTTTTGCATAAAATTGGAAAAAAATAAAATTTGCTAAAAATTAAAAAGTTGCATAATCAGAAGTAGATGATAGCATTGATACTAAGATTCTTATTTCATCTGTTGGGAAACTTCTGAAATCACAGGACTTTACTCTTGTTTAATCTATATTCTTTTACTTAATGAATTCACTTCTTTTGTAGTGATGACTCTTTACTGGATGAACACCACCAGGTATTCCATTTTATTCAAACATTCAATCAGAAAGGATGGGACCTTAATTTTTTCAAATTCATTGGATGTTTCCTGTTATGCCCAGAACTCTGAATTTGAAACAAAGATTCTTACATGGTGCTAACTCAGTGGAATTGATAAAGACAATGATTACTTAGCATGGTGCTTAACAGTTCTCTGGTTCAGTACATATACTTAGTACTTAATATCGTTCCACAAGATTAACACTTATGATAAGAGAGCAACAAACTCAGCCAGAATCAGAACTAGGGAAGACCAGAGAAGTGGTGGCAGGCTCTCCTCCTTCACTTCTCCACTGAAACCAAGATGTGGAAGGCCTCCAGAAAACTAGCTGAGCTGCAGGAAATAAGACTTTGAAGGAAATAATAAGAGATTTGGACTTTAACACCTGGCTACCCGTGTGGAGATTACTGAATTGAAACAAAGGCTGCTCCCAGAGACCCCAAGAAAACTTCATCAGAGAACCTTTCATTTTAGAGAAAATATTACAGGTTCCAGTGGAGATGCTATTGCCATTGGTCAATTGAATTATAGTTCTTTTATGTATTGTTAGCCTACTTAGTATTTTGCTGATCTCAATTCAAACACTGTCTTCTTTAAAAATTTCCTGATGCTCTGAATGTTAGTGCTTCTTCTTCCTTAATATTAATTTATTGACTTGGTAAATGTTTTGTATCTAATTATAGTTGCATCTTATTTTTCCATGGTTTGAATATAAAACTCCTCAAGAATAATAACAGTTTTAATTTTGTTGTGTATCTCTAAAAATTAGCATAATACTTAAAATAAACAGTCACTCTATATATACTTCATAATGCATTGATTGAAGATATTTGGAGCATTTATTGATTATCATAAGTGTAGTCTGACTAGCAATCTCTTGATCTGATTGTTTCATATGGGAAAGCACATTAAACTCCCTAAGCTTAATTTAATTATCTGTAAAGTGGGATATTAGAATCTGTAATACTTACTTTTGAAGGAAGAATGCTAAGGTGTGGTGGGATAAAACTCAAATAAGAATTGGGTGCCACTATCAAATATAAGGAACAATGTGTGTCCCACATTGACTTCGAAAAGCATAGATCAACATTTCAAATATTTCATTGTGGTTTTACTTATTTTGTTCGATGTTTCTGAATTACACTTTAACCTTATTCAAGAGCACTGAGAATGTTGTAAAACAGAATCCAGGTATGGGTCATTTATTTGACACACCTAGTATAGATGATAGATGATCAGATTTAGATTCATGTTGATCCATGTTCAAATTCTACCTTGAATAGCTAATGATTTTGTTGTCATAGGATAATTATTTATCTTGTCAAATCATCTAGCCCAACTTTTAATGATCTGGACTGGAAGAGGTAGTTTTCTCTTCATATGCGATACCACACATATATGAAATATCTGGACAAGAAAGATGCTCAGATTATTTTTTGGTGAGAGTCAAAGAATATATTATGAATGCAATGACTTTTGCAAAACTTCATATGCCACAACACACCTCTCAGATTGGCTGAGATAATAGGAAGAGGTATTGATGAATGTTGGAGGGGATGTGGAAAACTGGGACACTGATACATTGTTGTGATCCAACAATTCTGGAGAGCAATTTGGAATTATGCTCAAGAACTTATCAAACTGTGCATATCATTTGATACAGCAGTGTTTCTATTGGGCTTATAAAAGATCATAAAAGAGAGAAAGGGACCCACATGTGCAAAAATGTTTGTGGCAGCCCTTGTTGTAGTGGCAAGAAACTGGAAACTAAGTGGTGCTCATTAGTTGGCAAATGGCTGAATAAGTTATGTTATATGAATGTTATAGAATATTAGTGTTCTATTAAAAATGATCATCAGGATTATTTCAGAATAGCCTGGAGAGACTTACATGAAGTTATAATAAGTGAAATGAGCAGAACCAGGAGATCATTGTATATGGCAGCAACAAGATTATATGATGATCAATTCTGATGAACATGGCTCTTTCTTTTTTTTCTCGTAACTTTTTATTTACAAGATATATGCATGGGTAATTTTTGAACATTGACCCTTGCAAAACCTTCTGTTCCAATTTTTCCCCTCCTTCCACCCACCTCTTTCCCCAGATGGCAGGTAGACCAATACATGTTAAATATGTTAAAGTATATATTAAATACAATATATGTATACATATCCATACAGTTATTTTGCTGCCCAAGAAAAATCAGCCTTAGAAATAAGGTAAAACTAATCTGAGAAGGAAATTAAAAAAGCAAGTGGATAAAAACAGAGGGATTAGAAATGCTATGTTGTGGTTCACACTCATTTCGCAGACTTCTTTTGATGGGTATAGCTGGTTCTCTTCATCATTGAACAAATGGAATTGATTTAGTTCATCTCATTGTTGAAGAGAGCCATGTCTATCAGAATTGATCATCATATAATATGTTATTGAAGTATATAATGATCTCCTGGTCCTGTTCATTTCACTCAACATCAGTTCACATAAGCCTTTGTGAAATCACCCTGCTGGTCATGTCTTAAAGAACACTAATATTTCATATGCCACAATTTATTCAGCTATTCTCAAATTGATGGGTATCCATTCAATTTCCACTACAAAAAGCCCTTACAAAAAGGGCTGCCACAAACATTTTTGCACATATAGGTCCCTTTCACTTCTTTAAGATCTCTTTGGGATATAAGCCCAGTAATAACACTGCTGGATCAAAGGGTATGAACAGCTTGATAACTTTTTGAGTATAGTTCCAAATTGCTCTCCAGAATGGCTGGATGATTCACAATTCCATCAACAATGTATCAGTGTCCCAGTTTTCCCACATCCCCTCCAATATTCAGCATTATCTTTTCCTGTCATGCTAGTGATTATGAGAGGTGTGTAGTGGTGTATCAGTTGTTTTACTTAGCATTTCTCTGATTAATAATGATTTGGAGCATCTTTTCATATGGCTAGAAATAGTTTCAATTTATTTATCTGAAAATTGTCTATTAATATCCATTGACCATTTATCAATTGGAGAATGACTTGATTTATTATAGAGTCAGTTCTCTATATATTTTGAAAATGAGGCCTTTATCAGAATCTTTGACTGTAACAATGTTTTCCCAGTTTACTGCTTCCATTCTAATCTTATTTGCATTAGTTTTGTTTGTACAAAGGCTTTTTAATTTGATACAATCAAAATTTTCTATTTTGTGATTAATAATGATCTCTAGTTCTTTGGTCACAAAATTCTTCTTCCTCTACAGGTCTAAAAGGTAAACTATCCTATATTCTTCTAATTTATTTATAATCTCATTCTTTATGCCTAGATCATGAACTCATGTATCCCCAATACTAATTTCCAATTTTCCCAGCAGTTTTTGTCAAATAGTGAATTCTTATCCCAAAAACTGGGGTCTTTGAGTTTGTCAAACACTGGATTATCAAATTTATTGACTGTTTTGTCATATGACCCTAACCTATTCCACTGATTAACTAGTCTATTTCTTAGCCAATACCAAATAGTTTTGGTGACTGCTGCTTCATAATTCAGTTTTAGATCTGGTACAGCTAAGCCACCTTCATTTGATTTTTTTTTTCATTAGTTCCCTTGAAAATCTTGATCTTTTGTTCTTCCAGATGTATTTTGTTGTTATTTTTTCTAGGTCATTAAAATATTTTTTTTGGGGGGGAGTCTGATTGGCATAGCACTAAATAAATAGATTAGTTTAGGTAGTATTGTCATCTTTATTATATTTGCTCAACCTATCCAAGAGCACTTAATATTTTTCCAGTTGGTTAGATCTGACTTTATCTGTGTGGAAAATCTTTTGTAATTTTGCTTATATAGTTCCTGACTGTTCCTTGGCAGATAGATTCCCAAATATTTTTATATTATCGACAGTTACTTTAAATGGAATTTATCTTTGTATCTCTAATTGTTGCATTTTGTTAGTGATATATAAGAATGCTGATGATTTATGTGGATTTATTTTGTATCTTGCAACTTTGCTAATAGCTTTTAGTAGAATCTCTGGGGTTTTCCAAGTATACCATCATAGCATCTGTAAAGAGTGATAATTTGCTTTGTTCATTATCCACTCTAATTCCTTTGATCTCTTTCTCAACTCTTATTGCCAAAGCTAGTGTTTCTAATACAATATTGAATAGTAATGGTGATACTGGCAAGCTTGTTTCACTCCTGAACTTACGGGAATAGTTCCAGTTTATCCCCATTACATATGATGCTTACTGATGGTTTTAAATAGATACTACTGACTATTTTAAGTTAAGGTCCATTTATTCCTATATTCTCAAGTGTTTTTAATAGGAATTTGTTGGATTTTTATCAAGTGTTTTTTTTTTTTTTTTTTTTTTTCCCTACATCTATTGAGATAATCATATGGTTTGTATTAAATTGGTTATGGATATAATAAATTATGCTAATAGTTTTCCTAATATTGAACTAGCCCTGAATTCCTGGCATAAATCCTACTTGGTTATGGTGTATTATCCTGGGGATGATTTTCTGTAATCTTTTTGCTAATATTTTATTTATGATTTTAGTTTCAATATTCATTAGGGAGATTGGTCTATAATTTTTCTGTTTTCAACCTACCTGGTTTAGGTATCTGTACCATACCTATGTCATAAAAAGAATTTGGTAGGAGTCCTTCAAATAGTTTATATAATATTAGAATTAATTGTTCTTTAAATATTTGGTAGAATTCACATGTAAATCCCTCTGGTCCTGGGGATTTTTTCTTAGGTGGTTTATTAATAATGTGTTCTCTTTCTTTTTCTAAAATGGGACAATTTAAGCAATTTATTTCCTCCTCTGTTAATATGGGAAACCTATATAATTTTGTAGGTGGTCATCCATTTCACTTAGGTTATCAAATTTATTGCCATAAAATTGGGCAAAGTAACTCCTAATTATTGCTCTAATTTCCTCTTCACTGGTGGAAAATTCTCTTTTCATTTTTAAGACTAACAATTTGATTTTCCTCTTTCCTTTTTCTAATCAAATTTGCCAAAGGTTTATCTTTTTTTGTTTTTTTTCATAATACTTTTAGTTTTATTTATTAATTCAATAATTTTTTACTTTCAATTTTATTAACTTCTTTTAATCTTAGAATTTCAAGTTTAGTATTTGATTGGGGGTTTTAATTTGCTATTTTTCTAGCTTTTTAAGTTGCAAGCCCAATTCATTGATCTTCTCTTTCTCTATTTGGACATGGCTCTTTTCAATAATGAGATGATTTAGTCCAGTTCCAATGACCTTATGATGAATTGAGCCATCTCCACCATGAGAAAAAAAAAAACTGTGGGAACTGAATATGGATCACAATACAGAATTTTCACTCTATATTGTTTGCATGCATTTTGTTTTTTTTTTTATTCATTTTCTTTCCTTTTTTGATCTGATTTTTCTTGTACAGCAAGATAATTATATAAATATGTACACATATATTTTATTTAATATATATTTTATTACATTTAACATATATTGGATTATTTTCCATATAGGGGAGTGCATGGAAGGAAGGTGGAGAAAATTGAATCACAAGACTTTGCAAGGGTTAATGCTGAATCAATGCATATTTTTTGAAAATAAAAAAAATTTAAAAATTTTAATAAAAAACTTAAAAAGAGAAATGAGGTGAACATATTATGTTTTGATTTATATTCAATCACTATCATTCTTTTTTTTCTGAATGTAGGTGACATTTTCTATCTAAAATCTATTGAGATTGCTTTGTATCATTGAACTACTGAGAAAAAACCAAGTTTTTCATAATTGATCATCACATAGTCTTATTGTTATTAGGTACAAAGCATTACTGGTTCTGTTTGTTTTGCTCAGTATGTCAAGTTTCTGACATTATTTTTCCATTTTCTCAGCATGTTCGCTCTTTTCAAAGTGCCCTATGTGATAA
Source organism: Sminthopsis crassicaudata (assembly GCF_048593235.1). Lineage (NCBI taxonomy): Eukaryota > Metazoa > Chordata > Mammalia > Dasyuromorphia > Dasyuridae > Sminthopsis > Sminthopsis crassicaudata. The sequence continues at coordinate 423,924,459 of NC_133620.1, forward strand.
AGTACATCTAAATATACACTTTCATAGAAAAGTACTTTTGTTCAAAGGGATGGCAGAAAGGAAAAGGTCAAGGAGCAGAGAAAGGGTAGGGATTCAACCTGACCCATTGAAATTATCATTCAAATAGCAGCTTAGAATATTCTGGGTGGCAGAATTGACTAAAGAATAGAGTTAAATGATTTTCTAGATAAAACTAATCTCGATGATCAGAGACTCAGCAGAATAAGAATGTACCAAATCCAGTGCAGACAATGTATCAGCAAGATATCAATGAAGCCCCAAAGCCTGGCACAAACCAGCAGCAAAGACTGCACCAGACAATTAGTAGTGGACAACATCCAGTACAAGCCAGCATAATATCTTAGGGGATACTAAAGAGTCAGAAGAAACTTTCAGTGTACTCAACATACAAAGAGAAAAAGAGTTGTACTACTGGACAGTAGGAAATTGCTAGAGCTCTTTGTTTGGCACAGGACTATTTTGCATGGTTTATAAGAGGATCTATGTCATAGTCCAAGGGCACAGAAGGATATTAATACACCAGAGTGTGTGGTCCTATGATGTTGGTGGTGACACTGATCCATTTCCAGATTGGAACAGAGTACTTGTGATCATTCTCAGAAGAGAACATAGGCCAGACGAGAAGTAAACACACCTCTCTTAGATCAAACAAACTTAGAAAACTTTTTTTTTTAAACTTAGAAAACTTAAAAGATTTACAGACAGAAATAATTCTGAAAAAAATGCATAAAAAACTTGAAGGATCTCCATTTCAAGGAATAGAGACCAACTTTAAGATGACATTAAAAAAATGACATTAAAAGAGAAGATATAGGCTAAGAAAATGACCCCCCAAAATAATCTGATTATTCATAGTTACTATGGTGACAGGAAAGATCAAAACTCAAACTCAGAAGAAGAAAACAAAGTCAAAGCTATTACATCCAAAGTCTGAAAATTGCTCTCAGGTCCCAAAAGAATTCTTAGAAATGCTCAAAAAGGATTTAAAAACTAAATAAGGATTGGGGAAAAAGTCAAAAGAAAAAAAAAGTGATTCAATAAAATCATGAAAAAAGAATCAGCAGCTTGGTTTCTTTTCAATATAGGAAGATAATACTTATGATTCATAAGAATGCCATCATTTTAGGGCAATTAGGAGTATACATAGACAGAGGACATATGTGTCAATTGAATATGATGGGATACCTAAAAACTAAAATTAAGGAGTGAGAAAAAGCAATGAATGGGAGAAGGGTAAAGGGAAATTTAGAATAGATTTGTTAGTATTGATCATTATTAAATTATCTCTTAAAAGAGGTGCAAAAGAACTTTTACGTTAAAGGGGGAGATGGGAAAACTCTGGATGGGAAATGTGAACCTTACTGTCACTGGAATTGGCTCAGAAAGAATAATGTAAATACCCAGTTGAATTTGCAAAGGGAGATTACTTTATAATAAAGTAGGGAGAAAGATAAGACATGGGCAGCTGTGTGTTGGGGGAGGTGCTGATAAAAGAAATGTTGGGTTGAAGTAGATAGTAATCAAAAAAATGATACATTTTAGGATGAATAGTTTAAAAGATGAGAGATAATAGAATAAATAGGGAGGAAGTAGTATGGAAGTAAATACTAAGAAATTATAATAATAAAAATAAATTTATAGCAATTTCTCTAATAAAGATTTCATTTCTTAAATATATAGAGAATGGAGTCATATTTTTTAAAAAAATCACTCTCAAATTCACAAGTAATAAAACATAATGTGAATAAACAGTTTTCACTCAAAGTAATCAGACAACATAGCTATCTATGTTAAAAAGAGTTCTAGATCATTACTGCTTAGAAACTTGCAAATTAAAAGAGCTTTCTAGCTTATCAGATACTTATCAGATAAACTAATATGATACAAAAGGAAAAGTCAACTATAGGCAGGGATATAGGAAAATCAAGATACTAATGTACTGTTGGCAGAGTTGTAAAGTAATTTCAACATTCTGGAGAGCAAATTGGAATTTTGCCCAAAAAGCTATAAAATTATATATGCCCTTTGATCTAGCCATACTACTACTAGAATTTTTTTTTAAAGGGAAAAAAATATTTTATTTTATTTTATTTTATTTTTATTTATTTTTATTTTTATTTTTATTCATTTTTCCAAATTATCCCCTCCCTCCCTCCACTCCCTCCCCCCGATGGCAGGTAATCCCATACATTTTACATGTGTTACAATATAACCTAGATACAATATATGTGTGTAAATACCATTTTCTTGTTGCACATTAATTATTAGCTTCCGAAGGTGTAAGTAAACTGGGTAGATAGACAGTAGTGCTAACAATTTACAATCACTTCCCAGTGTTCCTCCTCTGGGTATAGTTATTTCTGTCCATCATTGATCAACTGGAAGTGAGTTGGATCTTTTTTATGTTGAAGATATCCACTTCCATCAGAATACATCCTCATACAGTATTGTTGTTGAAGTGTATAGTGATCTTCTGGTCCTGTTCATTTAACTCAGCATCAGTTCATGTAAGTCTCTCCAAGTCTCTCTGTATTCCTCCTGCTGGTCATTTCTTACAGAGCAATAATATTCCATAACCTTCATATACCACAATTTACCCAACAATTCTCCAATTGATGGACATCCATTCAACTTCCAGTTTCTAGCTACAACAAAAAGAGCTGCCACAAACATTTTGGCACAAACAGGTCCCTTTCCACTCTTTAGTATTTCTTTGGGATATAATCCCAAAAAAGCAATGCTGGATCAAAGGGTATGCACAATTTGACAACTTTTTGGGCATAGTTCCAAATTCCTCTCCAGAATGGCTGGATTCTTTCACAACTCCACCAACAATGTATCAGTGTCCCAGTTTTCCCACATCCCCTCCAACATTCATCATTATTTGTTCCTGTCATCTTAGCCAATCTGACAGGTGTGTAGTGGTATCTCAGAGTTGTCTTAATTTGCATTTCTCTGATCAGTAGTGATTTGGAACACTCTTTCATATGAGTGGAAATAGTTTCAATTTCATCATCTGAGAATTGTCTGTTCATATCCCTTGATATCAATTGGAGAATGGTTTCGTTTCCTATAAATCAGGGTCAGTTCTCTATATATTTTGGAAATGAGACCTTTGTCAGAACCTTTACTTTTAAAAATATTTTCCCAATTTGTTACTTCCCTTCTAATCTTGTTTGCATTAGTATTGTTTGTACAGAAACTTTTTAGTTTGATGTAATCAAAATCTTATATTTTGTGATCAATAATGATCTCTAGTTCTCCTCTGGTCATAAATTCCTTCCTCCTCCACAGGTCTGAGAGGTAGACTATCCTCTGTTCCTCTAATCTGTTTATGATTTCATTCTTTATGGCTAAATCTTGGACCCATTTTGATCTTATCTTGGTATATAGTGTTAAGTGTGGATCCATATCTAATTTCTGCCATACTAATTTCCAGTTTTCCCAACAGTTTCTTCTGAATAATGAATTTTTGTCCCTAATGTTGGTATCTTTGGGTTTGTCAAAGATTAGATTGCTATAGATGTACCCTTTTTTGTCCTTTGTATGCAATCTGTTCCATTGATCTACCGTTCTATTTCTTAGCCGGTACCAAATGGTTTTGGTGACTGCTGCTATATAATATAGTTTTAGATCAGGTACACTTAGACCACCTTCATTTGAGTTTTTTTTTCATTAGTTCCCTTGCAATTCTCGACCTTTTATTCTTCCATATGAATTTTGTTGTTATTTTTTCTAGGTCATTGAAATAGTTTCTTGGGAGTCTGATTGGTATAGCACTAAATAGATAGATTAGTTTGGGGAGTATTATCATCTTTATTATATTCACTCGGCCTATCCAAGAGCACTGAATGTCTTTCCAATTATTTAAATCTGATTTTATTTTTGTGGCAAGTGTTTTGTAATTTTTCTCATATAATTCCTGACTATTCTTTGGTAGATGGATTCCCAAATACTTTATACTCTCAACATTTGTTTGGAATGGAATTTCTCTTTGTATCTCTTGCTGTTGCATTTTGTTGGTGATATATAAGAATGCTGAGGATTTATGTGTATTTATTTTGTATCCTGCCACTTTGCTAAAATTCTGAATTATTTCTAATAGCTTTTTAGCAGAGTCTTTGGGGTTCTCTAAGTATACCATCATGTCATCTGCAGAGTGATAGTTTGATTTCCTCATTTCCTACTCTAATTCCTTGAATCTCTTTCTAGGCTCTTATTGCTGAGGCTAGCGTTTCTAGTACTATATTGAATAGTAATGGTGATAGTGGGCAACCTTGTTTCACTCCTGATCTTCCTGGGAAAGGTTGCAGTTTATTTCTATTGCATATTATGCTTGCTGAAGGTCTTAAATATATGCTCCTGATTATTCTAAGGAATAATCCATTTATTCCTATACTCTCAAGAGTTTTTAGTAGGAATGGATGTTGGATTTTGTCAAAAGCTTTTTCTACATCTATTGAGATGATCATATGGTTTTTATTAATTTGATTATTAATATGGTCAATTATACTAATAGTTTTCCTAATATTAAACCAGCCCTGCATTCCTGGTATGAATCCTACTTGATCATAGTGTATTATCCTGGGGATGATTTTCTGAAATCTTTTTGCTAATATCTTATTTAAGATTTTAGCATCAATATTCATTAAGGAAATTGGTCTATAATTTTCTTTCTCAGTTTTCGATCGACCTGGTTTAGGTATCAGTACAATGTCTGTGTCATTAAAGGACTTTGGTAGGACTCCTTCATTCCCTATTTTTTCAAATAGTTCATATAGCATTGGGGCTAATTGTTCTTTAAATGTTTAGTAGAATTCACATGTAAATCCATCTGGCCCTGGGGATTTTTTCCTGGGAAGTTGATTAATAGCTTGTTCTATTTCTTTTTCTGAAATGGGACTATTTAAGCAATTTATTTCCTCCTCTGTTAATCTAGGAAGCCTATATTTTTGGAGGAAGTCATCCATTTCACTTAAGTTATCAAATTTATTGGCATAAAGTTGGGCAAAGTAACTCCTTATAATTTCTCTAATTTCATCTTCATTGGTGGAAAGATCCCCCTTTTCATTTGTAAGACTAACAGTTTGATTTTCCTCTTTCTTTTTACTGATCAGATTTACCAAAGGTTTATCTATTTTATTGGTTTTTTCATAAAACCAACTCTTGGTTTTATTTATTAATTCAATAGTTTTTGTACTTTCAATATTATTGATTTCTCCTTTTAATTTTTGTATTTCAAGTTTAATTTTTGGTTGGGGGTTTATAATTTGGTCTTTTTCTAGCCTTTTAAATTGCAAACCCAATTCATTAATCTTCTCTTTCTCTATTTTCTTCAAATAAGCCACTAAAGATATAAGATTTCCCCTTATTACTGCTTTAGCTCCATCCCACAGATTTTGGTATGATGTCTCATTATTGTCATTATCTTGGGTGAAATTATTAATTGTTTCTATAATTTGCTCTTTCACCCAGTCATTCTTTAAGATGAGATTTTTCAGTTTCCAATTACTTTTTGGTCTATTTACCCCTAACTTTTTACTGAATGTAGCTTTTATTGCATTGTGATCTGAGAAGAAGGCATTTATTATTTCTGCCTTCCTACATTTAATTTTGAGATCTTTATGTCCTAATATATGGTCAATTTTTTTATAGGATCCATGAACTGCTGAGAAGAAAGTATATTCCTTTCTATTGCCATTCAGTTTTCTCCAAAGGTCTATCATACCTAGTTTTCCTAATGTTCTATTTACTTTTTTAATTTCTTTCTTGTTTGTTTTGTGGTTTGATTTGTCTAAATCTAAGAGTGCAAGGTTGATATCTCCCACTATTATAGTTTTACTGTCTATTTCTTCTTGCAACTCTCTTAACTTTTTCCTTTAGAAAGTTAGATGCTATACCACTTGGTGCATATATGTTTAGTATCGATATGGCTTCATTATTTATGCTACCTTTCAGCAGGATATAGTTGCCTTCCTTATCTTTTTTAATGAGATCTACTTCTGCTTTTGCTTGATCTGAGATAAGGATAGCTACCCCTGCTTTTCTGGCTTTACCTAAAGCATAATAGATTCAGCTCCAACCTTTTACCTTTACTCTAGATGTATCTCCCTGCTTTAAGTGTGTTTCCTGTAAATAACATACTGTAGGGTTCTGATTTTTGATCCAGTCTGCTATCCGTCTCCATTTGATGGGAGCGTTCATCCCATTCACATTTACAGTTAAAATTACTAACTCTGTATTTCCTGCCATCATATTATCCCCAGATTATGCTTTTTCCCTTGACCCCCCTGAACCCCTTCCCCAATATTCAATTTATAGACCCCCCTTGTGACGTGCAGCCCTCCCTTTTTTTAGTATCCCTTCCCCCTCCCCCCACGTCCCTTCCCTTATTCTCCTTTTCCTTTTCCCTTTTCCTCTCCCCCCTTTTAATGAGGTGAGAGAGAATTCTCTGAAAAACAAATATGACAATTATTTACTCTTTGAGCCTCTTCTGATGAGAGTAAGATTTACACAATGATTCTCCCCCTCTCTAAATTCCCTCAGATATGGTGTATTTTCTATGCCTCTTCCTGGGATGTAGTTTCCCTCTTTTTATCACACCCTCCCCTTTTTCTGATACTACCCCTTTCCCTTTACTACACCCCCTCCTTTTTTTTCTTTTATATCAGTAAAATCAAATTATCCATGCGTACTTTCTATATACCCACAACAGAGATATAGTTCTCAAGGGTTCTGTGTACCTTTTTCTGTTTCTCTTTAGTCTTGTGGATGTAGATCATATTTTTTGTTTAATTCTGGTTTTTTCTTAGAAACATATGGAATTCCTCTATTTCATTGAATGACCATCTTCTTCCATGGAAAAAGATGCTAAAATTAGCTGGGTAGTTTATTCTTGGTTGCAATCCTTGATCTTTTGCTTTTTGGAATATCAGGTTCCAGGCCCTTCTATCTTTTAATGTGGAGGCAGCCAGATCTTGTGTGACCTTTATTGTGGCACCTTTGTATTTAAATTGTTTTTTTCTAGCTGCTTGCAGGATTTTCTCCTTTGTGTGGTAATTCTGCAGCTTAGCCACAATATTCCGTGGTGTTCTTTTTTTAGGGTCCATTTCAGAAGGAGTTCGATGAATTCTTTCAACATCTACTTTCCCCTCTGTTTCTATTATCTCTGGACAGTTCTCTTTGATAATTTCCTGTAAAATAGAATCTAGGCTCTTTTTTTGGTCGTAGTTTTCGGGAAGTCCAATGATCTGTAGATTATCTCTCCTAGATCTATTTTCCAGCTCTATAGATTTTCCCAGTAAGTATTTGACGTTGTTCTCCAGCTTCTCATTTTTTTTTTTTTTGTTGTTGTTGTTTTGTTTGACTGAATCTTGGGTTCTCTGTGAATCATTCATTTCTATTAGTTCCATCCTGACTTTTAAGGAATTATTTTCTTCATTCACAGTTTTTAGTTCTTTTTGTAAATGCCCAATTTCAATTTTAAATGAGTTATTTTGCTCTATTGAATTTTTTTCCATTTCCCTAATTTTTTTTTGAGAATTATTTCCTTTTCAATTCAGAAATCCTATTTTCTTGGGACTTTTAATCTTCTCCAATTCAGAAATCCTATTTTCTTGAGACTTTTTTATCTTCTCCAATTCAGAAATCCTACCTTCCTGTGATTTTTTTACCTTTTCTAATTCACTAATTTTGTTTCCCTGCATCTCCTGTGAATTCTTTATTTTTTCCAACTCCAATTTCATAGCTTCTCTTTCCTTTCCCCATTTTTCTTCAAACTCTCTTAACTTTTTAATAGTCTCTTCAAGGAGAGAGTTATGTGATGGGGGGAAGGAATCGTTCCCCTTTAGGTTGTTATCTGCTGACTCTCTGCTGTTAACTTCCGCTCTTTCTCTGTGTAGAAGGAATCTATGGTTTTTTTGGGCTTCTTGCTCATACTTAAAAAATCTTTTGGGGTCTGTCCCTGGGGTAGGAGATTATTTATTTATTTCTTTACCAGCTTCCTCCCAGACCGGATGGATGCAGGGGCCCCTGCTTCTGAGCTAAGAGAGAGCTCTGGGAGAGAGTTCCCCACCCCCTCCCTGGAAGTGCCTCAGAGGTGACTAGCACTGCTGTGCTTTGAGGGTGCTGTGTTTTAGCGGCTTCACTGAGGTTGACACTGAACAGTAAAGGTGACTCAAAGTCTAGCCTATGAGTCCCGGTGGGGCGTGGATGTCAGCAGCAGGGGACATGAAAAGCCCCTGCACTCAAACTGGAAGTGTCTGCCAGAAACTGTGGTCCTTAGTTCAAAGGTTCCACTTCTCTGGGACTTCTGTTCCACCTCCTCTAGCTGAGCCAGGTACTATGAGTTACCGCCCCGCCCACTCCTCAAAAAGCCTGGATTGCCTATGTCGGCCACACCCCCAGTGCCGAGATCTGCTGAGTCACCCCTGGGATCCACAGAGATCCAATCTGGTTTTAAATTTTAAAATGGCTTATATTTCTCCTCTGAACTGCTATTTTATAAGCAGAGAAGAGCTAACAGCCTGTGCCAGATTCTTTTATGTCAGTGGATTCTCTGATCCCAGAGCCCTCCCCAGTGCAACCGGCGCAGTGTGCCACTACCCCACTGTCTGCGCTGGCCTCTCTTCTTCCTCCCCTGGGAGCTGACCTTTCCTGCTGAAACTCCAGATTCTCTTCAGCTGGTAAGTCGTGCTTCCAGTCCTTGTGGATTCTATCAGTCCAGCGCTATTTCTGAGGCTGAATAAATCTAGTTGGTTGTGAGGGAGGAAAGGAGCTTCCACAGTCGCTTGTATCTTCTCCGCCATCTTGGCTCTGCCCCCAGTGGAAAAAAAAAATATTTTATATAAAAATATTTACAGCAACACTTTTTTCATTTTTTTCCTTTTTTCTTTTTTTAAATTAATTTTTATAATTATAACATTTTCTTTGACAGTACATATGCATAGGTAATATTTTTTTTTACAATATTATCCCTTGTACTCCCTTATGTTCTGAGTTTTTCCCCTCCTTCCCTCCACCCCCTCCCCAAGATGGCAGGAATTCCCATACATATTAAATTTCTTATAGTATATCCTAGGTACAATATATATGTGCAGAACCGAATTTTGTTGTTGTTGTTGTTGCAAAGGAAGGATTGTATTCACAAGGTAAAAATAATCTGGGAAGAGAAACAAAACAAAAAAAAAAAAAAACAATGTTCAGAGTTTACACTCATTTCCCAGTGTTCCTTTTCTGGATGTAGCTGATTCTGTCCATGATTGATCAATTGGAATTGGATTAGCTCTTCTCTATGTTGAAGATATCCACTTCCATCAGAATACATCCTCATAGAGTGTCATTGTTGAAGTGTATAATGATCCCCTACTTCTGCTCTTTTCACTCAGCATCAGATGTAAGTCTCTCCAAGACACTCTGTATTCATCCTTTTGGTCATTTCTTACAGAACAATAATATTCCATAACATTCATATACCATAATTTACCCAACAATTCTCCAATTGATGGACATCCATTCATTTTCCAGTTTCTGGCCACTATGAAAAGGGCTGCCACAAACATTTTGGCACATACAGGTCCCTTTCCCTTCTTTAGTATTTCCTTGGGATATAAGCCCAGGAGTAGCACTGCTGGGTCAAAGGGTCAATTATGCTAATAGTTTTCCTAATATTAAACCAGTCCTGCATTCCTGGTATAAATCCCACTTGGTCATAGTGTATTATCCTGGGGATGATTTTCTAAAGTCTTTTTGCTAGTATCTTATTTAAGATTTTAGCATCAATATTCATTAAGGAAATTGGTCTATAGTTTTCTTTCTCAGTTTTCGATCTACCTGGTTTAGGTATCACTACCATGTCAATGTCATAAAAGGAATTTGGTAGGACTCCTTCAAACTCTATTTTTTCAAATAGTTTATATAGCATTGGAGATAGTTGTTCTTTAAAGCTTTGGTAGAATTCACATGTAAATCTATCTGGTCCTGGGGATTTTTTTCTTAGGGAGTTGGTTAATAGCTTGTTCTATTTCTTTTTCTGAGATGGGACTATTTAGACTATTTATTACTTTCTCTGTTAATCTCAGCAAGCTATATTTTTAAGGTATTCTTCCATTTCATTTAAGTTGTCAAATTTATTGGCATAAAGTTGAGCAAAGTAGCTCCTAACTATTGTTCTAATTTCCTCTTCATTAGTGGTGAGTTCTCCCTTTTCATTTTCAAGACTAACAATTTGCTTTTTCTCTTTCCTTTTTTTAATCAGGTTTACTAAGGGTTTGTCTATTTTGTTGGTTTTTTTCATAGAACCAACTCTTAGGTTTATTAATTAACTCAATAGTTTGTTTTTTTTTGTTTTTTTTACTTTCAATGTTATTAATCTCACCTTTTATTTTTTCAATTTCAAGTTTTGTATTTGTCTGGGGGTTTTTAATTTGTTCCATTTCTATCAATTTTAGTTGTAAGCCCAATTCTTTGGCCCTCTTTTTCTCTATTTTATGTAAGTAGGCCTGTAGAGATATAAAACTTCCCCTTATTACTGCTTTGGCTGTATCCCACACATTTTGGTATGATGTCTCATTATTGTCATTTTCTTGGGTGAAGTTATTAATTATGTCTATGATTTGTACAGCAACACTTTTAATAATAGCAAAGAATTAAGAATTTAGAGGATAATCTTCAATTGGGAAATGGATGAATAAGTGGTACTATTTGATTGTTATGGAATACTATTATACTATAAGAAATAATGAGCAAGATGCTTTCAGAATAACCCAGAAATACTTTCAGGAATTAATGAGAAGTGAAATGAACAGAAATTATCTAATATGCCATCTAATATGAAGTCAAAAGCAAAAGTCAGTATCAAAGTATATAAAATTTATAAAGTAACCATTCCCTGGAAAATCACCCTAAACAGGGCAAGTTAATTTCATAGATTTTTATATATAGCATTAAAATTAAAACAAAATATTATGGACCCATAATATCAGAGAATCAAAGGTCTTAATGAAGCCTCCAGGTCCCTCAAAAGCATGTGTCATGGAATATATCATCTTTTTTTTTTTTTTTATTTCCATGATATTCAGGAAAAGATTCTATCCAAAGCCATTCAGACTCTAAAAGTTTATCCTGCCTCTTGCTTGTCACCTGAAATATCAAAGACCATATACCATCGTTTCCATCTTCAGGAAGCAGTAGATTTCAGCACCATTAGACAGCAATTACCCCAAGAGTTTATTTTTAAACATTTCTCCATTATTTGTGCTGCAATCTTCACCATGATAATGCCAAAGAAGGCAAAACAGTTGTCAATTTATGTCTTGTACATTTCTAGACTGCTTCATTAAACATTAAACTCTATGAGGTTCCTACTCATGAAGACATAGATGTCAGTACATTTACTGGTACCATAAAATAAAAAGAAAATCAAATGAAGTCATAAAAGAAAAAGAGACCTGTGAGGAATGAAAATATGAGTAAACATTTCCACCAATGTATCAACCCAGAGTAGTGTGATACTTTACCTAGAAACTGACTTGAATTTAATTTTCTGTTTCTGACTGGGTCAAGATCCTGTTATCACATTACTGATAATGTTGCTTATGAGTCTTTAACCACAGAGCCAAGTTTGGACTGGAAAAATGCAGGATTTGTGGTCATCACAAAGAATTGTTATGGGTATCTTCCCTAGGCATAGAGGAATTATGATTGTGGAAGGACAATCCTTATAAATCTTGGTCTAACCATTTTCAGTTGAAGTGATATTTATGGGAGCCAAGTTACTATTTGCAGTTTCTCATAGTTCTTCATAGACTTCTCCATGTATTTCAAGTTGAAAAAGCAACTAAAAAGCAATTGGAGGAATTAAGTCAGAGGGAAGAAGGATTCTATAAATACACTAAGTAAAACAAAAAGATGAGTGTGTATGTGTGTGTTACATACATACACACATATTTTTACATTTTAAGGGGACAGTTTGGTACAATTGAAACAACATGAGATCTAAGGTCAGAAGATTTGGGTTCAAATGGTGACTTTTTCACACATACAACCTGGTGACCTTGGGTAGTAATTTAGTTTCTATTTTCTCATCTGTAAAAATGAATGATCTGAACTAAACAGTTTTTCATATCCAGATGTTAATTGATTGAATTATTGTAGAAAATAATTTGGCATTGTAGAAAAGGAGTTAATAGGTTTATATTCTGAAATTGATTCCACTGCTAGATAGATGACAATAAATCAGGTACAACATTTTTTGTTGTTGCAATGAACTGGGAGGGAAAGAAGACTATTAACTTTGCAGGCATTTAGGTATAAAGACAATTTTTACATATTTGTAATGTAAAATAAATGCTATTAACTATATAAATATAGAAAATACATTGAAAAACATATTAATTTATGAAACAGGAACTCACAAAATAATACAAAATGACTACAGTAACCAAAATGGAAAAATCAATCAAACAAAATAATTAATACTGAATACTGAAAATTAAATGACCAATCTAAATCCCAAAGAAGAACTATAAGGGGAAATTTCAATTACTTTTCTTTCAAGAGATGAAATACAATGAGTGTGGAGCACTGAAAATGTTAGACATGTTTGATATGCTTGCCAGTCATGCTGAACTTTTTGTATGGCATGGTATCCTTCAGAATAGAATAAGAAAAATGGGGAAATGGTAAAATGAAACAAACAAAAAGAAAAATTCACTTTAAAAAAGAAAAAAACAATTATTAATTTTATAATTATAACATTTTCTTTGACAGTACATATGCATAGGTAATTTTTTACAACATTATCCCTTGTACTCTTTTCTGTTCCGAATTTTTCCCCTCCTTCCCTTTACCTTCTCCCCTAGATTGCAGGCATTCCCATACATATTAAATATGTTATAGTATATCCTACGTACAATATATATATATATAAATATAAATATGTGCAGAACCGAATTTTGTTGTTGCTGTTGTTGCAAAGGAAGAATTGGATTCGGAAGGTAAAAATAATCAGGGGAGAAAAACAGAAAATGCTAACAGTTTACACTCATTTCCCAGTGTTCCTTTTCTGGGCATAGCTGATTCTGTCCATCATTGATCAATTGGAATTAGATTAGCTCTTCTCTATGTTGAAGATATCCACTTCCATTAGAATACATCCTCATACAGTATCGTTGTTGAAGTGTATATTGATCTCCTAGTTTTGCTCGTTTCACTCAACATCAGTTGATGTAAGTCTCTCCAAGCCTCTCTGTATTCATCCTGTTGGTCATTTCTTACAGAACAATAATATTCCATAACATACATATACCACAATTTACCCAAGCATTCTCCAACTGAGGGGCATCTGTTCATTTTTCAGTTTCTAGCCACTATGAAAAGGGCTGCCACAAACATTTTGGCACATACAGGTCCCTTTCCCTTCTTTAGTATTTACTTGGGATATAAGCCTAGTAGTAGCACTGCTGGGTCAAAGGGTAGGCACATTTTGATAACTTTTTGGGCATAATTTCAGATTGCTCTCCAGAATGGTTGTATTCTTTCACAACTCCACCAACAATGCATCAGTGTCCCAGTTTTCCCACAGCCCCTCCAACATTCATCGTTATTTGTTCCTGTCATCTTAGCCAATCTGACAGGTGTGTAATGATAACTCAGAGTTGTCTTCATTTGCATTTCTCTGATCAATAGTGATTTGGAATACTCTTTCATATGAGTGGAAATAGTTTCAATTTCATCATCTGAAAATTGTCTGTTCATATCCTTTGACCATTTATCAATTGGAGAATGGCTTGATTTCTTATAAATTAAAGTCAATTCTCTGTATATTTTGGAGATGAGGCCTTTATCAGAACCTTTACCTTTAAAAATGTTTTCCCAATTTGTTACTTTCCTTCTAATCTTGTTTGCATTAGTCTTGTTTGTACAAAAGCTTCTTAATTTGATATAATCAAAATGTTCTATTTTATGATCAATAATGATCTCTAGTTCTCCTTTGGTCACAAATTCCTTCCTTCTCCACAAGTCTGAGAGGTAAACTATCCTATATTCCTCTAATTTATTTATGATCTCGTTCTTTATGCCTAAATCATAGACCCATTTTGATCTTATCTTATTATGTGGTGTTAAATGTGGGTCCATGCCTAGTTATTGCCATACACATTTCCAGTTTTCCCAGCAGTTTTTGTCAAATAATGAGTTCTTATCCCAAAAGTTGGGATCTTTGGGTTTGTCAAACACTAGATTGCTATTTTTATTCACTATCTTATCCTGTGAACCTAACCTATTCCACTGATCAACTAGTGTATTTCTTAGCCAATACCAAATGGTTTTGGTGACTGTTGCTTTATAATATAGTTCTAGATCAGGTACAGCTAGACTACCTTCATTTGATTTTTTTTTTTTTATTACTTCCCTTGAAATTCTCGATCTTTTGTTCTGCCATATGAATTTTGTTGTTATTTTTTCTAGGTCATTAAAATAGTTTCTTTGGAGTCTGATTGGTATAGCACTAAATAAATAGATTAGTTTTGGGAGTAGATTGGTATAGCACTAAATACATAGATTAGTTTGGGGAGTATTGTCATCTTTATTATATTCACTCTCGGACTATCCAAGAGCCCTGAATGTCTTTCCAATTATTTAAATCTGACTTTATTTTTGTGGCAAGTGTTTTGTAATTTTGCTCATATAATTCCTGACTTTCCTTTGGTAGATATATTCCCAAATATTTTATACGGAATATTTTATATGGAATCACAAAAGAGGAAGCTAGGAGCATAGTAAAAAGCTGCACAGCTTGTCTTCCTTTCCATGCTCCTACACTCCCTCCAGGGAAGAATCCTTATGGTTTGAGACCCAATGAAATCTGGCAAATGGATGTGACCCATTATAAATCTTTTGGTCGTCTATCTTTTATTCATGTCGTGGTAGACACCTTTTCAGGATTCACATTTGCAATGCCAGCAGCAAAAGAGACAGCCTGAGTGGTCACTGAATTCCTTATACAAGCATTTGCAATTATGGGTGTGCCACAAGCAATAAAAACATACCATGGACCTGCATATACGTCCAAACATTTTACACACTTTTGTGCACAGTATAAGATTTTACATACTATGGGCATACCCTTTAATCCTCAAGGGCAGGCAATAGTAGAGAGAAGAGACAGAGACATTAAGATACTCCTCCAAAAACAAAAGAAAGGGGGAGCCACAGGTAGCCTTAGGGAACTTCTAAATTTAGTTCTCTATACCATGAATTTTCTAATTTTTGACCAAGATGCACTGGCTCCGGCAGACAGGTTTTATAACCCACCAGAAGGGCAGTGTCCAGTGGGAGCAGCTCCACTGTCCTTAGATAATCGCCAGGTGATGTGGAGAGATCTAGAAAGTGGTGAATGGAAGGGACCAGATAGGTTAACTACCTGGGGGAGACGGTTTGCTTGTATTTCTTCATCAGGAAAAGGAATCAGATGGGTGCCAATGAGTTGTATTCGCCTTGTCCATCAGAGAGAGACAGAAAAAGAGAAAGACCTCAAAATAAAGGAGAAAATCTAAGACACATCTGGCACTGAAAGAGCATGGCTAATAAGAAGAATGTTAAAGAACTTTAAAAACCAGCAAGAGTCATTGGACTTCCTAACACAAGATGAGATTAATGGACAATGGACTTATGGACATTTATAAATTTTCAATTTATGATTATTTGATCATGTTATTTGTTATATATTTCTAGCATGTATTATGTTACTATGTTACTATGTGCTTATGTAATTTATGTAATTATGTGTAATACCTCCCATATTGATGGATTTATGTTTCAAGGTCATGACTATCCTATGTTCTAAATCAAAAGAAAGGGGGAGATGTTAGGATTACTAAGTGAGAACTCAGGTTGTCTGGACAGTGACAAGGTGAGAATTCAGGTTGTCTGGACAATTACAAGGTGAGAACTCAGGTTGACTTGACAGTTCTCTGGCTCAGACCTTTGGTTTGGGCCTTTAAAGGGAGTTTACAACTTAGGAATTCTAAGAGGAGCAAGCTCATTGGTTGGAGTACTTCTTCCCAGAAGCCCTTGCATTATCCCATGCCCATTTTCTGGGAGGATAAAAGAGGACAGCCCTCCAGAGATAGTAGAAGTCTCTGCTTACATCAGGCTTGACATGGCTCTCTGCAGGAAGGCAAGTCACTTCTCTGGACAAGAGTTAACGGCAACTGTCTGGAGACAACAGTTCTCTACAGGAAGAAGAATCTGTCTGAGAGATTTGAGTTGACACAGTAGATCTCCTCCCAGAGATCGATCAGCAGCTTCTGGAGACAACAGTATGTTACAGTATTTAACATTTATATGATACTTTACCTATATTATTTCATGTGATAGCCGTTGATTGTATTATGTTCATAGGAACATACCTTGGAATTAAAAGGGATTGCAAAAAACATAACTAACATTTATAAGATCCGCATATGTATGCATATACATATGTATATATGCATATAAACTTATATGGATATTTTTCAGTCATTTTTCAATCAAATCTTATGCTTCATGACCCTATTTGGGGTCTTCTTGGTAAAGATATTGACTGTTATTTTCAATGGAATTTCTCTTTGTGTCTCTTTGCTGTTGGATTGTGTTAGTATTATACAAAAATGCTGAGCATTTATGTGGATTTATTTTGTATCCTGCAACTTTGCTAAAGTTCTGAATTATTTCTAATAGCTTTTTAGCAGAATCTTTGGGGTTCTCTAAGTATACCATATCATCTGCAAAGAGTGACAGTTTGATTGCCTCATTACCTACTCTAATTCCTTGAATCTCTTTCTCAGTTCTTATTGCTGAGGCTAGAATTTCTAGTACTATATTGAATAGTAATGGTGATAGTGGTCAACCTTGTTTTACTCCTGATCTTACTGGAAAAGGTTCCAGTTTATCACCATTACATATGATGGTAACTGTTGCTTTTAAATATATGCTCCTGATTAGTTTAAGGAATAGTCCATTTATTCCTATTCTCTCAATTGTTTTTAGTAGGAATGGATGTTGGATTTTATCCAATGCTTTTTCTGCATCTATTGAGATGATCATGTGGTTTTTGATAATTTGGTTATTGATATAGTCGATTATGCTAATAATTTTCCTAATATTGGACCAGCCCTGCATTCCTGGTATAAATCCCACTTGGTCATTATGTATTATCCTGAGGATGATTTTCTGTAGTTTTTTTTGCTAATATTTTATTTAAGATTTTAGCATCAATATTCATTAGGGAGATTGGTCTATAATTTTCTTTCTCAGTTTTCAGCCTACCTTTTATTTTTAGAATTTCAAATTCCATGTTTGTCTGGGGTTTTTTAATTTGTTCTATGATTTGCTATTTTACACAATTATTCTTTAGTATAATATTATTTAGTTTCCAATTATTTTTTGGTAAAAAAACTTTTACGATAATTTAAGGAATTATAACAACACAAAATGTTGTTCATCTATTTCTCAAAGTCTATCTTGTCATAGTTCCCAAAGCTCTTTAGAAGTTCATTATTTTTGGATTACAAATGAATAAGTGTAAGACGCAGTTTGGTTTTGTTAAGGCAGGAAGTCTCAAGTACAAATCCTACATCAGATTCTGGGTAAATCATCCAATCTGTCTATTTTCTCATGTATAAAATAGGAATATTTATAGGATTGTTGTGAGGATTAGCTGAGAGAATAATTGTAAAATTTCATTCCATTTAATAAATACTACACATATGTTAACTTATTATTAATTACCTCCCCTTCTTTCTTACTATCATTCTAGATTATTACTTGAAAATAAATTCATTCCATTCAATAAAGAAAGATAAAGTTCACAGAGATAGAAAGCAATCTACTGAGACTAGTCATTGTTGGAATTATTTTGAAAAGACAAAGTCAGCCTCTTTCTCCATCAGAGTAGAGTTTAGCTTCAAGTATGAGAAAGTCAAAAAACATTCTAGATACTTTTAATGTTAATCCAGAAGACACAATCCTTACCTTCAGATTTGAAACACTTTAAAAATAGATAAGATTCAAAATTGAATTTTAGGAGATAGATTTTTCATATTTCTACCTCATTCCTTTTCCTAAAAGAACCAACATACGGAATGATGTTAAACAGAACAATGTCTAAGGTGAGTTTTTTAACAATAACATAAAACATTACACTAGGGAGAGTAAATAACTATACATAAAAGAAATTAGGCTTTTTAAAAGGTTCTAGTGTTGTTGGTTTTTTTTTCCCTTTTCTTCTGACCAGTTAGAAATAATTTTGTGGTTCTCCTATAAGAAAGGAAAGACATATTACCTCTGACATAGATTGGAGTGGGGCAAAGATAAGGAAAGCATGTGATGGCTCAAGAAATTGCAAGGGTAATGGAGCTGTGGACACCAAATTTTATTTTTAAAATG
Source organism: Sminthopsis crassicaudata (assembly GCF_048593235.1). NCBI lineage: Eukaryota > Metazoa > Chordata > Mammalia > Dasyuromorphia > Dasyuridae > Sminthopsis > Sminthopsis crassicaudata. The sequence continues at coordinate 423,942,906 of NC_133620.1, forward strand.
AGGATGGAGGATATTCTTTCAAGTTACTTTCCCTTAGGATCACAGTAACAGAACACTGTATTCAAATCAGCAGGTCATGCGCAAGAAGATGGTTTAACTACTAATTAACACTTGATGATATACTGAGAATTACATGCTAATTTATTCTCTGTAGAGCTAAATGCCCTTCCTTCTATGTCATTTTCAATGAACATATTAGAATGAGGAGTAGGGTAACATGTTGGTCACATGAATTGGTAATTAATGGTAAGTTGTATAACAAAAAGCAGGCATCATGAGTAAAAAAAGAAAAGGATAAATATGATCCAGGTGAAGATTATTTACTAGAGGTAACCTCTTAAATTTCAAGGAGAAAAAAGTGGAAGTGAAATCTTTTTGAGATTATAAACTTTTTGTGTTAAAATAACAAGAAAAAAGTGAGACTGATTCTCCTTTCAGAGAGGAATGAAATTCACAATAAAATGATTCTTTCTTTTAAAGTTCAGTTTGGGGGGGGGGCGGAGCCAAGATGGCGGAGAAGAAACACACGACTCAGTGAACGTCCTCACTCCCTCGCAACCAATTAGATAAATTAAGTCTCAGAATTAGCCCAGGACTGATAGATACCACAAGGACTGGAAGCACGACTTACCAGCTGAAGAGAATCTGGAGTTTCAACAGAGAAGGTCAGTTCTCAGGGGAGGAAGAAGAGAGACCAGCACAGACGGTGGGGTAGTGGCACACTGCGCCCATTGCGCTGGGAAGGGCTCTGGGATCAGAGAAGCCACTGAGGTAAAGGAACCTGGCACAGGCTGTTAGCTCTTCTCTGCTAATTATTTAGCAGTTCAGAAGAGAAAGCCAAAATATTTTAAAACTCAGATTAGATTTTCCCCGGATCCTGGGAGTGACTCAGCAGATCTAGGCACCAGGGGGCGTGGCCTCAGCTACCACCTGAGAATAGTTAAGAGATTGACAAGTGGGTGGATACGGCCCAGGGCAACACACACTGCCTAGTTTAGCTGGAGGGAGTGGAACTCAGCTCCAGGAAGTCCCAGAGAAGCGGAACCTTTGAACTAGGGACCACGGTTTCTGGCAGACACTTCCAGTTTGAGCACAGGGGCTTTTCAAGTCACCTGCTGCAGACATCCACGCCCCACCCGGACACATAGACTAGGCTTTGTGCTGCCTTCACTGTTCAAGTCTCAAATCTCAGGGAAGCCTCTAAAACACAGCACCCTCGGCACAGCAGTGCTAGTCACCTCTGAGGCACTTCCAGGGAGGGGGTGGGGAACTCTCTCCCAGAGCTCTATCTTAGCTCAGGAGCAGGGGCCGCTGCATCCATCCAGTCTGGGAGGAAGCTGGTAAAGAAGTAAATAAACAATTTCCTACCCCAGGGACAGACCCCAAAAGATTTTTTTAAGTATGAGCAAAAAAGCCAAAAAAACTATAGATTCCTTCTACACAGAGAAAGAGCGGGTATCCAACCCCGAGGAAGTTAACAGCAGAGAGACAGCAGATAACAACCTAAAGGGGAACGATTCCTGCCCCCCATCACATAACTCTCTCCTAGAAGAAGCCCTTAAAAAATTAAGGGAGATTGAAGAAAAATGGGGAAAGGAAAGGGAAGCTATGATAGAGAATAACAACGTCCTGAAATTGGAGTTGGAAAAAATAAAGAATTCACAGGAGATGCAGGGAAACAAAATTAGTGAATTAGAAAAGGTTAAAAAAACACAGGAAAGTAGGATTTCTGAATTGGAAAAGATAAAAAAGTCTCAAGAAAATAGAATTTCTGAATTGGAAAAAGAAAATAATTCTCAAAAAAAAAAATTAGGGAAATGGAAAAAAATTCAATAGAGCAAAATAATTCATTTAAAAACGAAATTGGGCATTTACAAAAAGAACTAAAAAATGTGAAAGAAGAAAATAACTCCTTAAAAGTCAGGATGGAACAAATAGAAATGAATGATTCACAGAGAACCCAAGAATCAGTCAAACAAAACAAAAAAAATGAGAAGCTGGAGAACAACATCAAATACTTACTGGGAAAATCTATAGACCTGGAAAATAGATCTAGGAGAGATAATCTGCGGATTATTGGACTTCCAGAAAACTATGACCAAAAAAAGAGCCTAGATTCTATTTTACAGGAAATTATCAAAGAGAACTGTCCAGAGATAATAGAAACAGAAGGGAAAGTAGATGTGGAAAGAATGCATCGAACTCCTTCTGAAATAGACCCTGAAAAAAGAACACCACGGAATATTGTGGCTAAGCTGCAGAATTACCACACAAAGGAGAAAATCCTGCAAGCAGCTAGAAAAAAACAATTTAAATACCAAGGTGCCACAATAAGGGTCACCCAAGATCTGGCTGCCACCACATTAAAAGATAGAAGGGCCTGGAACCTGATATTCCGTAAGGCAAAAGATCAAGGACTGCAACCATGAATGAACTACCCAGCTAAGTTTAGCATCTTTTTCCATGGAAGAAGATGGTCATTCAATGAAACAGAGGAATTCTATATGTTTCTAAGAAAAAAACCAGACTTAAACAAAAAATTTGATCTACATCCACAAGACTGAAGAGAAACAGAAAAAGGTACACAGAACCCTTGAGAACTGTAACTCTGTTGTGGGTATATAAAAAGTACTCAAGGATAATTTGATCTTACTGATATAAAAGAAAAAAAGGGGGGTGTAGTAAAGGGAAGGAGGTCGGTTCAGAAAAAGGGGAAGGAATGATAAAAAGAGGGAAACTACATCCAGGAAGAGGCATAGAAAATACACCATATCTGAGGGAACTTAGTGAGGGGGAGAATCATTGTGTGAATCTTACTCTCATCAGGAGAGGCTCAAAGAGTAAATAATTAACATATTTGTTTTTTAGAGAATTTTCTCACACCTCATTAAAAGGGGGGAGAGGAAAAGGGAAAAGGAAAAGGAGAATAAGTGAAGGGACTTGGAGGGAGGGGGGAGGGATCCTAAAAAAAAAAAAAAAAAAAAAAAAAAAGAGGGAGGGTTGCGTCACAAAGGGGGGTCTGTAAATTAAATATAGGGGAGGGGGATCAGGGGGGTCAAGGGAAAAAGCATAATCTGGGGAATAATACGATGGCAGGAAATACAGAATTAGTAATTTTAACTGTAAATGTAAATGGGATGAACGATCCCATCAAACGGAGACGGATAGCAGATTGGATCAAAAAGCAGAACCCTACAATATGTTGTCTACAGGAAACACACTTAAAGCAGGGAGATACATACAGAGTAAAGGTAAAAGGTTGGAACAGAGCCTATTACGCTTCAGGTAAAACCAAAAAAGCAGGGGTAGCTATCCTTATCTCAGATCAAGCAAAAGCAGAAGTAGATCTCATTAAAAAAGATAAGGAAGGCAACTATATCCTGCTAAAAGGTAGCATAAATAATGAAGCCATATCAATACTAAACATATATGCACCAAGTGGTATAGCATCTAACTTTCTAAAGGAAAAGTTAAGAGAACTGCAAGAAGAAATAAACAGTAAAACTATAATAGTGGGAGATCTCAACCTTGCACTCTCAGATTTAGACAAATCAAACCACAAAACAAACAAGAAAGAAATTTAAAAAGTAAATAGAACATTAGAAAAACTAGGTATGATAGACCTTTGGAGAAAACTGAATGGCAATAGGAAGGAATATACTTTCTTCTCAGCAGTTCATGGATCCTATACAAAAATTGACCATATATTAGGACATAAAGATCTCAAAATTAAATGTAGGAAGGCAGAAATAATAAATGCCTTCTTCTCAGATCACAATGCAATAAAAGCTACATTCAGTAAAAAGTTAGGGGTAAATAGACCAAAAAGTAATTGGAAACTGAATAATCTCATCTTAAAGAATGACTGGGTGAAAGAGCAAATTATAGAAACAATTAACAATTTCACCCAAGATAATGACAATGATGAGACATCATATCAAAATCTTTGGGATGCAGCTAAAGCAGTAATAAGGGGAAATTTTATATCTGTAGAGGCTTATCTGAAGAAAATAGAGAAAGAGAAGATTAACAAATTGGGCTTACAACTTAAAAGGCTAGAAAAAGACCAAATTATAAACCCCCAACCAAAAATGAAACTTGAAATACAAAAATTAAAAGGAGAAATCAATAATATTGAAAGTAAAAAAACTATTGAATTAATAAATAAAACCAAGAGTTGGTTTTATGAAAAAGCCAATAAAATAGATAAACCTTTGGTAAATTTGATCAAAAAAAAGAAAGAGGAAAATCAAATTGATAGTCTTACAAATGAAAAGGGGGATCTTTCCACCAATGAAGAGGAAATTAGAGAAATAATAAGGAGTTACTTTGCCCAACTTTATGCCAATAAATTTGATAATTTAAGTGAAATGGATGACTTCCTCCAAAATTATAGGCTCCCTAGATTAACAGAGGAGGAGATAAATTGCTTAAATAGTCCCATTTCAGAAAAAGAAATAGAACAAGCTATTAATCAACTCCCCAGGAAAAAATCCCCAGGGCCAGATAGATTCACATGTGAATTCTACCAAACATTTAAAGAACAATTAGTCCCAATGTTATATAAATTATTTGAAAAAATAGGGAATGAAGGAGTCCTACCAAACTCCTTTTATGACACAGACATGGTACTGATACCTAAACCAGGTAGATCGAAAGCTGAGAAAGAAAATTATAGACCAATCTCCTTAATGAATATTGATGCTAAAATCTTAAATAAGATATTAGCACAAAGACTTCAGAAAATCATCTCCAGGATAATACACTATGATCAAGTAGGATTTATTCCAGGAATGTAGGGCTGGTTTAATATTAGGAAAACTATTAATATAATTGACCATATTAATAATCAAATTAATAAGAACCATATGATCATCTCAATAGATGCCGAAAAACCATTTGACAAAATCCAACATCCATTCTTACTAAAAACTCTTGAGAGTATAGGAATAAATGGATTATTCCTTAGAATAATCAAGAGCATATAGTTAAGACCTTCAGTAAGCATAATATGCAATAGAAATAAACTGCAACCTTTCCCAGTAAGATCAGGAGTGAAACAAGGTTGCCCACTATCACCATTACTATTCAATATAGTACTAGAAACGCTAGCCTCGGCAATAAGAGCCGAGAAAGAGATTCAAGGAATTAGAGTAGGAAATGAGGAAATTAAACTATCACTTTTTGCAGATGACATGATGGTATACTTAGAGAACCCCAAAGACTCTGCTAAAAAGCTACTAGAAATAATTCAAAATTTCAGCAAAGTGGCAGGATACAAAATAAATCCACATAAATCCTCGGCATTTTTATATATCACTAACAAAATGCAACAGCAAGAGATACAAAGAGAAATTCCATTCCAAACAAATGTTGAGAGTATAAAATATTTGGGAATCCATCTACCAAAGAAAAGTCAGGAATTATATGAGAAAAATTACAAAACACTTGCCACAAAAATAAAATCAGATTTAAATAATTGGAAAGACATTCAATGCTCTTGGATAGGCCGAGCGAATATAATAAAGATGACAATACTCCCCAAACTAATCTATTTATTTAGTGCTATACCAATCAGACTCCCAAGAAACTACTTCAATGACCTAGAAAAAATAACAACAAAATTCATATGGAAGAATAAAAGGTCGAGAATTGCAAGGGAACTAATGAAAAAAAAAAAACTCAGAGGAAGGTGGTCTAAGTGTACCTGATCTAAAGCTATATTATATAGCAGCAGTCACCAAAACCATTTGGTATTGGATAAGAAATAGACCGGTAGATCAGTGGAACAGATTAGATACAAAGGACAAAAAAGGATACAGCAACCTAATCTTTGACAAACCCAAAGATACCAACATTAGGGATAAAAATTCATTATTCGGAAAAAACTGTTGGGAAAACTGGAAATTAGTATGGCAGAAATTAGATATGGATCCACACTTAATACCATATACCAAGATAAGATCAAAATGGGTCCATGATTTATGCATAAAGAGGGAGATAATAAATAGATTAGAGGAACAGAGGATAATCTACCTCTCAGACTTGTGGAGGAGGAAGGAATTTATGACCAGAGGAGAACTAGAGATCATTATTGATCACAAAATAGAAGATTTTGATTACATCAAACTAAAAAGTTTCTGTACAAATAATACTAATGCAAACAAGATTAGAAGGGAAGTAACAAATTGGGAAAATATTTTTAAAAACAAAGGTTCCGACAAAGGTCTCATTTCCAAAATATATAGAGAACTGACCCTAATTTATAAGAAACCAAACCATTCTCCATTTGATAAATGGTCAAAGGATATGAATAGACAATTCTCATAGGAAGAAATTGAAACTATATCCACTCACATGAAAGAGTGTTCCAAATCACTACTGATCAGAGAAATGCAAATTAAGACCACTCTGAGATACCACTACACACCTGTCAGATTGGCTAAGATGACAGGAACAAATAATGACGAATGTTGGAGGGGATGTGGGGAAACTGGGACACTAATACATTGCTGGTGGAGTTGTGAAAGAATCCAGCCATTCTGGAGAGCAATCTGGAATTATGCCCAAAAAGTTATCAAACTGTGCATACCCTTTGACCCAGCAGCGCTACTACTGGGATTATATCCCAAAGAAATACTAAAGAGCGGAAAGAGACATATATGTGCCAAAATGTTTGTGGCAGCTCTTTTTGTTGTAGCTAGAAACTGGAAGATGAATGGATGTCCATCAGTTGGAGAATGGTTGGGTAAATTGTGGTATATGAAGGTTATGGAATATTATTGCTCGGTAAGAAATGACCAGCAGGAGGAATACAGAGAGGCCGGAGAGACTTAAATCAACTGATGCTGAGTGAAATGAGCAGAACCAGAAGATCACTGTACACTTCAACAAAAATACTGTATGAGGATGTATTCTGATGGAAGTGGAAATCTTCAACATAAAGAAGATCCAACTCACTTCCAGTTGATCAATGATGGACAGAGGTAGCTACACCCAGAGAAGAAACAATGGGAAGTGAATGTAAATTGTTAGCACTAATATCTGTCTGCCCAGGTTGCATGTACCTTCAGATTCTAATGTTTATTGTGCAACAAGAAAATGATATTCACACACATGTATTGTATCTAGACTATATTGTAACACATGTAAAATGTATGGTATTGCCTGTCGTCGGGGGGAGGGAATAGAGGGAGGGGGGAATAATTTGGAAAAATGAATACAAGGGATAATATTATAAAATATATATATATAATAAAAATCAAAAAAAAAAGAATTTAATTAAGAAACTTGAAAAAAAAATAAAGTTCAGTTTGGGTAGAATTAGGTACATCTGGAAATCAAGGGCATTAGGTATTAGTGATCAAGTATATATATATATACATATATATATATATATATATATATGTAATGAATAAATCTAGAAGCTTTTTTAATGAATAAAAGGATCCAACAAGAATAGGATAATAAGCAAATGATTAATCTGATTTTTCTTATTAAGTATATTTTAAAATCCTCTTGAAAAGGAAACCTTCTAAAACTGATAGCAGTAATTGACATCTGTGTATCATTTTATAGATGCAAAGTATGGCACATATTATTTCACGTGATTTTTCACCACGATTCTGGAAGGTAAGTGTGACAGGATTTTTTCTCATTTAAACAATGAGGAAAATAAGAATCAGAGATGCATATTAGATTAATGGGACTATAGATTTATAGACAGAAATGGCTATAGAGACCATATCCAACCAAATTGAATTACAGATGAGACACTTAGGTTTACTGAGGTTATGACTTGCTGAATTCCACATATGTAAATACCACCTAAAGTAGGATTTGAACCAGGTTTTATAACAACAGAGGCAATGTTCTTTCTAAAGAACCATGCTGCCTCAAGGCCACCAATATAGTAAGATATAGGCCAGGATCAGATTTAAAGCAATATAATTTCTAGTGGGATAATCCTTCTTTCTACCAAGTATTATGCACTTCTGGACAGTAATGAGAGAGAACATCCTGTATGGGAGGAAATATTTCATCCTCCCTTGAGGTCTACCCCAACCAAAGCCAGAAATAACATGCATTCATTATGAATTCTTTCCACGAGGCTCAATATTTATAATTGTGGTTATCATACCTCTTTGATTTGATCATATACTTCACCACAATTTCCTCCTTGCTCTTCAGGAGGCTGTGACGACTAACTGTTTAAAACCCTCACCCACCACTAATAAAAAACTATCAAACTGACTTTAAAAACTCTGTGGTCGATGTCTTTATAAAAGCTCCACTATCTGTCTGTCTACAGATCCTATTTGTCTGCTTATTTATTTATTGGTTTCATGCATTATTCTATTTGGTCTCCTGCATTAAAAAATTGTAAATATTTTACCATCATTAAAACTGACCTGAGAGCTTTAAAAGACATTGTTGAAGAGGAGCTTCCAGCAAAAGCCTCTATTTTGGTGATGTCAGCTTGAAATGGAACTGATGAGAACAAGTGTCATTTTTCACACACAGAGAAATTTATCTCTGGAGTGAACATTATCTTTGTACATAGCCTAAACAGTAATATTGAGAAAAGATGGGCCTAGAAACTCAGAAATCACCATGCACGTCCAATGACAAGTAACACAAGGGAATGGTAAAGTTTTTATTTTGATTGAAATTATTTTTTTAAGCAAGTAAAAATCCAAATTCAGAAGCCAAATTAAACTCATACAAATAGAAATATTGCTTAATTTTGCTGAAGCTGTCCTCAGACTATTCCACTTCTTTCTTATGCCTGATAAATATTTTTCTTTTACCTTTGCCTCTTAGGATCAAAGTTTAGTTCAAGTAGTACAAATTATTTGAAGCTTTCCTGATTCCTGAAGCTCCTAGTGACTTCCTTCTAGATTGCATTATGTATGGGTCCATGTGTATATATACAAATGACTATATTTAGTACATTTATAAGATATAATTTACTATATATTACTTTATTTACAGTAAATATATGTGTTTGTCAATATGCATATATATATATATATGTATATATATATATATATATATATATATATATATATATATATATATATATTTACACAAGAGAAGAAGAAAGAGAAACAAAGGATGAAGAAAGCATTAAGAAGTTCAGATATAAGTAAAGGCTTCACATTTGAAGTAAATGTTGAAGCCTAAAAGCCAAATTTGAACAGGTAATATTTGCCAGGCTTGGGAAGGATCTAAACATGTGTGACTGACTTTTCTAGGGATAGAATGCATAGTCTTTGAGAGTTGGGACTATTTTTTCCCATTATACCCTCACACTGCTCACTCCCACAGTGATGGAAAATATAATTATTTTAACTACATTAAATATTCAGATTAACAGTGTAAGAATAAATTTAAATAACATTGTAACAGAAAAGTAAACTAAACAAATGACAAAGCAATTTAAGAAGGGGTAGCAACACATCAAAAATAAAGGATTTATTTATAAGTGGATTCTCTAAGATATTCAAAAGATAACTCCAGTATTATTATTGGACAAATTGAAGAAATACAAAAAGTGACACATTCAAACATCTTTTACAGCCTAATTATGGCCCTGATAATCTAAAATAAAGAAATGCAAAACAAAAAAAAAGAAAAAAAAACAAAAAGAGAGAGAGAGAAAGAGAGAGAGAGAGAGAGAGAGAGAGAGAGAGAGAGTATAGCCTCACTATCCCTTTTGAACACATTTAAATAGTGAATAACATGTTATCAAAATGCTATGACAACATAGTAAATCATTTCCCCCCAATATCTATGTTGGATTTACACCAGGAATCCAGGATGATTCAATATTATGGTAGCTCTGAAGAGATGATATTATTAAAATTATATAAATCATACTTTCATATCAATAGATACCTAATACATTTTTGGCATATTTCCTTATACTAAAAATATTAAAATTTATAGGAATAAATGTATAATTTTTTAGCAAGATAAATACTGGCTATCTGCAAGTAAGAATAGTATCTGTAGCTAGAAATCAATAGAGACCTATCTCTCTAAGAGACAGAGCTAAAGAAAGGATATCTATTGTCAATACTGATATTTCATATCATTGTAGAAATAGTAGTTTTAGTAATAAGAACCTGAGCATTTGAGAATAAGCATTAGCAAAGAAAAAATAAAATTACAAGTTTTTTGTAAATGACATGATTATTAATTAGAGAATCCCAAAAGTTCTGGACTTGGCAGAACCCACAAATTTTTTTTTAACAAAGTTGGCCTAGCTGTATCAGATCTAAAACTATATTATGAAGCAGTAGTCATCAAAAGCATTTGGTACTGGCTAAGCAAGAGAATAGTCAATCAATAGAATAAGTTTGATTCACAGGACAAAATAATCAATGACTATAGCAATCTAGTGTTTGACAAAGCTAAAAATCCCAGCACTAGGGATAAGAATTCATTATTTGACAAAAACTGCTGGGAAAATTGGAAATTAGTATGGCAGAAATTAAATATTGACACACACCTAACATCTTATACCAAGATAAAGTCAAAATGGGTTCATAATCTAGATATAAAGAGTGTTATTATAAACCAATTAGAAGAACCTAGCACAGTTTATCTCTCAGGTCTGTGGACAAGAAAGAAATTTGTAACCAAAGAAGAACTGGAAATCATTATTGATTACAAAAAAGATTATATTAAGTTAAAACATTTTGTACAAGCAAAACTAATGCAGACAAGATTAGAAGGGAAGTAATAAAGTGGGAAAACATTTTTATGTTCAAAGGTTCTGATAAAGGTCTTATTTCTAAAATATATAGAAAATTGACTCAAGAATTCAAGCCATATGGAAGTGGAAATCTTCAACATAAAGAAGATCCAACTCACTTCCAGTTGATCAATGATGGACAGAAATAACTATACCCAGAGAAGGAACACTGGGAAGCGAATGTAAATTGTTAGCACTAATATCTGTCTGCCCAGGTTGCATGTACCTTCGGATTCTAATGTTTATTGTGCAACAAGAAAATGATATTCACACACATGTATTGTACTTAGACTATATTGTAACACATGTAAAATGTATGGTATTGCCTGTCGTCGGGGGGAGGGAATAGAGGGAGGGGGGGCAATTTGGAAAAATGAATACAAGGGATAATATTATAAAATATATATATAATAAAAAAAAATGAGTTAATAAAGAAAAAAAAAAAAAAAGAATTCAAGCCATTCTCCAACTGATAAATGGTCAAAGGATATGAACAGACAATTTTCAGATGAAGAAATATAAACTATGACTAGTCATATGAAAAAATGCTCTAAATCACTATTGATCACAGTGATGCAAATTAAGACAGCTCTGAGATACCACTACACAATTCTCAGATTGGCTAAAATGACAAGAAAAAATAATGACAAATGTTGGAGGGGATGTGAGAAGATCAGGATGCTAATAGATTGTTAGTGGAACTGTGAATGGATCCAACCATTCTGGAGAGCAATTTGGAACTATGCTCAAAAAGTTATCAAACTATGTATACCCTTTGATCCAGCAATGTTTCTACTGGGCTTATATCCCAAAGATATCTTAAAGGAGGGAAAGGGACCCACATGTGCAAAAATGTTTGTGGCAATCCTTTTGTAGTGGCAAAAAACTGGAAACCGGAAAAGAAACTAAAACCACTGGAACTAGCCTAAATCACCTTGCTATTAAAACAAGCCACATACAATAGTACTGATCATTATATAATCTTCTTGTTGCTGTGTACAATGTTCCCTTGGTTCCAATCAGTTCACTCAGTATCAGTTCATGTAAGTTTCTCCAGAACTCACTGAAATCATCCTGCTGATTGTTTCTTATAAAACAATAATATTCATATACCATAACTTATTCAGCCATTCTTCAACTAACAGACATCCACTCAGTTTCAGTTCCTTGGCATTACAAAAAGGGCTGCTAAAAATATTTTTGCACATGTGAGTCCTTTTCCCTTTTTAATGATCTTTTGGGGATACAGGCCCAGTGGAGAGGCTGCTGGATCAAGTGCATGTGCATTTTAATAGCCCTTTGGCACAGTTCCATATTGCTCTCCAGAACGGTTGGATAAATTCACAACTCCAATAATAAATGTATTGGTGTCCCAGTTTTCCCACATTCTCTCCAATATTTATCAACATATTTTCTGTCATATTAGCCAATTTCAGATGTGCATAGTTGTACTTAAGAGGAGTTTTAATTAGCATTATTCTGATCAATAGAGTGACTTTAAACATTTCTTCATATGATTAGATGTAGTTTCAATTTCTTCACCTGAAAATTGTCCATTCATATCTTTTGACCATTTGTCAAATGAAGAATTATTTAAATTCTTATAAATTTGAGTCTTTTTTGGTATTTTTCTTTTTTTTTTTTCAAAATTTCTTATAGCTTTTTATTTACAAGTTATATGCATGGGTAATTTTACAGCACTGGGGAAAATGAATGGATGTTCATCAATTGGAGAATGGTTGGGTAAATTATGATATATGAATGTTATGGAATATTATTGTTCTGTAAAAAATGACCAACAGGAGGAATACAGAGAGGCTTGGAGACACTTACATCAACTGATGCTTAGTGAAACGAGCAGAACTAGGGGATCATTATACACTTCAACAATGATACCGTATGAGGATGTATTCTGATGGAAGTGGATATCTTAGACATAGAGAAGAGCTAATCCACTTCCAATTGATCAATGATGGACAGAATCAGCTACATGCAAAAAAGGAACACTGGGAAATGAGTGTAAACTGTGAGCATTGTTTTTTTTTTTTTTTTTTTTTTTTTGTTTGTTTGTTTGTTTGTTTTGTTTTGTTTTGTTTTTTCTCTTCCCAGATTATTTTTACCTTGTGAATACAATCCTTCCTTTACAACAACAACAACAAAATTCAGTTCTGCACATATATATTGTACTTAAGATATACTATAAGATATTTAATATGTATGGGAATGGCCGCCATCCAGGGGAGGGGGTGGAAGGAGGAAGGAGGGGAAAAACTCGGAACAGAAAAGAGTACAAGGGATAATGTTTTTAAAAAATACCTATGCATATGTACTGCCAAAGAAAATGTTATAATTATAAAAATTATTTTAAAAATTCAAAAAAAAATTTTAAAGCACTGACAATTGCCAAACCTTTTTTTACATTTTTCCCCTCCTTCCCCCTACCTCCTCCCCAAGATGGCAGGTTGATTAATTCATGTTAAATATGTTAAAGTATAAATTAAATACAATTTTAGTATACATGTCCAAACTGTAATGTTGTTGTTGAAAAAGAATTGGACTTTGAAATGGTGTAATATTAGCCTGTGAAGGAAATCAAAAATGCAGGCGGACAAAGGTAGAGGTATTAGGAATTCTATCTAGTGGTTCAAAGTCATTTCCCAGAGTTCTTTCACTGGGCATAACTGGTTCAGTTCATTACTGCTCTATTGGAACTGATTTGTTTCATCTCATTGTTGTAGAGGGCCAGGTCCATCAGAATTGATCATCATATAGTATTGTTGTTGAAGTGTATAATGATCTCCTGGTCCTGCTCATTTCACTCAGCATCAGTCCATGTTAGTCTGTCCAGGCCTTTCTGAAATCATCCTGCTGGTCATTTCTTACAGAACAATAATATAATAATATAATATTCCATAATATTCATATACCACAACTTATTCAGCCATTCTCCATTTGATGGGCATCCGTTCAGTTTCCAGTTTCTGAACACTACAAAGAGGGCTGTTGTTGGATTACTAGGTGAGAACTCAGGTTGTCTGGACAGTGACAAGGTGAGAATTCAGGTTGTCTGGACAATTACAAGGTGAGAACTCAGGTTGACTTGATAGAAGGAGCTAAGCTCATTGGCTGAAGTGGTTCTTCCCAGAAGCCCTTGCATTATCTCATGCCCATTCTCTGGGAGGATACAGAGGACAGCACTCCAGGAAGAGGAGAAGACTCTGCATTGCATCAGGCTTGACGGGGCTCTCTGCAGGAAGGGAAGTCACTTCTCTGGACAAGAGTTAACAGCAACTGCCTGGAGACAACGGTTCGTTACAGGAAGAAGAATCTGTTGGAGAGATTTGAGTAGAAGACACAGCAGATCTCTTCCCAGAGAGTGATCCGGCAGCTTCTAGAGACGACAGCTCGCTACAATTGGCGTCCACACGTGGGGCAAGGACTTTTGCTTATCCTGACAAGAGGAGCTAGACCAGACCTTTGCAATTTGGTGCCCGAACAGGGACAGACACGGTCCTGATTCCAGTGGAAAAGCTTCCGATCTAGATCTCAGTCTCTCTGACCCAGAACCATGAGTAACGAGGAAACTTTGTTAAAAATTAAGTGAGCGTGCTAATAGATAAATAAGGAACTTAACTTGTTAAGGGCTAAACCAGGAATCTCTTATAGCTGAAATGGGGCAGATGTTAGCTATATTCAATCCCTGGACCTCAGCCAACTCAACCCCAGCCCCAGAAGCAACCTCAGCTCCACCCCCATTCAGGAGTGGTACTATAGAGAGTATAATCAAGATAATTGAGGAGCAGAGTTTACTTGTAACCTGGGTAGAGATTGCTAAACTCTTGGCTGCATTAAGATGCACATCCCCTTGGTTCTTAGAGGAAGAAAAGATAGATGTAGATAAATGGAAGCTAGTGGGATATGAAATGAAAGAATTTCAAGCAAAAAATGAGCCTCGTTCAATTTCTGCAGAGGTATTTTATATCTACAACATAGTTCAATTAGCTTTAAACTATCAAGCAAGTTGTAGGAGAAGGAAAAGTTTTAAAAATGAACAGAGGAGGAAGTGTGAGGAAAAAAGGAAAGATCAAGATCTTGCCCTAGAGCAAGAGGATTTAAATGAGGAATTGTGGTATGATTCTCTTGAAGAAGCTTCAACCCTGCCTAGAGAACAGATTATTGACAGGCCCACATCAACCCCACCTTCAGAGGTGGAGGAAGAAGGAGGGGAAGAGGCAGAAACACAAACAGAATCACCTGTCAAGCAGCCTAAGCCTATGACAAGATTAGAAAAAGCATTGGTTAAAGCTAAGAGAGAAGGACAGGATATAAGTGATTTTATACATGCATATCCTGTGATTGAAGAGATTGACTCTGTAGGTAAAAAAAGGAGAAGATATGCACCTTTACATTTGAATAAAATGAAGGATTTGAAAAAAGGTTGTACCCTTTATGGGGCTACATCAGCTTATGTCAAAATGTTACTAGATGGTTTGTCTTATGAAGTCCTAACCCCGAATGATTGGAAAT
This sequence comes from Sminthopsis crassicaudata, assembly GCF_048593235.1. Taxonomy (NCBI): domain Eukaryota; kingdom Metazoa; phylum Chordata; class Mammalia; order Dasyuromorphia; family Dasyuridae; genus Sminthopsis; species Sminthopsis crassicaudata. The sequence continues at coordinate 423,958,195 of NC_133620.1, forward strand.
CCATAGCAAGGACATGTCTGGAACCTGGAGAAAATTTATTATGGCTTGCGGAATTTCATGAATTATGTAAAATTCAAGTCAGATGCAATTTGGAAATAGGAGTTAACACACAATTCACTTTTGAGCACTTAGCTGGCGAAGGTCAGTATGGAGAGAATTCGGAACAGATTAATTATACCATTACAATATATGAGCAAATTGCTAAGGCTGCAATAAAAGCTTGGGGTGTCCTCCCTGGACAGAAAGAGCGCAGAGAGGCTTTCACTAAAATACAGCAAGGTCCCAATGAACCTTTTGCAGATTTTGTGGAATGTTTGCAAACTGCTGTCAAAAGAACTATTGGAGAAAATTCAGCTACAGAAATAATGACCAGACATCTGGCTAAGGAAAATGCCAATGAGATTTGCAAAAGAATTATATGGGGATTAGACAAAGATGCTCCTTTAGAGGAGATCATAAGACGCTGTGCTACAGTGGGAACAAATGCTTTTTACACCCGGACAATGATGAATGTGGAAAGACAGGGTCCCTCCTGGCAAGGGCCTTCTAGAGAAACTCGGCGATGTTTTCAATGTGGAAAAATTGGACATCTAAGAGCTCAGTGTAGATATGGAGATACAGTAAGAAGACAGGGTGAATGAAGACCTCAAACCCCATGTCCAAAATGCAACAGAGGACTCCATTGGGCATCAGAGTGTAGACTAATTCAGGGAAATGGGATGAGGGCCCCAGGTCCAGGGCCCCAGGCAAAAAAGACTTGGGGCATGATGGCAGCTGGTGTTATACCCAAAGAGCCTTTAGAAGGTCAGGACTCTGATGTGATCAACCAGCAGAAAAGCAATCACATGGCAGAAAGGGATTACCTGATAAGTCAGCCAAAAGGCAATCAGATTGCAAAAATGGATTACACTTGGGGAGAATACAGGCCTTTTAAACCAACAGGGCTGTGTCCAGTGCAGTGATGTGGAGAGATCCAGAAAGTGGTGAATGGAAGGGACCAGATAGGTTAACTGCCTGGGGGAGAGGGTTTGCTTGTATTTCTTCAGCAGGAGAAGGAATCAGATGGGTGCCAACAAGTCGTATTCGCCTTGTCCATCAGAGAGAGACAGAAAAAGAGAAAGACCTCAAAATAAAGGAGAAAATCTAAGAAACATCTGACACTGAAAGAGCATAGATAATAAGAAGACTGTTAAAGAACTTTAAAACCAGCAGGAATCATTGGACTTCCTCACACAAGATGAGACTAATGGACAATGGACTTATGGACATTTATAAATTTTCAATTTATGATTATTTGATTGTTATTTGTCATATACTTCTAGCATGTGTTACTATGTTACTATGTTACTATGTGCTTATGTAATTATGTGTAATACTTCCCATATTGATGGATTTATGTTTCAAGGTCATGACTGTCCTATGTTCTAAATCAAAAGAAAGGGGGAGATGTTAGGATTACTAGGTGAGAACTCAGGTTGTCTGGACAGTGACAAGGTGAGAATTCAGGTTGTCTGGACAATTACAAGGTGAGAACTCAGGTTGACTTGATAGAAGGACTAAGCTCATTGGCTGAAGTGGTTCTTCCCAGAAGCCCTTGCATTATCTCACACCCATTCTCTGGGAGGATACAGAGGACAGCACTCCAGGAAGAGGAGAAGACTCTGCATTGCATCAGGCTTGACGGGGCTCTCTGCAGGAAGGGAAGTCACTTCTCTGGACAAGAGTTAACAGCAACTGCCTGGAGACAACGGTTCGTTACAGGAAGAAGAATCTGTTGGAGAGATTTGAGTAGAAGACACAGCAGATCTCTTCCCAGAGAGTGATCCGGCAGCTTCTAGAGACGACAGCTCGCTACAGGCTGTCACAAACATTCTTGCACATACAGGTCCCTTTCTCTTTTTTTAAGATCTCTTTGGGATATAAGTCCAGTAGTAGCATTGCTGGATCAAAGGGTATGCACAGTTTGATAACTTTTTGAGCATAGTTCCAAATTGCTCTCCGGAATGGCTGGATGTATTCATAATTCCACCAACAATGTATCAGTGTCCCTATTTTCCCACATCCCCTCTAACATTTGCATTAACTTTGCCTGTCATTCTAGCCAATCTGACAGGTGTATAGTGGTATCTCAGAGTTGTTTTAATGTGCATTTCTCTGATTAATAATGGCTTGGAGCATCTTTTCATGTGGCTAGAAAGAGTTTCAATTTGTTCATCTGAGAATTGTCTGTTCATATCCTTTGATCATTTATCAACTGGAGAATGGCTTGTTTTCTTATAAATTAGAGGCAATTCTCTATATATTTTGGAAATTAGGCCTTTATCAGAACTTTGATTGTAAAAATGTTTTTCCAGTTTATTGCTTCCATTCTAATCTTGTTTGCATTAATTTTGTTTATACAAAAACTTTTCAATTTGATATGATCAGGTTTTTATATTTTGTGATCAATAATCATCTCTAGTTCTCTGGTCATAAATTCCTTTCTATTCCACATGTCTGAGAGATAAACTATCCTATGTTCCTCTAATTTGTTTATAATCTCATTCTTTATGCCTAGATCATGAATGCTTTTGACCTTATCTTGGTGTACGGTGTTAAGTGTGGGTCAATGACTAATTTCTGCCATTAATTTCCAATTTTCCCAGCAATTTTTGTCAAACAGTGAGTTCTTATCCCAAAAGCTGGGATCTTTTGCTTTGTCAAACATTATATTATTAAGGTTATTGACTGTTTTGTCCTTTGAAACTAATCTATTCCATTGATCAACTGTTATATTTCTTAGCCAATACCAAATGTTTTTCATAACTGCTGCTTTATAGTATAATTGTAGGTCTGGTACAGCTAGGCCACTTTCATGTGATTTTTTTTTTTCATTAATTCCCTTGAAGTTCTTGAACTTTTGTTTTTTTTCCATATGAACTTTGTTGTTATTTTTTCTAGGTCATTAAAATAATTTTTGGGAGTCTGATTGGTATAGTGCTAAATAAATAAATTAGTTTAGGTAATATTGTCATCTTTATTATATTTGCTCACCCTATCCAAGAGTATTTAATATTTTCCCAATTGGTTAGATCTAACTTAATTTGTTTGGAAAGTATTTTGTAGTTTTGATCGTATACTTTCTGATTTTTCCTTAGTGGATAGATTTCTAAATATTTTATATTATTGGTAGTTATCTTAATGGAATTTCTCTTTGTAACTCTAACGATTAGATTATATTAGTGATATATAAGAATGCTGATGAATTATGTGAGTTTATTTTATACCCTGCAAATTTGCTAAAGGTGTGGATTATTTATAATAGCTTTTTAGTAGAATCTCTGGGGTTCTCTAAGTATACCATCATATCATCAGCAAAGAGTGATAATTTGGTTTCCTCATTACTTACTCTAATTCCTTTAATATCTTTCTCAATGACTTGCTTCCAAGATGGCATCCTGGAAGCAGACAGCTACTTGAACTCAGCATTTTCTCTCAGGACTTACTTCATGACAAGACTTGGAATTAATGCTTGACTGGAAAAGAAACCCACAAATAATCACGAACAGAAGACATCCTTGAAATTCACCAGAGAAGGTCTGTTTTTGCTCGGAGGTAGGGTAGAAGAGACTGTGCGCAGACTGAGGACAGTAGCCAGAGCAAGACAAGCAGCTCACACAGCTCAGACCAGAGGGAGAAGGGGTGCAGTCTCTGCTGTTTCGGCAAAAAGACTTTTACCCCAGTGTGGATGTTCAGTCTTAGCAGCAAGCCAGGAGCAGCGGGGAAGGTGTAAACACTGGAGGTAAAAAAATAAAACCTCAGAAAGCTAGCATCTCTCTGGACCCGGCCACCCCCACCCCCAACCCCACCCAAGGTGACTCAACACGTTCTTAGAGCCTCAGAGGGCAGACTCAGCACAGCCATCTCTGTCCTGTAAGTGCCTTGCTGCTGTCTCCCACAGTCTGTAGAAGAAGCCCAGTAATACCATCCAGCCCCATCTGCACCCCCCAGAAACAGACCAATTGTTTCTCTTATCAATTTGTTTTCTTCTATTCCCGTTCTGACAAAATGAACAAAAAATTTAAAAGGGCTCTAACCATTGACAGCTTCTGTATGGAGAAAGAGAGCAGACTTCAAATACTGAGGAGACCAAAAGCAGATTGTCTCCAGAGGAATCCTCTAAGGGGGATATGATCTGCTCCTCAATACAAAAGAATATCATAGAGGAAATCAAAAAGGCTTTCACAAGAGAGCTAGACGAGAAATGGGAAAAGGAAAGGGAAGCTTGGCAAGAGAGCCTGGAGAAGTTATCCAAAGTGGATAAAGAGATCAAATGATTGAGAAATAAAATTATTGAATTAGAAAAGGTAAACAACTCCAAGGAAAACAGGATTAGTGAGCTGGAAAAAGAAAACAGCTCTCTAAAAATAAAATGCATGAAATGGAAAAAAATTCCATAGAAGATAAAAACTCAATTGGACAATTACAAAAACATCTAAAAAAAAGTGAGTGAAGAAAATACATCATTGAAAATTAGAATGGAACAAATAGAAATGAATGACTTAAGGAGAAACCAAGAAGTAGTCAAGCAAAACCAGAAAAACAAAACAATTGAAAAGAATGTCAAGTACCTTATTGGAAAGACAACAGACCTGAAAAACAGATTCAGGAAAGATAATTTGAGAATAATCGGACTCCCTGAAAAATGTGAAGAAAAAAAGAGCCTAGGCACTATTTTCCAGGAAATTATCAAAGAGAACTGCCCAGACATTTTGGAAACAGAGGGTAAAATAGACATTGAAAAAATTCATCAATCACCTACTGAAAGGGACCCTAAAATCAAAACGCCAAGAAATATACTGGCCAAGTTCAAGAACCATCAGATGAAGGAAAAAATACTGGAAGCTGCTAGAAAAAAAGCAATTCAGATATGGAGGAGCTACAATAAGGATAACCCAGGATCTAGCAGTGTTCACATTAAAAGAATGAAGGGCCTGGAATATGATATTTTGAAAGGCTAAGGAACTTGGTATGAAGCCAGGAATAACTTATCCAGCAAAAATGAGCATCATTTTCCAGGGAAGAAGATGGACATTTAACAAAATAAATGAATTCCATCTATTCTTGATGAAAAAACTAGATCTATACAAAATGTTTAATCTTCAAATACAGAACTCAAGAGATTTCTAAAAAGCTAAAAAGAAATCTTGGGAACTATATTTCTGCCATAAAGATAGGAAAAGAACACATGTATAATTTGTCCTAGAAATTAGAAGTGAAAAGGAAATTATATCATAAAAAAGGGTAAATTTATGGTAGGTACTACATCTCATGAAGAGGCAACAGTAACCTATTATATCTGAGAGGAAGAAAGGAAGGGGATGAACATAGTGTGTATCAATAGACATATTTGATTTGTGGTGAAACTTCTTCCACTTCATTGAAAAGTGAGAGGGAAGGAGTAAGCTAAGGGGAAGGCAATACAGTAATTGTGAGAAAAAGGTGTAAAATAGGAAGAGGAACTTTAAGGTGGGGTAGGGATACTAAAAAGGGAGGGTTGTGAAAAGCAAGTGGTGTTTACAAGTTTAAATCTGGGTAGGGGGGTAAAAGGGAAGGAAAGGAGAAAAGCATGAGCAAGGGTTAACAAGATGGCAATCAATATAGAATTAGTCATTCTAACTATAAATGTGAATGAGGTAAACTCCCTCATAAAGAGGAAGTAGTTAGCAGACTGTATTAAAAGCCAGAATCCTACTATATGTTGTTTACAAGAAACATACCTGAAACAGGGTGATATATTCAAAATAAAAATAAAAGGGTGGAGCAGAATCTACTATGCTTCAGCCAAAGCCAAAAAAGCAGGGGTAGCCATCCTCATCTCAGATCAAGCAAAAACAAAAATTGATCCAATTAAAAGAGATAAGGAATGGAATTATATCCTGCTGAAGGGTAGCATAAATAATGAAGCATTATCAATATTAAACATATATGCACCACGTGGTACAGCATCTAAATTCTTAAAAGAGAAATTAAGAGAGCTGCAAGAAGAAATAGACAGCAAAACTATAATAGTGGGATATCTCAACCTTGCACTCTCAGAATTAGATAAATCAAACCACATAATAAATAAGAAAGAAGTCAAAGAGGTAAATAGAATACTAGAAAAATTAGATATGATAGATCTTTGGTGAAAGCTAAATGGAGACAGTAAGGAGTACACTTTCTTCTCAGTAGTTCATGGAACCTATACAAAAATTGATCATATACTAGGACATAAAAACCTCAAAATCAAATGCAGTAAGGCAGAAAGAGGCAGATCACAATGCAATGAAAATTACATTCAATAAAAAGCCAGGGGAAAATAGACCAAAAATAATTGGAAACTAAATAATCTTATACTAATGAATGATTGGGTAAAACAGCAAATCATAGACATAATTAATAACTTCACCCAAGAAAATGATAATAATGACACATCATACCAAAACGTGTGGTTTACAGCCAAAGCAGTAATAAGGGGAAGTTTTATATAACTAGAGGCCTACTTGCATAAAATAGAGAAAGAGGAGGTCAACGAATTGGGCTGACAACTAAAAATGCTAGAAAAGGAACAAATTAAAACCCCCCAGACAAACACAAAACTTGAAATTCTAAAAATAAAAGGTGAGATTAACAAAATTGAAAGTTAAAAAAAAAAAAAACTATTGAATTAATTAATAAAACTAAGAGTTGGTTCTATGAAAAAAACAACAAAATAGACAAACTTAGTAAATCTGATTTAAAAAAAGAAAGAAAGAGGAAAAGCAAATTGTTAGTCTTGAAAATGAAAAGGGAGAACTCACCACTAATGAAGAGGAAATTAGAACAATAGTTAGGAGCTACTTTGCTCAACTTTATGCCAATAAATTTGACAACTTAAATGAAATGGAAGACTACCTTAAAAATATAGCTTGGCCAGATTAACAGAGGAAGAAATAAATAGTCTAAATAGTCCCATCTCAGAAAAGGAAATAGAACAAGCTATTAACCAACTTCCTAAGAAAAATTCCCCAGGACCAGATGGATTTACATGTGAATTCTACCAAACATTCAAAGAACAACTGACTCCAATGCTATATAAAGTATTTGAAAAAATTGGGATTGAAGGAGTCCTACCAAATTCCTTTTATGAAACAGACATGGTACTGATACCTAAACCAGGTAGATCGAAAACTGAGAAAGAAAACTATAGAACAATCTCCTTAATGAATATTGATGTTAAAATCTTAAATAAGATATTAGTAAAAAGACTTCAGAAAATCATCCCCAGGATAATACACTATGACCAAGTGGGATTTATACCAGGAATGCAGTGCTGGTTCAATATTAAGAAAACTATTAACATAATTGACTATATCAAATTCCAAATTAACAAAAAAACATATGATCATCTCAATGGATTCAGAATAAGCATTTGATAAAATCCAACATCCATTCCTACTAAAAACACTAGAGAGTATAGGAATAAATGGACTATTCCTTAAAATAATAAGGAGCATATATTTAAAACTATCAGTAAACATCATATGGAATGGTGATAAACTGATACCTTTGCCAGTAAGATCAGGAGTGAAACAAGGTTGACCACTATCACCATTACTATTCAACATTGTATTAGAAACTAGCTTCAGCAATAAGGGCTGAGAAAGAGATTCAAGGAATTAGAGTAGGTAATGAGGAAATCAAACTATCACTCTTTGCAGATGACATGGTATACTTAGAGAACCCCAAAGACTCTGCTAAAAAGCTATTAGAAATAATTCAGAACTTTAGCAAAGTTGCAGGATACAAAATAAACCCACATATATCCTCAGTATTTTTATACATTACCAACACAATCCAACAGCAAGAGATACAAAGAGAAATTCCATTCAAAATAACAGTCAATAGTAGAAATTATTTGGGAATATATCTACCAAAGGAAAGTCAGGAATTATATGAGCAAAATTACAAAACACATGCCACAAAAATAAAGTCAGATTTAAATAATTGGAAAGATATTGAGTGCTCTTGGATAGGGCAAAATAATATAATAAAGATGACAATACTCTCCAAACTAATCTATTTATTTAGTGCTATAACCACAGACTCCCAAGAAATTATTTTAATGACCTAGGAAAAAATAACAACAAAATTCATATGGCAGAACAAAAAGTCGAGAATTTCAAGGGAAGTAACAAAAAAAAATCAAATGAAGGTGGTCTAGCTGTACGTGATCTACAACTATATTATAAAGCAGCATTCACCAAACCATCTGGTATTGGCTAAGAAAATGACTAGTTGATCAGTGGACTAGCTTAGGTTCACAGGGCAAGATAGTGAATAAAAATAGCAATCTAATGTTTGAAAAACCCAAAGATCCCAATTTCTTGGATAACAATTCATTATTTGACAAAAACTGCTGCGAAAATTGGAAATCAGTATTGCAGAAACTAGGCATGCACCCACATTTAACACCACATACTAAGATAAGATCAAAATGGATCCAAGATTTAGGCATAAAGAACGAGATCATAAATAAATTAGAGGAATATAGGATAGTTTACCTCTAAGACTTGTGGAGAAGGAAGGAATTTGTGTCCAAAGAAGAACTAGAGATCATTATTGTTCACAAAATGGAAAATTTTGATTACATCAAATTAAAAAACTTTTGCATAAACAAAACTAATGCAAACAAGATTAGAAGGAAAGTAACAAATTGGGAAAACATTTTTACAGGTAAAGGTTCTGATAAAGGCCTCATCTCCAAAATATACAGAGAATTGACTTTAATTTATAAGAAATCAAGCCATTCTCCAATTGATAAATGGTCAAAGGATATGAACAGACAATTTTCCAATAATGAAATTGAAACTATTTCCACTCATATGAAAGAGTGTTCCAAATCATTACTGATCAGAGAAATGCAAATTAAGACAACTCTGAGATACCACTACACACCTGTCAGATTGGCTAAGATGACAGGAACAAATACTGATGAATGTTGGAGGGGATGTGGGAAAACTCGGACAATGATGCATTGTTGGTGGAGTTGTGAAAGAATCCAACCATTCTGGAGAGCAATCTGGAATTATGCCCAAAAAGTTATCACACTGTGCATACCCTTTGATCCAGCAGTGCTACTACTGGGCTTATATCCCAAGGAAATATTAAAGAAGGAAAAGGGACCTGTATGTGCCAAAATGTTTGTGGCAGCCCTTTTTGTAGTGGCTAGAAACTGGAAACTGAACAGATGCCCCTCAATTGGAGAATGGTTGGGTAAATTATGGTATATGAATGTTATTGAATATTATTGTTTTGTACAAAATGACCAACAGGATGAATACAGAGGCTTGGAGAGACTTACATCAACTGATGCTGAGTGAAACGAGCAGAACTAGGAAATCATTATACACTTCAACAATGATACTCTATGAGGATGTATTCTGATGGAAGTGGATATCTTCAACATAGAGAAGAGCTAATCCAATTCCAATTGATCAATGATGGAGAGAATCAACTACACCCAGAGAAGAAACATTGGGAAATGAGTGTAAACTGTTAGCATTTTTTTGGTTTTTCTCCCCAGGTTATTTTTTACCTTCCGAATCCAATTCTGCCTTTGCAACAACAACAACAACAAAATTCGGTTCTGCACATATATATTGTGCCTAGGATATAGTATATGATATTTATTATGTATGGGAATGCCTGCCTTCTAGGGGAGAGAGTGGAGGGAAGGAGGGGAAAAACTCAGAATAGAAGGGAGTACAAGGGATAATGTTGTAAAAAAAAAAATTACCTATGCCTATATACTGTCAAAAATGGTATAATTATAAAATTAATAAAAAAATGAAAAAACTTGGAGAATGATTGGGTAAATTATGGTATATGAATGTTATGGGATATTATTTCTCTGTAAGAAATGACCAGCAGGAAGAATACAGAGAGGCTTGGAGAGACTTACATCTATTGATGTTGAGTGAAATGAGCAAAACCAGGAGATCATTATACACTTCAATAACAATAACAACAACAACAACAACAACAACAACAACAACAACAACAACAACAACAAAATTCGATTCTGCACATATATATTGTACATAGGATATACTATAACATATTTAATATGTATGGGAATGCCTGCCATCTAGGAGAGGGGGTGGAGGGAAGTGGGGGAAAATTCGCAACAAATGGGAATACAAGGGATAATGTTGTAAAAAATGTTATAATTATAAAATTAAAAAATATATATCTTTCTCAACTTTTATTGCCAAAGCTAGCATTTCTAATACAATTTTAAACAGTAATGGTGATAGTGGGCAACCTTGTTTCAATCCTGATCTTATTGGGAATGGTTCAAGTTTATCCCCATTCCATATGATGCTTATTGAGTCTTTCTTAAATCATTTTAAAAAATCTTTTTTTTTTAAATCCTTATTTTTCTCGATGCTTTTCTTTTATATGTTTTCTTGTACAACATGGCTAATATGAAAATGTTTTGCATGATTACACATAATGCGATACCAATTGTTATCAACTTGTTTGACTTCTCAGTGCAGGGTTTGTGAAGAGAAGAAATAAGAGGGTTTGAAACTTTTTTTTTTTTGTGGAACAAAGATATACATTTTTTTATATTTGAAAACATAATTAAAAATTAAAAAAATATTGCCAATGAATTATTTTAAAAGAAGGAAGAGAGTGGAACTTTAGAAACATATATAAGTTTTGGAATTGTAACAAGCAATTTCAAATGTATTTTTTTTTTAAAGAAACACTATTAGTACATTGTAAAGTATTGTAGTTTCCAAAATAGGTATTTTATAATTTTCTTTTGATATGAAAATGTTAATGAATTAATCTTGATCAAGTTCTTGACACTAAAAATAGATTTAGAAATGTAAAGAAATGTGTCTTCAATCTGGGGGAATATATTGGAATGCTCTTAGCCAAATTACAATTGTGTTGACTACTCTGTCCTGGTTCAGAAGCCAGTGGATCAGCAAAGTGCTTGTGACATATCCAATACAACTACAAACAGAAAATAACAAACCCTTCCACCCCTGAATAATATTGGATTTGGTTATGCTCACCAGCATGGGAAGGAAGTTAGCACTACCGGATTCAGGGCAGTGTGAAGCCACATAGTCTATAGAGGAATATTTGGACAATAACTTTACCATAAAAGCAGATTTCAAAATGACCTTTAAAAATGAGCAAAAAAGCTCTGACCATAGATAACTTTTATGGAGACAGGGAAGAATAGACCTGAAAACCTGAGGACACTAAAGGTAAATTTCTTCAGATGAAGTCCCCAAAAGGATGATATGAATTGGTCTCCATGTCACAAGACTCTCTTGGAAGAATTCAAAAAGTATCTTAAAAGAGAGTTACAAGAAAAATGGGGAAAGGAAATGAAAACTTTGCAGATGATTTTGGAAAATGAAACATAATAAAAATTATCTGAAGAAAACTACTCAAAAACAATTTTGCAAAATGTAAAAAGCATAAATATAAAATATTTATATTTAAATATATAAAATATATATTTATATCTTATAAATATATTATATTATATTTAAATATAATATATTATTTATAACATATATAATATATAATATGACATATTATATATTATATATATATTATATCTTATAAAATAGATTTGACAAAATAGAAAAAGGAAATAAATCCTTACATAATAGATTTAATGAAATTGGACAAAGAAAATAACTCATTATAAAACAGAATTTGTGAAATGAAAAAAAAAAAATCAGTGAATAAAAACATTTAAAATTTCAATTGACCAAATGCAAAAGATTTAAAAAGTCAATTGAAGAAAACAATTCACTAAAAATTAGAATTATACAAATGGAAGTAAATGACTCAATTAAACATCAAGAATCAGTCAAACCAAACCAAAATAAAGGAAAATGTAAATTATCTAATTAGAAAAACACAAATCTGGAAAATAGATCCAGGAGAGATTATCTAAGAATTATTTTATTACCTGAAAACCATAATGAAAAAAAAAAAAGGGATCCTAGACAACATCTTTCAAAAAATCATCAAGGAATATTACCCTGATATCTAGAACCAGAGGATAAAATAGCCATTGAAATAATTCACCCATCACCTCCTTAAAAAGACTCCTAGAAAACAAAACAAAATAAAACAAAAACTCCAAGGAATGTTGTAGCTAAATTTTAAAATTATCAGACCTAAGAGAAAATATTGGAAGCAGCCAAAAACAATTCAAACATCAAGGAGACATAATCAGGATTACCCATACCCTAGCAGTTTTAATTTTAAAGGATTGATGGACCTGGAAAATGATATGTGAAAGAGCAAAGGAATTTTGATTGCAGCCAAAAAATCAACTATCCAGAAAAAAATTAAGCATTCTCTTTTAGGAGAAAAGATGGACATTAAGAAACAATTGAATTTCATTTATATTTGATGAAAAGACCAGAACTTTACAGAAAATTTTATCTTTGAATGCAGAACCTAAGAGAAGCATAAAAAAGTTAAAAATGAAAGAAAAATGTAACTTTCTTTTAAAAGTTAAAATGTTTACATTAATATATAGGTAGATTATATGTTTAAATCTTGAGAATTGTATCTCAGGTATGGGTATTATCAGTGGCTGTAAGCATAATTTGATTTTATTGTGATGATATAAAAAAAAGAAAGTAGAGGTGTAAAGGGAATTACTGGAAGAAGAAAAATGGAGGTAAAATGGGGTAAGTTACATTTCATGAAGAGGCAAAAAACAAGTATTACAATTGAGGGAAAGAAGGGAGAGTGATGAGCATGGTTTTAAGCTTACTCTTATCAGATATTGCTCAAGAAGAGAATATCAAACATATTTAGCTTCAAGGAAAAAACTTTTCTCACCCTATAGGGAAGTAGGAGAGGCAAGTAGAAAAGGAAGGAAGAGACTAATAGAAAGGAGAACAGAAGGGGAAAGGTCTAAGAAAGGGGGAGTTGTAGTCAGAAGCAAACACTTGGGAAGGAGGGAAAAGTGGAAAGGAAAAAGAAAAGTATTACTTGGGGAAAATTAAATGATGGGAAAACTAATTTCAACCATGAATGTGAATGGGATAAATTCGCCCATAAAGGAGGACCAAATAGCAGACTGGATTAAAAGTTAGAATATTACAATATGTATTTTTTTAATACAAGAAATACATTTAAAGCAGTTATATATACAAAGAAAAGATAATAGACTACAACAGAATCTATTTTGCTTTAGCTTAATTCTAAAAAGCAAGAGTAGCAATCCTCATCTCAGATCAAGCAAAAACAAAAATAGATTTAATTAAAAGAGATAAATAAGGAAGCTATATTTTGCCAAAGGGTACCATAGATAATGAAATAATATCAATAGTAAACATATATGCACAAATTGTTATAGTATCCAAATACCTAGAGGAGTTAAGAGAGCTGTGAGACGATTAAGACAGCAAAACTATACTAGTGAGACATATCAATGTTGTCCTCTCAGAACTAGATAAGTTAAACCACAAAATAAATAAGAAGTTAAGGAAGTAAAGAGAATTTTAGATAAGTTAAATATGATTATAGATGTTTGAAGAAAATTTAATGGAGATAGAGAGATATATTTTTCTTTTCTTGCCAGTACATGGGACCTTTACAAAAACTGACCATGTATTAGGACATAAAAACTTCAAAATAAATTGCAGAAAAGAAGAAATAATAATGCATATTTTTTTCAGAAATTGATGGATTAAAATTACATGAATAAAATAGACCAAATTTAATTGGAAACTATATAATCTAATCCTAAAAATGAGAGAGTGAAACAACAAAATCATTGACACAAGTGATAATTTCATCCATGAGAAAACATCCATAATTTATGAGATGCAAACAAAGGAGTTAGTAGGGCAAGTTTTTTTTTTGTTTGTTTGTTTGTTTATTTATTTATTTATTTTTATCCCAAGATGTTTACTTGAATAAAATAAAATAAGATCAATGAATTTGGCATGCAATTTAAAAAGGTAGGAAAAAAACAAATTAAGCCCCTCAAATTAAATGCCCAAATTGAAATTCTGAAAATAAAAGGAGAGATTAATAAAATTGAAAGTAAGAAAACTATGAAACTAAGAAACAAAACTAAGAGTTGTTTTTATGAAAAAAATCAATAAACCTTTTGTTAATTTGATTAGAAAAAGGAAAGAAGAAAACAAATTTGCTAGTACTAAGAATGAAAAGGATGATCTTTCTACCAATGAAGAGGAAATTAAACCAATAATTAGGAGTTATTTTGAACAACTTTATGCCAATAAATCTGATAATCTAAGTGAAAAGGATGAATACTTATACTTTGCCCAGATTAATAGAGGAGGAAATAATTAAATAATGCCCATTTTAGAAAAAAAAATGAATAAGTTATTAATCAGGTCCCTAAAAAAAATCTTCAGGACCAGATGGATTTACATGTGAAGTTAACCAAACATTTTAAGAAAAAATTAATTCCAATACTATGCAAACTATTTAGAAAAAAAGGAAAAGATGGATTCCTACCAAATTTCTTTTATGACACAGCTATAATAGAGTGAGAACAGAGAAAGAAATTTATAAATCAATTTATCTAATAAATATTGATGCAAAAATATTGATGTGAAATATTAGCAAAGACATTACAAGAAGTTGTCCCCAGGATAATTACACCATGACCAAGGATTTATATCAGGAATTAAGGTTGGTTCAATATTAGGAAAACTATTAATATAATTGACTATATCAATATCCAAAATAACAAAAATCATATGATTATATCAATAGATGCATAAAAACATTTGAGAAAATCTAACACCTATTCCTATTAACAATCACTAGAGAGTATAGAAATAATAGTTTTTTTTTTTTTTTCTTAAAATGATCAGTAGCATCTATTTAAAACCATCAACAAGCATCATTTGCAATGGAGATAAACTAAAAGCATTCCCAAAACTATCAGGGGTGAAATGAGATTGCCCACTATCACCATTACTATTCAATATTGTATTAGAAAGTAAAAGAAATTAAAAGGATTAAAGTAAATAATGAGGAAACCAAATTATTAGTCTTAGCAGATTATATGATGGTATAGATATAAAATCCTGGAAAATCAACTGAAAAACTACTAAAAACAATTCAAAACTTTAGCAAAGTTGCAGAAAACAAAATAAATCCATATAAATCATCAGCATTTCTGCATATTACCAACAAAGTTCAACAACAAGTGCTACAAAGAGAAATTCCAATTAACATAACTGTAGATAATATATAATATTTGGGAGTTTACCTAACAAGGCAAAGTCAGGAACTATATGAACACAATTACAAAACACTTTCCACACTAATGAAGTCAGATCTAACCAACTGGAAAAATATCAAGTGCTCATAGGTAGACTGAGCTAATCTAATAAAAATGACAATACTGACTAAATTAATATACTTATTTTGTGCCATATCAATCAAACTTCCAAGAAATTAGTTTACAGACCTAGAGAAAAAGTTCATTTGGAAGAACAAAACATCAAGAATGTCAAGGAAATTTCTGAAGAAAATTGCAAATGAAGGTGGTATAACTAGCTGTGCCAGACCTAAAACTATATTATAAAGCAGTGGTCATCAAAACCACTTGGTATTGGTTAAGAAATAGAGTATATGATCATTGGAATACTTTAGATTCACAAGACACAATAGTCACTGTTAATAGTAATCCAGACTTTGATATACCTAAAGACCCCAGTTTCTATGATAAGAATTAACTGTTTGACAAAAATTGACAAAAATTGCTTGTAAAGGGGAAATTAGTATGGCAGAAACTAGGCATTGTCCCACACTTATTACCCAATACCAAAATAAGGTCAAAATGGGCTCATAAATTAAACATAAAGAGTGATACTATGAGCAAATTAGAACAAAGGATAGTCATTCTCTCAGTGTTATGGAGAAGAAAGGATTTTGTGGCCAAAGAAGAATGGGGAATACATTATGGAATGCAAAATATTTCATTAAAATGTTTTGTACAAATAAAATCAGTGCATACAAGATTAGAAGGAAAACAATACATTGGGGAATTTACATCCAAATGTCATGACAAATACTTCATTTTGAAAATATACAGAGAATTAACTCACGTTTATAATAATTCAAGCCTTTTGTTAATTGATAATTGGTTAAATGATATGAACAGACAATTTTCAGATGAAGAAATTAAAACCACATTTAATCATTTGAAAAAATGCTGTAAGTAACTGTTGATCAGAGAAATGCAAATCAAGACATCTCTGAGGTACCACTACACCCCTCTCAGATTGACTAATATCACAGGAAAAAAAATGATAAATGTTGGAGAAGAGGACACCAATCAATTGTTGATAGAGTTGTGAACTTATCCAACCATTATGGAAAGCAATATGGAACTATGTTCAAATAGTTATCAAATTGTGCATTTCCTTTGATCCAGCAGTGTCTCTACTGGGTCTGTATCACAAAAAAGTTTATAGCAGCCTTTTTTTTTTGGTTTCAGGAAAATGGAAACTGAATAAATGCCCATAAGTTGGAAAATAGCTAAATAAGTTATTATGAATATGTTAAACTACTTTTCTATCCTTTAACATTTATATAAATTCTGACTGCTATCATCATCTTCATGTGGTAGAAAATAAGAGAAGTATCCCAGCTCTAAAGAATAAGTATCCCCAAATTTAAAAGGGGAGAAGAATATAATAAACTTAGTAAACTCTAATACAGAGTACTTCATTTTCATTCCTGAGAAAAGCTTAATTCAATTCAAATCAATAAACATTTAGTAAGCATTTACTAATGTAAGTTAAGTAGCAGACTTGGTAGAGGGAGAGACTTGTAGACTGATTTTTCTGAATTCAAATCTGGTATCAAAGAATTTATGAGCCTTAGAAAGTTACTTAACACTGTGTGCCTCAGTTTCCTCATCTGTAAAATGAACTGTAAAAGAAAATAGAAAATTACTCCAGTATCCTTGCTAAGAAAACCCCATCTTGAATGATCAGAAGAAGGAGGAGGAAAAGGAAGATGAAGGAAGAAGAGGAAGAGAAGGAGAAAAAGGGGGAGGAAGAGGAAAAGTTTAAATGTTATTAAAAGAATAACTAATGAACATTCAATAAAGTAAGTAGTAGTACAAAAAGTCAACACGGACTCACTGAGATCTGACAATGTCAATTTAATTTGTTGTTTAAATACTTATAAAATTATGAATCAAGTAATATTTTTAAAAGTAATGGAATTTTGCAACTATTTGCCAAGGCTGTTCTATTCTTGTGAGAAAAGTATAGGGATTGAAAAATTAAAGGAAGTAAAGAAACAGTTGAATTAACATATACAGAAAAACAATTCTTTATTTGATGTCAACTGAAAAAAGAGTTCTCAAATTTGGGGCCCGTAATTTTGTGCCCATTGCTAATTTTACTAGTGAAGCCAATGGAGGCATTCTTTTCAAATTTATAAGTGTCAAAAAAGATTTGAGCCAAAGCTAATTAAATTTAATACAATAGGATTGAATTTTCTTTAACCTAGGTTCAATAACCTATTTCCCAAATATAAGAAATAGAAAGCTTGGTTAAAGAACAGTTTGAAAACATCTGGGGTTATAATGGACAGCAGGATCAACAGTAGCCAAAATGGCAAAATATGTAAACTATCAAATAAGACATTTAAGAAATCTAATGACTATTAGGCTAATTTACTATTGGCATAGTACACAGGGATAGAGAGATAGAAATAACTCTTTACTCTTGATGGTCAAACCATGTATTCTCTAGTCATTACAATTTATGAAATACAATAACTAAACAGTACCCAGAGGATAATCAGGATAATGAAAGAGTCTCAAGGAAAGGTCATCTGGTTCAAGAAACTAGGATTTTTTAGTCTGTAATGGTGAGAACTAAAGGAAGTAGGGATCTTGAGAGGTACTATCATCTTGAGAAGCAATCTGATTTATTCTGCTTAACATCAGGGTACAACATTTTGGGCTATGAATAGAAGTGGCAAAGAAGCAAATTTAGACTTAATATTATGGAAACTGAAAACAAACATCCCAAGTAGTGAAAATATCCAGAATGGATGAAGAATTTCTCTTGCACTTTATGTTTTCAAGTAAAGCCTTGATCATTTACATCATGTTTGTAGAGGTAGTACAGGTTTAGACTACCTAGTTTCAGATGCTTCTTTGTACCCTAAGATTATATAATTCTCTGAATGTATTTGAATACCACTAAACTTGAAAGTGATCTGTCAATATGTTCAGGACCAACTATATGCTTCAATGCAGGATAATACTCATTCTACTGGTATTGCAAATCCTTGAACTAATTGCATATTATATAAATGTCCATGTGTATTGTGTACTTTCAAATGGGCTGCTATAAAAGTTTACACAATGCCATAAATAGATTTTCGAGTGGAACAAGAGATAGAATTAATTCAGAATCACACAATATCTGAGTCAGAAGTGACCCAAAAGTCTAACTTATCCTACCATATTTTATCAAAAATTCCACTCACAAAATTCCCTGACCAGATGTTACCTATTCTAAATCATAATTGAAGCCTTCAAGTAAAAGGGATTCCCTACTACCCAAAGAAGCCAATTAAGCAAAGGTAATTATTCATGTTTATTATTTTATTTACATTAAAATAAAGTTATTTTCTTTTTTCCCCCTGGGGCAATTGTGGTTAAGTGACTTGCTTAGGGTCACACAACTGGGAAGTGTTAAATGTCTGAGGTCACATTTGAACTGGGGTCCTCCTGAATTCAGGGTTGGCACTCTAACCACTGTGCCACCTACCTGCATCTAAAGTTTATCTTTATATAAATATCACCAATTTTCTTCCTAGCCTTGAATCCCTTACTAAAGAGCACTGACACACAGTAGGTACTTTATTTATTTATTTATTTTATTGATTGATTATTCTTAGTTATGTTACCTGGAGTCAAGCAGAATAACTTTCATCCTTCTTTCATATGACAACCCTTTAGTTACTTAAAGAGATATTCCTTTCCCATTCTCAGTTTCCTTTTCTTCATCTAAACACCTCTAGTACCTTCATCTAGCATAGTGTCTAGTCCTCTCCATCCTTATTATTCTCTTCTAGATGCATCTCAGTTTATCTTTATCTTCCTTAAAATATGGCAAGCAGAACTGAGTTATACAATACATGCCACTTAGGTGCTACATCTGAGCAGTCCATGTATCCTGTAATTGTCATCTTCTCTCAAGAAATCATAAAATCTTATTGTCAGAAATACTTTTGACTTGTCTCTCGTGTTAAATCTTGGAACCTTCACTGGATCCACAGATTGAGTCAACCTATCATTGCTAAGGATTTTGAATTTCAAATTCCCCACCTCTTTCCTGGCCTGAATTTTATTATTCTTTGCTCTCTCCCCACATTTCAGGCCCTGCCAAAGGCCCTGTGGGGTGTAACAGCAGGTCATACCCATTAGTGCTTCTGGCAGAGCTGCCCAAACTATGTCTGATTGATTGAAGCCTAGATTCCTACTCTCTCACATCCAGGAACACTAAATTCCTTTGCAAATTAAAAACAAACACAGCTGAACTCTTTTATGTTTAATTTAGCCTAGCTCAGATTAATGTAGCATCAAGCAGTATGGAATATTCTGGAAGTTTTCTGGGGTTGTTTTAAGAGCTATTACCAATTGGCATTTAATGATTAATTTTTTTCCTTCATTTTATATATATATCTATATCTAAATCTATATCTATCTATCTATCTATCTATCTATCTATCTATCTATATAAACACAAGCTATTGTGTACATATTTTTAGAGTATTGTACTTTTTACATGTGAAATTTCTTTCTTAGAATCCTGCTGGATTTACTTGTGGACTTGCCACCATGTTTGCTTTGTGTATTCCAGTTCTTTGTATCCAGAAACAGTGATCAGGCTGTGTGGTCAGGTGTGAATTCAAAGTTGGATGTGTTTTTTTTTTCTGTACTACCTAAGCAAAATAAACTGACTAGCCCATGGTTTTGTATCTGCAGCTGTGACCTGAAGCTCATTTGCTGTTCCTGGCAAAGCTAGTGATTCTAGCTATTGTAAGCTCCATCACCTGCCCAATTCTTTTTGAAAAACAAACAAACAAACAAACAAACAAAAAAAACATGCCATCTAATCAAGCTTGTGCTATAGTTGGACTAGTCCATTGCTGTGGTTTTCCAGAAATCCAGAGCTACATCAAGCACATTGAAATTAAACAATTTGTCCTTCTCGTGTAATATTTATTTGTTCATTGTTTTCAATGGCCACAGCACACCTGGAATAGAAACCTCTAAATGAATAGATATCCATCTTGGAGTTCTTTGAATGTCCACCAGAAATTTAGAGAATTTAATTCCATGGTTTTATTTTCTCAGTCACCTGGGGGAAATATTTCACAGAGTAAAATCATTGTTTTTGAATTTTCTTGCTGAGATTTCAGGAGCCTCCTAGACTCAGACCTGGTTTTCTTAGTCAAAGAGTTTTAATAGGTCAGGGAGAGAAACATTAAGGAGTCGTGTGGCACATACAACACAAGAAGATTCTGAATTTTAGTCCCATTTGTGTGGAGAATTAATTTTAAAAATCTAAGTTTAGCATTCTGTAGTACTTGCTGTCATATTGGGTACCTAATCCCAGTCATTCAGCAATATCTTCTCAGTTTTAAGTCACATGCATATACTACTTCTTTTTGAGCTTCCATCTTGAAAAATCTCAATAGAATTGGTTTGCCCAATGGCTAGGTGCCATTTAAGTTTAACCTTTATAAAAACTATTTCAGTCAAATGTCAATTTGACTGACATATCATTTAAAGTCACTCATTTATCATTTGTTAATATTACTCAATTTCTAAAGAACTTCCAATGCTCAGAATTACATAAGGCCAAAAGCATTTCAACTCAGAAATTCTTTATGTTGACTGGAACCTGAAAGCACACTGGCATGACATCTCAAGTTGTTTTCATATTAGACTGTGTGCTATTGGCTAACTTAATTCAACAACACTTATATAAAGATAACTTTGAAGGGCATCTTGTATGTTCCCAGATCTATAGTTACTGTCTTCAAGATTGTATCCCCATAGCCTGCATAACCACAAAATCCTTCCAAATCTTTCAAGTTATTGTAGGTTTTTTTTTAAACACAGATATTTACCACTAGAACCCTAGTGAACCTGAAATCCATTCAAATACAGACTCTGGATGATAAAATCTGCTTCAGCTAATAATGTTTGCAAAGTTCAGATAACTCTATGAGACATTCAAATTGAAACTTCATGTCATTGCCACAAAGATCATTGTATTAAGCACCCCACCTCCTAGAGGCTAACCAGGTCTTCTATTTCCCCCATCTCTGTACTCTATAGAAATCTCAGACCTCATACTCATTAGTTGGGTTTGAGCTAAGTTACTCTCTCCTGAACTTTATCTGTATAGTGATAGTCCTTACCCTATCTCACAGTGCTATAGTGAAAAAGCAGTGAGAAAATGAATGAAAAAGCATGTCAAAAACTATAAAGTGCTCTAAATGAAATATATGAGGTCATTAGTGCTAGTTCAACCTGAGCTACTTTCTCTCAGACCTCTTTATTTCATTCTTCTACCTGTACATCTGTACATTTTCTGCTGCTAGCTATTATTAACACAGGGGCAGATAAGTTCAAATCATACTTCTAAAAGCAATAAGCCTTATTTTTCCATTCTTCAAAATATGGCCCATACATCAATCCAGTATCATCTTCTGAAAGGAATGTGTCCTGATTAAGACAAACCAAGAGACTTAGGCTCTTCTTGACCAATGTCATCTTTGTGGTGACACAGTGATTATAATATATGATTCTAATTCCCACATACAAGATTTATTGTGATTGGATCAGTTCTATTTAAGTATTCCCAAGCCCTTAACAAAGGCTAGAAATCCAAATGACTGGGCTCATTCATGTGCCAGGCAGCCTTACTGTTCTACCCTGAAATTTTATGTAAAACGTAGGAGAGTTTAAGGTTTATCTCTAAAAGTGACAGTTCAAAGCATGAAACCCTACTGAGCTCAAAACTTTTGAAATGAACTTTTTAAAGCCTTATGCCTATTCTTGCTAGATGTATGCATTTAAAAGCTCCCTATGTTTCCTCTTGAATATTCATTCCTATTTCTCCTTTAAAGAATTCTATGTTGTATTTGTTTTGGTAAAAGAAAAATGTTCAAAACTCTTCACACCTAGTGATACAGAGCCCCAGCAAATACCTTTGAAGATCTTTCTTTAGTCTAATGTTTTAAAAAAAATAACAACAATGATGCTTGAAGGGAGGAGGAGGGCAGAAAACCTCAGTAGGATTAGGATTTGAGTTTTAATTTGCAAACTGGGCTTGTGTTTGGATTAGGATTTGATTCCAATTTCCCTTTATGGATTTAGGTAAAGCTTTTATTAATCACTCATCCTAAAGGGTAGTTTGATCCTCTGTGTGATGGAACCATTTAACATTCTCAAATGAAGGGAAACTCTATGAATGATTGTAGTCCTTACATTTGGACTTTTGACTCCTTAGAAGATAACTGCTCTTAATGTATTGGAGCTATCAGCAGGAATGGAAAGAAATAGGATGAGATTGGACATATTTGAGGGGAGAGATATAAGAAAATGAGAGTGGGAGAGGACAGAATGATAAAATAGCCAGAAGGATTCAATTGTTAAAATCTGTTCAGTTGCAAATTTGCAAACAATAATGCTTAGTTGAGAAAAAAAATATTTTATAGCTTTTTTGTATTATTAAAACAACTTTTCTTAAATATAATTCTTTGCACTGAGAGTATAAAAAATTCTGTATTTTTATACAACTAAAATATTTAACTATACAGTTAGTGTTAAAGTAGTGGACTAAACATACCAGTAAATTATGAAGAATTCACATGTTAGTTATGAATTATCTATATGATACAAATTAATTTAAATAATATTTTGCTTTTTTCCATTGTGAGTGTGTTTAAAACAAAACAATAACAAAAACATATGTTTTATCTTCATAATATAAGGTAAAAGCTTTGATGAAAGAGAATGTCTTATATATCCTTTCTATCTTCCATAGAATCTTAATTAATTAAATCCACAATAAAATATAATAAGTATAGTTTATCTTTGAATCTATTGAATTAATCAAAATTAGTCACTAAGCTAATAGAAGCAACCCATGGGTTAGAGATATCACAACCAAGCTAGAAATCTCACCCCATCATTATTTTTCCATAGCAAATAACCTTCTAAATATAGTCTGCTCACTTAGGATTGCTCCCTGAACTATAGTTGGAAGGCCAACTCTTAAACAAGAAAGAGAAATCAAATAAGTTAATCAAACTACATCTGAATTACCAAGTTCACTAACCCATTTTAAAAAGAACACTTTTTAAAAATAGAGAGTATTATGTGGCAAAAAGATAGATCTTTGTAACAAATGCCCTCTACCATAATAAATACATCTTTCCTATTCATGCAATATTGTTATCAAGATCTTTTTAATCTGTTCATAAAAAAATACAATAGCTACTTAGATAATTGTTGTCAAAGTAGACGGAGTCCTATATATGTAATAGAATCATAATAAAAAATAATCGGAAGGGACTTTGGAGACCATCTAGTCTAACCTGTCCTTAAAGACTTAAAGATTAATTCTTTATATAATATCCCTCATGAGTAGTCATCCAGCCTCTCTCCTCTCTCAGCTGTATCAGGCTGTACTGATTATATTCTCATTCTCATTTACTGTGTTTCTCACCTTGAAAAATCCTTCCATACTTAAGATTCTCTAATTCTATTGGTGTCTTCACTTTTGAATTCCTATTTTTGAGGAAAGACCAAAACAACTATGCCTCACACTTCTGGCTCTGAATCTAAATCTCTAGACATTACCGCCATTCCTCTATGCACAGACACTCCATCTTTCTCCTTGCTCCCAGTTTCCCTTATATATTAATATTTTCCCCAATAGAATGTAAGCTCTTTGAGGATGAGAATTGTCTTTTTTTTTTCTTTGTTTATTTTCATATCCTCAAGGTTTGGCTGATTGGTTGATTTGAATGCTCAACAGTTTAGTTCAAGAAAGGATCTCAGTGTCTGTTTTTTTATTCTTTCAGGTGATCTTCATTATCTTCCTTAGGAATTAAAATGGAAGTGATTCAATTTCCCAGCATGATGTGGATATTATTTATGTTTCACAGGCATACAACACTGAGGTCATCATAACAGCTCTGTAATTCAGTCTCATTGACAGTTGCATATCATAAAGTCAGTAATGCTTGCTTAGTTTTTTTGTAAAGTTGGCAAAACTCCATGAGTAATCCCCTTTTTATTAAAAAAAAATCTGGTAGTTTGACTTTATACCAAAGGGAAAATGATAGAATCATTGAATATTAGTGCTAAAAGGGATCTTGGAGATCATTTCTTCTAATTGATCACTTCATTATGAAGTAAAGAAAATGAAAGTTTATAACAGCATTAGGAAATGTTGGCCCTTTAGTAACTAGCAACAACTCAGTGGCAGAGTTAATTTTGTAGTAGTCTCATTCCCTGGATTTAGAGTTAGACCAAAAAAAAAAAAATTAGCTCCTGATTATGTTGTTTACTCTAGGTGCAACTGTGGACCCATCATTTTCTTTCTTTGATGCTTAGTGTTCTCACTAAACTTATGCATGGTTAAACTAGAAGAAATCTATGGTTACATTATATTCTAAATCTGTGGTATCCTCTCTCTGCAACTCACACTTTCAAGCTCCTGGTCCTTGGTTCCCTCTAGTATATTCCACTATTTTTAATCTAGTGCTTTTAAATAACAGAATAGTGATAAAGTAACCCAGTTTATATATATATACACATATATATGTATGTATATATATATAAACAAAATACTTTATTAATTTAGTGTTAGCACAAGGAATGGGGAAAAGTTTGTTTAGGAATAAAATAATATAAAAACATTGTCATATTTGCATAGTAACAATATTACGTCAACAAAAATCCAAAGATAATAAAACTTTTAGGCAGCTTTTCCTTTTTGGTGTGTTTGGGGAGGGTAGTGGCAAAATGAATAAAAATAAGGCCTTAGGGATAGGAAGATATAGATTTCAAGCCCTGCCTTTACTATATAATGGTTATATAATCCTCAGCACATTATATAACTTTTCAGTGTCCTTGGGGAAATTTCTAAAATTAAGATGCGAAATGAGTGCCAATAGGGAGTCAAGGAAATTTCTTATCATAAGTTTGCTGAACAATTGCATGCAAAAAAGACCAAATCATATTTGAGTATATATGAATATATATATATATATATATTTCTATACAGAAATGTATGTACATAAATATAAGTATATATATATATATATACGTATATATATATGTGCAGAAATAACTATATTCTTGTATGCATTTATATATGTACATATAACTATGTACAGGATTTTATCAATATGACATTTTCTGTTAATACAGGTGTATATATGAATTAATCATATTTTCTATATATATAGACATATATGATCGAGCACAAAGTGCAATGAAAAACAATTTTTCTATTTTAAATGTATATAGCATTCTTGTTCTTGCTCTCTCTGTGTATATACATATATACACACAAACACACATATATTTGTGTGTATAGTCATGTATAAGTTTATGTATATGAAGGATGTATGCATATATGCATATATAAATGTGCATATATGCATTGAGAATCTATGTATATACATGCATGGTGTGTATATTTATTTTATATGAACATATGCATGCATAAATACATGCATATATGCTTTACAGGTAGGCCAGATGTTACCAATAAACGTGAAGGGAGGAAAGTGAAAGAAAACAGATGTGACAGTATTTGTTCAAAATACACACATGCTTAATGGACTGATGAACAAAGGATTTGAGGCAATTATGGTACGTGGCAGGGGGAGGATACCCTTCAGAAAATATCAAAGAGCTTTGAAGTTAGATCTTTCAAATGTGTAATTATAATTTCTGCACAGCTGGGTAAGTTGACAGGTAGGTTGGATAAATCAACATAAATCTTTTACACTAGTTAGAGCAATTGCATTCAGGTGGGACCTGTCATTACTGAAGCACTCTTGCCACAATCCGCCAACAACGACGTGCCTTAGCAATTTTATCAGCACTTAAATGCTTAGTGCTTTTGGAGATGAAATGTAGGTTAGCACTATCAAAGTCATTCTCAGAAGAATACTTTCATAGTGGAAGAATGAAAAATCCTAGGAACCAAGGGTTCATGGTGTCTTGGTTGCCGTTATCACAGCTTGGTTCTCCAAGTCTATAGGGCAATTTACTCCATTTCACTTCCATTTTAATGTTCTTTTAAAGCAATTGAATCTTATTCATGAGCCTTTTGGGGGATTATCACAAATGGATACTTCTTCATAATTGTTCAATCTCTGAACTATAATAGGATGCCTATTAGGAAAGAGATAAAAAATGAGGGAATATAGGATCTTCTATTTCCCTAGGGAAATAGCAAGAATTTATGCCAGACATAAATGTATGTGCAAATATCTGAAGTATTTGGGATTTCTCTCCACCATAAAAGATATAAATGCATTTGTGACATTAGGGTAAGTCTTAAGAGGTCTACACTAGAAGAATTCTCAGAAAGCTTCTCATTCATTTCCTTCATTTTACAAATGTGGTTGCTGAAATCAAGGGACATAAAGTAACTGCCCCTCAATCACAGAGTTCTAAGTGACAAATTTGAGATTTGAATTCATGTTTTCTGACTTCAAAAGCCATCCTCCTTCAGTACACCTTCAGCTTTTATTATAAGCTACCTTATTGAACAGTTTCCTGAGAATTATCTAGACCAAAGAAGAGTTACATGATTGACTCAGTATCAAATAGCTACAAATTGCCTAATATTTTTTCTAGATCTGGCACTCTGTCCTCTTTAGTAAATTACAATTAAATACTTTATCCATCAAGACTTTTTGGAAATTAATTTTAACTTAATTTAAGGTGAAGTAGCACCAAATTTTGTTCTTTTTGAAGAAAAAATAGTGGGGGTAAGGGGTTTCGGGGGGTAAGGAGCAATCCTCTTAACCTACTTAATTTTTTTAAAGAATACTACTCTGACACTGAAAACCATCATGATGATCTGAGTGTCAGATAAATTTGAGATCAAATTTTGCCCTAGAGACTTCTAAATTTTGTCACTTTGATTAAGCCATTTAATACCTTTAGGCCTCATTTTCCTCATCTATAAATGGGAATAATAGCATCTCCTTCTTAGGGTTCTTGTGGAAATCAAGTGGGATAACAAAGTACTTTGCAAATCTTAAAGCACTATATAAATACTAGATGGCAGCAGCAGCAACAACAGTAGCAGCAGCAGCAGCAGCAGTAGTAGTAGTAGTAGTAGTAGTAGTAGTAGTAGTAGTAGTAATAGCAGTAGTACTAGAATAGTGAAGTAGTAGTTTGCAAGTCTACCTCTTTTTTCTGCACAACATTCGTGTCCTTTGTGTACATTCCCATTCTTGGGAAAATAAATTTAAGAATGAGATCTGATTACTAATTTGGGAATAGGTTTCTCTACTCTTTCACAAAAAATTATGAAATTTTCCATACAAATGTTTAACTGGCCATCAAATGGTACTTGCTAGTATTACTATTTATTTGATCAGGGACCTTTTTAAATCGATTTAAACTATTTTTATTGTCATCTTTTTAAACATTGGCTGATATTAGACTCAAAATAATCAACCATCAACTAAAATGCAAAACTTTCTACTTAGTCACAAAGCAAAAAATACTCAATATATTCCAAACTTCATTTTAATACTTCATGGTATGTATGAGCTCACTGTTGAAAGCAAATTATTAAAAGGTATTCTGTCATCTAGGAAAAATGTAATTGCTTCGGTGACTAGGAATCATGGCCACTGAACATGGGACTGCTTAGTTTCTTTGTTACTATTTCTCTTCTTACAGAATGTGGTTTTTGAAAATTATATTCCCTGTTAGGAAGGGAAAGAGAAAGAGGAAGGAAGGGAAGGAGAGAGGGAAAGATAACTTATTAAGTATTTAGTATATGCCAGTCATTGTACTTACTAATTATTAAAGATACACACACACACACACACACACACACACACACACACACAAGAAAAAAATGGATCCTATTTTCTAGAAGCTTTCATTCTAATGGGAGTTGATAATAGATAAAAGCAAGGTGTAAAGAATGGGTAGAGAGATACCCACTTTGGGGAAAGGCAGTCAGAGAATAGGTAGTATGGGATTGTGGATGATATGGATGTTGTAGGCAAGGATTCCTCAATTGTCAAATAAGCATAATTGTGGAGTTTTGTTCATGGGGCCGAAATAGCCAATGTATAGTTCAAATCTCATTTCAAACACTAAAAAACAAACAAACAAAAAAACAGTAGACTAATGACTTAAAATTCTCTCTATTTCAGTTTTCTTATTTGTGAATAACAATACCACCTGTTCCCTGATTTGTTGTGAAGATAAAATAAGATAATATTTGTAAAGGAGTTTGTAGATTTTAAAGAGATTAACTAAATGTTTACTATTATTTATCATGATTTCTGCTACTACTTTAAGATTAGCATTTCAGGTTATACAATCAATTGTTATTCATATATAGTTTAATCAACATTGTAATATAATTTTTATATGTGGATGGTTAACTTGATCTCTTTTAAGTGATTATAGATCACATTTGGAAGCTTTGCAATGTTCTAAGTCTTTTTTTAATTTTTAAATTAATTTTATAATTATAATATTTTTTGACAGTACATATGCATAGTTAATTTTTTACAACATTGTCCCTTGTATTCCCTTCTGTTCTGAATTTTTCCCCTCCTTCCCTCAATTTCCTCCCCTACATGGCAGGCATTCCCATATATATTCAATATGTTATAGTATATCCTAGGTACAACATATATGTGCAGAACCGAATTTTGTTGTTGTTGTTGTTGTTGTTGTTGTTGTTGTTGTTGTTGCAAAGGAAGAATTGGATTCAGAAGGTAAAAATAACCTGGGGAGAAAAACAAAAAAATGCTAACAGTTTACACTCATTTCACAGTGTTTCTTTTCTGGGTGTAGCTGATTCTGTCCATCATTGATCAATTTGAGTTGGATTAGCTCTTTTCTATGTTGAAGATATTTACTTCCATCGGAATACATCCTCATATAGTATTGTTGTTGAAGTGTATAATGATCTCCTAATTCTGCTCGTAATGTTCTAAGTCTTGTTGAAAATATAACAATATTATTCACAAATAGGAGACTCTGAATGACTTTACCACCTTTATGGCATCCAGCCCAAATCACCACTATGTTATATTTTTATATGAATTTTTGGATGAATTAATATTTTCGGTTTGTCATCCTACTGTTCAAGTGAAATCTTGACAATCTATTAGAGACTGAAATTAAGGTCACTAATAATGTAATAAGCAGACTATGTAAAAAGCTATGGAAAGGAAAACAAAACTTGAAAAAAATCATGAAGGAATAAAAAGAAAAAAAAAGAAGTTTTTTTAATGTAAAGTTGTATTAAAATACTTCAGAATGAGAATGGGGCCAAATACTAGCTTCCAATGGAGGTGGTCCTTTCTCTACTAAGATTAGTTCAGCTAATAATAATAACTACCATGTTACTTTATTTGACTTTCATAAGTATTCTGTGAGGTCACTCAGTGCCATTATGATCTGAAATTTTCATGTGAGGAAACTAATGTTGAAGAAATTTAAGTAACTTGCTTATAGTCACGCAGCTAATATTTGAGCAGAATGTGAAACTAGGGCATCCTGACTCTAAGCCCAACACTCTATTTACTGCCTCTAAACTGGAGATCAATCCTTCCTTAGGAATTGTGTCCAATGAACATGTTATAGCATGTTAGAATTCTCTATAGAGTTTTCTTGTCAAAGATACTGGAGTGATTTTCCGTTTTCTTGTCCAGTGGATTAAGGTGAACAGAGTGGCTAGCTCAAGGTCACACAGCTAGTGACTATCTGCTCCTATATTTGAACTTAGGTCTTTTGACGCCAAGTCCAGTACTCCATTCATCTAGCTGCCTACAGTACATGTGTACAAATAATATGATTTGGACTACAGTGAAATGGAAAAAAATTGTGAAAAAAATGAGATGTTATGCTTTTATCAATATTATTGTCAAGGTAGAATCAAGATGTCAGAGTAGAGAAGTAGTCAATTAAACTCTCCCAACATTCTCCTCCAAGATACTATAAAATAATGCCTCAAATCAAATTCTCAGTTGGCAGAGCAAAAAAAAATAATAATAATAATAATAATAAAAAGTGAGACATTTTTCTAACTCAAAAGATTTTGCGAAGTAAGAAAAAGCAATCTGTGAATGGGTCTGGAGAATTATATCTGAGACTATGTAGATGAAACATCAGTGTTTGGACTAGGAAGTAGTAATAGAAGTAGCAGTTTTGGGAGTTTTCAAGCTAGAGAAATGTGTTTTTGTTTTGTTTTGTTTTGTTTTGTTTTTCCTGAGGCATTTGGGGTTAAGTGACTTGTGCAGGGTCACACAGTTAGGGAGTATTAAGTGTCTGAGGTCAGATTTGAACTCAGGTCCTCTTGACTTTAGGACTGGTGCTCTATCCACTGTATCACCTAGATTCCCCCAAACAAAAAAAAAAATGGTAAAGAAACGTGGCAAGATATAATCAAGAGATTATAAAGGACTCCTTTACTAGTACTGGATGGAGGACTTGATATAGTATGGCATTCCATTATCTATGCCCACAGCTAGATCATAGTTCAAAAGCAGAAAGAAGCACTTTCAGCCAAGAGGGGTCAGAAACCCTATGACAGGGGGGGCGGAGCCAAGATGGCGGAGAGGAAACACACGACTCAGTGAACGTCCTCACTCCCTCACAACCAATTAGATAAATTAAGTCTCAAAATTAGCTCAGGACTGATAGATACCACAAGGACTGGAAGCACGACTTACCAGCTGAAGAGAATCTGGAGTTTCAACAGGAAAGGTCAGTTCTCAGGGGAGGAATAAGAAAGACCAGCACAGACGGTGGGGCAGGGGCACACTGCGCCCATTGCGCTGGGAGGGGCTCTGGGATCAGAGAAGCCACTGAGGTAAAGGAATCTGGCACAGGCTGTTAGCTCTTCTCTGCTAATTATTTAGCAGTTCAGAAGAGAAAGCCAAAATATTTTAAAACTCAGATTAGATTTTCCCCGATCCTGGGGGTGACTCAGCAGGGGGTGTGGCCTCAGCTCCCACCTGAGAATAGTTAAGAGACTGACAAGTGGGTGGATACGGCCCAAGGCAACACACACTGCCTAACTTAGCTGGAGGGAGTGGAACTCAGCTCCAGGAAGTCCCAGAGAAGCGGAACCTTTGAACTAGGGACCTCGGTTTCTGGCAGACACTTCCAGTTTGAGCGCAGGGGCTTCTTACGTCACCTGCTGCAGACACCCACTCCCCACCCGGACACATAGCCTGGGCTTCCTGCAGTCTTCACTATTCTACGCCCTCGAAGCACAGCAGTGCTAATCACCTCTGAGGCACTCCCAGGGAGAGGGTGGGGAACTCTCTCCCAGAGCTCTCTCTTAGCTCAGGCTCAGGAGCCGCTGCATCCATCCCGTCTGGGAGGAAGCTGGTAAAGAAGTAAATAATTTCCTACCCCAGAGACAGACCCCAAAAGATTTTTTTTTAAGTATGAGCAAAAAAGCTAGAAAAACCATAGATTCCTTCTATACAGAGAAAGAGCGGGTGTCCAACCCCGAGGAAGTTGACAGCAGAGAATCAGATAACAACCTAAAGGGGAACGATTCCTGCCCCCCATCACATAACTCTCTCCTAGAAGAAGCTCTTAAGAAATTGAGGGAGATCGAAGAAAAATGGGGCAAGGAAAGGGAAGTTATGATAGAGAATAACAATGTCCTGAAATTGGAGTTGGAAAAAATAAAGAATTCACAGGAGATGCAGGGAAACAAAATTAGTGAATTAGAAAAGGTTAAAAAAACACAGGAAAGTAGGATATCTGAATTGGAAAAGATAAAAAAGTCTCAAGAAAATAGAATTTCTGAATTGGAAAAAGAAAATAATTCTCAAAAAAAAAAAATTAGGGAAATGGAAAAAAACTCAATAGAGCAAAATAATTCATTTAAAAACGAAATTGGGCATTTACAAAAAGAACTAAAAACTGTGAAAGAAGAAAATAACTCCTTAAAAGTCAGGATGGAACAAATAGAAATGAATGATTCACAGAGAACCCAAGAATCAGTCAAACAAAACAAAAAAAATGAGAAGCTGGAGAACAACGTCAAATACTTACTGGGAAAATCTATAGACCTGGAAAATAGATCTAGGAGAGAGAATCTGCGGATTATTGGACTTCCAGAAAACTATGACCAAAAAAAGAGCCTAGATTCTATTTTACAGGAAATTATCAAAGAGAACTGTCCAGAGATAATAGAAACAGAAGGGAAAGTAGATGTGGAAAGAATTCATCGAACTCCTTCTGAAATAGACCCTAAAAAAAGAACACCACGGAATATTGTGGCTAAGCTGCAGAATTACCACACAAAGGAGAAAATCCTGCAAGCAGCTAGAAAAAAACAATTTAAATACCAAGGTGCCACAATAAGGGTCACCCAAGATCTGGCTGCCTCCACATTAAAAGATAGAAGGGCCTGGAACCTGATATTCCGAAAGGCAAAAGATCAAGGACTGCAACCAAGAATGAACTACCCAGCTAAGTTTAGCATCTTTTTCCATGGAAGAAGATGGTCATTCAATGAAACAGAGGAATTCTATATGTTTCTAAGAAAAAAACCAGACTTAAACAAAAAATTTGATCTACATCCACAAGACTGAAGAGAAACAGAAAAAGGTACACAGAACCCTTGAGAACTGTAACTTTGTTGTGGGTATATAAAAAATACTCAAGGATAATTTGATTTTACTGATATAAAAGAAAAAAAGGGGGGTGTGGTAAAGGGAAGGAGGTCGGTTCAGAAAAAGGGGAAGGAGTGATAAAAAGAGGGAAACTACATCCCAGGAAGAGACATAGAAAATACACCATATCTGAGGGAACTTAGTGAGGGGGAGAATCATTGTGTGAATCTTACTCTCATCAGAAGAGGCTCAAAGAGTAAATAATTAACATATTTGTTTTTCAGAGAATTTTCTCTCACCTCATTAAAAGGGGGGAGAGGAAAAGGGGAAAGGAAAAGGAGAATAAGTGAAGGGTCTTGGAGGGAGGGGGGAGGGATCCTAAAAAAAAAAAAAAAAAAAAGAGGGAGGGTTGCGCGTCACAAGGGGGGTCTGTAAATTAAATATCGGGGAGGGGGATCAGGGGGGTCAAGGGAAAAAAGTATAATCTGGGGATAATACGATGGCAGGAAATACAGAATTAGTAATTTTAACTGTAAATGTAAATGGGATGAACGATCCCATCAAACGGAGACGGATAGCAGATTGGATCAAAAAGCAGAACCCTACAATATGTTGTCTACAGGAAACACACTTAAAGCAGGGAGATACATACAGAGTAAAGGTAAAAGGTTGGAACAGAGCTTATTATGCTTCAGGTAAAGCCAAAAAAGCAGGGGTAGCTATCCTTATCTCAGATCAAGCAAAAGCAGAAGTAGATCTCGTTAAAAAAGATAAGGAAGGAAACTATATCCTGCTGAAAGGTAGCATAAATAATGAAGCCATATCAATACTAAACATATATGCACCAAGTGGTATAGCATCTAACTTTCTAAAGGAAAAGTTAAGAGAACTGCAAGAAGAAATAGACAGTAAAACTATAATAGTGGGAGATCTCAACCTTGCACTCTCAGATTTAGACAAATCAAACCACAAAACAAACAAGAAAGAAATTAAAAAAGTAAATAGAACATTAGAAAAACTAGGTATGATAGACCTTTGGAGAAAACTGAATGGCAATAGGAAGGAATATACTTTCTTCTCAGCAGTTCATGGATCCTATACAAAAATTGACCATATATTAGGACATAAAGATCTCAAAATTAAATGTAGGAAGGCAGAAATAATAAATGCCTTCTTCTCAGATCACAATGCAATAAAAGCTACATTCAGTAAAAAGTTAGGGGTAAATAGACCAAAAAGTAATTGGAAACTGAATAATCTCATCTTAAAGAATGACTGGGTGAAAGAGCAAATTATAGAAACAATTAACAATTTCACCCAAGATAATGATAATGATGAGACATCATATCAAAATCTTTGGGATGCAGCTAAAGCAGTAATAAGGGGAAATTTTATATCTTTAGAGGCTTATTTGAAGAAAATTGAGAAAGAGAAGATTAACGAATTGGGCTTACAACTTAAAAGGCTAGAAAAAGACCAAATTATAAACCCCCAACCAAAAATTAAACTCGAAATACAAAAATTAAAAGGAGAAATCAATAAAATTGAAAGTAAAAAAACTATTGAATTAATAAATAAAACCAAGAGTTGGTTTTATGAAAAAGCCAATAAAATAGATAAACCTTTGGTAAATTTGATCAAAAAAAAGAAAGAGGAAAATCAAATTGATAGTCTTACAAATGAAAAGGGGGATCTTTCCACCAATGAAGAGGAAATTAGAGAAATAATAAGAAGTTACTTTGCCCAACTTTATGCCAATAAATTTGATAACTTAAGTGAAATGGATGACTTTCTCCAAAAATATAGGCTCCCTAGATTAACAGAGGAGGAGATAAGTTGCTTAAATAGTCCCATTTCAGAAAAAGAAATAGAACAAGCTATTAATCAACTCCCCAGGAAAAAATCCCCAGGGCCAGATGGATTCACATGTGAATTCTACCAAACATTTAAAGAACAATTAGCCCCAATGTTATATAAATTATTTGAAAAAATAGGGGATGAAGGAGTCCTACCAAACTCCTTTTATGACACAGACATGGTACTGATACCTAAACCTGGTAGATCGAAAACTGAGAAAGAAAATTATAGACCAATCTCCTTAATGAATATTGATGCTAAAATCTTAAATAAGATATTAGCAAAAAGACTTCAGAAAATCATCTCCAAGATAATACACTATGATCAAGTAGGATTTATTCCAGGAATGCAGGGCTGGTTTAATATTAGGAAAACTATTAATATAATTGACCATATTAATAATCAAATTAATAAGAACCATATGATCATCTCAATAGATGCAGAAAAAGCATTTGACAAAATCCAACATCCATTCCTACTAAAAACTCTTGAGAGTATAGGAATAAATGGATTATTCCTTAGAATAATCAGGAGTATATATTTAAGACCGTCAGTAAGCATAATATGCAATAGAAATAAACTGCAACCTTTCCCAGTAAGATCAGGAGTGAAACAAGGTTGCCCACTATCACCATTACTATTCAATATAGTACTAGAAACGCTAGCCTCGGCAATAAGAGCCGAGAAAGAGATTCAAGGAATTAGAGTAGGAAATGAGGAAATCAAACTATCACTTTTTGCAGATGACATGATGGTATACTTAGAGAACCCCAAAGACTCTGCTAAAAAGCTACTAGAAATAATTCAAAATTTCAGCAAAGTGGCAGGATACAAAATAAATCCACATAAATCCTCGGCATTTTTATATATCACTAACAAAATGCAACAGCAAGAGATACAAAGAGAAATTCCATTCCAAACAAATGTTGAGAGTATAAAATATTTGGGAATCCATCTACCAAAGAAAAGTCAGGAATTATATGAGAAAAATTACAAAACACTTGCCACAAAAATAAAGTCAGATTTAAATAATTGGAAAGACATTCAGTGCTCTTGGATAGGCCGAGCGAATATAATAAAGATGACAATACTCCCCAAACTAATCTATTTATTTAGTGCTATACCAATCAGACTCCCAAGAAACTATTTTAATGACCTAGAAAAAATAACAACAAAATTCATATGGAAGAATAAAAGGTCAAGAATTGCAAGGGAACTAATGAAAAAAAACTCAGAGGAAGGTGGTCTAAGTGTACCTGATCTAAAGCTATATTATATAGCAGCAGTCACCAAAACCATTTGGTATTGGCTACGAAATAGACCGGTAGATCAGTGGAACAGATTAGATACAAAGGCCAAAAAAGGATACATCTATAGCAATCTAATCTTTGACAAACCCAAAGATTCCAACATTAGGGATAAAAATTCATTATTCGGAAAAAACTGTTGGGAAAACTGGAAATTAGTATGGCAGAAATTAGATATGGATCCACACTTAACACCATATACCAAGATAAGATCAAAATGGGTCCATGATTTAGGCATAAAGAGGGAGATAATAAATAGATTAGAGGAACAGAGGATAATCTACCTCTCAGACTTGTGGAGGAGGAAGGAATTTGTGACCAGAGGAGAACTAGAGATCATTATTGATCACAAAATAGAAGATTTTGATTACATCAAACTAAAAAGTTTCTGTACAAATAATACTAATGCAAACAAGATTAGAAGGGAAGTAACAAATTGGGAAAATATTTTTAAAAACAAAGGTTCTGACAAAGGTCTCATTTCCAAAATATATAGAGAACTGACCCAAATTTATAAGAAACCGAACCATTCTCCAATTGATAAATGGTCAAAGGATATGAACAGACAATTCTCAGAGGAAGAAATTGAAACTATATCCACTCACATGAAAGAGTGTTCCAAATCACTACTGATCAGAGAAATGCAAATTAAGACCACTCTGAGATACCACTACACACCTGTCAGATTGGCTAAGATGACAGGAACAAATAATGACAAATGTTGGAGGGGATGTGGGGAAATTGGGACACTAATACATTGCTGGTGGAGTTGTGAAAGAATCCAGCCATTCTGGAGAGCAATCTGGAATTATGCCCAAAAAGTTATCAAACTGTGCATACCCTTTGACCCAGCAGCGCTACTACTGGGATTATATCCCAAAGAAATACTAAAGAGCGGAAAGAGACATATATGTGCCAAAATGTTTGTGGCAGCTCTTTTTGTTGTAGCTAGAAACTGGAGGATGAATGGATGTCCATCAGTTGGAGAATGGTTGGGTAAATTGTGGTATATGAAGGTTATGGAATATTATTGCTCGGTAAGAAATGACCAGCAGGAGGAATATAGAGAGGCCTGGAGAGACTTAAATCAACTGATGCTGAGTGAAATGAGCAGAACCAGAAGATCACTGTACACTTCAACAACAATGCTGTATGAGGATATATTCTGATGGAAGTGGAAATCTTCAACATAAAGAAGATCCAACTCACTTCCAGTTGATCAATGATGGACAGAGGTAGCTGCACCCAGAGAAGAAACACTGGGAGGGGAATGAAAATTGTTAGCACTAACATCTGTCTGCCCAGGTTGCATGTACCTTCGGATTCTAATGTTTATTGTGCAACAAGAAAGTGATATTCGCACACATGTATTGTACCTAGACTATATTGTAACACGTGTAAAATGTATGGTATTGCCTGTCGTCGGGGGGAGGGAATAGAGGGAGGGGGGGTAAATTGGAAAAATGAATACAAGGGATAATATTATAAAATATATATATATATATATATATATAATAAAAAAAAAATAAAAAAAAAAAAAAGAAACCCTATGACATAGTATTGCTCAGGAACCCTGAGGAATATTAATACTTTCAATTCTGAGGGAGTAGAGGTCTTAAAGACTAGTATTGATTATAATCTCAAGGATTTAGGGACCTTTTCTAGAAAGAAAAAAATGGTACAGAACAGGAGAACATACTCCTCCCCAGATCATACTACCTTGGAAGCACCAAAAACTTCTAAACTTCTCAAAGGAAAAAATAAAGGAAAGAAGTTGTGTTTTGAATATTATGCTCCCAGTCACCCACACTTGCAACCTAGGTGTCATCCTAGGAACTCACTCTCATCTTTGCCCATCCATCCATATCAAAAATGATTGTTTCTGTTATTATTATTTTTCAGTCTTTTTTAATAATGTCTAACTCTTCCTGACCCCATTTGGGGTTTTCTTGGCAAACATACTGAAGTAATTTACCTTTTGCTTCTCTAGCTTATTTTTAACAGACAAGGAAATGAGAAAATAAGAGAAACAAGATTAAGTAACTTTTCCAGCATCTATTAAGTATTTGAGCCTTGATTTATAACCAGGTTTTCCTGATTCCAGGCCTAGCACTCTATCCACTGTGCCACCTACCTGTCTCTTTCTATCTTTCTATCATATAGACCTGTTTTTTTTTTCCTTTTATACCGTTACCACCTAACGAAGATCTTTATCACCTTATGCATGAATTGTTGTCATAACCTGCTTATTGATCTACCTGTCTCAGATTTCTCCCTGCTCTAGTCAACACTACACTTAGCTGTTAAACTAAAATGCAAATTTCATTATGTCTTCCTCCTCCCTACTTATCCCCTATTATTTCTATGATTAAATATAGAATCTTCTAGTTTTTAAAGCCTTTCCTAATCCAGCTTCCTTCCTATTTTTCCAGTCTCCTGACATCATACTGCCCTCCAAGTATTACAATTAAGTGACATTGGCCTTTTCACTATTCTTCACATGTGACACTCCCTCTCCTGACTCCTGGTATTTTCCCCTGGCAGTCCCCTGGTGCCTTGAACTTTCTCATTCCCTATATCCACTTCCTGGATCTTTAAAGTCTCAGTTAAAATTCAATCTTTTGCAGCCTCTGAGATAATTTCCAACTTACTTTTTCTATAACTTTTTTCTCCATAGCTGTCTTCATGTTTCCCGAGTATTAGATTTTGAGCTTTTTGAATCAAAGACTTTTTATTTTTTCTTTTCTTTAAATTCCTGGCAGTAGGCTATACCAGTTACTTTATAAATATGAACTAATTGATTGGCTGTTTTGCTTTATCCCCCTCCTAGTTGCATTTTCTTCTCCTATTTTCACATCATTTCCCACCTGAAGATTTTTTGGATTTATTGGTAAGTAAATCCCATCTTGTTTTTTTCTTGCCAAGCATAAGAGATGGCATTAACTCCTTAGTACTTGCTTCCTATCAAAAAATTGATAGTGTAAATCACAGAGGGACAGAAAGTGTAATTCAAAAATCAATGCTAATCTTTACTCACTTATTTGGATTACATACCTCCCAAACTTCCCTTCAACTAACACATTTTGTGTTCCTGATGTTCGTAACTTCAGGCTTTGAAAGGCAGAAGAATAATGACATACATTATGAATAAGTGCTTTTTTAAAAAATGTTATATGCTATAGATTGTATTTACTTATGAACATATTTTTTTTGTTTTTGCGATCCCAGAATTTAGTAGGATTCTTAGAACATCATAATGCCAGGATTGAATTAGGGTGAATTTTGAATCCCATGAAATAGTCATATGATTTGAATTCACACTATTTGAAGTTATAATTATGTAAAATGCGATAATGTGGTCATTGGGTTCAGATCAATGAAAATAATATGAATTTGACTAATGTGAAGAGTTCATGGAATTCATTATTCATTAATGAATTTATCTTGACTGAGACTTTTGACTGAGTCAAAAAAGACATGCTGTGATTCAATGATTCAGTTCAGTAGTTTTGGAGCTCTGTTTATTTGATAGTCCATTTGAGGTTTTCTTGGCAAAGGTTTGCCATTTACTTCTCCAGATCATTTTATTTTAATAGAGGAGGAACTGAGGTTAATGGGTCTAAATGACATGCCCAGGGTCACAATTTGTTAATGTCAAAGGTAAAATTTGAACTTAGGAAGATGAGTCTTTCTGACTCCAAGTTCATAGAAGCTCAGCGTGTCTCTGTGTATGTGTATATATGCATGCATATGTTGTTTGTGTGCATGTGTGTGTATATGTGTGTGTGTGAGTTCCAGATTTATATATCCAGTCCTAGATTATTTTTGGACCCTAGAATACACTACCAACTGTATGCATGATATATTTCTTCACAATTCATTACCTAATACTTCAAAGCCTTGTCTTCTGGACTTCATTGCTTCTGCTCAAAACATCATTACCTTTTTTGACACCTCTGTTTTCTCTTTTGGTGTCTTTCTCATCTAACCATTCTCCTTTATCTTTCACAGCTAGATTTATAATAGCTAAAACTTAGACAGACATTACGTTTTTATGAAATGCTTTACAAACATTATGGTAACAAGATCCAAATGGTATGCATAAACTTTTACATATATACATAACACATATGTGTATACACACACTTAATTTGTACACACACATACATGTATGCATCATAATACATAGTATAATTAGGTATGTATTATATAGTAATATATTTGTCACATGTCTTCAGAAAATAAGTGTCTCCAAAATTTATTGCTAAATTCCATCAATTGACGTCTAGTTATTTCCATTGAATTATTACAAAAGAGAAAAGAAAAACTCTGCTTCCCATTTCAATTTTTTTAGATAACAGGCCTCAGGAAGCCCACAAGAGAAGTGGAATAAGAATGAGAATGATTACAAAACTATGTCTCACCTGTACTGTTCCCTTTGCTTTCCTTCCAGTATTATCCTCTATCCTGAGAAGTACTAGGATCAAATGAAAGAGATTAAGCCATCATAGATTTGAAGCTGCTTTAAAGGGATAGAAATAGCTACCTTGTTATTTGAGTCAAAAGGGCTTGGCTATACATATATATATATATATATATATATATATATATATATGTATTACTCTAGAAGACATTAATTCATAAAATTGTAGACTATTTTGTTAGTTTAACTCAGATTAAAATATTTTCCCTTATTTAATACAGACTTGAAATTAACAGGAAGATTTTTATTCAGGGAGATAAGAACTGTTTTTTGTTTTCATTTGTAAATGAAAAAAATTATACGGGGTTTTATGGAATTATTGTTTTTTGTCATAGTCTTTGTTTTATTTTAATTTATTTCATTGAATATTTCCTAATTGTAGTTTTTAAAAATTACCATTCACTATTTTAAAATTTTGAGTTTCAAATTCTCTTTCTCCCTCATATCTTATAAAGGCAAGTAAAATGTTATCTATCAATTATACATTCTTCCACCATTTCTGGTTTAATGAAGTTCCTCTTTCTTTAACCAAATCACCCAGGGCTATTCCATGAGATTTCTATTTTTAAAACTAATAAGAATGAAGAGAGAAGAAGTGGTTCTAGAATTAAAACAGCATATATGTATCCATTTTATATCTCTATGTATGTGTATATACTTATATATAATATGCATATTTACATATAATTTTGATATATGCATATTTGTAATAAATACATCCAGTTCCTTATTGCTGCAGCACTGTATGTACAACTTTGTAAATGTACATATATAAATGTAAACACATGAACGGATACAATTTTATGGGCATTAACCAGGAAAACGTTCAGTGCACATTATTTATTGTGGAATATATTTTGCTCGGATGAGTTGAGACAGCTTGTATAATAAAATGAACATGGCAAAAGTAGATTTTAAGTCAGGAAACAGAACAGTAAAGCAATTTCCTGAGTTATTTAAATGCTTTCAATGGAGAAATGTCATTACATCCTTGAGTTACACTGGCATATAATTATATAAGCATCACAAATAACAATGTTTTTACTAAGAGAAACAGAAGTTAATATAGAAAAATGATTTCCTGTCATAAATCTTAATTTTAAGCTCAGGTAAATACACATAAAATATATTTGCATTTTATCTAAATTAATTCACATTATTAAAGAATCATTTGTGGGCTTTGCTATAAGAAAGCCACTTAATTTGAAACTACTCTGCAACAGATTCAATGATATTGTGTAAAACATAATATAATACAATGTAGTAATAGTAAGAGTGACAAGTATATGCAAATTTATATGCTATGTACATATGCATATGCATGTAGTTTCATATACATATTTATATGGAAAGGAATTAGACCTGAGGATTCATTCATTTTGGTGAATCAATGAGAAAATCTACATCTTCACCAATTTAAACTAAAATTGCAATAGTTCTGCAATTTATACCCTAAGAAATTCACCAGGTATAATGAAATATTAATTGATTTACCATGTGTTTCCAAGATAAAAACCCGAATTCAGATCTTCCTAATACTACACTTATCTGACTAGGCCACTTTTATACCATCTTCCCTAATAATAATAATAATAATAATAATAATAATAATAGCAAAAAGTTGTTGACAATAATAATTGACATTTGTAAAGTATATGTAAGTTTCCAAATCTTGTTAAATTAATAATCTCACTTGAGACAAATAAAGAATCTGAATAATGAGTGCTACAGTATTTTAAAATACAGTTTTTTTCTTCATTTGACATATTAAATAAATGAGATTTGCCAACTGGTTGAAATTTATTGATTTATTCACAGTCCCACAACTAATAAGTTTCTTAGTCAGAAATTGTATGCAGGTTTTCCTTATTCTCTATAGACAGTAGTATTCTGGGCCATACTGTCTTGCTTTAAATTTTTTTCTTAATAACTAGATCTTTCCAACTTTTTTATTTACCCCAAATTTATTTCAAACTATTTACTTCTCCAAGAGTATAATCCACTTTAGTATAGTATTAGGTTGTTTGCCATATTTGTACATATGTGTGCATATGGAAAGGGTGAGGTAGAATAATGCATATGATTTTATATTTATACACTTGTAGTTGAAATAAAATGCATAGATTCCCAATGTGGAAACTGTTTCTTATGTTTTTCTAGTCTAGATCACTCTTTTATGGCCCCATCCAACATAAACTTATCCTTTAAATTTTGAGTGACAGTAACCCAAGTTCAGGGAAAATCCATCCATCCTCTTATCTTTAACACACATTAATGTGCTTCCTATCTAACCAAATTAGCTTCAGTGACGTTATAAATTTACTTTTATTATTTTTTTACATTCATTTTAAACTTAAATACAAAACAAGAAGGGAGGAAAAACATTTCCATATACCCAACAGAACACAGCAAGAATTCCATATAAAACAATAAATGTCATTTCGAACTGTTTCTTCTTGTAATCTACATTAAAAAATCAATGCTGGGGGCAGCTAGGTGACCCAGGGGATAGAGCACCAGCCTTGAATTCAGAAGGACCTGAGTTCAAATCAGGTCTCAGACACTTAACATTTCCTAGCTGTGTGACACTGGGCAAGTCACTTAACCCCAGCCTCAAAAAAAAAAAAAAAAAAAAAAAAAAATCAATGCTACACATTGTTTTTAAATCTCTCCATGTTTTCTGGGCTTCCTTCTAAGTTTTCTCTATTTTTTGCTGTGCCCTTTTTATTCCTAGAAAAGTGTTTTTTTATGTTTTATTTTATGTTATAATATGGGGTGCACAAAACCCCGAAAGTTAATCATAGACCTGACATCACTCAAAACAACACAGAGGCTTTGACCCTCAAGTTTCTTACTACACTGATTTACCTCTAAATGTCTTTAATTACACAATGTAAAGCAAAAGAAACAATAACAACTAAGAATTGAATGGCATCAGGAGGACCTGAGTTTAAATCTGGCCTCAGACACAACACTTCCTTTCTGTGTGATCCTGAGCAAGTAACTTAACCCCAATTGCTTCAGCAAAAATAAAATTTTGGTAAAATATAAAAATTAATACAAAATGGACTACCTGCCATCCAGGGGATGGGGTGGGGAGAAGAAGGGGAAAATTTGGAACAGAAGGTTTTGCAAGTGGCAACGTTGAAAAATTACCCATGCATATGTTTTGTAAATAAAAAGCTTTAATAAAAAATAAATAAATGAATAAATAAATGAATAAATAAATAAATAATGGGAAAAAAAGGATGCAAGAAAATTACCCAGAACTTTTAAACCCAGAAAATAAAGTATTAATCAAATGAATCTAGAGATTAGTCATATTATGACTTCTAAGAAATAGAGATTACATTTAAAAATTCTTATTACAAATAAAAATATTTACACATGACAAAAAGAAAGTAAATTCAAATAACACAAGACAATATTGCACACACCAAATAGATCATGAAAAAAATGGAATTATATATTCCAAAGAGCAAATGAGTTCATAATTCAACTTAACAAGTCTTAGTCTCCACCTATCAATAAAAAGATGGAAACTCAAAAAAGAGGTATCTGAACAACTGGGCATAATTCCAAAGTGTTCTCCAGAGTGGTGGGATCAGTTCAAAGATCCACCAATAATGCATTAGTGCCCCAGGTTTCACAATCCCCTCCTACATGTATCATTATCTTTTCTTGTCATTTTAGACAATCTGAGAGGTATGAGATGGTACTACAGAAATGTTTCAATTTTTATATTTTTAATCAAGAATGATTTAGAGCATTTTAATATGACTATAGGTGGTTTTAATTTCATCATCTGAAAATTATTCATATTTTTTGATCATTTATCAATTGGGGAATGGTTTGTTTACAGTTCTTTATATATTTTAGAAATAAGGACTTTATCACAAACATTGGCTATAAAATTTTTCCCCAGCTTT
The DNA here is from genome assembly GCF_048593235.1 of Sminthopsis crassicaudata. Lineage (NCBI taxonomy): Eukaryota > Metazoa > Chordata > Mammalia > Dasyuromorphia > Dasyuridae > Sminthopsis > Sminthopsis crassicaudata. The sequence goes on from NC_133620.1 coordinate 424,002,735, forward strand.
TTACTTTTCTTTTAATCTTTTCTTTTCTTAGGTTCTTTTTTTTTATTTAACATAATCAAAACTGTCAATTTTGCCTTTCATAATATTATCTGGTTCTTCTTTGATTATAAATTCCTCTCTTCTCTAAAGGTCTGATAGGTAAATTAAACCGTGTTTCTATTAATTTTTTTATGATGTTATCCTTGATACCCAAAGCATTTACCCATTTTAACTTTTGTTTTTGGTTTGTTTGTTTGTTTGTTTTTGGTATGAGGTATGAGAGGTAGGTTTATGCCAAGTTTCTGACATAGTTTCCAGTTTCCCTAGAAATTTTGGGGTTTATCAAACACTAGATTATTATAGACTTTGATTATTGTATCATGTTTCTAACCTATTCTGTGGTACACATTCTATTTCTTAGTACCAAATGGTTTTGATGACTGTTGTTTAAAATATAGTTTTAGGTCTGGTATAGCTAGGCCACTATCCTTTGTATTTTTTTAATATGACTTACCTTGATATTCTTGACCAAAGTTATTTTAGATGAGTTTTGTTATTATTTTTCCTAGCTCTATAAAATAGCTTTTTGGAAATTCGATTAGTATGGCACTGAACAAGTAGACCAATTTACACAGAATTAGCATTTTTATTATAATAGTCAGTAATATATAGAAATATTGATAATTTGTCTAGGTTATTTTACATCCTGCAACTTGTTAATTGTTTCCATTAGCTGTTTGGCGTGATTTTCTAAGATTCTGTAAATATATCATCACATCATCTACAAAATGATAGTTATATTTTTTATTGCCTCTTTCAACTCCTTTTATTTTTTTTTCTTTTATTATTGATAAATTCAATATTTCTAGGACAATGTAAAATAATAGCATAGATAATAGGCATCCTTGTTTCACCCCTGATCTTATTGGAAATGTGTCCAGCTTCTCTTCATTACAAATAATCTTTGCTGTTGGTTTTAGATAATTGCTGCTTATTATTTTAAAGAAAGATCCCTTTATCCCTATGCTTTTTAGTATTTTTAATAGGAATGGGTGCTGTATTTTCTCAAAAGATATTTCTATATCTATTTAGATGATCACATGTTATTGACACAGTCAATTATGGTAATTGATTTCCTGATATTGAACCAGCCCTTCATTCCTGATATAAGTCCTACTTGGTCAGAGTGTATTATCCTGGGGATGACTTCTATAATGTCTTTGCTATTATTTCATTAAAATTTTTTCCATTAATATTTCTTAGGGAAATTGGTCTATATTTTTTTCCCTCTGTTTTGGTTCTTCCTAGTTTAGATATCAGTGCCATATTTGTGTTATGGAAGGAATTTGTCAGTATTCCTTTTTTGCCTATTTTTTCAAATAGTTTACATAGTATTAGAATTAATTGATCTTTAAATATTTTGTAGAATGCACTTCTAAATCCATTTGGCCCTGGAGTTTTTTTCTTAGGGAGTTCATTGATGTCTTGTTAAATTTCTTTTTCTAAAATAAGTTTATTTAAATAATTTATTTTCTCTTTTGTTAACCTGGCAGATTTATATTTTTGTAAATATTCATCCATTTCAACTAGATTGTCAGATTTTCTGACACTCTGATGGGCAAAATAGATCTTAATTATGGCTTTAATTTCTTTGTCATCAGTGGTAAGTGCACCCTTTTCATTTTTGATGCTAGTTATTTTTTTTAATTTCTTTTTTTTCTAATTAAATTAAGCACAATTTTATCTATTTTTTTGGTTTTATCATAAAATCATGTTTTATTTGTTAGTTCAATAGTTTTTATTTTTGGTTTTATTAATCTTTCCTTTGACTTTCAAAATATCTAAACTGGTATTTAATTGGGTAGTTTTAATTTGTTCTTTTTCTTGCTTTTTTAGATGCATGCCCAATTCATTGATCTGCACTTTCTCTATTTTATTTATGAAGCTATTTAGAGATATAAAATTTCCCCTATGGTTTGCTTTGCCTGCATCCCATAAATTTTGGTATATTGTCTCATTTTTGTCATTCTCTTAGATGTAGTTATGGATTGTTTCTGTGAATTGCTGTTTGATCTATTCATCATGTAAAATAGATTATTTAGGTTCCTATTGGTTTTTAGCTTATCTTTCCCTGGCCTTTTATTGAATATATTTTTAATTGCTTTGTTGTCTGAAAAAGAAGCATTTACTATTTCTGCCTTTCTGCATTTGATTTGTGGAGATTTTATTTCCTACTACATAGTCACGTTTTAATATAAATGCCATGTACTACTGAGAAAAAGGGGCATTCTCCCACTAGAATAGTTTTGTTGTCTATTTCTTTCTGTAACAAGCTTAAAATCTTCTTTAAAAATCGGGTTGCCCTATCACTTGGTGCATATATACTTATTATTGTTACTTTATGGTATTCTTTATCAAGATGTATTTTCTTATCTTTTTAAATTAGATCTATTTTTACTTTTATTTTATTTAAGATCAGAATTGCTACCCCTGTTTTTTGTTTTGCTTTGTTTCATTTTGCTTTAGATGAAATATAATAAATTCTATTCCAGTCTTTTAACTTTACTTTCTGTTTCAAATATTTCTTGTAAACAATATATTGTAGGACACTGTTTTTTTTGTTTTTTTTGTTTTTTGTTTTTTGTTTTGTTTTGTTTTTAATTGATTCTACTATTTGCTTCAGTTTTATGGGAGAGTTCATCCCATTCATGTTATAGTTATGATTATCAGCTCTGTATTTCACTCCATCTTGTTTTCTCCCCTGTATAAATTTTCTTTCCATCCTGTCCCTCCTTTGAAATGTTTTGTTTTTAACCCACTCCACCCACTGCTTTGTCTTCTATCACACTCCCTCTTCTCTTATGCCTTTCTCCTAGTTTTTCTACTCTCTTGTATCCATATGCTCCATTTCCCTCACTTGTAATAGCCATTTTGTATCTCTTCGTTGGATCTAGTTTTTTCTTTTTTTTTTTTTAATTTTTTTTATTAGTTTTTGTAATTATAACATTTTCTTTGACAGTATATATTCATAGGTAATTAAGGGATTTGTCTATTTTGTTGGTTTTTTTCATAGAACCAACTCTTAGTTTTAATTAATTAGTTTTTTTTTTAATTTCAATTTTATTAATCTCACCTTTTTATTTTAAAGTTTCAAGTTTTTTTGTTTGTCTGGGGGTTTTTAATTTGTTCCTTTTCTAGCAATTTTAGTTGTAAGCCCAATTCGTTGGCCCTCTCATTGTCTATTTTATGCAAGTAGGCCTGTAGAGATATAAAGCTTCCCCTTATTACTGCTTTGGCTGTATCCCACAGATTGTGGTATGATGTCTCATTATTGTCATTTTCTTGGGTGAAGTTATTAATTATTTCTATGATTTGCTGTTTTACCCAATCATTCTTTAGTATAAGATTATTTAGTTTCCAATTATTTTTTTGGTCCATTTTCACCTGGCTTTTTATTAAATGTAATTTTAATTGCATTGTGGTCTGAAAAGGATGCAATTACTATTTCTGCCTTACTGCATTTGATTTTGAGGTTTTTACGTCCTAGTATACAGTCAATTTTTGTATAGATTCCATGAACTGCTGAGAAGAAAGTATACACCTTTCTGTCTCCATTTAGCTTTCGCCAAAGATCTATCATATCAAACTTTTCTAGTATTCTATTTACTTCTTCGACTTCTTTCTTATTTATTTTGTGGTTTGATTTATCTAATTCTGAGAGTGCAAGGTTGAGATCTCCCACTAATATAGTTTTGCTATTTCTTCTTGCAGCTCTCTTAATTTCTCTTTTAAGAATTTAAATGCTGCACCACTTGGTGCCTATATGTTTAAGATTGATACTGCTTCACTATTGATGCTGCCCTTTAGCAGGATATAATGCCCTTCCTTATCTCTTTTAATTAGATCAATTTTTGTTTTTGCTTGATCTGAGATAAGGATGGCTACCCCCTGCTGTTTTGGCTTTGCCTGAAGCATAGTAGATTCTGCTCCACCCTTTTACTTTTAGTTTGAATGTATCACCCTGTTTCAGGTGTGTTTCCTGTAAACAACATATAGTAGGATTCTGACTTATGATCCAATCAGCTAACTGCTTCCTCTTTATGAGGGAGTTTACCCCATTCACATTTATGGTTAGAATGACTAATTCTATATTGCTTGCCATCCTGTTAATCCCTGCTTATGCTTTTCTTCTTTCCTTCCCTCCTACCCCTCTACTCAGTATTAAACTTGTGAACACCACTTCCTTTTTACAGCCCTCCCTTTTTAGTATCCCTCCCCCACCTTAAAGTTACTTCCCTTATTTTACCCCTTTTCCTGACAATTTCTTATTCCCTTCCCCTTAGCTTACTCCTTCCCTCTCACTTTTCAATGAAGTGGAAGAAGTTTCACCATAAATCGAATATGTCTATTGATACACACTATGTTCATCGCCTTCCTTTCTTTCTCTCAGATATAATAGGTTACCTTTGCCTCTTCATGAGATGTAGTACCACCACTTTATACATTTTTATGATTTAATTTCCTTTCCACCTCTAGTTTCTAAGACAAATTGTACATATGTTTTTTTTTTTGTTTTTGTTTTTGTTTTTATACATATTTTTATAACAGAAGCATAGTTCTCAAGATTTCTTTTTACCTTTTTAGAAATCTCTTGAGTTCTCTATTTGAAGATCAAATAATTTATGTAGGTCTGGTTTTTTCATCAAGAATAGATGGAATTCATTTATTTCATTAAATGTTCATCTTCTTCCATGGAAAACTTTGCTCATTTTTGCTGGGTAAGTTATTCTTGGCTGCATACCAAGTTCCTTAGCCTTTTGGAATATCATGTTCCAGGCCCTTTGTTCTTTTAATGTGGATGCTGCTAGATCCTGGGTTATCCTTATTGTGGCTCCTCCATATCTGAATTGCTTTTTTCTAGCAGCTTCCAGTATTTTATCCTTTGTCTGATGGTCCTTGAACTTGGCCACTATATTTCTTGTCATTTTGATTTTAGGGTCCCTTTCAGTAGGTGATCGATGAATTTTTTCATTGTCTATTTTACCCTCTGTTTCCAAAACGTCCGGGCAGTTCTCTTTGATTATTTCCTCAAAAATAGTGTCCAAGCTCTTTTTTTCCTCATATTTTTCAGGGAGTCTGATTATTCTCAAATTGTCTCTCCTGGATCTGTTTTCCAGGTCTGTTGTCTTTCTAATAAGGTACTTGACATTCTTTTCAATTGTTTCATTACACTGGTTTTGCTTGACTACCTCTTGGTTTCTCCTTGAGTCATTTATTTCTACTTGTTCCAGTCTAATTTTCAGTGATGTATTTCCTTCACTCACTTTTTTTATATCTCTTTGCAATTGTCCAATTGAGTTTTTTATCTTCTATGGAATTTTTTTCCCCGTTTTATCCATTTTATTTTTTAGAGAGCTGTTTTCTTTTTCCAGCTCACTAATCCTGTTTTCATTGGAGTTGTTTACCTTTTCCAGCTCACTAATCTTGTTTCTCAATGATTTGATTTCTTTATCCACTCTGTCTTTAAATGCATGGGCTGACTTCTCCAGGCTCTCTTGCCAACCTTCCCATTTCTCTTCTAGCTCTCTTGTGAGAGCCTTTTTGATTTCCTCTATGAGATTCTTTTGTATTGAGAAGCAGCTCATATCCCCCTTAGGGGATTCCTCTGGGGACATTCTGTTTTTAGTCTCCTCAGTGTTTGAAGTCTGCTTTCTCTCCATACAGAAGCTGTCAATGGTTAGAACCCTTTTGAATTTTTTGTTCGTTTTGTCAGAGCGGAAATCGAAGAAAACAAATTGACAAGAGAAACAATTGGTCTGTTTTGGGGGCATGGGGCTGGATGGTATTAATTGGCTTCCTCTACAGACTGGGGGGAGGGCAGCAGCAAGGCACTAACAGGACAGCAATGGCTGTGCTGAGTCTATGCTCTGAGGCTCTGAGAACAGGCTGAGTCACTCTAGGTGGGTTTTGGGGGTAGCCAGGTTCTGAGAGACACTAGCTTTCCGGGGTTTTAATCTTTACCTCCAGTGTTTACAACCTCTCTGCCGCTCCTGGCTTGCTGCCAAGACAGAGTATCTGCAGTGGGGTAAAACCCTTTTCACAAAAACGGCAGAGATCATACCCCTTCCCCTCTGGTCTGAGCTGTGTGAGCTGGCGAATTTCAAGGATGTCTTCTCTTGGTGATTATTTGTGGATTTCTTTCTCAGTCAAGCATTAACTCTGAGGCTTGTCATGAATTAAGTTCTGAGATAAAGCACGGAGCTTAAGCAGCTGTTTACCTCCATGCCACCATCTTGGCTGGAAGTCTGGGATCTATTTTTTTTTCCATCATGCCTCTTCATTCTTCTTTTGTCAGTACAATTCTATTTCTACCCCTTAAAGTTTTTTTTTTTTTTTTTTTTTTTTTTTTTTTTTTTTTGTAATGAGGTATTTTACATTTTCTTCTATTTTTTTCACTCTTTTAAATTTGTTTGATTGATTCTTGCTGTCTCATAGTCATTAGCTTTTATTTGCCTCATTCTAGTTTTCAATGTGTGATTTTCTTCAGTTAGTTTGTGTATCTCTTTTTTCCATTTGATTAATTTTTCTTTTGAAAGTGTTGTTTCCGAATGATCAAGGACTTCCGGCCAAGATGGCAGCATGGAGGCAGACAGCTGCTTGAGCTCCACGTTTTCTCTCAGAACTTACTTCATGACAAGCCTCTGACTTAATTCTTGACCCAGAAAGAAATTCACAAATAATCACCAAGAGAAGACATCCTTGAAAGTCGCCAGAAAAGGTCTGTGTTTGCTCAGGGGAGGGTCAATCAGACTGGGTGCAGATTGAGGGCAGGCAGCCAGAGCAAGACAGGCAGCTCACACAGCTCAGAACAGAGGGGGAGGGGTGTGATCTCTGCCTTTTCTGTGAAAGGGCTTTTGCCCCAGTGTGGATGCTCCATCTTGGCAGCAAGCCAGGAGCTGTGGAGAGGGTGTAAACACCGGAGGTGAAGATTAAAACCCCAGAAAGCCAGCTCTCTCAGAGCCTGGCCACCCCCAACCCCCACCTGGAATGACTCGTTGCCCAGACTCAGTACAGTCATTGCTGTTCTGTTAGTGGCTTTCTGCTGCCCTACCCCCAGTCTGTAGAGGAAGCCCATTAATACCATCCAGCCCCATCCCCCGCAAAACAGACCAATTGTTTCTCTTGTCAGTTTGTTTTCTTTGATTCCTACTCTGACAAAATGAACAAAAAATTCAAAAGGGCTCTAACCACTGACAGCTTCTGTGTGGAGAGGGAACAGACTTCAAATGCTGAGGAGACTAGGAACAGACTGTCCCCAGATGTATCCCCTGGGAGGGATATAAGCAGCTCCTCAATACAAAAGAACCTCATAGAGGAAATCAAAAAGGCTCTCACAAGAGAGCTGGAAGAGAAATGGGAAAAGGAAAGGGAAGCTTGGCAAGAGAGCCTGGAGAAGTCATCCCATGCATTCAAAGACAGAGTGGATAAAGAAATCAAAACATTGAGAAACAAGATTAGTGAGCTGGAAAAGGTAAACAACTCCAAGGAAAACAGGATTAGTGAGCTGGAAAAGGTAAACAACTCCAAGGAAAACAGGATTAGTGAGCTGGAAAAAGAAATCAGCTCTCTAAAAAATAAAATGGATAAAATGGAAAAAAATTCCATAGAAGATAAAAACTCAATTGGACAATTACAAAGAGATATAAAAACAGTGAGTGAAGAAAATACATCATTGAAAATTAGACTGGAACAAGTGGAAATGAATGACTCAAGGAGAAACCAAGAGAGAGTCAAGCAAAACCAGAGAAATGAAACAATTGAAAAGAATGTCAAGTACCTTATTAGAAAGACAACAGACCTGGAAAACAGATCCAGGAGAGACAATTTGAGAATAATCCGACTCCCTGAAAAATGGGAGGAACAAAAGAGCTTGGACACCATTTTCGAGGAAATTATCAAAGAGAACTGCCCAGACATTCTGGAAACAGAGGGTAAAATAGACATTGAAAACATTCATCGATCACCTACTGAAAGGGACCCTAAAATCAAAACGCCAAGAAATATAGTGGCCAAGTTCAAGAACCATCAGACAAAGGAAAAGATATTGGAAGCTGCTAGAAAAAAACAATTCAGATATGGAGGATCCACAATAAGGATAACTCAGGATCTAGCAGCGTCCACATTAAAAGAACGAAGGGCCTGGAACATGATATTCTGAAAGGCTAAGGAACTTGGTATGCAGCCAAGAATAACTTACCCAGCAAGAATGAGCATCGTTTTCCAGGGAAGAAGATGGACATTTAACGAAATAAATGAATTCCATCTATTTTTGATGAAAAAAACAGACCTACATAAAAGGTTTGATCTTCAAATACAGAACTCAAGAGATTTCTAAAAAGGTAAAAAGAAATCTTGAGAACTATACTTCTGTCAAAAAAATATGTAAAGAGCATATGTACAATATGTCTTAGAAACTAGAGGTGGAAAGGAGATTATATCATAAAAAAATGTAAAGTGGTGGTACTACATCTCATGAAGAGGCAAAGGTAACCTATTATATCTGAGAGAAAGAAAGGAGGGAGATGAACATAGTGTGTATCAATAGACATATTCGATTTATGGTGAAACTTCTTCCACTTCATTGAAAAGTGAAAGGGAAGGAGTAAGCTAAAGGGAAGGGAATACAGTAATTTCCAAGAAAAGGGGTAAAATAAGGGGAAGATCTTTAAGGTGGGGGAGGGATCCTAAAAAGGGAGGGTTGTGAAAAGCAAGTGGTGTTCACCAGTTTAATACTGGATAGGAGGGTAAAAGGGAAGGAAAGGGGAAAAGCATAAGCAGGGGCTAATAGGATGGCAAGCAATATAGAATTAGTCTTTCTAACCATAAATGTGAATGGGGCAAACTGCCTCATAAAAAGGAAGCAGTTAGCAGACTGGATTAAAAGTCAGAATCCTACTATATGCTGTTTACAGGAAACACACCTGAAACAGGGTGAGACATTCAAACTAAAAGTAAAAGGGTGGAGCAGAATCTATTATGCTTCAGGCAAAACCAAAAAAGCAGGAGTAGCCATCCTCATCTCAGATCAAGCAAAAACAAAAATTGATCTAATTAAAAGAGATAAGGAAGGGTATTATATCCTGCTAAAGGGCAGCATCAATAGTGAAGCAGTATCAATATTAAACATGTATTCAATATTAAACATGTATACACCAAGTGGTGCAGCATCTAAATTCTTAAATGAGAAATTAAGAGAGCTGCAAGAGGAAATAGATAGCAAAACTATAATAGCGGGAGATCTCAACCTTGCACTCTCAGAATTAGATAAATCAAACCACAAAATAAATAAGAAAGAAGTCAAAGAGGTAAATAGAATACTAGAAAAGTTTGATATGATAGATCTTTGGTGAAAGCTAAATGGAGACAGAAAGGAATATACTTTCTTCTCAGCAGTTCATGGAACCTATACAAAAATTGATCATATACTAGGACATAAAAACCTCAAAATCAAATGCAGTAAGGCAGAAATAGTAAATGCATCCTTTTCAGACCATAATGCAATCAAAATAACATTTAATAAAAAGCCAGGGGAAAATAGACCAAAAAATAATTGGAAACTAAATAATCTTATACTAAAGAATGATTGGGTAAAAAAGCAAATCATAGACTTAATTAATAACTTCACCCAAGAAAATGGCAATAATGAGACATCATACCAAAATGTGTGGGATACAGCCAAAGCAGTAATAAGGGGAAGTTTTATATCTCTACAGGCCTACTTGCATTAAATAGAGAAAGAGAGGGCCAACGAATTGGGCTTACAACTAAAATTGCTAGAAAAGGAACAAATTAAAAACCCCCAGACAAACACAAAACTTGAAATTCAAAAAATAAAAGGTGAGATTAATAAAATTGAAAGTAAAAAAAACTATTGAATTAATTAATAAAACTAAGAGTTGGTTTTATGAAAAAAACAACAAAATAGACAAACCCTTAGTAAACCTGATTAAAAAAAGGAAAGAGAAAAAGCAAATTAATAGTCTTGTAAATGAAAATGGTGAACTCACCACTAATGAAGAGGAAATTAGAACAATAGTTAGGAGCTACTTTGCTCAACTTTATGCCGATAAATTCGATAACTTAAATGAAATGGAAGAATACCTTCAAAAATATAGCTTGCCCAGATTAATAGAAGAAGAAGTAAGTAGTCTAAATAGTCCCATCTCAGAAAAAGAAATAGACCAAGCTATTAACCAACTTCCTAAGAAAAAGTCCCCAGGACCAGATGGATTTACAGGTGAATTCTACCAAACATTTAAATAACAACTAACTCCAATGCTATGTAAACTATTTGAAAAAATAGGGATTGAAGGAGTCCTACCAAATTCCTTCTATGACACTTACATGGTACTGATACCTAAACCAGGTAGATCGAAAACTGAGAAAGAAAACTATAGAGCAATTTCCTTAATGAATATTGATGCTAAAATCTTAAACAAGATATTAGCAAATAGACTTCAGAAAATCATCCCCAGGATAATACACTATGACCAAGTGGGATTTATACCAGGAATGCAGGGCTTGTTTAATATTAGGAAAACTATTAGTATAATTGACCATATTAATAATCAAATTAATAAAAACCATATGATCATCTCAATAGATTGCAGAAAAGGCATTTGATAAAATCCAACATCCATTCCTACTAAAAACGCTTGAGAGTATAGGAATAAATGGACTATTCCTTAAAATAATAAGGAGCATATATTTAAAACCTTCAGTAAACATCATATGTAATGGTGATAAACTAGAACCTTTCCCTGTAAGATCAGGAGTGAAACAAGGTTGCCCACTATCACCATTACTATTCAATATCGTACTAGAATCTCTAGCCTTGGCAATAAGAGCCGAGAAAGAGATCCAAGGAATTAGAGTAGGAAATGAAGAAATCAAATTGTCACTTTTCGCAGATGACATGATGGTATACTTAGAGAACCCCAAAGACTCTGCTAAAAAGCTATTAGAAATTATTCAGAATTTTAGCAAAGTCGCAGGATACAAAATAAATCCATATAAATCCTCAGGATTTTTATACATTACCAACACAATCCAACAGCAAGAGATACAAACAGAAATTCCATTCAAAATAACAGTTGATAGTATAAAATATTTGGGAATATATCTACCAAAGGAGAGTCAGGAATTATATGAGCAAAATTACAAAACATTTGCCACAAAAATAAAGTCAGATTTAAATAATTGGAAAGACATTTAGTGTTCTTGGATAGGCTGAGCGAATATAATAACGATGACAATACTCCCCAAACTAATCTATTTATTTAGTGCTATACCAATCAGATTCCCAAGAAACTATTTTAATGGCCTAGAAAAAATAACAACAAAATTCATATGGAAGAATAAAAGGGCGAGAATTGCAAGGGAACTAATGAAAAAAAAAGTCACAGGAAGGTGGTCTAAGTGTACCTGATTTAAAGCTATATTATAAAGCAACAGTCACCAAAACCATTTGGTATTGGCTAAGAAATAGACTAGTTGATCAGTGGCATAGGTTAGGTTCACAGGGCAAGATAGTGAATAAAAATAGCAATCTAATCTTTGACAAACCCAAAGATCCCAAATTTTGGGATAAGAATTCATTATTTGACAAAAACTGCTGGGAAAACTGGAAATTAGTATGGCAGAAACTAGGCATGGACCCACATTTAACACCACATACTAAGATTAGATCAAAATGGGTCCAAGAGTTAGGCATAAAGAACGAAATCATAAATAAATTGGAGGAACATGGGATGGTTTACCTCTCAGACTTGTGGAGGAGGAAGGAGTTTGTGTCCAAGGGAGAACTAGAGACCATTATTGATCACAAAATAGAACATTTTGATTACACCAAATTAAAAAGTTTCTGCACAAACAAAACTAATGCAAACAAGATTAGAAGGGAAGTAACAAATTGGGAAAACATTTTTACAGTTAAAGGTTCTGATAAAGGCCTCATCTCCAAAATATACGGAGAATTGACTCTAATTTATAAGAAATCAAGCCATTCTCCAATTGATAAATGATCAAAGGATATGAACAGACAATTTTCAGATGATGAAATTAAAACTATTTCCACTCATATGAAAGAGTGTTCCAAATCACTATTGATCAGAGAAATGCAAATTAAGACAACTCTGAGGTATCATTACACACCTGTCAGATTGGCTAAGCTGACAGGAACAAATAATGATGAATGTTGGAGGGGCTGTGGGAAAACTGGGACACTGATGCATTGTTGGTGGAGTTGTGAAAGAATCCAACCATTCTGGAGAGCAATCTGGAGTTATGCCCAAAAAGTTATCAAAATGTGCATACCCTTTGACCCAACCATACTACTACTGGGCTTATACCCCAAGGAACTACTAAAGAAGGGAAAGAGACCTGTATGTGCCAAAATGTTTGTGGCAGCCCTTTTCATAGTGGCTAGAAGCTGGAAGATGAATGGATGTCCATCAATTGGAGAATTGTTGCGTAAACTGTGGTATATGAATGTTATGGAATATTATTGTTCTATAAGAAATGACCAACAGGAGAAATACAGAGAGGCTTGGAGAGACTTACATCAACTGATGCTGAGTGAAACGAGCAGAACCAGAAGATTATTATACACTTCAACAATGATACTGTACGAGGATGTATGCTGATGGAAGTGGATTTCTTCAACATAGAGAAGAACTAATCCAATTCCAATTGATTAATGATGGACAGAACCAGCTACATCCAGAAAAGGAACACTGGGAAATGAATGTAAACTGTTATTTTTACCTTCTGAATCCAATTCTTCCTGTGCAACAAAAAATTTGGTTCTACACACATATATTGTATCTAGAATATACTGTAATATATTTAACATATATAAGACTGCTTGCCATCTGGGGGAGGGGGTTGGGGGAGGAAGGGAAAAAATCTGAATAGAAGTAAGTGCAAGGGATAATGTTGTAAAAAATTACCCATGCATATGTACTGTCAAAAAATGTTATAATTATAAAATAAAATTAGAATTAAAAAAAAAAAAAGTGTTGTTTCCTTCAGTGATTTTTTTTTTTTTTTTTTTGCATTTGGCCAATTGTATTTTTTAAGGAATTGCCTTGCTTTTACAAGCTGTTGACTTTCTTGCATATCTTTCATTTCATTAATAATTTTTCTTCTACCTCTTTGATTTGCCTTTTGAAGTTTTTTTTTTTTTTTTTTTATGAGCTTTTCAAAGATACTTCTTTGGGTTTGAGACCAATTCATATATCACTCTTTGGGATTTCCTCTGTGGACATTTTGTCCTTCTCTTCCCTGTCATCATAGTGGCTTTCTGTGGTCAGGGTTATTTTCTGTTACTTGCTTCTTTTCTTTTCTTTTTTGTATTTCCTCTTTCTTTTTTTTTAGTTTTATGGTTGAGCTCTGCTCCTAGGGTAAAACTTCCTGTGCAGCTCCAAGCCTTGGCTTTGAACAAAGAGGCCTTTTGTGTTTGTGGGAAGTAGCTTTTCCTGCTCTTTCTAAGAAATAGCCTGGTTTCTCAATATTTTCCTTTTGAGCTAGGACTAAGGGCTGCCTCATGAGACTGCTACACTCTTACAAAGGTCTCTAGCCCTCTTCTGTGATTAAGACCCTCTCACTGGTGTTCCTAGACTCTGTCTAAACTGAGTCGAACATCCCTTTTCACCTCAGTGAGACTGATCTTTCTTGAAATATTTCTTAAACTGATGATGAGTGAAACAAGTTGAACTAATAATACAAGGTACACATTAATAGCAAGAATGTGCTATAATCAATAATGAAAGACTTGGTTCTTCTGTGTTGTTCAGTAATCCAAAACAATCCCAATAGACTTTGAATAGAAAATTCCATCTCCATCCAGAAAAAAGAATTAGGAAGACTGAATGTAAATCAACTCATACTATGTTCACTCTTTTTCAGTTTTTTTTTTAATCTCTCCCAATGTTTTTCCCTTTTGCTCTGATTTTTCTCTCCTAATATAATTCATAAAACAATGTCTATTAAAAATAAATAAACTTACTATAAATAAAAAAGATAAATGTATTCCATTTAATCCCAGGTCCTACAAAGTTACTTTAGTAACTCTGAGGAAGTCTCCCTTCTTAAGATACATAAAGTCATAAAAAACCAAAATAGTCAATTCTTTGAGGTGTTTCCCCTCCATCAAACTATAAATGATACCAGAGATAAAGTGAATCTTTTCCCCATCTAGTTCTTCACAAATTATCCTTCCCTACAATCCACATTTCCAAAAAATTATAAAATGCTTCCAGTCAGATTAGTGACTTTATCAACAGTAAAACCTCTTTGTCACCTGTGCTCTCCTCCCAAGTCTTAGCCTCAAAAGCCTGTGTTTGCTTTCTGGTTCCTAATGTTTCAAATTCTTTAAGTACTTCTTTTCATAAACTACTCTGATCTCTTTCTTGAACTTGAATCCTCTGGACTGATCTAGATTTTAATGTCTCAAGTTAGGTAACTTGATAAGCTGTGCTGCCCTTGCTTGGTTAGTTTGAGAAACTCCAAATTCATATTTCTGACATATATAATACAATTATTATGCAATATATCACATTCCCCTAGTCCCAAAACATTTCTTTGTTTCAGAGCTGTAGAGGACAAATTGAAAAATTTTGCAAACAGTTATATTCAAATTAGTTTCTGGAAAACAATATATCACACTGATTTCTAACTTTTGTCAGCATCTTTCCTTCTGAGGAGCTGTTTCTCAGGCCCTCTTAGAACATTTATATTATTATGAGCTACTCTTCTCTCAGGTGTACCATGATTTGTGTTTGTTCTGAAGCTACTTTTCTTAGTATTTAATGTATTTTCGGCTCCTTTTTCAAACTAAAATATCTCCATAAAAGGCACAATACTACATTTTACATATAACTTGTTATTACATGAGTTACACTGATATCCTTCCAAAGTGTTAGTCTCAAGATAGGTAGATGGTGGAAAGAAGAATGGAGGAAGAGAAAATGGAGATTGTTCTTAAAGAAATAGAAGAATTTCAATAGAAATGCAGATGGAATGAATCCCTAGGCATTTTATTGATAGATGGTATTATAGAATAGTTTTATTAGAATATAGAATTCTTGTTGGAAAATAGTATGAAGTAAGATTAAAAAGATATGATGGAAGAACTAGGCAATAGTGGTCTCAAGGAGATGAAAGCAGTCTTCCATTGAGTCACACAGAAGAGGTGAAGAAAAAATAATAAACACTTATATAATTTATACTGTATATCAGGCACTTTTGCATATTTTATTTGGTCCTCCCAACAACCTTGAAAAGTAGGTAGTTATTTTATTCCTCCTTTTATAGTTGTGAAAAATGAGGTAAATAGTTTATTTACTTGACTTACTTGGCTTCTTTTAAGTCTCAAATAAAACTATGTATTTTACTAGAAATCTTCTTCAGCCCTTCAATGATATGTCCTATTCTTCAGGTATTTGCATGTTGTGAGCTCCTCAAAAAGTTTTCAAACTGTGCATGCCCTTTCATCCAGCAGTGTTACTAATGGGCTTATATCCCAAAGAGATTTTAAAGAAGGGAAAGAGACCTGTATATGCAAGAATGTTTGTGGCAGCCCTCTTTGTAGTAGCCAGAAACTGGAAATTGAGTGGATACCCATCAATTGGAGAATGGCTGAATAAATTGTGGTATATGAATATTATGGAATAATATTGTTCTGTAAGAAATGACCAGCAAGATGATTTCAGAAAAGCCTGGAGAGACTTACATGAACTGATGCTGAGTGAAATGAGCAGAACCAGGAGATCGTTATATACTTCAACAACAATACTAAATGATGTTCAATTCTGATGGACGTGGCCATCTTCAACAATGAGATGAACTAAATCACTTCCAAAGAGCAGTAATGAACTGAACCAGCTAAGTCCAGTGAAAGAACTCTGGGAGATGACTATGAACCACTACATAGAATTCCCAATCCCTCTATTTTTGTCTGACTGCATATTTGATTTCCTTCATAGGCTAATTGCACACTATTTCAAAGTCTGATTCTTTTTGTACAACAAAATAACTGTTTGGACATGTATAATATATTGTATTTAATTTATACTTTAACATATTTAACATGTATTGGTCAATCTGCCATCTGGAAGGGGGGTGGGGGGAAGGAGGGGAAAAAATGGAACAAAAGGTTTGACAATTGTCAATGCTGTAAAATTACCCATGCATATATCGGTAAATAAAAAGCTATAATAATAAAAAAAAATGGGAGCTCCTTTAGGGCAGGAAATTTTTGTTTCTTTTTAAATTAATCAATAAATATCTAGAGCCTGGACCGTGTTGGGTGCTAAACAAATGTTTATTTATTGGTCACAAAGTTACTAAGTGCTACATGCTATATTTTAACTAACATCTTCCTGACGCCCAGTGCTCTATCCACTATATAGCTACATAGTTACAGAGCTGGACTAGAAATTACAATGCATTCTGGATCTCAGGAAAGTCTTTTTTCAATAAAACATGTTATTAATGAGGGTATGCTTTGTACTGTTTTTTTAAAAAAAGAAAATTCTTCCACCAATATCACAGTTTATTTTTGGAAGTCATTTTTTTAATTCCACAATAAATTGCTTAGTTCATGTTTTTATAGAATAAACTTTATATAGGGTTTAGGATTATTCTGTAAGTTTTCGTAACTTTTTATAAATATAAGATAATCAAATGTAATGTGTGTGATTGCAAATTTTATTGATGAGCTTTGAAAATAATTCTCCCCAAAAGAATTTTCCAAGCTTCTTGGAGAAGCAAGAAGATCAATCATGCTTCATGGGATAAACTACAGAAGTAGCAAATGAGTTGTTACATAAATTTGGAAGAAAGAAAAAGAATCAAATTGTAAATACTACCACTTATAAAAATATCCTTAAAAGCAGTTAGGTATTTTGGAGTCACTGGATCCAAATACAACATACACACACACACACACACACACACACACACACACACACACACACACGCACACACACGCGCACACACACACACACACACACACATATATATATGTATATATATATGTATATGTATGTATATATATAATTCAATCTCATATATATGTATGTATATATATAATTCAATCTTATATATATATATATATATATGTGATTTTATGCTTTCCTACCATTTGGAAGTTAGAACATCAATCTCATTTAAATTTAAATTGAAAAGAATTGGTGATTTAAAATATTAAATATTCATTAGAATGTCTATCTTAAATTTAATAGTTCATTCTTACATATATATGATTAATTTCTTTTTTCTCTAATTTGTAAATTGGAAATTCTACAAAGAAAATTAGCTTAAGACAAGGATATTTATGAGAAAAAGTAGTGTCATTGGGAAAGCATATTCATTGAACTTGGAATGAAGATATACCATGGTTCCTAAAAGCCATGATCATTTTGCTCCACTTCCCTTATCAGTAAAATGTAAGTGATAATATTCATTTTATCTATCTCACAAAACTACATGAGAGGATTCCCATGAAACTCTTTGTTAACATCAGAGTGATAAACAAATGAAAGTTATTTGGATGTGTTTATTTTCAAAGAAACACTTTTGGGTGGTTTCAGTGTTTCAAATTCTATTGTAGCAACTTTCAGTGTAATGAATTTTCAGTAATTCTACCATGGCTTTAGGACCTTTCCCTGCCTCTAATGATTTACAACATATAACAAGAACAAATTAATTATCAGTGGAATGCACAAAATTAAGGTTCTAATTCTTTCTCAGTGTTCCAGAAACTTCAGGATATTTGTCTTAGTCATGTTGCTAATATGTTAGAACCCATGAAAAAAGTAGTTAGATACCAATAATACATGTTTCTGTTAACAATAAACCTAAATCAAAGTTGCAAATGTCTCAGTAGCAATTTCTACCATGATCTTTCAGGGGTAATAGTCAACTTAGTAAACTGTCTTTAACAAGGTTTCATTCATTCATTCATTCATTCATTCATTAAGCTGACATTATACCAGGCAGTTTCATAAATTCTGGGCTATTAAAAAACAAAAGTGAAGTTATTCCGGCCATCAGAGGATCAGATTAAGATTTTGTAGCTTGAATTGAGTCTTTTACATACTAGAAATTTTATAATGTCAAGGTAAAGAGACATTCCAAACATAGTGAATTAAAGATGAAAACAGGAAGATAAGAACTGGAATGCCCTAGGCCAGTGGTCCTCAAACTTTTAAAATAGGGGGCCAGTTTACTGTCCCTCAGACTGTTGGAAGGCTGGACTATAGCATAAACTCACATTCTATCTCCACCCCTCAACCCATTTGCCATAACTAAGAGGGCTGCATAAACTTCCTCAGCGGGCCCCATCTGGCCCACGGGCTGTAGTTTGAGAACCCCTGCCCTAGACAGTATACAGCCAGGGGTGAGTTTGTTAGTCTTAGGGAAATAAAATAACATACAATTAACTGTAGCAAAATAGGCCAGAGACACCAGAGCCTGTGATGAATTTCAAGAAGGCTTGTTGTTAAACATGGCATTTATTCAATTAGATGATCCATTATTAAGATCACTAGTAGCTATTAAACCCTGTCTTATTCAGAAAAACCCCCAAACTGACTGCCTTTTAATTGCCCTATAGCACTTGATAAAATGTAAGTTCCTTTGGGCAATGTTTTGTTTATTGTTTTGTGTTGCCAGAGGCAAATACAATGCCAGGCAAATAATAAATACTTTTAAAATAATTTATGACTGAAGGCCTGATCCCTTAAGATATGACAATTAAGTAATAAATGATGTGGTTATTGTTGTTCAGTTGTGTCTGACTCTTTATGATTCCATTTGAACTTATCTTTGCAGGTTCTATAATGATTTGCCTTTTCCTTCTCCAAATTATTTTAAAGATGAGGCAAATAAGATTAAGTGATTTACCCAGAGTCACACAGGTAATAATCATATGAGGCTGGATTTGAAGATAGGTCTTATTCTATTCACTGTGCCATTCAGATGTCTGGATACTAGGTTAAAAAGTTTGAATTCTGCTTGCATTATTAGATATTCATAGAATGCATATTGAAATCAATTTTTATACTAAGTATGGGTACAGCTACAGTGACTGAGTTGGAAAAACAGAGTTTTGTGAAGATAATTATGCTTAACTATAGAGGAAGAATCTGAGGTTCAGAGAAAAATGGCTCACACAATTTCATACAAATAGTAAAGTTAGAGAGAAATCATGAATGATATAGAGGATAAAGGGCTGGATTTGGATGCAGAAAATGAGTTCAAATTCTCATTTTCATTTGCTATATATGTATCTGAACAAATTGTTTCTGGGCATCAGTTTCACCATTTATAATGATGTGGCAGCTGGAGTAGATAATGTCTTCAGTGGCCATATTTACCTCTAAACCTGTGATCATGTAACATGCTAAGGCTGGGATTCAAAATATGCTTCCTCATTCCAAGTCTACAGAAAGAATATAGTCTAATAGAAATATACCCTCAATTTTGAATTAGATGAATCAGGTTTCAAACCTGATTTTACTGCTTACCATCTGTGTAGCTTGCAGCAAATCACTTTATCTTTTGGCCTTAATGAATGTTTATTAGTAGTTTATTCATCATATAATTACTATCTTTTAGGATATATCATTTAGAAGTATATGCCTATATGTTGAATTCCGGTTTTTTTCCTAGTAAATTTATTTATTTAAAAACATATTGCTTTATGAATCATGTTAGAAGAGAAAATTCAGAGCAAAAGGGAAAAGCCATGGGAAAAATAAAGAAAAAAATAGAAAAAAAAGTGAACATAGCATGTGTTTATTTATATTCAGTCTCCTTTGTTATTTTATTTTTTTTTTCTGAACTCAGATGGCATTTTCTGTCCAAAGTCTATTGGTATTGCTTTGGATCATTGAATGTTGATCATAGCACATCTTTGATATTGTATATTTTGCTCAACACCAGTTTATGAAAATTGTTTCCAGATCTTTCCAAAATTAAATTGTTCATCACTTTTATAGAACAATAATATTCCATTACTTCCATGTACTACAACTTGTTCATCAATATTCCAGCTGATGGCTATCTACTCATTTTCCAATACTTTGATACTACAAAAAGAGATACTACAAACATTTTTTTTTTACATATGGATATCTTTTTACATGTGGATATCTCTCCCTCCTTTATGATTTCCTTGGGATGTAGACCAGTAATGGCACTGCTATGTCAAAACAGATTTATATCCCTTTGAACTCAGTTCCAAATTACTTTCCAGAATGGTAGGATCATTTCACAACTCCACCAAAAATGGTTTAGTGTTCTACTTTTCCCACATCCCCTCCAACATTTATCATTATCCTTTTCTGTCATTTTAGCTAATCTGAGAGTTGTGAGGTGGTAGCTCAGAGTTGTTTTAATTTATATTTCTCTAATCAATAGAGTACTTTTTTTTCCCATATAACTTTAGGCTGCTCTAATTTTGTCATCTGAAAATTGTCTGTTCATATTCTTTGAACATTTATCAATTGGGGAATGACTTGTATTCTAATAAATTTATAAATTAAAATAAAATGGCAATAGTTTTTCCTGATATAGAACCAGCCCTACATTCCTGGTATAAATCTCACTTAGTCATAGTGTATTATCCTGCTGATAAGTTGCTATCGTCTTTTTGATAATATTTTATTTAAAATGTTTGCTTCGATACACATTGGGAGATCAGTCTGTAATTTTATTCCATATTTGTGTCATAATATGATGGAGGGAAGGAACTTAGCAAAACTCCTCCTTTACCTATTTTTCCATAGTTTACTTAGTGTTGGAATTCATTGTCTGTAAAAGCTTGGTAGAATTCACTTCTGAAGCCATTTTGCCCTGGAAATGTTCTCTTTGGGAATCCATTGATGGCTTGTTCAATTTTTTTTTCAATGGGACTATTTAAGTAATTTATTTCTTCAGTTAATATGGGCAATTTATATTTTTTATAAATATCCATCCCATTGTGTTCGATTGTCATACTTGATGGAATACAATTAGGCAAAATAGCTTCTAATTATTGCTTTAATTTCTTTGTCATTGGTTATAAGTTCATTCTTTTCATTTTTGATGTTGACAATTTGTTTTTTTTTCTCTTTTTCTAATGAAATTAACCAAAGGTTTATATATTTTGTTGATTTTTTGATAAAATCAACAGTTTTATTTATTAGTTCAATGTTTTTTTTTTTTTTAATTTCAATTTATTGAAATTCATTGAGGGTAGAGGGTGATGGAAGAGACATCAGGGACAGGAGTATTTTTTGTATTTTTGAAACAATTTCACTTGGAGACTGGGAGTCATTCCATGTCTAGCCATTTTGTCTAGGGTTTTTTTTCCCCTGAATTTACTTTTAAATGTATTTTAAGTCTTAGACTATAGAATATTAGCTGACAAAACACTGCTCAACTGAATAGAACTGAATAGAAAATTAATGGTTGCATATCAATAATATTTGAAAGAAAGAAAATGCTACATATTAATACTGAAGAGTGTCAAAAAGTAAAATTGATTTTATTTTAATGTCAGTTGATCTACAAACTTTTATACAGTATCTATTTACTGTATTCCAGGCATTGTATTAAGCCTTTAGGCAAAAAAGGCCAAAATCAATTACTTCTCTACAAAGGCAAACATAATGAATGAGAAAAACAAGAGAATATTGGGGAATATGGATGATATATT
This sequence comes from Sminthopsis crassicaudata, assembly GCF_048593235.1. Classification (NCBI taxonomy): domain Eukaryota; kingdom Metazoa; phylum Chordata; class Mammalia; order Dasyuromorphia; family Dasyuridae; genus Sminthopsis; species Sminthopsis crassicaudata. The sequence continues at coordinate 424,024,480 of NC_133620.1, forward strand.
TATTTCTATGTGTACATCAAAAACTGATGCAGATATATGCTTAGATAGATATGGCTAAAGATATGTAACAACATCAATATAAAGTCAAAGGGAAGGCCAAGTACACCAAGAAGCATTCTGGGCAGAGCACCAGGTTAAAGAATAATTGGGAAATTTAAGGAGAAATTAATGAATTCTCTTTTGTCAGACCAGATCAACATAATATATAGTCAGAAGCCTGTGAATACTAAAGATGGAATCTAGACGGGAAGGTATTTTTACTGTGCTCACCAATAAATAATTGTGTACCTTTTAGAAAGGAAGAAACAGATAGAAGTAACTGAAGAAGAGACCTGCAGATAGTCACAGGATCATTCTGTAGATGGTTAACAGGTTGAGTGTCAACAGTTAAATTGAGACATTTTTAAAAAATATTTTCCCAATTTCATATAAAAATAATGTTAAGTCTTTTTTTTTCAAATTTTGAGCTCCAAATTCTCTTTTTCCCTACCCACCTCTCTCCCATTAAAAAGACAAATAATTTGTTATAGAGTATATATGTATAGTCATGCAAATATATATTTCTATGTAATTTATGCTATTAAAGATAAGACAGAAAAATAAACTAAAAATAAAGAAAGTAAAGAGAATGTATCTTCTATCTAAATTCAGGTTTCACCAATTAGTTCTCTGATAATAAACAGAACCTTTTATTCTAAGTCCTTCAGAAATGTCTTGAATCACTGTAGTGCTTGAATCACTTGAGTCAACTTAATGTAGAATCATTGTTTTTCATAGTAAATCATTATACAATATTGCCTTTAGAGTGTATAATGATCTCCTGGTTCTGCTCATTTCATTTTGCATCACTTTTTGTCTTTCCAAGTTTTTTTCTGAGAACAGGCTGTTCATTATTTCTTATAGAAAAAATATTCTATCATAATTATGTAAAATAACTTGTTTCACCATTTCCCATTGATGGACTTTCCCCTAATTTCCAGTTCTTTACTATCACTAAAAGAGTTGCTATAAATATTTTTGTATATATAAGTGCTTTTCATTTTTTAATCTCTTTGAGCTATATGTCTAGTTGTATTGTTTGCCAGAGTATATATGTTTTCATAGTCTTTTGGGCATAGTTCTAAATTGCTTTTCAGAATTATTGAATGAGAGGGGAGAGAGAGAGAAAGAGGAGCCAACATGATAGAGATGTGTCTACTCTGATCTGAGCTCTTAGTGTTCCTCAAATCAACACAGGATCAAGCCTTTCAACTGGTTTTGGAGTGACAGAAAATACAAATATTTGGAGTGTAACAAATTTCTAGCAGAAGATATTTTGAAAGAACATAAAATGTTTGTTTAAATGTGGAAGACAGGCAGCAGCTAAATGCAGGCCCAGAACAGGGAGCCAGAGCATTGTGGTGTCCACACACTGGGGAATCTACTGAGAGGTTCTTAGGCTTCTTTATCCTGGTTACAAGCCAGTAGATCAGTAGATTAACTGAGGGACAGCTAAAGTAAATACAAAAGATAAATTGTGAGCTTCTGAATACCAGAAAGATATGGTACCTGGCCAGGCCTACAGAAATCAGTCAGCTGCACTGTTCCCAGGGCAATGTAAATCAGCTATTGTCCCTTTGCCCTAAGAGCAGACCTAAGGCTTTTTAAAAAATGAGGAAAAAAACAAAAAGAACTCTGATCATAGTTAGCTTTTATGAAGAGAAAAACAGATCTCAATCCCTGAGGATCCTAAAGGAAAATAATGTCCAGATTATGCCCCAAAGGGTGATATGAATTGGTCCCAATTTCACAAAGCTGTCTTAGAAGAATTCAAAAATGATCTTAAAAGAGAATTAGAAGAAAAATGGGAAAAGGAAATAAATACTTTGAAAGAAGGCTTGGAAAAGGAAAAACAGAAATTGTCTGAAGAAGACTCCTTAAAAATAGATTTGATGAAATGAAAAAAAACATGTAACTCCTTACAAAATAGATATGAAAAAGAAACCAATAGTAATTTTTAAGAAACTATTTTCCTGGTGTAATCAGCATCCAGAGAAAGTACTATGGAGATTGAATGTGGATTAAAGTATAGTATTTTCACTTTTGTTGTTGTTGTTGTTTCTTTCTTTCCTGATTTTTTTTCTTTCTAAATTTTCCCCTTTTGATCTGATTTTTCTTGCACAGCATGACAAATATGAAAATATGTTTAAAAGAATTGAACATGTTTTACCTATTCAGATTGGTTGCTGTCTTGTGGAGGGGAGAGAGGAAAAGAGAGAAAAGAAAAAAAATTAATATAAAGTTTTGCAAAGTTTAAACTCTAAACTATCTTTTCTAGCAATATTTTTTCTGAGCTTATATACCAAAGAGATCTAAAAGGAGGAAAAGGGGAAAAGGGACTCACATGTGCAAAAATGTTTGTTGCATCCCTTTTTGTAGTGGCTAGAAACTGGAAACTGAATGAATGACTATCAATTGGAGAATAGCTGAATAAATTATGGTATATGAATGTTATGGAATGTTATTGTTCTGTAAGAAATGACCAACAGGATGATTTCAAAGAGGTCTGGAGAGACTTACATTAATTGGTGCTAAGTGAAATGAGCAGAACCAGGAGACCATTATACATGGCAATAAGACTATATGATGATCAGTTCTGATGTATGTGGCTCTCTTCAACAATGAGATGATTCAAACCAATTCCAATTGTTCAATAATGAAGACAACCATCTACACCCAGAGAGAGGACTACTAGTCACAACATAGCATTTACTCTTTCTGTTATTGTTTGCTTAAATTTTTGTTTTTCTTTTCAGGTTATTATTTTTTTTTCTTTCTAGATCCAATTTTTCTTGTGCAGCAAGATAACTGTGTAAAGATGAAGATATATATATATATATATATATATATATATATATATATATATATATATATATATATATATATATTGGATTTAACATGCATTTTAACATATTTAACATGTGTTGAACTACCTCCCATCTAGGGGAGGTAGTGTGGAGAAGGAAAATTTGGAACAGAAGGTTTTGCAAGGGTAAATGTTGAAAAATTACCCATGCATATATTTTGTAAATAAAAAGCTATGATAAAAAAGAAACTGTCTTTGCACAAATTTGGGGAGATAAAATACAATTTAAAAATATTAGAATTATTTAAAAATATTTTCTTAAGTGAGATCTTTATCTTGTTTTCTATTTTACTAATTCTACTTTTTAAGAAGTTATTTTCTTCAAGGGATTTTTGCAACTCTTTTTCCATGTGTCTAACTTTGCCTTTTAAGGAGTTTTTATTTTCAGTGAACATTTGTGCCTCTCTGTTTTAAGATTTTGTTTTCTACAGAGTTTTTGGTGAGCTTTCTTTATTAGGATGTTCATCCTTTTTTCATGATTTTCTTGCATCACTCTCATTTCTCTTCTCAATTTTTCCTACCTTACTTTTTTTTTGTTTTGTTTTTTAATAAATCTTTTTGAACTCTTCCATTGCCTGGCTCAATTCATATTTTTCTTTGAGTCTTTGAGTATAGGAATTGTGACTTTATTATTATTATTTCTGTTTTTATTTTCTTCTTTTGAGTTTCTGTATTAATCTTCCCTGTCATCATAGTTCATAGTAACTTTTGAGAGTCAGGATTCTTTTTTTTGCTGTTTGCTCATTTTCTGGCCTATTTCTTTACTATTAACTCCATGGTAAAGTAAGGTTCTGCTGGGAGGGGCACTATTCTAAGTTTTAGGTTTTCTTGTACATCTGTTTTTAGAGATAATTTTTTAAAAATGAAAAGTTTTGGTTCTTCCTACGTGGTATGATCTAGGGAGAGAAGTGTTTACTCCTTAACTTTATTATACACTGGTCTGTGAATGACTACAAACATTTTTTCTTGAATCTCAGCAAAAGCAATTTGGACAGTACCTCAAAAGTTACTAAATACTACAAAGATTTAGATTCAAAAATTTTATCAATGGATTGAGACTGAAAAGATGTAGGAGAAAAGATGGTTTATGCAAACATATTTCATATCAGTTTTTTGGTAGCAGAAGAAATTAAAGCAAGTAGGAAAAGTATTTATCTATTATGAAATAGCTAATCAAATTATGGTTTGCAACTGTAATGGATTACTCTTTATGAGAAATTCAGAATGTAATAATAAAAGCTGGATTGTTATTATTACTGGAGACATATAACTTCAGAATATCATCAACCTCCTAAAAGGGTGGTGACAAACATTTTTGGATATGTAAAATTTGGGAATTTCTTTTGTTTGAATATATACGTATGTTTATTACAATTTTTTCTCACAATGGAAATGGTGGTGGGAAGTAATAGTAAGTGTATGTTAATTGAAAAGAGTAAAATACAAATTTTATTTTTAAAAAGAGAAATAGGTTACAAGAGTTCAGGGAAAAGTTTAGAAGGATCTAAAATATGAGGTTATTTATATGAATAAAAAGAAACATAAGATAATGTGAAATTAAAATTAACAAGATTTTTCAAAGAATTGGAATATGTGGGATGAATAATAATAAATAGTTAAGGAATAAACAGTGTTTGTGAGCTTGAATGCTTGGGGAAATTTTCTAGTGCCTTTAGCAGGAAAAAGTGAAATTCATAAGAGGGGAAATATTTGTCAAAAAAGATAAGTCCATCTAAGTAAAATCACCAGCAAGCATTATATGTAATAGCTTTAGCAAACAGAGAAGAAAAAGAAATTGAAGGAATTAGACTAGGTAAAAAGGAAACAACATTATCACCTTTTGCAGTAGTATATTTAGAGAATCCTACAGAATCAACTAAAAAGCTACTCGAAATAATAACTTTAATAATAACTTTAAAATTCTCAACATTTCTATATGTTACCAACATTATAGCAACAAGAGATGGAAAGAGAAATCCCATTTAATGTTGCACAGTTGATAAATGGTTGAAGAAAGTGAACAAACAATTTTCAGATGACAAAATTAAAGCCGTCTCTAATCATATAAAGATTCCCTAAATCACTATTGATTAGAAAAATGCAAATTAAAACAAGTCTTGTGTACTACATATCAGATTGACTAAGGTGACAGGAAAAGATAATAATGTTGGAGTGGATGTGGGAAAATTGTGATACTAATGCATTGTTTGTGAAGTTGTCAAATGATCCTACTATTCTGGAGAGCAATTTGGAAATATGCTCAAAAATCTATCAAAGTGTCCAAACCCTTTGACCAAACAGTGCCACTATTGGGTCTGTGTCCCAAAGAAATCATAAAGGATGGGAAAGGACTCATACATGCAAAAATATTTGTAGCAGCTCCTTTTAAATAAATCAAGATTTGACTTTTACTTCAATTGTATCTTCCTGTTTATTTATTTGTTTGTTTTTCTTGAGGCAGTTGGGGTTAAATGGCTTGTCTTGGGTCACACAGCTAGGAAGTATTAAATATCTGAGCTCAAATTTGAACTCAGGTCCTCCTGACTCCAGGCCTGGTGCTCTATCCACTGTACCACTTAGCTGCCCCTCTGCTTACTTTTAGAATGAAATCTCTTTATGTTGACTCTGTTGAAAATTTATAAAAGGGTGGAGCAGAATCTAGTATGCTTCAGGTGAAGCCAAAAAAAGAAGAGGTAGCCATCTTCATCACAGATCAAGCAAAAACAAAAATTGATCTAATTAAAAGAGATAAAGAAGGTCATCATATCTTGCTAAAGGGTAGCATAGATAATGAAGCAGTATCAATATTAAACATATACGCACCAAGTGGTAAGCATCTAAATTCTTAAAAGAGAAATTAAGAGAGCTACAAGGAGAAACAAACAGCAAAACTAGTGGGAGATCTCAACCTTGTACTCTCAGAATTAGATAAATCAAACCACAAAATAAATAAGAAAGAAGTCAAAGAGGTAAACAGAATACTAGAAAATTTAGATATGATAGATCTTTGGTGAAAGCTAAATGGAGACAGAAAGGAGTACACTTTCTTCTCAGCAGTTCATGGAACCTACACAAAAATTGATGATATACTAGGAAATAAAAACCTCAAAATCAAATGCAGTAAGGCAAAAAGAGGAAATGCATCCTTTTTCAGACCACAATGTAATGAAAATTACATTCAATGAAAAGCCAGGGGAAAATAGACCAAAAAATAATTGGAAACTAAATAACAACAAAAGATCGAGAATTTCAAGGGAAGTAATGAAAAAGTAAAATCAATGTAGGTAGCCTAGCTGTAACTGATCTAGAACTATATTACAAAGCAGCAGTCACCAAAATTATTTGGTATTGGCTAAGAAATAGACTGGTTGATCAGTGGAATAGGTTAGGTTCACAGGATAAGATAGTGAATAAAAATAGCAATCTAGTGTTTGGCAAACCCAAACATCCCAACTTTTGGGATAAGAATTCTTTATTTGACAAAAATTGCTGGAAAAACTGGAAATGAGTATGGCAGAAACTAGGCATGGACCCACACTTAACACCACATACTAAGATAAGATCAAAATGGGTCCATGATTTAGGCATAAAGAATGAAGTCATAAATAAATTAGAGAAATATAGGATAATTTACCTCTCAGACTTGTGAAGGAGTAAGGAATTTGTGAACAAAGGAGAACTAGAAATCATTATTGATCATAAAATAGAAAATTTTGATTATATCAAATTAAGAAGCTTTTGTACAAACAAAACTAATGCAAACAAGATTAGAAGGAAAATAACAAATTGGGAAAACATTTTTACAGTTAAAGGTTCTGATAAAGGCCTCATCTCCAAAATATATAGAGAACTGACTCTAATTTATAAGAAATCAAGCCATTCTCCAATTGATAAATGGTCAAAGGATATGAACAGACAATTTTCAGATTATGAAACTGAAACTATTTCCACTCATATGAAAGAGTGTTCCAAATCACTATTGATCAGAGAAATGCAAATTAAGACAACTCTGAGATACCAATACACACCTGTCAGATTGGCTAAGATGACAGGAACAAATAATGATAAATATTGCAGGGGATGTGGAAAAATAGAGACAACAGCTCGCTACACTGATGCATTGTTGGTGGAGTTGTAAAATAATCCAACCATTCTGGAGAGCAATCTGGAATTATGCCCAAAAAGTTATCAAACTGTGCATACCCTTTGATCCAGCAGTGCTACTACTGGGCTTATATCCCAAGGAAATACTAAAAAGGAAAGGGACCTGTATGTGCCAAAATGTTTATGGCAGCCCTTTTTGTAGTGGCTAGAAACTGGAAAATGAATGGATGCCCATCAATTGGAGAATGGTTGGGTAAATTATGGTATATGAAGGTCATGGAATATTATTGTTCTGTAAGAAATGACCAACAGGATGAATATAGAGAGGCTTGGAGAGACTTACATCAACTGATGCTGAGTGAAATGAGCAGAACTAGGGGATCATTATACAGTTCAACAATGATACTGTATGAGGATGTATTCTGATGGAAGTGGATATCTTCAACATAGAGAAGAGCTAATCCAATTCCAATTGATCAATGATGGAGAGAATCAACTACACCCAGAGAAGAAACATTGGGAAATGAGTGTAAACTGTTAGCATTTTTTTGTTTTTATCCCCAGGTTATTTTTACCTTCCGAATCCAATTCTTCCTTTGCAACAACAACAACAACAACAACAAAATTCGGTTCTGCACATATATATTGTACCTAGGATATACTATAACATATTTAATATATATGGGAATGCCTGCCATCTAGGGGAGGAGGTGAACGGAAGGAGGGGAAAATTTTGGAATAGAAGGGAGTACAGGGGATAATGTTGTAAAAAAAATTACCTATGCAAATGTACTGTCAAAAAATGTTATAATTATAAAATTAATTATAAAAATGAAAAAAAAGAAAAGGAAAAAAGAGAATGTTATGTTGTGATCCACATTCAGTTCCTATAGTCCTCTCTCTGGCTGTAGAAGGCTCTCTTCATCACAAGACCACTGGAGCTGGCTGTTATGGGCTAGAACTCTGAACTTGAAACAAAGGATTCTTACAAGGTACTAACTAAGTTAAATTGATGATACAATGATTATCTAGTTTAGCATGGTCCTTAATAGTTCTCTAAATTCAGTATAATTGATTTAATCTTACAACAAATAATGGTTTCCTATTGATATAAGTATTAGTTTATACTCAGTGTGGAGCATATAAGCTGGGAGCTTCTGCTAGATTCATTCAGAGACAGAGAAGACAAAGGACTGGGGGCAGGAGCTCAAGTTCTCAGAACCAAGGAGAGAGATTCATTTGATCTTTGCTCAGGCTTCTCTTGGCAGGGTTTAGTCCTTCATTTTCTCCAGTGAAACCAAGACTCTGGAAGACCTCTAAGAAAGCTGCCCAGCCCCAGGCAAGGAGAAAGTAAAGGATTTGGACTAACACCTGGCTACTCTTGTGGTGATTACTGAACTGAAACAAAACTGTCCCACAAACCCCCCAAGAAAACCGACCAAAGGACATTACATTTTGGCACCTGAATGTGGGACCAAGGACCTACATGTGTGACCCAGATATTAGGGTGAATATATTAAGGAAACTTTGTAAAGAGTAAAACTGGTGCTTCAGTTGATATGGGACAGATGTTTAGAAAAGAGCCTTCTTTTCCAATCCAAGGAAGATGTGTCCAAAGCTTGGTTAAACTTATTAAAAAACAAGGTTTGATTGTAACTTGGAAACACTGAACTTTTAGAAACAGTACAGTACATATCTCTAGATGAGTGGAAATTAGTAAGAGAGCAACTATGTTAATACTGCAATGATTAATGGACCTGATTCAATTTCTAAAGAAACTTTTTATACATATAATTTAATACAATTGGCTTTAAGAAATTATATAAGTATTAGAATAAGAACAAAGAAGAAAGAGCAGCAGAGGGAGGATACTGAAAAACTAAGTGAAAAGCATGAAGCATTAGACAAGAATGGAATTAAGCAAGAAGCTGATGAAATTAAGGAGTGTGGTGCTTCACACAAGGAGCCATTAGGGCATTGCCCAACTTCTGACCCATCACACTCAATTCATGGGTGGAGGGTGAAGGAGGGTGAGAAAGGCAGTGACACAATCAGCACCACCTATGAAGCATCCTATGATAAGATTACAAAAGGGCTTAGTTAAATAATAAAAAGGACAGAATATATCTGATTTAATAAATGCATACCCTGTGATTGAAGAATTTGATTCTTCAGGTCAACAAAGGAGAAGATACACTCCTTTTGATCTGGAAAAAATTAAGGATTTGAAAAAGGGTTGCACTCTTTATGGGGCTACATTGTCTTATATTAAGATGTTACTAGAAAACTTGGCTTATGAAATCTTAACCCCAGTGATTGGAAATCTATAGCAAGAACATGTTTAGAACCTGGACAAAACTAGTTGTGGCTTTCAGAGTATAGTGAACTATGCAGGATACAAGCCCAATGCAATAAGCAAATTGGAGTTAATATACAAATAACCTTTGACCAACTAGCAGGTAAAGGTCAGTATGCAGACACTTCAGCATAGATTAATTACCCTTTGATAGCATATGAGCAAATTGCTTCTGTTGCTATAAAAGCTTGGGGCACCCTCCCAGGAAATGATGGAGGGGAAGCATTCACAAAAATAGAACAAGGTCCCATTGAACCTTTTGCTGATTTTGTGGGATTTTTGCAAACAGCTGTCATGCAAACAATTGAAGAAAATGCCACAACAGCAATAATGATCAGATACCTGGCTAAGGAAAATGCTAATGAGGTTTGTAGAAGAATTATATGGAGACAACACAAAGATGCTTCTTTAGAGAATATCATAAGATGCTGTGCCACAGTGGGCACAAATATTTCTTATACCCAGGCTATGATGCAAAATATAAGAAGACAGGATCCCTCTTGGCAAGTGACTTATAGAGAAACTCGTTGATGCTTTCAATGTGGAAAAATAGGGTATCTGAAAGCCCAATATAGGCATAGAAATAGAATAAGAAAACAGGGTGAGAGAATAAAATCAAAAACCCTGTGTCCAAAATGCAACAAGAGCTTCCACTGCGCCTCAGACTGTAGACTGATCCAGCAAAAAGAGAGGCAGGGCCCAGGTCAAAGACCTCAAAAAAACAAAACAAAACAAACAAACAAACAAACAAAACATGTAGGTCATGATGGCAGTCACGATTATACACAGAGAATCTTTAGAAGCTCAATACTCTTATATGATCAGTCACCAGAGAAACAATCTGATAGTAGAAAGGAATTACATGAACAATCAGCCAAACAGCAATCAGAAGGGAGAACTGGATTACAATTGGGGAGAATACAGGGTTTTTTTAACCCAACAGAAGAACAGTGTCCAGTGCGAGCAGCTCCAATGTAATTGCTAGGTGATGTGGAGAAATCTAGAAAGTGTTAAATGGCAGGGACTAGACAGGTTACCTGCTTGGGGAAAAAGGTTTGCTTGTATTTCTACAGATGGAGAAGGAATCATATGGGTGCCAATGAGCACCTGGAGAGAGACAGAAATAGAGAAAAACCCCAAAATTAAAGAGGAGACCTAAGAAACATCTAACACTGAAAGAGCATGGCTAATAATAAGACTGTTGCAGAACTTCAAAACCAGCATAAATCATTGGATTCACCAAGATGAAAAATTGTTGATAAGACTGTTGTAGAACTTCAGAATCAACAGGAATCATTGGATTCCCTACACACATGAAGAATGGACAATAGATACCTTTTGGGCTATTTCTAGGATTTATGGACATGTATAATTCCTCATGTTCATTCATGTTATTTGTTACATCAGTACTAGCCTGTGTTATATTGCTATGTGCTTATGTAATTTATGTAATTATGTGTAATACTTCCCATGTTGATGGATTTATATAAACCTGTTTCAAGTGAGACCCTTCAGAAACTTGCTAATCTGATTTGATTCCCCATTTCCTTTGGTATTTTCATCTCCCTTCCTAAGATATCAGGGAAGGCATAATCACCTCCTTTTTTGGGGGTTCTAACCTCCTTGAGAAGTCAGGGAGAGTGACCACTTTATGTTCTAAAACAAAAGAAAGTGGGAAATGTTATGGGCCATAACTCTGAACTTGAAACAAAGGATTCTTACAAGGTACTAAGTGAAATTGATGAGACAATAATTAACTAGTTTAGCATGGTGCTTAATAGTTCTCTAAGTTCAGCATTATTGATATAATCTTAAAACAAATAATGGTTTCCTAGTGATATAATGATTGATTTATACTCAATGTAGATCATATAAGCTGGGAGCCTCAGCTAGATTCATTCAGAGCAGAGAAACCAAAGAACTGTGGATAATAGCTCAAACTCTCAGAACCAAGGAGAGAGATTCATTTGAGCTTTGCTCAGGCTACTGGTTGCAGGCCCTCCTCCTACATTTCTCCACTAAAACCAAGGCTCTAGAAAGCCTCTAAGAAAGCTGCCCAGACCCAGGCAAAGGGACAATAAAGGATTTGGACTTCAACATTTGGGTGCTCTTGTGGTGATTACTAAATTGAAATGAAGGCTGCCCCAGAGACCCCCAGAAAACTCAATCAGAGAACATTACAACTGGCATCAATCATCTCATTGTTGGAAAGAGCCACATCCGTCAGAATTGATGTTGTTGTGTACTTTGATCTGCTGGTTCTGTTCATTTCACTTAGCATCAGTTCATGTAACTCTCTCGAGGCCTCTCTAAAATCATCCTCCTGATCATTTCTTATAGAACAATAATATTCTATAACATTCATATACAATAACTTATTCAGCCATTCTCCAACTTGTGGGCATCCACCATACCAAAGGGTATGCACAATTTGACAACTTTTTGTACATAGTTCCAAATTGCTATCCAGAATGCTTGGATCTGTTCATAATTCCACCAACAATGTATCAGTAGGACATTTTCTTTATAACAATTCTTCAGATGCTTCTTTATGCTTCTTTTTATTGAGCTTTTGCCTTTATATTGATATCTAGCTTTAGCATATAAGGTAAGTCATATTACATTGCATTATGAACTCATTTTCTATTTGGAATATATAATTCCATTCCTTCCTAACCTTCTTGGTTAGTGGGTGCAATATTGTCTTATGTTGTTTGAATGGAATATTATCATTCTGTAATAAAATGATGAAAAAGCTTTGATGATCAAATAAGAAAGATGTGTTTCTTCTTAGTGGTTCAGTGATCCAAGACAGTCCCAATAGACTTTGAATTGAAGATGTCATCTGAATTTGGAAAAGGAACTGTGGAGATTGAATATCAATCAATACATGCTATATTTATTTATTTTTCCTTCTCTCAAGGTTTATTCCATTTTGTTCTGATTTTTCCCTCCCAAAATGAATTCATAAAGGAATATATATTAAATAATAACTTTCAAAAAAAAAGCTGGGCTATACAAAATAGGAGAAAAGGGATTGTCTACCTCTCAGATGTGTGGAAAAGAAGGAATTTATGGCCAAAGGAAACCTAGAGAACATTATTAAACACAAAGTGGATAATTTTTATTATATTAAATTAAAAAGTTTTGCACAAACAAAACCAATGTAGCCAAGATTGAAGGGAATCAGAAAATTGAAGAAAAAATAAATCAAAGATTTCTGATAAAGCCCTGATTTCTATAATATATAAATAATTGATACAAATTTATAAGAATAAAAACCATTAACCAATTGACAAATGATGAAAACATGTGGACAATTTTCAGATGAAGAAATTAAATTCATTTCTAATCATATCAAAATGCTTTAAATCATGATTGATTAGAGAAATGGAAAATAAGACAACTCTGAGGTTTCACTTCATATCTCTCAGATTGGCAAAGATGACAAGAAAAGAGAATGATAAATATTGGAGGGGGCATGGGAAAATTGGGGCACTATTACATTGCTGATACAATTCTGAACTGATCTGACCATTCTGGAGAACAATTTGGAATTATGCCCAAAGGTGTATCACATTGTGTATGCTTTTTTGATCCAGTGGTGTCTCTAGTGGGTTTGTGTCCCAATGAAATCATAAAGGAAGAAAAATGAACCAAAAGTATAAACATATTTGTAGAAGCCCTTTTTGTAGTGCTAAAAAACTAGAAATTGAGTGACTGCCCATCAGCTGGGGAATTACTGAATAAGTTATGATATAAGAATGTTATGGAATACTATTGTTCTATAAAATTACAAACAAACTTCTTTGAGAAAAGTTTAGAAGCACTTACATGAATTATCGCTTTGTAAAATGGGCAGAACCAGGAGAATATTTTGGAAGGATTGTGGCAGAATAGATAAAAATTTCAGCTTTCCATATTCCTGCATGATAATTATAGAAATCCAACAAAGGGAAGAAGAGCTGCTATCATTTGTACTTATACCTATGGTTTTTACCTCAATAGGGATCTCATAAGGATGTGTACTTGTCAATTTTAGTAAGTTCTCAAACACACAAAAGGTTATTTGCTAGACAGAGCATCCTTATATTAGCTTTCATTTCTCTTTTTCATTTCTCTGCCCCCACTTGGAATAACTTTCAAAACAATAGTATGGTTTTCACCAATCAGAAGACCTCAGCAAATAATATTAAGAAGGATTTGAAGCTTGGGGCATCATTCTCCATACTTCAGGACTACAGTGTAATTGCATTAATAACTACTAAAAACATAATAAATTAATAAATAAAGATGAATAAGCACAGAGAAAGAAGATAAGTATTATTGAGAAAGAGATCTGGGTTCACATTCAAAGAATGAGTTTAAAAAGTCACTCATTTTTTCAATAAGAAATGTAAAATTAATCTAAACATAAAAAAGAACTATTGGAGTAATTAAAAGAGGACTTTTTAAAAATTCATAATTGAAATATCAAGAAAAAAATGAGAAATTCAAGAAAATTAAGAAGTTTAGGAAAAGAAAATAAATCACTTAGAAAGAAAGAATCAGAAACTTAAGGAACAAAATAAAAATTCGAAAATTAGAGTTTATAAATAAATTAGGAGAACAAGAAATAATTTACCTATCATATCTTTGGAGAGGGAAGGAATTTATGACCAAAAAGAACTAGAAAATATTATGAAAGGCAAAACAGACAATTTTGATTACATTAAATTAAAAAGGGTTTGCACAAACACAACCAACAGAAACAAGATTAAAAGGTAAGTACGAAGCTGGGAAAAATCTTTACAATCAGTGTTTCTGATAACTGTCTCATTTCTAAAATATATAAAGAACTATGTCAAATTTACAGAAATACAAGTAGTTCCCCAATTGACAAATGGTCAAAAGATATGAATGGCAATTTTCAGATGATTAAATTAAAATCACCTATAATTATATGAAAAAATGTTCTAAATCACTATTGAATAGAGAAAGGCAAATTAAGGTACCAACTTACACCTTTCAGATTGGCTAAAAGGACAGGAATGAATAATGATAAATGTTGGAGGGGATGGTGGGGTTGTGAAATGCCCCAATGATTCTGGAGAACAATTTGGAACTATGCCCAAAGGCTTATAAAACTGTGCATATCTTTGACTTACCAGAGTCATTGCTGGGTCTGTATACCAATGAAATCATAAAGAAACAAAAGGGACCCACATGTGCAAAAATGTTTGTAATAGTTCTTTTTGTGGTTAAAAAAAAAAGAAATGGAATATGAGTAGGTGTCAGTTAATTGAGGAATGGCTGAACTAGTTGTAGTATATGATGGTAATGGAATATTATTATTCTATAAAAAATTGATAAACAAGCTGATTTTAGAAAGACATGAAAAGATTTACATAAACTGATGCTGAGTGAAATAAGCAGAACCAGGAATACACTATACAATATCATCAAGAATGTGTGATGATCAACTATGAAAGACTTCATTCTTCTCAGTGTTTTGGTGATCCAAAGTAATCCCAGTAAACTTTGGACAGAAAATGTCATCTGCATCCAGAAAAGGAAATAAGAAGATTGAATGTAAATCAATACATGCTATGTTCAATTTTTTTTTAATCTTTCATATGGTTTTTCCCTTTTCCTCTGATTTTTCTCTACATTATTTATAAAGCAATGTGTATTAAAAATAACTAAATTGAGTAAGGGAAAAATCTAGAATTTAGTAAGGGGAAACTAATGACATTCTAAGACACCAAGAAATAAAATAAAACACAAAAAAATGGAAAAATAGAACAAAAAGCTAAAGATCTCATCAAAAAATCAACTAATCTATAAAATCTATAGATTGAATCAAAAATGAAGAGAAACTATGCAGTGTGCCAGTAATATTATTCTATATTGTTTTAGAGCATTTAAAATTCTTAGACAATATAATATATCTGCCAAAACAGAGAAGAACTATGTGAACTTATTTTATAGAAATAAACTCATACCCATATAATAGAAGAAATTCAGAAAATTGGTATGGGGGAGAAGGAACGCAATCTCTCAACTAGTTTGTGATTGAGTTGGAATATTGCTCTGGTGTAGGAAATGACAAGCTAGTTCATTTAGAAAACCATGGCCAGACATAGACTTACAGAGGAAGATGCTAAACACTTTCAGAGAAACAGTTAACAGAAGAAAACAAGCATAGTACGGTCTTACATATATGTGTATATGGATGTATAATAGATATCTATGTATTCACATGTATATGTACATAATTATATGCGTATACACAAGTGTGTGTATATGTGGACATGCTTAATTTCAAACTTCTTTATACAGTAGAAAACAAAAGAAAATCAATAAGGAAGCAAAGAAAAGCTGAGCAGCTTTGAAAATAATGTGTAGTATTTATTATACATTTTTTGAACTGGAAATTTGTTATTTTAAATTGAATCCCCCACACCTTATTACATGCTATATGTGAGACATTTTTTTTTCTTTTCTCAGTTTGTTTTTAAGTTTTTAAAATTTACAAAAAGAAAAAAGATTTGGTTTTGTAGCGTTTTAGATATCACCCAATCCAAGTTAAAGAAAAGGTAGTTAATAATGAGGGTTTTGAGTTGAGGAAAGACAGGGACTGGGAATCATACATCTGGGAACATATATTCTGGGATAGAATATAGATTCCCAGAATATAAAACTAGAAATAAACTATATAAAAAAGTGATCTCATGAAACCTGATGAGATATTCAGGTTATGTAATATAGAACAAAAAAGAGGAGAGGACCTAAGGCAAAGTCTTGGAGGACAATAATTAGAAGTAAAACTCCAGTGAATCTGGACAACATACTAAAAATAGAGACATTACTTTGCCAACAAAGGTCTGTATCATCAAAGCTACATTCAGAAGTAATATATGGCTGTAGGAACTGGACTATAAGAAAATCTGAGCACTACAGCATCCATGCTTCTGAATTATAATACTGGAAAATATTTTTGAGTCCCTTCAGCATCAAGTACAGTTAATATCTAAAGAAATATTCCATATTATGCACTAATACTAACACTTAAGTCCACACATAATGAAAAGGCAGAACTCATTGGAAAATACCCTAATGCTTGGGGGAAGAGTGGGATGTAGGCAAAAAGAGAAG
Organism: Sminthopsis crassicaudata; assembly: GCF_048593235.1. Classification (NCBI taxonomy): domain Eukaryota; kingdom Metazoa; phylum Chordata; class Mammalia; order Dasyuromorphia; family Dasyuridae; genus Sminthopsis; species Sminthopsis crassicaudata. The sequence goes on from NC_133620.1 coordinate 424,040,982, forward strand.
GTAATAACAGAAAATAAAATAGATAAATAGTGTCATATAAGCAACAAACATGAAACAAGACAGACGTTGAGAGATTAGAGAATTGAACACCCTGGCGTTTTATGGTCCATGAGGTTACAAAGAATTAGACACAACTGAACAATGAAATAACAAAAACAAAGATATGAAAATAATTTATAAAACAGTACTTTATGAATGTAGTATTTACTTGTTACAGAAAAGGTCAAAATTAACATAAAGAAAAAAATGAAAATAATATCTTGTAGGTAAATGTGACAGCTCTAGCTTGACCCTATTTAAAGCAGCTATTGACAATGAAAAATGGGATATAGAAAACATGAAATGACATTTACATAGGTTATCACTAGGAACAATTTCCACAGTGGCAAAGCCAAACCCAAACAGTCAAAATCATTTTATTTCCTTGCCAAGGGGAGTGACATGGCAGCCAAAAACAATGCCACATTAGAATAGACTTATATTAAAACCATTATAAAATGGAAAAGTGGAAGTAAGATTGCCCCACATTTTATAGTTATAAGAACAAGTAAGGGAGGGAAAAACACATCTGCAGAAGATTAAAAAAAAAAAAAAAAACTAAGCCAGGTCATCTTTACACCATTTATAAAAGCAATTGGGAAGAAAACAAGAAATAGATGAAAATTGCTATAAATTTATAAGAATTTTTAATATTGAAATTTATCTTCTTTTCTATAACAGTGAAATTATCTTTGCAATTTTGTACTTCAGTGCTTGATATGCTTTCCAAAAAAGGAAAATAATAGTAAAAAATCAATATCATATTAATGATTAGATCAGATCTATTACACACAGAAGAGAGCTTTGCTTAGAATGAAATATACAAACACACACATACATAGTCACATACATAATACACTAATTTTTTTTTCTAAAGAGATCATGGTACTTAATGGGTGGGTTAGAATATTGGGTATCTGAGATATTATCATCCCAAGCTCACTAAAAGGACATCATTAGCAATTGATTATTTTACCCACATTCTCATCTCTTTAAAATCTTCATGAGCATAATCCATAAATCCACAAAAGTTATCCTTGATGAAAACTTAAGAAACAAACAGGTAGATTTTGGAAAATTATTTCCCGTGACAAATCACAATTTTATAGTCACACAGTTGAGGAATAAAGTCTATAGACTAGACTATGATTTAGGAAGACTGACTGTAGTTCAAATAAAGTTTAGAATACTCTACTAATTGTTTGACCTTAGACCAATTATTTTAATCTCACTGAACTCATTCTTCCTCATTGTTAATATGGGGTAATAAAAATACTTACTTTATAGATTTGTGAGGATCAAATGAAATAGTGTCCATGAAACATAAGTTTTAAATGTTATATTAATGTCATTTATTATTTTAAAAATTTAACTATTTGACAAACTCCATAATCTTAATTTTCAAATAGGATTTCTTCTAAACATCATATAAGATTCATATAAAATGAAAAGTTTACATAATCTAGTCAACAATTCCTTTATTATTAATATCAAGTAAGATATACAACAAGTAGATGTTAGCTTGAAAAATGTATTTAGGGCTAGAGTTTAGATTATATCTAGAATAAAGTCGATATGTAGGCTACATCTACCTTCAAATAATCAATACTATAACTAACTCAGAGAGTGATGAAGATAACATTGTTGGGATAAGTAGTGACATATTGCCAAACAAATGTGTAAATTAAAGCAATAAGAAATGGAATAAAATATATCATCCAAGGAATGCTGAATCAGAAATTGAAGTTATAGGGACAGCTAGGTGGTACAGTGGATAGAACATCAGCCCTGAAGTCAGAAAGACCTGAGTTCAAATATGGTCTCAGACTCTTCACACTTCCTAGCTATGTGATCCTGAGAAAGCCATTTAAACCCTATTGCCTCAGCAAAAATAATAATAATAATAAACAAATAAAAAGAAATTTAAGTTATATACTAAGAACAAGCTCTAAAATATAAATTGCCCAAAGGTTCCACTGGTACACACAAAATGTTAAAGACCCATATGAATGTCTCCAAAGGTTTAGACTTTAAAGTCTCTTTTAATTAATTATCAGTTTTAATTAGAATACAAAATAACTCAAAAGAATTAACTTTAATAAACCGCAGAGGAAAAGATGGAGTAAGAATTTCTGCTGTCAGCCTTTGACCCAACAGTGCCATTAGTGGGTTAGTATCTCCAGGAAAACATAAAGGAGGTAACAGGACCCACATGTACAAAAATGTTTGTACCAGTTCTTTTTTTTTTTATATATATAGCAAAGAACTGGAAAAGGACTGGATGTCCATTAATTGGGGAATGGCTGAACAAATTGAGGTATATGAAGGTAATGGAATGTTATTGTTCTTTTAAAAATGATGTACTAAATTATTATGGAAAGGCCTGGAAAGATTACATGAACTGATACTGAGTGAAACAAACAGAATCAGGAATATATTTTACACAATAACAGGAAGAATATGTGATGACCACCTGTGAAAGGTTTGATTCTTCTCACTAGTTCAGCGATCCTAAGCAATCCCAATAGACTTTTGACAGAAACTGCCACCTGCATCCAGAAAAAGAACTGAGGAGATTGAATGCAAATAAACACATGCTATATTAACTTTTTTTTTCCCATTTTTTAATTGTTCCCATGATTTTTCTCTTTTACTATGATTTTTCTCCCCCCACATAATCCATAAAGCAAAGGGTATTAAAATAAATAAAATGACTACAATATAAAATTTAAAAAAAAGAATTCCTGTTGTCTCCCAATAATATACATACTATACAATAGTTGTTGTTAGTCAAAGAAATGAATGTCAAATGAAATGATGAATGCTATATACTTATTCATGCTATAAAATAAATTTTCTAATACTTCTCTTAATAAAAGAAATTCATAACATTTTGTTTTTGGCATTGGGACTTGTTTGTGTGTTTTGTACCCTGCTCTTCATTTCAATAAGAATATTTATTATTATTATCATCATCATCATCATAATTTTCATCATCATTTCCCATGGATGTTTTATTTATGAAATAAGAATTAGACCAAAACTGTCCCTCAGATTCCTTCTAAGAATAAGAGATGGAAAAAATGAAAAAAAAATCAAACTCTAGTTATTTTTATAGATAAAGACTAATTCTGACTACTTTATTTAAAATTAGTCTAATTTATTAAATCTGATTAAACTTTTATGTCACTTCACTATATCATGAAATTTTTGACATTAAAATATATTATTATGAAGCTAAGGCAGATGATCACTGTCATCTAGGGATGCTTATAATTCTCGTTGAAGATCATTTCAGTGGAGGGAAAGTTTACACAAAGTAAAGCAAAATGGTATCTTCCTTTGCTTCATTTAAAAAAAAAAGTGGAGGAAATATAAATAGGAACATTTATTCTTGTGAGGTACAATTGCCTTGTGTGACCTCACATACATTTTTTCCAATCAGTACCTAGGAAAATGCATCTCTTTTTAGTATGGGGAAATTCTTCCTTTTATCATTGAAATCAAGTACCAGTACCAGAAAATAAAGCAACAAAAATACATCAATTGAAACCTTATGCATTCTGTAATTGGCATCTGGGAAAAGGAGAAACCATTTTCAGCTTTCTTTACCAATGATGGACTCACTGCTGTTTTGCAAAAGTCTAAGAATACCAAGGTCAAAAGTTTTCTGGAAAGGACACACATCATGCTATGCTTTGAAAATTATCTTTGAAAATTAAAAAAAAAAAAAAAAAAAAAAAAAAAAAAACTCCCAAGCGAATGTTGTTGCTAGGTGTCAAAGCCTGTGTTACTGAAAATACCATGTAATTGAACTCAAAAATTAAAGCTATTATTCTTGGACTCACTATCATTCATGTTATGCCCCCAAGGCATTTTATTATTATTATTTTTTTTCTTGAATGGATCACATAATTCAGACCACCCTAGTGAAATCTAATTAGAATGAAATCTTATTTTATTCAGGGGAAGATATGTTCAAAGCTAATGAGGCATTGCAGGCAAAATACACCCAGTCATAAGCAATTGCTTTAAGAGGGGGCATTTGGCAGCTTAATTCAAATGCTGCATTGTTTGTGTATTTAGGGAAAAAATGCTGGTGTCTTTTTCTTAACTAGAAGAAGAAGTATGAATGCAAAAAAAAAATTATATTGTTTCTTTACTAGGAAGGGTAGGAGAGTTCAGTTCATCTTCTCTTGAAAATGGATGCAATACAGTTCATATATATCATTTTGTGTTTTTATATTTTTCATTATTTACAATACAATTATAGGCCACTGGATTAACATACTACAATTTTTTAGTCATCCCCCATTACTTGGTATTAAATTCGTTTACTCTCAGCAGATTGGGATCAATGAAAGTGTTGCAAAATTTAAAAAAAAAAAAAAAAAAGAAAATGGATGCAATAATATAATTTCAAAACACAAGAGATGGAAAGGCATAATCCCAATCTTCTAAATTCATTTTTCATAAAATTTAACAGTGGAGGCCTATGATATGGTATATAAATTTAATATTTTTTTTCATATTTACTAAAACAGCAACAATTGCAGGCAACAATCTACTCACTAAAAAGGGGAAACATGAGATATTTGGTAACTTTCTTGATTCTTTCAGGTCATTACAGAAACCATTTTCCTGAGATTTAGCATTCAATGATTTTCAAAAGCTTTATAGCCTGTCTTTCCAGTGCTACTATTAATCAGTCCCCTCCATATACTACATGATTCAGATAGTATAGCTTTCTTGTTCTTTGTATATATGTTATCCTCTATATTCCTCTTTCTACATTGATTTACATAGTCCTGTCCCATATTCACTTTTTGGCATCTCTGATTTTCTCCAAAATTCAGTTTAAGCAATACCAACTACATGAGACTTTTCTTGGATGCTTTACTATGACTTCATTACTTCCCCCAGTAATTTATATCTATCATATATGAATTTTACATATATTTATATGTAAATCCCTCCCTCTACATGATATCATTCTTAACCCTAGTTAGTTAAACCCTAGTTTCTCTTTTATATGTTATTATAAACCCTACAGAAAAATACTTTTCTGAAAAGTTTTATAGCTATTCCTTAAAAGATTATATAAATTATATAGGAAAAATGGAAATGATATTTGGTGAGGATAATTTTCCAAAGTGTCCTAGTAGATTCCCTCTGTTAAACATCTATTTATCTTATATATAGCTTGTTTTGTATATACATTGCTTGCATATTTTCTTCCCATTAGATTGTAGATTCTTTGAGTTCAGGAGTGTCTTTTGTTTATTTTTGTATTCCCCAGTGGCTTAGCAAAGGCACATAATAAAAGTTTATGGACTGATTATATATCAGTGTCTGTTGCTTTTATTTTTAGAATGTCAGTTTCTTGAAGGCAACATATTTTTTCATTTTTTTCTAGCATCTAGTTCAAAGCCTGGAAAGCAGTAGGCACTTACTAAGTATCAATTTTTAATTGACTGATGAAGCAGACTATTCAATTACACTTTGGAAAATTATCCTCACCAAATATCATTTCCATTTTCCCATGTAAATTATATAATCTTTTTAAGGAACAGCTATAAATATTTTAAGAAAAGTATTTTTCTGTAGGAGTTATAATAAGATATGAAAGAGAAAATGTATTTAAATAATGTTGGATAAGTTGGGGAAAAAAGATAGTATAGAAATATCCTAGCAGATATATAAACTAGCCAATCATTATTGAAAGCATTTAAAATTATGTCTTTAAAAAGTCACTAAAGTATCTGTACCCTGTGTGCCCTATAATTTTGATGAAGTTGTTTCAATTAATTTTTTTTAGTTGATTCACTGGATTTTCTCAAAACAATATCATTTTATCTGCAAAGAAGTATAGTTTTGTCTCCTCTTTACCTATTTTTTTTATTTCTTCAAATTATTTTTGTTGTTTTATTCCTATATCTAGTAATTCTAATACACTATTGACTAATAGTGATGATAATGGGCAATCTTTCTTTACTCCTGATCTTTTGCAGAGGCTTCAAGTTTATCCATATTGCAGGTAAAGTTTGCTATAGACACTATGGATAGTCTCAATTGGTTGCTATGTTTTCTAGTGTTTCTTAATAGGAATGGGTATTGTATTTTTTGTTTTTTATAATCTCTTTTTATTAAAACTTTTTATTTTTAAAAACATATGCATGGACAATTCTTCAACATTAGCCCTTGCAAAACACTGTGTTCTAATTTCTTCTCCCTTCTCCCACCTGCTCCTAGATGGCAAGTAATCCAATATATGTTACATGTGGTAGAAATACATGTTAAATGCAAAATATGCATATATCTTTATACAATATAGTGCTGCACAAGAAAAATCCAATCAAAACAGTTTTTAAAAAGGAGAAGCAAAATAAAATGAAACAAACAACAACAAAAAGAGTGAAAATGCCATGTTGTGAACTGCAATCAGTTCCCACATTCCTCTCTCTGGGTATAGATGACTCCCTTCATGACTGAACAATTGGAACTGGTTTAATCCATCTCAGTGTTGAAGAGAGCCATGTCCATCAGAATTGATCATCACATAATCTTGTTGTTGCTCTGATAATAATCTCCTGTTTCTGCTCATTTACTCAGCATCAGTTCATTTAAGTCTCTCCAGGCCTTTCTGAAATCATCCTACTGATCATTTCTTATAGAACAATAATATTCCTTGCATTCATATACCATAATTTATTCCACCAGTGTCCAATTGATGGGTATCTATTCAGTTTCCAATTTCTTGCTACTAGAAAAAAAGCTGTTGCAAACATTTTTCCACATGTGGGTCCCTTTTCTTCCTTTAAGATCTTTTTTAGGGAGCAGAGCCAAGATGGTGGAGACAACACACAATTCTCTCTGACCTTCTTTACAACCCTCACAATAATTAAGAAATCCAGCCTCTGAATTAACTCTGGATGGTCAGAACCCACAAATATTGGGAGTGCAACAAATTGTCAGCAGAAGATAGATAATTTTATATATCTCCAAAAAAGGTCTGTTTCAATTGGAAACAGGAGAGAGGAAGACAGGGCAACCATTACAATGATAACGCAGAGAGCTCAGAGTCCTGGGGAAGAGAATTTACCAATGGTAACAGACCAGAAAAGATCTGTTTCAATCAGAAACAGGAGAGCAGCAGTGAAGCACAAAGAGCTGATCTCAAATGGCCAGCTCAGACAGAGCAGAACCCCTGGGCAGAGCAGTCTCAGTGTGGTGGTGCGACCTCTGTGGGACAGAGAGTTTGTGGGAGAAAGCAGAACCAGAGAATGTCTGTTTCAATTGGAAGCAGTGGAGAGACAGCAGTGGAGAACAGTGGAGAGGCAACTGACCACAAATGCCAGCTCATAATGTTCAGAATCCAGGAACTGTGAAGTCTCAGGGTGCCTGAGCTGACTCTGACTACAAACACCAGGGCAGACAGCATAGAACCCTGGGGCTGATGACTCCACATGGCAGAACCAGCACCAGAAGTGAATCAGCACTGACCCAGCATAGCTGCCATTGCTTGGAAAATTTCTTCTGGTCTAAAGACAGAGCTTAACTCAACTTTAAAAAAAATGAATAAAAAAAAAAGTAAAGAAGACTCTAACAATTGACAGCTTTTATGGTGAAAGAGAAGAATAGATTTCAAATCCGAGGAAACTAAAGCCAGATTGCCTCCAAATGACGCTCCAAAAGGTAGAATAAACAATAAAATGGTCCCCATCATACAAGGCTCTCCTATAAGAACTTAAAAAGGAAAGTGAAAAGCATAATCTGGGGCTAACAAGATGGCAGGAAATTCAGAATTAGTAATTTTAAGCATAGATGTGAATGGGGTAAACTCCCCCATAAAGCAAAGAAGGATAGCAGACTGGATTAAAAGCCAGAATCCTAGAATATATTGCTAATAAGAAACACGCTTGAAGCAGAGTGATCCATACAAAGTAAAGGTAAAAGGTTGGAGCATAATTTACTATGATTCAGGTGAAGGCAAAAAAGGAAGGGTAGCCATCCTGATCTCAGATCAAACAAAAGCAAAAAGAAATGATCTAATTAAAAGAGATAAGGAAGGGCACTATATCTTGCTAAAGGGCAGCATAGGTAATGAAAGAATATCAGTACTAAACATGTATGCACCAAGTGGTGTACCATCTAAAGGAGAAATTAAGAGAGCTGCAAGAAGAAATAGACAGCAAAATTATAATAATGGGAGATCTCAACCTGCACTCTCACAATTAGATAAGCCAAACCACAAAATAAATAAGAAAGAAGTTAAAAACAGTAAATAGAATACTAGAAAAGTTAGATATGATACATCTTTGGAGAAAATTAAATGGAGACAGAAAGGAGTACACTTTCTTTTCAGCAGTTCAGGAAACCATAAAAAAAAAAATTGACCATGTATTAGGACATAAAAACCTCAAATTGAAATGCAGAAAGGCAGACATAGTAAATGTCCTTTTTTCAGATCACAATGCAATAAAAATTACATTCAATATATAGCTAAGGGAAAATAGACTAAAACATAACTGGAAATTAAATAATCTCATCCTGAAGAAGTAGTGAGTGAAACAATTAATAATTTCACCCAAGAGAATGACAATAATGAGAAAACATACCAAAATGCGGGGGTTGCAGCCAAAGTGGAAATAAGGGGAAATTTCATATTTGTTAAGGTCTACTTGCATAAAATAGAGAAAGAGAAAAATCAATGTATTATACTTACAAATAAAAAAGCTAGAAAAAGAGCAAATTAAAAATCCCCAAACATTAAACTTGAAATTCTAAAAATAAAAGGAAAGATTAATAAAATTGAAAATTAAAAAAAAAAAAAAACTTGAATTAATAAATAAAATTAAGTGTTGTTTCATTAAACAAACCAATAAAATAGATAAACCCTTGGTAATTTTGATAAGAAAAAGGAAAGAGGAAAATCAAAAATAAAAAGGAACTTTCCACTAATGAAGAGGAAATTAGACCAATAATGAAGAGTTTCTCTGTCCAATTTTATGCCAATAAATTTGATAATTTGAATAAATTGGATGAATACTTTAAAATATATAGATTGCCCAGATTAAGAGAGGAAGAATTAAATTGGTCAAATAGTCCCACTTTAGAAAAAAGAAATAGAACAGGCTCCTGTTAGGTTCTTACTAAGTGCTAAGTCGGTACTTGACAATTCTCTAGTTCCAGCCATGACTGGGAGTTTTACTTGTGAATTTCTGGGGAAGAGCTTACATGCTTAGGAGGAGCAAGTTCATTGGTTGAAGTAATTCTTCCCAGAAGCCCTTGCATTATCCCATGCCCATTCTCTAGGATAAAAAAGGGCAGCTCTGGAGGAAAAGTGAGTCTCTGCTCTAGACCAGACTTGAGGCAGCTCTCTGCATTAAGGGAAGTCACTACTCTGGACAAGAGTTAATGGCAACTGTCTGGAGACAAGGTTCTCTACAGGAAGAAGAATCTGTCTGAGAGATTTGAGTTGACACAGCAGATCTCCTCCAAGAGAATGATAGGCAGCTTCTGGAGACAACAGCATGTTACAGGCTCCCTAATTAATCAACTCCCTAAGAAAATATCCCCAGGACCAGATGGATTTACATGCAAATTCTACTAAGCATTTAAAGAACAATTAACTCCAAAGCTATATAAACTATTTTTTAAAATAGGGAATGAAGGACTTCGACCAAATTTCTTTTTATCACACAGACATGGTACTCATACCTAAACCAGGTAGGTTGAAAACAAAGAAAGAAAATTAGAGACCAATCTCCATAATGAATATTGATGGCAAAAATCTTAAATAAAACATTAGCAAAAAAAATTAAAGAAAATCATCCTTAGGATAATACACCATGATCAAGCAGGATTTATACCAGGAATGCAGGGCTGGTTCAATATAAAGAAAACAATTAGCATAATTGACTATATCAATAATCAAATTAACAAAAATCATATAATCATCTCAATAGATGCAGAAAAAGCAGTTGATAAAATTCAACATCCATTCCTATTAAAAACACTAGAGAGTATAGAAATAAATGGACTTTTCCTCAAAATAGTCATTAGCATCTATTTAAAAACCATACATAACTATCATAGATAATGGTGATAAACTGCAACCATTCCCAATAAAATCAGGAGTGAAACAAATTTGCCCACTATCACCATCCCTATTCAATATTGTATTAGAAATGCTGTCTTCTTCAATAACAGATGAAAAAGAGATTAAAAGTATTAGAGTAGGTGATGAGGAAACCAAATTTTCACTCTTGGCAGATGATATGATGGTATACTTAGAGAACCTCAGAGATTCTACTAAAATGCTGTTAGAAATAATCCACACCTTTAGCAAAGTTGCAGGATACAAAAGAAACCCACATAAATCCTCAGCATTTTTTATATATCATTAATAAAATCCAACATCAAGAGATACAAAGAGAAGTTCCATTTAAACTAATTGTTATATTATAAAATATTAGGAATCAGTCTGCTAAGGGAAAGTCAGTAACTATATGAGCAAAACTACAAAATACTTTTCATACAAATAAAGTCAGATCTAACCAATTGGAAAAATATTAAGTGCCCTTAGGTCCAGTAAATATAATAAAGATGACAATACTACCTAAACTAATCTATTTATTTAGTGCTACACCAATCAGACTCCCATGAAACTATTTTAATGACCTAGAAAAAATAACAATATAATTCATCTGGAAGAACAAAAGGTCAAGAATTTCAAGGGAACTATTGAAAAAAAAATCAAAGGAAGGTGTCTTAGCTGTACCAGATCTAAAACTGAATTATGAAGCATTGGCTAATAAATAGGCTAGTTGATGAGTGGAATAGGCTAGGTTCATAGGACAAAATAGTCACTAACCATAGCAATCTAGTGTTTGACAAACCCAAAGACGCCAAATTTTGGGGATGAGAATGCACTATTTGACAAAAACTGCTGGGAAAATTGGAAATTAGTATGACAGAAACTAGATATTGACCCACACTTAACACTGTATACCAAGATAAGGTCAAAATGGGTTCATGACCTAGGCATAAAGAATGAGATTATCAATAAATTAGAAAAAACATATAATTTACTTCTCAGACCTGTGGAGGAGGAAGGAATTTGTGACCAAAGAACTAGAGATCATTATTGATCACAAAATGGAAAATGTATTATTATATTTTGTACAAACAAAACTAATACAGACAAGATCAGAAGGGAAGCAATAAACTGGGAAAACATCTTTATAGTTAAAGGTTTTGAGAAAGGCTTCTTTTCCAAAATACATAGAGAATTGACTCAAATTTATAAGAAATCAAGCCATTTTCCAATTGATAACTGGTCAAATCATATGAACAGACAATTTTCAGATGATGAAATTAAAACTATTTCTACACATATGAAAAGGTGTTTCAAATCATTATTGATCAGAGAAATGGGAATTAAGATAACTCAGAAATACCACTACATATTAAGGGACAAATCAATTCTCCAAAAGCTTCCACAGCTGTGGATAATGGCATCTCAAGGAGTTGCAGGGCAGCCTTTGCTGACACAGGGGTTGTGGACTGGGAATGAGATAAATTGGAGGCAGAGGGAAGAGGAAAGAAGTCAGATAATGCAATGGCCTCTCAGTCAGAGAAGTCAGAGAATAGCAATCACCTCTCAGTCTCCTTGTATCATCCTCTCACAAGAGGAGATCCATTCTGGGTTAAATCTCCAACAGCCACTCAGATGGCTCCCATGTATTCCAACCACTCTCCCATGTATTCCAACAACTACACATCTGTCAGATTGGCTAGAATGACAGGGAAATATAATGCAGAATGTTGGAGGGGATGTGGGGAAATTGGGACACTGTTACATTGTTGTTGGAATTGTGAATACATCCAGCCATTCTGGAGAGCGATTTGGAACTATGCTCAAAGAGTTATCAAACTGTGTATACCCTTTGACCCAACAGTATTACTACTGGGCTTATATCCCAAAGAGCTTTTAAAGAAGGGAAAGGGACCTCTTTGTGCAAGAATGTTTGTGGAAGCTCTCTTTGTAATGTCCAGAAACTGGAAACTAACTGGATGTCCATCTATTGGAGAAAAGCTGAATAAATTGTTGTATATGAATATTATGGAATATTATTGCTCTGTAAGAAATAATCAGCAGGATTCATTTCAGAAAGGCCTAGAGTGACCTACATGAACTGATGCTGAGTGAAATAAGTAGGACCAGGAGATCATTATATACTTCAACAACAATGCTATATGATGATCAATTCTGATGGATATGGCCCTCTTCAACAATGAGATGAACCAAATCAGTTCCAATAGAACAGTAATGAACTGAACCAGCTACACCCAGAGAAAGAACTCTGGGAGGTGACTATGAACCACTACATAGAATTCCTAATCCCTCTGTTTTTGTCAGTCTGCATTTTTTATTTCCTACACAGGCTAATTATACAATATTTCAAAGTCCAATTATTTTTGTACAGCAAAACAACTCTTTGGACATATATTGTATTTAATTTATTCTTTAACATATTTAACATGTATTGGTCAACCTGCCATCTGGGGGGGGGGGAAGGAGGGGAAAAATTAGAACAAAAGATTTGGCTATTGTCAATGCTGCAAAATTAACCATGCATATATCTGGTAAATAAAAACTATAATCAATTAAAAAAAAAAGAAATTAAGCCTATATCAGAACCTTTAGTGTAAAAATATTTCTCCAGTTTATTGCTTCCCTTCTAATATTCTCTACATTAGTTTTGTTTGAGGGTATTACATTCTTTCAAAGGATCTTTCTACATCTATTGATATAATCATATGATTTTTGGTAGTTTTAGTTATTGATACTGGTTGTTTTTCTAACATTGAACCAGCTTTGAATTCTCAGAATAAATACCACTTGATCATAATATTATCTTTGTGATACATTACTATAAGACTATTAATATTTTATTTTGTTATTTGTCTTTAATATTGATAATATTGTATTTAATTTGGAAAGTGGATTGAAGTTAATTAAGGATATTACTTAGTTTAGGTGGAAAGAAAATATTTGTGTCATAATAGGAATCTGATTGGACTCCCTTACCTATTTAAAGTTATATGAAGTACTGGTATTCCTTAAATGTTTGGAAGAGTTCACTTGTAAATCTATCTGATCATGAAGTTTGTTTTTTTCTCCCTTAGGGAGCTCATTGATGGCTTGTTCAATTTTTTTTTATAAGATAGAGTTAATAAAATATGCTTTCCTCTACTGTTAAGCTGAGAATTTTATAGCCATTCATTTTGCTTACATTGTCAGTTTTGCTGGGTTGTAATTGGGCTTAATAACTCCTAATAATTGTTTTAATTTCATCTTCATTGGTAATGCATTCATCCATTTAATTTTTGACATTGGTAATTTGGTTTTCTTTTTTTCACCTAATTAACCAAGATATAGTTGTTTGTTTCCATAAAATCAACTCATAGTTTTATTTATTATTTAAATGTTTTTTTCTTACTTTCAATTTAATGATCATTCCTTTGATTTCAGGAGTTTCATTTTGCTGTGTCAACTCAAATCTCTCGGACAGATTCTTCTTCCTGTAGAGAACTGCCTCAACTCTGACCTAGAGCAGAGACCCTCTATCTTTGGAGTGCCACCCTCTTTTATCCTTCCAGTGAATGGGCGTAGGATAATGCAAGGGCTTCTGGGAAAAATTACTTCAACCAATGAACTTGCTCCTCCTAAGCATGCAAGCTCCTCCCCTAGGAATTCACAAGTAAAACTCCCAGTAAGGGCTGGAACTAGAGAATTGTTAAGTACCGACTTAGCACTTAGTAAGAACCTAATAGCTCATTATCTCATTAGCACTTAGTAAGAACCTAATAGCTCATTATCTCATTAGCACTTAGTAAGAACCTAACATCTCCCCCTTTCTTTTGATTTAGAACATAGGGTGGTCATGACCTTGAAACATAAATCCATCAATATGGGAGGCATTACACATAATTACATAGATTACATAAACACATAGTAAAATAGTAACATAATACATGCTAAAAATATATAACAAATAACATGATCAAATAATCATAAATTGAACATTTATAAATGTCCATAAGTCCATTGTCCATTAGTCTCATCTTGTGTTAGGAAGTCCAATGATTCCTGCTGGTTTTAAAGTTCTTTAATAGTCTTCTTATTAGCCATGCTCTTTCAGTATCAGATGTTTCTTAGATTTTCTCCTTTGTTTTGAGGTCTTTCTCTTTTTCTGTCTCTCTCTCTCTCTGATGGACAAGGCGAATACAATTTGTTGGCACCTATCTGATTCCTTCTCCATCTGAAGAAATACAAGCAAACTCTCTCCCCCAGGTAGTTAACCTATCTGGTCCCTTCCATTCACCATTTTCTGGGTCTCTTCTCACCATCTGGCAATTACACTGGAGTTGTTTGCACTGGACACAGCCCTGTTGGTTTAAAAGGCCTGTATTCTCACCAAGTGTAATCCATTTTTGCAATCTGATTGCCTTTTGGCTGACTTATCAGGTAATCCCTTTCTGCCATGTGATTGCTTTTCTGCTGGTTGATCAAATCAGAGTCTTGACCTTCTAAAGTCTCTTTGGGTGTAACATCAGCTGCCATTATGCCCCAAGTCTTTTTTGCCTTGGGCTCTGGACCTGGGCCGCTCATCTCGTTTCCCTGAATTATTCTACACTCTGATGCCCAATGGACTCCTCTGTTGCATTTTGGACATGGGGTTTTAGGTCTTCTTTCACCCTGTCTTCTTACTCTATCTCCATATTTACACTGATCTCTTAGATGTCCATTTTTTCCATATTGGAAACATCGCCGAGTTTCTCTAGAAGTCCCTTGCCAGGAAGGACCCTGTCTTTCTACGTTCATCATAGTCTGGGTATAAAAAGTATTTGTTCCCACTGTAGCACATCGTCTTATGATCTCCTCTAAAGGAGCATCTTTGTCTAATCCCCATATAATTCTTTTGCAAATCTCATTGTCATTTTCCTTAGCCAGATGTCTGGTCATTATTACTGTAGCTGCATTTTCTCCAATAGTTCTTTTGACAGCAGTTTGTAAACGTCCCACAAAATCTGCAGAAAATTCATTGGGACCTAGCTCTATTTTAGTGAAAGCCTCTCCCTGATCTTTCTTTCCAGGGAGGACACCCCAAGCTTTTATTGCAGCCGTAGCAATTTGCTCATATATTGTCATGGTATAATTAATCTGTTCTGAATTTTCTCCATACTGACCTTCACCAGCTAAGTGCTCAAAAGTGAATTGTGTGTTAACTCCTATTTCCAAATTGCATCTGACTTGGATTTTACATAATTCATGAAAATCCGCAAACCATAACAAATTTTGTCCAGGTTCTAGACATGTCCTTGCTATGGATTTCAATCATTCAGGGTTAGGCCTTCATAAGACAAACTATCTGGTAACATTTTAACATAAGTTGATGTAGCCCCATAAAGGGTACAACCTTTTTTTCAAATCTTTAATTTTATTCAAATCTAAAGGTGAATATCTTCTCCTTTTTTGACCTACAGAGTCAATCTCTTCAATCACAGGATATGTATGTACAAAATCACTTATATCCTGTCCTTCTCTCTTAGCTTTAACCAATGCTTTTTCTAATCTTGTCATAGGCTTAGGCTGCTTCACAGGTGATTGTGTTTGTGTTTCTGCCTCTTCCCCTCCTCCTTCTTGCTCCCCCCCCCCCAAAGGGTTAATTGAGGGAGGAGATGGCAAATGCTCCTGTTGCTCAGAATTGTATTTAACTTCATTGTTATCTGGTTCATCCTTTTCACCTAGTTTAGTTGACACTTCCCCATTTTGCCCCTTCTTCTCTTCCTTTAGAATAACAATTTTTAAAGCCAGTTGGATTAAATTGTAGGTATGAAGTGTATCTTTGGAAATTGAGTTTGGTTTGGAATTGTAGTGTTCACCTAATTGCTTTCCTACTAATTCCCATTCATCTAGATCCAATTCTTCTTCCAGAGAAAAACAAGGACATATGACCTTCACAGTTTTTAAAAGGTCAGTAATCTCCTCCAAAATTATAATCAATCCTTGGCTTTCCATAACCTTGATGATGCTCTCTAAACATTTTCCTTGAACAGAAGGTGTTTGTCCCATTTCACTTATAAGAGATTGCTGGTTTAGCCCTTGACAAGTTAAGTTCCTTATTTTTCTATTAGAATGCTCACTTAATTTTTAACAAAGTTTCCTTGTTACTCACGGTTCTGGGTCAGAGAGACTGAGATCTGGATTGAAGGCTTTTCCACTGGAATCAGGATTGTGTCTGTCTCTGTTCAGGTGCCAAATTGCTATAGTCCAGTCTAGCTCCTCTGAAGGGCTCAGAATAAGTCCTTGTCAGGATAAGCAAGAGTCCTTGCCCCATGTTGTAGACGCCAATATGTAGCGTGCTGTTGTGTCCAGAAACTGCCAATTGCTCTCTGGGAAGAGATCTGCTGTGTCAACTCAAATCTCTCGGGCAGATTCTTCTTCCTGTAGAGAACTGCCTCAACTCTGGCCTAGAGCAGAGACCCTCTATCTCTGGAGTGCTGCCCTCTTTTATCCTCCCAGAGAATGTGAGTGGGATAATGCAAGGGCTTCTGGGAAAAAATACTTCATCCAATGATCTTGCTCCTCCTAAGCATGCAAGCTCCTCCCCCAGGAATTCACAAGTAAAACTCCCAGTAAAGGCTGGAACTAGAGAATTGTTAAGTACTGACTTAGCACTTAGTAAGAACCTAATAGCTCATTATCTCATTAGCACTTAATAAGAACCTAACAGTCACAATTTTCTGGGTATGAGATGAAAGTCAAGTTTTGTTTTGTTTTGTTTTGTTTTTTCTGATGGATATCCCTGTTATTAGTAATGATCAAATACATTTTTCATGAAACTTTTCAAAGTTTATTTCAGAAGTGATCATTCAGTTGCTATGAGGATCAGATGAATATATATGTGTATATATATATATATATATATATATATATATATGTGTGTGTGTGTGTGTGTGTGTGTGTGTGTGTGTTTGTGTATATGTATATGCATGATAAAAACTTGATATATTCATAATATATATTATTTGAAAATATTTCTTTTTCTCAAATATATGCATTTGCTTTTAATATTTCCTGGATAATTGAATGAAAATAGAGATTTTTGAATTTTGCAATTGGCTTCATCAAATATATCTATTTTGCTTATGTAAAAGTTTTTGAATTTTATGCCATGAAAGTGATAATGATACTTCTTCTTTCTTGTTTGAAATAAAAAAGACAAATTGGCAGATTATGTAGTTAGGATGCTGATTTAGGATAGAAGTTTGAATACAGTAGTCCTATGATGCAGCATTATCTGAAATTGAACTTACCACTCCATAGATGAGGAATTCTTCTCCAATTCATTGTTGTGAAAGGCATTTTCTTCCTTGCTAATTTAATTTCTTTTTTATGTCCTCTTTCATGTGTAGATAATGTATTTATTTGGAGTTAATTATAAAGTATAGTATGAGATCATGTTCTAAACTAACTTCTAACTTAACTTCTGCTATATTGCTTTATATTTCATTCATGGAGTAGTATTTTGAGGGACTGGGAATGTCTTCTTGAAAAGGACCAATAAGGGAAGTCAGAAAGCAGAAAAAATAAGAAATAGGTTTCTAGGTATAGGATAGGAAACAGTTGGTGAAAAATCATAGTAGGGAGACTGAGTACTATGTGGTAGGAATAGTAATAACAATCCAATACTGAAGTATTGTGGAGTGTATAAAAAGACTTAAGATGTCAGCTAACTAAATTTGGGAGATAGATTATTATTTTGGGGATAGAGCTTAGAATGTCAAAAATGATTATATATTTTATAAGTGGTATTGGGCATCATTTGAAAAATATTTAAGTAGAAGTGGACCATGGTCAGAACTACACTTTAAAATAATAACTTTGGGGGAGGATTCTGGTAAGATGGCTGAATAAGTTAGTAAATTTCGAGTTCTCTAGATTTCTCCTACAAATAGAACAAATTTGCATCTCAGCGAGAATATAGATTTGTGAAAAACCAAGACTTGGGGCAGAACAAGGGTTTTCCTGATATAATGCCACAAGGTCTGAAGATATTGGACTGGGATTAACCTTTTTGAAGCGCAAACACATTCAGGCTAAAGAAACATCAACCTGGTATCCCTGGGGATATTTGATTGTGGCTAGAGACTCAGTAGGACCACAGAAACCTTCAACTCTCAGAATGTGTCCATTGGGGCTTTGAGTATGGGAATACAAAATGAACCTCAGCTGATTGAAAATGGCAGCCTGTCTGTGCTGCTGAGACATTGCTCTGGGTGAGAAGGGAACAGTATCTGGTGAGTGCAGAAGCATCAGGGCAAGGAAACTGCTGGCTGTGATCACTTGCAGTTGGTTTGGGATTCCTGGTCAAAGTAGAGATACAAAGGGAAACTTGAGGCACCTTCTCCCACCCCAAGATTAGAAGTACTCATACCACTTATTTATAAATACCTTTGTTATATATTATTTATGTATATAATATATAAATAATTTACATAATAAATAAATATTATTTTGATATGAATACCTCATTTAAAAAATGAGCCTGCAAAGAGGAACCCCACCATTGAAATATACTGTGGGAACAAGGAAGATGGAGATTTATCTTCATAGCAGGACACTATTAAAAAATTTTCTACCTCAAAGTATAATATGAAATCACTCCCTGCCCAGAGAGAATTTATAGAAGAACTCAAAAAAAGAATTGAAAACTCAAAAAACTCAGACATTGAGGGAAAACTAAAAAAAAAAAAAAAAAAAAAAATGAACACAATCCAAGAAAAATAAGAAAATTATGAAAAAAAGTTAACCAATTAGAAAAGAAGGTACAAAGTCTCAAAGATGAAAATAACTCTTTGAAAACTGGAGTCAGGCAAGGGAAGCTATGAGAGACTAAGAAATAACAAAACATTATAAAGACTGATAAAATAGAAAAGAATGTGAAAAAAAGTCATAAAAATAACATTTCAGGAGAATATGTCAAGAAGAGAAAATATAAGAATAATTGAACTAACAGAAAGTTGTGACCATAAAGACAAGCTTGACACAATAATGCAGAAAATATGTTAGAAAATTGTCCTGGAGTGATAGATAGAACATGAGGGGAAAGTTGAAATAGGAAAAATTCACCCATCACCACTTCAAAGAGATTCTTTGTGGTAAATAGGAATATAATTGCCAAATTTTGAAATCCCCACAGCAAAGAAAACTTTTTGCAAGAAACAAGAAAAAAAATTAAAATATGCTGAAGCTACAATTAGAATTGTACAAGATTCTCAACAGCTGCAATAATAGATTACAGATCTTGGGATCATATCTACAGATAAACAAAAGAAATAGACCTCTGGCCAAACATATTGTATCCAACAAAATTATCCATAATTTTCAATGAGAAAAAAAGTAGACATCCAACAAATTTGCACATTTTCAGGACTTTCTATCAATCAAATACAAAATTAAAGAAAATTTAACGTATAAAAGCTGATATCAAAGAACAATATTAAGGAACTCAACATGGAAAAACTGTTTAAACATTGACAAATTATTTATCTGTTTTTTTTTTTTCCTATATGGGAGATACTTTATGTCTAAGATGTATATCAACAATTGAGTAAGTGCAGAAGAAAAATCGATGGAGTAAAAGAAAAAATAGTAATCATGTTATATAAATGAGATACACAGGAAGAATAGACATAGAGGCATTAGAGGTTTCCACTTCCATCAGAATACATCCTCATACAGTATTATTGTTGCAGTGTACAGTGATCTTCTGGTTCTGCTTGTTTCACTCAGCATCAGTTGATGTAAGTCTCTCCAAGCCTCTCTGTATTCCTCCTGCTGGTCATTTCTTACAGAGCAATAATATTCCATAACCTTCATATACCATAATTTATCCAACCATTCTCCAATTGATGGAAATCCATTCATTTTCCAGTTTCTAGCCACTATGAAAAGGGCTGCCACAAACATTTTGGCACATACAGGTCCCTTTCCCTTCTTTAGTATTTCCTTGGGATATAAGCCCAGTAGTAGTACAGCGGGTCAAAGGGTAGGCACATTTTGATAACTTTTTGGGCATAATTCCAGATTGCTTCTAGAATAGTTGAATTCTTTGACAACTCCACCAACAATGCATCAGTGTCCCAGTTTTCCCACAGCCCCGCCAACATTCATAGTTATTTGTTCCTGTCAGCTTAGCCAATCTGACAGGTGTGTAATGACATCTCAGAGTTGTCTTAATTTGCATTTCTCTGATCAATACACTCTTTCATATGAGTGGAAATAGTTTTAATTTCATCATCTGAAAATTGTCTGTTCATATCCTTTGACCATTTATCAATTGGAGAATGGCTTGATTTCTTATAAATTAGAGTCAATTCTCTGTATAGTTTGGAGATGAGGCCTTTATCAGGACCTTTAAATGTAAAAATGTTTTCCCAATTTGTTACTTCCCTTCTAATCTTGTTTGCATTAGTTTTGTGTGTGCAGAAACTTTTTAATTTGGTGTAATCAACATTTTCTATTTTGTGATCAATAATGGTCTCTAGTTCTCCCTTGGACACTAACTCCTTTCTCCTCTACAAGTCTGAGAGGTAAACCATCCCATGTTCCTCCAATTTTTTTATGATTTCATTCTTTATGCCTAAATCTTGGACCCATTTTGATCTTATCTTAGTATGTGGTGTTAAATGTGGGTCCATGCCTAGTTTCTGCCATACTAATTTCCAGTTTTCCCAGCAGTTTTTGTCAAATAAAGAATTCTTATCCCAAAAGTTGGGATCTTTGAGTTTGTCAAACACTAGATTGCTATTTTTATTCACTGTCTTGCCCTGTGAACCTAACCTATGCCACTGATCAACCAGTCTATTTCTTAGCCAATAACAAATGATTTTGGTGACTGTTGCTTTATAATAGAGTTCTAGATCAGGTACAGCTAGATCACCTTCATTTAATTGTTTTTTCATTACTTCCCTTTAAATTCTCCACCTTTTGTTCTTCCATATGAATTCTGTTGTTATTTTTTCTAGGTCATTAAAATAGTTTCTTGGGAGTCTGATTGGTATAGCACTAAATAAATAGATTAGTTTGGGGAGTATTGTCATCTTAATTATATTTGCTCGGCCTATCCAAGAGCATGTCTTTCCAATTATTTAAATCTGACTTTATTTTTGTGTTTTGTAATTTTGCTCATATAATTCCTGACCATTCTTTGGCAGATATATTCCCAAATATTTTATACTATCAATCGTTATTTTGAATGGAAATTCTCTTTGTATCCATCTCTTGCTGTTGGATTGTGTTGGTAATGTATAAAAATGCTGAGGATTTATGTGGATTTATTTTGTATCCTGCAACTTTGCTAAAATTCTGAATTATTTCTAATAGTTTTTAGCAGAGTCTTTGGGATTTTCTAAGTATACCATCATGTCATCTACAAAGAGTGATAATTTGATTTCCTCATTTCCTACTCTAATTCCTTGAATCTCTTTCTTGGCTCTTATTGCTTAGGCTAGAGTTTCCAGTACTATATTGAATAATAATGGTGATAGTGGGCAACCTTGTTTCACTCCTGATCTTACAGGGAAAGGTTCTAGTTTATCGCCATTACATATGATGTTTACTGAAGTTTTTAAATATATGCTCCTGATTATTTTAAGGAATAGTCCATTTATTCCTATACTCTCAAGTGTTTTTAGTAGGAATGGATGTTGGATTTTATCAAATGCTTTTTCTGCATCTATTGAGATAATCATATTGGGTTTTTATTAATTTGATTATTAATATGGTCAATTATACTAATAGTTTTCCTAATATTAAACCAGCCCTGCATTCCTGGTATAAATCCGACTTGGTCATAATGTATTATCCTGGGGATGATTTTCTGAAGTCTTTTTGCTAATATCTTTTTTAAGATTTTAGCATCAATATTCATTAAGGAAATTGGTCTATAGTTTTCTTTCTCAGTTTTTGATCTACCTGGTTTAGGTATCAGTACCATGTCTGTGTTATAAAAGGAATTTGGTAGGACTCCTTCAATCCCTATTTTTTCAAATAGTTTACATAGCATTGGAGTTATTTGTTCTTTAAATGTTTGGTAGAATTCACATGTAAATCCATCTGGTCCTGGGGATTTTTTCTTAGGAAATTGGTTAATAGTTTGTTCTATTTCTTTTTCTGAAATTGGACTATTTAAGCAATTTATCTCCTCTTCTATTAATCTGGGCAAGCTATATTTTTGAAGGTATTCTTCCATTTCATTTAAGTTATTGAATTTATTGGCATAAAGTTGAGCATAGTAGCTCCTAACTATTTTTCTAGTTTCCTCTTCATTAGTGGTGAGTTCTCCCTTTTCATTTTCAAGACTAACAATTTGCTTTTTCTCTTTCCTTTTTTTAATCAGGTTTACTAAGGGTTTGTCTATTTTGTTGGTTTTTTCATAGAACCAACTCTTAGTTTTATTAATTAATTCAATAGTTTGTTTTTTTGTTTTTTTGTTTTTTTTAATTTCAATTTTATTAATCTCACCTTTTATTTTTTGAATTTCAAGTTTTGTGTTTTTCTGGGGGTTTTTAATTTGTTCCTTTTTTTAGCAATTTTTGTTGTAAGCCCAATACATTGGCCCTCTCTTTCTCTATTTTATGCAAATAGGCCTGTAGAGATATAAAACTTTCCCTTATTACTGCTTTGGCTGTATCCCACACATTTTGGTATGATGTCTCATTATTGTCGTTTTCTTGGGTGAAGTTATTATGTTTATGATTTGCTGTTTCACCCAATAATTCTTTAGTATAAGATTATTTAGTTTCCAATTATTTTTTGGTCTATTTTCCCCTGGCTTTTTATTAAATGTAATTTTGATTGCATTGTGGTCTGAAAAGGATTCATTTACCATTTCTGCCTTACTGCATTTGATTTTGAGGGTTTTTATGCCCTAGTATATGATCAATTTTTGTAGAGGTTCCATGAACTGCTGAGAAGAAAGTATACTCCTTTCTGTCTCCATTTAGCTTTTACCAAAGATCTATCATATCAAACTTTTCTAGTATTCTATTTATCTCTTTGACTTCTTTCTCATTTATTTTGTGGTTTGATTTATCTAATTCTGAGAGTGCAAGGTTGAGATCTCCCACTATTATAGTTTTGCTGTCTATTTCTTCTTGCAGCTCTCTTAATTTCTCTTTTAAGAATTTAGGTGCTGCACCACTTGGTGCCTATATGTTTAATATTGATACTGCTTCATTATTGATGCTACCCTTTAGCAGGATATAATGCCCTTACTTATCTCTTTTAATTAGATCAATTTTTGTTTTTGCTTGATCTGAGATGAGTATGGCTACCTCTGCTTTTTTGGCTTTGCCTGAAGCATAGTAGATTCTGCTCCACCCTTTTACTTTTAGTTTGAATGTCTCACCCTGTTTCAGGTGTGTTTCCTGTAAACAACATATAGTAGAATTCTGACTTTTAATCTAATCTGCTAACTGCTTCCTCTTTATGAGGCAGTTTACCCCATTCACATTTATGGTTAGAATGAGTAATTCTATATTGCTTGTCATCCTGTTAATCCCTGCTTATGCTTTTCTCCTTTCCTTCCCTCTTACCCCTCTACCCAGTATTAAACTTGTGAACACCACTTGTTTTTCACAGCCCTCCATTTTTAGTATCCCTCCCCCACCTTAAAGTTACTTCCCTCATTTTACCCCTTTTCCTCACAATTTCTGTATTTCCTTCCCCTTAGCTTACTCCTTCCCTCTCACTTTTCAATGAAGTGGAAGAAGTTTCACCATAAATTGAATATGTCTAATGATACACACTATGTTCATCTCCCTCCTTTCTTTCTCTCAGATATAATAGGTTTACCTTTGCCTCTTCATAAGATGTAGTACCACCACTTTACACTTTTTTATGATATAATTTCGTTTCCACCTCTAGTTTCCAGGACAAATTATACATGTGTTCTTTACATATTTTTATGTAAGAAGTATAGTTCTCAAGATTTCTCTTTACCTTTTTAGAAATCTCTTGAATTCTGTATTTGAAGATCAAACCTTTTATGTAGGTCTGGTTTTTTCATCAAGAATAGATGGAATTCATTTATTTCATTAAATGTCCATCTTCTTCCCTGGAAAACAATGCTCATTTTTGCAGGGTAAGTTATTCTTGGCTGCATACCAAGTTCCTTAGCCTTTCGGAATATCATGTTCCAGGCCTTTTGTTCTTTTAATGTGGATGCTGCTAGATACTGGGTTATCCTTATTGTGGATCCTCCATATCTGTCAATGGTTAGAGCCCTTTTGAATTTTTTGTTCATTTTGTCAGAGCGGGAATGGAAGAAAACAAATTGACAAGAGAAACAATTGGTCTGTTTTGGGGGGAATGGGGCTGGATGGTATTAATGGGCTTCCTCTACAGACTGGGGGGAGGGCAGCAGCAAGGCACTAACAGGACAGCAATCGCTGTACTGAGTCTATGCTCTGAGGCTCTGAGAATAGCCTGAGTCACTCCAGGTGTGGAATGGGGGTTGCCGGGTCCCATGAGATGCTAGCTTTCTAGGGTTCTATTCTTCACCTCTGGTGTTTACACCCTCTCTGCTGCTCCTGTCTTGCTGCCAAGACTGAGTATCCACAGTGGGGTAAAAGCCCACAGAAACGGCAGAGATTGTACTCCTCCCCCTCTGGTCTGAGCTGTGTGAGCTGCCTGTCTTGCTCTGGCTTGCCTGCCCTCAGTCTGTTCCCAGTCTGATTGACCCTCCCCCGAGCAAACACAGACCTTCTCTGGCAAATTTCAAGGATGTCTTCTCTTGGTGATTATTTGTGGATTTCTTTCTCCATCAAGCATTAACTCTGAGGCTTGTCATGAAGTAAGTCCTGAGAGAAAATGTGGAGCTCAAGCATCAGTCTGCCTCCACACTGCCATCTTGACTGGAAGTCCCAAATATATCCTTTCTTTATTATAATCTGCTTAGGGTGATGGGGGAATGAAAGGATGGGAATGAATAAAGTAAATAAGGTATGCAGCAGAGAACAAAGGAATAGTTTACAAGGAAGTAAAGAAAAGATGTACACTCATAAATATAATTTCATCTTCTAGTATATATATTTTCTTAAACTGATATTTGTTGTTATATATTTTGATCCTCCTTGATATTCTAATGAACACATGATACTGTTCTCTGTTGTTTTGTTTCTCTTTTATTTTGCATTGCTTTTCTGTTTTTATTTTTGCTTATTCTGTTTCTTCAAATAAAATAAATTTGAAAGAAAAAAATATATAACTTGGATAGCTGAGTGGTAGATGAATGACTGGAGAGAAAATTGAGTCAGGGAGATCAACCAGCAGTCTAAAAATAAAGAAGTGCAGAGGTGAAGAGCTATATCAGCATGGTGATAATGTCAGAGGAAAGAAGGAGGTAAAAACTAGAGATGTTGCAAAGACAAAATTGATAGTGCTTGACAACAGATTTTATATTAGTAGGAGGAATAAAGGAATAATGAGTCAAAGATAATTCCTATGCTGTGAGCTTGGTGATTACAAATACAGTATTGTTGAGGGTGAATCAATAGCAATGTTTAGAAGAGAGGACAGCTAGATGGTGCAATGAATAGAATATCCTTCTTAAGTCAGGAGGAGCTGAGTTTAATTGTAGTCTCAGACACTTAACACTTCTGAGCAATGTGATCCTAGGAGATGGGAAATAATGTTTGGAATGTAGGTTAAGGAAAAAGTAATGAGTTCAGTTTTAGCCATGAGATTATTATGAGTTTGTTTTTTTTGCTTGTTTGTTTGTTTTGTTTTGTTTTGTTTTGTTTTGTTTTTTAGGGCACATAGTTTAACATCCAAAGGACAGTCAGAAATATGAACCTACTGGTCAAGAGGATATAGCAATGATAACTGAATCTATGGATACTGGCAAGATAATTAAGGTGATTAATATAGATGTAGAAGAGAAGAGAGTATAGGACAGAACCCTAAGACACAGGGTTTGTGTCCTAAATCGTCATCCATAAAAGCGGTATTAGGAATAATCAGACAGGTAGGAAAAAAACCAAAGATCAATATGACAAAAATCTAAAGAGAAGAAATTTTCAAGGGTAACAAACTGATCAAAAATTGTGAAAGGATTTTTACAGGTCAAGAAGGAAGAGGTCATGAGATTTAAGAACTAAGAGATCGCTGTTTTCTTTGGAATGAGTTCAAGAGAGAGATTAAGAAGAGAAAGAAAAATTACATATAACCTTCTCAGTATACACTAGAAGAAAAAGATACAGAACAATAGATAGTTAGGATGAACTGATAAAGTTAGGATCCTATAAGTTGGGGGAAATATAGTCATGTCTATAGAAATTAGGGAAGTAGCCAGTAGACTGTGCGATATTAAATATTATTTAGAAAATGGGGATAATATAATGAGCAGTATGCTTGAGAAGACAAGATATATTTTGGTCACAAATACTTGTAAATCCATTTGTCTTCTTAAGGAAAAAGGTCATCTCTTCGTGTGAGATGATAACCTGACAAAGAACTGAGAGTGGAAAGGGGGATCATAAAGCTAAGGGAAAAATAGGGAAAAATAATTCTTATCAAAATAATTTTAGAGTTCATGAACATGAAAATGGAATACTTAAGGGAGATGGCAAGATAAAGATTATTACCATATTTCTGTGTGGCTGAGGTGGGGTGGAGATGCAGGTCATGAGAAATACATAAATTGAGGAACTGAAAGTTTATAATAGTTTACAGAGTATCAGCATGTATGCTAATGCTCCATATTATGAAGACAAGATTTGGAAAGGCAAAAGCCAAACACTAAAATCATTAAGGATCACAAAGTAACCCCAAGCTAATAACTTACTTATGGGGAGAAATGAAATTACGTCCTCAAATCACTTGTAAAAGACTGAAAAATTATCCTAAATGTCTTGTTTGGGTCAGGAGTTCCTAAACAGTGGAGTGATATAATGGTGAAATAAAGGTTAGACAGTCTGACTTAGAGATCTCTTGAGTCCCCCAAATACACAAGTACATATATACCTATACAATGAGAATATGTAATTTTTCTTACATAAGAAAAACTTTAGTTGATTGATTCACCCTCAACAAAATTTTGATAAAATCCATGGACTCCCACTATGATGAGTGCAAGCTCTACAGCTTTGTATACATTATAAATAACATATACATATTTTAATACTTCCATTAAAGGAGAACAGTAAATCACTGTAAAACTCTGTAGCTGGACTTTGAATCTTAGACTACAAGATTAGCTTTCATTACCCTCCAGTTCCTGGGGATGCCATATGCCACTTTCTTTCCTGGCATATAAAGTCAATAAATACTCTTAAGCAAAGGAACCTTGATTCAAGCTAGTTTCTGTCTTCTGGAAGTTTTCTTTATATATTTCTTCCTTATTCTCTTATCCCTATAATTCTACGTCTTAATCTGTCAAAGTATATCCTGCATGCCAACAATTCCCCTCTTTCTAACCCAGGACCCTTATTTCCCAGGGGCACAATTCACTGAGTAGTTATTGACTGCCCTCATATGCCCACTGCTGTGATAAGCACTATGATGTGCAACTCCAGTGAACACTATTCAGTGGTCTTCAGGAACTCATAAAGTCGATGTAAACATCTGTGTTTTGTCCTTTCAAATTCTCTTAGTTCTTATTGTCTGTTCCACTGGGTGGAGCTTAGCATATGCTATCCTTAATTATTATTTATTGTTTTATAACTCTGCAATATCTATACGATTAGATGATTAGCAACTCAAGAATAGAAATTGTGCCTTAAAACAGATAGTGTCTCTACTTGTATAATTCTACCACCCTTCACCTCTGCCACCTCCTCTTTCTGCTCCTTCTCTTCTTCCTCCTCCTCTTCTCCCTTTCTTCTTGTTCCTCCTCCTCCTCCTCTTCATCTTCCCCTTCATCTCTTTCTTTAACTTCTTCACTTTTTCTTCTTCCTCCTCTTCCTCTTCCTTCTCTTCCTCTTTCACTTCTCTTTCTTCTGCTCCTTCTCTTTTTACTCCTCTTCCTGTTCCTCCTCCACTTCCTTTTCCCTTCGAAGCATGTAGATATAAAATATAGAGCACTGGGCCTAGAATCACACACATGAATTCAAATTCAGACACTTTCTAGCTCTGTGATCCTGGGCCAGTCATTAAATCTCTTTCAGTCTCAATTTTTTTTTTTTTATCTTTAAAAAGAAGTTGATTATGATAGCATCTTCTTTTTAGCGTTGATGTGATAATCAAAGAAGATATTTATAAAGTCATAAGCAACATGCTTCATAACATAGAAAGTCTTAAATAAATGCTTCCTTTCTTCCATCCTATGTATCTTCTGGTTTCTCTTTTGCTCACTACATGACGAATTCACCACATCTATAAATTATGCATAAGCTGAATACTATGGGATTTCTATGAATACTATACATCATTCTTACTGAGATGTGCTACCCTACTTATTGTACAATATACATCTTTCCATTACTCTTTGAGCTGTTTGCAGATTCAAGCATTTTAATAATCATTGAATTGTAGCAATCCATAGATATGGCTAGCATTGCCAGAAGATTATTCCCTTCAATAAAAATATTCCCTTCAGTGACAAATACTTAGCATTCATTAAGAAGGTTGCAGGACTCCTCAAATACTATTCAATCCATTTCTTTATTAGTACTCAATTCAATTTTAATATACATTTATGGGACTTGCTCAAGTTAAAGACATCAATGCATAGTTATAGTTTGTCTATTAATTTATATATCATGATTTGAATAATATATTTGTCTTCCACTATTATTCCCATATTTACTATTTAAGTAATTTTTACATTAATATGAATTTTTACCAAACATTATACTTCAGAATAGAATGTGGTAAATATAATATCTTCAAAAAGACTGCTCATTGATCATGACTGTCAATAGAAACATTTCTCTGGTAACTTAAGAGTATGCTTTTCATCCTATTGCCAAAACCTTATAACTAATAATTTCCATAGTAACAAGTTCAAAACTACCTTGATTAAGAAGAGCTTTTAAAGTTCCATTTTATTCTTTCAAGAATAAAGCATATATAAAATGTTATTCTTAAAGTCTTGTTGTTTGTGTTTCCCTCTGAATGGCCTTCTAAAATGTATCAATGAACTTATTTTGTTTCTTTTACATAGATAAAGCATTTACGAAGTGCTTATTATATTCCAAATACTTTGCTAATAATTTTAGAGCATTGCTGTCACTAACTCATTCTTCCCTAGGAACAGTGAAAAGAAAAATAAAGTCCTTGAAATAAATCAGCATAGTCAAGAAAGATGAATTAAGATATTCATCATGTCAAAAATCATGCGTCATTCTGTATCTTGGATTCATCTCTCCTCTCTCATGAAACTGGTAAGTAGCAAGCCTCATTTTCAGTCCTCTGAAGTTGCTCTTGTCCATTACACTGATTAGAATTCTTAAGTATTTCAATACTTATTATTGTTGTTTCTGTATATGCTGTTCTTATCATATTGCTTGCTTCTTGCTATATCAGTTCATGTATGTTTTTCAAAGTTTATCTAAAAATATAACTTTTAACATTTTTACATGAAAGTAGTATTTCATTATATTCATATAATGTAATATGTTTAGTTATCCAAATCAATTATGTTCTCCTTTTGATTCTATGTCTGGACTACTAAAAAAAATAAAATGACAAATAAATGGCTTTTTTACATGTGGATTTCTTCTTTCTTTGTTATGTTTTAGAAATGGGCATAGAAGTAGTAATTCTTTGTCTAAGATTATGTATAATTTAGTGATTTTGGGTATATAATTCTAATGTGCTTTGCAGAATATTAAATTAATTTCTATATCCATAAACAAAGCACATTTCATTTTCCCTTATCTCCACAACTCTTCCAAAATTTGACAATGTTGCTTTTTTTAAAATTTTTGTCATTATAGAGGTGAGATAAAAATTCAAATTTCTTTTAATTTGAATTTCTTTACTAGTGACTTTTTTGTTTTTCAAATAAGAATATTTCTTGAATTTTTGGAGAACTACCTATTAATTTTCAATTTTTAATAATAGTTTTCCATTTTCAAAATAAATGCAAAGATAACCCTCGACATTTACCCTTGCAAATCCTCGTATTTCATATTTTTCTCGCTTATCTTTCCCTCTCTCACTCACCTAGACAGCAAGTAATCCATTCCAGGTTAAACATGTACAATTGTTCTAAACAAATTTCTATATCTAGCATGTTATACAAGAAAAATCAGATGAAAAAGGGAGAAAATGAGAAAAATAAGCCAAAAAACAACAACAAAAATGGTGAAAATACTATGTTATGATTCACATTCAGTCCTCACAGTCCACTTTCTGGATTGAAATGGGTCTCTACATCACAAGTCTTTTGGAATTGGCCTGGAGCACCTCTGCTAAAAAAAGTCAAACTCATCATAATGGATCACCACATAATCTTGTTACTGTGTACAATATCCTATTGTTTCTTCTCATTTTACTTAGCATCAGTTCGTGTAAGTCTTTCCAGACCTTTCTGAAATCAGCCTGCTGGTATATGAAATAAATCCATGTAAATCATCAGCATTTTTATATATTACCAACAAAGTCCAGCAGCAAAGTATCCAAGAGATACAAAGAGAAATTCCATTCAAAATAACTGTCAATAGTATATAAATATCCTGGAATCTATCTGCCAAGGGAAAGTAAGGAACTATATGAACACAAATACAAAACACTTTTCACACAAATAAAGTCAGATATAATCAATTGAAAAATATTGAGTGCCTATGGATAAGCCAAGCAAATACAATAAAATGATAATACTACCTAAATTAATCTATTTATTTAATGCCATACAAATAAAACTTTAAAGAAATTATTTTACAGATGTAGAAAAAAGAATAACAAAATTTATGTGAAAGAATAAATTGTCAAAAATTTCAAGGGAATTAATGACAAATGCAAATGAACAAGCCCAACCTGTGCCAGACCTAAAAGTATATTATAAAGCAGCCATCATCAAAATCACTTGGTACTGGCTATGAAATAGACTAGTCGATCAGTGGAATAGGTTAGGTTCACAAGACAAAATATTCAATAATTATAGCAATGTAGTGTTTGACAAACCTAAAGATCCCAGTTTTTGAGATAAAATTATTTGATAAAAAATGCTAGGAAAATTAGAAACTAATATGGCAGAAACTAGGCATTGACCCACATTTAACACCATATACCAAGATAAGGGTAAAATGGGTTCATGATTTAGATATAATGAGTAATATAATAAGCAAATTTGAAGAATGCAGCAAAATTGCAGGATACACTAAATCATCAGTGTTTTGATATATTACCAACAAAGTCCAACAAAAAGAGATACAAAAAGAAATTCCAATCAAAATAACTGTCTACAGAATAAATTATTTGGGAATCTACCTGCCAACAGAAAGCCAGGAACTACATGAACACAACTACAAAACACTTTCCACACAAATAAAGTCATATCTCAATTCTCAGATGATGAAATTGAAACTATATCCACTCATATGAAAGAGTGTTCCAAATCACTACTGATCAGAGAAATGCAAATTAAGACAACTCTGAGATACCACTACACACCTGTCAAATTGGCTAAGATGACAGGAACAAATAATGATGAATGTTGAAGGGGATGTAGGAAAAGTGGGACACTGATACATTGCTGGTGGAGTTGTGAAAGAATCCAGCCATTCTGGAGAGCAATTTGGAACTATGCCCAAAAAGTTATCAAACTGTGCATACCCTTTGACCCAGCATTGCTGCTATTGGGATTATATCCCAAAGAAATACTACAGAGCGGAAAGGGACCTGTATGTGCCAAAATGTTTGTGGCAGCTCTTTTTGTTGTAGCTAGAAACTGGAAGTTGAATAGATGCCCATCAATTGGAGAATGGTTGGGTAAATTATGGTATATGAATGTTATGGAATATTATTGTTCTGTAAGAAATGACCAACAGGAGGAATACAGAGAGGCTTGGAGAGACTTACATCAACTGATGCTAAGTGAAACGAGCAGATCCAGAAGATCATTATACACTTCAACAATGATACTGTACGAGGATGTATGCTGATGGAAGTGGATATCTTCAACATAGAGAAGAGCTAATCTAATTCCAATTGATTAATGATGGACAGAATCAGCTACATCCAGAAAAGGAACACTGGGAAATGAGTGTAAACTGTTATTTTACCTTCTGAATCCAATTCTTCCTGTGCAGCAAGAAATTCGGTTCTACACACATATATTGTATCTAGAATATACTGTAATATATTTAACATGTATAAGACTGCCTGTGATCTGGGGGAGGGGGTTGGGGGAGGAAGGGAAAAAATCTGAATAGAAGTGAGTGCAAGGGATAATGTTGTATAATACCCATGCATATGTACTGTCAAAAAAAAAAGTTATAATTATAAAATAAAATAAAAATTAAATAAAAAAAAAAGAAAGAAATGACCAGCAGGAGGAATACAGAGAGCCTTGGAGAAACTTACATCAACTGATGCTGAGTGAAATGAACAGAACCAGAAGATTGCTGTACACTTCAATGCTGTATGAAGAGGTATTCTGATGGAAGTGGATATCTTCAACATAAAGAAGATCCAACTCACTTCCAGTTGATCAATGATGGACAGAAATAACTACACCCAGAGAAGGAACACTGGGAAGTGAATGTAAATTGTTAGCACTACTGTCTATCTACCCAGGTTACTTATACCTTCGGAATCTAATACTTAATATGCAACAAGAAAATGGTATTTACACACATATATTGTATCTAGGTTATATTGTAACACATGTAAAATGGATGGGATTGCCTGTCACTGGGGGGAGGGAGTGGAGGGAGGGTGGGATAATTTGTAAAAATGAATACAAGGGATAATATTATTTAAAAAAATTACTCATGCATATATACTGTGGGAAAAAAATTCTAAATTAAAAACAAAACAAAACAAAAAACAAATAAAGTCATATCTAATCAGCTGGAAAAATATCAAGGGCTCATAGGTAAGCCAAATGAATACAATAAAAATGACAATACTACCTAAATTAATCTATTTATAGAGTGCCCTGCCAATCAAACTTCCAAGAAATTATTTTACAGATTTAGAAAAAAATAATAATAAAGTTCATCTAGAAGAATAAAAAGTCAAGAATGTCAAAGGAATTAATGAAAAAATGCTAATGAATGTGGCCTACCTGTTCCAGACCTAAAACGATATTATAAAGTAGTGGTCATCAAAACCATTAGGTACTGGCTAAGAAATAGAGTAGTTGATCAGTAGAATAGGTTAGGTTCACAGGATAAAATAGTCAATAACTATAACAATCTAGTGTTTGACAAAACCCAAGACTGACTATTTACTTCTTCCTCTATTAATCTTGGCAAGCTATATTTTTGAAGGTGTTCTCCCATTTCATTTAAGTTATTGAATTTATTGGCATAAAATTGGGCAAAGTAATCCCTAATTATTGTTCTAATTTTCTCTTCATTAGTGGCTAGTTCTCCCTTTCATTTTAAAGACTAACAATTTGATTTTCCTCTTTCCTTTTTTTAATCAGATTTACAAAGGGTTTGTCTATTTTGTTAGTTTTTTCATAGAACCAACTCTTAGTTTTATTAATTAACTCAATAGTTGTTGTTGTTGTTGTTGTTGTTGTTGTTGTTGTTGTTGTTGTTTTTACTTTCAATTTTATTAATCTCTCCTTTTATTTTTAGAATTTCAAGTTTCGTGTTTGTCTGGGTTTTTTTAATTTGTTCCTTGTCTAGCATTTTTAGTTGTAAGCCCAATTCATTGACCTTCTCTTTCTCTATTTTATGCAAGTAGGGCTCTAGATATATACCATTTCCTCTTATTACTTTGCTGTATCCCACATATTTTGGTATGATGTTCCATTATTGTCATTTTCTTGGATGAAGTTATTAATTATGTCTATGATTTGCTGTTTTACACCATCATTCTTTAGGATGAGATTATTTAGTTTCCAATTAATTTTTGGTCTATTTTCCCCTGGCTTTTTATTGAATGTAATCTTCATTGCATCATGGTCTGAAAAGGATGCATTTACTATGTCTGCCTTACTGAATTTGATTTTGAGGTTTTTATGTCCTAATATATGGTCAATTTTTGTATAGGTTCTATGAACTGCTGAGAAGAAAGTGTACTCCTTTCTGTCTCCATTTAGCTCTTGCCAAAGATCTATCATACCTAACTTTTCTAGTATTTTATTTACCTCTTTGACTTCTTTCTTATTTATTTTGTGGTTTATCTAATTCTGAGAGTGCAAGGTTGAGATCCCCCACTATTATAGTTTTGCTGTCTATTTCTTCTTTTAGCTTTCTTAATTTTTCTTTTAAGAGTTTAGATGCTGCACCACATGATACATATATGTTAAATACTGATCCTGCTTCATTATCTATGCAACCCTTTTGCAAGATATAGTGCCCTTCCTTATCTCTCTTAGTTAGGATCAAATTTTGTTTTTCCTTGATCTGAGATGAGGATGGCTACCCCTGCTCTTTTGGCTTCACCTGAAGCATAGTATATTCTGCTCCAACCTTTTACAATTATTCTGTATGTATCACCGTGTTTTAGGTGTTTTTCTTTTAAACAACATATTGTAGAATTCTGGCTTTTAATCCAGTCTGCTAACTGCTTACTCTTTATGGGGAGTTTACCCCATTCACATTTATGGTTACAATGACTAATTCTGTATAACTTGCCATCATGCTAATCCCTGCTTATGCTTTTCTTCTTTCCTTCCCCCTTACCTCCCTCCCCAGTATTAAACTTCTTGCTTCTCACAGCCCTCCCTTTTTAGTATCCCTCCCACACTTTAGAGTTCCTCCCCCTATTTGACCACTTTTCCTAACTTCTGTATTCCCTTCTGCTTAGCTTACTCCTTCCCTTTTCACTTTTCCCCTCCCACTTTTCAATGAAGTGGAAGGAGTTTCACCATAAATTGAATATGTCTATATTTTCTCTTTAAGCCAATTCTAATGAGAATATGATACACACTATGTCATCCCCCTCCATTCTTTTTTTTCAGATATAATAGGTTACCTTTGCCTCTTTGTGAGATATAGTACCATCACTTTACCCTTTTTTCTGGTATAATTTCCTTTCAACCTCTAGTTTCTAGAACAAATTATACATGTGATCTTTATAGATATTCATGGCAGAAATATAGTTCTCAAGATTTCTTTTTACTTTTTAGAAATCTCTTGAGTTCTGTATTTGGTGATAAAACTTTTTGTTTAGATCAGGGTTTTTTCATCAAGAATAGATGGAATTCATTTATTTTGTTGAATGTCCATCTTCTTCCCTGGAAAAGGATGCTCATTTTTGCTGGGTAAATTATTCTTGGCTGCATACCAAATTCCTTAGCCTTTCAGAATATCATATTCCAGGCCCTTTGCTCCTTTAATGTAGATGCTGCTAGATCCTGAGTAATCCTTATTGTGGTTCCTCCATATCTGAATTGATTTTTTACTAGCAGCTTCCAATATCTTTTCCTTTGATGGTTCTTCAACTTGGCCACTATATTTCTATTTGGATTAGCTCTTCTCTATGTTGAAGACCACTTCCATCAGAATACATCCTCATACAGTATCATTGTTGAAGTGTATAATGATCCCCTAGTTCTGCTCGTTTCACTCAGCATCAGTTGATGTAAGTCTCTCCAAGCCTCTCTGTATTCCTCCTGTTGGTTATTTCTTACAGAACAATAATATTCCATAACATTCATATACCATAATTTACCCAACCATTCTCCGATTGATGGACATTCATTCATTTTCCAGTTTCTAGCCACTATGAAAAGGGCTGCCACAAACATTTTGGCACATACAGGTCCCTTTCCCTTCTTTAGTATTTCCTTGGATATAAGCCCAGGAGTAGCACTTCTGGGTCAAAGGGTATGCACATTTTGATAACATTTTGGGCATAATTCCAGAGTGTTCTCCAGAATGGTTGGATTCTTTCACAACTCCACCAACAACGCATAAGTGTCCGAGTTTAACCACAGCCCCTCCAACATTCATCGTTATTTGTTCCTGTCATCTTAGCCAATCTGACAGGTATGTAGTGGTATCTCAGAGTTGTCTTAATTTGCATTTCTCTGATCAATAGTGATTTGGAACACTCTTTCATATGAGTGGAAATAGTTTCAATTTCATCATGTGAAAATCATCTGTTCATATCCTTTGGCCATTTATCAATTGGAGAATGGCTTGATTTCTTATAAATTAAAGTCAATTATCTGTATAGTTTGGAGATGAGGCCTTTATCAGAACCTTTAACTGTAAAAATGTTTTCCCAATTTATTACTTCCCTTCTAATCTTGTTTGTATTAGTTTTGTTTGTGCAGAAACTTTTTAATTTGGTGTAATCAAAATGTTCTATTTTGTGATCAATAATGGTCTCTAGTTCTCCCTTGGATACAAACTCCTTCCTCCTCCACAAGTCTGAGAGGTAAACCATCCCATGTTCCTCCAATTTTTTTATGATTTCATTCTTTATGCCTAAATCTTGGACCCATTTTGATCTTATCTCAGTATGTGTTGTTAAATGTAGGTCCATGCCTAGTTCCTGCCATACTAATTTCCAGTTTTCCCAGCAGTTTTTGTCAAATAATGAATTCTTATCCCAAAAGTTGGGATCTTTGGGTTTGTCAAACACTAGATTGCTTTTTTTATTCACTATCTTATCCTGTGAACCTAACCAATGCCACTGATCAACTAGTCTATTTCTTAGCCAATACCAAATGGTTTTGGTGACTGTTGCTTTATAATACAGTTCTAGATCAGGTACAGCTACACCATCTTCATTTAATTGTTTTTTCATTACTTCCCTTGAAATTCTCTACCTTTTGTTGTTTCATATAAATTCTGTTGTTATTTTTTCTAGGTCATTAAAATAGTTTCTTGGGAGTCTGATTGGTATAGCACTAAATAAATAGATTAGTTTAGGGAGTATTGTCATCTTAATTATATTCGCTCCGCCTATCCAAGAGCACTGAATGTCTTTCCAATTATTTAAATCTGACTTTATTTTTGTGGCAAGTGTTTTGTAGATTTGCTCATATAATTTCTGACTCTCCTTTGGTAGATATATTCCCAAATATTTTATACTATCGACCATTATTTTGAATGGAATTTCTCTTTGTATCTCTTGCTGTTGGATTATGTTGTTAATGTATAAAAATGCTGAGGATTTATGTGGATTTATTTTGTATCCTGCAACTTTGCTAAAATTCTGAATTATTTGTAATAGCAGATTCTGATTTTCAATGATGTATTTTCTTCACTCACTTTTTTTTTATATCTTTTTCTAACTGTCCAAGTGAGTTTGTAAGTGAGTTGTTTTGTTCTATGGAATTTTTTTCCATTTTGCCAATTTTATTTTTTAGAGAGCTGTTTTCTTTTTCCAACTCACTAATTTTATTTCTCAATGATTTGATTTCTTTATCCACTCTGTCTTTAAAGGCATGGGATGACTTCTCCAGACTCTCTTGCCAAGCTTCCCTTTCCTTTTCCCATTTTTCTTCTAGCTCTCTTGTGAGAGCCTTTTTGATTTCCTCTATGATAGTTTTGTGTATTGAGGAGCAGATCATATCCCCCTTAGGGGATTCCTCTGGGGACAGTCTGTTTTTAGTCTTCTCAGGGTTTGAAGTCTGTTCTCTATCCATACAGAAGCTGTCAATGGTTAGATTCCTTTTTAATTTTTTGCTCATTTTTTCAGAGCAGAATCAAAGAAAACAAACTGACAAGAAAAACAAATTATCTAATTTTTTGTGGGGAGGGATGGGGCTGGACAGTGTTACAGGGCTTTCTCTACATACTGCAGGGGGCAGCAGTGAGGTAGTAGCAGGACAACTATGGCTGTGCTGAGTCTGTGCTCTGAGACTCTGAGGCTCTAAGAACACACTGAGACTCTCCAGGTGGGTGGGGCCAGGTCCTGAGAATCGCTAGCTTTTCGGGGTTTCATTCTTTATCTCCTGTGTTTACAGCTTCTCTGCTGATTCTGGTTTGCTGCCAAGACAGAATATCCAAACTGGGGTAAAGGTCATTCTGCAAAAACAGTAGAGATCACATCCCTCCCCTCTCAGGCCTGAGCAGTGTGAGCTGCCTGCCTTGCTCTCAGCCTGCACCCATCTGTTCATCGTCTCCCCTGAGCAAAAACAGGCCTTTTCTGGCAAATTTCAAGGATGTTTTCTGTTGGTGATTATTTGTGGGGTTTTTTTTCCGGTCAAGCATTTAATTCCAAGGCTTGTCATGAAATAAATTCTGAAAGAAACACAGAGCTTAAGCAGATGTGTGAGTCCTTGCCGCCATCTTGCCCAGCAGTCCCCAAATAAATCTTAAAGGAGGGAAAGGGACACACATGTGCAAAATTGCTTGCTGCATCCTTTTTTATACTGGCAAGAAACTGGAAACTGAGTGGATGCCCATCAGTTAGAGAATGGCTAAATAAATTAAGGTATATGAATGTTATAGAATATTATTTTTCTGTAAGAAATAATCAGCAGGATGATTTTGTAGAGTCCTGGAGAGACTTATATGAATTGATGCTGAGTGAAATGAGTAGAAAGAGGAGACCATTGTACCCAGCAACATCATTATTATTCAAAGATCAATTCTGATGAACATGACTCTTTCTAACAGTGAGATGATTGATCCCAGTTCCAATGATCTTATGGTAAAGAGAGAGGACTGTGCAAACTGATTGTGGATCACAATATAACATTCTCACTCTTTTTGTTTGTGTTTGCTTGCATTTTGTTTTCTTACTCATTTGTTTTATTATTCTGATCTGATTTTTTTTTGTACGGCAAGATAATTCTATAAATATGTTTATACATATTGGATTTAACATATATGTAACATGTTTAACATATATTGAATTGCTTGCCATGTAGGGAAGGGGTTGGAGAGAAAGAGGAGAAAATCTGAAACACAAGGGCCAATGTTGTCAAATCTGTGCATATGTTTTGAAAATAAAAAGCTTTAAAAATTAAAAAAAATGAAATCATTTTACTGATCATTTCTTCTAGAATAATAATATTCTATTACATTCTTATACCATAACTTATTCAGTCATTCCTCAACTGATGGACAACCATTCAGTTTCCAATTCCTTGATACCAGAGAAAGTGCTTCTACAAACATTTTTGCATGTGTAGTTCCTTTTACTTTTTTATGATCTCTTTGGAATATAGACACAATAGAGATACTGTTGGATCAAAGGGTATACACACTTTAATATCCTTTTGGGCATAGTTTCAAATTGTTTTCTAGAATGTTTGAATCAGTTCACAACTCCATCAACAATGTATTAGTGTTAGTTTGCCAACATCATCTCTAACATTTGTCATTATCTTTTTGTGTCATCTTAATGAGTCTGAGAGTGGTGGTACATTAGACTTGTCTTAATTTGAATTTGTCCAATCGAGTGATGATTTATAGCATTTTCATGACTACAAATTAGTTTTAATTTATTCATCTGAAAATTGTTCATATCAGTTGACTATTTATCAATTGGAAAATGACTTGCATTCCTATAAATTTGAATCAGTTCTCTATATATTTTAGAAATGAAGCCTTTATCAAAAACATGGAATGCAAATTGTTTTCCCTAGTTTTATATTTCTCTCCTAATCTTGGCTGCATTGGTTTTGTTTGAAAAAAAAAAAACTTTTTAATTTGATATAATCAAAGTTATCCATTTTGCATTTTATAATGTTCTCTAATTTTTCTTTCACCACAAATTCCCTCCTTCTCCACAGATCTAAGAGGTAGACTATTCCTTGTTCTCCTAATTTGCTTATAGTATCATCTTTATGAATAAATCATGAACCCATTATTCTGATAGAGGGTATTAGGTATTGGCTAATTCCCAGTTTCTGCCATATTATTTTCCAATTTCTCCAGTAAGTTGGGTCAAACAGTGAGTACTTATCGCAAGAGCTGCAGCCTTTGGGTTTATAAACAATGGAATACTATAGTTATTGACTATTTTTCTCTTGTGAACTTGATCTATTCCACCATTATTTATAATAATATAGCTTTAGTTCTGGTATACCTACACCAGCATTATTTGATTTTTTTCATTAATTCCCCTGTTCTTCTAGATGAATTTTGTTATTATTTTTAGAGAGCTACCTATTGATATTAATTGCAAAAGGTAAATTTGTTCTGTGTATCTCTTCATTACCCCAACTTTCCACTATGGATTATTTTGATATAGTATATATTCTCTATAAAGCAGGAAACTGAGTGAGGAGGAAAAAAAGACAAATGTTCACACTCGTCATTGGGGATGGAGGATTCAATATCATCACTAATGATTTTTTAAAGTAAAATCTTCCTGTTATAGATACTGTTAATTGCTAAATACTTTTATAACCATATTTCCTTCCATGCTATTTTTTTCTGTATGAATTTGATCGGATCCAGTTACTCTTATCATATTTATTATACTTTTCCATTCTCTTTACATCTTCTTCTCCTCTTTATCCTATTTCTCCTCCTTCAATATTATCTGAAATTCAGGAAGTTTAAGATTTTTTTTCACTTGTTTTTAAATTTTCTTTAATTTTATTGATGATTTGGGTTTTGTATCAGGTTATTTTTTAAATTATATTTGTACACTTTGTAAAAATCCACTTTCTTTCTTTTCTATCTTCACTGGCTCAACAAGAAATGTTTGCTGTAAAACAACAAAACTCTGCTATAAACATGTAAAGTCAGGCAAAAATGAATTTCTGCCCTTGCCATACCGCCCCCCAAAAATATGTAGCATTTATCATTCTGAATCTTTCACCTGTCTACTATCAGCAGGTGAATAGTATGTTTCATCATTATTCTTCTGGAATCATGGTTGATCATTGATGAAAGTTTCCAATTCTTTCATAGATGTTTATCTTTAGCATATTTTGTCATTATATATATGCATACACACACACACATATATATATATATATTGTTCTTCAAGTAATTTTTATCTCACTTTGCATCAGTTTATATTTGTATTCTTAGCTTTCTCTGAAACCACCCACTCCATATTTTTTAAATGCAATATTATGCCATCACATTTATAAAGCCTAATTCATTCAACCATTCCCTAAACCATTAGTATCCTCCTGAGATTTCTATTCTCTACTGCTTCAAAAAGAACTATAAATAGTTTCTATACTTTTACTTAAAGGAGTTTTCCCCCCTTAGGACTTAGTCTCTTCTAATATAATTTATCTCAAAATCAGCCTTATTTCTTCTGCCTTTTACTCTTATTTCTCTATTGGGTAGAATTTTCAGCTGCGGGTGTCTGCATTTGTGTGAGTGGGAATATGAGTGAGTGTGTGTCGGAATGTCTAAGTAGGTGTATTCAGCTAAGAGATTATTCACTTGGGTTTGGAGCATTCCTGTCAATTTTCATAATGGCACTATATTGGTAGACCTATGGTTAGATTTACTCCAATAGGAAAATTGTAACGGAACCCAGAATCCTTTTCCATAGATAATATCATATTAAGCTGTTTGCTTAATGTGTTGAATATATGAATACTGCTTATTTCAACAATGGAAAGGACTTATCCTGTTAAAGTAATACTCTTTTCGGCTGCCATTCTTCTAAGTGGAATGGATTTAGTATGGAAAGGAGAGAAGTTCCTTCAATCCTGAGTAACTTGCTGCTTTTAACAGATCTCATTGCTGCTTATTCTTCAAGGAAGAGTGACATAAACTCACCAGAATGTATAAATTCTTTAAAGTTAAGCCATGCATTTTTAGAAAGACTACTTCATTGCCATATATGAAAAAAGAGATTTTAAATGAAGATTCTAGATATCATAACTAAACTGA
This sequence comes from Sminthopsis crassicaudata, assembly GCF_048593235.1. Classification (NCBI taxonomy): domain Eukaryota; kingdom Metazoa; phylum Chordata; class Mammalia; order Dasyuromorphia; family Dasyuridae; genus Sminthopsis; species Sminthopsis crassicaudata. The sequence continues at coordinate 424,082,997 of NC_133620.1, forward strand.
TTCTGTCAAAAATCAAAAGTGGTTATGGTTATTTTCCCCCAGGCAGTGATAGAAGAGAAAAACTGTGGTCCTCAGAATATACAGCAAACATATGTGTCACTGCCAATGGAAAGGACATTCTTAGAGCAAATCCAAACAAATACTCTTCAATCAATTTAAAAATTTCCCTAGAAGGCAAAGAAGGCCTTTCTGAGTATTGAAGATTGTGTATTGGATTCTAGGGTACCACCAATTCTGAACCCTTACGGGTCTGACTCAAATTATAGAATTTCTCATGAGTAGTTTGGTTTTTTTCCTGGTTTATTTTTTACCAAGAGTTCAACAATTGGGAAATCCTGGGGGGCAGAGCCAAGATGGCAGAGACAGCATACATTTCTCTCTGACCTTCTCTACAACCCTAACACTAATTTCAAAATCCAGCCTCTGAATTAGCTGTAGTAGAACCCACAAATATTTGGAGTGCAATAAATTATCAGCAGAAGACTATTTTGAAGATTGCCAGAAACAGTCTGTTTCAATTGCAAATGGGAAGAAGGCAGCAAAGCACAAGCTGCTGAGTACAAATGTCAGCACAGACAATGCAGAGTCTCAGGGAGATACAGTTTCTGTGGGTGGTGCAGATTCTGTGTGGCAGAGAATCTAGGGAGAGAAATCTACAGGAATCTACAGACACTCTGACATGGCTGCAAGCCAGAAGATCAGCAGAGAAGTTATAAAACATCCAATACAAACACAAAAGTTGAATAATAAACCCAGAAACACCAGAATCTCATGGGACTTGGCCATGCCCACCCAGTACTGGAAACGAATCAATACTGACCAAGCACAGGAACTTGGAATGCAGCCAAGAATAAATTACCCAGCTAAACTGAGCATTTTCTTTTAGGGAAAAAAGATGGACATTAGATGAAACTGGTGAATTTCATCTATTTTTGATGAAAATACCAGAGCTAAACAAAAAATTTGACCTCTAAATATAGAATTCAAAAGAAGCATAAAATGATAAAAAGGAAAAAAAAAACTTGAGAACTGTATTTCTATTATGAGTATACACTGAGAGTACATGTCTTATCTGACATTACTATTATAATATAACAAAGAAACTAGAGATGGAAAGGGGATTGTAATAGAAAAACAAGGGGGAAAAGTGGAGGCAAAATGAGGGAAATTACATTTTAGGAAGAGACAAAGAAAATATATTATAATTGAGGGAAAGAAGAGAGGGTGATGAATATTATGTGAATCTTACTCTCATCAGATTTGGCCCAAAGAAAGAATATTAGACATATTTGGTTTCACTGAGAAACATCTCTCATCTTATAGAAAAGTATTAGGGGAAAGGAGAAAAGGGAAAGGGTAGGCTAAATAGAAAGGAAAAGAGAAATAGTAGGGAAAAGGTATAAGACAAGGGGAGTTCTCTAAAGAGGGAGAACTGCTTGAGGCAAGTAGTGCTCATAAGTAAATTACTGGGGAGGAAGGAAAGAGGAAAAGGAAAGAGAAAAGTATAATTTGGGGTTAATAAGATGGCAGGAAATGCAGAATTAATAATTTTAACTGTAAACGTGAATCAGGGAAACTCTCTCATGAAACAAAAGTGGATAGCAGACTAGACTAAAAGTCCAAATCCTACAATATGTTGTTTACAAGAAACAGATTTAAATCAGAGCAATACATACAGAGTAAAGGTAAAGGGCTGGAGCAGAACCTATTATGTTTCAGGTGAAGTAAAAAAAAAAAAAAAAAAACAGGGGTAGCCATCCTGATCTCAGATCAAGCAAAAGCAAAATTGATCTAATTAAGAGATAAGGAAGGAAACTATATCTTGCTGAAGGATACTATAGATAATGAAGCAATATCAATATTAAAGATATATGCACCAAGTGGTGTAGCATCTAACTTCCTAAAGGAAAAGTTGAAAGTTGCAAGAAGAAATACACAACAAAACTATAATAGTGGGAGATCTTATCCTTGCTCTCTCAGAACTAGATAAATCAAACCACAACATAAACAAGAAAAAAGTTAAAGAGGTAAATAGAATAATAGAAAAACTAGATATGATAGATCTTTGGAGAAAATTGAATGGAGACAGAAAGGAGGAGTACCCTTTCTTCTCAGCAGTTCATGGAACCTATACAAAAACTAACCATATATTAGGTCATAAAGACATCAAAATCAAATGCAGAAACACAGAAATAGCAAATTAATTTTTTTTCCGATCACCTTGCAAGAAAAATTAGATTCAATAAAGGGCCAGGGGAAAATAGACCAAAAAGAAATTGGAAACTAAATAATATTATCCTAAAGAATGAATGGGTGAAACAGCAAATCATAATCAATAATTTCATCTAAGAGAATGGCAATAATGAGACAACATACCAAAATTTGTGGGATCCAGCCAAAGTGGTAATAAGGGGATATTTTATATCTCTAGATGCTTTCTTGTATAAAATAGAAAAAAAAGAGAAGATCAACAAATTGGACTTACAACTCTAAGAGCTAGATAAAAAAAATGGGAAATCTTAAAGTTAAATCAAGGATAGAATTCCATTACCTCAGTCTTAACAAATTAAGGTAAGAATCAGCATTGAAAGAGTAAAGCATTTTTTTCTGAGAGGAAATGAATAGTAAAAATGACAGAAAAGTAATTTCAGGCATATTTATGAATGACTCTAGTTTCATTTCCCCATCACTTAGAGGAAATTAGGGAATGAGGTCATCAAAAGACTCATGCTTAAAAAGGCAAATTCTCACGAATGGATTGAAGCAGAGGTTCTCAATCTTTTTCTTCCAGGCACCCATTTGGCAGTCTAGGGAAGCTTATGGATTCCTTCTCAAGATAAAATTTTTAAACACATAATGTTATATACATAGCATTACAAAGGAAAGCAATAATCTAGAATGCATTTTTTCTTTCTTTTAAATTTGTTTATTTATTTTTAATACACATTGTTTTATAAATTATGTTGGGGGAGGAAAATCAGAACAAAATGGAAAAACCATGGGAAAGAAAAAAAAACAGGAAAAAAGAAGTGAATATAGCATGTTTTAATTTATGTTCAGTCTCCATAGAATGCAGATGACATTTTCTATCCAAAGTCTATTGGGATTGCTTTGGATCATACAACCACTGAAAATAAACAAGTTTTTCATAGTTGATTATAGCACATTCTTGCTGTTATTATGTACAATGTAATCCTTGTCCTGCTTGTTTCACTTAGCATCAGTTCATGTAAATCTTTCCAGGCCTTTCTAAAATCAGCTTGTCCATCACTTTTATAGAATAATAATATTCCATTAACTTCACATACTACAACTTATTCAGCCATTCCCCAATTTATGCAGATCTTTATTCATTTTCCAATTCTTTGTTACCACAAAGAGTTGCTATAAACATGTTTTCCCTCTTACTTGATTTTCTTGGACAGACTTGGACAGACTGAGTGAAAAGATATGCACGATTTTATAGTCCTTTGAGCATTGTTCAAATTGCTCTCCACAATGGATGGATCATATCACAACTACAACAAAAGTGCATTAGTGTCCCAGTTTTCCCACATCTACTCCAACATATGTCATTATCTTTTCTCATAAGTTCTTAGCCAATCTGAGAGATGTATAGTGGTACCTTAGAGTTGTTTTAATTTGCATTTCTCTAATCATAGTAATTTTTTCATATGCCTATAGATGGCTTTAATTTCACCATATGAAAATGGTCTATTCATATCCTTTTACCATTTATCAATTGGGGAATGATTTGTATTCTTATAAATTCAACAAAGTTCTTTATATATTTTAGAAATGAGACCTTTATAAGAAAAAAACTAGCTATAAAGATTTTTAATTTTTAATCATTTTAATCTTGTTTCTGTTGGTTTTGTTTATGCAAACCTTTTGAATTTAATATACAAAAATATTTTTTTGAAAAATAGAATTCAAGGTTAGATATACCACATTAAGAATCACTTCCTTAAAATATTGTAACCTATTCTGTTATGTTGGTATTTTTGATTGCAAACTGTCATTGGAAATATTTGCCTTTTACTTGGGATTCATATCTTCATAAAGCTCCTAGCTTATTAACCTCAGGCCTTACTTGGAGTTTCTAGTCTCAGTTGTCTCTGTACTTCTAAGGAGAAATGTAGACATAGATATGTATGTATTTGTGTGTGTGTGTGTGTGTTTGTGTGTGTGTGTGTGAAACTATCTATCCACTTACTTATTTGAATAAGTTAATGCATTCCAAATGAAGAATCCCTAATTAATGAAAGAAAAAAAAAGAGGGAAAGGGAACAGAAAATTAAAAGAAACATGGAAGAAAAAAAGAAAAGGAGAGAAGAAAAAGAAAACAGACAAAAGAAAAAGAAAAAAGATAGAATGGAAGGGAGGAAGGAAAGAAAAAAAAAGAAAGAGAGAAAGAAAAAGGGAGAGTGTAGAGAAAGAAATGGGGGAAAGAGACATAGAGAAACACAGAGACAGAGACACACACACACACACAGAGAAAAACACAGAAAGAGAAAAACAGAGAGAGAAACAAGAGAGAGAGAGAGAGAAAGAGAGAGAAAGAGAGAGAGAGAGAAAACGAGAGAGAGAGAGAGAGAAAGAGAGGGAGGGAGAAGGAGGGAGGGAGAGGGAGGGAGGGAGGGAGGGAGAGAGAGAGAGAGAGAGAGAGAGAGAGAGAGAGAGAGAGAGAGAGAGAGAGAGGGAGGAAGAAAGAGAGGGGAAAATAGGGAGGGAGGGAGGGAGAGGGAAGAAGGGAAGAAGGAAGAATATAAAAAGACAGAAAAAGAAGGAAATGTAATTACTTTATATATTGTTGTGATATGGGAACCATTTGCTAGTGGCTGCTGGAAGTGTAACTCAGAACTCTAGAATGGATCTCTTCATGTGAGAGGATGATAATGATGATATAAGGAGACAGAGATAGTTGCTGTGATGTTTCTTGATGTCAGGGGCTACATCATTTAAGTTTGTCTTTTTCTCCTGGCTCCCTCACTAATCCCTCCCTCCTTACACATATACCATTCAAGGAATGGATGGATATGTTTTTAAAGAACAAAAGAGTTATGAAAAAACAAATAGAAGCCTATAAAATTTAAAGTAACACTAAATCAGATGACAGTGTTTTAAAAAAAAAAATTAACTTGAGAGAGAATTTAATTGATATATCTTAAAGAATACTAGAAAAAATGTATTTAAAAATAAATTTTAAAAAATTTGATTAGTACATGTTACCACTTAAGGTTAATCAATAAACTGTAAGCAATATCTCCATTTAATACATTTGATCAATCCAATATAATCTATTTAATAAGGTCACACTTTTAAAATAAAAGTGAAAACAAAAAGTAGTTCCTTTTAATTCTGCTGTTGCTTATATAAACATGAATATGAAGCAACATCATGAACTTTATATGTATATATATATATATATATATATATATATATATACATATATATGTATAAATAGATATAAGTATATATTGATTGATCAAAATTAGGCAAAAATAAAGGAAAATAGGCAAAAATAAAATGTTAAATAGTATGACTAGTTATATAGAATATTTATAATTATAATTTTCATTTGATCAACAATTTAATTTATTCAGCTGTTCCTTCTAAAGGTAGAGATAGCAATATATTGAGACCCACTTTTTCAGGAAAAGCAAATATAATATTAGTTAAAATTGTCTATTTCTCTATTATCTCTAGGATCTAACTTGCCTGTAATCAAAGCTGAAACTGGAGAAGAGCTATTCAGTCATCAAAAAATTTACTAAGTGCTTGTGGGCTAAATACTATGCACTGATTAAAAAGTTGTGTCAAGATGTCAGATTTAGATAATATTAACTTGTAAAGGGCTAGAACTGAGCAATGCACATGGATCATGAAGCACGTGAGACTAGTTGCCAATTGGACAGTTCCTATTAACTTGTTTGAAGGTTGATCCTCCCCAGCTGTTCTGTGCTGACTTGATTGGTGGGACAAAGAAGGGGAAGTGACGTGTGTGGGAGGAGTAGGAGGAGTAAGAGGAATTGAGATAGGGATGCTGAGTCAGTCTCACTGGTCTTTGAGGGAGGAAGGTGTGTGTGAGGTTGCTAGGCCTAAGCCCCAGACCTTGACTATAAAAGATCAAGAATAAAGACATTTAGTGATCCTGACTCCAGCTGATTTCTGGAAAGACAGAGTTCCAGCATTAACTATTATCTGTGGTTGTAATGTTTTGATTGTCTCTCAATTATAATCCTTCTCTGGGAGAAGGTTTCTTTTCTATATAATCTTTTCTCTGTGAGCAGGTTTCTTGGGAGGCTTCAGGAACCTTCAGCCAGAGCAAAGGTAGATGTGAGAATGAAATCTTGACTCAGAATTTCCTAGAGTGTGGGAATCAGACTCTGCCTCCAAGAGTGTGGGAAGTCTTCTCCTTGACCTTCACCAGAATGACTCTTGCAGACTCTAACTTCTCCTTTTATCCTCCCAGAGAATGGGCTTGTGGGAACTCCAGGGGCTTTTGGGAAATACTTATAACCAATGAACAAGCTCCTTTAAAGTATTCCTTCAAAGGTGTAAACTCCCTTAAAGGTTTGAACTAAAGGTGTGACTTCTGAGCTAGGAAATTGTTAAATACCAACTTAGCACTTAGTAAGAACCTAACATCTCCTCCTTTCTTTTGATTTAGGTGGCCATGACCTTGAAACATAAATCCATCAATATGGAATTTTACACATAATTGCATAAATTACATAAACACATAGTAACATAACACATGCTAGAAGTGATGTAACAAATAACATGATCAAATAATCATAAATTGAGAATTTATACATGTCCATAAGTCCATTGTCCATTAATTCATGTGCCAGAAATTCAATAATTCCTGCAAGTTTTTAAAGTTCTTTAACAGTCTTCTTATCAGCTATGCTCTTTCAATGTCAGATGTTTCTTAGATTTTCTCCTTTGTTTTGAGGTCTTTCTCTTTTTCTGTCTCTGATGAACAAGGCAAATACGACTCATTGGCACCCATCTGATTCCTTCTCCATCTGAAGAAATACAAGCAAACCCTCTCCCCAAAGCAGTTAACCTATCTGGTCCCTTCCATTCACCACTTTCTGGGTCTCTCCACATCACCTGGTGATTATCTAAAAATAATGGAGTTGCTCGTACTGGACACTGCCCTTCTGGTAGGTTATAAAACCTGTCTGCCAGAGCCAGTGCATCTTTGTCAAAAATTAAAAAATTAATGGTATAGAGAAATAAATTTATAAGTTCTCTAGAGTTACCTATGGCTCACCCTTTCTTTTGTTTTTGGAGGAGTGTCTTAATGTCTCTGTTTATTCTCTCTACTATTGCCTGACCTTGCAGATTAAAAGGTATGCCAGTGCTGTGTAAAATCTTGTACTACACACAAAAGTACACAAAATGTTTAGACGTATATGCAGGTCCATTGTCTGTTTTTATTGCTTGTGGCACACCCATAATTGCAAATGCTTGTATAAGGAATTCAGTGACCACTCGGCTGTCTCTTTTGCTGTTGGCATTGCAAAAGTGAATCCTGAAAAGGTGTCTACCACGACATGGATAAAAGATAGATGACCAAAAGATTTATAATGGGTCACATCCATTTGCCAGATTTCATTGGGTCTCAAACCACAAGGATTCTTCCCTGGAGGGAGTGTAGGAGCATAAAAAGGAAGGCAAGCTGTACAGCTTTTTTACTATGCTCCTAGCTTCCTCTCTTGTTATTCCAAATTGTTAATGTAAAGCTCAAGCAGCCTGATGATATTTAGAATGAGATTCTTGGGATTCCTGAAATAAAGGAGTACTGGCTAACATAGTTAAAAGGCTATCTGCCTTTGAATTTCCATCAAAAATAGGACCTGGAATTCCACTATGTGAGTGGACATGCAAGATATAAATCTTACCTGGATGCTTTCTCACTTGCTCTTGAAGTTCCTTAAAGAGCTGATAAATATTAGGGGCTGCAAATTTTATTTAGGCTGTGGCAATTCTTTGTACCACACCTACTGAATAGGCTGAATCAGCAATTATATTTACGTCTCCTGGGTAATAAGTAAGAGCTAGCATGATAGCAAATAATTCATTCTGCTGAGTGGATTGAAAAGGAGTCCTGACTACTCTCTTTATGGTTAAATCATGAGAGTATAGATCACAAATATTTTCTTTGGAAGCACCTATAAAGATTGTTGATTCTTTAAGAGAAAGCTTAGAAACCTTTTCTTCAAGAATCCATCTCCAATTATATAACAGTTTGGTTATCTTTAATGAAGACCCATGTGTAAAATTTGGAGCCATGGCTAATAAAATTTGCCACTCTGGGATGGTTTCACAGCACACATAAACTTGTGTATTAGTATAAAAGGTATATATCTTGTCAGGTCTTATCCCAGATAATTGTACTGCTCACTTAATGGCCTTTGATAAAATTCTAGCCACAAGCACTGGATAAGGAATAAGGCTTTGTTCTGCTTGTGCTGGGAGGTTCACCAGCTCTATCACACTGTCTCTTTGATGAAGGACTGCTGTGGGTGCCTCTTTTGTAGCAAAACCTGGTATTTCCAAGGGTTTTTGAGTGACTCTTTCAACCACATTGGATAAAGCCAGTTCAACTTGTCTCAAAGCCTCTTGAGCTTCTTTTGTAAGTTGGCATGGTGAATTTAAAGCACTGTCTTCCCTTAAAATGTCATATAGAAGTTGCAGTTGATTGGTAGTTAAGCCCAACACTGGACGCATCCATTGGATACCTCCTATTAATTTTTGGAAATCATTTAAGGTGTCCAACTTCTCTGTTCTTAAAGAAAGCTTTTGTACTGTGAGTGTCTTAGGATATACTTCATATCCTAAATATTGAAAAGGAGCATGTCTTTGAATTTTTTCTGTAGCTATATGCAGTTTGTAGTTCTTTGGTATTTCCATGGTCTTTTGTAGACATGCTTCTAACATTTTGTTTCTCAGGTGCACATCCCAAAATATCATCCATATAATGTAACAATATTATTTTTGGAAATGCTTTTCTTACTGGAGCAAGAGCAGCAACATACATTTGGCACATAGTAGGGCTGTTTTTCATTCCCTGTGGCAAAACTGTCCATTCATAGCTTTTTTTTTTTTTTTTTTTTTTTTTTTTTTTTTTTTAATTTTATTTTTTTTTATTATATATATATATATATATATATATATATATATATATATTTTATAATATTATCCCTTGTATTCATTTTTCCAATTTACCCCCCCTCCCTCTATTCCCTCCCCCCGACGACAGGCAATACCATACATTTTACATGTGTTACAATATAGTCTAGGTACAATACATGTGTGCGAATATCACTTTCTTGTTGCACAATAAACATTAGATTCCGAAGGTACATGCAACCTGGGCAGACAGATATTAGTGCTAACAATTTTCATTCCCCTCCCAGTGTTTCTTCTCTGGGTGCAGCTACCTCTGTCCATCATTGATCAACTGGAAGTGAGTTGGATCTTCTTTATGTTGAAGATTTCCACTTCCATCAGAATACATCCTCATACAGCATTGTTGTTGAAGTGTACAGTGATCTTCTGGTTCTGCTCATTTCACTCAGCATCAGTTGATTTAAGTCTCTCCAGGCCTCTCTATATTCCTCCTGCTGGTCATTTCTTACCGAGCAATAATATTCCATAACCTTCATATACCACAATTTACCCAACCATTCTCCAACTGATGGACATCCATTCATCCTCCAGTTTCTAGCTACAACAAAAAGAGCTGCCACAAACATTTTGGCACATATATGTCTCTTTCCGCTCTTTAGTATTTCTTTGGGATATAATCCCAGTAGTAGCGCTGCTGGGTCAAAGGGTATGCACAGTTTGATAACTTTTTGGGCATAATTCCAGATTGCTCTCCAGAATGGCTGGATTCTTTCACAACTCCACCAGCAATGTATTAGTGTCCCAGTTTCCCCACATCCCCTCCAACATTTGTCATTATTTGTTCCTGTCATCTTAGCCAATCTGACAGGTGTGTAGTGGTATCTCAGAGTGGTCTTAATTTGCATTTCTCTGATCAGTAGTGATTTGGAACACTCTTTCATGTGAGTGGATATAGTTTCAATTTCTTCCTCTGAGAATTGTCTGTTCATATCCTTTGACCATTTATCAATTGGAGAATGGTTCGGTTTCTTATAAATTTGGGTCAGTTCTCTATATATTTTGGAAATGAGACCTTTGTCAGAACCTTTGTTTTTAAAAATATTTTCCCAATTTGTTATTTCCCTTCTAATCTTGTTTGCATTAGTATTATTTGTACAGAAACTTTTTAGTTTGATGTAATCAAAATCTTCTATTTTGTGATCAATAATGATCTCTAGTTCTCCTCTGGTCATAAATTCCTTCCTCCTCCACAAGTCTGAGAGGTAGATTATCCTCTGTTCCTCCAATCTATTTATTATCTCCCTCTTTATGCCTAAATCATGGACCCATTTTGATCTTATCTTGGTATATGGTGTTAAGTGTGGATCCATATCTAATTTCTGCCATACTAATTTCCAGTTTTCCCAACAGTTTTTTCCGAATAATGAATTTTTATCCCTAATGTTGGAATCTTTGGGTTTGTCAAAGATTAGATTGCTATAGATGTACCCTTTTTTGTCCTTTGTATCTAATCTGTTCCACTGATCTACCGGTCTATTTCGTAGCCAATACCAAATGGTTTTGGTGACTGCTGCTATATAATATAGCTTTAGATCAGGTACACTTAGACCACCTTCCTCTGAGTTTTTTTTCATTAGTTCCCTTGCAATTCTTGACCTTTTATTCTTCCATATGAATTTTGTTGTTATTTTTTCTAGGTCATTAAAATAGTTTCTTGGGAGTCTGATTGGTATAGCACTAAATAAATAGATTAGTTTGGGGAGTATTGTCATCTTTATTATATTCGCTCGGCCTATCCAAGAGCACTGAATGTCTTTCCAATTATTTAAATCTGATTTTATTTTTGTGGCAAGTGTTTTGTAATTTTTCTCATATAATTCCTGACTTTTCTTTGGTAGATGGATTCCCAAATATTTTATACTCTCAACATTTGTTTGGAATGGAATTTCTCTTTGTATCTCTTGCTGTTGCATTTTGTTAGTGATATATAAAAATGCCGAGGATTTATGTGGATTTATTTTGTATCCTGCCACTTTGCTGAAATTTTGAATTATTTCTAGTAGCTTTTTAGCAGAGTCTTTGGGGTTCTCTAAGTATACCATCATGTCATCTGCAAAAAGTGATAGTTTGATTTCCTCATTTCCTACTCTAATTCCTTGAATCTCTTTCTCGGCTCTTATTGCCGAGGCTAGCGTTTCTAGTACTATATTGAATAGTAATGGTGATAGTGGGCAACCTTGTTTCACTCCTGATCTTACTGGGAAAGGTTGCAGTTTATTTCTATTGCATATTATGCTTACTGACGGTCTTAAATATATACTCCTGATTATTCTAAGGAATAATCCATTTATTCCTATACTCTGAAGAGTTTTTAGTAGGAATGGATGTTGGATTTTGTCAAATGCTTTTTCTGCATCTATTGAGATGATCATATGGTTCTTATTAATTTGATTATTAAAATGGTCAATTATATTAATAGTTTTCCTAATATTAAACCAGCCCTGCATTCCTGGAATAAATCCTACTTGATCATAGTGTATTATCTTGGAGATGATTTTCTGAAGTCTTTTTGCTAATATCTTATTTAAGATTTTAGCATCAATATTCATTAAGGAGATTGGTCTATAATTTTCTTTCTCAGTTTTCGATCTACCAGGTTTAGGTATCAGTACCATGTCTGTGTCATAAAAGGAGTTTGGTAGGACTCCTTCATCCTCTATTTTTTCAAATAATTTATATAACATTGGGGCTAATTGTTCTTTAAATGTTTGGTAGAATTCACATGTGAATCCATCTGGCCCTGGGGATTTTTTCCTGGGGAGTTGATTAATAGCTTGTTCTATTTCTTTTTCTGAAATGGGACTATTTAAGCAATTTATCTCCTCCTCTGTTAATCTAGGGAGCCTATATTTTTGGAGAAAGTCATCCATTTCACTTAAGTTATCAAATTTATTGGCATAAAGTTGGGCAAAGTAACTCCTTATTATTTCTCTAATTTCCTCTTCATTGGTGGAAATATCCCCCTTTTCATTTGTAAGACTATCAATTTGATTTTCCTCTTTCTTTTTTTTGATCAAATTTACCAAAGGTTTATCTATTTTATTGGCTTTTTCATAAAACCAACTCTTGGTTTTATTTATTAATTCAATAGTTTTTTTACTTTCAATTTTATTGATTTCTCCTTTTAATTTTTGTATTTCGAGTTTAATTTTTGGTTGGGGGTTTATAATTTGGTCTTTTTCTAGCCTTTTAAGTTGTAAGCCCAATTCGTTAATCTTCTCTTTCTCAATTTTCTTCAAATAAGCCTCTAAAGATATAAAATTTCCCCTTATTACTGCTTTAGCTGCATCCCAAAGATTTTGATATGATGTCTCATCATTATCATTATCTTGGGTGAAATTGTTAATTGTTTCTATAATTTGCTCTTTCACCCAGTCATTTTTTAAGATGAGATTATTCAGTTTCCAATTACTTTTTGGTCTATTTACCCCTAACTTTTTACTGAATGTAGCTTTTATTGCATTGTGATCTGAGAAGAAGGCATTTATTATTTCTGCCTTCCTACATTTAATTTTGAGATCTTTATGTCCTAATATATGGTCAATTTTTGTATAGGATCCATGAACTGCTGAGAAGAAAGTATATTCCTTCCTATTGCCATTCAGTTTTCTCCAAAGGTCTATCATACCTAGTTTTTCTAATGTTCTATTTACTTTTTTAATTTCTTTCTTGTTTGTTTTGTGGTTTGATTTGTCTAAATCTGAGAGTGCAAGGTTGAGATCTCCCACTATTATAGTTTTACTGTCTATTTCTTCTTGCAGTTCTCTTAACTTTTCCTTTAGAAAGTTAGATGCTATACCACTTGGTGCATATATGTTTAGTATTGATATGGCTTCATTATTTATGCTACCTTTCAGCAGGATATAGTTTCCTTCCTTATCTTTTTTAAGGAGATCTACTTCTGCTTTTGCTTGATCTGAGATAAGGATAGCTACCCCTGCTTTTTTGGCTTTACCTGAAGCATAATAAGCTCTGTTCCAACCTTTTACCTTTACTCTGTATGTATCTCCCTGCTTTAAGTGTGTTTCCTGTAGACAACATATTGTAGGGTTCTGCTTTTTGATCCAATCTGCTATCCGTCTCCGTTTGATGGGATCGTTCATCCCATTTACATTTACAGTTAAAATTACTAATTCTGTATTTCCTGCCATCGTATTATCCCCAGATTATACTTTTTTCCCTTGACCCCCCTGATCCCCCTCCCCGATATTTAATTTACAGACCCCCCTTGTGACGCGCAACCCTCCCTCTTTTTTTTTTTTTTTTTTTTTTTTTAGGATCCCTCCCCCCTCCCTCCAAGACCCTTCACTTATTCTCCTTTTCCTTTCCCCTTTTCCTCTCCCCCCTTTTAATGAGGTGAGAGAAAATTCTCTGAAAAACAAATATGTTAATTATTTACTCTTTGAGCCTCTTCTGATGAGAGTAAGATTCACACAATGATTCTCCCCCTCACTAAGTTCCCTCAGATATGGTGTATTTTCTATGTCTCTTCCTGGGATGTAGTTTCCCTCTTTTTATCACTCCTTCCCCTTTTTCTGAACCGACCTCCTTCCCTTTACCACACCCCCCTTTTTTTCTTTTATATCAGTAAAATCAAATTATCCTTGAGTATTTTTTATATACCCACAACAAAGTTACAGTTCTCAAGGATTCTGTGTACCTTTTTCTGTTTCTCTTCAGTCTTGTGGATGTAGATCAAATTTTTTGTTTAAGTCTGGTTTTTTTCTTAGAAACATATAGAATTCCTCTGTTTCATTGAATGACCATCTTCTTCCATGGAAAAAGATGCTAAACTTAGCTGGGTAGTTCATTCTTGGTTGCAGTCCTTGATCTTTTGCCTTTCGGAATATCAGGTTCCAGGCCCTTCTATCTTTTAATGTGGAGGCAGCCAGATCTTGGGTGACCCTTATTGTGGCACCTTGGTATTTAAATTGTTTTTTTCTAGCTGCTTGCAGGATTTTCTCCTTTGTGTGGTAATTCTGCAGCTTAGCCACAATATTCCGTGGTGTTCTTTTTTTAGGGTCTATTTCAGAAGGAGTTCGATGAATTCTTTCCACATCTACTTTCCCTTCTGTTTCTATTATCTCTGGACAGTTCTCTTTGATAATTTCCTGTAAAATAGAATCTAGGCTCTTTTTTTGGTCATAGTTTTCTGGAAGTCCAATAATCCGCAGATTATCTCTCCTAGATCTATTTTCCAGGTCTATATATTTTCCCAGTAAGTATTTGACGTTGTTCTCCAGCTTCTCATTTTTTTTGTTTTGTTTGACTGATTCTTGGGTTCTCTGTGAATCATTCATTTCTATTTGTTCCATCCTGACTTTTAAGGAGTTATTTTCTTCTTTCACAGTTTTTAGTTCTTTTTGTAAATGCCCAATTTCGTTTTTAAATGAATTATTTTGCTCTATTGAGTTTTTTTCCATTTCCCTAATTTTTTTTTTTTGAGAATTATTTTCTTTTTCCAATTCAGAAATTCTATTTTCTTGAGACTTTTTTATCTTTTCCAATTCAGAAATCCTACTTTCCTGTGTTTTTTTAACCTTTTCTAATTCACTAATTTTGTTTCCCTGCATCTCCTGTGAATTCTTTATTTTTTCCAACTCCAATTTCAGGACATTATTATTCTCTATCATAACTTCCCTTTCTTTTCCCCATTTTTTCTTCGATCTCCCTCAATTTCTTAAGAGCTTCTTCTAGGAGAGAGTTATGTGATGGGGGGCAGGAATCGTTCCCCTTTGGGTTGTTATCTGATTCTCTGCTGTCAACTTCCTCGGGGTTGGACACCCGCTCTTTCTCTGTATAGAAGGAATCTATGGTTTTTCTAGCTTTTTTGTTCATACTTAAAAAAAATGTTTTGGGGTCTGTCTCTGGGGTAGGAAATTATTTACTTCTTTACCAGCTTCCTCCCAGACGGGATGGATGCAGCGGCTCCTGAGCCTGAGCTAAGAGAGAGCTCTGGGAGAGAGTTCCCCACCCTCTCCCTGGGAGTGCCTCAGAGGTGATTAGCACTGCTGTGCTTCGAGGGCGTAGAATAGTGAAGACTGCAGGAAGCCCAGGCTATGTGTCCGGGTGGGGAGTGGGTGTCTGCAGCAGGTGACGTAAGAAGCCCCTGCGCTCAAACTGGAAGTGTCTGCCAGAAACCGCGGTCCCTAGTTCAAAGGTTCCGCTTCTCTGGGACTTCCTGGAGCTGAGTTCCACTCCCTCCAGCTAAGCTAGGCAGTGTGTGTTGCCTTGGGCCGTATCCACCCACTTGTCAGTCTCCCACCTATTCTCAGGAGGTAGCTGAGGCCACACCCCCTGGTGCCGAGTCACCCCCAGGGTCTGGGGAAAATTTAATCTGAGTTTTAAAATATTTTGGCTTTCTCTTCTGAACTGCTAAATAATTAGCAGAGAAGAGCTAACAGCCTGTGCCAGATTCCTTTACCTCAGTGGCTTCTCTGATCCCAGAGCCCCTCCCAGCGCAATGGGCGCAGTGTGCCCCTACCCCACCGTCTGTGCTGGTCTTTCTTATTCCTCCCCTGAGAACTGACCTTTCCTGTTGAAACTCCAGATTCTCTTCAGCTGGTAAGTCGTGCTTCCAGTCCTTGTGGTATCTATCAGTCCTGAGCTAATTTTGAGACTTAATTTATCTAATTGGTTGTGAGGGAGTGAGGACGTTCACTGAGTCGTGTGTTTCCTCTCCGCCATCTTCCATTCATAGCTTTTATAAGGCTCAGCCAAATTAACACTGGGCACTGAAAAAGTAAATCTTTTCATATCCTCCTTATCTAGAGGGTAGAAAAGATTTTACACTCTACAAATGATAGAATTTAATGTTTAGTTGAAATAATGATTAGCAAAAGTGAAAATGCTGGTGTGAGATTTATCAAACACCCCTCCTGATGGTCTCTCCAATAGAGGTTTTATTTTTGCTGAAAAATCCTGTTTCCTTATTCAATTTCTTGCAACCTGGCCATTTCCCCCAATACCAATGAGAGCACATTGTCTGCTTCTGGCCTAGGTTGTCCCTCTGTTCTGATTGCTTCAGGTAAACAACTTTCTTCCTGATAGTTGTGTTTAAATTCATCATTAGACAAAAACCAGAGTATTTCCTGAACCCTTATTATGTAAGACACTGTATTAGTTGCTAAGACAAAGATGAATCAGCTTCTAAACCTGTCTTGATATTGCATTAAGGTAACCAGAAGAAAGAAATGGCAAAGATGCATAAAATATACATACATAAAACTATAAGTTGTTAAGTTCAAAATAAGTGGTTGTTTTTATAGGTACTATAGAAATTCAGTAGAAGACAAAATTATTGTGTATTGGGGAGAAGAGAGAAAGTTCATAAAAGGATTTATGAAAACAGTGAAACCTGAGCTTAGCCTCACAATATGAATAGGTCTTAAGAGAAAGATACTTTTTATTATTTAGCCAACATCAGAAGGAAAACAAAAAATTGAGGCAAATGTTACTGTACAATTTATAAGATAAACCTCTTATATCAAAAATACATAAAGAATAGTCCAAATGTTAAGTGGTTAAAGGATGTAAACAGGCCATTTTTCAATGATTTAATCAAAATAATTTGTAATTATATGAAAAATGCTCTAAATCATTATTGAGGAGAGAAATACAAATTAAAACAACCTTGAGATATCATTTTGTACCGCCATGCTGGTTAAAATGGTAGTGAACAAAGTAACAAATGTTGGGAGGGGATGTGGAAAAATCAGGACACTAATTCATTGTTGGTAGAATTCTAAAATAATTCAACCATTTGGAATTATGCCTAAAGAATTATTAAACTACCTATACCCTTTGGTCTAGCTATACAACTATTTGATCTATTTCTGAATACAATCATGAAAAAAGTGAACATGATGGAGTGAGTTCTTTCAGACAGTCATGAATACTATTGAAGTGGAATGACACCTGCTTCTTGCCAAAATGTATAATAAACCTTTGTTTTACTCCTAGAGATATATCTAGCTATTTTATTATATGGTGGTCACTCACCTCTCCATATGAACCATACAATTTTGAAGGCTAGTCCAGATCACCTGACCTGGTAACAGGAACAGCTCCCTTTCTTGTTTTAGGGGAAGCACAAGCATCCAGGGCTTCTCCTTTCTCTTCAAGATAAAATGGCCAAAGTGGAGAGACTTGGGACAAAGTAAAAGTAAGAAACTCCATGGCAAAAATTCCAACTTGTTGGTGTGATGATAAAACAGTCAGGCACCTTGTGTGCCTGCAACCCAAAGGTGAGAAGACCTGTGACACCCTTGAGTTGAGAGTTACAGACTCTGGAGAGCTGCTCTAGAAAGGGTAGAACTTTGGGTGACTGAGGGTTGGGGGCAACTCCACCATGATTGGGTATGTAGAGCTTAGATTCCATTCAAATTAAGATGCACTTAGCTCAGTCCAAACCATCCTCTGCAGAAAATAAGTTAAGTAATTGGAACAAGTTGCCAAAATATAAGGGAAAAAGCAAGAAAAAGATGAGAAGATATTATTGATTTGTCTGGGGCTAGAAAGATATTGGTGGAAGCACCATTTGGCCTAAATATGGCTCCCATGAAGACTGGGTATGCCAAAAAATAAATTTGTATGTTAAAATTAAAGAATCTTTTAATCCACAGAAGACAGTGTATGTGGAACTATGGCTTTCTGGGGCCCAAATAATGTCAAGCAAGGATTAAAGTGGAATGGGTCATGTAGAAAAGGAGAAAACTCCAAAGATATTATCTCTCCCTCCTCCATATATATCTCTACCCCAGAAAGTTATGGCTTCCAGGCTTGAAAAGGAAAGGACATAATTCAATTAATCACTCCCAGGACTAGTGGGGGCCCTATGCTTCATTACAGAAGGAATTAGAACAGATTCAAAGGGATAGCCAAAGTTACCCCCTTCCAGAACCCAAGACCCCGAATACTAAATTGTATCCCTTAAGAGAAGTTCCCTTAGCTCAAGGAGCCATAGGATTTTAGAGGGACGCAGATAATGGGGAATCCTGAGCAAAGTATAAAATCCTTTCATCCACTGGAACTCTGCTGATGTGTCTGGTTTGGGTCTCCAGCCTTCCTGAGAAGTCAGGGGGCTGACAACCTGTGTTGTAATTAAAGCAGATTTATACTAAAATGGCAAGTAAACATCTACATACAATAGCAAGTTGTTTGTGTGGTCCCACAGGCACATTATATAGTTAGTGCATGCACAGTGTGCTATAGATATGTAAGTGTATTTGGGTATATAAAGCTGAGAGAATTTTGAATAAAAGGACCCCCATTTGACCATCTTTGTAAGTTCTGCCCCTTCACTTCTCATCCATGATCAGGATTCAGGCTGGAATCAAAATCATCCAGTGAGCAGGTCCGGACATAGGAAATGTGAATGCTCCCCTGAGTACCATAGAAGTCAGGAATTTTATGAAGGAAATGAGATATTTAATAGAAGATTCCACTAGGTTAGCAGAATAATTGATCAATTCCTGGGTCCTAATCTTTTTGCCTGGGGAGAACTTATGTCTATTTTGAATGTTCTCTTCTCACAAGAGGAGAGGGGATTGTAAGAGGAGAGGCCATTTGTAACGTGCTCTCCTGGCAGTTACAATTACTAGTCTGTCCTAGACCCACCAGAGTACCTTTGACCACTGTCCTCTGCAGTGTGAACTCTACCCGGCTCGCCTCCTCTGAGGCCTTCAAAGGTCTCTGGCCACAATCTCTTGAATCTATAGTTTAATAACCGGTAGTGCACTCAAGAACAACCATGTGTAATCTTAAAAGCCTTTATTATACCTACTCACATAATGCCCTAACTGATGCCCTGACTTGTTGGTTCCCGAGTGAACACCTGGTCAGAAGACCCATGTGTTCACTACCAAAACCCTTACCTCTTTTGGCTATCCATCTTGGCTTGGCCACCCAGGCTAGGGAGCCAATTAAAGGAGTAGCTATGAAGGAATGGGATAAAAGACACCTTCCAGCTGCAGAAGTAGTCCTGGCTGACCAGAAATACCCTTTAGTAGTTCCAAATTTGGATCAAAATAAGTCTGTACATTGGGGAAGTATGAGGGATCTTAGGAATTTGAAATGCAGTACCAAAGAAGCAGAACATGAAAAAAGCCTTTGGGGAGACTCAGGGGAAAGACGAGTCCCCAGCTGAATATCTGAATAGATTAAAAGATAGCATGAGAAATTACTCTGGGTTGATCCTGGTGACCCAAGAGTAGAACATACCTTGAAATTACATTTTTGTGAACAATGTATGGTCAGATATCAGTAAGAAATTACAAAAATTAGAAGGATGGAATAATGAGAACCTTTCCAATCTATTGGAAGAGGCCCCCAAGTGCATGTTAGGAGAGATGATGAGAAAAAAAAAAAAAAAGCAGATAGTCAAAATCTTAGTCCAAACGGTACAGGGATTTGCAAAGAATGCAGAAAAACTGACAGGACAAGGGCCCAAAAGAGAGGAGACAGAGATATTCAGAAAAGAACAGGAAGCTCACTGCCCCTTCAGGCAGAAAGCCTTTGAAATGTCTGGAATGTCAAAAAAAAAATGACATATAATAAAAGATTGTCCCTTGTGGAGGAGGGAACAGCAGATATATTCCCTTTTTGAATTTGATGAAGATTAGGGAAGTCAGGGGTTCTTGAAAGACAGCTACTCTGAACCCTTGGAATTTAAATATGAGGCTCTACCAGGAAACTATTGTGTTCTTAGTAGACAACAATGACATCTTTACCTGAGAGGGTTAGATATTCTAAAATGACCCAGATGATTTCTGAGATTAAAGGAGTAATTTTATTGTATCTGTGACCATGCCCTATAAAATTTAGATAGTAGAAAGGGAAATAAATATTGGGCAGATTTTTGCTTATCTCAGAAGTAGGGGTAAACTTGCTGGGGAGAGATTTGATAACTAAACTAAAAGTTGTTTTGGTTTCACAGGTCCAAGTATATAGCCCATTAGAGTGGCCCTAATCAATAAGGAAAAGCAGACTAGGATAAATCCTGAGATTTAGGCGGAGCCTGATAATCTAGGCAGAGCAGACATAATTTTGATAAAGATCACATTGAAATATCCTAGGGAGGTAGTGAAGATCAGGCAATATTCAATTTCCCTAGACAGAAAGAGAGGTTTACAACTGTGATACAAGGCTTGTTGAGAAATGGATTAATAGAACTCTGTGTTTCAGCCTTCAATACACTGATTCTTCCTGTCAAGAAGATGGATGGGAAATACGGGTTAGTTCAAGATTTGAGGCAAATTAATAAGATTCTGTTATCATCCCAATCCATGATTCTGGACCCATATACCATTCTGGGCCAGATTACCAGCTCTGCCAAGTGGTTCAGTGTATTGGACCTGAAGGATGGATAAATACTGGAGCTGCCCTTTAGAGGAGAAGAATAGAAACCTCTTTGCCTTTGAATGGGAAGATCCAGAGATAGGCAGAAAGCAGCAATTGAGGTAGTGTGTTTTATTCCAAGGCTATGGTGAGCATTGTATTTGTTTGGTCAAGTCCTTGAAAATTGCATAGGAGACCCATCCAGTAATGTGAACTCAGGTGTTATAGTATGTGGATCATCTATTGGTAGTGCGGGGCCATACCAGTAGTTGTACCCTTGAAATATTAAATTTCTTGGGAGAATTGGAGTCTAGTATATCAAAAGAGAAATTACAGTTTGTGGAGAAGGAGGTGAAATAGTTAGGACATTTGATCAGTAAAGGCAGCAAGAGATTGGACCATACCAGCATGGAGGGAATATCACATAGACCCAAACCTAAGACAAAGAAAGAGCTATGCAGATTCCTTGGTTTAGTAGGATATTGCTGGACATGGATAGATTCTTATGCTGCTAAAACTTAACCCTTGTACAAACAAAGAAAGTCCAAATTCTATTATGTGGGATCAAGAAAATGATCAAAAGTTTGAGAACTTAAGACATTTGTTAATTTCACCACCTGTGTTGGCTCTCCCCACTTTGGAAAAACCTTTCCACCTGTTTATCATTGTTGAGGAAGGGGTGGCTCTGGGAGTTCTTGCTCAAATAAGGAGAAGGCAGAGAAGACTAGGAGCTTTTCTTTCTAAAATATTAGATCCTATCACTAAAGTTTTACCAACTTATGTATAAGCAGTAGCTGTTACCGCCTAATTGGTAAACGAGAATATATAGGAAGCTTAACTTTGGAGGTAGTAAGTGTTCCACAATAAGTAAGGACGGTATTAAATCAGAACACTGTAAAGTGACTCACAGATTCCAGAATTTTAAATTATGAGGTAATATTGTTAGAAAAGAATGATCTAGTAATCACTCAAGATTATAACCTTAACCCTGCCCCATTTTTGTCCCTTGGATCAGAACCATCACCTAGAGAGAAACATTGTTGTTTAGAGTTAATTGACTACCAAACAAAAGTAAGAGAGGATTTATAAGAATCCCCAATACCTGGGGGAGTAAATTGGTTTATAGATGGCTTTTCCAGAGCAGTAAAAGGAAAAAGGAAAATATAAAACATCCCTTGTTACCAAAGGCAGTCTATCTGCTCATTGGTCAGCTCAAATGTGGGAATTAATTGCCTTAAATCAAGCGTTGAAGTTTTTGAGGGAACAGGATGGAACAGGAGGGAACAGGAGGAAATATGATTGGGGTGAAGTGCATGTATTTGGAAAAATTTGGGAAGAAAGAGGGTTTGTAAATAATAAGAGCAAAGAACTGATCTACCATACAGTAGTCAGAGAGCTACTGAAAAACATTCTGGCTCCTAGGAATGATATATTTTCCTCCAGTAACTCCACCTTAACCTTAATAGTTGAACATTATGGGACTTTCCCTGGGCTTTGGGATTCATGTAGCTTTTCTCTTACTTTTGTTTGTTATATGGGAAGGATTAGATACGTTGTACCTTGGATGATCTTCCAGAAATAGGAAAACAAGGGTATTTCTATCAATAGGTTATCACAATGGAGTATAATAGAATGGAGTAGGAAGTATTAAAGTATATAAAGGAAAATAATATATATATATATATATAATGTAAATATAAATATATATATATATATAATATAAATATATAAATGCATATATACAATAGGTATCGTTATCCATGGGGTTTGTAAATTGTCACTCCAGGGAAATCCAGGGGATGTGGAACTTTGTTCCCCACCTTTTGGAATGCCTTTAAGTTAACAGATCAGTGGTCAGTTGCTAATTGTAATTAGAAGACGAAAGAATTATGGAAATGTCAATATGTCACCTTCATGGGGGGAGGTCCCCTAGGGATGAATATTATCCCTTTACACAAAATAGCTCAAACATCTTCCCAAGGGAACAACCTGTCCTAAAGTGCCACTATTGGATTTGTGACTTAACTGCCTATATCCATCTTTTAACTGGACAAGGGCCTGTTACATTGGATTTACCATGACAAATTTTTTTCTTTCTTCCTGGACAGGCAGATAATAGGGATTCAGCTACATGATGATATGGAAAGAGGGAAACAGAGTCTAAATATCTCCATTAACCAGATTGGAGATGGGAATGATTGGTGCAACACCTGGCCTGGGCTCAAGATAGAAGCTGGGGATATAAAACGCCAATACACATGTTGAACAGGATAATTAGATTTCAAACAATTGTAGAGATTATCACCAATCAGATGGCTAAGATGTTAGATATTTGGCTGATCAAGCTGCTCAAACCAGAGAGGCCATTTATAGTATAGATTTGTGCTGGACTATTTGTTGCTGTGAAAGGGGGCAGTTTGTGAAAAATTAAATTTATTAATATGTTGAATAAGGATTGATGACAATGGGAATCTAGTGAAATAAATCACTAAGAACCTTATGAAACTTGCTCATGTTCCTGTAGGAATATGGGACATTACCATTCAATACTTCCTGGTGTTCCTGATTTAGGGGAAGCTGATGGAAGCAACATCTTTAGTTTGGCTTATAGTACTTAGTGGTGCTATATTACTCCCTATTTGCCTACCTAATTTAATCCAGTTGGTAACTAGAATAATTCAAAATGCCTTATCTAAAATGATTAGGTTGGAAGGGAAACCTAAAAAGTCTTTTAGATTAATGGTGTTAAAAGGACAAGAATGGGAGCCAATGGCAAGAAGACTGACAGGAGCTAGAAGAAGATGAAGAATTAGATAAAGAATGTGAAATTATGTTATAAAAATTTGGAGAGATCTCAGTGGACAAATTGGGGGAGGGCAGGGATTGAATAAGATGGAGCGATATCTCTGTTGTGAAAATTGAGTAAGGGTTCACCGACTCCAAAGTTGGTGTAGGCCTGAACCAACACCCATTAGATCATACCTACCTCCCCTTCCTGCTACTTTTCCATGACGTTTGCTAACTCATTGTAAATCAAATACTTGTTGAACAGGATAATTAGATTTCAAAAACTTATCAAGATTATCACTAATAAAACAGCTAAGGAGCTAATCCTTTGGCTGACCAAATCAGAGAGGCCATTTGTAGTTTCTGCATTTAGAATGTAAGACCCATTCCTTCAGGGAATGAGTATGAGGGTCAATGGTGGGAGTGATTTTTTTTTGTATTAAGGATTATTTAACCTGATGTTCTGTCTCTATAAGAGGCTTCTACCTTTTGACTGCTTATTCTACTTGAGTAACGCCTGCTTCTCACAAGAACATATAATAAACCTTCTTTTTGCTCCTAGATATACCTCCAGTTATTTTATTATGTGATGGTCACTCACTTCTCCATTTCAGCCACACAAAAGGAAAGGAATCCATATGTTCTAAAATGTTTACACCAGGAAATTTCAGGGATTGCCCATAAATTGGGGACAGATTGAAAAAAGTTATGGCATATGATTATGATGAAAAATTACTGTGCTATAAGAAATGATTAATTCAATGATTTCAGGGAAAAAACACATAGAAAATCTTTCATGAAATAATAAAGAACAAAATAAGCAGAACCAAAAGAATATTATATGTGGTAACAGAAATATTGGCTTAAGAATGGTTTTGACTGAATAAGTTATTTTTGTCTATTATAAATACCCAAGGTAACTATAAAGCACACATGAAGAGCAATGCTATCTGCCAGAAAAGAACTGAGAAATAGATGTATAGAATAATTTTGTGTGTTTGTATGTGTGTGTATGCAATTATAGTAATCTTTAAAGTTGGAATAAGGAAGGAAAAAAGAAATTTATACAATAATTTTCTTTCAGATTTGAAAGTAAGTTGTGTATACTAGATTTGCAATTTCTTGTACAATCATCTTTTTTTGTACTGTTATGAAAATGCTTGTTTTATTTCATAAATTAAAAATAAAATAAAAATATGAAGTATTAAATCAGTTGTGAAATGCTTCAAAAGACATGGGGTTTTATCAGTCTCAGTAATCACATGCCAGCATAAAACACAATCTCTTCGCTACTGTAGAGGACCACAGATATTGGGGAACTCTGAGAAAAGAAAAAAAAAAAAAACTCTGAGGAAAAACAAAACAAAACTTGAAATAAGGATACTTATAGAAGGGTGTTAACTCTAATAATAATAATGGTTCTCTAGTTCACATATACTTAGTACTTAGTATGGTGATATAATCGTTCTCTAGTTCACATATATACTTAGTGTGCTGTAATGATGTAATCATACTGAGGTATTTCACGGCTGAGAGGACTGGAAATAGAGACATTCTATCTTTGACCATCCTCTTGGTGGCTCTCCTGCCTACTTCACTCCTCCACTAAGATCAATTCTAGGTCAGACTGTGACAGACACAGACTATGAAGGAGATAAAAAAGACTTTAAACTCTATTCCTGTCCATTCTGGTGGTGACTATCTTGCTGAGACTAAAGCCCGTCCCAAGGACCTCCAAAAAGCTAGCCTAGACATTACATGCTATGGTGGGGGGGTACGAGTCAGTATAAAACACCACTAGAACTTGTAATACAAATAAATGGAGTAGATAAATAAAGATTACATAAATAGATAGATAGACAGACAGACAGGCTGACAGACAGATAGATATACAGGTAGGTAAGTAGATAGGTAGGTAGGTAGGTAGGTAGGTAGGTAGATAGATAGATACAGGACTGTGTCTGTAGATATAGCTACATTGCTATATATTTTTTTTTTTCTTTTTTTTTTTTTTTTTTAATTTTTTATTTTATTTTATAATTATAACATTTTTTGACAGTACATATGCATGGGTAATTTTTTACAACATTATCCCTTGCACTTACTTCTATTCAGATTTTTTCCCTTCCTCCCCCAACCCCCTCCCCCTGATGGCAAGCAGTCTTATATATGTTAAATATATTACAGTATAATTTAGATACAATATATGTGTGTAGAACTGAATTTTTTGTTGCACAGGAAGAATTGGATTCAGAAGGTAAAAATAACAGTTTACATTCATTTCCCAGTCCTTTTCTGGATGTAGCTGGTTCTGTCCATCATTAATCAATTGGAATTGGATTAGCTCTTCTCTATGTTGAAGAAATCCACTTCCATCAGCATACATCCTCGTACAGTATCATTGTTGAAGTGTATAATGATCTTCTGGTTCTGCTCGTTTCACTCAGCATCAGTTGATGTAAGTCTCTCCAAGCCTCTCTGTATTTCTCCTGTTGGTCATTTCTTATAGAACAGTAATATTCCATAACATTCATATACCATAGTTTACCCAACCATTCTCCAATTGATGGACATCCATTCATCTTCCAGCTTCTAGCCACTATGAAAAGGGCTGCCACAAACATTTTGGCACATACAGGACCCTTTCCCTTCTCTAGTAGTTCCTTGGGGTATAAGCCCAGTAGTAGTATGGCTGGGTCAAAGGGTATGCACATTTTGATAACTTTTTGGGCATAATTCCAGATTGCTCTCCAGAATGGTTGGATTCTTTCACAACTCCACCAACAATGCATCAGTGTCCCAGTTTTCCCACAGCCCCTCCAACATTCATCGTTATTTGTTCCTGTCATTTTAGCCAATCTGACAGGTGTGTAATGATACCTCAGAGTTGTCTTAATTTGCATTTCTCTAATCAATAGTGATTTGGAACACTCTTTCATATGAGTGGAAATAGTTTTAATTTCATCATCTGAAAATTGTCTGTTCATATCCTTTGACCATTTATCAATTGGAGAATGGCTTGATTTCTTATAAATTAAAGTCAATTCTCTGTATATTTTGGAGATGAGGCCTTTATCAGAACCTTTAACTGTAAAAATTTTTTCCCAATTTGTTACTTCCCTTCTAATCTTGTTTGCATTAGTTTTGTTTGTGCAGAAACTTTTTAATTTGGTGTAATCAAAATGTTCTATTTTGTGATCAATAATGGTCTCTAGTTCTCCCTTGGACACAAACTCCTTCCTCCTCCACAAGTCTGAGAGGTAAACCATCCCATGTTCCTCCAATTTATTTATGATTTCGTTCTTTATGCCTAAATCTTGGACCCATTTTGATCTAATCTTAGTATGTGGTGTTAAATGTGGGTCCATGCCTAGTTTCTGCCATACTAATTTCCAGTTTTCCCAGCAGTTTTTGTTAAATAATGAATTCTTATCCCAAAATTTGGGATCTTTGGGTTTGTCAAAGATTAGATTGCTATTTTTATTCACTATCTTGTCCTGTGAACCTAACCTATGCCACTGATCAACTAGTCTATTTCTTAGCCAATACCAAATGGTTTTGGTGACTGTTGCTTTATAATATCGCTTTAAATCAGGTACACTTAGACCACCTTCCTCTGACTTTTTTTTCATTAGTTCCCTTGCAATTCTCGACCTTTTATTCTTCCATATGAATTTTGTTGTTATTTTTTCTAGGTCATTAAAATAGTTTCTTGGGAGTCTGATTGGTATAGCACTAAATAAATAGATTAGTTTGGGGAGTATTGTCATCTTTATTATATTCGCTCGGCCTATCCAAGAACATTGAATGTCTTTCCAATTATTTAAATCTGACTTTATTTTTGTGGCAAGTGTTTTGTAATTTTGCTCATATAATTCCTGACTCTCCTTTGGTAGATATATTCCCAAATATTTGATACTATCGACTGTTATTTTGAATGGAATTTCTCTTTGTATCTCTTGCTGTTGGATTGTGTTGGTAATGTATAAAAATCCTGAGGATTTATGTGGATTTATTTTATATCCTGCGACTTTGCTAAAATTCTGAATTATTTCTAATAGCTTTTTAGCAGAGTCTTTGGGGTTCTCTAAGTATACCATCATGTCATCTGCAAAAAGTGACAATTTGATTTCTTCATTTCCTACTCTAATTCCTTGGATCTCTTTCTCGGCTCTTATTGCCAAGGCTAGAGTTTCTAGTACTATATTGAATAGTAATGGTGATAGTGGGCAACCTTGTTTCACTCCTGATCTTACAGGGAAAGGTTCTAGTTTATCACCATTACATATGATGTTTACTGAAGGTTTTAAATATATGCTCCTTATTATTTTAAGGAATAGTCCATTTATTCCTATACTCTCAAGCGTTTTTAGTAGGAATGGATGTTGGATTTTATCAAATGCCTTTTCTGCATCTATTGAGATGATCATATGGTTTTTATTAATTTGATTATTAATATGGTCAATTATACTAATAGTTTTCCTAATATTAAACCAGCCCTGCATTCCTGGTATAAATCCCACTTGGTCATAGTGTATTATCCTGGGGATGATTTTCTGAAGTCTATTTGCTAATATCTTATTTAAGATTTTAGCATCAATATTCATTAAGGAAATTGGTCTATAGTTTTCTTTCTCAGTTTTCGATCTACCTGGTTTAGGTATCAGTACCATGTCTGTGTCATAGAAGGAATTTGGTAGGACTCCTTCAATCCCTATTTTTTCAAATAGTTTACATAGCATTGGAGTTAGTTGTTCTTTAAATGTTTGGTAGAATTCACCTGTAAATCCATCTGGTCCTGGGGACTTTTTCTTAGGAAGTTGGTTAATAGCTTGGTCTATTTCTTTTTCTGAGATGGGACTATTTAAACTACTTACTTCTTCCTCTGTTAATCTGGGCAAGCTATATTTTTGAAGGTATTCTTCCATTTCATTTAAGTTATCGAATTTATCGGCATAAAGTTGAGCAAAGTAGCTCCTAACTATTGTTCTAATTTCCTCTTCATTAGTGGTGAGTTCACCCTTTTCATTTTCAAGACTATCAATTTGCTTTTTCTCTTTCCTTTTTTTAATCAGGTTTACTAAGGGTTTGTCTATTTTGTTGGTTTTTTCATAAAACCAACTCTTAGTTTTATTAATTAATTCAATAGTTTTTTTACTTTCAATTTTATTAATCTCACCTTTTATTTTTTGAATTTCAAGTTTTGTGTTTGTCTGGGGGTTTTTAATTTGTTCCTTTTCTAGCAATTTTAGTTGTAAACCCAATTCGTTGGCCCTCTCTTTCTCTATTTTATGCAGGTAGGCCTGTAGAGATATAAAACTTCCCCTAATTACTGCTTTGGCTGTATCCCACACATTTTGGTATGATGTCTCATTATTGTCATTTTCTTGGGTGAAGTTATTAATTATGTCTATGATTTGCTGTTTTACCCAATCATTCTTTAGTATAAGATTATTTAGTTTCCAATTATTTTTTGGTCTATTTTCCCCTGGCTTTTTATTAAATTTTATTTTGATTGCATTATGGTCTGAAAAGGATGCATTTACTATTTCTGCCTTACTGCATTTGATTTTGAGGTTTTTATGCCCTAGTATATGATCAATTTTTGTATAGGTTCCATGAACTGCTGAGAAGAAAGTATATTCCTTTCTGTCTCCATTTAGCTTTCGCCAAAGATCTATCATATCAAACTTTTCTAGTATTCTATTTACCTCTTTGACTTCTTTCTTATTTATTTTGTGGTTTGATTTATCTAATTCTGAGAGTGCAAGGTTGAGATCTCCCGCTATTATAGTTTTGCTATCTATTTCCTCTTGCAGCTCTCTTAATTTCTCTTTTAAGAATTTAGATGCTGCACCACTTGGTGCATACATGTTTAATATTGATACTGCTTCACTATTGATGCTTCCCTTTAGCAGGATATAATGTCCTTCCTTATCTCTTTTAATTAGATCAATTTTTGTTTTTGCTTGATCTGAGATGAGGATGGCTACTCCTGCTTTTTTGGTTTTGCCTGAAGCATAATAGATTCTGCTCCACCCTTTTACTTTTAGTTTGAATGTCTCATCCTGTTTCAGGTGTGTTTCCTGTAAACAACATATAGTAGGATTCTGACTTTTAATCCAGTCTGCTAACTGCTTCCTCTTTATGAGGCAGTTTGCCCCATTCACATTTATGGTTAGAAGGACTAATTCTATATTGCTTGCCATCCTATTAACCCCTGCTTATGCTTTTCCCCTTTCCTTCCCTTTTACCCTCCTATCCAGTATTAAACTGGTAAACACCACTTGCTTTTCACAGCCCTCCCTTTTTAGTATCCCTCCCCCACCTTAAAGATCCTCCCCTTATTTTACCCCTTTTCCTCGAAATTACTGTATTCCCTTCCCCTTAGCTTACTCCTTCCCTTTCACTTTTCAATGAAGTGGAAGAAGTTTCACCATAAATCGAATATGTCTATTGATACACGCTATGTTCATCTGCCTCCTTTCTTTCTCTCAGATATAATAGGTTACCTTTGCCTCTTCATGAGATGTAGTACCACCACTTTGTACTTTTTTATGATATAATCTCCTTTCCACCTCTATTTTCTAAGACAAATTGTACATATGTTCTTTACATATTTTTTTGACAGAAGTATAGTTCTCAAGATTTCTTTTTACCTTTTTTAGAAGTCTCTTGAGTTCTGTATTTGAAGATCAAACCTCTTATGTAGGTCTGGTTTTTTCATCAAAAATAGATGGAATTCATTTATTTCGTTAAATGTCCATCTTCTTCCCTGGAAAACGATGCTCATTCTTGCTGGGTAAGTTATTCTTGGCTGCATACCAAGTTCCTTAGCCTTTCGGAATATCATGTTCCAGGCCCTGCGTTCTTTTAATGTGGATGCTGCTAGATCCTGTGTTATCCTTATTGTGGATCCTCCATATCTGAATTGTTTTTTTCTAGCAGCTTCCAATATCTTTTCCTTTGTCTGATGGTTCTTGAACTTGGCCACTATATTTCTTGGCGTTTTGATTTTAGGGTCCCTTTCAGTAGGTGATCAATGAATTTTCTCAATGTCTATTTTACCCTCTGTTTCCAAAACGTCTGGGCAGTTCTCTTTGATAATTTCCTCGAAAATGGTGTCCAAGCTCTTTTTTTCCTCCCATTTTTCAGGGAGTCCGATTATTCTCAAATTGTCTCTCCTGGATCTGTTTTCCAGGTCTGTTGTCTTTCTGGTAAGGTACTTGACAGTCTTTTCAATTGTTTCATTTCTCTGGTTTTGCTTGACTCCCTCTTGGTTTCTCCTTGAGTCATTCATTTCTACTTGTTCCAGTCTAATTTTCAATGATGTATTTTCTTCACTCACTTTTTTTATATCTCTTTGTAATTGTCCAATTGAGTTTTTATCTTCTATGGAATTTTTTTCCATTTTATCCATTTTATTTTTTAGAGAGCTGATTTCTTTTTCCAGCTCACTAATCCTGTTTTCCTTGGAGTTGTTTACCTTTTCCAGCTCACTAATCTTGTTTCTCAATGATTTGATTTCTTTATCCATTCTGTCTTTGAATGCATGGGATGACTTCTCCAGGCTCTCTTGCCAAGCTTCCCTTTCCTTTTCCCATTTCTCTTCCAGCTCTCTTGTGAGAGCCTTTTTTATTTCCTCTATGAGGTTCTTTTGTATTGAGGAGCAGCTTATATCCCTCCCAGGGGATACATCTGGGGACATTCTGTTCCTAGTCTCCTCAGCATTTGAAGTCTGCTCCCTCTCCACACAAAAGCTGTCAATGGTTAGAGCCCTTTTGAATTTTTTATTCATTTTGTCAGAATCAAAGAAAACAAACTGACAAGAGAAGCAATTGGTCTGTTTTGCGGGGGATAGGGCTGGATGTTATTAATGGGCTTCCTCTACAGACTGGGGATAGGGCAGCAGAGAGCCACTAACAGAACAGCAATGACTGTACTGAGTCTGCGCTCTGAGGCTCCGAGAATGCACCGAGTCAGTCCAGGTAGGGGTTGGGGGTGGCCGGGCTCTGAGAGACGCTGGCTTTCTGGGGTTTTAATCTTCACCTCCGGTGTTTACACCCTCTCTGCTGCTCCTGGCTTGCTGCCAAGACGGAGCATCCACACTGGGGCAAAAGCCCTTTCGCAGAAACTGCAGAGATCACACCCCTCCCCCTCCGGTCTGAGCTGTGTGAGCTGCCTGTCTTGCTCTGGCTGTCTGCCCTCAGTCTGCGCCCAGTCTGATTGACCCTCCCCCGAACAAACACAGACCTTTTCTGGCGACTTTCAAGGATGTCTTCTCTTGGTGATAATTTGTGGATTTCTTTCTGGGTCAAGCATTAAGTCAGAGGCTTGTCATGAAGTAAGTTCTGAGAGAAAGCGAGGAGCTCAAGCAGCTGTCTGCCTCCACGCCGCCATCTTAGCCCCACAATTCTCTTTCTTGAATTTGCTTATAAAAGATCTTGAATTTGCCTATAAAAGATCTTCCTCTTCTAACTCTAATTTCTCCAGCATGCCGGCTTCAGCGGTTCCTGGGGCTGCTGCTGCTGCAACTGCTGCTGCCGCCACGGCCGCCGCTACAGCCGCCTCTACATTGCTATATATTTTTGATCTTACAACATGACTGACAAGAAATAGTAATAGTAAGGACAACTATTTTTTATTCAAGTTTTAGTTCTGCAACTAGTGAATTGTATGACTTTATAGAACACAAGCAAATACTTTAGGCATCACTTTCCACATGAAAATGGGGAGGCAGATTTAGTCAGGTGTTCTCCATAGTTTCTTTTAGCTCCAATACTCTGTGATATATCAGAATTGGTCAAAAGTAGAATAAGCAGACTTGAAAAGTAACACTTTTCTCTCCGCTAGAGACTATCAAAGGCTAGATGACCATTTAATAGGTTTATAATTGTAGAGATACTTTTGGAGGACATAAAGGCTAGATGGTTAAGATAACTTATGATTCAAATATCTATCTGTGATCAAAAATGATGAGCAAGCAAACCTTGTGAGTTAACAGAATGATGTCAAATTTGACCTTAATCTGCTCGAGAGTCCTTGAGGAACTTGTCCTCATCCTGTATGGTTCAGTTTCATCAATGAAGTAAATAAAACCATATTTGTCTTTGGGATGCTTATCAAATTTGCAATTTACAGAAATTTATTAGGGATAACTAAAATGTGGAAACATTCAGTCAAATTCAAGTTTTCAAAAGGAATAGAATAATGGCCTGAATCTAACACCAAAATAAAACATAATAGCAGTAAGTATAAAATCCTTCACTTGAACTTTAAAAAATCAACTATAAAAGTGTTGAATGGAAAAAAATATATATACATATATATATATATATATATATATATATATATATAAAGTCTATGTAAAGTATTTATGCAGCATAATTGAATGAGTCTGAATCAGGAATTTGAGGACAAATCATACCTGCATCTTATAAGAATTTGGTCAAATGATTAGCCTTTCTTGACTTTAATTTCTTCATTTATAAACTGAAATTCTAGAGACAGGTTTTCGGTCCTTTCTATTTTTAAATGTTATGCTCCTATGATATTTGAATTTTAGTGGATTATAGGTTCAATGTGAATCAACTATTTGATAAAGCAGTTTAAAAAAATTGATGTATTTTTTTTTTACTCTCCATTGAAAGAATTTAACCAAGATTTAGGAAGGCATGAGCATGTTTATATAAACATCCAAAACATTATATTTAGTTTTGGTTAATAGAGGTGAATATACTCTGGAAGTATGGGATTGAAGGACATCGGATTGTTTAGTTTAAGGAAAAGATTTATAGAGAATACCATCATCATCTTCAAGGCTGACATAAATATAAACCATTAATCTTATTTGATTGGCCACAGAAGATTAGATTAGGAGCAATAAGTGGAAGATGTTGAAGGACATTTAGTCTGGATGCAAAGAAATAAATTAAATTCTCTCCAAAGTAATATTAGTTAGTATAATAGTGGACATACTAAGGATAGATGTTTTTAAAGAACTCATAAGACAGTCTGCTGGACATTTTGTAAAAGAGAAAAGATATGGTTAAACTAAATGCTCTTGGAGAGCTCAGATCCTGTGATTCTGTGAATCTTTTTATTTAAAAGTGAGCTACTTCCTTTTCTTCCCTAGAATAAGATCTTTGATTTCCCCTCCCTCCAGGTAGGAAGTGATGAATATGCATTATCACTCCAGCTACCTCATGACTGTTATTCAGTCATTTCTTCTTGACCCCATTTGAGGTGTTGGCAAAGACACTGCAATAGTTTGTCATTTCCTTCTCCAGCCATTTTTACAGAGGAGAAACTGAGTCAGACAACTTTAACTGACTTGCCAAGGATCACACAGCTAATAAGAGAGACTAGATTTCAATTCAGGTCTTCCTGATTCCAGGGCAAGTGTTCTATCCTGTGCCACTAGCTGCTAACCAGTGAGAAATATCTGCAGTGAAAGGATATTTATTCATTTATCAAGAATTTATTAAGTGTCTACTTTGTGAAAGACACTTGGTAGGCCCTCAGATTACAAAGACAAAAAACAGTCTTGCCCCTCTGGTTGAATATATCATACTGGTAGAAGTAGCAGGTTTTAGTAAACTCAAAAGCACATTCATGTGCACATGTGCACACAGACACACACACACAATGTCTGAGTGTGTGTCCATGTGTGCATGTAATTATATAATTTCAGGAAAGAGACATCAACAACTGTTTGGAGGAGACCAGAAGGAAACTCATGTAGAAGTAATTTTTGAAATGAGACTGGAAAGAAGAAGCTAGGTATTCTAAGAAGCAAAGGGAAGAAGGGAACACGTTCCAGTATATTATACAGGAGACAGTCTATGAAAAGGCATATAAGTGGCAGATGGAATGTCCTATATGAGGAACAGCAAATAAGGCAGTTTGGCTGGAACACAGAGTATGAGGGGGAGTAATTTAAAATCAGTGTGGAAGATAGGTTAGAGTCAGAATGTAAAAGGGCTTCAAATGCCAAATAAAGTGGTAGTTAATTTTTGGTCTTTCTTTTTCATCTCTTTCCTCATTCCTAAAAGATAACCTAGAAGATAATTTTGTACAAAAGTAAGTTAACTAGATATCTGTGTAAAAAAGTGACTGTTAAAGTGAGGTTACTAGTTTATAGCTCATTCCATGCCTAGAAAACACTTATTGCTTTGCTGGAATCTCCCTTCCCCCACCCCCCTCCCCCATATTCTGGATAGTGACTTAGTCAGATTTAGTTCTCTATATAGACTACTGGAAACATTAGACTATCACTGAATCATTTATATGGTTAAATTGTGTGTGTGTGTGTGTGTGGGTGGGTGGGTGGGTGGGTGTGCGTGCGCATTTGTGTGTGTAAAATAGAAGAACAAAGAGATCTCAGAGGTATAATTTGAGTATTTTAACTCTATTTGTACCAAATATAATATAAATATGTGACAAAAAATAAAACTTAATCAAGTGAAAGCAGCAATATTCTGAATTTGATTACTAATATTTTAAAATATTATTTATAATTTTTTGACAGTATATATGCATGAGTAATTTTTAAATAGCATTATCCCTTGTATTCATTTTTCCAAATTATCCCCTCACTCCCTCTACTCCCTCCCCTAGATGACAGGCAATCCTATACATTTTACATTTGTTACAATATAACCTAGATACAATATATGTGTGTAAATACCATTTTCTTGTTGCACATTAAGTATTGGATTCCGAAGGTATAAGTAACCTGGGTAGATAGACAGTAGTGCTAACAATTTACATTCACTTCCCAGTGTTCCTTCTCTGAGTGTAGTTGTTTCTGTCCATCATTGATCAACTGGAAGTGAGTTGGATCTTCTTTATGTTAAAGATATCCACTTCCATCAGAATACATCTTCATACAACATTGAAGTGCACAGCAATTTTCTGGTTCTATTCATTTCACTCAGCATCAGTTGATGTAAGTCTCTCCAAGCCTCTCTGTATTCCTCCTGCTGGTCATTTCTTACAGAGCAATAATATTCCATAACCTTCATATACCATAATTTACCCAACCATTCTCCAATTGATGGACATCCATTCATCTTCCAGTTTCTAGCCACTATGAAAAGAGCTGCCACAAACATTTTGACACATACAGGTCCCTTTCCCCTCCTCAGTATTTCTTTAGAATATAAGCCCAATAGCAGCAATGCTGGATCAAAGGGTATGCACAGTTTAATAACTTTTTGGGCATAGTTCCAAATTGCTCTCCGGAATGGTTGGATGCTTTCACAACTCCACCAACAATGTATTAGTGTCCCAGTTTTCCCACATTCCCTCCAACATTCATCATTATTTGTTCCTGTCATCTTAGCCAATCTGACAGTGTGTAGTGGGTTCTCAGAGTTTTCTTAATTTGCATTTCTCTGAACTGTACTATTTGGAACACTCTTTCATATGAGTGGATATAATTTCAATTTCATCATCTGAAAATTGTCTGTTCATATCTTTTGACCATTTATCAATTGGAGAATGGTTTGATTTCTTATAAATTAGAGTCAGTTCTCTATATATTTTGGAAGTGAGACCTTTATCAGAACCTTTAACTGTAAAAATATTTTCCCAATTTGTTACTTCCCTTCTAATCTTGTTTGCATTAGTATTGTTTGTACAGAAAGTTTTTAATTTGATGTAATCAAAATCTTCTATTTTGTGATCAATAATGATCTCTAGTTCTCCTCTGGTCATAAATTCCTTCCTCCTCCACAGGTCTGAGAGGTAGACTATTCTCTGTTCCTCTAATCTATTTATGATCTCATTCTTTATGCCTAAATCATGGACCCATTTTGATCTTATCTTGGTATATGTTGTTTAATGTGGATCTATATCTAATTTCTGCCATACTAATTTCCGTTTCCCAACAGTTTTTTTTTTTTCCAAATAATGACTTTTTATCCCTAGTGATGGTATCTTTGGGTTTGTCAAAGACTAGATTGCTATAGATGTACCCTTTTGTCCTTTGTACCTAATCTGTTCCACTGATCGACTGTTCTGTTTCTTAGCCAATACCAAATGGTTTTGGTGACTGCTGCTATATAATATAGCTTTAGGTCAGGTACACCTAGACCACCTTCATCTGACTTTTTTTCATTAGTTCCCTTGCAATTCTCGACCTTTTATTCTTCCATATGAATTTTGTTGTTATTTTTTCTAGATCATTAAAATAGTTTCTTGGGAGTCTAATAGGTATAAAACTAAATAAGTAGATTAGTTTGAGGAGTACTGTCATCTTTATTATATTTGTTCGGCCTATCCAAGAGCACTGAATGTCTTTCCAATTATTTAAATCTGACTTTATTTTTGTGGCAAGTGTTTCGTAATTTTGCTCATATAATTCCTGACTTTTCTTTCTTAGATGGATTCCCAAATATTTTATACTCTCAACATTTGCTTGGAATGGAATTTCTCTTTGTATCTCTTGCTGTTGCATTTTGTTGGTGATATATAAAAATGCTGAGGATTTATGTGGATTTATTTTGTATCCTGCAACTTTGCTAAAATTCTGAATTGTTTCTAATAGCTTTTTAGCAGAGTTTTTGGGGTTCTTTAAGTATACCATCATGTCATCTGCAAAAAGTGATAGTTTGATTTCTTCATTTCCTACTCTAATTCCTTGAATCTCTTTCTCGACTCTTATTGCCGAGGCTAGAGTTTCTAATACTACTTTGAATAGTAATAGAGATAGTGGGCAACCTTGTTTCACTCCTGATCTTACTGGGAAATGTTGCAGTTTATTTCTATTGCATATTATGCTTACTAACGGTCTTAAATATATGCTCCTGATTATTCTAAGGACTAGTCCATTTATTCCTATACTCTCAAGAGTTTTTAGTAGGAATGGATGTTGGATTTTATCAAATGCTTTTTCTACATCTATTGAGATAATCATATGATTTTTATTAATTTAATTATTAATGTGGTCAATTATACTAATAGTTTTCCTAATATTAAACCAGCCCTGCATGCCTGGTATAAATCCTACTTGATCATAGTGCATTATCTTGGGGATGATTTTCTGAAGTCTTTTTGCTAATATCTTATTTAAGATTTTATCATCAATATTCATTAAGGAAATTGGTCTATAATTTTCTTTCTCAGTTTTCAATCGACCTGGTTTAGGTATCAGTACCATGTCTGTGTCATAAAAGGAGTTTAGTAGGACTCCTTCATCCCTTATTTTTTCAAACCGTTTATATAACATTGGGGCTAATTGTCCTTTAAATGTTTGGTAGAATTCACATGCAAATCCATCTGGTCCAGGGGATTTTTTCCTGGGGAGTTGATTAATAGCTTGTTCTATTTCTTTTTCTGAAATTGGACTATTTAAGCAATTTATCTCCTCCTCTGTTAATCTAGGAAGCCTATATTTTTGGAGGAAGTCATCCATTTTACTTATGTTATCAAATTTATTAGCATAAAGTTGGGCAAAGTAACTCCTTATTATTTCTCTAATTTCCTCTTCATTGGTGGAAAGATCCCCATTTTCATTTGTAAGACTAACAATTTGATTTTCCTCTTTCTTTCTTCTGATCAGATTTAGCAAAGGTTTAATCTATTTTATTGGCATTTTCATAAAACCAACTCTTGGTTTTATTTATTAATTCAATAGTTTTTCTACTTCCAATATTATTGATTTCTCCTTTTAATTTTTGTATTTTAAGTTTGATTTTTCATTGGGGGTTTTTAATTTGATCTTTTTACATTGCAGGCCCAATTCGTTAATCTTCTCTTTCTCTATTTTCTTCAAATAAGCCTCTGAAGATATAAAATTTCCCCTTATTACCACTTTAGCTGCATCCCACAGGTTTTGGTATGATATCTTATCATTGTTATTATCTTGGGTTAAATTATTAATTGTTTCTCTAATTTGCTGTTTCACCCAGTCATTCTTTAAGATGAGATTATTCATTTTCCAATTACTTTTTTGGTCTATTTACCCCTAACTTCTTACTGAATGTAGCTTTTATTGCATTGTGATCTGAGAAGAAGGCATTTATTATTTCTGCCTTCCTACATTTAATTTTGAGATCTTTATGTCCTAATATATGGTCAATTTTTGTATAGGATCCATGAACTGCTGAGAAGAAAGTATATTCCTTTCTATTGCCATTCAGTTTTCTCCAAAGGTCTATCATACCTAGTTTTTCTAATGTTCAATGGACTTTTTAAATTTCTTTCTTATTTGTTTTGTGGTTTGATTTGTCTAAATCTGAGAGTGCAAGGTTGAGATCTCCCACTATTATAGTTTTACTGTCTATTTCTTCTTGCAACTCTCTTAACTTTTCCTTTAGAAAGTTAGATGCTATACCACTTGGTGCATATATGTTTAGTATTGATATGGCTTCATTGCTTATGCTACCTTTTAGCAGGATATAGTTTCCTTCCTTTTCTCTTATATTAGATCAACTTCTGCTTTTGCTTGATCTGAGATAAGGATGGCTACCCCTCCTTTTTTAGCTTTACCTGAAGCATAATAGATTTTACTCCAACCTTTTACCTCTACTCTGTATCTCCCTGCTTTAAGTGTGTTTCCTGTAAACAACATATTGTAGGGTTCTGACTTTTGATCTAGTCTGTTATCCATCTGCATTTGATGGGAGAGTTCATCCCATTCACATTTACAGTTAAAATTACTAATTCTGTATTTCCTGCCATCATATTATCCCCAGATTATGCTTTTTCCCTTGACCCTCATGAACCCCTTCCCCAACATTTAATTTATAGACCCCACTTGTGATGCACAGTCCTCCCTTCTTTAGTATCCCTCCCCCCTCCTTCCAAGTCCCTTCCCTTATTCCCCTTTTCCTTTTCCCTTTTCCTCTCCCCCCTTTTAATGAGTTGAGAGAGAATTCTCTGATAAAGAAATATGTCAATTATTTACTCTTTGAGCCTCTTCTTATGAAAGTAGATTCACACAATGTTTCTCTCCCTCTCTAAATTCCCTCAGATATAGTATATTTTCTATGCCTCTTCCTGGGATGTAGTTTCCCTCTTTTTATCACTCCTTCCCCTTTTTCTGATACTACCCCCTTCCCTTTACTACTCCCCTTCTTTTTTATATATCAGTAAAATCAAATTATCCATGCAGACTTTCTATATATCCACAACAGAGATACAGTTCTCAAGAGTTCTGTTTACTTTTTTTTCTGTTTCTCTTCAGTCTTGTGGATGTAGATCAAACTTTTTTTTATGTCTACTTTTTTTCTTAGAAACAAATCGAATTCCTCAGTTTCATTAAATGACCATCTTCTTCCATGGAAGAAAATGCTAAACTTAGCTGGGTAGTTTATTCTTGGTTGCAATCCTATTTATTTTGCCTTTCGGAATATCAGGTTCCAGGCCCTTTGATCTTTTAATGTGGAGGCAGCCAGATCTTGAGTGACCCTCATTGTGTCCCCTTGATATTTGAATTGCTTTTTTATAGCTGCTTGCAATATTTTTCCTTTGTGTGGTAATTCTGCAGCTTAGCCATAATATTCCATGGAGTTCTTTTTTTAGGGTCTTTTTCAGAAGGTGTTCGATGAATTCTTTTGACACCTATTTTCCCTT
Source organism: Sminthopsis crassicaudata (assembly GCF_048593235.1). NCBI lineage: Eukaryota > Metazoa > Chordata > Mammalia > Dasyuromorphia > Dasyuridae > Sminthopsis > Sminthopsis crassicaudata. Next base: position 424,122,909 of record NC_133620.1, read on the forward strand.
CTGTTTCTAATATCTCTGGACTGTTCTCTTTGATTTCCTGTAAAATAGAATCTAGGCTCTTTTTTTTCGTCATAATTTTCGGGAAGTCCAATGATACTCAGATTATCTCTCCTGGATCTATTTTCCAAATCTATAGATTTTCCCAGTAAGTATTCGATGTTATTCTCCAGGTTTTCATTTTTTATTTTTTTGTTTTTTTGTTTTATTTGACTGATTCTTGGGTTCTCAATGAATCATTCATTTCTATTTGTTCCATCCTGATTTTTAATTAGTTATTTTCTTTATTCACATTTTTAGTTCTTTTTGTATATGCCCAATTGTGTTTTTAAATGAATTATTTTGCTGTATTGATTTTTTTTCCATTTCCCTATTTTTTTAGAGAAGTATTTTCTTTTTCCAATTCAGAAATCCTACTTTCCTGATACTTTTTTTTTATCTTTTCCAATTCAGAAATCCTACTTTCTTGAGAATTTTTTATCTTTTCCAATTCAGAAATCCTATTTTCCTGTGATTTTTTAACCAATTCTAATTCACAATTTTTTTTTCCTGGCATCTCCTCTGAATTCTTTATTTTTTCCAACTCAAATTTCAGAACGTTGTTATTCTCTATCATAGCTTCTCTTTCCTTTCCCCATTTTTTCTTCAAACTCTCTTAACTTTTTAATAGTCTCTTCTAGGAGAGAGTTATGTGATTGGGGGGCAGGTATTGTTCCCCTTTAGATTGTTATCTGCTGACTTTTTGCTAATAACTTCCTCGGGGTTGGATACCCACTCTTTCTCTGTGTAGAAGGAATCAATGGTTCTCTTGAGCTTTTTACTCATATTTAAAAAATCTTTTGGGGTCAATTCTTGGGGTAAGAAACTATTTATTTATTTATTTATTTGCTTATTTATTTATTTATTTGTTTGTTTGTTTATTTATTTATTTATTTATTTTACCAGCTTCCTCCCAGAGTGGATGGATGCCACAGGCCCTGGGCCTGAGATAAGAGATAGCTCTGTAGCTGAGAGAGAGTTCCCCTCCCCCTCCCTGGAAGTGCCTCAGAGGTGATTAGTACAGCTGGGGTATGAGGGTTGCCCAGTGAAGGACCCCTCTGTGTGTCCTAGAGACTTCCCTGAGGTCTAAGACTGAACAGTAAAGACGACACAAAGCCTAGCCAATGCATCCTGTGGGGCATGGATATCAACAACTGAAGTGAAAAGCTCCTGCGCTCAATCTGGAAGTGTCTGCCCAGAAACCGCGTTCCCTATTTCAAAGGTTCCGCTTCTCTGGGACTTCTGTGGTTGAGTTCCACAGCCTCCAGCCAAGCCAGGCACTATGTGAATTATATGTTGCCTTGGGCTGTGTCCCCACTTTTCAAGCTCTTAACTACCCTAAGGTGAAGCCCCAGACAGCAGAAGTCAGCTGCACAGCCTTGCTGAGATCTGTTAGGTCACTTCTGCATTGGGTTTGTTCTAGTATCTGGCTTTATATTTTAAAGTGGCTTGATTTCTCTTCTGATCTGCTGTTTTATAAGCAGAGAAGAGCTAACAGCTACCAAATTCTTCTATCTCAGTGGCTTCTCTGATCAGAGATTTCTCCCCAGCTTGATTGGAGCAGTGTGCTAGCACCTAACCATCTGTGCTGGCCTTTTTTCTTCCTCCTCTGGGAACCGACTTTTTCTGTTGAAACTCCAGATTCTCTTCAGCTGGTAAGTCATGCTTCCAGTCCTTGTGGTTTCTATCAGTCCAGCGTTATTTTTGAGGCTGCTTTAACTAATTGGTATTGAGGGAAAAAGGGAGCTCACAAAATCGCATGTTTCTTCTCCGCCATCTTGGCTCCGCCCCACCAATTATTAATTTTTTTTAAATAAAATGATAGATATATTATTTTCAAGTGTCAAAAATATTATTTCTCTTATTATTTTGACCACATGTTCACAAGCTGGGTTTTACTGGTGAGGTTCAGAAAGGAGACAGCAAAAGGTTGGGGTCTGAGATCAGACCAATATTGCAAGATGTATCAAAAGAATTTTCAGTCTTGAACCCATCTTTAAGTCAAAGGGAAACTTTTATTGTAATTGCAACACCAATTGAAGCAGGCTAAGTTACAAAAAAATTAGAAAGAACCAGGAGCAAGGAGACAAATTTATCCAGTTCTTCATGTCACTGATATGCTAATTTTATGGCCTAGAGGTAGAACTAAGGAGTGGTATATACACTATTGTCTCAGGAATTTGGTTATCTATGACAGCAGATTATGATTTTGACAGTCAACAAAATATGTATGACTATCCTAAGGTCAAAAGACTTTAGAATCACACAAATTATTGAACAAAAGTGCTCTAAGTTCAGGGGACCGTATCACTGTTATTTCCTCTAGGACTTATATTCTATCATTACTATGTTTATTTTGATGGTCATGTACTTCATCCTTCTGTGGAGAACGGCTAGATAAAGTGGATTTTAGAAAATGAACATCCTTTTCTTTCCCATTTCAGTTTCTCCTCAGGTATACACACTATATCTTTGAGAACAACAGGAATGCTATGATCTTATGTGTATTGTTTTTTTTTTTTTTTTTCTGTTTAGAAATCAAGATAAGAAGCATTCATTGATCACTAACTATGTGCCAGACACTATGATAAACCCTAGAAATCCAAAGAAAGACAAAATATTTCCTGCTCTCAAGTAATACACAGTTAAATGTTGGAGATGACATGCAAATGATTATATATAAATAAAATATATACAGAGTAAATTATAAATAATCTCAGAAGTAATAAAATTATCCCATAAACCATTTATCACACAATTATATAACCTCTTACATTCTGAGGCATAGTAAACAGACTTCTTTGAAGTTTACATTTCTACTGAAGGCACAGTTGAGTTTGCCAAGCATCCCAAAGAATTTGCAAAAGCATCTTGACCATTAGTTCATTGCTCATTGAGCAGGGTTACAGGCAAAGACATATGAGTTGCCCTCTCTGTCTTTATTGTCTTCCTATCTCCTAAACTCAATTTGTTACTGATTTTCAGTTTTTTTTTTCCCCAAGTTTCTGGTATCCCAAAATTATGTTTAATCTCTTAGCACCTAATCCATCCCAATCCCTTTCCTCTTTATCTTTTTCTCCTAAAAGACCAAGTCAACTTGAAATATCATGCAATGGTTATTTCCTATCCAAACTTCAAATGTAGCTTTTGTTGCTGTATACTCTAGACCCATAGACTTCCAAAGATCATTTATTGGGGGAATCTAAAACATTCAGTTTTGCCCTTCATTCCAAAATAGGTATAATATATCTAGATTAGTGAGTTAATGAGTAAAAGTTCATAAATTCTACTCTTCCAAATCATCCCCAACCAGATTCATATGCCTTCCAGCCATCTACTCCAGGCAACTTTCCCAGAAGTCACTCTACCCTCAATAGATACTAATAAATGCTTTTCATTCATTATTATCACTATTATGGACACACTTAAATGAGGTGCATGTATGTTGATTAATTCATATTTTTGCCAATTTATTTTCACAGCATGTAAGCTTATTGAGAGCAAGGCCTCTTTTATGTTTACCTTTATACTAAGTATATTATGCCCTAAGTGAAATGCCTGACAAATAGTAGGTAATGAATGCTTATTGATTTGAATTGAATTGCAAAGATTCCTATTCAACACTTTAAAATTAAATACAATTTCTGGTTTAAGGGAAAAGGGAAAAAAACTATTAAGCACTAGAAATTTTGGAGTTGGGATATACAATGTGAGGATTTAAAATTTCTCACTCCCAAGCTGTCATCATCATTGCCCTACAGTGAGCACTCAGACAGGTGAACAGAAAATAGCATTGAGACAAATTATATTTCTTTGCATACTCAATGTAATCTAAAACTTAGTTTGAAAATAACACTGATTCATGTAATAGAGTATAACTAACTCTGTCACAAGTTAAAAAAAAGAAGAAAGAAAAAGTTATCTCTGAGGCATTGTTATTCATTTCTATGATGATCATGTTATAATGATGGAAACTTGTGATTTCATTAGAATGGAGACTTCCTGGTGTGGAAACTCTTTTCACTGAGCAAAGCAGTAAATAGATTGTTACATTGCCAGATATAGTATTGAAAATGTAACTACTTTTCCCATTTATATAACCAGTGCTTAGGAGAGGAGGAGCATGAAGGGAGTTTTGGTCTATCTGTGTGAAAGACTGATAGCTTCCACACCCACCACCACCATATCTTCTATGTGACATTCCTCAAGGTGTTAAAATTGTTTTTCTTTAATCATAATAAGGAATATAAACATTGATATAAATATACATATATATATATATATATATATATAATTCATATTATATATATATATATATATATAAATTCACATATACCTTTATATATAATGTATATATTTTATATCATCTAAGATATCTAGATCTTTACCTTTATTTAAACTAATGTGCTATTGTACCATCTGGAAATAGGAGAATTATACAGATGCTAATTTCATGCCTCTCTGGAATAGAATGGCTTCTGCTTGAGGCATTAAGAATCTGTCAGGATCAATGATGGGACACCTTGCATGTTTAGGAATGTCATGCAAATGTCAGGGACTGGAATTTTATAAATTACTAAAATCGTTTGTCCCCCAAGAATTCATAAAACAAAGTCAACCTCACATCAGCTGGTCATTCCACCAGTGGCAGTCATTATCCTGTCATATCTTCCTGTATTTCCCTATGTGTTAGATTGGGGGTAAAGTATAGAAGTATATATTCTATTCTAAGATGAGGAGATACTCTAATAATTTTTATAATTTAGCTCACTTATTTGAGCATACTTGTTAATTAATTATATCTGCACTTAAATTTATTAATGTTAATAATGTATTTTTAATTTTAAAAGCATATTATTATTTTAGGAGTAGATTAGTAACATTTGGGTGAACATTTTTCTTTTGTTTTTTGTTTACTTACTTTTTATTAACAAATATGGATTTGCATATTATATTGAACCAAACTGATACAGAAAAGAACAAAAAGGTAAAAACAAACAGTGATCTTGAAATAATACTCCAATTGGGGAGATAATGTATAAATTTTTGAAAATAGACATACAAAAGAGAAATTTTAGAAACTTTAGAAAGGAAAGACTATTACAGTTAGAGAGAAAGTAGAGGAAGGTATAGTGGACAAGGAAAGATACTCCTATGAAAGAGAAATATAACTTAAGTAGTAAAGCAAACTAGCTTCTTATTACAACAGATGTTGATGAGGAGGAACAATATTACAGCTTTAGGGGATAGTCAGTACTCATACCTAAGAAGGGAAAATGAATTGCCCTGTATTAGGAATAGCAAGTAGACCAGTAGAGTGCTTAGGGGAGTAAAATGTAAGAAGATCAGAATGTTAGAAAAGACGAGGGTAGCTACAGCTTTAAATATAAACAATAGACTAAAAATAACAGGGAGTCAATGAAGTTTTTTGAGTAGGTAGCTAATAGATCAGTATATTATGAACATATCTTTGATAGCTATGTAAAAGATGGGCTGGAATTGGAGTAAAAGATGTAGAATTAAAGTTAAAAAAAACTTTTGTCACAGTCTAGGGGAATGGTGATGATGACCTGAATTAGTGGGAGTGAGTAAAGATATTACAAAATATTGTAAAGATAGAAATGATAAGATTTGGCAAAAGATCAGATGTGAAGTTAGTGAAAGTAAGGAATCAAGGTTGACAGCAAGGTTGTGAGCTTGGATAATTGACACTATTATGATTCCCTGAATTGTAATTGGAAAGTTTAGAAGATCTAAATTTGGAGGAAAAGACTTCAAGTAAGAAAATGGCTCTCACCAAGACACAGAAAAACTCAGTGTGATGTGCTGGTTAGAGACCATTATAGAATCAAGAAAAACTGATTTCAGTTTTGTCTCTCTTATATATAAGTGGAGTGATGATGGACAAAGCACTCATCTTCTCAGTGACTCAGGAAATTCTAATACTGTAAAGTGCAAGGGGCAGAGGAATAAATTAGATTCTCCAGTAGAAATAAAAACAACAATAAATAATGCCAATATTCCATGTATGGAATAGAAGAAAGATTCATAGATTTGGAGTCCAAAGATTTGGCCTAGCCACTTTACTACTGGTTTAACCTTGGAAAAGTAAATTAAGGTAATTACATTCCAATTTTATCATCTATAAGGTGATGCTGTACTACTTAATTCAAAAAGTTATTGGTAGCATCATGTGAAATGATGCATATAAAGAGGATTTTATATATTTAATATATACTATTTTTCTAATTACATGTAAAGACAATTTAAACATTATTTTTAATATTGAGTTATAATTTCTCTTCTTCTTCCCATCTCCTCCCCGAGAAGGCAAACATTTTGATGTCATATGTGTGCAGTCTTGTAAAACATGTTTTCATATGATCCATGTTGTGAAAGAAGAAATAGATAAAAACCCCAAACAAACAAAAACTAAAAATATTATATTTTTATTTACATTTAAATATTACCAGTTATTTCTCTGATGTGAATAGCAATCTTCATTATTCATCATTTTCGCTCTAATTTTCCTTTGAAATTAACTGTTTATCAGAGTTGATCATCACATAATTTTGCTATTACTATATTCAATATCTTCTGGTTCTTCTCACTTCACTTTGATCAATTCATGCAAATCTTTACAAGTTTATTCTGAAAATATTTCTTATAGCATGACAGTATTTTATCATAATCATATAGCAAATTCAGCCATTCCCTAAATGAAGGGCATTCCCTCAATTTTCAGTTCTTTGTCTCCACAAAATAAGCTGCTATAAATATTTATACAAGTAGAACTTTCTCCCTTTTTGTCTCTTTGGAATATAGATGTAATCATCGTATTTCTACATCAAAGGGTATGCACAGTCTTATAACTTTTAGGGCATAGTTTCTATAACTCTCCAGAATGATTAAATCAGTTTCTAACTTCACCAACAGTGAATTACTCAATATTCCCATATCTCTTTCCAACATTTATCATTTTCCTCTTCTGTCATGTTAACCAATCTGATAGGTGTGAAGTGATATCTCAAAATTGTTTTAATTTCCCATTTCCCTAATCAATAGAAATTTAAAGCAATTTTTCATATTACTATAAATAGATTTGATTTCTTTATCTGAAAACTGCTTATTCATATTACTTGACCATTTATCAATTGGGGAAAGACTTGCATTCTTATAAAATTTACTCTTTACATATTTGAGAAATGAGGACTTTATCAGAGAAAATGGTTTTCTGCTTTTGTTCTAATGTGTGACATTCATTCTGTTTATCTATAACATTTTTAAATTTAATGTAGTCAAAATTAATCATTTTACATTGCACAATACTCTCTATCACTTGTTTAATTAGAAATTCTTCCTTTATCCATAGACCTCATAGTTAAATTATTTCACTCTCCTCTAATTTGCTTATGGTATCATCTTGTATGTCTCAATCATATACATATTTTGACCGTGGTACATAATGTGAGATGCTGATCAATACTTAGTTTCTGCCAAACTATTTGCCAATATGACCAGAAATTTTTGTCAAATAATGAGTGCTTATCACAAAAGTTAGAATTTCTGTATTCTTCAAATACTAGATTACTAAAGTAATTACTATATGTATGGTATCCCCAATGAACTTCATTGATTCATCATACTCTTAATGGCAAATGGTTTTGATTTTTATTGCTTTATAATATAATTTGAGATCAAGTACAACTATACCACCTTCCTTTAATTTTTTTCTCTGATATCCTTGATATTTCTGACCTTTCTGATGAATTTTATTATATTTTTTCTAGTTCTATGAAATTATTTTTGGTGGTTTGCTTACTATGACAATGAATAAGTAAATCAATTTAAGTATAGTTGTCATTTTATTATATAGGCTCAGCCTATCCATGAGCAATTAACATTTTTCTAATTTTTCTACATCTGGCATTTTATAACTATTCATATAGTTCCTAGGTTTGACTTGACAGATAGACTTCCAAGTATTTCATATTGTCTAAAGTTATTTTTCAGTTAAATTTCCCTTTCCATCCCTTGCTGCTAGACTTTGTGGTAATACTTAGAAATAGCTATGTTCATCATTGATTTGAAGTTATATGTGCATCATCTTTTTTATTATACTATATTATGGAAATGTTTGTTTTATTCCATGAATTAAAAATGAACTAATTTAAAACAGAAATGCTAATGATCTATATGAGTTTATTTACATGCTGTAACATTGCTAAAGTTCTACAAATAACAAATCTGCTTATTTCTGAATGATTTTTAATTATTTCAAATAGTTATAGGTTTTTTAGTTGATTCTCTAGGATTTACTTAGCATGCCCTCACATCAACAGCAAAATCCTAGTGTTGTTTCCTCGTTGTCTATTTTAATTCTCTCAATTATTTCCTTATTTCTATAGTTACAATTTCTAGTACAGTATTGAATAATAAATATGATAATGTGCATCCTTGCTTCACCTCTGATCTTATTGGGAAGACTTCTAGCTTATTCTCTTACAGTTGATTCTTGCTAAAGATTTTAGATAAATGTTGTTTATCATTTTAAGTCCCATTAATTCTTCTGCTTTCGAGTATTTATTTATATGTGTATTTTTAAAAGGTTTTTTTTGCATCTTGTGAAGCAATCAAATGATATTTTTTGGTTTTTATATTTATGTTGATGGTTTCCAGAATAAAAGTTTTTAAAAGGTAAAAAGCTCTGTCATCATCATATTTATCAACAAGTACTTAAAAGCCCCTACTTTGTTTTAGACATTATACTACTACAGATATAAAGATAAAAACAAATCCTTATTCTCAGAGAGCATACAGAGGAGCAAATAACATATTACCAATTCTATACAACTTATATATACTATAAATAGGAAGCTAATAATAATAGCTAGCATTTGTATGAAACAAATGTATGTGTATGTATATGATAAGCATTGAGCTAATCATTGTATAAGGTACAATCTAATTTATTCTTCACAAAAACTTTGGAGTTAGATACTACTGTTTCTTCCATTTTACAATTCAGGAAACCAAGGCAAAAAGATATTAATTGACCTGCCCATCATCAAAAAGGTAATAAATTATCTGAGACTATATTTGAATTCAGATTTCTTTGATTCCAGAGCAAGTTTTAACTGCCTCTGTATAGCTTGACAATAACTATGATGAGTGCTTTTAATTTTGAAAAGTGTTTTCCCTACAAAAATAGATATTTAGCTTTGTCAATGTAAAAAAATAATTATAAATCTTATAGGCATTACTATGGTAATTTTGTCATTGAAAATACTTGTATTCAGAGGTATAATCAGAGGAACTCAGACTTCCCTGGAGTCAATCATTCAGTAAACATTTATTAAGTACCTACTATTTGCCAGCCACTTTTCTAAGTGCTGGGGATACAAGAAGCAAGCAAACAAAAAATGTTTCTCTTAAAGGAGTTCACAATCTAATGGGGAAGCATCATTAAATATGTTAACAAACTCTGGCACATATATCATAGAATAAAGGAATAACAAATGAAAATTTGTAGGAATTCTTCACCTGCATCAATTAATTTCATTGTTTTTGTTTTATATTTCGGTAACTATGTCAATATAATTGTTTTACTTTAAAACTATATTTTATATACTTAAAATAATTCTCAGAAGGCATCAATATGCCAAAGGTGTTCATGGCACCAAAAACCCCTGATAAAGCACTTAGCACTTAGTACTATATCTATTAAGTTCATTTATTTTCTACAACTAGCATGTAAAAGAGTAATCACAAATCTTGCTATCTTGGACCCTTTTATTTATGAGGAAATGAAAGCACAGAAGTGAACTTATTTGTTCATGCTCATATAAGTAGTATGGGAGACAACATTTGAATCCAAGTTTCTCCTGACTGAATGTCCAATGCGCTTTTCATTATATCACATTGTGGCTTCATAGAATGGCCCAAGTGGAAGGATTTCAGGAAGCCATTTCCTCCAATGCCTATTAATATATTAATCCTCTCTCCAACGTCACCAAAATCCGGTCATCCAGTTGTCTTTTGAAAATTAACAGGGACAATAAATCCATTAGCTATAAAGAAATTTATGTGCAACACAATACGTGTATGTATGTATATATGTGTATACATATTTGTATACACATGTAACAAATGTATGCTATATAATATCCATCATAAACACATGCATTATCAGTGCCTACTATGTAGCAAGCACTGCACTAAGCAATATAAAGAAAGGCAAAATATAGTCCCTGGGCTAATGGAACTGAGTTTAATGTGGAAGAATACATGCAATTAACTCAATAAAACATGATATGCATAAAACAAATTGGATTAATTCTCAGAGTGCAGGCACAAAATTTCTTGCAGAATGTGGGAATTCAGATAAGACCTGAAGATAACCAGATAAACTAAAAGATATAGATGAGAAGTGTTTTTGGCAAAAGAAAAAGTAAATGGAAATATTCAGAATAGGGAAAAGGGATATTATTGCAAGTAAAAGAAAGAAGGCAACTTTAATTTGACCACAAAGTATATGGAGGAACTCTGTTTTTTGTTTTTGTTTTTTGCTTTTTGCCCTTTTTTTAGAGGTGATAGGATAGCAAATATGTCTTAGAAATATCAATTTGGTAATTGAGTAAAGGATGGATTGGAGGGAAGGTGGGGATATTTGAGGCAGGGGAAAAAACCCAGCAGATTATTATAATAGATTAGCAATGATGTGATTGGGTTTTTATCAGGCTAGAGGCAATGTCAGAGAAGTGTAAGGCACATATACAAGATAGTATTTAGACAGAATTGGGAATGGTGACTAATTGGATGTGGAGGGTGAGAGTAAAGAGTTGAGGATGATACCTAGTCTATGACCCTGAATGACTAGGAGATAGTGGTACTTTCCACAATAAAAAGGGAAGTTCAAAATTGGGGAGGACTTAGAGAAAAAGAAGAGTTCAGTTTTAGACAAGTTAATATTAAAATATAAGTTGTAAATATATGACTAGAAGGTAGGAGAGAGGCTAGGGCTGGACAAATAGTTATGAAGTTGTAAAACAAATAGTTATGCATAGAGAAGAAAACTTAAACTATGTTTAAATGCATCATATATGTAGATGTAATGTGAGTATTCATTTTATGTGTAGTAGAGAGGGGTTTAACAAAGAGAACAAAAATTCCTTTCCCTACTAATAAGCAAATTTATAAGGACTTACATTCTAACAGTATTTTGATGGTTAGTGAAAGCATTACGAGCATTCTGTCTCAAAATGATATAAACCATTAGACAAAAAATTTCTATCCCTAAATGTCAGAAACTATGGTTATGGTAGGACATGTGAATTTTCTCTGGGAAACTTTATAATTGCTGGAGTTAGGCTTTTCAGCAATGTCTATAGTTAGTTACCCCTCAGTTTACATGCTAAGTCTTTTAGCAGGAGAATTTGGTTTCAGTATTTATGAACTACAGCAGGCAACGTGTACCTCAGGGCCATGAAAGCAAGTCCAAATGCATTTAATCCAATGTGCCACAGCAGATCTGTTGCCCATGGAAACAAAGACTTCTTTTGACAGGAGCTCACTCAGCAAGGGCTAGAACAACTGATAATCCCATCGATTTCAACCATTGCCCTATTCACAGCTGGTTTCACCAAGGGGAAAGGGGAGAGATGGAGAAATATTCAGTTTCAGTATTATAAGATGGTTTATACCCCATCTAGCATTTAGCTCTCCAGTTTTATCCCTCAGATTTGTATGACAGGAACACTTCCTTGTTTTTAAGTAAATTAATAGAAAGAAAGAGAAAGAAAGGCATGAAGGAAAGAGGAAGGAAGGAAGAAAGGGAGGAAGAAACCGAAATGATTAAAGTGTTGTGCCCTACCCAACCCCCACCATTCTCTGGAAACCCTTTCCAGTAGTAGACAGAGACTACTAATTTGATGCCTGGTTAGATGGTGTCCATTGAATTTGAAAGGACCAAATTAATATCTTTATGTTGTTGTCAATGTGTAGTGTACATGTGTATTGTTTCTCCTGACCTCAGAAAGACTATGAGAGTACATGTGTATTGTTTCTTCTGACCTTCTTGTGATTGTTTGCCTTGTGTGAGGTTCTCTGTAAAACAGTTTTTTAAGCAAACCAAAATTCATATGGAAGTGGTTTAATTTTCTGGCATGGCACTGGTATACTGTCCAAGTTTCACAGGCATATAATCTATTCAATAAATTAATATTTTACTACAAATATAGCAGGTTTTCAGCTACTAATCAAAAGGTTAGTTTGTTGTTTCAAAATTTAAATCTCATTGGAAGTGGTGAAAACTAATGTTTTCATATATGTGTGTGTACAATGTTGTTATTGAGTCATTTTTTAGTTATGTCCACCTCTTCTGGACCCCATTTGGGGTTTTCTTTTTATTTATTTCTTTGTTTTTGAGAGTTAAATGACTTGCCCAGACTTTTACAGATGGTAAGTGTTACAGGATGGACATGAACCCAGGTGTTCCTGACTCAGGTACTCTATCCACTGCATCATGTAGGTGCCCTTCCTTGGGGTTTTCTTGGCAAAAATACTGAAATGCTTTTCCATTTCTTTTTTTAATAACAAGAATTTATCATTTATTTTTTAAAATTTTATTTATAATTTTTGACAGTATATATGCATGAGTAATTTTTTTATAACATTATCCCTTGTATTCATTTTTCCAAATTATCCCCTCCCTCCCTTCCTCTACTCCCTCCCCTAGATGACAGGCAATCCCATACATTTTACATGTGTTACAATATAACCTAGATACAATATATGTGTGTAAATACCATTTTCTTGTTGCACATTAAGTATTAGATTCCGAAGGTATAAGTAACCTGGGTAGATAGACAGTAGTGCTAACAATTTACATTCACTTCCCAGTGTTCCTTCTCTGGGTGTAGTTGTTTCTGTCCATCATTGATCCACTGGAAGTGAGTTGGATCTTCTTTATGTTGAAGATATCCACTTCCATCAGAATACATCTTCATACAATATTGTTGTTGAAGTGTATAGTGATCTTCTGGTTCTGCTCATTTCACTCAGCATCAGTTGATGTAAGTCTCTCCAAGCCTCTCTGTATTCCTCCTGCTGGTTATTTCTTACAGAGCAATAATATTCCATAACCTTCATATACCATAATATACCATATACCATAATGTCTCCAATTGATGGACATCCATTCATCTTCCAGTTTCTAGCCACTACAAAAAGAGCTGCCACAAACATTTTGGCACATACAGGTCCCTTTCCCCTCCTCAGTATTTCTTTGGGATATAAGCCCTGTAGTAGCACTGCTGGATCAAAGGGTATGCACAGTTTGATAACTTTTTGGGCATAGTACCAAATTGCTCTCCAGAATGGTTGGATTCTTTCACAACTCCACCAACAATGTATTAGTGTCCCAGTTTTCCCACATCCCCTCCAACATTCATCATTATTTGTTCCTGTCATCTTAGCCAATCTAACAGATTGTCTTAATTTGCATTTCTCTGATCAGTAGTGATTTGGAACTCTTTCATATGAGTGGATACAATTTCAATTTCATCATCTGAGAATTTTCTCTTCATATCCTTTGACCATTTATCAATTGGAGAATGGTTTGATTTCTTATAAATTAGAGTTAGTTCTCTATATATTTTGGAAATGAGACCTTTATCAGAACCTTTAACTGTAAAATATTTTCCCAATTGTTACTTCCCTTCTACTCTTGTTTGCATTAGTATTGTTTGTACAGAAACTTTTTAGTTTGATGTAATCAAAATATTCTATTTTGTGATCAATTTTCCATTTCTTTCTCTAGCTCATTTTACAGATGAAGAAAATGAGGCAAACAGGGTAACATGACTTGCAAAGGGTCAAACATCTAGAAAAAGGCTGAAACTGAATTTAAATATATAAAGAGGAATTTTCCTACCTTCAGAATTGGCACTCTACTGTGGCATCTAGCTACTCCATTTTTGTGAATACATGTACATGTAATACATACACATTAATGCAATGTTTGATATATTTTTCATTTATGATATTTTTGTTATATACTATGAATATGACATACACAGTCAATAAATTAATTGATATTTGTTTAGTACCTACTATATTCCATATACTGTGTTAAGTGCTAGGATATGAAATCTTGGAGGAAAACCCAATTTATACCAAACAATTTTCTGTAAGCAAAGGGTCCATTATTTTAAAATAATTTCACAGTTCACTTTCTGTTCATTCAAGATGGATTTATTGAATGGAAATGTATTGTCTTTTCTTCTCCCCTTTTTTTTAAATTAAAGCTTTTTATTTTTAAAGCATGTGCAAGGATAATTTTTCAACCTTGGTCCTTGCAAAACCTTGTGTTCCAATTTTTCTCCCCTTCCACCCACCCCTTCCCCTAGATGGCAAGTAATCCAATGTATGTTAAACATGGTAAAAATATATGTTACATCCAACATATGCATACATATTTGTACAATTATTTTGCTGCACAAGAAAAATCAGATTAAAAAGGGAAACAATGAGGAAGAAAATAAAACGCAGTGTTTTTTTTTCTAAAAACAAAATAAGAACTGGTTGGGGGAAAAAAAAAACTGTTAATGAGAGTATACTCCTTGGAAGGCTAGTAGATTTTCAGAGTTTACTTATAAATCTTACTTAAATTTGGAGAAATCCATCTTCTATATCTTAAAATGGACATGATGTGCTCTATTCCTACTTTACAATTATATAGAGGAGGTATATTGGATACAAATCAGATATATTTTCTCGAAGGATATCAGTCTCATGAACTCATTAAAAGTAAGAGTTAGTGGGTACCAAAGAAATTCCTAATCCACTTTCTGCATCAATAGATAGACTTACAGCGATTTGACCAAGGTCAGGAAACTAGCTGATGACACATTTGAAATCTTTACATAGATTTTTTCATGTGGGGTTCCTTTTATTTGTACAGTATATTAAAACACCTTGTAGTTATTTTCTCCAATTTTCTAACAAACTTGCATCACTTTATGCAGCAACAAATATGCTTTCACTGGGACAGAGAGCAGAATGGAGTACACAATTCTAGGTAACTACATGTACTATGAGACATACATTTACCTATATATATATATATATATATATATATATCAGCTGTTTAATATCAAGAAGTAACATAGATATGTTAATATATTACTTTACTTTTCAGGATGCAGTGTTTGTACTGCTGCAACTGTCATAGCAAATATGGAAACATTTGACATAAATTAAACAAGAAGTAACTTAAGAGAAATGTCAGAAAAGGCAAAATGTGGATTTTCAATCTAACTAAAGGTGACTAAAGCCATTTGAATGATTTATTGATAAAGGTGACAGTGGTTAGTGGTAGTTGAAAGAAAGGAAATTGACTTTGGACAAAAATCTTGTCAAGAGATTCAAGATTTTTTTTTTAATTATTGAAATGTACAAGGGGTGTTGAGAATTTCTTTAATTAAAATAAGAGCATTTACAAAATGAAAAATTTGCAATTAAATCATGAACAAAGTACTTTATCATGTGAATTATACTACTTCTATGAAGTTTTTATAAATGAACATGGCTTTCTCCCATTGCAAGAATGCTTCTTTTTTTATTCCTCTCTCTTAGATTCTCTGGCTTCATTAAAGCATCAGGAAAGTCTCACCTTCTATATGAAACCTTTCCCAATTCTTCTTAATTCCAGTGTCTTTTCCTGTTATTTTTTAAAATTTATTTTTCTATGTATAGTTTATTTTATATATTTAATTTGTTTTTCATTAGGTTGTGAACTCCTTGAGGCAGGTACACTTAACAAAATGAAAAACTTCAAATTATGTGGACCAATTTTCTGACACATAATAAGCACTTAATAAATGCTCAGTGACTGATTGATTGACTGACACTACTAAATTATCAAAAAAAAAAAAGCAATTAAACCCACTTTCATGATAGTACAAAAACAAACAAACAAACAAACAAAAAAAAAAAAAAAAACAGAATTTGTGCTGATGTTTTTGTACTGCTTTCAGGAAATGAATTAATAAGATTCATACCTGGATTTTTCAGAAAATAAAATACTTCCAGTGATACCAAATATAATAAAGTCCCAGTAAATTTAAAGTTTCTAATATATATCAAGGAGGAAAATGGAAATGAAGCTTGGATTCAGAAGTCTAACAAAAACCTCAAACTCCTCCATCCAATGCAGAACAAGTAGAAAACTAACAAGAAAAATGTTATGTGTATATTAAAAGAAACATTGAAATCAAAGGTTAATAGGAAGAATGTTTACTACAATGAACATATCACCAGTTTTAATATATAGTTTTGTAGTTGAAATGTGTATGACTACTGATCCAGAAAGTACCCTCGGGAAAAAAAACAAACAAACAAACAAACAAAAAAACTACTTAATATAAGGAAAGGAAGAAAGGAAAGAGAGAGACAGAGATGGAAAAAGAACATTTGTTATAAGAAGGTAGCTACAAAAAGATTTAGCTTCCTCACCAAAAAGGAGAAAGATGATTAAGAAGTATTTTCAAAGCACAAGATAAACAGGTTAAAAACTTTCAGAGATATTTTTGGAACAAATAGACATGATTTTACCAAGCAATTAAAGATGACATAAGGTAAATGCCACTAAATTTAAAGAACACAGATGAAAGCATGATGAAAAAAATGTACAGGAATAAAGCAACTGAACTCATCCAACAATATACAAATAAGGAAGAACTGAATTAAACTATGTGAAGTTGTGTATAATAAAAAAGGGATTAGGAATGAAAATCAGGATCAAGTAATTACTACCCACAACTATAGAAACATCATCATGAAAGAAACCAGACTTTATTGATCAAAGTTTATGCAAGGAAATAGTAGAAACTGTATGACATATCAAGATATCTTGCAAAAATTTAGCATCTATAATCAACAATTTATATCCTTATAAGAAGGATTATGTATTACCTGAAGATCATTACATTTATAAACTAATAAAATAAAAATCCCACATTACAAATGCAGACCTCAAAAATTCCTTAACAACTCAACAAATAAACTGTATTGGAATTGAAACACAATAGCATATAAAACTGTTATTCACACTTCTTTGTTATGGGAACAAAAAAATGGCACATAAGAATATTCCTTTCAGACACTACTAACTCTTAAAAATCCTTGTCTGATAGGAATTGATTCAGATTATATACACTTGCAGCTCAATCCACAAGGTTAAAAAAAAAAGATAAAACTATATATATATATATAGTTAAAATTTGTAGGAATTTATAATTTATCATAGAAATACTAACACTTCTCCCTGACAAGCCACCATGTTATTATCAATGATATATAAATTGACCTTTTAAGCTTCTTATAATTGGGGATTATGCCAGACAACTACTCATAATTCCTCTCTATACAAAAATTTTGCCAGGACCTGTCACCTCAGCTAACTTTATAAGTTATAAGAATTGATTCTTTCTACCAACATGAATAGTAGTGGAACTGGGGAATCATTTTGTATTACCTGGGATGCTCTTGGAGTGGGAACCCAAAAGCTGTGGAGATAATATGGTCTTTACTCTTCTCTCCTTCTTAAAAATGTGATGATGATAATTTACCCCAGCCAGAGAAGAAAAGAGGTTAAACAAAGGAAAAACCATAGCAGGGAATAGCATTAATGAATATTTTGGGGGGCCCTGAAGGAAATGTAATTTAATCTTCAAAAGCCACCCAGTCTTGTTTAACTACAGGTTACTGAGGACAGAAACATATGTTAGTGAAACATAAATACCTCAGTGTGGGGGAAAGATGCTGTATATTTGTAGTATAGCCTTAGAAATGTAGGCATATTTAATAGCACTGGGAAAGAACATGGAAGTACACAATGAGGGAAATACGGAAAAAAGAGACATTAAAACACCAGAAATTCAAGAGGAAGGATTAAACAGAAACACAGAAAAAGTGCAGATAACTCAATAGAGGAATTCTAAAACTAAAAAGAATAATAAATAATAAATCCTCAAATAAGTAACAAAGTTTTCTCAACAAATATAACAGAACAAATATAATGCAAATGAATCACAGAATTTCATTATCACAAGACAACATTAGAAAACAAGGATTGCCAGCATGATTTTGAAGAGAAATGAAATTCACAATGAATATAGATATGTCAGAATAAATATAGCTCTGAATACAGAAGTTTAAAAAAATCACTTAAAAGATTAGAGAACAATGAATGCATTACTTAAAGTTTCATCAATGAAACAAAGAGAGATTAAAGAGATTAAAGATCTGTAATGCAAAAATAGTGAAGTGGATGAAAACCTGACAGAAAAGGGAGAGGATTAATTTAAGATGTAATATGGCAAAGTTGAATCAGTACAAGATTTGGAGTTACAGAAGATCTGGATTCAACATTAACATTGATCCTCTATATGTTAAGTGACCTTAAACAAATTATTAAACTTTTGTTGATCCAAATTAATTCAACTATAGAAACAGGGCATCAGTAAAATGAGCTAGAGAAAAGAAAATGACAAATCACACCAATATATTTTTTTTCAAGAAAACCCCCAAAATAGAGCCAAGATGGCACAAAGTAGACAGTTCTTTATCTGAACTTTTCTTGGCTTGTGTCTGTGACCTCATAGACCTTATATAAGCTCTTGGCAGGAAGAGCTCCATCTCTCTTACAATCTAGAACTTGGTCTGGGGGAGCACTACCCAGATAGGCAGGAGGTCATAGAGTAGATGTGAACCACGTGAATAAAGTCTAAGCTTGTTTGCCAAAACTCTCCGGTGCTCTGTTATGCTTAAAAACTGCTTCCCTATGAGATAGCAGCTGGAGGATTCTGGAGACCTCAAAAGAGAAGTAAGATTGATATTATATTTACCAGTTTCTCTCTGATAGGCCTAGGAATAAGGACCGATTAGCATTAGTTAGGTGAGAATGGGCCTAACAGAGTATCAAGGGAAATAATGGAAAAAAATGCAAAAGAATGTGGTCTAGTTGTACCAGACCTAAAATTATATTATAAAGCAGTGATTATCAAACAATGTGGTATTATCTAAGAAACAGAGTAGTCAATCAGTGGAATAGGTTAGGTTCACATTTCACAATAGTCAATGACTACAATAATCTAGTGTTTGATAAATCCAAAAACCTTAGCTTCTGGGATAAGAACTCACTATTTGACAATAATTGCTGGGATAATTCAAACTTAGTGTGGCAGAAACTAGGTATTAACCCACCCCTAACACTGTATACCAAGAAAAGATTGAAATGGATTCATGATTTAGACATAAAAAGTGATAGTATAAGCAAACTAGAAGAAGAATCTAGAATTAGATCTGTGGAGAAGGAAGAATTCTAGCTGATTAATGGAATACAATATGGATAATTTTGGTTATTTTAAGTTAAAAAATTTAATACAAACAAAACCAATTCAGACAAGAAGGAAAGCAATAAACTGGGAAAATTTGTACATCCAATGATTTTGATGAAGGCTTCTTTTCTAAAATATATAGACTATTGACTCACATTAATAACAATTCAAAACATTCTCCAATTGATAAATAGTCAAAAGATATGAAAAGACAATTTTCAAATGAAGAAATTAAAACCATTTCTAGTCATATGAAAAAAAAAATTCTCTAAATCACTATTAACCAGAGAAATGTAAAGAAATCTCTGAGGTATCCCTATATACTTCTCAGATTGGCTAAGATGACAAGAAAAGATAATGATGAATGATGGGGGGCATGAGCAAAAACTGGGATACTAATACATTATTGTGGAGTTGTGAACTGCTCCCATCATTCTGGAGAGCTATTTGGAACTATGCCCAAAGGGCTATCAAACTGTTATCAAACTTTGATCCAGCAGTGTCTCTACTGGTTCTGTATCCCAAAGAAATCATTAAAAAAGACAAAGGATTCATATGTGCAAAAATGTTTGTGGCAGCCCTTTTTGTAGAAACTTACATGAACTGATGGTAAGTGAAATGAACACAACCAGTAGATCATTATACATGGCAACACCAAGATCATATGATGATCTCTTCTGATGGACATTGTTCTCTTCAATGATGAAAAAATTCAGATCAATTCCAAAGGTCTTGTGATGAAAAGAGACATCTGCACCCAGGAATGGAATTCTGGGGACTGAGTGTGGGTCATAACATAGTATTTTCATTTTTTTTTTTGCTATTGTTTTCTTGAATTTTCTTTTCTTTCTTCCTTTCTCCCATTTTATCTGATTTTTCTTGTACAGCATGATAATTTTGGAAATGGGCATAGAAAAATTATACATTTAATATATATTCCATCACTTGCAATCTATGGGGGGAAAGGGAAGAAGAACAAATTTGGGAGCAAAATTATGCAAAGATAAATATTTAAAATTATAAATATATTTTGAAAAGAACCTTTAATATTGATAATAAAATTTATTAATAATAAGAAAACTTCAGTTACAACTAATTTAATAAATGACTAAATAACAAAACTACATAAAAGGAAGCAACATTGTAATTAAATGTCATAATTCAAATGATAATAAATTATGGAAAGAGATTAAAACTAAAAGAAATATAACATAAGATTATTTCTACATCTCTCAGAAAGAACGAAATGTTATATTCTGAAAAGGGAAATACTTCAAGCTACATGCCAAATTATATTCCCTATAGACTTGAACACAGTAATAATCCAAAAGCAAAGAAGAAGGTAAAGGATAAGGGAAAGAAATGTAAAGAGAGAAAGTTTAAAGATATAAAAATACAGGTAAAATAATTTACTTAATTTACAAATCTCTCTCTCTCTCTCGCTCTCTCTCTCTCTCTCTCTCTCTCTCTCTCTCTCTCTCACATATACACACATATACACACCCCACTAGGGAAACTAAGATATAATGTTCTTCAAGTGTAATGTTCTTCTGTTCGGTTCTCTTGGGGTCTCTGGAGGCAGCCTTTGTTTCAGTTCAGTAATCACCACAAGGGTAGCCAGGTGTTAAAGTCCAAATACTTTATTGTCTCCTTCAAAGTCCTATCTCCTTCACATGGAGCTTGGCTAGTTTTCTGGAGGCCTTTTGGAGTCTGGGTTTCAGTAGAGAAGCAAAGGAAGAGAGCCTGCCACCAAGGTGGTGTGAGATGAAGTGAATGAATCTCTCTGAGTCCAAAGGTTTGTGTTTCAACCTCCAGCCATCACAAAGGTGGATGATGGAAGGAATCTCTCTCAGTCTTTGCTGGCTGTTATATACTCCATTATTATAGGTGTGAATCTTGTGGCACTATATTAAGTACTAAGTACATGTACTGAACTAGAGAACTGTTAAGCATCATGCTAAACCATTGTCTTTATCAATTCCACTAACTTAGCACCTTGTAAGAATCCTTGTTTCAAATTCAGAGTTCTGGCCCATAACAATCAAGGAAAGAAACTATGACATTAATAAATGCTCTTTCTTTTTAAGTAAATAAGAAATATAAACAATGGCCCCTGTGATCAAATAGAGGGTCATAAATAGATCTTTAAAATTACACAAGGGAATATATATGTGTGGTATGTGTGTGTGTGTGTGTGTGTGTGTGTGTGTGTGTGTGTGAGATATTTAAGGCAAAGTTTAAGGAATCAGAGCAGTGAATGCCAAAAGTAGCACTCCTTAAAACTAAAAATATTCCTCCAGATGAATCAACATATTTTGTAAATCTAAACTACAGAATTATAAAATGCATAAATGGAGAGTGGAGCAATACAATATAGGAAAAAATGGACTCTATACTTTTATTAAGTTCGTGAACAAATAAATTAAACAAAGAATAAATAAGGATGTAGAACACAAATTAGACAATAAATTTTATTAAAGATAGGAATGGATGAGTATTAGTGAAAAACCCAAATAAAAAATCTATTGTTAGAAAATATAGCAGAATAAATTTGACCATTCAAGCAGGAGAGAGAAAAATGAGTAAATTTTAAATAGTGGTATAGCGGATAGAATGAAGAGTCTGGAGTCAGGAAGACTCCTCTTCCTAAGTGCAAATATAGCATCAAAATCTTACTAGCTGTGACCCTGAGTAAGTCATTCCTAACCCTATTTCCCCTCAGTTTCTTTTTCTATAAAATGAGTCTGATGTATATCTGGCATCACTTCTGCATTTTCTATTGTAAGACTTCACTACAGCCTCGGTTTTGAACATATAACATGAGAACTTCACAATATGCATGCTGTCACACCATGAATGATGTTTCCAGAAACACTTCAACTCACATTTGAGACTATGGTATGTTATGAATTGCAGTATTTTTGCTGTACACACAGTTTTCTGCTCTTACAAAAAGCATAATAGTTTTATCTGTGAAAAATAAAGATAATATTTTCCCATCATTCCTTTGCATGTATCAAATCAGTGTATCTTTGGATTGTATTGCATTAGAATGTTTATGTTAACAATTGTTATCTCCTTCTTTTGCAGAAACATAAATATTTAATTTCAGAAAGTAAAGACAAAAGTACTTTAATAATATTTCTCTGCAAACACTGCTGTATTTTAGGGTGAATTTTTTTTTTCTTTATGAATAAGAGGCTAAATTTAGACAGAGGAGGTAAAAATACTGATGACTGTGAGGCAGAATCTTGGCTACAAGATTGTAGTTCATCTAAATTGAAAAGAAAAAGAAAATATTTAAAATCATTTTTCTATATGGATTTATTCCTAATAATAATGAGTGCATAAATCTCTTTGATTAATTTGTAATGAAGTTTTGGCTGTGGAGATCTTGAAACCAGGCAAACTAAAACAACATCTTAATAACAAGTATCCAAGTTACTACAATAAACTAAAGGAATATTTTGATTGGTTTTTAAAATCTTAAAATAAGATTTTCTACTGTTAAATAAAAGTATTTACTTGTATCTTATAAAATGCTTATTATAAAATAATTTAATTATTAATTAAATCATTTGATAAATAAAATTAATAATTGAATTCATAAAATTAATACATTTAATTATTACTAAATAAATTATTGTTTAATTGCAAAAAAATAAAAAAAAACTATACAGGATATAAGATCTCATATTATCTGCTGCTATTAACATGTCAGAAATAGTTCATGGAAAAAAGTATGTGGATGAAATTTGTAAAATTCCATTATCCAATGGTACTATTTACAAAATAATTTCTAAAATTAGTAATGACCAATTTCAGCAAGTTATTCCCTTGCTTAAGAAAAGCTCAGGTCAAGAGAATCTGAGTTCAAATGTGATCTCAGACACTTAAGACTTCCTAGCTTTGTGACCCTAGGCAAATAGGCAAATTACTTAAGCTCAGTTGCCTCAGCAAAAAAAAAAAAAAAAAAAAAAAAAAAAAAAAAAAAAAAGAAAAAGAAAAAGAAAAAAAGAAAGAAAGAAAAAGAAAAGAAAACCTCAAACTTTGCAAATTCATTTAGATGAAACAACTGATATTTCTAACATGGCACAGTGGTTATTTTGTGTAAAAAATGTTTATAATATGAGAAGTTACTGTTTTATCGCTCTTTGGAAAGGCACAAAAGAGGGAAATATATTTTTCTCAATCTATGAATTTTTTACAAAGAAGCTTTCCAGTGGGAAAATTGCATTAGAATTTTTATAGAAAATACTGGAGCAACAATGAGAATATTGAATTTGTAACAAAAATTAAAGGTGATAGAAATAAACATCATTTTTACTCAATGCATGATCCATTGGGAGATTCTTATAGCTAAAAAACATCACCAGGGTTAGATGTTATGTTACATGTATGTATGTGTTTATCTAAAAACAAAATATCTGCTACCTAAAATCAAAACAGCCGGTATATGCAATGACTAAGAATTAGAACATTCTACAACAAAAACTGGAGTAAAACAAGGATATTCCCTATTTTTTTTTTGGTCTCTAGAAATGCTAGCAATAACAACACATTAATTGAAAGAAAGTAAATTCATAAGGACAAGAAAAGGGAAGAGAACATTAGCACAATTAAACCACAAGCATTTACTTGGGATTACATAAAAATAATAATATCCTTTTTTTTAGACCTTATATTTCATAAAGCTTTTAATATTCATTATGTCAGTTTATCCTCACCATAAATCCTAAGGTCAATGGTATTATTATTTCTCTTTTTATGAATGTGAGAAAAGTCTAGTCACATAGCTAATAAGTGTCTTTGGAAAGATTCTAACTAAGATTTTCCTGAAACCAAGTCCCTTACTTTTTTTTTTTTTTTTTTTTTGTTACTGTAATACTGTAAAACCAAGCAAAAATTGTAAGGAATTATCAAAGAAACTGGGGAATAATTAATAAATCTGGTTAAGTATCAGACTACAAAGTGAACTTTAAATCAATAATCAAATCCAGGAAGTTGTAATGAAAAGGAAAGCTCCATTGACAAAACTACAAAATGAATAAAATACCTGGGAGTCCATCTATCAGAACATATTAAATAATGGCTGAGATGAAATTATTCATTAAAATTGAAAGTTTGTTGTTATTTAAGAAACTGGAAGAATCTTCAGTAGTCATACTTAAATTATACCAATATAACAAAAAAATGACAATATGAACAAAATTAATATGTAGATTTTGCAAGGGAATAATAAAACTACCAAAATGTTATTCTATAGAACCAGATAAAATAATTTTAAACAGTCATTTGGAGGGTCAAAAACTTTTCAAATAAAAAAATAGAAAAAGAGAGGGAATGGAGCTTCTCTTTTTTTTTTCTTTTTTCATTTATGTCTATGTCACTCCCTCTCATGAACACATAAATGTCTATGAGTGTGAAATTAACAGCGATGATGTTAAACATATGATGGCAATCTTACTTAACCTCTTAGATAAATAAATAATCGTTGTATAATGATTATGATCTGTCATTATTTTCTGGGTTTGCTCTAGTTCTTTTGTACAGTATGTATACAACAAAGCATCCTCTATTTTTTTCTATGTCAAGGAAATAAAGCATTGTGGCATAGAGGAAAGAGTACAGTTAGTAAAGTCTAAGTTCAAATTCTGTTACTAAAACAAACTGGCTATATGAACATGGGCAAGTCACTTCTTGTCTCTGAGCATCAGGAAGCTCCCTAACATTTATCTACTAAGTTATAAATTGCTCTCCATATGTATCAAGAGAGGGGATTCCCTCACAGACAAATTCACAGGTGGTCTTTGACATATTGATCAATGTGGTACTCAGACTTGTCCATCTGTTCTCCCTTCACTCTATATACATAGTTATCCAATCTACTTTTGCAGTCATTTGTGCCCTTGATAATGACTTTTTTTTTACAACTCCTTGCCTTAAAATAATTACCAGAATATGAAACTATATATATATATGGAAAAAGAGAGAGAGAGAGTTTTATATGTTATATGTATATATATGTATATATATATATAGTTTCATATTTCTGGTAATTATATGTATGTATAAATATGTATACATATATGTATAAATATGCAATGCATACACATACATATACACTCATGCACACATATAAAAATAAAAATATTAATGATATGACCAAATTAAATGATGATGATGAATAAAGATGTGGGTCAAAATAGATGTCTATAGTAGTTTTCTATATGAAAAATCAGTTTTTATGAATCCTCTTAGAACCAATGTTCCTCACTCTTAAAATGACAGCTATTGTGAAAAATTAGAGAAGCTACCCAAATGTTCATAGGGACTATTTGTGTTCAACCTGTGGTAGAGATTCTAAGCTTACATTGGTCTAATCAGCCACAGTCTGGATATACTGGACTCTAACATAGTGATGTGATTTTGGTCCTCTTAGAGAACAAAAGACAAAATATGCAACCAGCTATAAAATCATTGACTCCTCAAAAAATGATTCAAATTTCTCAAAATGGCAAAATAGTAGTAGGGAAAGAAGAAAGAAAGAGTGAAGAGATAGATACTACTTAAATTTATTAGAGGGACTAAACTAAGAAAAAGTAGGAAAGAGAGAAGAGAAACATTTCAATTCTTCTTGATCATCTTTTTCTAATCTCTACCTGAATATGCATTTAGCCCCTTCCTAAACTCATAAAAGCATAGAATAATCGGATTAGAATTCAACTATACTATCTTACTCCCAATTTATCAATGCATGTAGGAAATCCCACAAAATTGTTTTTTTCCAGATACCACTTAAGTGATGTTCAGAAGTTCATCACATGATTCCACTGAAAAGGAAATACATATAGTGTATTTACAAGATAATTTGATTTAAATACATTTGAATAAAATACAATTTTATTACATGATTTTCTAACTTCGGCAATGAAATCAACCACACTTCAATAAAACAAAAAACAAAAAAACAAAAACAAAGGTTAAAAAATCAAAGAACTAAACAGATTATGCAAAAAATAAAATTATTAATGATATGACCAAATTAAATGATGATGATGAATAAAGATTATCAAAATATTCCTTTTCTGCTTCTTTTTTTTTTTAATCCAAAGAACAAATTTCCTTAAAAAGTGAGAATACATTTTAAATCCTAAAGTAAAATAATTGGGGACAGACAATCAAGACCTGCCTTAAAATTCAGCCTCTGACAATAAGCTGTGTAACTCTTAACAAGTAGCTTAACTTGTTTGTCTCAGTTTCCTCATCAGTAGAATGAATTAGACTAAGAAATGGCAAATCACTCCAGTATCCTTTTCAATCTGAAATGAGGTCACAAAGACTTGAAAAAGATTGAAAAAGGACTGAATAATAATTTTATATTTGTAAGTTAGAACTTAAAACCTCAGCTAATTTGCATAAAAATCAATGCCATTTCTAAATATGTACATTTGTTTCTATTTTTTAAAGTAGTAGATAAATCCCTACAAGTAGTAGATTCTAAAAATAATTAAGTTTATTCCCTTTAAACTTTTTTTTTTATTTTTAATTTTTTTTTTTTTTATTTTGTGGAACTTCCTACATTCAGCATCACACACAGATTGGAAGAATCATTGTCTATGTTCATTCTAGAAATAAGCAAAAAGTGAATAATAGGGGAAAAACCAGTTGTTACAACCTTTACAGATTTAAGGGAAACACTATCCCTTTTCTACACTCCTTTAGCCATTATAATAATCATTTATATAGCCTTCATAATAGAATTTAAAGCCATTATAATAGAATAAAGATAGCCAAGCTAGTTTGCATTTTGTTAAGGAACATGGGGTTAAAAATCTCCACAGCACAGAAAAATTCCATTTTCCACTCAGCTTCCTCCTAGATATCAGCACCATGATGATAATATTATTTTGAATAATAACATGGTATAATTATACAATATACTCATCAAAAATTATTTTTCATCAGGTTTGCTTGCCCAGTTTATTAATCCTATTCCTATTTTGTTTCTGAGCAAAATGTGAATGCCTGAATAATTTTTATTATTTCAAACCCACTACACATTAAAGGAGGCAATCATAAAAATTTATTTTGATTTACTTCAGAGAAAAATAAGCACATAAATCTGTATTTCACATCAGAAAAAGTCCTATTTCTAAACTTAGGGTGAAATGTTTACTTTGTTAAATAAACATATACATCTATATAAATTGGTAGATAGATGGATAGATAGATATATATAAACATATACAAATATTTTCTTTCCTTACTTCCCCCTTTCCTTCCTTATTTTTTATCTTTCCTCTTTCCATCCTTCCTTTCCTCCTGCCTTTCTTCCATCCTTTCTACTTGCTTTCTTTAGTGCTTCTTCTACCGCATAGGAAATTTAAATTAGGAAAACATAATGACATAAATTAGGTGGTGGAATTTTCCCCTCTTCTTAGTAAAGATAGTTCTCTAGTCTTCTGTTCCTCGAGGAGTATTCTGAATAATGATGTAGTCATTTCATTGTTCAATTTGATTTAACATTTATTATTGTTGTTATCATTGTCATTATTATTAACAAGGATGAGTTTAATAAATATGAATACTGAGAAATCACTTGAATCATATGCAAAAGAAATCAATAATTAATTTTTATTGATTTTTGTTTTGCTTTTTGGAATTGATTCCTTTTTTTAAACACATTTAATTCTGAATATAGTCTTTTCCTTTGTAATAAAAAAAAAGAAAAAAAAAACTCTGCAATACAAAATCTGATAGCATGTGATATTCCATACCCATGGTTCCCTAGGTCTGCAAAGAAGGGAAATACATTTTTCTCAACCCTTTTTCTGTGTCCAAGCATTATCATTATAATTGCATATCTTTCACTTTCATTTTTGAAATGAATCCTTAAACATAAATTGAATGTTTAATTTGAAGTCAGAAAGTATATGACATTTTTAGTGGCATTCTTATTCCTTAAATTTTCTTTGAGTTATGGGAGTAAAGGATGAGAGATGGAGGAATAATCAGGTGAAAGGGATAGAAACCCATTCAGATAAAGTCCTTAGGTAAAGGTACTTTTGAACTAGAGAATAATGAACTGAGTTTATTCAGTTCCTAGTTTCCTCCTGGTGAGTTCATTGATGGACTGAAGAGGGTAGAGGAGAATTGTTTTATGTGTATTCTTCATCCATATGGGCTTCTCCCACACTTAGCATTCACAGAGAATGCAAATCTAAAGTAATTTATTTTTTCTTTTCCTATTCATAGTTGCATTTATAAATACCATTCACATCAATGTAATCCCAATGTATTCAGTTACTTAATCTGCAAGATAAAGATAACAGTGTTGACCACCTATGATGCTTTTCAAATAAACTTAAAAAAAACATTAAAAGTATTTTCAAGTAGAGTGTTCTTGATGATTAATTGCATATTAGTGTTAGGGGACCCAGTTCTAGAGGCTGGGGTCCTGTCTCAGTATTGCCTGTCCTCATTGTACTTCAGTACAACAATCTTCCCAGATGACTTCTTTTACTATTTTAACATCAGGCAGTTGAAACAGGCTTATGCCAGTTCTTCTGTTCTGATGGCTGAGCCGAAAGGACAGGAAATCATTACAGTGAAAACATTTCTAGCAAAGGTCACTTTAATAGAAAATTACATCAATCACCTTGAAGAAAAAAAAAATCACATTTCAATTGATGTCATTTGTCCATGGGATGGCATCAGCTTTAACCTGAGTTTTTTAAAAGTTAGTCTAACTCTCCATGAAAGCACATTAAAAATTAACTCTGCCATCAGCAGTGATTTGAATCTTTGGAGTGGCAGGAAGGAGATACTTATTAGCTAATTCCTGTCAAAAGCTAAATGGTTACCCATTAAGTAGGGTGATAGTGCAATTTTTGTTTCTTTGTTTGCATATCATCCTGGACATCTCTCTGAATAAGAGAGATAAGTGCTCACTTTTAAGGATATTTTCTTTCCACTGGTTTCTGAGATAAGTTTAGATATGTTGATAAAGAGAAGAGCATTTCTTGCTTTAATACAAACCTAACAAGATAAAGTGACCCAGCAGAACCAGAATTATAGAATTGAAAGGACTAATCCATACTTGTATAAGAACATTCTCTACATTTTACTGCAAAAATGACATTCAGACTTTTACCTGACAGAGAAGAGCTCTTCCACTTAAGACAGAGCCTAAAAAGATTACTTTAAACATTCCTAAATCAGGATTTTCTTTATGTTCCAGGCTGCTCATACTTTCCCAAATTTTCTTTTATTTATTTTGCCAGTATTTGGTATATATTTTATATACACATATGTGTAACCATTGCTTCTTCTGATGCATCTTAAGATTCGGGACTATTTCTTTTTGTTTGTTTTTGTATATCCAATGCTAGCTCAGGTCCTGATATTCTTATCCACTTATTAAATACTTGTTTGATTATGTGATATTTCTATTTAATAGTTTTATGTTTTGTTTTGTTTTGTTTTTCCCTGACATGAAGAGGGAATTTATCCATTTGCTTCAAGAGTTACACTCTAGGAGCAAAAAGAATAAATAAAAAAAAAATTCTTTAAATGCTGGAAGATATTATTTCCTCTCTGTCTTCTCTTTCATCTCCATGCTAAACCTTCCAAATTCCTTCATTTTGAAGGCTTGCACCATCCTTATTCACCAAAGTAATCTAAACTAATAAGAACATACTATATAACTAGCACTCTTTATCCTGCCAGGTCTACAGAAGCAACAAACAAAATACACCAACAACCATCTAGGTCTTAAAGGAGTGACCATTGTAATGCCAGGGAAACTGAGGCAAGATAGAGATTAGAGAGTTTTTAATATTTTATTTGAAAGGAAGAAATTGTGCTGGGGGCATGATGCTCCCAGGGCTCATGTCCAAAGCATCCAGCAGCAATGTGTGCTTCCCATGAAGTATATGTACATATGGCTCCAAGGTACCGGGGGTAGACTGAGGCAGGGGTAGAGTCAGAGCACTGAGAGCTGGAAGGGTCTATCTGGTTCTGACAGGGTGGAGGAGACACCAGATATTCTGATAAATTGGGATCAAGAAGAACAATGACAGAATTGGGGGAGGTACTTGACATTTTGATAAGTAAAGAAGATCTGGAGTCATGATGTCTAACATAGAAGATCTTTCTCCTTATCAAATATTTTGATGATTAAGAGGGAAGGAAGATGGAAGGAATTGGGGCATGATAATTGAAGTAGGATAATTCAAGTAGACTGTGGCATAACACCATTCTGAATTACAATGTTAGGACATTTTTTTAAAAGCTTCTGCATTACTGGAGTCTTCTTTGTAATTTATGAATGGAATAATTTTAATTCAATTAATTCTGAAAGGGACAGGCTAATGTCCAATACTAATATAGTTTTGCTATATATTTCTACCTGTAAATGACTTAATTTCTCCTCTAGAAATTTGGATGCTACACCACCAATTGTTTAGTATTAATATTACTTCATTATCTGTGTAATATTTTAGCAAGACATATTTTCCTTCCTTGTTTCTTTTAATTAGACCTGTTTTTTTGTTTGTTTGTTTTTTGTTTTGTTTTGTTTTGTTTTGCTTTTGCTTGATTTGATATCAGGATCAATACCCCTACTTTTTTTTCCCCCAATTTCAGCTGAAGCATAGTATATCTTGCACCAGGCCTTTTTAAATTTTATTTTATTTTATTTCATCTTTACTCTATAGGCATCTCGCTGCTTCACATATGTTTCTTGTAAACAACATATTGTAAGACTCTACTTTTTAATCCACTCTGTTATTTGCTTCTGCTTTATGGGAGAGTTCATACCATTCACATTCACAGTTAGTATTGCCAATTCTGTGTTTCCCTCAATGCTATTTTTTATCCACAGTTTATACTTTTTTTAAAATCTATTTTCCCCCTGTCCCTTTTCACCAGTGTTTTGCTTCTCACTATATCCTTCCTCAATCTGCCCTCCTTCTATCATTTCTCCTCCATTTTCTTTTTCTATTCCCCTATCTAGGTTCTCCATTTTTCTTGCCCTTTTCTCTTGCTACTTCCCTATTATGTAAGATAAATAATTATATTCCACTGAATGTTTATGTTATTCCTTCTTTGAGCCAAGTCTGATAGGTGTTAGCTTCAAATAATGCTCCTTACTCTCCCTTCTTTTCCTCTATTGAAATAGATCTTTTTGCCTCTTTATATGATCTAATTTATTCCATTTTACCTCCCCTTTCATCTTCACCCTTTTCCACCCCATAATGTCTTTTTTTTTTTTTAACACATCATAGTCAACTTATACCCACACCCTCTGACTATGTGTACTCTTTCTAATGGCCCTGATAAAGATACAGTATTTAAACTTAAAAGATAAAGTATATAAAAATGCACAGGAATGGAAATAGTTTAACTTTTAAATGATGTTTCTTTTTCTTTCTTTTTTATCTTTTTATACTGATCTTGAGATTTCTATTTAAATATTGAATTTTCTGTTTAATTTTGCTCTTTCCATCAAAAAAGATTGAAAGGAAAAGTGAGCCAAGATAGGCAAGAGTAGATAGGCCTTTTTCTGAGCTCTTCCTGTCTTCCCTCAGATCAACACCAGAGCAAGCCTTTAAACTGAAGTGACAGAACACACAAATATTTGGAGTGTAACAAATTTCCAGAAGAGGATATTTTGGAAGAACATCAGAAAAGATCTGTTTCAATCAGCATATGGATGAGGGGAAGGAGGCAACCACTTAAGTGAAGGTCCAGCACAAGGACCAAGGGTAGTGTGGTGTCCCTGAATTGGGGAAACATCCAGAGAGGCATTTGGCCAAATACAGCAGCATTGGCTACTCTGTTCAGTTTTAGAATCTAGTGCATCAGCAAACTACGGTGAGACATCCAATGCAACTACAAAAGGGAAATAGTGAGCTCCTGATCCTCAGAATATTATAGGAATAGGCCGTGCCTATCAGTCATAAGAAGGAAGTCAATAGTACTGGGCCCTAGAGCAGTGTGAAGCCACTGTTGTCTGTAGAGGAAGCTTGGGATAATCTTCCCTTTGCCCTAAGAGCAGACCTCAACATTTAAAATGATGAAAAAAGAAAAAACATCTTTGACTATAGATAACTTTTATGGAGACAGAAAAGAATAGATCTCAAACACTGAGAACACTAAAGACAAAGTGTCTCCAGATGAAGCCTCAAAGGATGACATCACCTAGTTTCCATCTCACAAGCCTTTCTTGGAAGAATTCAAAAAGGATCTTTCAGAAGAGTTACCAAAAAAAAAAAAAAAAATGGAAAAGGAAATGAGAGTTTTGCAGGAGAGTTTGAAAAAAGGAAACACAAAAATCATTTGAAGAGAAATCCTTAAAATAGATTTAATAATAATAATAATAATAAATAAATAATAATAATAATAATAAATATATATATATGTAAAACTCCATAGAAAATAGATTTGATGAGAGTTATAAAATTTAGATATCCTTTGATCCTGCAGCATTATTACTGAGCTTACATCCCAAGGAAATACTAAAGAAGGGAAAGGGACCTGTATGTGCAAGAATGTTTGTGGCAGCCCTCTTTGTAGTGGCCAGAAACTGGAAACTGAGTGGATGCCCATAAATTGGAGAATGGCTGAATAAATTGTGGTATATAAATATTATGGAATATTATTGTTCTGTAAGAAATGACCAACAGGATGATTACAGAAAGGCCTGGAGAGACTTACATGAACTGATGTTGAGTGAAATGAGCAGGACCATGAGATCATTATATACTTCAACAACAATACTGTATGATGATCAATTCTGATGGATGTGGCCCTCTCCAACAATGAGATGAACCAAATCAGTTCCAATAGAGCAGTGATGAACTGAACCAGTTATACCCAGCTAAAGAACTCTGGGAGGTGACTATGAACCACTACATAGAATTCTTAATCCCTATATTTTTATCTGCCTACATTTTTTTTTATTTCCTTCACAAGCTAATTGTACACTATTTCAAAGTCCGATTCTTTTTGTACAGCAAAATAACTGTTCGGACATGTATACATATATTGTATTTAACTTATATTTTAACATATTTAACATGTAGTGGTCAACATGCCATCTTGGGGAAGGGGTAGGGGGAACAAGGGGAAAAGTTGAAAAGAAAGGTTTTGCAATTGGCAATGCTGGAAAATTACCTATGCATAATTTTTTTTGTAAAAATTAAATAAGTAAATAAATTTAAAAACAAAAAAAGAAAGAGAAAGGTTCTAAGTATACTTAGAATCATAGAATAAAAAAATAGATTTGATGGCATGGGAAAAAAAAAAACATATAACTTCCTACAAAATAGATTAGAGAAAATGGGAAAAGGAATCTACTCATTGAAAAACAAAATTTGTGAAATTAAAAAAAAAAAAAGCTCAATCAACAAAACAACTCATTAAAAGTTGAACTGGATAAATTCAAAAGGAGGTAAATAAGCTTATAGAATAAAATAATTCACTAAAATTAGAACTGAACAAATAGAAGTAAATAACTCAAGAATTAATCAAGCAAAAGAAAAGCATGAAAAAAATAGAAGAAAATGTAAAATATCTCATGGAAAAAACAACTGACAGAGAAAATAGATCCAGGAGAGAGAAGCTAAGAATTTTTGGACTATCTGAAAACCATGATGTAAAAAAGAGTTTAGACAACATCTTTCAGAAAATCATCAAGGAAAACTGTCTGGATGTCCTAAAACCAAAGGGCAAAACAGCCATTGAAAGAATTCACCAATCACTTCCTGAAAGAGAATATGAAATATCAAAATGAAATGAAATGAATATATCAAAATGAAAAATCAAGTGAAATGAAAATATCAAATAATATCATAGTTAAATTTCAGAATTATCAAATCTGGGAGAAAACATTACAAAAAGCCAAAAGGAAACAATTAAAATACTGAGAAGCCACAAACAGGAATACTCAGTATTAGGTTCTTACTAAGTGCTAAGTCAGTACTTGACAATTCTCTAGTTCTGGCCTTTACTGGGAGTTTTTACTTGTGAATTCCTGGGGAAAAGCTTGCATGCTTAGGAGCAAGTTCATTGGTTGAAGTAATTTTTCCCAGAAGCCCTTGTATTATCCCACGCCCATTCTCTGGGAGGATAAAAGAAGCACTTAGCAAGAACCTAACAACTCAGGAACTAGAAGCTTCCACTTTAAGGGATAAAAGGGCCTGGAATATGATATTTCAAAGGGCAAAGGAACTTGGGTTGAAGCGAAGAATCAACTAAACAGAATATTAAGCATTATGTTTCAGGGGGAAAGATGACCATCCAATGAAAGAGATGAATTTCATTTATTTCTGGTGAAGAAACCAGAGCTGAACAAAAAATTTGATATTCAAATACAGAATTCAAGAGAAGGTGAAAAGCAAAGGAAAATAAAAATATTTCTTTTAAAAGTTAAAAAGTTAACATCTCTATATAGGAAGATGATATATTTAACTCTTGAGAACTGTATCTCTGTTATGGGTATACTGAGATGATATAGATATAATTTGGTTGCATTGTGATGATATAAAAAAGAAACTAGAGGTAGGAAAGGGGTTCGTCCTGGAAGAAGAGGGAAATGAAAGAAAAATGAGGTAAATCACATTTCATGAAGAGGAAAAAAACATGAATTACTATTGAGGGGAAGAAGGGAGTAGTAAGAGCATTTTGTGAATCTTATTCCTATGACATTGTACTCAAGGATAGAATATCAAACAAATTTAGCTTCAACAAGAAAATTTTCAAACCCTATAGGGAAGAAGGAAAGGAAATAGGAAAGGAAAAGTGGAGGCTATATTATGGGCCAAAACCTGAAACAAGGTGATAAATCAGTGAAATTGATAAAGACAATGATTATTTAGCATGGTATTTAACAGTTCTCTAGTTCAGTACATGCACTTAGTACTTACTAGAATTCTACAAGATTCACACCTTTAAGAGAACATATGTAACCTAGGAACCTCAACCAAGATTCAGTTGGGGAGAATGAGGGAAGAACAGAGAAGTGGTGGCAGGCTGTACTTTACTTCTTCACTGAAAACAAGATCTGAAAGGGCTCCAGAAAACTTACCCGAGCCCCAAGTGAAGGTGACAAGACTTTGAAGGAGACAATAAAGGATTTTGACTTTAATACCTGGCTGCTTTTGGGGTGTTACTGAACTAAAACTAAGGCTGCTTCCAGAGACCTCAAGAAAACTCCAACAAGAGAAGATTACATTTTAAAGAAGAATATTACAAGGGTAATAGAAGAGAGAACAGAAGCAAAAGGTGAAAAAGATAAGAAAGAGAGAGGGGCTGTAAAAGAGAAGGGCTATTTGAGGGAAGTGGTTATCAGAAGCAAAATGCTAGAGAGGAGGGAAAGGGGAAAAGTAAAGAGAAAAGTATAACCTGGGGAAAATAAGATGGAGGGAAAATAGAGTTGGTCATTTTAACTGTAATTTTGAATGGGATGAACTGTCCCATAAAGTGGAAGCAGATTGGATACTGGATTACAAACCAGAATCCTACAAAATATTGTTTACAAAAAATACATTTAAAGCAAAGTGATACACCAAGGGTAAAGATAAATGCTTTGGGCAGAATTTATTATGCTTCAACTAAAGCAAAAACAAAATAAAACAAACAAATAGGGGTAGTGATCCTGATCTCAGGATCAAACAAAAGAAAAACTAGATCTAATTTAAAAAGATAGGGAAGGAAACTACATTTTACTAAAGGTGATCATAGATGATAAAGTAATATCAAAACTAAACATATATGAAGCCAGTGGTATAGCATCCAAATTCCTAGAGCAGAAGTTAAGAGAGCTACAAGAAGAAATAAACAGCAAAACTATACTAGTGGGGGAATCTATCAGGAATTGGGAACAATACATATATACATTCTCTCTCTCTCTCTCTCTCTCTCTCTCTCTCTCACACACACACACACACACACACACACAGACACACACACAAACACACACACACACATAGAGACAACCACTGTATCTATATTTACACAGATATAGATACAGGCCTATGTGTGCATATGTATGTATATGCATATAATAAGGGCATCCTCAAAAAATCTAGCAAAAATAAGGGAGGAGGGAATAGGGTAAAGTAGAGTATGAAGGATGTGTAAATTCACAGCACTTGCACAAGATATGTATATAATAGAAAAATGATAAAGGTGGAGGGAAAGAGTGACAGAGGATGAAGGTGAGAAAAGAGCATTTTGTATCATGAGACTGAGGGTAGGTTTATAAATGAATGGGACTGGGAAAAAGAGGAAGGAAAAAGATGAGAGGAAAAGACTAGGGAGGATCCAGGGTTGGGGAGTGGTTAAGTAATAGCAAGGCAAGTTAAGAAGTAGAATTAAAGAAGTGTTAGCAGGGACAGAAAATAAAAGCCATATATAAGCACAGTAACAAAGATCAAGAGTAGAAGTTATTAGAAAAAAAAAAGTAGGGCTAGTAATCATTGATCTCAGAAAAAGTGTAACAAAGATTCTATGAAGAAAGAAATCTACTTTATATGTCAGCCATATAAATATTTTAGATGCATATCTATACAAGTATATATGCACATATATGTGTATATATAGATATAAGCATGTGTGTTTGGTTTTATGTATATATACATAATATATCTGTGCTTATTTGTACCCCATTTGGGGAGATAAAGGCAGGATGAAAGGGGAAAAAGAGAATAAAGTAAAAGGTACACAGCAGAGAACAAAGTATAACTATAAGCAAGGAAACAAAAGGACAGTGATGAATATTATGTCTTCTATTATTATATTATGCTTTCTTGAAATGTAAATTTATTTTTACATATTTTGAATCTCCATGATATTTTTCTGGCCAAATGATAATTTTTTTTCTTATCTTTTGCTTCTTTGTTTCCTTTTTGTATTTTGTTTGTTCTCATTTTGTATTTAATTTTTAAATGAATAAATTTTAAAAAGAAATTTTAAAATTATTTTTAACTTTACTATTTCACTGAAAATTCATGTCTTCCCTTGAAAAATTATGATCAATTTTGTTGGGTAGTTGTGTTGTGGTACGGGAGCTACTTGCTATTGGCTGCAGGAGTTCTAACTCAGACCTGTAGAATGGATCTCTTCATGTGAGAGGATGATGATGACACAAGGAGATTGAGAAGCAGTTACTTCTTTGACCTCCCCACTGAGAGATAGTTGCATTGTCTGACCTCTAACCTCTTCCCTCTTGCCTCCAATTTATTTCATTCCCAATCCACAAGGAAGATCTGGGAAGGCTTCTTTGCAACTCCTTCAAGTTTATGATTCACAGCTGTGGAGGCTCTCAGAGAATTGACCTGCTCCTTCAGCTAGGCATGGTCCTCAACATAGCTGATTCTGACTTTTAATCCAAGATCCTTTGTTTCCCAGAATATCAAATTCTAGGGTCTCTTATCCTTCAAGGTAGATTTTGCTAAATCCTGGGATAATCCTGATAGTGATTCCTTGATAGTTTAATTGTTCTTTCTATTAGTTTGCAACATTTTCTCTACCTTGAAATTCTGGAGTTTAGCTACAATATTTCTTGGAGTTTTTCTTGTGGGATATTTTTCAGGATGTGATTTTTCAATAATTATTATGCTTTCTGGTTATAGGATATTTGTAGTTTTCTTAAAGTATTTCTTAGAAGATGTTTTTCAGATTCTTTTTTATCATTGCTTTCAGGAAGTCCAACAACTATTACTTTATCTTTCCTGGATCTATTTTCCAGCTAGTTTTTTTTTTTTTTTTAATTCAATCTTTATTTTACAAATTTATTCTATTATTTCATTCTTTTTATATTTTTACTAATTCTTGATGTCTCTTACAGTCATTAATTTTAATTTGCCCAATCCTAGACTTTAACATATTTTTCTCAGTTACCTTTTGTGTTTTATTTTCCATTCAGCTAATTCTATCTTTAGATATGGTGTTTCTTCAGTCAATTTTTCTCCTTTCTATTCCAAGCCATTGATCCTTTCTTGCTACCAGTCATCTATTTTAACAATTGTCATTTTACTTCTTTTATTTTGAATTTTAAAATCTTTTTAGAGCCTCTCCAATAAGGTTCTCTGAGCTTGAAACCAATTCACATTTTAAAGTTTCACATGTAGCCATCTTTTCCTCTTCTGAATTAGTGTTTTGGTCTTCTCTTGTTACCACAGCAGCTTTCTATAATCAATGTTCTTTTTAGTCTCTTGCTCCTCTCCTCTCCTCTCTTCTCTTCTCCTCTCCTCTCCTCTCCTCTCCTCTCCTCTCCTCTCCTCTCCTCTCTTCTCCTTTTCTCTCCTCTTTCCTTTTCCTTTCCTTTCTTTTATTTTTTATTCTTTTTTGCCTATTTTATAACTTTGAAAGTTAAAGTCTACTCCTGGGGCACAAGAGGGCACTGTCCTGAGTTTCTTGAATATCTTTGAGCTTTAGGGCACTTTAGCACTCAGACCATTGGTGTTTGATTACTTGCTCATAACACTGGGGAAAGCAAAGCCAGTCCTACCTGTTGTCCTTTGCTTTCTGGAGCTGACAATTTGCCTTATGTGCTGGGACTGGGGCTGTTTAATTAATCTGATGAGCTACTATCTTCTTGAGGTGGAAATGAGAGTATCCACTGCTGATCTGTATCATGGCTAAGATTCTCCTACTGGCTTGCTCAGACAATATCTGGACTGGTCTGCATTCTTTTTCACTCAAGTAAGAATAACCTTTCCTGAAGTCCTTCCAAGGTATATTGAGCTGGATTTTTTTTTAATTATATCACTTTGTAGTTTCTGTCACTCCAGATTATGTGAAGAGGCTTGATTTCAAGTCGGAGAGTGTGCTCACAACTTCCTGGCTTCTGACCTTAATCTTGTCTACATACGATTTTCTATTTTGACCATTATTTTTTGCTGTACAAGCTATAAATTCTTCTTACACAGTTCCTATTTTTGATGCATAGTATATTGTGTCCTGTGCTTTGACATTCCATAGAACTTTCAGTTTCATCAAATGTTGCATGGTTTACACTTGTTTTGCAATTTTTTTCTCTTTAGTATTTAAAGGTAAACTAGTTTACTAAATATAGAAGCCACATCTCTTTTTGATGCTACTTTTTCTTGTTTTCCTTGCTGCTTTATCTACTTTTGTTCAAAGTCCCCAAATTTTCTTCTTTCTGATATCTTCCATAATTTTAGTCTCTTCTGTACACTTCTTCCTTTTCTTTTTTTTCCCTTTCCTTAAGGTTCACTTTTTCATTCCTTCCTCTCTGACAGTGTTTACTCTTTGGGCTAGATCTCAAAGCATTTCAACCCCAATTGGCTAATTCAAAGTTCTTTGGTTTAGTTCTCTGCACCAACTGCTTTTTGGTGGTGACAGAACTGAGATCTATCCTTCATGATTAGTAAAATGCCACATAACTTCCCTCCTGGAAATTGCAGGACATACTATTCCAGTATCCTATCTTATTCCCTTTGTTCTTCAGTTTTCTGATCTGAAACAAGCAATTCAGAGAGTTGGCATGGTGATGCTGCAGGGTTGGTTTCTGTCATTTTATTCTCTGAGGATTAGGGTGGAGAGGGACAGATTATAGGGTTGAGCACTATTTCGAATTCAAACATGTATTCTGGCTCTGCTTCTGTTCCTCTTTTGGTAGTGGGTGGCAGGAATGAGAGTGAGCTCAAAGTAGGCATAATATCAAATATTTTGTTTTGTCTTCACTTTCTTTTGCATTCTAGACATCTTACATATGAGAGACAGTTGATGTTGTGTTATCATTGATGTAAAGTTTCTGATTTTGAGAAATTTGAGAAGTTGTAAGAATCAGAGAATATATCAAATTTTCTTCTTGTTAGTTTTATAACCGAGAGGCCATACATAATTTTATTAATTTTCTTCTTTCCTCCCAAGTTAAGCAATTATAATAAAAAAGAAAATATTCATAACAAATATACATACTCAAGCAAAACAAAATCTCATATTAGCCATGTCTAAAATGTGTGACTCAATCTGCATTTTAATTGTGTTATACTTCTTGAAAGAAGTGGGTAGAATGCTTCATTTTCTCTCCTCTGAAATCATTCTTTTTGACTGCATTTTTTTAATAATTTAATAAAATTTTTAAGTTATTTGCCTTATAATTTTATCTAGCACAACTATTATGAGATTATTTTTTCTTTCAATGATTTTATTCTCTATCACTCCATTATCCAAAAAATACCAAATTTTATCATTTTTACCTTCACAAT
Organism: Sminthopsis crassicaudata; assembly: GCF_048593235.1. Classification (NCBI taxonomy): domain Eukaryota; kingdom Metazoa; phylum Chordata; class Mammalia; order Dasyuromorphia; family Dasyuridae; genus Sminthopsis; species Sminthopsis crassicaudata. The sequence goes on from NC_133620.1 coordinate 424,163,590, forward strand.
ATCTATATTAATTATTTTCTCCCTATGTACATACATAGATACATGTCTATATATAGACACATATACACACATATACACACACATATATGTATGTGTGTATAAACAAATTAGACATAGGAATTCAAGAACTTATCTGACAAGCAACTGTCATGTTATTTTCATTTATAGAAATGCTAGCTTTTTGTCGATTAAATTCATAAGAAAAAAAAAGAAAATTATGGGTACTGTATATAAACATTTGTTTTTATTCAATTGTTTTCACTTATACCTGACCCTTTGTGATCCTATTTGGGGTTTTCTTGGCAAAGACACTGCAGTGGTTTGCTATTTCCTTTTCTACATTATTTTATATATAAAGAAACACGCAAATAGGAGCAGGTGATCTGGCTGAGGTCACACAATGTCTGAAGATAGATTTGAATTCAGGATGATGAGTATTATTGACTCCAGACATGGCATTCTATGTGCTACTCCATCTAATTGGTCATAATATATTATAAATGCATGTATGTATACATGCATGTACATACATGTGTGCATATACACATTGCAAATATACTATATAAAACATATGTATATAAATATATTCTATTCCTTTAAAGTTTAACAATAGAAGTAACCTTATTTGTGACTTGAGTGAATATGAACATTAATTTTGGCAATTCATAAAATACAGAGATGTATGCTTACCAAATATGTTTATTATTATCATGAAGGATTTCTCCAAGTCATAATTTGAGAGAGTGTCCCAAAAGATGATGAGGTTATTAAATGATCCTGTTTGTTGGTGACTTTGTAAAAATTGAATTACACTCTGGGATATTTAAAAGATTCCTCAGTGAAATATATAATAACTTTAAATATTTTGGTCTAATTTGGTCTATATCTACGTTTAGGGATTGAATACAGAAAATGCTTTGTGCCTAGAATTGAATAAAAGATTGCCTCTGGGAAATCACAATTTATTTATTTATTGTTTGTTTGTTTCTTTATTTATAACATATTTAATTATATACCATATAAAATTATTTGAATGAATCCAACTTTTCCTCTGAACAAAGGGCCTTCTTTTTAATATAAATATTCATCTGTTGATGTCACAAGGTTATGAGACATGGAATGCTATAATCTGAAGAAATAATATTGAAGACTGCCTAATGGGTGAGAAATGTTCATGTTGGGCAAGAGCAGGCTGTATAATAGTGAGTTGTAAAGCTGAGATATAATAAAGGGAAATGTCAAAATAGCATATATATGATATATATATGATATATATATATATATAACATGCATTATATATAAATCATTTTATATATACACATAAATGTATGCATATATATAATCAATTATATATACATATGTATATATAACAAGAGTGTATATATAACATTTATTCAATATCACATCAATATCATATGTGTCTCTACATATGTATGTGTGTATGTATATATATATATATATATATATACATATATGTATATATATATATATATATATATATACATATTTGCCTATTATTGGGAGAGTAAAAGATAATCGCTGAACATCCCATGACCTCTTTCAATATCTTATATTGTAAAAATAAAGGGAGAAGAATCCTGTTAGATCCTACTTTCTTCAAAAGGCTTTTTTTTCTCTCTACATGTTTGTTTTATTGACATATCATGGCATCCAATTTACACACTTATGCACACACATGCATATACATAATTTAATGTATATGTAAAAATTTTCTTTTTACATAATTAACTTGTGTATTATACAATTAAAATGTGATCTCCTTAAGGAAAGACACCATGTTGTTGCCTTTCTTTGTGGCTGCAGATTTTAACATTGGCTCTGTCAAATAGAAGACTTTTTAAAAAATGGTCCTTGACTTAACATATGGTAAATCATTTCATAAAGGTTTGTTGAAAGAACACTGAAGACATGGAAAAAATAATATTCAACAAGCAAGAATGGATGGCTTCATTTCATCATATGAAGTAGAATCCTACATATGAGATCCCAATTTGCTTTTTAAGTCTCCCTGATATTCCCTCTCCCACCCAATGGGAGCATTTTTTTTTTAAGATAGAGCTTTTGCTCCCTTTTTCTTTCCTTCTGATTACCACCATTATCAAATGGTGTTTGTTTTATCTCTAAAGAAAAAAAACAGGACTAGATAATTTCCAAGCCTGTCTTTAGTTGAGAACTTGTTTCTGACTGGATTCCTGCCACTTAGAAACTCCATAAGTTGAAAAGAAGGATGATGATGAAATAAGTCAGTATGGGAATTATTTATAAACATTTTCTTTCTTAACAGGAGCTTAACCTTAGAAAAGCTACACTAAGATCAACCTGAAACTAGTTTCCTGGAATGAAACCATAAGAAGAAAACTCCATTAAATAGACCTTCATGGCTCTCCATCTGTTCATATCTAGAATCCCCACTCTCACCCCCACCAAATATAAGAGATGAATACAGATCACAAACTGTATTATGAAACTTAAACAAATTGTAAGTATTCCCATACAGAGCAACTTAAAGAATAACAGTCAAACATTTTAATTCTCAGGGGGTTATGTTTTGCTGAAATGTGTAATGTCATTCTCTGCTGATATTTACATTAGTGAGATGCTATTAGCACGGTAATTTGTTTAAACAATCGTTATGCCAAATTTTCTCAAATTCACAAAGTAACACTTTTAACAACAGTATGGAAAATTGTTTTCAAAATAACACCCCAATGAGAAACATATGTGCATAATGTACTACAAGGATGGACAATTTGCCTACAATTACAGATGGAAGTTGAATCATTTAACAGTGTCCATCAATTTCAACAATGCACTGGCATAGTGTTAAAATTATATTAAATAACTAAGAATGTTACAATGATGAGCATGCCCTTTTTATAGATTATTTTTCTTTTCTTTTTAGGATGAAGAAAAGAATAAAATTATACTCCTATATATACAAAAATTGAAGTAGAAATAAAGTCTATTTTCCATTGTGATATTGATATGACTGTACAATTGAACTTTATTCTCTTTATTAAGGACAATAGTATACACTTTAAACTTATTTTATAGGTAAGACTTCATTCATTTTGTTCTTTATGAACCCTCAGAAGGGGACCACAAGATGTCAAAAACATTCTTGAGATCTGGAAAGCGTATTAAACTTTATTTATAAATATAAGAGGTGCAGAGTACAGTAGGTAGGTCCCAGATCTGAAAACCAATACAATCTAATTTAAGCTCATGCCTCAAGCTGTGTGATCTAGATCAGTTATCCTCTTATTTCTCTAATCAGCTCTATAAGACTTTAGGTACTGAAAAGGTACTACACCGCACTGACAGGGTTTCCTAATTGAAATGTATCTATACCAATAAAAACTGCAGTTTCTGTCTTTCCTTAATCCCAACTGGATTTATCAAACTATAATGTGAGTTCCTTAATGGCAGTTTCTACATGTTTACTATTTTTTTGCATACCCAGCTTAAGTATAGAGCCAGGCATATAAAAAAGTTCTTATTAAATAGTAGTTTTCTTGTTAAAGGGGAGTTGGGCATCAAAACTATAACTAAATTTGCATACCTTTTTTTCCCCTTTCCTTTTCTTTCTTTCTTTTCTTTTCTTTTTTTTTTTTTTTCTTCTATGGCTCAAAAATCTAACTGGAATCTCTTAGTAACTATAATTACGCATTTCTTTCTATTGACAATAGTGATGAATTAGTTACCAAAAAATGGCCATATTACCACTGACAAATTTTTAATGAGCTCTTAAGAGATACATGAGACTGTATTAGTTGTCTCACAAATTAAAAGATGACTTAATTTTGAGGTGCATTTGTTTTATTTTGTTTTTGTTTTACTGAATGATTCATTTGAGCACAATTTATAGATTAGTACTGTGGAAAGCATGTATTTTTGACAACATTTTCAAAATTATTAGAATTAAGGATATATTTCAGTAACTATTCATAGGGAATGTTTTATCCTGCCCTTAAAGCTTCCCTAAACTTCTGTTTTTGATAAAATAATAATGATAACAATAGCTTAAGGTAGACATCTAAAACTTTGACTTATTCAGTATTCACCATTTATGGTGTGTTCCATTTGTTCTTAAAAAATTCCCTATAAAATCAATATTTTAAGGATTTTAAGGACTAAAGTCCATGTCCATGAGTTGGGCTTTAATAATTCAATTATTTCTGATTTCATCATTGTTTAGCTACTATACTTTTGTAGTCCACTAATTTCAACTTGGTTAGTGATTCTCCAAAGTTGCTTTGACCACTGATTTATCATCCCATATCCAAATTTGTGATGAGTGTTTCTGAAATTATTGATTTTGGTTCTTAAAAAAATATATACAGGAGCAGCTAGGTGGCACAATGAATAGAGCACCAACCCTGAAGCCAGGAGGACCTGAGGTCAAAGCTGGTTTCAGACACTTAACACTTCCTATCTGTGTGACCCTGGGCACTTCAATTGCCTCAGCAAAAATTAAATAATTGATTAATTAATATACAGTCTATCATTTAACTGATACTCGAAAACCTTTCTAGTTTGGGGAGGATATTGTAAATGTGTGCTCCACTCCCATATAGTCTATGAAATGAAAGCTCACTTCATGCCTGAAAAATTATAATTCAATATTAATAGGCATGCACTTATTTTTAGCTATTGTTTATTAATGTGGAAAACTCCCAGAAAAGAAACTCATTCTACTGACATATATGAAAAACTTGGGTAACAAATCTTTGAAGATTACCTGGGATATGAAAAGTTTATTATTTGTCTATGGTTAGAAAACTAGTATGGGTCAAAGAAGAGATTTGAACCTAGGTATTTCTGATTCCCAAAAATATTATATATATTCTAGCACTCTAATCATCATGATTATCATGTTAACATCCTTTTATTGATGAGTTTTCACAATTTGGATTTAACATTTCACCCACACCTCTTTGTGACAAGTGATGTACATTTAGAAAATAATAGACTATTAATGAAAGTTCAGACTGTGGTCACAGTTTAAAACTGGCTCACAGGAAGTCAGAATCCACAATTCTGTTTTAATTAGATCTTTACTCTGAACAAATGAGCTAAGACACTGCATCTAAGGAATGCTAAATGATATTTAATTCAACCAGTAAACATAAATCTGTGATAAATCTGTGGTCAAAGCAACTTTGGAGAATCACTAACCAAGTTGAAATTAGTGGACTACAACAGTATAGTAGCTAAACAATGATGAAATCAGAAATAATTGAATTACAAAAGCCCAACTCATGGACATGGACTTTAGTCCTTAAAATCCCTTTAAGTGACTTCTACATGCCAGAACTCTACTATGAGCTGAGATTAAAATGATAAAGGAAAAAACCTTGATCCCCCAAATTTTACATTTTACTAGGAAGGTGGAAAGATAAACTATCCATAAAGATAAACTATGCATAAACTATAATTATAAAATATATAAAATCATATGAATTGAATTTTAAAAGGAGAGAACAATAATAGCTATGAAGATTAGTAAGACATCTAATAGGAACTAGGACCTGAGCTTCAAAAGAATCCAGTTTTAAGAGGTGGAAGTGTGAAAAGAATACATTTCAGTCATAAGGTGTCTATGACCTTTTCAAAAAGATAGAAATTAGAAAGAAAAAAAAAAAAAGGAAACAAGCATTTATTAATCACCTACTCTATCCAGGCACTCTAACGTACTTTTGATAGTGACTTATTGTTCGTGCTTCTGCACTTGGAGTCAGGAAGACTAGGTTTGAATTTAATATTTGGCACTTAGGAGCTGTATGATCATGAAAAAGTCACTTAGCCTGTGTCAGCCTCAATGTCCTAACCTGTAAAATGGAGATAATAAGAGTCTCAGTTTCCTCATAAAGTAATAATACCTGTAATGTTCCACATATCTATCAATGTATTAGAAGCAAGTAAGTTGCATGGTAGATAAAGTGGTGGATTTGAATGAAGAATCAAATTTTAGCCCTAACATTAGCCATGTGATCCTGGAGAAGACCATTAATTTATCTTAACCTCATTGTCCCCAAATTACTTGATAAAGTGATCTTTGATCACATTAGTATTATGAGGATTATGTAAAATAAATCTGCTGCAACCTTTAAATACATACATATATATATATATATATGTATTGCTGTGTATACATATATATATATACATGCATACATTACGTATGTATGTGCAATGTGTGTAATTACTGTTGAGAATAGAAAATGAGATCATGTAAAATGTTTTGCAAACTTTAAAATGTCATGATCATCATCTATATTAATGTCTACCAGTATATCTTCAAGGAAAAATTATAATATTTAGTTATTCAATAGAATCAGTATAAATTCATCAATAATTGGAGCATTTAATGAACCTTTCTAACAGTAGAGAAGCCCTCTGCTATTTGGACAATACACATAGTATCCTACATAACACTAATGAAAAAATGTGATTACTTCCGCTTTGATGCCTCCCTTGTACTGTTACTAAGAAGATCATTGAATAAAGTCATGCCTGGTCTCACATGTCCCATTTACATGAGAATCACATGTTTTATATGGGAAGAAATGTTTTTTATGTTCATTTTCCCCTACCAAAGAAAGACAAAAAACAAACTTTTAATGATAGAAGGAATGCAGAACTATTGAAGCAATTGCAAGTATTTAGCTTAGAAACCTAGAAGGGAATATGCAAACTTTCCTCAACCATTTAAAAGCTATAGTAGGGTTTGATTGTGATAAGATCTTCCTCAGTAACAGTTGAAACAAGGCACAGACACATATTCTGATCCAAAAGAAGGACTTAGGAATCCAAATTTCTATGCATCTAAGAATTGAGGCGGGTAAAACCCTTACTGAGCACTGAGTCTGAAAATAATCCAGTCCCTCACTTTCTGAGATGTATTGGGCAGAATTTTATAAGTATTGCATAATTTGGCCTTTGCATGGATCTCAGGGAATATCATATTTTGCTCCTACCAGTCCTAGAATCATTGTATATAAATATATTAAAGTATATATGTACAAGTATGTATATGTGTGTTTTTGTATATTTTCATACATTTATATATAAATCATTGCATGTCATATATACACACTTATACACATATATGCATATGTATATGTCTGTGTGCACAAAACATTCAGTCATAGACTCAGCCAGATCCCAAGTCAGAATTCCTTTCTCAGTACCTGGATGACTAGGAAGCAAAAGAGTTGTCTCCATATAGTCTTTATGATTATGAATTTAACAAGTTCTGTCCTGTTATTTTATGAGGTTTCTTTAAAAATAACTTAAAAAAAGAAAGACACAACAAGTTCATAAAATTTTCTCTCTCCTGTAAGAGAGCTTTAGTGCTATTTGTAATGGAGGAAAAAGGGAAGGAAAAAAGAGAAGGGGTAGCCATGTATTATTTTTCTTTTCTACAAAGATTTTGAATGAAATGGCCTTCTAAAACCAGCTCCTTCTAACTCACCTCCCTGCCTTTCATTTATAATATCATTGATTTCCTGGCAGGAATGGTAATATTTCCCAAATTAGAAATCTTGGGGGAATCCAATCTGATCTGAATATGGATATGTATGCTTCTTGATTTCAATGATTGGAAGCTGATCCACAGAGATTGTATGAATACTGCCATTTTAGTTGTATAAATGTCCTATTGGGAACCAAGCAACCAGGGGCTTTTTTTTTGAGTAGGAGGTTGTTTATTTGTATTGTCGTTCTGACTCTATTTTAGTAGAGAGTCCAGAAAAAAACTTCTTCCAACAAAAGAGAATAGCAATTTCCTCTGCAACTTATAGTTTTAGAGTTGTGTGAGTTATGAAGAAGTTAAGTGATAGGCTCAACATCACACAACCAGCACATGTACAAACATACATTCCAGAGAAGAAATCCCAACTTTTAGTGGCATCAAGGCTAGTTTTCTTTCCAGTACTCTATCCTGCCTTTCTTAACTCTAATTCTTCCAAGTCTCATGAACTGATGTTCATTTCATTATATTTTAAGAAAGAATGAAAAGCTCTTGTCAAAAGTAATACAGTCAAATTAATCCAAGTGTTGAAATGGTGTCATATAAATGAAGATCCATTGAAAAAACAAAATGTGTTGCTTGGAAATTTAGGAGGGGGCATAAAATCTGCTTCTAACTGTAACAGATTATTATGTAGATAGGAATTAGATTTCTTCCTTTTGACTTCATCAGGCAGACGAGGGAGAAAGTAGTGTAATGTAGAAAGTAGTAAATTTAGGTTTGATGTAAAGAAGTCTTTACAACAATTAGTGATTGATCAAAATTATTATAAGTTTCCAGACAATTTTGGATCTTTTCCTACTCCAATTTTAGACATCCTCATGCCTGAAGAGATGACCATTTTACAAATATGTTATAGAATGGATTTCTTTTAAAATAAGGTTTGGAAAAGATAGCACTGAAGTTCTGATTATGAATTCAGTATTTTTTTAATCTTCACTGATCTTAGAGACAACTATATTTCCCAATGATGCCCTATTCCATTCTTGGAATATAAACAGCAACCCAAATTAATCCACGATAAAATATATTACTTATTTCAAGACTGCAATTGGTCACAAGAAGAATAAGAAAGTGCATAATTGACCTGAAGGACTTTCACTTAGTGACATAGTATTGACATAGTAGGGTCCATAGAAATCATACACAATAAAGACTAACATAGTCAACACTACTATGAAAGTTATTTTTTCATACTGATGCTGTGAGTATGGGGAGAGGAACAATGTAGAAAAGAATTATGTCACATAAAAGTTGTAATTTGTAGCCAAAACTGCTTCTGAAGCATGATGGTACCGTCTTAAAGGAGACAAAAAGGGAATGACCATGGAGACTCAAACCCTTTTGGATTTGATCAATAACTCAAACACTACCAGATCTGTTGTGGACTTTACTTCATTACCACATCTGCTCATAAGAGTGTAGGATCAGAATTGGATCTTAATATATTGAACTCCATTGACTTATTATAGGAATTAATGAATCCAAATCATCATTTTTTCACATGATTAAAATGGCTCTTATACCTATTTTCCCATATGTATGTCCATTCTTTGTGAAATTTGCTGTACTATGTTATACTTCTATCATAAGATCCACCTATACAACATATTTGGAGGAGAGGAGGAAGGAGCTGTATATGATTATTAATTATGTATAATTATCTGGGGTATTTGGTGACTGAAACCATGATATGAAATTTGCCAGCATATCTAATATGTTAAAGTATTATTAATACTTGTTGATTGCCTCTTGCCAGTGGTAATTGTTATTTCATCAGAAAACCTTTCCTTGTCTCAGGAATATAACAACATTATGGTGATATTTACCTGACACAAGAAAATTCTCTTCCTCTTTCCTGTGTTGGACATACTGTTTTTATATCTTGGAAATTTGCCAGCTCCACATTTTTTCTCCTCTAAATAGAGTTTTCATTTTATTTCAAGTCTGTGAAGATTTCATATTTCTTCCAGGAAAAGATTCATCTCCACAGAGCATATTTCCTTAAATCTCTTGGGTAATCAGGGTACACAAAGCAATCTCGGGGGAAGCAGGTTGGTAAAAAAGAAAGAACACAAAGGTAAGACATGACTTCCATTAGTACTCTTCTTTTAATATAGTCCCAAAGTCAAGACAGGAGTTCTAGGGGCAAAACAGTAAAATGAGAAGGTAATTAAAATTATGCTTCTTAGGCAATTCAATTTCCCCAATGGAAAGAAAATAAGGAGCTGATGTTCACCAAAAATAAAAGAGTAGATTTTCAAAGACATGGATTGAATTGGATGACTTCTTCCCTAGCCCCTGGCATGAAACTCAGATCTTAATTTCTTAGTCCTATATCACTGCTTTTAATTTAATATTTCTTAGATGTTTTAATTCTTAACCTAAACTGCCCTTTGGTTGACTCTATTCTTTTGGACTCTATTCTTATTTACTTCCAGTAGAAGTTTCCCTTCAGACTTTGATTGCTTTAATCACCTGCATAAATTTTGACCTCCTCATAGAAACAGAGAGCGAAATCCTTATTGGGTTTCATGTGATTTTAGATAAAGTTTTTGCAATTATTCCTTTAATAATTTAGGTAAGCATAGTCACACACATACACATATATGTACACACAGACATACTTATTTACAAGCAATTTGTGTGCATAAATACACACATAAGCCACTGTTTGTTTCATTTTTGTTTATTTTGGGTGGACATATGTGCTTTCATGTATTGACTTGAAAATCACCTTCATTGATGTATATCTGACATGTCCCTGCCTGCAACAAAATCTTAAGAGAGTTCTTTGGAGCGCTGAGAGATTAAGTGATTTTGCCATGGTCACACTGCTAACATGTACCAGAGGCAATCTTTTTCACTCTTAAGACTAGTTCTGTAAATCTATTATGCCACCTGACTTTCATGTACCCAAATTCCAAAAAGTAAAGAATTAAAATCAAATACACTTATGAATGAAATACTTGTTTTATGTCAAGTAATGTGCCCAGTTCTGGGGACACAAAAAAGGGCAAAAACATGAGTTTTGCTCTTCCAGGAACTAGTATTCTAAAGGAGGAAATAATATACCTATAGATATTTATAATATATATATAGATAGATAGATAGATAGATAGATAGATAGATAGATATAAACTAAAGAGTGTAGAATATATGGCATAATTATCCAAAGCAATAAGTAAATTATTATTATTATTATTACTGATGACTGAAAAAATTTTGTAATGAATTATCCTTCCTGGAATATAATTAAATGATCATATTCTGAAAGGCCTACTGTTGCCTTCTCTGCATTTTCATACCATGAGTTACTAAATATGACAGTGATAATTAGTCTTCATTGCTGAAAACATTATAAAGAAAACATACAGGGAAGCTCAATTTGTGAAAAAGTCTATTCTTGTTTCTGTTTTGTATTATTTTATGAATGTGTTTTAAATCAGAGTGGGAATACAACCACAAAACAATGATATGAGCTTTTCATGAACGAGAGAAGCTTGAATGTGGAGTCAAAGCTGAACTCTTTATTTAGATTGTACATTATCTAACTACCTCAGCTGACTGTAAAATCAACTGGAAGCTTTTCAGCATTTAATTAAGTAGGACAAAGGAGAGTACTAATAATAACAGAGCAAAACTGCCAGAGAAAAATTACAAATACAAAAGGAGAAATTATCACTAATTAACCCCAATCATAGTCTATACTAGAGACTCCAAAACAAGAGGGGAGCACATGCAAATTATATTAAATCTACTTGTCTTGAATGGTCTCCCCGGGTTTATTTTAAATACAAATCCATGAGAACAGTAGCACATTCATAAGGAAAACAAACATTCTACTCAGCAAAGTCACTAAGCCTCACTAAGAAACAGGAGTTCCACATCTAGTCTGGGCTATATCATTTGGTTTTTAGCTTTTAAATTTCCCAGTAAGGGGAAGATTTATAATTAGTTATGGCTGTTATTATTCACTAATTTATTAAGTACCTATTCTGTGCCAAGCATTGTGTTAGATCCTAGCCACAATAAATGAAAGCCCCAATCCCTAAGGAATTTCTATTTTATTGAAGCCAAACAATAATATATAGATAGATAAGTCAGTACTAACCACTTAAAATGTAAATGTAATATAATTTAAGGAGATCAACTTCAATGAGGGAACCCAAAAAGTCTCACATAGAAGATGGCATTTGAGTTAAATTTTATAGGAATATAGGAATTCTAAGAGGTAGAAGTAAAAAGGGAATGTATTCCAGGAAGAGGGACAATGTGTGCAGAGTCCAGGGGATAGGAGATGGAATATCATTCATGAAGAGAAGGTTGGGTGTTTTGGGTCAGTGGAAAAAGTGCATGATTTAGTTTTAGAAAGTCATGAGTTCAAGTTCTGATTCACATACTTATCAGTGAAGAGTGAAATCTCTCTTCATCACCCATAAAATTAGGATAATAATCTCATTTATCTCACAAATAGAGTTAACATATGCAAAGTTCTTTGCACATCTAAAGACATTTATAAATGCTAGAGGTGACGATGATATTAATGATGATGAATAGCAAGTAGACCAATTTGACTGGATTGAATGATTTGAATTCCAAATAGAGGAGCTGATAGTTTATCATAAAGGTAGTAGGGAGTCACTGAAGCTTTGGGAGCAGAATATCACAGTTGTTATTATTATCATAATTATTATTATATTACAATTGTTCATGTCAATAAATATTTGTTAATGCCTATTCTATGAAAAAACATCACACTTTGTGTTTATGAAGAATCAAGTCTTAGGACACAGTTCTCCCCTGCAGGAGAATTTATAATCTAATGGACGCTAACGTACATGCAGATAATGTTTTTTAAAAATGAGAGCACATTGTTGTTCTTTAGAAAGCCAACAATTATCCACAAATGACATAAAAGAAAAGAAGAAAAAGAAAGCTACATCACTTCCTAAATTAGCTATTTTGGATTTCTATATGAAGAGTTGTGAACACAGAATTCATATCCTAAATGAAGTTTTTTCCTTATTTACTAGTTTTCTGTGCTCTGTCTCTGGATGTTACTTCATAATTATTTTCTTAATATTTACTTACTTTGTCTTCATTCTGAATTCTTCCAGTAAAATGTCAACTCCTGGAGAGTAGGAACAGTTTCATTTTTGTATCTATATGCACAACTCCTTCCATGTGGTAATCCCTAATTTCAGTCAAGCTTCTTATACAAGTTGAAACATTATTTAGTGAAGTTGTGTAGACACAGTTGTGTCAAGTATAATAGATGACAAAGCCAAACATTGGTTCCACCATTCAGATTTCCCTCCTCTTTCTGGTTGGAAAGCCTACCTCTTCCTGTTTTGTCCATTGCTTTGTTCTATGTCTATAATGTTCTGATGTCTCTAGATTGTAATAACTCTCTGGGAGGAGATCTCTTGGGGAGCTTCTGGGGAGGCAGCCTTAGTTTTAGTTTCAGTACCAGTAATCCCAAAAATGCAGCCAGGAGTTAAAGTCCAGATCTTATATTGTGTCCTTCAAAGTCTTGAATCTTTTCCTGTCAGAATGTCTCCAGCCAGCTTCAGTCTCTAGCTCTCTCTGAATCCAAAGCCTCCAGTTAGCAGAAAGGTAGACCTGGGAATGAATCAGACTCTGCCTCCAAGTGTGGGATTGTGGGTTTCCCAGAAGTCAATCCTAGTTGTGAATCTCCATGAGCAGGCTTTTCCTTTAGACTTGTGAATATGCTCTTGTCCAAGTGTCCCCAGCCAGCACCACAGTAGAATCTCAAATGACCTCTCCTTCCTGAATCCTGCCTCCTTATATGCTCCCAGAGAATAGGCTTGTGGGTACTCCATGGGCTTGTGAAAATTCCTTACAGAATCAATGAACTCTTTTAAAGGTAAACTCCTTTAAAGGTATAAAGTCCTTTCATAAGTCTAAAAGTGTAAACTCCTCTTAAAGGTGTGAACTCTGAACTAGAGAATTGTTAAGTATCAGACAACCAACTTAGCACTTAGTAAAATTCTAACATATGTCCTATTTCAAGAGAGAATTTTCAGAAAAAATGTATTTTTAAAAAGCCAAGTTCTCTTTATATTATGTGCTAAACCAGATTGAAGGTGGCACAGTACACTTTCCCTTATCTTTTACCCTAGTGCTATTCTTTTTTTCTAGCTGACAGTTCTTGCAGCTGCCTCCACAAAGTCCCATCCCCTATTGAATTTATTTATTTTTATTTTTTCATTAAATTAATTTAAAATATAAATACAAAGTAGGAAAAAAATTCAATGTGTACAGAAGAATATAAGATAGAATTCAAAATGTGAAATAACATTTCCATTTCAAGAAAGCCTATATAATAAATACTGCACATTATTTCCAGAGCTGTCCAGCTTTTCTTTACTTCTTTGTAGGTTTTTTTTTTGTTCTCTGATGTGGACTTTTTACTTTATTATTTTCCTCTTTCCTCAACTCCCACATCCTGCCCAAGACCATGAAAGTTAAATTAGGTGTATATGAGTGTATATATGAAAATATATACTCACATGAATACACATACATATATATACATATCTATCATCCTACACAAATATAAATATACATATATATAAATATAAATATAAATATATATATATATATATATATATACATAAGTCCATAACAATTATCTTCTATTTCTCTCAAAGTGGGTAACATCTTCCTTTATAATTCTAAATTTTAATATTTTTCTAAACCCATCAACTCATCATTTCCTACACCACAATATTCCAACATTACACTTTCTAGTTATTTTAAAGTTTTAAAAAGTACTGATTAATATGGCTGACACATAGTGTAATTTCCCCATTTTTCTCTTTTGAGTAAATCTATTTTAGTTTTAGCTTTGAGATCAATGATTCCTACCTATTTTTAAAATAAAATTTACTCCTGATCATTAGCAATATATTTGTTTGTATTTCTTATTTTCTAATTCTGCTCATTCCTTTGCTTTAAATCAATGCACTATCTTGCTTGATTATGACTTAACCTCCCCCTCTCCAAGGATCCCACTCTTATTTTTCCCTCCCACCATTTTCTTCCTTTATCCCATTCTCATTAATCTATACACCTTGTTCCATTTCCATTAATGTAAATGCCTTTCTTTATCCCCCTTAATCTATTCCCTTCTATTTTATTTCTTTATCAATTGGAAGAATTTTATATATATATACATATAAAATATATACATATATATATATATATCTGTTTGCATATATGTAACACACATATATATAGAGAGAGAGAGAGAAAGAGAGAGAGAGAGAGAGAGATTGAGAGAGAGATTGAGAGAGAGAGAGAGAGAGAGAGAGAGAGAGAGAGAGAGAGAGGAGAGAGAGAGAGAGAGAAAGAGAGAGAAGTGAGAGAGAGATAAACACACATATCTATGCATGTGTGTATATTTCCCTCTTTAATCCATTTCCAATAAAAGTAGGGTTCCAGAAAAAACATTCCTACTCCCTCATCTAATTCTTTGTGTCTGTTCCTCCTCTCTTATTTAATTCATGTAGCATAATTAATCTTTTGTTAAAATCTTTTTTCTACATGGTTTTGCTTTTAGAATTGTATTATATTCAGCTCTACCCCAATCTTTTTTTCCAACTACCCAATTACTAATTAAAATCTTAGACATATGGCTTAGATTTCCATGTATAAAACATAAAAATGTTTGCCTTTATTGAGTCCCCTGTAATTAGTAGTTAATGTTAGTCTTATATGTCTCTTGTATCTTGCATGTCAAATTTCCTATTAAGTTCACATCTTCTGAAATTCTGGCACATCATTAAATGTCCATTTTTTTTTTTCCATTCAGTCTTATGCTTAATATTTCTGGGTATGAAATTTTCAGCCATAGCTCAATTTATTTTGTCCATCAATATATTATATTCCAAGATTTGCAGTCTTTTGGTAAAGCAACTGCTAGATCTTATGTGATTCTTATTGTGCCTCAGCCATATTTCTTTTTTTTTTTTTTTTTTTTTTTTTTTAATTTTTTATTTTATTTTATAATTATAACATTTTTTGACAGTACATATGCATGGGTAATTTTTTACAACATTATCCCTTGCACTTACTTCTATTCAGATTTTTTCCCTTCCTCCCCCAACCCCCTCCCCCTGATGGCAAGCAGTCTTATATATGTTCAATATATTACAGTATAATTTAGATACAATATATGTTTGTAGAACTGAATTTTTTGTTGCACAGGAAGAATTGGATTCAGAAGGTAAAAATAACAGTTTACATTCATTTCCCAGTCCTTTTCTGGATGTAGCTGGTTCTGTCCATCATTAATCAATTGGAATTGGATTAGCTCTTCTCTATGTTGAAGAAATCCACTTCCATCAGCATACATCCTCGTACAGTATCATTGTTGAAGTGTATAATGATCTTCTGGTTCTGCTTGTTTCACTCAGCATCAGTTGATGTAAGTCTCTCCAAGCCTCTCTGTATTTCTCCTGTTGGTCATTTCTTATAGAACAGTAATATTCCATAACATTCATATACCATAGTTTACCCAACCATTCTCCAATTGATGGACATCCATTCATCTTCCAGCTTCTAGCCACTATGAAAAGGGCTGCCACAAACATTTTGGCACATACAGGACCCTTTCCCTTCTCTAGTAGTTCCTTGGGGTATAAGCCCAGTAGTAGTATGGCTGGGTCAAAGGGTATGCACATTTTGATAACTTTTTGGGCATAATTCCAGATTGCTCTCCAGAATGGTTGGATTCTTTCACATCTCCACCAACAATGCATCAGTGTCCCAGTTTTCCCACAGCCCCTCCAACATTCATCGTTATTTGTTCCTGTCATTTTAGCCAATCTGACAGGTGTGTAATGATACCTCAGAGTTGTCTTAATTTGCATTTCTCTGATCAATAGTGATTTGGAACACTCTTTCATATGAGTGGAAATAGTTTTAATTTCATCATCTGAAAATTGTCTGTTCATATCCTTTGACCATTTATCAATTGGAGAATGGCTTGATTTCTTATAAATTAAAGTCAATTCTCTGTATATTTTGGAGATGAGGCCTTTATCAGAACCTTTAACTGTAAAAATTTTTTCCCAATTTGTTACTTCCCTTCTAATCTTGTTTGCATTAGTTTTGTTTGTGCAGAAACTTTTTAATTTGGTGTAATCAAAATGTTCTATTTTGTGATCAATAATGGTCTCTAGTTCTCCCTTGGACACAAACTCCTTCCTCCTCCACAAGTCTGAGAGGTAAACCATCCCATGTTCCTCCAATTTATTTATGATTTCGTTCTTTATGCCTAAATCTTGGACCCATTTTGATCTAATCTTAGTATGTGGTGTTAAATGTGGGTCCATGCCTAGTTTCTGCCATACTAATTTCCAGTTTTCCCAGCAGTTTTTGTTAAATAATGAATTCTTATCCCAAAATTTGGGATCTTTGGGTTTGTCAAAGATTAGATTGCTATTTTTATTCACT
Source organism: Sminthopsis crassicaudata (assembly GCF_048593235.1). Taxonomy (NCBI): domain Eukaryota; kingdom Metazoa; phylum Chordata; class Mammalia; order Dasyuromorphia; family Dasyuridae; genus Sminthopsis; species Sminthopsis crassicaudata. The sequence goes on from NC_133620.1 coordinate 424,180,631, forward strand.
ATCTTGTCCTGTGAACCTAACCTATGCCACTGATCAACTAGTCTATTTCTTAGCCAATACCAAATGGTTTTGGTGACTGTTGCTTTATAATATAGCTTTAAATCAGGTACACTTAGACCACCTTCCTCTGACTTTTTTTTCATTAGTTCCCTTGCAATTCTCGACCTTTTATTCTTCCATATGAATTTTGTTGTTATTTTTTCTAGGTCATTAAAATAGTTTCTTGGGAGTCTGATTGGTATAGCACTAAATAAATAGATTAGTTTGGGGAGTATTGTCATCTTTATTATATTCGCTCGGCCTATCCAAGAACATTGAATGTCTTTCCAATTATTTAAATCTGACTTTATTTTTGTGGCAAGTGTTTTGTAATTTTGCTCATATAATTCCTGACTCTCCTTTGGTAGATATATTCCCAAATATTTGATACTATCGACTGTTATTTTGAATGGAATTTCTCTTTGTATCTCTTGCTGTTGGATTGTGTTGGTAATGTATAAAAATCCTGAGGATTTATGTGGATTTATTTTGTATCCTGCGACTTTGCTAAAATTCTGAATTATTTCTAATAGCTTTTTAGCAGAGTCTTTGGGGTTCTCTAAGTATACCATCATGTCATCTGCGAAAAGTGACAATTTGATTTCTTCATTTCCTACTCTAATTCCTTGGATCTCTTTCTCGGCTCTTATTGCCAAGGCTAGAGTTTCTAGTACTATATTGAATAGTAATGGTGATAGTGGGCAACCTTGTTTCACTCCTGATCTTACAGGGAAAGGTTCTAGTTTATCACCATTACATATGATGTTTACTGAAGGTTTTAAATATATGCTCCTTATTATTTTAAGGAATAGTCCATTTATTCCTATACTCTCAAGCGTTTTTAGTAGGAATGGATGTTGGATTTTATCAAATGCCTTTTCTGCATCTATTGAGATGATCATATGGTTTTTATTAATTTGATTATTAATATGGTCAATTATACTAATAGTTTTCCTAATATTAAACCATCCCTGCATTCCTGGTATAAATCCCACTTGGTCATAGTGTATTATCCTGGGGATGATTTTCTGAAGTCTATTTGCTAATATCTTATTTAAGATTTTAGCATCAATATTCATTAAGGAAATTGGTCTATAGTTTTCTTTCTCAGTTTTCGATCTACCTGGTTTAGGTATCAGTACCATGTCTGTGTCATAGAAGGAGTTTGGTAGGACTCCTTCAATCCCTATTTTTTCAAATAGTTTACATAGCATTGGAGTTAGTTGTTCTTTAAATGTTTGGTAGAATTCACCTGTAAATCCATCTGGTCCTGGGGACTTTTTCTTAGGAAGTTGGTTAATAGCTTGGTCTATTTCTTTTTCTGAGATGGGACTATTTAAACTACTTACTTCTTCCTCTGTTAATCTGGGCAAGCTATATTTTTGAAGGTATTCTTCCATTTCATTTAAGTTATCGAATTTATCGGCATAAAGTTGAGCAAAGTAGCTCCTAACTATTGTTCTAATTTCCTCTTCATTAGTGGTGAGTTCACCCTTTTCATTTTCAAGACTATCAATTTGCTTTTTCTCTTTCCTTTTTTTAATCAGGTTTACTAAGGGTTTGTCTATTTTGTTGGTTTTTTCATAAAACCAACTCTTAGTTTTATTAATTAATTCAATAGTTTTTTTACTTTTAATTTTATTAATCTCACCTTTTATTTTTTGAATTTCAAGTTTTGTGTTTGTCTGGGGGTTTTTAATTTGTTCCTTTTCTAGCAATTTTAGTTGTAAACCCAATTCGTTGGCCCTCTCTTTCTCTATTTTATGCAGGTAGGCCTGTAGAGATATAAAACTTCCCCTAATTACTGCTTTGGCTGTATCCCACACATTTTGGTATGATGTCTCATTATTGTCATTTTCTTGGGTGAAGTTATTAATTATGTCTATGATTTGCTGTTTTACCCAATCATTCTTTAGTATAAGATTATTTAGTTTCCAATTATTTTTTGGTCTATTTTCCCCTGGCTTTTTATTAAATGTTATTTTGATTGCATTATGGTCTGAAAAGGATGCATTTACTATTTCTGCCTTACTGCATTTGATTTTGAGGTTTTTATGCCCTAGTATATGATCAATTTTTGTATAGGTTCCATGAACTGCTGAGAAGAAAGTATATTCCTTTCTGTCTCCATTTAGCTTTCGCCAAAGGTCTATCATATCAAACTTTTCTAGTATTCTATTTACCTCTTTGACTTCTTTCTTATTTATTTTGTGGTTTGATTTATCTAATTCTGAGAGTGCAAGGTTGAGATCTCCCGCTATTATAGTTTTGCTATCTATTTCCTCTTTCAGCTCTCTTAATTTCTCTTTTAAGAATTTAGATGCTGCACCACTTGGTGCATACATGTTTAATATTGATACTGCTTCACTATTGATGCTTCCCTTTAGCAGGATATAATGCCCTTCCTTATCTCTTTTAATTAGATCAATTTTTGTTTTTGCTTGATCTGAGATGAGGATGGCTACTCCTGCTTTTTTGGTTTTGCCTGAAGCATAATAGATTCTGCTCCACCCTTTTACTTTTAGTTTGAATGTCTCATCCTGTTTCAGGTGTGTTTCCTGTAAACAACATATAGTAGGATTCTGACTTTTAATCCAGTCTGCTAACTGCTTCCTCTTTATGAGGCAGTTTGCCCCATTCACATTTATGGTTAGAAGGACTAATTCTATATTGCTTGCCATCCTATTAACCCCTGCTTATGCTTTTCCCCTTTCCTTCCCTTTTACCCTCCTATCTAGTATTAAACTGGTAAACACCACTTGCTTTTCACAGCCCTCCCTTTTTAGGATCCCTCCCCCACCTTAAAGATCCTCCCCTTATTTTACCCCTTTTCCTAGAAATTACTGTATTCCCTTCCCCTTAGCTTACTCCTTCCCTTTCACTTTTCAATGAAGTGGAAGAAGTTTCACCATAAATCGAATATGTCTATTGATACACGCTATGTTCATCTCCCTCCTTTCTTTCTCTCAGATATAATAGGTTACCTTTGCCTCTTCATGAGATGTAGTACCACCACTTTGTACTTTTTTATGATATAATCTCCTTTCCACCTCTATTTTCTAAGACAAATTGTACATATGTTCTTTACATATTTTTTTGACAGAAGTATAGTTCTCAAGATTTCTTTTTACCTTTTTTAGAAGTCTCTTGAGTTCTGTATTTGAAGATCAAACCTCTTATGTAGGTCTGGTTTTTTCATCAAAAATAGATGGAATTCATTTATTTCGTTAAATGTCCATCTTCTTCCCTGGAAAACGATGCTCATTCTTGCTGGGTAAGTTATTCTTGGCTGCATACCAAGTTCCTTAGCCTTTCGGAATATCATGTTCCAGGCCCTGCGTTCTTTTAATGTGGACGCTGCTAGATCCTGGGTTATCCTTATTGTGGATCCTCCATATCTGAATTGTTTTTTTCTAGCAGCTTCCAATATCTTTTCCTTTGTCCGATGGTTCTTGAACTTGGCCACTATATTTCTTGGCGTTTTGATTTTAGGGTCCCTTTCAGTAGGTGATCGATGAATTTTCTCAATGTCTATTTTACCCTCTGTTTCCAAAACGTCTGGGCAGTTCTCTTTGATAATTTCCTCGAAAATGGTGTCCAAGCTCTTTTTTTCCTCCCATTTTTCAGGGAGTCCGATTATTCTCAAATTGTCTCTCCTGGATCTGTTTTCCAGGTCTGTTGTCTTTCTGGTAAGGTACTTGACAGTCTTTTCAATTGTTTCATTTCTCTGGTTTTGCTTGACTCCCTCTTGGTTTCTCCTTGAGTCATTCATTTCTACTTGTTCCAGTCTAATTTTCAATGATGTATTTTCTTCACTCACTTTTTTTATATCTCTTTGTAGTTGTCCAATTGAGTTTTTATCTTCTATGGAATTTTTTTCCATTTTATCCATTTTATTTTTTAGAGAGCTGATTTCTTTTTCCAGCTCACTAATCCTGTTTTCCTTGGAGTTGTTTACCTTTTCCAGCTCACTAATCTTGTTTCTCAATGATTTGATTTCTTTATCCATTCTGTCTTTGAATGCATGGGATGACTTCTCCAGGCTCTCTTGCCAAGCTTCCCTTTCCTTTTCCCATTTCTCTTCCAGCTCTCTTGTGAGAGCCTTTTTTATTTCCTCTATGAGGTTCTTTTGTATTGAGGAGCAGCTTATATCCCTCCCAGGGGATACATCTGGGGACATTCTGTTCCTAGTCTCCTCAGCATTTGAAGTCTGCTCCCTCTCCACACAAAAGCTGTCAATGGTTAGAGCCCTTTTGAATTTTTTATTCATTTTGTCAGAATCAAAGAAAACAAACTGACAAGAGAAGCAATTGGTCTGTTTTGCGGGGGATAGGGCTGGATGTTATTAATGGGCTTCCTCTACAGACTGGGGATAGGGCAGCAGAGAGCCACTAACAGAACAGCAATGACTGTACTGAGTCTGCGCTCTGAGGCTCCGAGAACGCACCGAGTCAGTCCAGGTGGGGGTTGGGGGTGGCCGGGCTCTGAGAGACGCTGGCTTTCTGGGGTTTTAATCTTCACCTCCGGTGTTTACACCCTCTCTGCTGCTCCTGGCTTGCTGCCAAGACGGAGCATCCACACTGGGGCAAAAGCCCTTTCGCAGAAACTGCAGAGATCACACCCCTCCCCGTCCGGTCTGAGCTGTGTGAGCTGCCTGCCTTGCTCTGGCTGTCTGCCCTCAGTCTGCGCCCAGTCTGATTGACCCTCCCCCGAACAAACACAGACCTTTTATGGCGACTTTCAAGGATGTCTTCTCTTGGTGATAATTTGTGGATTTCTTTCTGGGACAAGCATTAAGTCAGAGGCTTGTCATGAAGTAAGTTCTGAGAGAAAGCGAGGAGCTCAAGCAGCTGTCTGCCTCCACGCCGCCATCTTACCCTCAGCCATATTTCAATTTCAATTTCTTTTTCTTATTTATTGTAATATTTTCTCCTTAACCTGAGAGTTTAGAAATTTTACTATGATGTTCCCAGATATTATCATCATAGTCCGGCCAAGATGGCTGCGTGGAGGCAGACAGCTGCTTAAGCTCCTCATTTTCTCTCAGAACTTACTTCATGACAAGCCTCTGACTTAATGCTTGACCCAGAAAGAAATCCACAAATAATCACCAAGAGAAGACATCCTTGAAAGTCGCCAAAAAAGGTCTGTGTTTGCTCTGGGGAGGGTCAATCAGACTGGGCACAGACTGAGGGCAGGCAGCCAGAGCAAGACAGGCAGCTCACACAACTCAGACCAGAGGGGGAGGGGTGTGATCTCTCCCGTTTCTGTGAAAGGGCTTTTGCCCCAGTGTGGATGCTCCGTCTTGGCAGCAAGCCAGGAGCAGCGGAGAGGGTGTAAACACCGGAGGTGAAGATTAAAACCCCAGAAAGCCAGCATCTCTCAGAGCCTGGCCACCCCCAACCCCCACCTGGACTGACTCAGTGCATTCTCGGAGCCTCAGAGTGCAGACTCAGTACAGTCATTGCTGTTCTGTTAGTGGCTCTCTGCTGCCCTACACCCTGTCTGTAGAGGAAGCCCATTAATACCATCCAGCCCCATCCCCCACAAAACAGACCAATTGTTTCTCTTGTCAGTTTGTTTTCTTTGATTCCTACTCTGACAAAATGAACAAAAAATTCAAAAGGGCTCTAACCACTGACAGCTTCTGTGTGGAGAGGGAGCAGACTTCAAATGCTGAGGAGACTAGGAACAGACTGTCCCCAGATGTATCCCCTGGGAGGGATATAAGCTGCTCCTCAATACAAAAGAACCTCATAGAGGAAATCAAAAAGGCTCTTACAAGAGAGCTGGAAGAGAAATGGGAAAAGGAAAGGGAAGCTTGGCAAGAGAGCCTGGAGAAGTCATCCCATGCATTCAAAGACAGAGTGGATAAAGAAATCAAATCATTGAGAAACAGGATTAGTGAGCTGGAAAAGGTAAACAACTCCAAGGAAAACAGGATTAGTGAGCTGGAAAAAGAAATCAGCTCTCTAAAAAATAAAATGGATAAAATGGAAAAAAATTCCATAGAAGATAAAAACTCAATTGGACAATTACAAAGAGATATAAAAAAAGTGAGTGAAGAAAATACATCATTGAAAATTAGACTGGAACAAGTAGAAATGAATGACTTAAGGAGAAACCAAGAGGTAGTCAAGCAAAACCAGAGAAATGAAACAATTGAAAAGAATGTCAAGTACCTTACCAGAAAGACAACGGACCTGGAAAACAGATCCAGGAGAGACAATTTGAGAATAAGCGGACTCCCTGAAAAATGGGAGGAAAAAAAGAGCTTGGACACCATTTTCGAGGAAATTATCAAAGAGAACTGCCCAGATGTGCTGGAAACAGAGGGTAAAATAGACATTGAAAACATTCATCGATCACCTACTGAAAGGGACCCTAAAATCAAAACGCCAAGAAATACAGTGGCCAAGTTCAGGAACCATCAGACAAAGGAAAAGATATTGGAAGCTGCTAGAAAAAAGCAATTCAGATATGGAGGATCCACAATAAGGATAACCCAGGATCTAGCAGCGTCCACATTAAAAGAACGCAGGGCCTGGAACATGATATTCCGAAAGGCTAAGGAACTTGGTATGCAGCCAAGAATAACTTACCCAGCAAGAATGAGCATCGTTTTCCAGGGAAGAAGATGGACATTTAATGAAATAAATGAATTCCATCTATTTTTGATGAAAAAAACAGACCTACATAAAAGGTTTGATCTTCAAATACAGAACTCAAGAGATTTCTTAAAAGGTAAAAAGAAATCTTGAGAAATATACTTCTGTCAAAAAAAATATGTAAAGAACATATGTACAATTTGTCTTAGAAACTAGAGGTGGAAAGGAGATTATATCATAAAAAAGTGTAAAGTGGTGGTCCTACATCTCATGAAGAGGCAAAGGTAACCTATTATATCTGAGAGAAAGAAAGGAGGGAGATGAAAATAGCGTGTATCAATAGACATATTCAATTTATGGTGAAACTTCTTCCACTTCATTGAAAAGTGAAAGGGAAGGAGTAAGCTAAGGGGAAGGGAATACAGTAATTTTGAGGAAAAGGGGTAAAATAAGGGGAGGATCTTTAAGGTGGGGGAGGGATCCTAAAAATGGAGGGCTGTGAAAAGCAAGTGGTGTTCACCAGTTTAATACTGGATAGGAGGGTAAAAGGGAAGGAAAGAGGAAAAGCATAAGCAGGGGTTAATAGGATGGCAAGCAATATAGAATTAGTCCTTCTAACCATAAATGTGAATGGGGCAAACTGCCTATTTATAGAGGAAGCAGTTAGCAGACTGGATTAAAAGTCAGAATCCTACTATATGTTGTTTACAGGAAACACACCTGAAACAGGGTGAGACATTCAAACTAAAAGTAAAAGGGTGGAGCAGAATCTATTATGCTTCAGGCAAAACCAAAAAAGCAGGAGTAGCCATCCTCATCTCAGATCAAGCAAAAACAAAAATTGATCTAATTAAAAGAGATAAGGAAGGGCAATATATCCTGCTAAAGGGCAGCATCAATAATGAAGCAGTATCAATATTAAACATATATGCACCAAGTGGTGCAGCATCTAAATTCTTAAAAGAGAAATTAAGAGAGCTGCAAGAGGAAATAGATAGCAAAACTATAATAGCGGGAGATCTCAACCTTGCACTCTCAGAATTAGATAAATCAAACCACAAAATAAATAAGAAAGAAATCAAAGAGGTAAATAGAATACTAGAAAAGTTTGATATGATAGATCTTTGGCGAAAGCTAAATGGAGACAGAAAAGAATATACTTTCTTCTCAGCAGTTCATGGAACCTATACAAAACTTGATCATATACTAGGGCATAAAAACCTCAAAATCAAATGCAGTAAGGCAGAAATAGTAAATGCATCCTTTTCAGACCATAATGCAATCAAAATAACATTTAATAAAAAGCCAGGGGAAAATAGACCAAAAAATAATTGGAAACTAAATAATCTTATACTAAAGAATGATTGGGTAAAACAGCAAATCATAGACATAATTAATAACTTCACCCAAGAAAATGACAATAATGAGACATCATACCAAAAAGTGTGGGATACAGCCAAAGCAGTAATAAGGGGAAGTTTTATATCTCTACAGGCCTACTTGCATAAAATAGAGAAAGAGAGGGCCAACGAATTGGGCTTACAACTAAAATTGCTAGAAAAGGAACAAATTAAAAACCCCCAGACAAACACAAAACTTGAAATTCAAAAAATAAAAGGTGAGATTAATAAAATTGAAAGTAAAAAAAAAACTATTGAATTAATTAATAAAACTAAGAGTTGGTTTTATGAAAAAACCAACAAAATAGACAAACCCTTAGTAAACCTGATTAAAAAAAGGAAAGAGAAAAAGCAAATTGATAGTCTTGAAAATGAAAAGGGTGAACTCACCACTAATGAAGAGGAAATTAAAACAATAGTTAGGAGCTAGTTTGCTCAACTTTATGCCGATAAATTTGATAACTTAAATGAAATGGAAGAATACCTTCAAAAATATAGCTTGCCCAGATTATCAGAAGAAGAAGTAAGTAGTCTAAATAGTCCCATCTCAGAAAAAGAAATAGACCAAGCTATTAACCAACTTCCTAAGAAAAAGTCCCCAGGACCAGATGGATTTACAGGTGAATTCTACCAAACATTTAAAGAACAACTAACTCCAATGCTATGTAAACTATTTGAAAAAATAGGGATTGAAGGAGTCCTACCAAATTCCTTCTATGACACAGACATTGTACTGATACCTAAACCAGGTAGATCGAAAACTGAGAAAGAAAACTATAGACCAATTTCCTTAATGAATATTGATGCTAAAATTTTAAATAAGATATTAGCAAATAGACTTCAGAAAATCATCCCCAGGATAATACACTATGACCAAGTGGGATTTATACCAGGAATGCAAGGCTGGTTTAATATTAGAAAAACTATTAGTATAATTGACCACATTAATAATCAAATTAATAAAAACCATATGATCATCTCAATAGATGTAGAAAAAGCATTTGATAAAATCCAACATCCATTCCTACTAAAAAGGCTTGAGAGTATAGGAATAAATGGACTATTCCTTAAAATAAGAACAAGAATATATTTAAAACCTTCAGTAAACATCATATGTAATGGTGATAAACTAGAACCTTTCCCTGTAAGATCAGGAGTGAAACAAGGTTGCCCACTATCACCATTACTATTCAATATAGTACTAGAAACTCTAGCCTCGGCAATAAGAGCCGAGAAAGAGATTCAAGGAATTAGAGTAGGAAATGAAGAAATCAAATTGTCACTTTTCACAGATGACATGATGGTATACTTAGAGAACCCCAAAGACTTTGCTAAAAAGCTATTAGAAATAATTCAGAATTTTAGCAAAGTCGCAGGATACAAAATAAATCCACATAAATCCTCAGGATTTTTATACATTACCAACACAATCCAACAGCAAGACATACAAAGAGAAATTCCATTCAAAATAACAGTTGATAGTATAAAATATTTGGGAATATATCTACCAAAGGAGAGTCAGGAATTATATGAGCAAAATTACAAAACACTTGCCACAAAAATAAAGTCAGATTTAAATAATTGGAAAGACATTCAGTGCTCTTGGATAGGCCGAGCGAATATAATAAAGATGACAATACTCCCCAAACTAATCTATTTATTTAGTGCTATACCAATCAGACTCCCAAGAAACTATTTCAATGACCTAGAAAAAATAACAACAAAATTCATATGGAAGAATAAAAGGTCGAGAATTGCAAGGGAACTAATGAAAAAAAAAGTCAGAGGAAGGTGGTCTAAGTGTACCTGATTTAAAGCTATATTATAAAGCAACAGTCACCAAAACCATTTGGTATTGGCTAAAAAATAGACTAGTTGATCAGTGGCATAGGTTAGGTTCACAGGGCAAGATAGTGAATAAAAATAGCAATCTAATCTTTGACAAACCCAAAGATCCCAAATTTTGGGATAAGAATTCATTATTTGACAAAAACTGCTGGGAAAACTGGAAATTAGTATGGCAGAAACTAGGCATGGACCCACATTTAACACCACATACTAAGATTAGATCAAAATGGGTCCAAGGTTTAGGCATAAAGAACGAAATCATAAATAAATTGGAGGAACAAGGGATGGTTTACCTCTCAGACTTTTGGAGGAGGAAGGAGTTTGTGTCCAAGGGAGAACTAGAGACCATTATTGATCACAAAATAGAACATTTTGATTACACCAAATTAAAAAGTTTCTGCACAAACAAAACTAATGCAAACAAGATTAGAAGGGAAGTAACAAATTGGGAAAAATTTTTTACAGTTAAAGGTTCTGATAAAGGCCTCATCTCCAAAATATACAGAGAATTGACTTTAATTTATAAGAAATCAAGCCATTCTCCAATTGATAAATGGTCAAAGATATGAACAGACAATTTTCAGATGATGAAATTAAAACTATTTCCACTCATATGAAAGAGTGTTCCAAATCACTATTGATCAGAGAAATGCAAATTAAGACAACTCTGAGGTATCATTACACACCTGTCAGATTGGCTAAGATGACAGGAACAAATAATGATGAATGTTGGAGGGGCTGTGGGAACACTGGGACACTGATGCATTGTTGGTGGAGTTGTGAAAGAATCCAACCATTCTGGAGAGCAATCTGGAATTATGCCCAAAAAGTTATCAAAATGTGCATACCCTTTGACCCAGCCATACTACTACTGGGCTTATACCCCAAGGAACTACTGAAGAAGGGAAAGGGACCTGTGTGTGCCAAAATGTTTGTGGCAGCCCTTTTCACAGTGGCTAGAAGCTGGAAGATGAATGGATGTCCATCAATTGGAGAATGGTTGGGTAAACTATGGTATATGAATGTTATTGAATATTATTGTTCTATAAGAAATGACCAACAGGAGAAATACAGAGCCTTGGAGAGACTTACATCAACTGATGCTGAGTGAAACGAGCAGAACCAGAAGATCATTATACACTTCAACAATGATACTGTACAAGGATGTATGCTGATGGAAGTGGATTTCTTCAACATAGAGAAGAGCTAATCCAATTCCAATTGATTAATGATGGACAGAACCAGCTACATCCAGAAAAGGAACACTGGGAAATGAATGTAAACTGTTATTTTTACCTTCTGAATCCAATTCTTCCTGTGCAACAAAAAATTCAGTTCTACACACATATATTGTATCTAGAATATACTGTAATATATTTAACATATATAAGACTTCTTACCATCTGGGGGAGGGGGTTGGGGGAGGAAGGGAAAAAATCTGAATAGAAGTAAGTGCAAGGGATAATGTTGTAAAAATTACCCATGCATATGTACTGTCAAAAAATGTTATAATTATAAAATAAAATTAAAATTAAAAAAAAAAGATATTATCATCATAGGACTTCTCTCAGGTGGTGATTGTTGAGTTTTTTTTTTCCTATTTCTACTTTCCCCTCTTGTTCTCAAATTTCAGGACAGTTTTCTTTAACTATTTATTATTTGATTGTATCAAAAATTTTGTTTTCACTACAGCTTTCAGGTAGTTTTATGTTTTCTGTTTAATCTCTTCTCCAGATCAGATATTTTTATGTGAGATATCTCAAAGTCTCTCCTATTTTTTATTCTTTATGTTTTATTACATATTTGTTTTATTTTTTAATATATTTGTTTTATATTTATTACATATTTCTTGGTCCCATAATTTTGCTGGCTTCCCCTTGCCAAATTCTAGTTTTTAAGGCATTATTATCTTCCTTAAGATTTATTTTTTATAATCTTGTTCTTCTTGGTTTTTTTAAATTTTTTCCTCAATCTCTCTCATTTGATTTTTTTTTTTTTTAATTTTTATTTTATTTTATAATTATAACATTTTTTGACAGTACATATGCATGGGTAATTTTTTACAACATTATCCCTTGCACTTACTTCTATTCAGATTTTTTCCCTTCCTCCCCCAACCCCCTCCCCCAGATGGCAAGCAGTCTTATATATGTTAAATATATTACAGTATAATTTAGATACAATATATGTGTGTAGAACCGAATTTTTTGTTGCACAGGAAGAATTGGATTCAGAAGGTAAAAATAACAGTTTACATTCATTTCCCATTGTTCCTTTTCTGGATGTAGCTGGTTCTTTCCATCATTAATCAATTGGAATTGGATTAGCTCTTCTCTATGTTGAAGAAATCCACTTCCATCAGCATACATCCTCGTACAGTATCATTGTTGAAGTGTATAATGATCTTCTGGTTCTGCTCGTTTCACTCAGCATCAGTTGATGTAAGTCTCTCCAAGCCTCTCTATATTTCTCCTGTTGGTCATTTCTTATAGAACAATAATATTCCATAACATTCATATACCATAGTTTACCCAACCATTCTCCAATTGATGGACATCCATTCATCTTCCAGCTTCTAGCCACTATGAAAAGGGCTGCCACAAACATTTTGGCACATACAGGACCCTTTCCCTTCTCTAGTAGTTCCTTGGGGTATAAGCCCAGTAGTAGTATGGCTGGGTCAAAGGGTATGCACATTTTGATAACTTTTTGGGCATAATTCCAGATTGCTCTCCAGAATGGTTGGATTCTTTCACAACTCCACCAACAATGCATCAGTGTCCCAGTTTTCCCACAGCCCCTCCAACATTCATCGTTATTTGTTCCTGTCATCTTAGCCAATCTGACAGGTGTGTAATGATACCTCAGAGTTGTCTTAATTTGCATTTCTCTGATCAATAGTGATTTGGAACACTCTTTCATATGAGTGGAAATAGTTTTAATTTCATCATCTGAAAATTGTCTGTTCATATCCTTTGACCATTTATCAATTGGAGAATGGCTTGATTTCTTATAGATTAAAGTCAATTCTCTGTATATTTTGGAGATGAGGCCTTTATCAGAACCTTTAACTGTAAAAATTTTTTCCCAATTTGTTACTTCCCTTCTAATCTTGTTTGCATTAGTTTTGTTTGTGCAGAAACTCTTTAATTTGGTGTAATCAAAATGTTCTATTTTGTGATCAATAATGGTCTCTAGTTCTCCCTTGGACACAAACTCCTTCCTCCTCCACAAGTCTGAGAGGTAAACCATCCCATGTTCCTCCAATTTATTTATGATTTCGTTCTTTATGCCTAAATCTTGGACCCATTTTGATCTAATCTTAGTATGTGGTGTTAAATGTGGGTCCATGCCTAGTTTCTGCCATACTAATTTCCAGTTTTCCCAGCAGTTTTTGTTAAATAATGAATTCTTATCCCAAAATTTGGGATCTTTGGGTTTGTCAAAGATTAGATTGCTATTTTTATTCACTATCTTGTCCTGTGAACCTAACCTATGCCACTGATCAACTAGTCTATTTCTTAGCCAATACCAAATGGTTTTGGTGACTGTTGCTTTATAATATAGCTTTAAATCAGGTACACTTAGACCACCTTCCTCTGACTTTTTTTTCATTAGTTCCCTTGCAATTCTCGACCTTTTATTCTTCCATATGAATTTTGTTGTTATTTTTTCTAGGTCATTAAAATAGTTTCTTGGGAGTCTGATTGGTATAGCACTAAATAAATAGATTAGTTTGGGGAGTATTGTCATCTTTATTATATTCGCTCGGCCTATCCAAGAACATTGAATGTCTTTCCAATTATTTAAATCTGACGTTATTTTTGTGGCAAGTGTTTTGTAATTTTGCTCATATAATTCCTGACTCTCCTTTGGTAGATATATTCCCAAATATTTGATACTATCGACTGTTATTTTGAATGGAATTTCTCTTTGTATCTCTTGCTGTTGGATTGTGTTGGTAATGTATAAAAATCCTGAGGATTTATGTGGATTTATTTTGTATCCTGCGACTTTGCTAAAATTCTGAATTATTTCTAATAGCTTTTTAGCAGAGTCTTTGGGGTTCTCTAAGTATACCATCATGTCATCTGCGAAAAGTGACAATTTGATTTCTTCATTTCCTACTCTAATTCCTTGGATCTCTTTCTCGGCTCTTATTGCCAAGGCTAGAGTTTCTAGTACTATATTGAATAGTAATGGTGATAGTGGGCAACCTTGTTTCACTCCTGATCTAACAGGGAAAGGTTCTAGTTTATCACCATTACATATGATGTTTACTGAAGGTTTTAAATATATGCTCCTTATTATTTTAAGGAATAGTCCATTTATTCCTATACTCTCAAGCGTTTTTAGTAGGAATGGATGTTGGATTTTATCAAATGCCTTTTCTGCATCTATTGAGATGATCATATGGTTTTTATTAATTTGATTATTAATATGGTCAATTATACTAATAGTTTTCCTAATATTAAACCAGCCCTGCATTCCTGGTATAAATCCCACTTGGTCATAGTGTATTATTCTGGGGATGATTTTCTGAAGTCTATTTGCTAATATCTTATTTAAGATTTTAGCATCAATATTCATTAAGGAAATTGGTCTATAGTTTTCTTTCTCAGTTTTCGATCTACCTGGTTTAAGTATCAGTACCATGTCTGTGTCATAGAAGGAATTTGGTAGGACTCCTTCAATCCCTATTTTTTCAAATAGTTTACATAGCATTGGAGTTAGTTGTTCTTTAAATGTTTGGTAGAATTCACCTGTAAATCCATCTGGTCCTGGGGACTTTTTCTTAGGAAGTTGGTTAATAGCTTGGTCTATTTCTTTTTCTGAGATGGGACTATTTAAACTACTTACTTCTTCCTCTGTTAATCTGGGCAAGCTATATTTTTGAAGGTATTCTTCCATTTCATTTAAGTTATCGAATTTATCGGCATAAAGTTGAGCAAAGTAGCTCCTAACTATTGTTCTAATTTCCTCTTCATTAGTGGTGAGTTCACCCTTTTCATTTTCAAGACTATCAATTTGCTTTTTCTCTTTCCTTTTTTTAATCAGGTTTACTAAGGGTTTGTCTATTTTGTTGGTTTTTTCATAAAACCAACTCTTAGTTTTATTAATTAATTCAATAGTTTTTTTACTTTCAATTTTATTAATCTCACCTTTTATTTTTTGAATTTCAAGTTTTGTGTTTGTCTGGGGGTTTTTAATTTGTTCCTTTTCTAGCAATTTTAGTTGTAAACCCAATTCGTTGGCCCTCTCTTTCTCTATTTTATGCAAGTAGGCCTGTAGAGATATAAAACTTCCCCTAATTACTGCTTTGGCTGTATCCCACACATTTTGGTATGATGTCTCATTATTGTCATTTTCTTGGGTGAAGTTATTAATTATGTCTATGATTTGCTGTTTTACCCAATCATTCTTTAGTATAAGATTATTTAGTTTCCAATTATTTTTTGGTCTATTTTCCCCTGGCTTTTTATTAAATGTTATTTTGATTGCATTATGGTCTGAAAAGGATGCATTTACTATTTCTGCCTTACTGCATTTGATTTTGAGGTTTTTATGCCCTAGTATATGATCAATTTTTGTATAGGTTCCATGAACTGCTGAGAAGAAAGTATATTCCTTTCTGTCTCCATTTAGCTTTCGCCAAAGATCTATCATATCAAACTTTTCTAGTATTCTATTTACCTCTTTGACTTCTTTCTTATTTATTTTGTGGTTTGATTTATCTAATTCTGAGAGTGCAAGGTTGAGATCTCCCGCTATTATAGTTTTGCTATCTATTTCCTCTTGCAGCTCTCTTAATTTCTCTTTTAAGAATTTAGATGCTGCACCACTTGGTGCATACATGTTTAATATTGATAGGGCTTCACTATTGATGCTTCCCTTTAGCAGGATATAATGCCCTTCCTTATCTCTTTTAATTAGATCAATTTTTGTTTTTGCTTGATCTGAGATGAGGATGGCTACTCCTGCTTTTTTGGTTTTGCCTGAAGCATAATAGATTCTGCTCCACCCTTTTACTTTTAGTTTGAATGTCTCATCCTGTTTCAGGTGTGTTTCCTGTAAACAACATATAGTAGGATTCTGACTTTTAATCCAGTCTGCTAACTGCTTCCTCTTTATGAGGCAGTTTGCCCCATTCACATTTATGGTTAGAAGGACTAATTCTATATTGCTTGCCATCTATTAACCCCTGCTTATGCTTTTCCCCTTTCCTTCCCTTTTACCCTCCTATCCAGTATTAAACTGGTAAACACCACTTGCTTTTCACAGCCCTCCC
Organism: Sminthopsis crassicaudata; assembly: GCF_048593235.1. Classification (NCBI taxonomy): domain Eukaryota; kingdom Metazoa; phylum Chordata; class Mammalia; order Dasyuromorphia; family Dasyuridae; genus Sminthopsis; species Sminthopsis crassicaudata. Next base: position 424,196,815 of record NC_133620.1, read on the forward strand.
TTTTTAGGATCCCTCCCCCACCTTAAAGATCCTCCCCTTATTTTATCCCTTTTCCTCGAAATTACTGTATTCCCTTCCCCTTAGCTTACTCCTTCCCTTTCACTTTTCAATGAAGTGGAAGAAGTTTCACCATAAATCGAATATGTCTATTGATACACGCTATGTTCATCTCCCTCCTTTCTTTCTCTCAGATATAATAGGTTACCTTTGCCTCTTCATGAGATGTAGTACCACCACTTTATACTTTTTTATGATATAATCTCCTTTCCACCTCTAGTTTCTAAGACAAATTGTACATATGTTCTTTACATATTTTTTTGACAGAAGTATAGTTCTCAAGATTCTTTTTACCTTTTTTAGAAGTCTCTTGAGTTCTGTATTTGAAGATTAAACCTTTTATGTAGGTCTGGTTTTTTCATCAAAAATAGATGGAATTCATTTATTTCGTTAAATGTCCATCTTCTTCCCTGGAAAATGATGCTCATTCTTGCTGGGTAAGTCACTCTTGGCTGCATACCAAGTTCCTTAGCCTTTCGGAATATCATGTTCCAGGCCCTGCGTTCTTTTAATGTGGACACTGCTAGATCCTGTGTTATCCTTATTGTGGATCCTCCATATCTGAATTGTTTTTTTCTAGCAGCTTCCAGTATCTTTTCCTTTGTCTGATGGTTCTTGAACTTGGCCACTATATTTCTTGGCATTTTGATTTTAGGGTCCCTTTCAGTAGGTGATCGATGAATTTTCTCAATGTCTATTTTACCCTCTGTTTCCAAAACGTCTGGGCAGTTCTCTTTGATAATTTCCTCGAAAATGGTGTCCAAGCTCTTTTTTTCCTCCCATTTTTCAGGGAGTCCGATTATTCTCAAATTGTCTCTCCTGGATCTGTTTTCCAGGTCTGTTGTCTTTCTGGTAAGGTACTTGACAGTCTTTTCAATTGTCTCATTTCTCTGGTTTTGCTTGACTCCCTCTTGGTTTCTCCTTGAGTCATTCATTTCTACTTGTTCCAGTCTAATTTTCAATGATGTATTTTCTTCACTCACTTTTTTTATATCTTTTTGTAATTGTCCAATTGAGTTTTTATCTTCTATGGAATTTTTTTCCATTGTATTTTTTAGAGAGCTGATTTCTTTTTCCAGCTCTCTAATCCTGTTTTCCTTGGAGTTGTTTACCTTTTCCAGCTCACTAATCTTGTTTCTCAATGATTTGATTTCTTTATCCACTCTGTCTTTGAATGCATGGGATGACTTCTCCAGGCTCTCTTGCAAGCTTCCCTTTCCTTTTCCCATTTCTCCTCCAGCTCTCTTGTGAGAGCCTTTTTGATTTCCTCTATGAGGTTCTTTTGTATTGAGGAGCAGCTTATATCCCTCCCAGGGGATACATCTGGGGACAGTCTGTTCCTAGTCTCCTCAGCATTTGAAGTCTGCTCCCTCTCCACACAGAAGCTGTCAATGGTTAGAGCCCTTTTGAATTTTTTGTTCATTTTGTCAGACTCATTTGATTTTTAAAGTATTTTTTGGTTCTCTCATGACCATTCTTTGAAATAGGAGATGTTTTCCTTTCCCTTCTCTTCCATTCTTTTCCCCACTATTCTCTTCCCTTTTCCTTCTTCCTCTCCCTCCCTTTCTCCCTATCACCTTTCCTGCCTTCCTTCCTTTATCTCTGTCTCTGTCTCTGTATCTCCTCTCTCTCTCTCTCTCCCTCTCTCCCTCTCTCTCTCTCTCTTTCTCTCTCTCTCTCTCTCTCTCTCTCTCTCTCTCTCTCTCTCTCTCTCTCTCTCTCTTCTCTCTCTCTCTCTCTCTCTCTCTCTCTCTCTCTCTCTCTCTCTCTCTCTCTCTCTCTCTCTGTGACTCTGTCTCTCTTCATTTTTGTTTCAATACCTTCTTTTGAAGATGAACCCTGGTATGATCTAGTCTCATAATCATGGTTGGGTTTTTTCTTCTTTGCTTGCTTTTTTTTTTTTCACAGCACATCAGTATAATCACCTCTAATCCTGGAGTAAGGGGGATGATACCTTTGACCCTCAGGTTTTATTCAGTTCTCCCCTCTGGCCTGAAACTTGAAACCAAGAATTCAAGAATTCTACTCTCCTATAAGTGTTCACAGCTAATAATATCCCTGACACACCGTTTCTGCATGTGCTGTTTTCTTCTTGGCCAGGGCCTCATCTTTGAAGCACAGCTGGGTCTGGCATTCTTGTCAACAGAGGTTCCCTCAGTCTTCCCTGACCCACTCACTCTAATCCCCATGCTGTCTGGGAGGTAAAAATGCCTATGGCTAAGCCTATTACTGCATCCCAACTCAGCTAGTCCCAGGGTTCACTGCTTACTATTTCAGTGAAACTAGACTGGAGGTGTTTAAACTTAATATGAACCAGACCTCAGTCCTGATATCTTTCTCTGAGTCTTCTCCAATTGTCCCAGGAGGACCACCATTTTGTCCCAAGTTTTCTTTATTTGTATCACTATTTGTGCCCTGAGATGCTATTCTGCCATGTTTGTGAGGGAAATCTGGAGAATTTAAGGTTTTCTGATCTACTCTACAATTTCCCCTAAATCATCTCCTCCCCCCCAATTGATTTTTACACTTTAAATAGTATTTTCCCTGCTAAAAGAGTGGATGATAGAGTTAGGATTCAAAACCACCTTGACAGACTATAGTACTGGGCTAAATTAAACTCCAATAAGGATAGATGCCAACTTTTATACCATTTTACAAAAAAATCTACTTTCCAACTTCACAATTGTCTAAAATGATTTATAGAGATTTGAAGAAAATATAGTGAGTTTTTTTGAACTCCAAATTCAATGTGACTCAATAGTGTGATATGGCCAAAAAACTAAATTGATCTTTATCTCCATTTAAAAAAAAAGACATCTTCCAAGAAAAGTGGAGCATAATCTCACTGTTTGCCTGGCCAGTTCATACAATCTGAGAATCTTATGTAGAGCTCTATTCACCATAGTTTAGAAAGAAGATGGGAAAGATGGAATATATTCAGATGAGGACGACTGAAAGGGATTAAAGTTCATAGGACATAAAGAAGAGTTGCAGTCCTAAGTGAATCCTTTAGGGAAACAACTATGATATGTATCTTTTCTGTCCTTTCTTTTTTTTGAGAGGCAATTGGACTTAAATGACTTGCCTAATGCTACACAGCTAGAGAACATTAAATATCTAAGGCCAAATTTGAATTCAGCTCCCTTCTGATGCCAGGACTGGTGCTCTATCTACTGCATCATCTAGCTGCCTACTCATGCTATATATTTTTAAATATTTAAAATGATACCATGTGGAAGAGGCATTAGACATGCTCCACTAGAGTGGGGAGAAAACAAAAAAGTAGTCAAGGAAAGTAGCATAATTAAGAATGATGAATGGCTAACAATGTTATGAGATCTATAAGGCACAAGGCATACTTAGGAAAAAATGAATAAAAAAGTTTAGTGGGAATTTTATTTCTAGAGAATTTATAGATCCTATAGATTTTATAAGATCTTGAATGCAAAGCTAAGGAGCTTAGATTTTATGCTATAGACTTGGGGTGAGCGACATCTGACCATAGACCTTATATGTCTACAAAATAATTTGTTAAAGTGACCACAAGTGATAATGAGTAGAAATCTAGATACAAAAATCTCCCACAGCTTAAGTTTTATAAGTTGATAATTTTGTATGACATGCAAATGATATTATAAATATCCAAATGGCTCTTAGCAGCAAAAAAAAAAAAAAATCCCCACACCCCTGCTACAAGCAATTGAAAGCTTTTGAGTCCAAACTTGACAGTGAAAATGGTGTCATAGAAAAAAAATGTATGCTAATATGCTTTATTTTAAAGCTATTAAAAACCTCATTCTCTCAGTAATTAGTATTCTTGTACACTAAGTGTCAAAGATTCTGTTTTCTATGTATGTGAAGTGAATTAGGATGTGATGTTATAAGAAAATACTTTTTACATTGTACTCATATAAATATATGCATATTTACATATGTATATATAAATTATTCTTAAATGTTATTTCTATTATTGAATTTCTGAAGAATGATATAATATAATTTAATTCCTTTTTAATTAGGAGAATGATAACATGTCTCCTCCAGATCTTAAGAAATTGGTTTCATTTGTCCCTGTCTTTTTTCCAGAGTTATCTATTCTTTCTTCTTTCAGATACTATTTTCAGACTTTTAATCAACTATTTGACCTATGTTGGGTCAATTGCACATCATTCAGTAATCTGACAATCCATTATAGTAATCTAATCACATAATGTGATATGATTTTCAGAAGTGAGATCAGAAAGCATTAGCAAACCTCAGTATATTTCTAAATTTCAGTAATGTATCAAACAATGCATAAAAGAAAACATTAAATTCTACTGCCTATGTACTTTCCAATCATGGTTCTGTGGATAAGTTTCAATGAAGAATTTATCTCCATATAATGTTGCTCTGGACTAATCATATTCCTCTCACAAATCCACAGGTTCTAACTCTCCATTTTTAAATTTTGACTTCATCAGTTCTTTATCAGATCCTTGCAAAACTATTAGGGTTTTTGGACTATATCCTTTACTATTTATCTACCATCTTTATATATTCCAGTAGCATTTACTCAGTCTTATACACTTGGTTAAGACTGGACAAATTGAGGTATTTCAGGCTTTCTAAAAATAGGATCTGAGAATTCAATCTTCCAAAAAAAGAGAATCTTCCAGTTGACTCTAAAGATAGATACTGGTAATTGCCCCATCTAACTCTTTCCAACAGTCCATGTCTGATTAATAGCCTAGACAAGTTAAAGTAGTCCTTACAAAAAAGTGTTAGTTCTCAATTCATTTGGATGCAGACGTATATGAAACTATATCCTATTAAGTTCCACAGAGAAAACCTGAAGATAGGATACCTAACCTACTGGGTGACCAGCTGTATATCCATTAGAGCACACACTGTTATTTCCATAATCCAATGAGATTCAAGAATTTGCAAAAGAAAGAGACAGACAACTAAGAGACATCTTGTAACCATGAAAAAGTTATCACAGCTCCATTGTCATAGATTTCATGGAGTCTTTCCAAACTACTAATCAAGATAAGGATTGGATGAGGAAACACTTCCAAAAATTCCTCATTGACCACAGGTGAATTCTCAGAGACTGAGATGACCCTGCTTATCACCTTGAAGATAAGATGACATAGTGAAGCCAGGAAGCTGCTCCAGCTCTCCCAGTTGTCCTTAAAAACCACATGAAACCAAGCCTGTGAACAAAATCTGACAGACTCAAATCAGCCTCCAATTCTTTTTTTTTTTTAATTAATAATTTTTATTATATATATATATATATATATATATATATATATATATATATATTATAATATTATCCGTTGTATTCAATTTTTCCGATGACAGGCAATCCCATACATTTTACATGTGTTACAATGTAGTCTAGGTACAATACATGTCTGTGAATATCATTTTCTTGTTGCACAATAAACATTAGATTCCGAAGGTACATGCAACCTGGGCAGACAGATATTAGTGCTATCAATTTACATTCACTTCCCAGTGTTTCTTCTCTGGGTGTAGCTACCTCTGTCCATCATTGATCAACTGGAAGTGAGTTGGCTTTTCTTTATGTTGAAGATTTCCACTTCCATCAGAATACATCTTCATACAATATTGTTGTTGAAGTGTATAGTGATCTTCTGGTTCTGCTCATTTCACTCAGCATCAGTTGATTTAAGTCTCTCCAGGCCTCTCTGTATTCCTCCTGCTGGTCATTTCTTACAGAGCAATAATATTCCATAACCTTCATATACCATAATTTACCCAACCATTCTCCAATTGATGGACATCCATTCATCTTCCAGTTTCTAGCTACAACAAAAAGAGCTGCCACAAACATTTTGGCACATACAGGTCCCTTTCCCTTCTTTAGTATTTCTTTGGGATATAAGCCCAGTAGTAGCGCTGCTGGGTCAAAGGGTATGCACAGTTTGATAACTTTTTGGGCATAATTCCAGATTGCTCTCCAGAATGGCTGGATTCTTTCACAACTCCACCAGCAATGTATTAGTGTCCCAGTTTCCCCACATCCCCTCCAACATTCATCGTTATTTGTTCCTGTCATCTTAGCCAATCTGACAGGTGTGTAGTGGTATCTCAGAGTTGTCTTAATTTGCATTTCTCTGATCAATAGTGATTTGGAACACTCTTTCATGTGAGTGGATATAGTTTTAATTTCTTCCTCTGAGAATTGTCTGTTCATATCCTTTGACCATTTATCAATTGGAGAATGGTTCGGTTTCTTATAAATTAGTGTTAGTTCTCTATATATTTTGGAAATGAGACCTTTGTCAGAACCTTTGTTTTTAAAAATATTTTCCCAATTTGTTACTTCCCTTCTAATCTTGTTTGCATTAGTATTGTTTGTACAGGAACTTTTTAGTTTGATGTAAACAAAATCTTCTATTTTGTGATCAATAATGATCTCTAATTCTTCTCTGGTCATAAATTCCTTCCTCCTCCACAGGTCTGAGAGGTAGACTATTCCCTGTTCCTCTAATCTATTTATGATCTCATTCTTTATGCCTAAATCATGGACCCATTTTGATCTTATCTTGGTATATGGTGTTAAATGTGGATCCATATCTAATTTCTGCCATATTAATTTCCAGTTTTCCCAACAGTTTTTTTCCAAATAATGAATTTTTATCCCTAATGTTGGTATCTTTGGGTTTGTCAAAGATTAGATTGCTATAGATGTACCCTTTTTTATCCTTTGTATCTAATCTGTTCCACTGATCTACTGGTCTATTTCTTAGCCAATAATAAATGGTTTTGGTGACTGCTGCTATATAATATAGCTTTAGATCAGGTACACTTAGACCACCTTCCTCTGACTTTTTTTTCATTAGTTCCCTTGCAATTCTCGACCTTTTATTCTTCCATATGAATTATGTTGTTATTTTTTCTAGGTCATTGAAATAGTTTCTTGGGAGTCTGATTGGTATAGCACTAAATAAATAGATTAGTTTGGGGAGTATTGTCATCTTTATTATATTCGCTCGGCCTATCCAAGAGCACTGAATGTCTTTCCAATTATTTAAATCTGACTTTATTTTTGTGGCAAGTGTTTTGTAGTTTTTCTCATATAATTCCTGACTTTTCTTTGGTAGATGGATTCGCAAATACTTTATACTCTCAACATTTGTTTGGAATGGAATTTCTCTTTGTATCTCTTGCTGTTGCATTTTGTTAGTGATATATAAAAATGCTGAGGATTTATGTGGATTTATTTTGTATCCTGCCACTTTGCTGAAATTTTGAATTATTTCTAGTAGCTTTTTAGCAGAGTCTTTGGGGTTCTCTAAGTATACCATCATGTCATCTGCAAAAAGTGATAGTTTGATTTCCTCATTTCCTACTCTAATTCCTTGAATCTCTTTCTCGGCTCTTATTGCCGAGGCTAGCGTTTCTAGTACTATATTGAATAGTAATGGTGATAGTGGGCAACCTTGTTTCACTCCTGATCTTACTGGGAAAGGTTGCAGTTTATTTCTATTGCATATTATGCTTACTGAAGGTCTTAAATATATGCTCCTGATTATTCTAAGGAATAGTCCATTTATTCCTATACTCTCAAGAGTTTTTAGTAGGAATGGATGTTGGATTTTGTCAAATGCTTTTTCTGCATCTATTGAGATGATCATATGGTTCTTATTAATTTGATTATTAATATGGTCAATTATATTAATAGTTTTCCTAATATTAAACCAGCCCTGCATTCCTGGAATAAATCCTACTTGATCATAGTGTATTATCCTGGAGATGATTTTCTGAAGTATTTTTGCTAATATCTTATTTAAGATTTTAGCATCAATATTCATTAAGGAGATTGGTCTATAATTTTCTTTCTCAGTTTTCGATCTACCTGGTTTAGGTATCAGTACCATGTCTGTGTCATAAAAGGAGTTTGGTCGGACTCCTTCATCCCCTATTTTTTCAAATAGTTTATATAGCATTGGAGTTAGTTGTTCTTTAAATGTTTGGTAGAATTCACACGTGAATCCATCTAGAATTCACATGTGAATCCATCAATCAGCCTCCAATTCAAGAAAGATTGGAAAAATTTCAAGAAAGATCAGTCTCACTGGGGTAAAAAGGGTGTTCACAAAGCTCAGATAGAGTCTGGGAAAGTCAGTGAGGGGTCTTAATCATAGCAGATCATCACCTGAAACACTTGTTCCTGGCTTGGTAGAGGAGCAAACCAGTTTGGAAGCCTCTACTCTCAGCTCTGAATGTAAATTTTGGGAAACCAGACTGTTTTCTAGAAAGAGCAAATAAACCTATCCTGTGCAAAAGCCAAGGTTCAGAGCTACACAGGAAGATGGGGATAATTCCCCCTTTACCCCAACAGCAAAGCTCAGTTGTAAAATTAAAGAAAGAAAATATCAAAAGAAAAGGAAAGAAAATGAGTAAGAAACAAAAAAGAACCTTGACCCTAGAAAGCTGCTTTGGGGACAAGGAAGACCAAAACACCAACTCAGACAAGGACAAAATGTCTATAGAGGAAATCTCAAAGAGTGATGAATTGTTCTCAAACCCAAAGAAGCTTCTTGGAAGTGCTCATAAAAATCTCTAAAAGGAAAATAAGAGCAATAAAAGAAAAAAATGAGAAAAGAAATGAGAAATATTCAAGAGAAAGTGAACAACTTGGAAGAAGTCAATTCCTTACAAAATAAAATTGTTCAAATAAAAAAAATCCACTGAGGAAAATACCTTCAAAATAAAATTAATCTAATGGGAAAATCTAATTGAAGAAAATTACATAAAGAAAATCACACAAAGAAAATCACATACACAAAAATGAGGCAAATGGAAGCTAATTACTCTGTGAGATATTGAGAATCAGTCAAACAAACTAAAAATCGTGAAAAAATGGAAGAAACTTTAAAATACCTCATTGGGAAAATAGATCCAAAAGTGACAATTTAAAAATTATTGTTCTACCTGAAAGCCATGACCAAAAAAAAAAAAAAAAAAAAAAAAAAAAAGGCAAGATAATCAAGAAAAACTATTCTAATATAGTAGAAACAGAGGGGAAATTATCCTTGAGAAAAGTCCAATAATCACTTTGGGAAAGAGATCCCACAAGGAAGACCTCAAAAAACATTGTTGCAAAACTTCATAACTATAATCTCAAGGAAAAAGCACTTCAAGTTGCCAGACTAAAACAATTCAAATGCAAAGGAGCAACAGTCAGCATTACCCAGGATATAGCAGTTTCTACAATACATGATCAGAGGGCCTGGAATACCATATACAGGAAGGCAAAAGATCTAGGGTTACAACCAATAATTTGAACTATTTCTTTCAACTAAACATCATCTTTCAGGGAAGGAAATGGATCTTTAATGAAGTAAAAGATTTTCAATCATTTCTATGGGGGAAAAAAAAAAACAGTAACAACAGAACTAAACAGAACATTTAAACTTCAAACCCTGGACTCAAGAGAACCACAGAAAGGTAAATGAGAAAATATGCATATTATTTAAAGGTTAAACTGTTTACATCTCTACAAGGGAAAACCATATCTATAACTTCATAATTGCATCTGTATCTGTTACTAGAGCAGACAAAGGGAGGCATTACATGGATGGATGGTGTGGTTGTGAATGAAGTCTGTGTGATGATATCAAAGAAAAAGAAACTAGGGGTGGAAAAGGTCTATACTGCAAGAAGAGGAAAGGGGAAGGTATAATGGGACAAAATATATCACATCAAGAGACACAAAAAATCTATTACAATCCAGGGAAAAGGGAGAGGATGAGCATTGTCTGAATCTTGATCTTATCAGTTTGGGCTCAAAGAGGAAATACCTTAATCACTAAGTTGAATAGAAAAATGTATCTAACTCAATAAAGAAGTAGAATGGAAAAAGAGGATATAAAAGGGAGGGGATAGATAGAAGGAGGACAGAAACACTGTAATGTATGAGTAATGAATCTGCTGGATTTAAAAAACACTACTAAAGACAGGATGGAAGATAAAAAACAAACATATATACAGAAGAGAAAAAAGCATAGAAAGGAAATATAAAGCTATAATCCTAACTGTGATTGTGAAAATAAAATAAAATGAAATGAAAGGGAATGGTAAAATGGATTAAAAAACATAGAATATGTTTACATTTATAAGTAAAAAATTGACACAGAGAGACACAAAAAGAGTAAAGGTAAATGGCTGGAACAGAATTTATTATAGTTATTCTGATCTCAGATAAAGCAAAAATAAAAATGGATATAATTAAAAGAAATAACTGAGGAAAGTACATCTTGATAAAGGATATAATAAACAATAAAATAGTAATAACCATTACATCAAGTGGTAGAAAAGCCAAATTCCTAAGAAAATATTAAGCCAGTATAGAAAGAGAAAGCAAAATTTTATTAGTGGGGGACTTCAACCTTCCCTATCAGAATCATTCTGGTTTTTTTGTTTTGTTTTGTTTTGTTTTTTTGTCTGTCTGTTTGTTTGTTTGTTTTAAGTGGAGCAAAATCATTTATTTTATTTTATTTTTTTTTATTATATAGCTTTTAATTTACAAGATATATACATGGGTAATTTTTCAGCATTGACAGTTACAAAACCTTTTGTTCCAACTTTTCCCTTCCTTCCCTCACCCCCTCCCCCAGATTGCAGGTTGACCAATACATATTAAATATGTTAAAGTATAAGTTAAAAATAATATATGTATACATGTCCATACATAATCAGACTTTGAAATATTGTACAATTTGCCTGTGAAGGAAATCAAAAATGCAGGCAGACAAAAATAGAGGGATTGGGAATTTTATGTAGTGGTTCATAGTCATCTCCCAGAATTCTTTTGCTGAGTGTAGCTGGTTCAATTCATTACTGCTCTATTGGAGCTGGTTTGGTTCATCTCATTGTTGAAGAGGGCTAAGTCCATCCATATAGTACTGTTGTTGAAGTAAATAGTGATCTCCTGGTCCTGCTCATTTCACTCAGCATGAGTTCATGTAGGTCACTCCAAGCCTTTCTGAAATTATCCTGCTGGTCATTTCTTATAGAGCAATAATATTCCAAAATATTCACCTACCACAGTTTATTCAGCCATTCTCCAATTGATAGACATCTAATCAGTTTCCAGTTTTTGACCACTACAAAGAGGGCTGCCACAAACAAGAATCAGACTGTTCTAACAACAAAATAAAACAAGAAAGAAATTAGGAAGGTTAATAGAATTCTAAAAATCCTAAATAAGATAGTCCTCTGGAGAAAATTGAACAGAGACAGAAAGGAAAATACCTTTATTCCAGCAGTACATAGCACCTACACAAAAATTTACCAAATATTAGGGTAGAAAAACCTCACAATCAAGTGTAAATAGGCAGAAATAGTAAATGCTTCCATTTCAGACCACGAAGCATTAAAATTATATTTAATGAAGGGCAAGGGAAAGAAAGACTAAAAATGAATTGGAAATTAAGCAATTTAATTCTGCAGAATGAGTGGGTCAATCAAGAAATCACAAAAACAATCATAATTTAATCTGAGTGACAATAATAAGACAATGCACTGAAACCTATGGAATGCAGCCAAACCATTTCTTAGGGGAAATTTATATTTCTAAATAGCTACATGAATAAAATACAGAAAGAGGAGATCAATGAATTGGGCATGCAACTAAAAGATCTAGAAAAAAAGAGCAAATTAAAAACCCTCAATTAAACTCCAAATAAATTCTGAAACTCCAAAGAGAGATTAATAAAATTAAAACTAAGAAAACTATTGAACTAATTAATAAAACTAAGAATTCATTTTATGAAAACAACCTACATAAATGATAAACTTTTGGTTAATTTGATCAAAAAAAAAGGAAAAAAAATCAAATTGCCAGCATCAAAAATGAAAAATGGTGAACTTGCCACTTATGAAAAAGAAATCAAAGCAATAATTAGGAGCTATTTTGCCCATACGTATAACAGTAAGTCCAACAATAAAATATAAGTTGATATATATAAAATTTACAAAACTATAAATTACTTAGATTAACAGAAGAGGAAATAAATTACTTAACTAATCAGGTCTGATGTTGAAACCCTGGATATCTTAGAATCAGCCAGAGTCAGGATAAGCAAAAGTCTTTATTCTTTGGTCTTTTGGGATCACAGTCAGGGGATTAGATATAGGAATCTCCATACCTCCTTCCTCTCTCTCCACCACCAAAGAATGATCCTCCTTCTCCTCCTCCACCAGCTGATCTCTCCTCCCTTCTCTCACCACACCCACAGATCTAGCCAGCATAGAGTTGAGTAGGATCATCCTCCAAACATGTTAATAGAGAATTGTCCAATTGGTAATTAGCCCTAAGTGCTAGGTTACCTTGCATCTAAGTTAAGTACATCTGCTCAGTTCTAGCCCTTTACATTCTGATATCTAATCGAGGAAGTGTCAAAGAAGCAAAAGAAAATTACAGATCAATCTCCCTAATGAATATCAAAGTAAAAAAAAAATTAAATAAAACTTAACAAAGAGATTATAGCAACTTATCAAGATGATTATATTCTATGGGCAAGTGGGATTTATACTAGGAATGCAGGACTGGTTCAGTATCAGGAAAATTCTTACCATAATTGACCATATCAATTTCAAAAACATCAGAAATCACATGATAATCACATAACAAAAGCAGAAAAATTTTGACAAAATACAGAACATATTTTTTCAAAATATCAATATCTCCCTAAAATCAGCATTATTTGTAATGGGAAGAAGCAGGATGCATTCTCAGGAAGATCAGGAGTGAAAAAAAGATGTCCATTATCACCACTATTATTCAATATTATACTAGAAATATTGGCTTTAGCAATCAGAAAAGAAAAGGAAATTAAAGAAATTAAAATAGTTAACAAGCAGATAAAACTACCCTTCTTTGCAGATGATATAATATAATTGGAGAATTCTAGAAAATTAACCCAAAATCTACTGGAAATGATTCACAGCTTTAGTAAAATTGCAGGATATAAAATGAGCCCACACAAATCATCAACATTCCTATATATTACTGACAAAACTCAGTAGCAAGAGATCAAAAGAGAAATACCATTTAAAATAACTGTAAACAAAATAAAAATATTTGGGTGTGCACATGCCAAGATAAACCTAGGAACTATATGAACACAATTACAAAATACTTGTCACATAAATAAAATTATATCTAAATAACTGCAAAAATATCAATTATTAATGGGTAGGCCAAGCTAATATAATAAAAATGAACATTCTGATTAAATTGGCTTACTTATTCAGTGCTATACTAATCAAAACTACCTAAAAATTATTTTGTAAAACTAGAAAAAACGATAACAAAATTCACACAGAAGAATAAAAGATCAAGAATATCAAGGGAATTAATGACTATATATATATATACACAAAAGGAACGTGGCTTAGCAATACCAAACCTAAAATTATATTATAAAGTCATCAAACCATTTGACACTAAGAAATAGAGTGGTAGATCAGCCAAATAGATTAGATACACAAGTCACAATAATCAATGCATTGTGTGTGTGTGTGTGTGTGTTTGTGTGTGTATGTGTGTGTGTGTGTGTGTGTGTGTGTGTGTGTGTATATACAAATCTAGTATTGGATAAACTTCCAAACTCCAGCTTTGGGGCTAAAAAGTCACTTTTGAAAAAAATTTCTGGAAAACTTGGAAAATGTTAGAAACTCAGCATACACTTACATATCACATTCCATACCAAAATAAGATCAACTTGGGTACATGATTTAGGCATAAATGATGATACCCTAAACAAATTGAGACACCAAGGAAAATTAACATATGAGATACTTGGAGAAGGGAGGAATTTATGACCAAAGAAGAATTAGAGAACATTATTGTAGATGAAATGGACAGCTTTGATTACATTAAATTAAAAAGGTTTTGTATAAACAAAACACTCAGAAACAAAATTAAAAGTGAAGTAAAAAGCTAGAAAAAAAATTTACAACTGTTTCTGATAAACATCTCATTTCTAAAATACATAAGGAACTGTGTCAAAATTATAAGAATATGAGTTATTCCCCAATTGATTAATGACAAATGAATAAGAACAGACAATTTCCAGATGATGAAATTAAAGTCATCTATAGTCATGTGAAAAATGTTCTGAATCACTATTGATTAGAGAAATACAAAGTAAAACAATTCTGAGGTTCCACATCAGATTGGCTAAGATGACAGGAAATGATAATGATAAATGTGGGGAGGATGTGGAAAAATGAGACATTAATGCATTGTTGGTGAAGTTGTGAAAGATCCAACCATTCTGAAGAACAATTTGTAACTATGTCTACAGGAATATAAAGCTGTGCATACACTTTGACCCACTAGTGCCACTACTGGATCTGAATCCCAAGAAAGTCATAAAGGGAGGAAAAAGGATAAACATGTGAAAAAATGTTTGTAGCAGCTCTTTTTGTGATAGCAAAGAACTGGAAAATGAATAGATGCGCATAGATTGGGGGATGGCTGAATTAGTTGTTCTATATAAAGGTAATGAAATATTATTTCATGTAAAAGTGATTAACAAACTGATTTTCTAAAGGTCTGGAAAGATTTATATAAACTTATGCTGAACAAAACAAGCAGAACCAGGAAAACATTGTGTACAATAACATCAAGAATGTATGATTATCACCTATGAAAAACTTGGCTCTTCTCAGCTATTTAGTGATCCAAGGCAATCCCAATAGACTTTGGATAGAAAATGCTATCTGCATCCAGAAAAAGAACTATAGATATTGAATGTAAATCAATGCATGCTATGTTCAGTTCTATTTTCTGTTTTTTTTTTTTCTTTCCCAGGGTTTTTCCTTGTGGTTCTGATTTTTCTCTCCCAACATGATTTATAAAGCAATGTGTATTAAAATTTAATTAATTTTAAAATGAACTTATCTCAATCAAAACTTCTACCAACAAAATTATTCTTCTATACATTTACCCATTAACCCAACCAAAGATTATTGAGGGTATTGTAAATTTAATTCCAGGAATTACAATTTCTATCCATAATAACTAAGATAGGTCTGTGACAAAAGTCACATTGACAATGAAGATCAAGAACATTAGAAAATCCAAAAAGACAAGAGCAGAACATTTGGCAGTTGAAAGCAACTTAGAAGCTCAGCAGAAAAAAAAAAATGGAAGTTCAGTGTGCAACAACAGACTCAGCTCCAGCCACAGTGCTGGCTGATCTCTGAATCAGAGAGTATGAAGGGCTTCCAGAGCTATTAGCTCAGAGAAACCAAACAGGAATGGCAAAGTCAGCAGAAAGGGTCTGTGGAACTAGATTGGAAACTCACTCATGCAATTCCAAAATATATCAAGGCCTGGACCCAGTTCTGGCCTGGACCATAGCTTCAATGAAGCAGGACCTCTGAATCATCAGCAGCAATATAGGCTTCTGGACCTTTCAGCCCAGAGATATCAAGGAGTGTCCGAAAGGTCAGTGGAGAGGGTCTGTGTCAATGGGTTAAAAGTATGATGTGCAGTTCCAGTGTAATTGATCAGCTATCAGTGGAGCCCCAGCACCAGATAGCACACTAGAATTTATAGCTACAGTGGATTGAGGACCCAACTAACACCTCCAGGGCAAAAAAGAGTGCTTATAATTAGATTGCAAAGAAGATTTTTTTTAAATTAATTAATTTATTTATTTTTTAATTAAAGAAGACTATGGGAACTGAGTGTGGTTCACAACACATAGCATTTTCACTGTTTTTATTGGTTTGCATTTTATTTTGCTTCCCTTTTTTCTTGTGTGGCACAAAAATTGTATAAATATGTATACATCTATTAGATTTAACATATTTCTAACATGTTTAATATATATTGGATTACTTGGCATCTAGAGGAGAGCATGGAGGAAGGGGGGATTGGAACACAGGTTTTGCAAGGGCTAATGTTGAAGGATTGTCCATGCATATGTTTTGAAAAATAAAAAGCTTTATTTAATTTTAAAAATGATCTCATTTTTTTGAAAAGGGCTACATACATCAGAAGTGATCATTGTATAATCTTGCTATTGGCATGTAAAATGATCTCCAGGTTCTGTTCATTTTGTTTAATTTCAGTTCTTGTAAGTCTCTCCTAGCCTCTCTGAAATCATCCTGCTGATTGTTTCTTATAGAATAATAATATTCCATAACATTCATATACCGTAAATCATTCAGCCATTCTCAAACTGATGGGCATCCACTCAGTTTCCAGTTTCTTGCCATTACAAAAAACTACAAAAAGGACTGCCACAAATATTTTTGCACATGTGGATCCCTTTCCTTCCTTTAAGATCTCTTTGGAATATAAGCCCAGGAGAAACACTACTGGATCAAAGACAATTTTATAGTCCTTTGGGCATAGTTCCAAATTGCTCTACACAATGGCTGGATCCATTCATATCCACCAACAAGGTATTAATGTCCCAGTTTTCCCACATCCCTTCCAATATTAATCATTATCTTTTCCTGTCATCTTAGCCTATCTGAGAAGTGAATAGTAGTACCTCAGAGTTCTTAATTTGCATTTCTGTGATTAATATGACTAGAAATGTTCATCTGTAAATTGTTCATATCCATTGATGATTTATCAATTGGAGAATGGCTTGAATTCTTATATAAATTTGAGTCAAGAAGTGGATATCCTCACCATAGAGAAGATCTAATTCAGTTCCAGTTGATCAATGATGAACAGAATCAGCTATACCCAGAGAAGGAACACTGGGAAATGGGTGTAAAATGTTTGCACTATTGCCATTCTACCCAGGTTACTTTTTGCCTTCAGAATCCAATTCTTAGCGTGCAACAAGAAATTTGGTTTTACACACCTATATTGTATCTAAGATATATGGTAACATATTTAACATATACGGGATTGCCTGTCATCTAGGAGAGGGAGTAGAGGGAGGGAGGGGAAAATTTGGAAAATATGTGAATACAAGGGATAATGTAAAAAAAAAAATCGCCCATGCATATGTACTGTCAAAAAATTATAATTGTAAAATTAATTTAAAAAATTTTAAATAAATAAATAAATAACTTTGAGTCAATTCTCTATTTATTTTAGAAATGCAGCCTTTATCAGAACCCTTGAACATAAAAATGTTCTCCCAATTTATTACTTCCATTCCAATCTTTTCTGCATTAGTTTTATTTGTACAAAAATAAAACCTTTTAACTTAATATAATCAAAATTATTTATTTTGTGTTCAATAATGAACTCCAATATTTCTTTGGTCACAAATTCCTTACTTCTTCATAGATCTGAGAAGTAAACTAATTGCTCTAATTTCCTCTTCATTTATGTAAAATTCTCCCTTTTCATTTTTGACACTAATAATTTCATTTCCTTCTTTCCATTTTTTAATCCAATTAACTAAAGGTTTATTTATTTTCTTGGATTTTCTCATAAAACCAACTCTATTTTATTTATTAATTCAATAGTTTTCTTACTTTCAATTTTCTTAATGTCCCCTTTTATTTTCAGCATTTCAAATCTGGCATTTAATTGAAAGGTTTTAATTGTTTTCCAAGCTTTTTTTTAAGTTTGAGTCAAATTCATTGATCTTCTTTTTCTCTATTTTATGTAATTAAACATTAAGAGATAAAAAAAAATTCCCCTAATAACCATTTTGGCTGCATTCCACAAATTTTATATATTGTCCCATTATTGTCATTCTCTTGGATGATTATTGCTTGTTTCTATGATTTGTTGTTTCACCTGCTGATTCTTTAGGATTAGATTATTTAGTTTCTAATTAATTTGTGGTCTATTTTCCCCTGGCCTTTTATTGCCTGTGATGTTTATTACATTATTAACTTAAAAAATATATTTACTATTTCTGCATTTGATTTTAAGGTCTTTATGTCCTAACATATAGTCAATTTTTGTATAGCTTCCATGAAACTCTGAAAAAAAAAGTTCACTCCTTTCTCTCTCCATTCAATTTTCTCCAAAGATCTATCATACCAAACTTTTATGAAATTCTATGTACCTTCTTAACTTCTTCCTTATTTGTTTTGTAGTTTGGTTTATCTAGTTCTGAGGGAACAAATTTGAGATCCCCCACCAGCACAGTTTTGCTGTCTATTTCTTCTTGTGGCTCTCTTAATTTCCTCTCTAGGAATCTGGATGGTATACCACCTATATAGTATTGATACTTCTTCATTATTTATTGCATCCTTTAGCAAGACATAGTTTCCTTTCTTATCTTTTTTAAATTAGATGTTTTTTTTGCTTTTGTTTGACCTGATATCAGGTTTGCTAACCCTGTTTTTTTTTTTTAACTTCATCTGAAGCATAATCTATTTTACTCTAGCCTTTTATCTTAGCTTTAAATGTATCACTCTGCTTTACATATATTTCTTGTAAATAGCATAGTATAGGATTCTGGCTTTTAATCCATACAATCTCTCTTTTGTGTATCAAAGCACATTATCTGTCACACATACACACAGAGCAGATATTTAATATTGTTTTTGATTCTGAAAAAGAAAACATGTTTCTTACCCCATAAGGAAAATTAATCTATCAGGAGTTTGAAGAGTTGATTGGAAAAAATATAAAAAGATGGGGATTAGGGGGAAAATAGAGAAATACAACAAAAAGTATGGTAAGAAATTATAAAAACAGAGTTTGAGATTTAAATATAAAATGCAATTGAAGAGTCAAAATGATCTGATTTCTCTCCTTTCCAGAGATAGGAAACTATATATATATATATATATAGAGAGAGAGAGAGAGAGAATGTCAGATACTATTGGACGCTAGTGATGTTTTGATTATTTTTGCTACATTAATTTTCTTTTCTTTTGTTCTTTCCTATGTTTTGTTATAAACTATGATTGTGAGTTGAAATGGGGAAGCAATCTATTGAGAAATGGCGAGGATGCAAAAACCAAGAGTACCAATGAAATTTAAATAAATAGACTAAGAGAATGTTCCTGCTCTCTTTGAAGAATTAGGGGTCTATGAATATGAAATATCTAGTACATTGTCAGAGTGGATTTTACTGACAGGATTTTGTTCTCCTCTTTAATTATTTGTCACAAAAATTTATCTTAAGGTAAAGTATAAGGAAAGATTTTTTTTATAAATGAAAGCAATGTAAAAATAAAAAAAAATCAATGAAATACATAATGTTTTAATAATTAAAGGAATTTGAATTAGAATTCAAAGCAACACAAGAATATTAGGAAATAAATTTTTAAAACTTACAAATATAAGTTAAGATGAATGTATTGCAAGACAGCAATTTTAAATCATAAATAATGACAGTAAAAGAGATTTACTAGCATAGGAAGAAAAAAAGGCCAAAAAACAAAACAGTTGCTGAAATACACTATAACTACTTTTCAGGTAGAATTTAAAATAATAGATAAAGGGAAGATTGGGTATTTAAAGGTAAATTTTGCCAAAACTGTTTTATTTGTCTTTTTTCTACCAGATGAACTCTAACAAAACCTGAGAAGTCAAGAAAGGGAAAGACAACCAGAAGAAAGCATTGTAAGTCCTGGCTAGAAAAGATAACCAGGAAACTCTGTAGGCTGCAGAAAAGGAAGAAATACCATATGAATGTGGATTGTTACTGCCAGGCTATCAGATTGTTTGGAGGTAGGGGAGTCATGGAATAATTAAACTAAATCCAGAGGTGAGAAGTAGATGGTGGCATACAATATGGGGTAATAGAATTTATATTAGGTGAATGTTAGATCAAATTTAATATGTTTACTGATGTTATAGAAAAGGGATTAAACTTATTAATGAAATTTACAGATGGTACTAGATGCAGACAAGTTGTTAACTCTAATGAGAAGGGAGAAAGAATCCAAATAGATCAGAAAAGGCAATTAAAGTAAACAAATTTCTAGTACCTAATTTTATGTTCTCAAAACTTTCCAAGGTTCATCAGACACCGAATTAGTAACCTTAAGTCTTAAATTCCAATTTCTATTCTCTCAATCTTTTCTCCATGACTAAAGAGTATGAATATATATATATATATATATATATATATATATATATATATATATATATATATATATATATATATATATATATATTAAACAACTAATATTCTCAACAACTATGAATCAAGACAAATGTAATTTTAGCTCTCAGTTATTTTAAATCTTTGGATAAAGATCAAAATCCATCCATAGACTCACTCTGTACTGTGAGTCCATTATGTCATGAGGAGCAAAGAATAATAAGATAACAATATACTCTTCAGCTGGTTACAGGTGGTGTTAAGTTTCATTTGGTTTGCTATTAATAATTCCATAGTGTTGTTTCCAGGAATGGAAGAAATGAAGTCACCTAGAGATGTTAAAAGTGAAATAAATTAGAGTTATAAGTCCAAAACTGACAAAAATAAGGAGAGCTGAGTGGCCTCCTACACTCTTACAGCAGTAATGATCAACAGCAGGAAGAAAGCAAAATGTCATTTTCTGAAAATACATAGAAATATGGTGTAAAAAGATAATGGGAGGGGGAATCCCTTAACTCACTAGCCATTTTTATAACCCATCATCTTTGTTTACTTATTTTCCTTTCAATTTCACTGTTTTTACATCTTTGATATCTCAGGATTTGCATAAGAAATGTGCTTACTCTGCATAACTTAGAAACATATGGTTCTAACTACAGCATTTCGTTGGCTACACATACCTTATTCACAACAAATGGGACAGATAAAAGGGAATAGAAAATAGTGCTATGTATTAAGAATTTCCTCATCTCATGTGAAGAAATGTATGAATCACAGTGTAGAAACACAGTGGAATATACTTGAGTGAAGTTCAAAGAAGAAAATAACAGAAATCTTGGTACTACCTACAGACCATTTGTATACAAAGAAAAAAATATATAAATCAGGACTCTGGAAAACAGGTTATAGACAATTCATGGAAGCATGATATATTAGTCATAGGTGACTTTTAACTACTGAAAGTTGGTGAAGAAAAGGAAAGCTATTGAAATGTGAATTTCACAGTATGACAAGAGGCAGAAAAAGTTAAATTTCCATCAAGGAGGAAAGAGTCAGAAAGTGAGAAATAAGGGAAGAAAACGAAAAAAAAATGAAATTATGGGTTCCCAAGATAAGGAATACTCAGCTAAAAATCTTGAACATAAATAGATAAACTCACAGGCAAGACATTAATAAGGGAAAGGAACATACTGTTCAAAACAAATAAAAAAAATCAAGATGTCAAAGAAAAAAATATCGAAATACAAAGTATAACGAATCAACCCCAGATGAAGCACAATACCCTGTGGATTCCACCTACCCAAAAACAAAACACAGAACCACAAAAAAATGTTGCTGAGCAGTTTGAAAGAGAAATAAATAGCATGAAAAAGAAATATGTCTTGCATCTCAAAAATAATAGGCAGAATAAAAAAAAAAACCTTGAATAGTTGAAGGCAAATCTCATCAAAGAAACAAACAAACAAACAAAAAAGAATAACTGAGTGAAAATGCAAATTCATGCAAATAAAGGACAGTTGGGAGAAGAAAATTAAAAAAGCAATAACACAATTTCCATACATGTGAAAAATATTGATTTCAAAGACAGGATGCACAGAGACTTCAAAAGCATAATAGGTCTCCCAAAAGAGCATGGCAAAATCTTAAAGGCTATGAGGCAAGAAATAATAAAATAAAACTCATCAAAATTTCTCAACATAAAAAGCAAAGTACCAAAGAAGAAAATCCACAGATTGCTTACTGTCAAAAAAAACAACAACCTATAAATCAATCTTAAAGGGACATTAATTGTTAAATTTAACAATTATAATGACAGATAATGAATTCTTTAAGACACCAGGAGAAAGTCCTTCTGATATAAAAGAAAAGAATAAAGAATATACCCACAAGAACGCTTATGAGGAATGAAATAATGTGTCCTAAAGAGCAAAATTCCAAGTTATACCCCAAGATGACATAATCTTCAAACCTGAGCCTGATATTAATGAAGAATGGCAAGAACAATAACTACAATAACAAAAAAAATTAAATTTTAAAGGTCATTTTGAAAATTTGTAGAAAAACAACTAGAAAGGGGAAAATGTGTTTCAAAGACTTGAAATGAAAACAATTGTAGCAAAACAAACAATAGAAAAGTTATGACAAAACAACATTTGAGATTCCCTTTTAAAAATATGCAAGAAGCAAAAGATAAAAGTAGAAGTCAAGTAGAAGTGCTGATATAAAGAGTCCTGAAATATTGTAAACAAAAATCATAATACTAGATCTACAAGGAAATGAATGTTTTTTGTGGGATTAAATTCCTCAAAGAGTTAATAAAAGGGACAAGCAGAGGAAAAAATTAGTGGGGATTGTATGTTGTAAGTGAACCAAGTAAAAAGTTAATAGTGAAGGAAAAAATAAACAAAATAATTTTATGATATCTCAGAAAGAAGAGAACTTTCAGGAGAATGCTAATGAAATAAATGTAGACATTTTAAAAAGGAAAATGAAAGAGAATGTGACGAACCACTGATGAATGAATCTATGGAATAAGAGAGATATACTATGAAGGGACGTAAGATATACAATATGATTTACAATAGATATAATTTATGTAGATTTACAGAGATCATTCATAATGTCTCAGACAAAGGGGCAATTTAAGATTATGAAAATTGTGAGAACTAGTTTTTTTAATTAAAAAGATTTAATAACAAAATTTAAAAACAAGATAAGTCAAAATGGAGGAAATGAAATGCAATTTTGCTTGACACTTAGAGGTAAAAATTCAAAATCTAGGGAAAAAGCAGATGGCAATTGATTAATAAAAATAAATCAAGTTAATATAATTGAAGGCATAAATTATTGTGTTCATAGAGGAAAAGACAAAATACTAATATGAATTAAATATTAAAATTATATTATATTATATTAGAATTTAATTAGTTTAGAATAGTAGAAACAAATAGAGTAATGCATACAATATAAATATAATAACTTTAAATGTTTAGGTTAATATAACTCAATCAAAAGAAAAAAATGCATAAGGAAACCAAACTTTCCAAATTGTTTCTTATGAGAAACACACTTTGGAAATCAAAGCATAAAATAAAAATAAGAGGCTAGAAATAAAATTTTAAAAATTAAAATAACAAGTGAATCAAAAACATCAGACATTGAACTCATACTAATAGAAAAATAAAAATGAACCTTCATAACATAAAAAGGATAAGCAGAAAAACTACATTAGACTAAAAGGAACTATAAAACTAAGTCCAAATCAATATTAAAATTATAGTTTGGATTCTAATTATTTAGCATCTAAAGATTTAAAGGAAAAATTTATTAAACTACAAGAACATATAAACAGAAATATAATAGTGGCAAAAAGGATCAACACCCCTCTCTCAATTTTGGTTAAGTTGAAACAGAAAGATAAAAAAAAATAGAAACTATAGAATAGAATAAATTTTAAAATTAATAAAAACTAAAAACTTATAGTATCTTCTTAGAATACTAAAAAACTTGTGTATTTCCAATCCCACATGAAACATTTACCAAAAGTTATCATGGTATTGAATATAGAAAAAGTGTGTGTATGTGTGTGTGTACATTTATGAGTGAATGTATGTATGTATAAAGGTCAAATTTATCTTAAACAGAAAATAATAGAATAAATATAACTCAGGGAGCACAAACAAAAAGTAAAGATCCCAATGAAGGCTTGATGAAAAATGGCAAATAAGAAATGTCTCAAAGAACAAATTATAGAAAAAAATAATTCTGTAAAAAGCAATGAAGCTCATCTAAAAAATATCAAATTAATTAAACTGCAGCTAACAGAGTTCTCAGAAAAAAAATCTCTATAAGTAAGAAAATAGAAAAAAAAGTTAATTGTACACTATTTCAAAGTCTGATTATTTTTGTACAGCAAAACAACAGTATGGACATGTATACATATATTGTATTTAACATATACTTTAACATATTTAACATGTAATGGTCAACCTGCCATCTGGTGGAAGGGGTAAGAGGAAGAAAGGGAAAAATTAGAACTATCATTCCTATCATTGTGAAGCAGAATTCACCAAGCATTGGATTGTTCACCCACTAATAGGGAACGTGAGCTGGGATTAGACCGTCGTGAGACAGGTTAGTTTTACCCTACTGATGAGGGGTTGTCGCCATAGTAATCTTGCTCAGTACGAGAGGAACCCCAGGTTCAGACATTTGGTGTATGTACTTGGCTGAGGAGCCAATAGGGCGAAGCTACCATTTGTGGGATTATGACTGAAGGCCTCTAAATCAGAATTACCTGGCTGAAAAATTACCCATGCATATAACTTGTAAATAAAAAACTATAATAAAAAAAATGAAATAGCATAGTTGATCAGTAGAATAGGTTAGGTAACTATAGTAATCTAGTGTTTGACAAATTCAAGGATCCCAGCTTTGGGGATAAGAACTCATTATTTGAGGAAAAACTGTTAAGAAAATTGGAAATTAGTATGGCAGAAAGTAGGATTGACCCACAACTAACAACTTATAAGAAGGTAAGATTGAAATGGGTACATGATTTAGACATAAAGAGTGATATTATAAGCAAATTAGAAGAATATAGGATAGTTTACCTCTCAGATCTGTGGAGAAGGGAGGCATTTGTATCCAATGCTTTGGAACTAACAATTGAACACCAAATAGATAATTCTGATTATATTAAGTTAAAAAGTTTTTACAAACAAAACTAATGCAGTGAAGATTAGAAGAAAAGCAATAAATTGGGAAAAGATCATTACATTTATGGGTTCTGATAAAGACCTCATTTCTAAAATATAGAGAGAATTTACTGAAATTTAAAAGACTTCAAACCATTCTCCATATGATAAATTGTCAAAATATATGACCAGATAGTTATCAGATGATGAAATTGAAACCATTTCTATTCACATGAAAAAGGTGCTCCAAACCATTATTGATAATAGAAATGCAAATTAAGACAACTCTGAGGTACCACTACTCACTACTCAGATAGGCTAAGATGACAGGCAAAATAATGTTGAATGTTGGAGGGGATGTAGGTAAACTGGGACACTAAAACCTTGTTGGAACTGTGAATGAATTCAGCTACTCTGAAGAGCAAATAAGAACTATGCTCAAAAAGTTATCAAACTGTGCATACCCTTTATCCTACAGTGATTCAATTGGGCCTATATCCCAACGAGATCTTAAAGGAAGGAAAAGGATTCACATGTGCAAAAAATGTTTGTGGCAGTCCTTTTTGCAGTGGCAAGACACTGGAAACTGAGTGGATCATCAGTTGGAGAATGGCTGAATAAGTTATGGCATATGAATTTTATGGAATATTATTGTGCTATAAGAAACAATCAGGAGGATGATTTTAGAGAGTCCTGGAGAAACTTACATCAATCGATGCTAAGTGAAATGAGCAGAACCAAGTGATCATTGATATGGCGATAGCAAGATTATACAACAACCAATTTTGATAAAAATGACTCTTTCAAACAATGAGATGATTGATAGTAGTTCCAATGATCTTGTCATGAAGAGAGCCATTTACATGCCGAGGGAAGTCTGTGGGAACTGAATGTGAATCACAATATAACATTCTCACTCTTTTTGTTGTTGTTCACTTACATTTTGTTTTCTTACTCATCTTCTTTTCTTTTTGATCTGATTTTTCTTGTGCAGCAAGAGAATTGTATAAATGAGTTTATACATATTGGATTTAACATATATTTTAAGATGTGTAACATATATCGTATTGCTTGCCTTCTAGGGTAGTGGTTGAGAGGAAAGAGGGGAAAATTTGAAACACAAGGCTATGCAAGGGTTAATGTTGAAAAGTTATTCATGCATAGTTTTGAAAATAAAAAAGCTTTTAAAAATAATAAAAATTACAAATATATAAAATATAAAAACATAAATTATAAAATAATTAGTAAGAATTAAATAAATTAATCAATATAAATATTAAATTATATTTATGTATAACATACAAATTATATAATAATAAATAAATTAATACTAAAAACTAATAAATTAAATAATGAATAATAATAAAATAAGTATAAATATGTAAAAATAAATATATAAAGTGTAAAAATATAAAAATAAAAAATATATTAAAATATACAATATCTAAACTAGAAAAAGACCAAATTTAGTAGCTTTCAATTGTGTCTTTGTGATACTAAATAGGGTTTTCTTGAAAAATACACTGAAATTATAGCTATACAAAGTTAGCTGTTTTCTTCTTCAGCTCATTTTACAGATTTGGAAACTAAGGCAAGCAGAGTTAAGTGACTTGCTTATTGTCACATATTAAGTATCTGAGAATAGATTTGAACTCAGGAAAAGGGATCCTTCTTACTCTGAGCACAGAGGTCTATGCACTGTACTATGCACCTAGCTACTCAGAGAAAAACTACTTTGATAACATGATATCAGAAAAGAGAAATATATATAAAGGAACTTCCAAAGGGGTACTTTGGTCCATACTTGTGGATTCTTGGAAGAATTCTATCAAACTTTAAAATGTCAGGTGGGATGAATGTTACAAAATTATTTGCAGATTTGACAAAGAAATTATTTTACTACATTCCTTTTGTGATACTAGTACCTTGAACAAGGAGAAGGGGAAGAGAACTAGAGACTAGCATAATTTAATGAATAAATAACTGTTCCAAACTTTTAATATAATTCTCTCACACAGACTATATCAATTCATCCAAATAATTATTCAGTATGAACGTGTTGGATTTAAACCAAGGCTTCAAGGATGCATTAGGAAAACAAAAAATAACAATCATACTAAAAACAAAACCAAAACCAAACAAAAACATAAAACCTTTATGCATATTTCAATAGATGCAGTAAAATCTATTCAAAAACAACATGTTCATGTACTCTAAAAGTGAACAAAGTATAAGTAGAGACTTCTTTATATATGTATATATATATATATATATATATATATAATTATTATTATTAATCAAGAATAGTACATAGTGGGAACGCTACAGACATTTTCCAAGTAAATGGAGTAGATTAAAAATGTCTTATGCTCAATTATTTCATAAAATTCTTGAAATAATAACAAAAGAGACAAAAATTATTGGTGTAAAGAAGGCAAACCAGTTACATGTGTCACTGATGTAATGGTCTTCTTTTAAAAATCTTAGGGAACCAGAAAAGATGCTAATGAGAAAATAAAAACTTTCAACAATATTTCAGACTTCAAAACAAATCCTCCAAAATCAATAGCATTTTTATATATTTATGAAAACAAAGAAAATAGAATAATATAAATAAGAGAAGATAAGCAGATAATTTATCTATATATAATGATTTGGAGGATATATTCTTAGCAATGAAAAGAATATAGCTGTGAAAAATACTTAAAAGTTGGGTTTCCTCAGTGTTGCAAGTTTTGATGTATGTGGGATAGTGGATACCACTGACCAAGCAGTTTTCAGAATGTGAGAGGTTAAGGAAAGTTAGGATTCACAGAACAATTAAGTGATCAGCAGAAGCCTTAAGCAAACAAGGAGGGAGGGGGGGGATAAGAAGGAACAAGTGGATTCAGCCAATCAGAAAGTATTGTGCTTAATAGGCTAATTGAATATTAAACAACAAACCCCAGATGTTGATATATGATGAGGAGGCATGTTTCATGTATACATACATACATACATACATACATACATACATACATACCTATAAAGGGGAAATGATGTAGTGGGCATATCAAAAAAATTGTAATCCAGAAAAAATGGACGAATCCACTTTCTGAATAGAGGACATGAGCAAATAATAAAGGTTCCGCCATATCTGTACTCAATACTCTCTCATCCCAAAGAAGAATGGGGCCCACTTTCTGGCCAGAAACACTAAGATGATTCCTTAAAATTCTTCTTTAATAAATTTTCTTTGATGTCTGATTTTCAGTATCAAGAGTGTTATTCCTAATATAGCTAAAGATAAAATAGTTAATTTTTGACATAAAAGTGAAAAACTTCTGCAGAAACAAAAATAATGTAAGAATAAGAATGGATATTGAGTAAACCAACTTTGTATCAAAAGTCTCTGATAATAGTTTGCAATCTAAGATATATAAATAATTGATAGATGATAAATTGGGAATCTAATATAGAAGTAGTTAAATGATACAAACACAACACGTTTCAAAAGAATTTCAAACTATTAAATAAACATATGAAATCATGCCCTAAAAATGAGAAAGGAAAATTAAATTACCCAGAGGTATCCTGGAAAAATTATAAAAGATGTGAGTAATCAGTGTTGGAGAAGTTGTGGAAAGATATGCACACTAGTGGATTATCGGTAGAGCTGTGAATCATAAGCATTTTGGAAAGTAATTTTGAATTATATAAATGAAGTATTTAAATTATATATATATGTATATATATATATATATACATATATATATATACGTATGTACATATACATATATATATGTGTATATATACATATATATGTGTATGTATATATATAGATATATACACATATATATATATACATACACACACATATATATATATATATATATGAAACTAGGATGGTATTGATATAATGAAAGGCATCTTACATACTAATATGTTTATAGCAAAATTTGATTTAACAGCAAAGAATTAGAAAAAAAAGTAGAATCTTATTAATTAGGGAATGCCTAGATAAATGATGACACTTAACTCTAATGAACTATCACTGTGTCATAAGCAATGATAAGGATAATTAAGTGATAAAATGGATAGCACCATGCCTGGAGTCAGGAAGATATCTCTTGCTTAGTTCAAATCTAGTGTCCCACACTTGCTACTGGTTCAATTGCTTAATCCTGTTTGCCTGTTTCCTCCTCTGTAAAATGAGGTGGAGAAGAAATCAGCAAACTGTTCCAGTATTTTTGCTATTCCTTCCCCCACAAAAGTAAAGTCAAAAAGAGTCAGATACAACTGAAAATGACTGAACATCAATAGGTGTCCAAAAGTGACAATAAAGGTTTCTTCTGCCTTGGAAATTTTAAAGGATAGGCTAGATGCCCACTTGTGGTGTGTTGTAGCAAAGGATTTCTCTGGTGTATGGAATGGGCAAGATGGTCAATGAATTCCTTGATAATTATGCAGTTTCCTTCTCTCTCTCTCTCTCTCTCTCTCTCTCTCTCTCTCTCTCTCTCTCTCTCTCTCTCTCTCTCTCTCTCTCCCTCTCTCTCTCTCTCTCTCTTCCTCTCCCTCTTCCTCCCTCCCTCCCTCCCTCCTTGTCTCTGCACTGTCTGTCTCTATGTATGTGTATCTCTGTCTCTTTTTTTTGTCTCTTTTTCGTGTTCATTTACCTCAGATGACTACACTAACTGGTACAACAACTTGAATTTATATAAAGATATAAAGTTTTGGGAAGGGCTTTACATGTATTATATCATCTGATACTCTCAGAAAACTTGTAGAGTAGGTTCAATTATTACCCTCATATTATAAATGGGAAAATTGCTACTGATATGCCCAAGGTCTCATGGATATTAAAAACTAAAATAAGAACTCTGGTACATTAGGATTTTCTCCACTATCATGCCAAATTCCCACATAGATTTAGGATCATAGATTGAAAACTAAAAGGAAACTTAACTCTTCATTGTATAAATGAGAAAAATGAAGTCCAGGAATGCTAATATACTTATTGCTCACTCAATAATAAGCCTTAAAGTTGGGATAACAATCCAAATCCTCTGACGCCAAAAACACAAAAATTTTTTTGTTTGTTTTTTCATCACTGTAACTCAATACCAATCTTTTTTTTTTTTTGAGCATTAAGCATAATTATCATAACAAAGTGTTATTGGTATTTGACTCTAAGCACAAATCAAGATAATAGAGCAGAAGTTCTCCTTTCTTTCCAATGGATTAGTCTGCTCTGTCCTTTGCATAAACAAATTAATAACAATTTCAAGGAAAGTCCTAGGACCCTGAATAGATTTGAAGAATTTGAGAGAAGATAGACCATATTATAACCTTTATTGTGGCCTTCTTTTCCTGTAGTCTCTCACATTATCCATCCCAGCCCTATGCTAAACTAACTACTAAATGGCTGATCTATTATCTCTAGTTCTAATTGAATTGGTGATTCCTGCACTAATTCTATAGCCATGTCATTTTTTTTTCAATTACCATAGCTTCTGGGACCTACAAAGCCAGCTTATAACATCCAGTTCTGAACTTGAAGTCAGGAAGAACTTAATTAAAATCCATTCTCAGTCACTTACCAGTGTGTGATGTTGGGCAAGTCATTAAATCTTTGTTTGCCTCAATTTCTTCATCTGTAAAATAGGAATAATAATGCACCTACCTCAAAAAATTATTTTGAGAATTAAATGAGATAATATTTGAATAGGGAAAGACTTAAAACAGGCAGAACCACCAGCAAGCTATTACAAGTGTAAGCATTAAATGATAAGGGACTATATTAGAGTGGTAGAAATATCAGAGGAGAGAAAGGAGTGTATTAAAGTAATATTGCAAAGATGAGATCAACAGGCCTTTGCAATAGATTGCATACTAAAGCATGGAAAAATGGTGAAAAGAGAAGAATGACTATTACTTTGGGAGCCTAAGGGCCTAAGAATGATGATGCCCTTGACAGTTATAGGGATGTTAGAAGGGAGAATATTTGGGGAAAAGAGTTTATATGAGTTTAGTTTTGAACATATTGAATTTGAAATATCTACTGAACTTTCACTTTAAGATGCTTAAAAGCTAGATGGAGATATGTGAGATTGAAAGACAGCAGAGAGCCAAAAGAGGAAAAGACAGATCTCAGTAGTATTAGTGTAGAAGTCTGGAACTCTGAAAAGGTAAACTTGAATCAAGGACAGCAGGGTACTTAAAGTTAAGTACCTATTCAGTGTGAGATAAACATATACTTAAAGTGATATGGTGATGTAATGGTTGCTCATGCTCAGTGTGCTGTAATGATGTAATCATATTGAGATATTTAAGGGAGTCTCAGACACAAAAGACTCTCTTAGCCACAAACACAGATGAGGCATTCAGTCAAAGACACAGAGAAGAGTTGAGATTCCAGATTCCAGACTCCGGACTCCATCTTTGACCAGCCTAGTGGTGGTTGTCCTGCTTCCTTCACTCCTCTGCTAAGATCAAGGACTCGGGATGATATTGAGATCTTCCAGAGAGCTAGATTAGACATTACATATTAGCATAAACGTAATATAGCCAGGTGGCACAATGAACTTGGAATCAGAAAGCTCATCGTCTTGAATTCAAATCTGGCCTCAAATACTTATTAGTTGTGTGACTCTGGGCAAGACATTAACTCTGTTTGCCTCAGTTTTCTCATTTATAAAATGAGCTGAAGAAGGAAATGGCCAAAAAGGAAAAAAAAACCCTCCAGTATCGTTGCCTAGAAAATTCTACATAGAGTCATGAAGAATCAAATATAACTGAAACAATCCAACAATAATAATTAAATCAGCAAGTAAAATTGTATTCAAGAAGAGAAGACTCACTTTAGATGTTATGGGATATCTATTGTCAGAATTTATGTCCCAGATAAGGATTTAATTCTCCCAAGAAGACATAGTCTTGATAACTAGGAGGAAAACTATAGTGATATACAAAAAAAAAAAAAAAAAAAAAAAAAAAAAAAAAAAAAAAAAAAAAAAAAAAAAAGTAAAATAAAATGAGAAAAAAATCAAGAAAGATGATCAATACCATCAAAAGTGGAAGGAATGATACAAAAATATTTTTAAAAATATTAGCAAAGAAATTACAGAAAGTTATCTCCGGCATAATACAACTTATGTCAAGATCTAATCGGTTGGAAAATATCAAGTGCTCATGGGTAGGCTGAGTGAATATAGTAAAAATCACAATACTACTTAAATTAATTTATTTATTCAGTACCATACCAATCAAACACCTAAGAAAATGCTTCACAGAGCTAGAAAAAAAGTATAACAAAATTCATATGGAAGAACAAAACATCAAGCATTTCAAGGGAATGAATGAAACAAATTCAATGAAGGTGGCTCAGCTGTACCACACCTAAAACTGTATTATAAAGTAGTGATCATCAAAACAATTTGGTTCTGCATAAGAAAAAGAGCAGACAATCATTGGAATAGGTTAGGTTCACAGGACAAAATAGTCAATGAATATAGTAATCAAGTGTATGACAAATTCAAAGACACCAACTTTGGGATAAGAAGTCACTATTCAAGAAAAAACTGTTAGGAAAATTGGAAATTAGTATGGCAGAAAGTAGGATTGACCCACACATAACACCCTATACCAAGAGAAGATCAAAATAGGTTCATGATTTAGACATAAAGAGTAATATTATAAGCAAATGTGAAAAACATAGGATACTTTACCTCTCAGATCTGTGGAGAAGGAAGGAAGTTGTGACCAAAGAAGAATTGGAGCTCATTATTGTACACCAAATGGATAATTGCGATTATATTGTTAAACGATTTTATAAAAAAAAAAACAAAAAACAATGCAGACAAAATTAGAAGGGAAGCAATAAACTGGGGAAAAATTTACATTTAAGGGTTCTGATAAAGGACTCATTTCTAATATATATAGAGAGAATCAACTCAGATTTATGAGAATTCAAGCCATTCTCCAATTCATAAATGGTCAAAGTATATGAACAGGCAATTTTCAGATGAAGACATTAAAACCATTTTTAGTCATATGAAAAAGTATTCTAAAATCATTATTGATCACAGAAATGCAAATTAAGACAACTCTAAAGTACTACTACACACCTCTCAGATTGGCTAAAATGACAAGAAAAGATAATGACAAATGTTGGGGGGGGATGTTGGAAAACTGGGACACTAATATATTGTTGGTGGAGTTGAGAACTAATCAACCATTCTGGAGAGTAATTTGAAATTATACCCAAAGGGCTATTATACTGTGCATACTCTTTGATCCAGCAATGTTTCTACAGGGCTTGTATCCCAAAGAGATCATAAAGGAGGGGAAGGGACTTGTATGTGCAAAAATGTTTGTGGCAGCCTTTTTTTGTAGAAGCAAAAAACTGGAAACTGAGTGGATGTTGGAGAATGATTGAATGATTTATAGTATATGAATGTTATGACATTATTGTTATATAAGAAATAGTCAAGAGGATCATTTTAGAGAAGTCTGGAGAAACTTACATGAACTGATTCTAAGTGAAATGAGCAGAACCAGGCAATCATTGTACATGGCAACAGCAAGAATATGATGATCAATTCTGATGGACATCATTCTCATCAACAATGAGATGACTCAGTCTAGTTCTAATGTTCTTGTGATGAATAAAACCATCTGCACCCAGAAAGAAGACAGTGGGAACTGAATGTGGACCACTGTGAAGGTCCGGGCTAGCTCCTCTGAAGGGCTCAGAATAAGTCCTTGTCAGGATAAGCAAAAGTCCTTGCCCCACATTGGGTGCCAAAGTGTAATGTTCTGTTGTCTCCAGAAACTGCTGATCAACTCAATTCCAGATTAGACTCTTCTTCCTCCAGAGAGCTGTCCCAACTCTGTCCTAGAGTAGACTAATCCTTGCTCAATGTTGTCTTCTTTTATCTTCCCAGAGAATGGACGTGTGAGAACTCAAGGGCTTGTGGGAAAAATACTTCAACCAATAAACTTGCTCCCTTTGAAGGTTGTGTAAACTCCTTTTCATATGTAAACTCCTCAGAAGTTCAAAGGGGTAAACTCCCCTTAAAGGCCAGAACCAAAGGTATGAACTAGAGAATTGTTAAGTACCAACTTAGAACTTAGTAAGAACCTAACAGACCACAACATAATATTTTTACTTTTTTATTGTTGTTTCCTTGCATTTTGTTTTCTTTCTCATTTTTTTTCTTTTTGATTTGATTTTTCTAGTGCAGCATGATATTTGTGGAAACATGTATAGAGGAATTGCACGAGGTCAAAATATATTGAATCACTTGCTGACTGGGCAAGGGGGTGCAGAAAGGGAGAAAAAATTAAAACACAGAGTTTTTTAAGGGTGAGTGTCAAAAATTATCCATGTATATATTTTGATATAAAAAGCCTTAATTCAAAAAAAGAAAAAAATGCTAAAAAATACATGGAAGTTCAAAAGGAATGATTAAGAAAAGACCATTGGTTTGAGAATGCTAAGATCATTGGTAATGTTGGAGAGAGCATTTTCAGTGGAAAGATGACATCAGAAGCTAGATTGTAGAGATTAAGAAGAAAAAAGTAGACAAAATGAGGAAAGATATACAAAAGGAACCTGAAAAGCCGGCATAAAAAGGGAAGAAGACAAAGATATCCTTAAAACAGTATAGCTGAAGACAAAAGGAGAGAAGTTTATATTAGGCCTACTCTTTAAATAAAAGGTTTAAAGTTCATGACTCTACCCTCTAGTCAGAAGATCCAAGAAGAAAGGCATAGCATATTGATGAGATATAAGTACTAAAACCAATTCAATCTTACAGGATAAAAAAAAAAATATATCAATATCAAGGTTCCTTGAGTATGAAGGCATAATGCGAAAGTCTTCCAAAAATGTCTAAAAGCAATGTAGGTAGTGGTAAATGGTATTAATGAATGCCCATGCCTTAAAGGTAATTCATTCATAAAATCACAAACCATCCTGTCTTTTTCTGATGGTATCATGCCTTGATCAGTTGCTTCACAGTATTTTTTTTATCTTAATTAATCATATCAGTTATGCTAATTTATTATCTTTATTTCTTTGCTATCTATAAAAACAATTATGTAGGAAATGTTCAATATATGCTTAATAGACAAATATTTTCCCTATTTAGATTAGCTTTCCAGTGAATCTTGATTTCATAAATACACTTATATCTTAATGAAAAAGCCTTCTATAAGTTATATCCCCAACAATTCACAAATACAAGTAGATAGCAAGTACTTATTACATTTGTGTTGCCTGCTCGAATAGTAGGATTAAGACTAGCAATGTGATTTCAGGTAGTACTATCTTGCACTTATCAGCATTCTAAATGAATAGAAAAGGCTATATCATTTGTTCCCAAATTCTCTTGACTGTGTCTGTGTCTGTATACATTTATGTGTGTGTATTTGTTTGCACATGTATGTATGTATATATGTGTATATTTATATATGTATAATATACACATTTAAATTTAATTTAGGACATTATTTATTATCGGACCTATATTATTAATTAAAACTAGGAAGAAATAGAAGATGTTTTTCTACCAAGTATGAGAAAGGCTTCTTGAATGTCACAGCATTATTTGCCATTCCTTTATGTACATAAAAATCAATAACAACAGTTCATAACTCAAAGTATAGTAGAAGCAGCATGTATAGCAAAGTTCTCTTAGGTGTTTCATGAAGAAATTGTTGTTTCAACCTTTCTTCTAAGTTTCCAAATAACAGTGAATTAGGAGAATGATCAAATAAACACACTGACATATAAATTAATATGAAAAATGTAATGTGTACAACTTAGATCAGAATTGACCAGAATTTACTCAGTATCTACAAAAGTCAGAAAAGGGTAAGCATCTAGATGGGCAAGGAACATTTTGATATTATACAAAGTGCCATTCTGGAAATAGAACCAATTGTCATGTAAGTAAAATATAGGTTACAACTTACAGAAATCATGGTGAGAAGGTCATATTTGTCAAGTTGAGTGAGATTCCAGAACTGGAGGGCAAATGTTGACTTTAAGGGTATTTAAATTTACTCCTATATGATTCACCATGCAAAACTGGAGACCACTATGTTAGGGGAAAATATTCTGGGTGCTCACTTTCTATACTTTTCTATTTTTGGTTCTGTGAAGGAAATTAAGGAGGAGGGGGCAATGTTCAAGAGGGTTAGCAATATCTTTGCTGTCTCCAGAAGAAAAAAGTTTGAAGAGATTATTCTGCTTGATGTCAGGACTGAGGTTTCTTATGCCAGTTCTTAAGATTTTCAATGTTGCAAGCAAAACATTTCATTACCCTGCATAATGGAAAGGAAATGAAAGAAAAGAATCTTTTGGGAATCACCAACTACCCCTAATGAATCCTGCCATCTTTGAAGATGAATCTGATCTGGCTTTGTATTAGCCTTTATTTGTGATAACCTGCACACAGGCTATTGAAGATTTCAGACAAATAATAATATTTATAAAAACACAGCCATGGGTGAGGAATTTTAAACCCTCTTAAGACCTGTGGAATTCCAACTGACATTTAGGAAAGGTTCCAGTTATCTAATAGTAATTTTTATCAGGGAAAGGTTATAACCATTTAAGAATCCTTAGATTTAATAAGAATAAATAGATAATAAAATTTCCATTATAAAAAGGAGGTCTGTTTCTCTTTTTTTGTCTCCCTAGAGATTCTCATTTATTATTAGAAAATAAGATTTTATATGTTGGGACTCAGATCTTCATTCCCAGATGTAATTCTGACTAGATTTTTTTTAAGATCTGTTAATCACTTGGAGATTCCCATCCTTCAGAAAACTGAGTACCTCACACAGCTTTTCCTAGCCTCACTTATCCCTCTTGTTAGCCACACAGAAAGAAATAGCAGGTGGTCAAGTAGGGTTCCATATTACCCTCCCCGAGCATATAGATGATGGGACTTGTTTTCCTCTGTGAATCTCTGTAGAGGGCCCCATATTGTCAGCAGAAAATGCTGACAAAGATGAAATAATGAAAATTTACACACAGGGAAAGATTGGATGACCACTATACACTACTGAAAGATAACTCCCCTCATAATACACATAACACGAACATAGAAATACATACACATAAACATGTAAATACACAACTTTAATTCATAGACTATCTCTACATCTACATATGTGTATGTATATCTATCTATATACCTATATTTATTTAACTGTATGTATATGTATATAAAAATAAGTATATATGTATGTTTGTGTGTATGTGAGTATGGATAGATAGATATATGTAGGTTTGTGTATTTTTTGACCTTACTTCTTCTTAGCTATTATGACTGGGCTCTTAAATACATATTCAATTAAGCAATTTATAAATATTCAGTTTGATCCTGGAGCCTTTAGTCTTTCCACTGGACAAGTTTATATTCAAATTCTCATAATGCTTTCTAGTCAATTGTGTTTTTAATCTTCTTCACCCAGTCTCATGAGATGTGGTAGGCACAATGAATTTTTGTCTCCTGATTATTTTGTATTGTATGTGTGTGCAGAAAATGTTTAATAACTGGCTTGCCAGAAAAAAATGCACTCCTGACATAATTTTAAGTTTAATCTATAAAATTAGTACTTTTTCATCACATTGAATAAATGTAGACAATGAAAAAATAATAAATCAAACTCTGATTTGTTCATTTTCCAATTTTGAAGATATAAATCTTCAAAATGAAAATTTAACAATCTACTCTCACAAGCTGATTCAAGCTGACTCTGCCGTACTCCCAGGTTGGAATTGACAGAGCTTAGGTCCTGAATCAGTCACTTTTATTTTTACCTCTGTATGTCTTTTACCTACACACATTAGAAAAAGAGTTGTAGAAGTTAACACTCCCTTCTATCTATGATAAATCCAGAGCTTGTCATTTAATGTAGAAGAGGGGAGGGTTTCAGTCTGTGATGATTGGGAAGTCACTTGATGATAAGAAT
The DNA here is from genome assembly GCF_048593235.1 of Sminthopsis crassicaudata. Lineage (NCBI taxonomy): Eukaryota > Metazoa > Chordata > Mammalia > Dasyuromorphia > Dasyuridae > Sminthopsis > Sminthopsis crassicaudata. The sequence continues at coordinate 424,234,559 of NC_133620.1, forward strand.
TTGGAAACAAATTAGGGGTATAAATTGTTGGCTAAATATAACTGCTTCATAGGGCCCTATCCTGTGGTGAGTAAGAATGAATAAAACATGATCCCTCCTGGGAATAAAGAACTTGCCTGGATGAATTACAAGCAATAAAGGAATAAAGCTAAATTCATAACTGATGATTGAGAATCCCTGATGAGGAAAGCACTCATTTATATTTTCTTCCTTTTGTGTGAGGTTGATTTCTGAGATGTAGATTTTACTATGTGGGCTTTTTTCTTTCTGCCTACAGATATATTAGATCTGGAGGTGTTTGCCATATTTTAACATCATGATTAGAATTCATTTTTATTAAAATGCCCCAAAGCCTTCCAACCTAGGTGGCTTAAAATCTGAAAGTGCTTGTATTACTTATGTCAGTATATCTTATGAAATATATATATATTTTAAAATTTAATATATTTCTAAGTTCTATAAGCATGTGCATAGGAAGCAAAGTCAAAGGCTTTTATCAGTGACTTACTTAAAAGATACTTGTTAATTATGATTACATCTTGCTTTTGATTTAAATCAATTCAATTCAAAGGACATTATTCAGTTACTATTTACAAGTTCTTATTATTTAGTAAATATGGAATTTGTGATTAAATATATTTCAAGATCCTTTTAAGATCTAAATTTATAATTTAATAATGGCTGAGATTTTATTTACATATGTATTTCTTCACACAGTAATTTATTCAGTGGTTTGGAGGCTATGGGAAGATCTAGGCCTTAAATTTCTTTGCAGTTTTATAGCCCTTTGGACATTCCAAATTGTTCCCCAGAATAATTGGATCAATTCACAACTCCACCAATAATGCATCAGTTTTTTTTCATATATTTTTTTGTTTTCGTAGACAACCTAATGAATGTGAGATGATACCTTAGAGTTGTTGTAATTTGCATTTATTTAATCAATAGTGCCTTAAAGCATTTTTTCACATAAATTAGATGGCTTTAATTTATTCATGGGAAATTGTCTATTCATATGCTTTGAGCATTTATTAATTAGGTAATGACTTGTATTCTTATGGATTTGATTCCTCTATGTATTTTATAAATGAGGACCTTAGATCAGAAACATTGGCTGCAAAAATTGTTTCCTAGATTTCTGGTTCCTTTTTAATCATGGTTGCATTGCTTTTGTTTGTGTAAAAGCTTTCTTTTAAATTAAATATAATCAGACATTGATAAATGTTTATGAAAATGGAAAATACCTAGAATAAAACATCAGGAAATAAATAGCTTCAAAGATCTCATATTTGAAAAAGAAATTGAACAAGCTATTAATGAACTTCCTAGAGAAGAAAAGAAGAAAAAAAGAACACATCAAAATGCTAGAGCCAGATGGCTTCATTAGTGAATTCTATCAAACATATAAAGAACAATTAATTAAAATGCCAAATGAAGTATTTGGAAAAATAGATGAAGAAAGAATCCTTCAAATTCTTTTTAAGGCACAAATATGGTGCTGGTATCTAAACCAGAAAGAAAATTATAATTCAATTACTCTAATGTGTATTGATGCAAAAGTTTTGAACAAAGTATTTTGAACAAAGGCAAGGTGATTATAGCAATATATCACTCAAGATTATACTCTATGATCAAGTGGGATTTATATCAGAAATGTTGGTTTGGTTCACCATTAGGAAAACTATCAACACAATTCACAATGTCAATAATAAAATAAACTGAAATAATATGATTATCTCATTAGATAATAAAAAAAATCTTTTTGACAAAATAAAACACCCATTCCTATTAAAAACACTAGAGAGATTTGGAATAAATGAAGCATTTAAAAAAAAAATAATGAGCTTTATCTTTTTAAAAACCATCAGCAAACATTATGTGTAATGGGCATAAGCTAGAAGCTATTCCAAAAGCTCAGGGGTAAACAAGGATGTCCATTATCACCACTATTATTCAAAATAATACAAGAAATATTTGCTTCATCAATAAGAGAAGAAAAAGAAATAGCAATTATCTATAGTCATATGAAAAATGCTCTAAATCAGCACTGATTACAGAAATGTAAATTAAAACAAACTCTAAGGTACCACCTCACATCTCTCAGATCAGCCAAGATGGCAGAAAAAGATAATGATAAATGTTGCAGAGGATATGAGAAAACTGGGACACTAATGCATTGTTGGTGGACTTGTGCAATAATCTTACCATTCTGGAGAACAGTTTAGAACTATGACCAAAGACCTATAAAACTGTGCATACCCTTTGACCCAGCAGTGCCATTACTGGTTATATATCCCAAGAAAATCATAAAGGAGGGAAAAGGGCCTATATGTGCAAAAAATGTTTGTACCAGCTCTTTATTGTAGTAGCAAAGAACTGGAAAATGAGTATGTGCCTATCAACTGGGGAATGATTGAACAAGTTGTGATATGTATAGCTAATAGAATATTATTGTTATATAATAAATGATGAACGAGATGATTTTACAAAGGCCTGGGAAGATTTACATGAACTGATGCTGAGCAAAACAATTATAGAGCATTCACTAAGAAATATTTGATATAATAAATACATTTTGCAAAGTTACAGGATGTAATATAAAACCAAATTTCCACAATAAAGCCCACATCAATAGATAGAAGAAATATTCCATATAAAATAATTATAAACAATATAATATAATTAGGAATCTACTTGCCAACACAAGTTCAGGAACTATATAGACACAATTACAAAAAACTTTTCACACAACTGCAGAAAAAATCTAAATAATGAGAAAAATATCATTTTGCCTAAAGTAAATTGCTTTTCAGTGCCATGTCAATCAAACTACCAAAAAGTTATCTGATAGTGCTAGGGAAAAAAAAAATTCTTTGAAAGAACAAAAAGTCAAGAATGTCAAGGGAATCATTGAAAAAATACAAAAGAAAGTGATCAAGAAACACAATATTTCAAATGATATTGTAAAGTAATAATCATCAAAACTGCAAAACTGTGTGATACTGGCTAAAAAATAGAGGGGTGGATCTATGGGATGGATTTGGAATATATAGGATATAGTAGGCAACAATTATAGTAACCAAGTCTTCTTTGCCTCTCAGGAGATGCAATTTCCCTTATTTTGCTTCCATTTTCCTTTTTTTTTTTTTTTTCCAGTACAACCCCCTTTCCATTTCTAGTTTTTTTTTCTTATTATCACAATAAAATCAAATCATACCCATGCTCTCTAAGTATACCTATATCTAAGATATATTTCTCAAGTATTCTTTGATTTTTGCTTTTTTATGCTTCTTTTGAGTTCTATATTTGGAGATCAAATTTTTGTTCAGTTCAGGTCTTTTCTTCAGAAATAATTGAAATATACCTGTATCATTAAATGTCCATCTTTTTTCCTGCAAATAAATATTCTGTTTACTTAGGTAGTTTATCCTTGGTACAATCCAAGTTCCCTTGCCTTTTGGGAATATCAGTTTCCAGATGGTTTGATGCTTCAAAATGAAAGCTGCTATGTCCTGGCTAATCTTGATCATGGTTCCTCCATATTTGAATTGCTTCTTTTTGGCTGCCTGAAATATTTGATCAGATAGTTCTGCAATTTAGCCACAATATTCCTTGGAGTTTTCATTTTGGGATCTCTTTCAGGAGGTGATCCATGAATTCTTTCAATGGCTATTTTAACTTCTGGTTCTAGAAGATCAGAGCAGTTTTGTTTGACGATTTCCTGAAGAATGATGTCTAGGCTTTTTTTTTTCCTTCATGGCTTTCAGGAAATACAAGAATCCTTAGATTTTTCTCTCCTAGATCTATCTTTCAGGTCAGTTGTTTTTGTAATGAAGTATTTCACATTGTCTTCTATTTATTCATATTTTTTTTTGTTTTGTTTTACTTATTCTTGAAGTCTTATTGAGTCATTGACAAAGGTATTAAATTTTGCATACTCTTTGATCCAGCAGTGTTTTTTACTGGGCTTATATCCTAAAGAGATTTTAAAGAAGGGAAAGGGACCCAATGTGCAAAAATGTTTATGGCAGCCTTTTTGTAGTGGCAAGAAACTGGAAACTGAATAGATGCCCATCAATTGGAGAATGGCTGAATAAATTATGGTACATGAATATAATGGAATATTATTGTTCTGTAAGAAATGACTAGCAGGATGATTTCAGAGAGGCCTGGAGATATTTACATGAATTGATACTAAGTGAAATGAGGAAAACAAACAAATCATTTTACATAGAAACAACAAGATTATATGATGATCAATTCTGATGGACCTGACTCTTCTCAACAATGAGATGATTCAGACCAGTTCCAGTTCCAATGATCTTGTGATGAAGAAAGCCATCTGCACCCAGAGAGAGGAATGTGGGAACTGAGAGTTGCTTACAACATAACATTTTTACTCTTTCTGTTGTTTGCTTCAATTTTATTTTCTTTCCATTTTTTCCTATTTGATCCTATTTTTCTTGAGCAGCAAGATAATTGTATAATTATGTAGGCATATTTTGGATTTAGCATATATTTCTACCATGTTTAACATATATTGAATTACTTGCCATCTAGGGGATGGGGTGAGAAAAGAAAAAGAAAAATTGGAACACAAGGTTTTGCAATGGTTAATGTTGAAAAATAATCCATATATATGTTTTGAAAATTAAAAGTTTTAATTAAAAATAAATAAATAAAATGGGACTATTTAAGCAAGTTATTTCCTTCTCTGTTAATCTGGGCAATTTATATTTTTGTAAGAATGTATCCATTTCACTTAGATTATCAGATTTCTTGGCATAAAGTTGAATAAATTAGCTCCTAGTTATTGCTTTAATTTTCTCTTCATTGGTGGAAAGTTCACGCTTTTCATTTTTGATAGTAGCCTTATGATTTTCTTCATTCCTTTTTCTCCTGAGGCAATTGAGGTTAAGTAACTTGCCCAGGGTCACATAGCTAGCAAGTGTTAAAGTGTCTGAGACCAGAATTGAACTCAGGTCCTCCTGAATTCAAGGCTGGTGCTCTATTCACTGCACTACCTAGCTCCCCCCGTCCTTTTTCTAAACAAATTAAATAAAGGTTTATCTATTTTTTTCATAAAACCAATTCTTAGTTTTATTTATTAGTTCAATACTTTTTTCTTTCAATTTTATTAATCTCTCCATGTATTTTCTTAATTTAAAAACTGATATTTAATTGGGGATTTTTACTTTTTCTTTTTCTACCTTATTGGTTGCATGCCCAATTCTTTAATCTTCTCTTTCTCTATTTTATTCAAGTAAACATCTAGAGATATAAATTTTTCCTTAAGACTGAACTGCTTTGGCTGCACCCCATACATTTTGGTATATTTTCTCATGATTGTCATTCTATTAGATAAAATTATTGATTGTGTCTATGAGGACTAGATTATTTAGTTTCTAATGAATTATTGGTATGTTTCTCTCTAGCTCATTATTAAATATAACGTTTATTGCCCCAAAATCTGAAAAAATATGCATTTACTATTTCTGCCTTTTTGCATATGATTTTGAGGTTTTTAATCTTTAATATAAGTTTTTGATCAGTTTTTGTGTAAGATTCATATACTGCTGAGAAAAAAATTAATTCAATTTTCTGCAAAGGTCTATCATACTTAACTTTTCTAAAATTATATTTACCTCCTTAATTTCTTTTTTTATTTATTTTGTGGTTCAGTTTATCTGGTTCTGATAGAGCAAGGTTGAGATAACCATTTAGTATAGTTTAGCTGTCTGTTTCTTCATGTCACTCTCTTAATATCTTTACAAATTTTGATGCTATACTAGTGTATATATGTTTAGTGTTGATATCATTTCATTATCTGTGGTACTCTTTAGCAAAATGTAGTTTCTTTCCTTATCCTTTCTAAATTATATCTATTTTTACTCTTGTTGATCTGAGATCAGGATCAGCAATCCATTTTTTGTTTGTGTGTTTGTTTTGTTTTGTTTTGTTTTTACTTCATCTAAAGAATAATAGATTTTGTTCTAGCCTTTTACTTTACTCTGTATGTATCACTCTGCTTGAAATGTTTTCTCTAAACCACATATTGTAGGATTCTGGTTTTTAATCTACTCTGCTAGCCAATTCTGTTTTATCTAATAATTTATCCCATTCACATTCATATTTAAAATTAACTCTCTGTTTCCCCCTATCTTATTTTCCTCAAGTTATACATTTCTCTTTCCTTACCCCATTTCCCTCTTTATCAGTGTTTTGCTTCTGACCATCACCTGACTCAATCTGCCATCCCCTTTTAGAATCCTTCCCTGTTTCTTATACCTTTCCCCTTCTACTTCTGTTCTCCCTTCTATTAGCCTTTCCTTTTCTTTCATTCTTCCCCATCATATTTATCTGTAAAGTGAGATGACTTTTTATGTGAAACTAAATATGTCTTATATTCTCTCTTTGGGCTAAAGCTGATGAGATTAAGTTTGAAACAATGCCTCTCTTCTTGCCTTCTCTACCTCAAATGTAATAGGTATTTTGCCTCTTCATATCATGTTCTTCTTCCAGGAATATCTCTATTGTACTCAGTCTCTTTTTCATATCATCACAATAAAATCAAATTGTACCTATACCTTCTAAATACACCCCTAAAAAAGATACAGTTCTCAAGAATGAAACATATCATCTTCTCAGATAGGGATGGAAATTAAAAAAAAAAAACCATAATTTTTAAAGATACCAACATTTGGGATAAAAATTCATTATTTGAAAAAAAACTGTTGGGAAAACTGGAAATTAGTATGGCAGAAATTAGATATGGATCCACACTTAACATCATATACCAAGATAAGATCAAAATGGGTCCATGATTTAGGCATAAAGAATGAGATCATAAAGAGATTAGAGGAACAGACTCTAAGACCTGTGGAGGAGGAAGGAATTTATGACCAGAGGAGAACTAGAGATCATTATTGATCACAAAATAGAAGATTTTGATTACATCAAACTAAAAAGTTTCTATACAAACAATACTAGTGCAAACAAGATTAGAAGGGAAGTAACAAATTGGGAAAATATTTTTATAGTTAAAGGTTCTGATAAAGGTCTCACTTCCAAAATATATAGAGAACTGACCCTAATTTATAAGAAATCAAACCATTCTCCAATTGATAGATGGTCAAAGGATATGAACAGACAATTCTCAGATGATGATATTGAAACTATATCCACTCATATGAAAGAGTGTTCCAAATCACTACTGATCAGAGAAATGCAAATTAAGACAACTCTGAGAAAGGAAAAACTCTGAGACAGGAACAAATAATGATGAATGTTGGAGGGGATGTGGGAAAACTGGGACACTAATACATTGTTGGTGGAATTGTGAAAGAATCCGGCTATTCTGGAGAGCTATTTGAAACTATACCCAAAATATTATCAAACTGTGCATACCCTTTGACCCAGCATTGCTGCTATTGGGCTTATATCCCAAAGAAATACTAAAGAGGAAAAAGGGACCTGTATGTGCCAAAATGTTTGTGGCAGCTCTTTTTGTAGTGGCTAGAAACTGGAAGATGAATGGATGTCCATCAATTGGAGAATGGTTGGGTAAATTATGATATGTGAATGTTATGGAATATTATTGCTCTGTAAGAAATGACCAGCAGGATGAATTCAGAAAGGTTTGGAGAGACTTACATGCACTGATGCTGAGTGAAATGAGCAGAACCAGAAGATCACTATACACTTCAACAACAATACTGTATGAAGATATATTCTAATGGAAGTGGATATCTTCAACATAAAGAAGATCCAACTCACTTCCAGTTGATCAATGATGGACAGAAACAACTACACCCAGAGAAGGAACACTGGGGAATGAATGTAAACTGTTAGCACAACTGTCTATCTACCCAGGTTACTTATACCTTCAGAATCCAATACTTAACATGCAACAAGAAAATTGGATTTACACACATATATTGTATCTAGGTTATATTGTAACACATGTAAAATGCATGGGATTGCCTGTCATCTAAGGGAAGGAGTAGAGGGAAAGAGGGGAAAATTTGGAAAAATGAATACAAGGGATATAAATGTTATAAAAAATTACTCATGCATATATAGTCAAAATTTTTATAATTATAAAATTAATAAAAAAATAAAATAAAATAAATTGAGATAAAGAAAAAAACATAATTTTTATTTCCTTTTTACCTTTTTTGTGCTTCTCTTGAGTTCTGTATTTTAAGATAAAATTTTCTGTTCAACTATGCTCTTTTCATCAAAAATAAATAAAAATGATGTATTTCATGGAGTATCCTTTTTCTCTTAAAGATAATGCTTATTTGCTGGACAGTTGATTCTTAGCTTCAGTACAAGCTTGTTTGCCCTCTGGAATATCACATTCCATGCCCTTCTACCCTTTAAAGTGGAAGCTGCTATGTTTGAATAATCCTGATTTAGTGGACTTGATATTTGAATTGTTTCTTTCTGGCTATTTGCAGTATTTTCTCCTTGATATAATAATTCTGTACATTAGCTACAATATTCCTTGAGATTTTCATTGTGGGGTCTGTTTCAGGAAGTTATAGATGGATTCTTTCAATGGTTATTTTAATCCTCTGATTTTAGAATATCGGTTCAGTTTTCCACAATGATTTCTTGAAAGTCATAGTCGAGTCTTTTTTTTTTTTTTTTTTTTTTTTTTTTTTTTTTTTTTTTTTTTTTTTTTATCAAGGTTTTCAGGTTGCTTAATAATTCTTAGATTTTCTCTCATGGATCAATTTTCCAGATCAGTTGTTTTTTTCTGATGAGGTATTTTAAGTATTTCTTCTGCTTTATTCATTTTTTTTAAGGTTTTGTATGATTCCTAATGTCTCATTGAGTCATTCATTTCCATTTGTTCAATTCTAACTGTTAATGAATTATTTCCTTCTATTAGCTTTTTTAACCTCCTTTTGAATTTGGCCAATTGCACTTTTAAATGAGTTGTTTTGTTCATTGTTTTTTTTTTTATTTCATCAATACTGTTTTTCAAGAAGTTATTATCTTTTTTCCATTTTGTCAAATCTATTTTTAAGAAATTTTTATCTTTAGACAATATCTTTGTTTCCTTTCCCAAAGCTCTCATTCATTTCCCTCGTTTTTTTTTTCTGCTTTTTTAAAGATACTTGTTGACTTCTTCCAAGAGAATGCTTTGAGTTGAAGACCAACTCATATCACCTTTTGAGGCTTCATCTGCAGATGTTTTGTCTTTAGTGTTCTCAAGGGTTGAGGTCTGTTGTTCCCTGTCTCCATAATAGTTATCTATGGTCAAAGTTATTTTTGCTTTTTTGCTCATTTTTAAAGTTTGAGTTCTGTTCTTAGGGCAAAGGGAAGATTATCCCAAGCTTCCTCTACAGGTGACAAGCTTCCTCTTCTTGATGTCCTAGAAACAGGGCTGTAGACTTCCTTTCCATTCTATGTAGGGTAGCCAAGTCCCACTGGTTATGCCAGGATTCAGGAACTCACTATTTGCCTTCTGAAATTGCATTGAAGGTTTCACAGCTAGCCTGCTGACCCATTGGCTTCTGAACCAGACAGAGTAGCCCATGCTGCTGTATTTTGGTCAAGAGCCTCCCATTATATTTTCTATATACATGCTGGCCTCTTAGCCCTGTGCTTTCCTCTTGTCTTATTTAGACAAATCTTTCTTGAAGTTCTTCCAAAATATGGTCATATGGTTCTGAGGGAAGAAAGGTTCTGAGGAAGAAAGGCAAAGACCTGTCTACTATTTACCATCTATGCTCAATTGAGCTCATTTCTCAAAAATTAAGGGAATATAATCAAAGTCATAATAATACAATCCACTAACCAATTGATAAATAGTCAAAAGTTATGTACAGACAATTTTTAGATGAAAAAATGGAAGGTATCTATTGTCATGTGAAGTTTCAGGATAAAAGAGAACAGATATTTGTCTGAGCTCTTCCTGGCTTCCCTCAGAACAACACCAGATCAAGCCTCTGATTAGGTTTTAAAGTGACAAAATCCATAATTATTTGGAATGTAACAAATTCCCAGCATAAGATATTTTGGAACAACAACCTCATACCTATCAAATTGAATAATATGAAAAAGAAAGTGATAAATATTGAAGAGGACATGAGAAAATTGGGACAGTAATACACTTTGGTGGCATTGTGAACTGATCCAAACAGTATAGAGAGCAATTTAGGAATATACTTAAAGGGTATGCAAACTGAAGTGATGCTCCTCAATTGGGGAATGACTGTATACAATGTAGTATATCAGTATAATGGAATACTATTGCAAAGTGAGAAATGATGAACTAGCAGGTGTCACAAAAATCTGGAAAGATTTTACAAATAAATGCTAAGTAATATTGCAAAACCAGGGAAACATACACAGTATTAGCAGTATTGTGCATATATTCCTCAATCAACTATACATGACTAAGCTCTTCACAGCAATGCAATGATCCAAAGGATACAAAGGACTCAATTAAAAATGCTATATCTACATAAAGAACTAATGTATGCTGAATGCAAATTAAAGCACGTTTTTTCACTTACTCTTTCTCATTTTTTCTTTTGATCTATGTCTTCCTTCATAACTGTGACTTATATGAAAACGTTTGACATGGTAATATATCTATAAACTATATTAAACTTTTATCATCTTTGCAGGAGTGGAGGGAAAGAAGAGGGAGAGAAAAATTTGAAATTCAAAATCTTGTAAAAATGGAAGCTAAAAATTTTCTTGACATGTTACCAGGGAAAATACTATTAAAGCAAATAAAATATTTTTTTCTACAGCCATCACTAATACAAACATGACAAAAAAGAAAGGATAAGAAGAAATAAAAAAACTTCCTGATAATTAGAGATAACTAAAAGTAGACTGGGCCACCATGATTCTATGAGAAGTAAGAGGTTCCACTTTCTTTGCGATCTTCAATTAAAGGCTAGACTACCAGTTGTCAGATACTGATTTCCCATAGGTCTAACTATATGTTTGCTAAAGTCTTGTCCGGTTTATAAATTTCATGACTTTATGTTTCAGTGATTCTGTGATCTTATTCTGTAATTTCATTTCAAACTTTGCTTTATATTTTTATTTTGTTCTAGATATAAAAAATCAGTCCACTTTAAGAGGAATAGGTAATGGCCATTAGTAATGATTAATATAATAAAAGTATCTAAATTGTTATCACAGACTTTTAAACTTTGAAATCATTTATTTAGTACCTTGATACAGATACTATGTGTTTTTCTTCTGCAATTTGTTGATTAATGGATGTGTTGTTTTCTGCTAAGCTAAAGCAGTGACTGCTTCATCAGCTCCAGGGGTACCAGGATAGTAGAGCTCAAGGTTTCTCTAGGCTTGGCTTGCCTTGCTTCTGGCTATATCTTGATTTATATCAACATACTTAAAACCTCATTAATGTCACCAGGGGTAGATTGTCAACTGGAATAAGGATTCTAGCAAATGTGTTCCTACCTCCTCTCACTTTCAGGTTCATCAAACATGGTATATGTTTCTGTCATTGCCAAATTACTGACATTCACCACATGGAAAGTGCATTACCATTAATTACAGGGCTGTGTCAGAAATAACTTGACATACTGCAGTTGGATAAGGTGCCCATTATGCAAAAATGGATGGTACACCTTGTTCCTATCTCCCAAAGTTTAACAACAAACTGCCACACATCTGTCAGAAGGAAAGAAAATCACTAAAGAATTTAGGTGAGTTCTGATATGCAAATTTTTTTTAAAAATTTGAATAATTGTGTGAAGTATGCACTTGAGTAAATCATATTTTAAAAACTGTACCCAACATTGTAACATTATCAAGGAGCAAGCATGAGGGAAACCCCTTACTGTAAATCAATCTCCATAAGAAACTATTAAAACATCTCAAAGATTTCTTGCATAATAGCAGACATTTATACACCATTTACAATTTTATAAAACATTATATTATCTTATTTGATCTTCACAACAACATTTTGTATTATAATATAAGGAAACCAAGCTAGAAAGGCTTGAATGAGTTGCTTAGATTTAAATAACATGGTTTGTCCATAAGTAGAAATCAAACTAATGGTCTTTCTGACTCCAAACCCAATTTTCTCTTCTCTATTCTGTTATTTTTTTCTAAAAAAACTAAGTATATGGCTGGTGTGATAACAGAGGAGGGAAATCCCTTAACCACAATCAATCAATAGATGCATGTCTATTAATTTGCTTTAATGAAATTTATAAATATTATTTTATTGTTTTCTTCAAAAACACCCTGGAAAGTAAATATTATTATTATCCTCATTTTACAGATGAAACTTAGACTGACAGAGATTAAGTGACTTAAGTATCTAAATCTATATTTGAACTTAAATCTCTCTGACACTAGCTCTACCACTGTCACTTGGTTGCCTCCAATCTATACTAAAATTTCTCTCTAAAGTTATCATTGACCTTCTAGTTACCAAATCCAATATCCTTTTTAAGGATTTATCCTCAACCTTGTTGAGATTTTTGACATTGTTGACTATGCCTTTCTATTGAATGTATTTACCTTTCTTAATTTCAGGGGAGCCTACTGTTCTGCTTTTTTCTTCTGAAAATGCATTTTCTCTATCTCTTTTCCTATCTTTATTGTTCATGATCATTGCATGTATGTGTTCCTCGATGGTCTATCCTTAGCCATCTTTTTTTCTCTGTCTATGCTTGTCCCTTGGGAACTGCATTCAGATCCACTATTTCAACTTCAAGCTAAATTCTGAAAAGAACTTAATACTCTCACAGAGTTAGTTAACTCTAGGGAGGAAAGGGGGGAGGGGTTGAAAAGCACAATGGAGTTAGGAGCAATGCCATATGGCATGGGGGAAGGATAAAGAGAAAGACACTAAGAGGAAGCATACCAAGGGAGCACTGACCCAATGGAAAGCTGTAATAAAACCATGACCCAGAGGATATTTTATATGGAGAAATTAGTCTCAGGAACTTAAAATAGCTTGGATATTTTATTGGATTGCTTCCAGAGAGTATGACCACAAAATTAAGCTGATCTTGATTATCAGAGCATTCTTTCTGCCTGCCCCAGGGAATATTTTTTAAACAATTTCTTCAGTTTCCGTCTGCCTATCACAGCCAACATTTAGGACCTCATCACTTTTCTCTGCCTTCACTATATCTCACTATACCTAGTAAATATAATATTACTATTCACCCAGTTTCACAGAGTTGTAACTCACATAGTTTATCATTGACTCATTATTCTCCCTCACTTTTTATATTCAATTATTTGTCAAAAACTCCTTCTTATATTACTACAACATATTTCGCATCTAATCCTTTAGCATTGTCAAGATATTAGGAGACACCATCAGGTGGGCGATTCAAATACTCCTTTTATATGTGTTCCCACTACTACTTTCATCTCCTTATAATTAATCCTTCTTAAAAGTTGCAGAATACATTTTCTTTAGTATGAAAAAGGTCAAATTATTCTTTTGTGCCCAGAAAAATTTAATTGATGCCCTATTTTTATACCATATTTAAATGTTTCCCTTTGTTTCTCTTTAATTAAAATCCAAAATGATCTTCAGTGAGCTCCAGTTGCAGTAGTTTACCCATCATTTCAAAGATTAACATAAAATACCCTTGCCATTTAAGGCTATTTACAATCTGACTCTTTCCTTTATTTTCAGCTTTCTTAACCCTCATTTCCCCTTATACATTCTAAAATCAAGCTGCAGTGGCCTATTTGAAATTCTTCAATCATACCCCTCCATTTTCTTTCTTTATTGAAATTTCAGAGTGGCTCTTTCTCCTTAGAAAGGCTTGGAAAGACTTTCACCTTTTATTTCAATTCTAATCCTAGGTTCAAAAGGACACTCTTGTTCTTTCCTCCCCTAAACGTCTCATTCAATTTCATTTATTACTTTTTCCTCTTCTTTTTAATTTACATATAAATAGCAGGATTGATTAATTTTATTTTTTATTATAGATTTTATTTACAAGATATATGCATGGGGAATTTTTCGGCATTGACTCTTTCAAAACTTTCTGTTCCAACTTTTCCCCTCCTTCCCCCCACCCCCTCCCCTAGATGGTAGATGGACCTGTACGTGTTAAATATGTTAAAGTATATGTTAAATACAATATATGTATACATATCCATACAATTATTTTGCTTCACAAGAAAAACTGGATTTAGAAATAAGATAAAACTAACCTGAGAAGGAAATCAAAAATGCTAATGGATAAAAACAGAAGGATTGGAAATGCTATGTTGTTGTTCACACTCATTTCCCAGAATTCTTTCCTGTGTGTAGCTGGTTCTCTTCATTATTGAACAAATGGAACTGATTTGGTTCATCTCATTTGATCATCATATAGTATTGTTGTTGAAGTTTATAATGATCTCCTGGTCCTGTTCATTTCACTCAGCATCAGTTCTTGTAAGCCTTTCTGAAATCATCCTGCTGGTCATTTCTTACAGAAAAATAATATTTCATAACATTCATATACCACAATTTATTCAACCATTCTCCAATTGATGGGCATCCATTCAATTTCCATTACAAAAAAGCCACTACAAAAAGGGCTGCCACAAACATTTTTGCACATACGGGTCCATTTCCCTTCTTTAAGTTCTCTTTGGCATATAAGCCCAATAATAACACTGCTGGATCGAAGGGTATGAACAGTTTGATAACTTTTTGAGCATAGTTCCAAATTGCTCTCCAGAATGGCTGGATGTATTCACAATTCCACCAACAATGTATCAGTGTCCCTGTTTTCCCTCATTCCCTCCAACATTGTGCATTATCTTTCCCTGTCATTTGAGCCAATCTGACAGGTGTGTAGTGGTATCTCAGAGTTGTCTTAATTTGCATTTCTCTGATTAATAATGACTTTGAGCATCTTTTTATATGGGTAGAAATAGTTTCAATTTCTTCATCTGAAAATTGTCTGTTCGTATCCTTTGACCATTTATCAATTGGAGAATGGCTTGATTTCTTATAAATCAGAGTCAATTATCTATATATTTTGAGACCTTTATCAGAACCTTTGACTGTAAAAATGTTTTCCCAGATCTTTTTCCCAGATCTGGAATCATGGCAGGCTCAGAAGAAAAGAATCCCTTCTGAAAAAAATGAAAAGCTTTTGCAATACTGAAGGCCATTTGCCTAAAGAAGAAGATGGCTATAAAAAAGCTCCATAAAATGTGGAGAAAAGTTACCTATGAAAAAGCTAAAGCTTATCATAAGGAGTACAGATGGATGTATAGAAGCGAAATCCAGCTGGGTAGAATGACACTCAAAACCGTCTGTATGTACTTGCTGAATGAACCCAAGTTAGCATTTATGATCAGAATCAGAGGTATCAATGGTGTTAGCCCAAAGGTCCAAAAAGTATTGTAGCTTCTTCACCAAATCTTCAATGGAACTTTTGTTAAGCTTAATAAGGCTTCAATTAACATGCTAAGGATTGTGGAGCCATACATTGCATAGGGTTACCCAAAAGCTGAAGTCTGTGAATGACTTGATTTACAAACGTGCTCATGGCAAGATCAAGAAATAAAGAATTGCCTTGACTGATAATGACCTTAATGCAAAATATCTTGATAAATATGGAATTATCTTCATGGAGGACTTGATTAATGAGATCTACACTGTTGCCAAGTACTTCAAAGTTGCTAACAACTTTTTGTGACCCTTTAAATTGTTTTCTCCATGAAGTGGAATGAAGAAAAAGACTACACATTTTGTGGAGGGGAGAGATGTTGGTAACAGGGAAGACCAGATCAACAGGTTCATTAGAAGAATGAACTAAAGATTTCTAGCATGATTATTTTTCTAATGGTCTGTTAATAAAAATGTCTCTGATAAAAAAAAAAGGTTTCCCTGTTCATTGTATCCCTTCTAATCGTATATGCCTTAGTTTTGTTTGTACAAAAAATTTTTATTTTGATATAATCAAAATTTTCTATTTTGTGATCAATAATGATCTCTAGTTCTTCTTTAGTCACAAATTCCTTTCTCTTCCAAAGGTATGAGAGGTAAACATTTCTATGTTCTTCTAATTTATTTATAATCTTGTTCTTTATTCCTAGATCATGAACCCATTTTGACCTTAGCTTGGTGTACAGTGTTAAGTGTGGGTCAGTGCCTAGTTTCTGCCATACTAATTTCCAATTTTCCCAGCAGTTTTTGTCAAATAGTGAATTCTTGTCCCAAAAGCTGGGGAGGTTGGATTTGTCAAACACTAGATTATTAAAATTATTGACTATTTTGTCCTATTAATCTAACCTACTCTATTGATCAATGAGTCTATTTCTTAGCCAATACCTAATGGTTTTGGTGACCACTGCTTTATAATATCATTTTAGATCTGGTACAGCTAGACCACCTTCATTTGATTTTTTTTTCATTAGTTCCCTTGAAAATCTTGACCTTTTTCCAGATGAATTTTGTTTTTATTTTTTTCTAGGTCATTAAAATAGTTTTAGGATTGATTAAAATTAATTAATCAAGTCAACTACCAATTTAAGGTAAATAATAAAATAAAATAAGTGATAAAAATATGCACGTGAAAAATCTTTGAAAGCTGTAGACAATTTTCTCAATACCCCATAGAATCAAAGGTTTATAGGCTCATGGATTTAGAATTGGAAGGGAATATGGAGGCTATCTAGTCATGTTGATGTGGGGGAACCCTGAAACTGTCTCTCTCTGACTTTGAGGGTGAGGCATGAGGCAAAGCACTTGAGAATCTCTTTGAACCCTGCCTCTATGAAAGACATGCCTCAGAGAATCCAGATAAAGTGGTTTCATTCTGTGATCTTGGATGGGACTAGTTGAGTCCAGTTGCACTCCTATTTAGCCTGAGCTGAAGATCTAGATTTCTATATTGAGCTGAAAATTGGCTCAACCACTCCCAGTCAGCTGAATCATTCTACAGAAAACCTAGGCTTGGGGACAGTTACCTCATTCAGTTGAAACTTGTCTCAGATCTTTTTAAAAGAACTACTTTGGGACACTTCCTTGTAGAGGGTGAAAAACAGGACATGCCATGTCAAGGAATATCTCTCTCTCTCTCTCTCTCTCTCTCTCTCTCTCTCTCTCTCTCTCTCTCTCTCTCTCTCTTTCTGTCTCTGTTTCTGTCTCTCTGGGCATGTGTGTCTCTCTGTCTATCTCTCTATCTCTGTCTTTCTATCTCTAGTCTCTGTCTCTCTTTTCTTGGCATAGGTGCTTTCGAGGACCCACTGCCAGCTGAGAAGACATTCTCTTTTTAGCATTAACCCCTCTTTATCTCTCTTACTTATTTCCCTAACAGGACTACACCTCTCTTTACCTCTCTGTCAGGATTTCTCTGCTAGGAACTTTATCTTTCTTTCTGCCAGGACTCCTCTGCTACTTTTCTGTCAGGATCTTGTAACAAAAGGAAGTCAGTCTTCCTAGCAAAGGCTATCTTCTCAATTCCAACAGTAAATATATTTTTGTCAGTCTAACTTTTCAAGTTCATAAATTACTTTACAAAGGACTTGCACTGACCACAACTCTCTGCCCTGTGCTGAACTTCATCACTATCTTTTTATTCAAAAGATGAATAAATTAAGATTCTGAGTGTAAGTGATTTGCCAGGAATCAGAGAGCCAGTAAATGTCAGAGGTGCCATGTGAATCCAGATCATTCGGAATCTAGCTCAATAATCTATCCACAATTGCAACACATTCCATTAAATTAGTTGTTATTTTATCCAATAGAACTAAATGAGGGTCTTTCAGTTTTCGTCTTAGTTTCAGCTTCAGGTGTTTATAGTATTGTATACACAATATATACTTGATTAATATTTGTAATATTAAATGAATCTTTGAACTCTTGTCAATCTTACAAGTGTTTGGTATGTCCAAATTAAAACAACCACCAAAAGTTGGCTAATATAAGACCCTATTTTCCTATAAGCAATATGACTTCATCATGGTTAATTCCTTTATGTATACAGTTGACAGTTGGTAAAAATAAATTGCATTGATTTCCCCAAAATATGTACTTTCATGGCGCCCCACGTTGGGCGCCAAATGCTGGAACTCTATCTTTCCAGAAATCAGCAGGAGTCAGGACCACTAAATCTCTTTATTCTAGATCTTTACCGTCACCTCCAACGCCAAGTCACGAGTGCAAGTGAGCGTGAGTTCCACCACACAAGTTTTTCTTACTCCTCCCACACAAGTCACTTCCTTTTCTTTGTCCCACCAATCAAGTCAGCACAGAACAGCTGGGGAGGGTCAACCTTAAACAAGTTAATAGGGAACTGTCCAATTGGCAATTAGTCTCATGTGCTTCATTATCCAAGTGCATTGCTCAGTTCTAGCCCTTTACACTTTCATACTGAGAACTTTAAGAGAAATAAAAATTTGCTAACAGTGAAAACTCAGCTAATTACTGCTTTCCAATTAAATACATTTTAGTAAATAGCAAAATGCCTGTAAATGCAATTGATCTGCAATATTAACCTTCCAGAAAACACATCTGTTCATTTTTGTTTATTTTTGTTTGTGAAAAGTGAAAAGGACATTCTTAAAGAAAGGTTTCCTTAAAAATTACACAAATGAGATTAACCATAATTTTGAAATAAATGAAATCTAGTCTTAATCCTAAAAAGCAGCAATTATATTATATCTTGTGGTACCATGTTACATGCTTTTGTGTTAATTGTTGTAAGACTTAAATTTGGACTAAAATGCAGATTTTTCTTTCTTTCAGAAATGGAAGGTGGGTAGTACAACAAAAGCAACAGGCCTGTAGACAGGGAGATCTGAGTTTAAATTCAGCTTTGGTCACTTATTAGCTATATGTATCTGTATTACACATAACCCCTGTTTACCTCATTTCCTCATCTGTAAAATGGGGACCCAATGCAGAAGAAAACAGCATACAATTCTTTATCTTTGCCAACAAATCTCCATGAAGAAATGGAATCAGATCTGACTGAATGACCAAACAATAACAAATGCATATATTCACCCACATGGAATTAATTTATATGTATAAGAGAAAAAGACTGAAGATCTCAATGTCATGATAAGTAGTTAATAGGAAAAGGAAATTTTGAGGTAGGGAAATGTTTGTTTTTGTTTTTTTTTTTGTTTGTTTTGTTTTGTTTTTTTGTATTGACTATTTAAATTCTTTTTATGCCCAAGTCCTTCTTCAATGCTCCATCATTTGTTACTATATAATAGTAAGATTATGTCAGCAGAGAAAGAGATACGTCAGGTCTTACTCAGATGGAAGTTTTATCTGATGGTCCCAGGAATATGTTCTTACATGTCAATCATTTAAGGGCACAATCACTATGGTGTTGCCTAATGGGTGAAAAATTTGTATGACTTTTTAGAAAGATCATGACCTTTAAACTTCTACTAAAACATAATAAATTTCCATCCATTTTTTTTAATTTAAATTATGTATTTGCTTTCTTTTTCAGATGTTCCTTTAAACAATATATTGTTAGATTTTTGTTTCTAATTTGTTCTACTATCTGCTTCTGTTTTATGGGTGAGCTCATCATATTTACATTCAAAGTTATAATTTCTAACTGTGTATTTACCACTACCTTTTTTTTTCCTATTTATCCTTATCTCTCTCTCTCTCTCTCTCTCTCTTTTTTTTTTTTTAACATGTTTCCTCTCTAAAGTCTACTAAGTTTTACTTTTGGTAAATGGCTTCTTTTATTTGCATTTTTTAAAATCACACCTCATTTTTTCTTATTGCTTTTCCTTTCTACTCCCATGTTGGAACTACCCTATTTGGTAAATTAAATTTCTATTACAAGTTGATTATATGGATATATCTCCCTCTATTTCAATCAATTTACATGTAAGTAAGATTCAAGTGTTGCCCAACTTCCCCATCATTTCTTCTTCCACAATAAAAGCTCTTCCTTGCAAGACTCTTTTATGTGAAATATTTTTCCCTTCTGGTTTCTTTTCTATTCTCTCAGAGTAGGCAACCCTTTGTCCCTCTGTCAATTTTTATTAATCATTTCAACTTCTGTACACTCTTGTTGTCTATAATCCTTCTGACATAAAATGATAAAGTTATTAGAAATTGCATGTATTGTTTTCACATCTTTACATACAAAAAGGTCAACGATTTAATCCTATTGAGTCCCTTTTCATTTTTTTTTCTATTATTATTCTCTTGAGTCTTATATTCCAAATGCACTTTTTACTCAACTCAGGTTTTTAAATCATAAATATTTGAAAATCCTCTCATTAAATGCCAGAGTGTTTTTTGTTTTTATTTTTGTTTTTTGTTTTTAGCTTTGAAGGAGTATATAATTTTTTTTCTGGGAAAGTTATTTGTTGTTGTAATCCCAGCTCTTTTATCTTCTTGAATATCATACTTTAAGGCAGTGGTCCTCAAACTTATAAAATAAGGGGCCAGTTCATGGGGCCACTTATTTTGAAGTGAAAAAACAGAACAGGAACAAATACAATATTTAAAATGAAGTAAAGTTAAATCAACACACTTACCAGTATTTCAATGGGAACTATGGGCCTGCTTTTGGCTAATGAGATGGTTAATGTCTGGTTCCATATTTGTCACTGCTAGTCATAACAAGTGATACAAGTGTGCATCCATTAGTCTTGATTTGGTTGGAGATTTCAAATGTTTCATTCCAGAAAAAGTCTATTCACAGACATAAGTGCTGCCAAAGATGGTTGCCATTTTGAGTGCATGGTTTCTGAGATGAGGATATGTCTCAGAGGGGAGAGATGTATAGAAATTATGAAAGCTGCTTGACTTGAATGTGTCTTTCAGAGAGTCACAATTCTGCAGTTCAGCCAGTTCCATTTGGTAAATTGTATCCACATTTTCAATGTCAATAGAAAATGGGTTTTGGAAAAGCTGTACGTCCTGTTCATGAAGATGAAGTTCTTTAAATCTAAATTAGAGCTCCTTTTGCAATTTTTCCAATGAATCAACACATGTTTTGTTTGGAAATGCAATCAGCGGTTTTTCTGCTAACAGATTTTGAGTTGTGGGGAGGTGGCAGAAGTTTTCCTCCTTCACTTGTTTAATGAGGAGGCCTAATTTTACTTCAAATGCTTTGACATGTGATTGCATATCACAGATGAGCTTCCCCTTTCCTTGAAGTTGCATATTGAAATTGTTGAGTAGCTCTGTTACATCTGTCAGAAAGGCAAGGTGCCATTTCCATTCTGCCTCATTGAGCTCTGACAATTTTTTTTTTCTGAAAGCAGAAAAGTTGTAATCTGTGGAAGTAAGTCTTAGAAACATTTCAAAACTCTCCCTCAAATCAGCCAATGGACTTCTGTGTGATATAGAACATCTTCATACTCAACATTTAGCTCGTACAAAAATTCCTGAAATTGTCTGATTTATTGCATTAGCTCTAATTAAATTAACACAAGATACCACAATTTTCATAACAGAGTCCCACTTCAGTGATTTACCACACAGCTCTAGTTGGTGGATGAGGCAGTGTATGGCTACTGGATGAGAATGGTTATGTTTGTCCATCTGTTGGTTAATGCGAGCAATTACTCCTTTCTTAGACCCCACCATGCTAGGAGCACCATCAGTTGTCATGATGGCTAGTTTAGCCCAGTCCAGCTCCAAATCATTCAAAGTTTGGCAAACATTTTCATAGATATCCTCTCCTGTAGTTGTTCCTTTGATGCTTTGCAGTGAAGCAAACTCTTCTATGACTTCAAAATAATCAATCGTCCCACGAATGAAAATTAGAAGTTGAGTGCCAAGGAAAAATCTGAAATTTTTTTTGTGGAGTTTTGTAAATGCTGATGCAGATTGTTTCTCATTTCTTCAATCCTCTGTATAATTGTAGGTCCTGAAAGACTCACTGTACTAAATAAATCAGCCTTCTCTGGACACATCTCTTTGGCAACAGAAAGAAGGCATTCTTTAACAAATTGTCCCTCCACAAATGGTCTGCCAGTGCGTGCTATTAGTTTGGCAACTTGGAAAGTTGCTCTCAGTGATGAAATATTTAGCTGCTTCTGCAGTGTCAACACAAATTATATTCTTTGAACACAGACACTATATTCTGGCATATCAGACATAGAATTCTTTCCTTGTACTGCATAAAAAGGTAATCATAAGAACACTGTTCTTTGAATATCCTACATTCCAAGTCAACTTTTCTTTTTCTTGACATCATTATTTCTAAGGGATTCCAAATTGTTATTAGTAAAATACCACACACAGCACCTCAAAAACAATATACCAGCAATAACTTTGCCCACACAGAGACATGCAGACTGCAACTTCCTCCAAATTGCCTCTGAGCTGTGATGCCTCCATTTCCCACACTCTCTCTCCCACTTCAGAACTTCACTGCACACAAGTCACCGTTCAGGCGGCCCTCCCAAATGCCCTGGTTTCCTCTGAATCCTGGGGTCAATTGTCATGATCCAGCACTGCAAGATCATACGTGCTGCCCTCGTAATTTATCATAATCGCAGGCAAGACTGTGCATATATGTATATAACTGCTTGATATATTGTATGTGCTGAATGAGCTTCAGTGACAAATTGTACATTGAGCTTCTGGGGGAGATCATCATGTGACTTGAAGCTGCACAAGTGTATGGGGAACCTTAAGAATCTGGAGGGTGATGAAGCAGTATACCAGCTCTGCACCCCCTCATACTCAGGATAAGTGGAGGGGCACTAAGGTCAGACCCCCAGTGATTATAAGGTGATGACATACGTTAGCAACATTCTATCTCTTTATGAAACTACAGAACATACACACAATGATAAAACTGATGACCACAACAGCCAGACATGAGATCACTATGAATACAGGGCCATGGCCTGGTACCAGGAGCCTCACTCTGGGAGACAATAGCAGTCAGTACTGCAACATGCACTAGAGAGGAAGCCGTTACATTGTCATTACAACATAATGACAATGATAGAGTCAAGCTGGGACTTGTAGTGCTGTTGCTATGCCAATGCACCAAACACAGTCCATATATTCCCCCTGAAGCAGCCGTGATATGCGCAGCATGCTCTGTACATCCCTTGTACCTGTCTGTTGTGGTAGCTTCCATTACTTTACAAGGCTGCGGGCCATCAGTTCTCTACATCTCTCTCCCTTCCCTACACCATATACCCTGGTCTGGGAACTCACCTCACCTTGGTATCGCATCACACTTTGTCTCTGCCGCTTCAGCCCAGTGCTGGAAGTGTGCTTGCTAACTCAGGTTTAGGTAGAAAGTCACTTCTGGTCTGATTTTGCCATAACCCAGTGGGCCTCATAAATGTCCTCCGCGGGCCACATCTGGCCTATGGGCCATAGTTTGAGGACTCCTGCTCTAAGGCAATTATCCTTTGGACATAATTCCAAATTGCTTTCCAAAATGCTTAGATTAATTCACAGTTACACCAATAGTGTATTAGTGTTCCAATTTTCCCACATCTCCTCCAACATTTATCCTTTCTTCTTTTTTGTTCTGTCAATGATGTGAAATGATATCTCACACTTATTTTATTTCACTTTTCAAAAATGATTTAGAGTACTTTTTCATATACTTGTATATACACTTGATTTATTTATCTGAAAATTTCCTGTTACTATCATTTTACCATGTATTAATTGGGTAATGGCTTATAGTGTTATAAATTTGATTCAGTTCTCTATATATTTGGGAAATGAGGCCTTTATCAGTGACAATTGCGGTAAAGATTGTTTCCCAGCTTTTTCTTTCCTTCTAATCTTGTTTGCATTATTTTTTTTTGGTGAAAAACCTTTTGAATTTAACATAATCAATATTATATATTTTGCACTTGTTAATGCTCTCTCCCAAGTATTTTATATTGTTTATAATTATTTTAAATGAACTATAACAATTTGGATGCTATACTATTTGGTGCATATGTGTTTGGGGTTGATATTGCTTTTTTGTATATGGTACTTTTTGGCAAGATTAAGCTTTCTTCTTTATCTCTCTTACATAGCATTTGCTGTTGTTGTTTTTTAAATTATGTTCATAAGTTTCCATTATTTATTATTTCCTTGTAAATTTTTTTTTGTTATCTGTTGCATACCTTTTTTTTTTTTACTTTGTTTTTCCCCCTTTCATCTCCCCATTCCCCTAAGCAGGCAATAGTTAAGAAAAGATATTTGTGTATACATATGTGTGTGTGTACACACACACACCCCACAAACTCACAAGTATCTTTCTTATCCTTGCTGACTCTGCTTTAATTATATTCCTTGTTATTTTTATTGTCTGTAGATATGATTCCAGCACCTGCAGTTTTTTTTTATTATGACAGCTGCTAAATTCTTTACAATTCTAATTGTAGCTCTAGTGCTTGCTTTTACTTAGTCTGAAATCAGAATTTTGACCTCTGTTTTTTCTTAATTTAACTTAAGCACAATAGATTCTTTTCCAGTTCTTTAAATTTACTCTGTGTGTCTCTTTGCTTCACGTGTGCTTCTTTTTTTTTTTTTTTTATTCATTTTTCCAAATTATCCCCTCCCTCCCTCCACTCCCTCCCCTTGATGACAGGCAATCCCATACATTTTACATATGTTACAATATAACCTAGATACAATATATGTGTGTAAATACCATTTTCTTGTTGCACATTAAGTATTAGATTCCGAAGGTATAAGTAACCTGGGTAGATAGACAGTAGTGCTAACAATTTACATTCACTTCCCAGTGTTCCTTCTCTGGGTGTAGTTATGTCTGTCCATCATTGATCAATTGGAAGTGAGTTGGATCTTCTTTATGTTGAAGATATCCACTTCCATCAGAATACCTCTTCATACAGTATTGAAGTGTACAGCGATCTTCTGGTTCTATTCTTTTCACTCAGCATCAGTTGATGTAAGTCTCTCCAAGCCTCTCTGTATTCCTCCTGCTGGTCATTTCTTACAGAGCAATAATATTCCATAACCTTCATATACCATAATTTACCCAACCATTCTCCAATTGATGGGCATTGATTCATTTTCCGGTTTCTAGCCACTACAAAAAGAGCTGCCACAAACATTTTGGCACATACAGGTCCCTTTCCGCTCTTTAGTATTTCTTTGGGATATAATCCCAATAACAGCAATGCTGGGTCAAAGGGTATGCACAGTTTGATAACTTTTTGGGCATAGTTCCAAATTGCTCTCCAGAATGGCTGGATTCTTTCACAACTCCACCAACAATGTATCAGTGTCCCAGTTTTCCCACATCCCCTCCAACATTCATCATTATTTGTTCCTGTCATCTTAGCCAATCTGACAGGTATGTAGTGGTATCTCAGAGTTGTCTTAATTTGCATTTTTCTGATCAGTAGTGATTTGGAACACTTTCATATGAGTGGAAATAGTTTCAATTTTGTCATCTGAGAATTGTCTGTCATATCCTTTGACCATTTTATCAATTGGAGAATGGTTTGGTTTCTTATAAATTAGGGTCAGTTCTCCATATATTTTGGAAATGAGACCTTTGTCAGAACTTTTACTTTTAAAAATATTTTCCCAATTTGTTACTTCCCTTCTAATCTTGTTTGCATTAGTATTGTTTGTACAGAAACTTTTTAGTTTGATCACATGTGCTTCTTATAAGCAACATATTGTAGGATTTTACTTTTTGAACTTCTCTGATAATAGCTTCCATTTTATGGGAGAGTTTGTCCATTTCACATTCACATATATGATTGCTGTGTATTTCCTTTCATTCTATTCATCTTCTTGTTTATTCTTGCTCTCATTTGACACTTTCCCTTCTTACTACTATTTTGCTTTTCGCTATCTCCTCCTTGATCTACCCTCCCTTCTGTCCATCAGTTTTAATTAATCACTTTCCCTCCTATTCCTTGTTAGGTGAAATAGATTTATATGTTCAGCTAATTTTGTATATTATTCCTGCTTTGAGCTAATACTGATGAGAATAAGATTCTAGTGATGCTCATTGACCACCCTCCCATTTTCTATTCTACTGTAATAGGCTATGTTCTCCTTTATCACCCATTAATGTTTTAATGTCATCCTTTCAAATTCACTTTATACCAATATCTTCTAAGTGCATTCTTTCTAGCTATACTAAGAATAATGCAATTTTTAAGAATTGCTGTACCATCTTCTCATGTACAGATGTGCCCAGTTTAGCTCTATTGACTCTTTTCTATTTTCTTTTCCCTTTGTACTTGTGTTATTCTTCTCTTTTTTTGAGATCAGATTTTTGGTTTAGTTCTGATCATCATCTTATGCCTGCTTGGAACTCCCCTATTTCATAGAATGACCCTTTCCCACACTTGATATATCATTCTTAATTTTGCTGTGCAAATTAATCTTTATTGTAGTCCAAACCCCTTTTGCTTTCTGCAATATCATATTTCATGACCTCTGATCCTTTAATCATGCAGTTGATAAATCCTATGTAATCCAGATAACATCTCCCTCCTACTTGAATTGTTTCATCCTGGGTACGTGTAGTATTTTTAACTTGACCTGATAATTCTGAAATTTGGCCATAATGTTCCTTGGCGTTTGTATTTTGGGATCTTTTTCCTGAAGTAATTAGTGAAATCTTTAAAGAACTATTTTGCCATCTGGTTTCAGGATATCAGGAAAGGTCTTTTCTTCTTCAGTTTTTGAAAGATGCTGTTCAGGATCTCTTATTGTTCATGGTTTTGGGGAAGTCCAGTGATTCCAAAGGTCTTTCTCTATTAAAAAAAATTATCATAGCTTTTTATTTACAAGATATATACATGGGTAATATTTCAGCATTGACCCTTGCAAAATGTTCTGTTCCAAGTTTTCCCCTCCTTCCTCCCACCCCCTCCCCTAAATGGCAGGTAGATCAAAACATGTTAAATATATTGAAGTATAACTTAAATACAATACATGTATATACATCAACACAGTTATTTTGCTGCACAAGAAAAATCACACTGAGAAATAAGGAAAAAATTATCCGAGAAGGAAATCAAAAATGCAGGCAGAAAAAAAAAAAAAAAAAACAGAGGGATTGGAAATGCTATGTTGTGGTTCACACTCATTTCCCAGAGTTCTTTCACTGGGTGTAGCTGTTTCTCTTCATTCTTGAACAAATGGTACTGATTTGATTCATCTAATTGTTGAAGAGAGTCACATCTATAAGAATTGATTATCATATAGTATTGTTGTTGAAGTATATAATGATCTCCTGGTCCTGCTCATTTCACTCAACATCAGTTCATGTAAATCTCTCCAGGCCTTTCTGAAATCATCCTGCTGGTCATTTCTTACGGAACAATAATATTCCATAACATTCATATACCATAATTTATTCAGCCATTCTCCAATTGATGGGTATCCATTCAATTTCTAGTTTCTAATCACTACAAAAAGGGCTGCCACAAACATTCTTGCAAATACTTTTCCCTTCTTTAAGATCTATTTGGGATATAAGGCCAGTAGTAACACTGCTGGATCAAAGGGTATGCACAGTTTGATAACTTTTTGAGCACAGTTCCAAATTGCTCTCCAGCATGGATGAATGAATTCACAATTCCACCAACAATGTATCAGTGATCCAGTTTTCCCACATCCCCTCCAACATTCAGGATTATCTTTTTCCTGTCTTCCTAACCAATCTGAGAGGAATGTAGTGGTAAATCAGAGTTGTCTTAATTTGTATTTCTCTTATTAATAATGATTTGGAGCATCTTTTTATAGGGCTAGAAATATTTTCATTTTCATAAGCTGAAAATTTTTCATTCATATCATTTTATCATTTATCAATTGGAAAATGGCTTGAATTATTATAAATGAGAATCAATTCTCTAT
Source organism: Sminthopsis crassicaudata (assembly GCF_048593235.1). NCBI lineage: Eukaryota > Metazoa > Chordata > Mammalia > Dasyuromorphia > Dasyuridae > Sminthopsis > Sminthopsis crassicaudata. Next base: position 424,262,358 of record NC_133620.1, read on the forward strand.
ATATTTTGGAAATGATGCAATTATCAGAACCTTTGATTGTAAAAATGTTTTTCCATTTTATTGTATCTCTTCTAATCATGTCAGCATTAATTTTGTTTGTACAAAAGCTTTTTAATTTGATATAATCAAAATTTTCTATTCTGTGATCAATAATGATCTCTAGTTCTTCTTGGTCAAATTCCTTCCTCCTCCACAGGTCTGAGAGGTAAACTATCTTATGTTCTTCTAATGTATTTATAATCGCATTCTTTATGCCTAAATCATGAACCCATTTTGACCTTATCTTAGTGTATGGTGTTAAGTGTGGGTCAATTCCTAGTTTCTGCCATACTAATTTCCAATTCTTCCAACAGTTTTTGTCAAACAGTGACAGCTTATCCCAAAAGCTGGGGTTTTGGGGTTTGTCAAACACTACATTATTATAGTTATTGACTATTTTGTCCTGTGAACTTAATCTATTCCACTGATCAATTAGTCTATTTCTTAACCAATACCAAATGGTTTTGGTGACTATAGCTTTATAATATAGTTTTAGATTTGTACAGCTAGACCACCTTCATTTGATTTTTTTCCCATTAGTTCCCTTGAAAGTCTTGCAACGAGAATGGTTGTGGCAGCTCTCTTTGTAGTGGCCAGAAATTGGAAACTAAGTGAATGCCTTTCAATTGGAGAATGGCTAAATAAATTGTGATATATGAATATTATGGAATATTATTGTTCTTTAAGAAATACCAGCAGGATGATTTCAGAAAGGCCCGGAGAGACTTACATGAACTGATGCTGAGTGAAATGAGCAGTACCAGGAGATCATTATATACTTCAACTATATGATGATCAATTCTGATGGACGAGGCCCTCTCCAACAATGAGATGAATCAAATCAGTTCCAATAGAGTAGTAAAGAACTGAACCAGCTGCACCCAGTGAAAGAACTCTGAGAGATGACTATGAACCACTACATAGAATTCCCAATCCCTCTATTTCTGTTCGCCTGCATTTTTGATTTCCTTCACAGGCTAATTGTACACTATTTCAAAGTCCGATTCTTTTTGTACAGAAAACAAAACAAAACAAAACAAAACTGTTTGGACATGTATACATATATTGTATTTAACTTATACTTTAACATATTTAACATGTATTGGTCAACCTGCCATCTGGGGGAGGGGGTGGGGGAAGGAGGGGAAAAGTTGGAACAAAAGGTTTTGCAATTTTCAATGCTGAAAAATTACCTATGCATATAACTTGTAAATATAAAGCTATAATAAAAAAGAAAAAAAAAACTCTTGCAATGGTCTTTCTCTTGAAACTATTTTACAGATCAGTTTCTGTCACACCCTCTTTCAGATGTTTTACATTTTCCTTCATTTTTTTCATTCCTTTGAATTTGTTCTTGATGTCTTATGTAATCATTAGCTTTGATTTGTCCAATTTTAACTTTTAACGTGCTGTTTTCTTCAACTAAATTTTCTATGTTTTCCATCTTGTCAATTGTGTTCTTTAAATAGTTGCTTTTTTCAGTGGATTTTTCTATCTGCTTTTCCATTTGTCCAATTCTACTTTTTAAAGCAGTTTTCCAAACTTTTGGCTTTTTTCATATACTTCTCTTCCATCACTCTCATTTTCTCAATGTTCTGTTTTCCCTGCCTGATAAGATTTTAAGCTCATTTTTGAGTCTCCCATGATTTCTTTCTGGGCTTGAGACCACTTTTCATTGTTTCTTTAGTGTTTTGAAACTGTTTTCTTCCAAATTTGTGTCTCTGTTTTTCCCTGTGACCATACTAACTTTCTACAGTAAGATTCTTTTTTCTTGGTCTCTTTCTCTGTCTCTGTCTCTCTGTCTCTCTGTCTCTCTGTCTCTCTGTCTCTCTGTCTCTCTCTCTCTCTCTCTCTCTCTCTCTCTCTCTCTCTCTCTCTCTCTCTCTCTGTCTCTCTCTCTCTCTCTCTCTCTCTCTCTCTCTCTCTCTCTCTCTCTCTCTCTCTCTCTCTCTCTCTCTCTCTCTCTCTCTCTCTCTCTCCCTCTCTCTCTCTCTCCCTCCCTCTCTTTCACTCTCTCTCTCCTGCTTCTCCCTTTTTCCAAAGGAGAACTGTCTTAGGTTTCTTGTGAATGTGGCTTGCTGCTGGCTCACTAAGAAACTCTCTGTCTAGGACTGTGCATCTTCTTACCTGAGTGAGACAGCCCCCTACTGCCAATCATCCATGTTTCCTGAGTTTACAGATTCTTGTACCTCATCTCCTTGATGATTATGCCAATCCAGAATCTGTCTTGTGAGTCTATTCTATGATTGCAATAGAGGTGAACATGGGGAAGTTATAGTGATTCACTGCTTATTCTGCTGTCTTAGCTCCTGGAAGCCATCATGTCTTATTTGATTTTGAAAAATATCTTTTAATTCTTTCAAAATTTTTCTTAGGTTTGTGTTTCATTTTCTTTGTAGATTTATAGTTATTTTGCTTTAATTTTTCTTGGATGGTATATATTTACCTTCTATCAGCATAGTACTTTTTATTGTCAGGTTCTTTGTTGTTGTTGTTTGCTTATTTTCCCACCCCATTTCTTGATGTAGACGTTTGTATTAAAGTTGGATTCTGTTCTTTTTATCGTGTTGGGAGAAAAGCACTCTCTCATGCTTCAGGCATTCTTTGGTGTTGTTTTCATAGCCAGTTTTTAATGTTTGGAAGTTTCTGTGCTTCCAAGATAGAATGATCTGAGGAGAGGTATGGTACTGCCTTTCCTGGTTTGCAGTCCCAGGAAGGTCCCCTGATCATTTAGGACTACAAACAATATTAAATCCTCAGCGCTCCAGATTTCTTGTGACCAAAAGTAATGTTTCTTCCCTTGGTTTTTATTCAATTTTGGTGGAAAGCATCCATCCCTTCCCTTAAACTATGACTCATATGTGGGTATGTGTAATTGATTTGTCAATCATTGTCTATTCCTATGCCCAGTACTGTCACAGGGTTCCTGCTGTTTGGTCCAAAGAGTCCCATTTCTCTCAGTTTGAGAGCTTCCAAAGTTGCTCCTGTTTCTTTTGCCACAATTCCATCTCACCAATGGTGTTTCATCCATGTGGGCTTAGGGCCAGCCTCCTTTTCTTTGTTGCAGATCTCTCTTCTTGCCCTCCTAAATTGTCTATGTTTCAAATAAAGTCTTATTCTATACTTTTACTGGTTATGAAAATTCAAAATTCAATTTGATCCACTATTTTAATATTTATTTGGGGGGGAAATGTTGAGAGATTATGGCCAATTGCTTCTTCTAATCCACTTTCTTGGTTCTGCTCCCAGTGGTCATTAAATTTAGATTCTATGAGAATCAATGCAATATTATTATCATATAATATTTAATTTTTCTGCCCACTGGACTTTGATATCTTCAGTGTGGGAATACTCAGTTTTTTTTTCTTTCTTACTATATATGTACAATCTTAGAAAATTAGAGACTACCAGGCTTAGAGCTTATCTAGTCCAGTTCCTTCTCTTATAGATGAGCAAACTGATTTCCAAATTCAATAACCTTCTTCCTCAAAGTGAGACAATGAATTGGAAATAGGGTTAGAACATTTGTCCCTAAATCTTTAAAACAGTGCCCTTCCAAATATGTTAGACTACCACCTATAATCATTTAGCTTTTTTTTTTAATTTAAATAACTCAGGTCAGTCAGTATACATTAACTACATGTGTACTACATGACAATCATTGGGCTAAACTTTAAGGACAAGAAGAAAGGCAAAAAGGGTTCCTATCCTTCAGGAGTTTACATTCTAAATGGAAATAATTTGTAAATAATCACATATATACAGATGAAATGGAAAACAATTAGAGATGAGAAAGAACGGGCAGCTAAAGAAAATTGGAAAATCCTCATGAAGAAGTGTGATATTAATTGATTCTTGAAGAAAATAAGATAACTTCATGGTTGGAGAAGAAAGTAGAGAAAATGTATTCCTATTAGTTTCTCCCATGAATAATTTACTTATATTGCTTTCATAAAAACTCAATTAAATCTCTAAGGCATCTTAGGTAAACCACCACAAAGCTTTTAATTTGGTCAGTATGAAGGCAAATAAGCAATATACTATCAACTTTGAAACCTTAAGTGGTTAAAGTAAGTGACCTATATGTATCTGGTATTTTAATTTAGTGCTCAGAAAAAAAAAAAAAAGTTGTGCTTACCCAAGATATTCAGTTGAATTCACAGTTTTCCTTCACTCTTCCTTCCATCTTCCTTCTCTCCTAACTCCCTCCTTCCCTTCCTTCCTTCCTTCTTTAATTCTACATAATAGGTGACTTATAGCAACTTTTAAAGAATCTATTATATACACAGAATTGTGGTAATGACTAAATAACTAGAGATATAAAGACTGATAAAAATATAACCTGCCTTCAAAGAGCTTATCTTTACTGGAATGAGTAATGGATACAACATACATATAAAGAAATCACATGAATTGTAATGAATGAATGAAGCCATTTATAATTGGGGTAGACTCAGTATAAACTTTGTTTTAAAACATACAAGAAACAGACAACAAATTACTTTATAGGGTTAGAAAAAAATAATAACAAAAATCATTTAGAAGAAAAAAAGGTCAAGAAATGCAAGGGAATTAATGACAAAATGCAAAAGAAGGTAGCCTAGTTGCCCCATAATTAAAACTATATTATAAAGTGGCAGTCATCAAAACCACTTAGTAATGGCTAAGAAATAGAGTAGTAGATCAGAGGAATAAGTTAGTTTCACAAAACACAATTGTCAATGACTATATTAATTAGTGTTCAAAAAACCCCAAAACTCCAGCTCCTAGGGGAAAAAATGACAAAAAATGCTGGAAAACTGGAAAATAGTATGGCAGAAAACAGGCACTGACCAACACATAACACCCTATACCAAAATAAGGTCAAAATAGGTTCATAATTTAGACATAGATGTTGATACTATAAGTAACTTTGGAGAATAAAGGATTTGTTTTACCTCACAGATTTATAGATAATGAAGGAATTTATGGCTAAAGAAAAATCAGAGAATATTATGAAATACAAATAGTTAAATTAAATTAATTTTTTGGCACAAAGAAAACCATTGCAGCCAAGATTAAAAGGGAAACACAAAGATAGAAAACAATTTTTTATAAATAGTGTTTCCAATAAAGGCCTCATTTCTTTTTTTTTTCTCATTTCTAATATATATAGACAGAATTAACTCAAATTTCTAAGAATACAAGTCATTCCCAAATGATAAATGGTCAGAGAATAAACTGATGATTTTCAGATGGCGTAATTACAGCCATTTCTAGTCATATGAAAAAATTCCTTAAATCATTATTGATTAGAGAAATACAAATTAAGAAAATTCAAAGTTATCACTTCACATTTCTCAGACTGGCTAATATGACAAAAAAGATAATGATAAATATTGGAGGGAATATGGAAAAACTGGGACATTAATGCATTGTTGGTGAAGTTGTGAAATGATCCAATCATTCTGGAGAGCAATCTGGAACCATATTTAAAAGGTTATAAAACTGTGCATACCCCTCACAGTGTTACTATTGAGTCTGTATCACAAAGAGAACAAAAAAAAAAAAAGGGAAAAGGACCCACATGTGCAAAAATATTTGTAACAGCCCTTTTTATAGTATCAAGGAACTGAAAGGTGAGTGGATACCCATTAGTTAAGAAATGACTGAATAAATTATGGGATATAAATGTATTGGGATATTATTATTTTATTAGAAATGATGATCAGGCTGATTTTAGAAAAGCTTGGAAGGACTTATATGAACTGATGCTAAGTGAAGTGATAAAAACTATAAGAATATTGTACACATTAACAAGATTATGTGATGATCAACTGTGATAAACTTGGCTCTTTTCAACAATGAGGTGATTCAAGACAATCCCAATAGACTTAGGGTATAAAGTGTCATCTGCATCCAGAAAGAGAACTGTGGAAAAAATGGAACAAAACACAGTATTTTCACACTTTTGTTGCTGTTTTTTGATTAAAAGGAAATATTACGTAAAGACCTTGATTGAAGCTAAATGAAAATTTGCCAGACATAGTAGAAGAGTTTGTATTTTACTCTAGACTTTTCTACTTTACTTATAATATGGTAAGACTAGTTATTCTACTTTATTTATAATATGGTAAAAGTAATTAAAACAATATTGATGAAGAATAAATCTTTGAGCAATATCATTTGGACACTGGTGTATCATTAAAAGAATATATTTTTTTAATTCAGATAGATGGCTTTTGATGTAGCATTCTGCCATGTGTTTATGGTTTAGCCAGGCTCTAGCTTTCTTAGCAAACTCTGCCAAAAACAGACAACATTGAATGCCAATTGTTATGGTGGATTTTGTAAAATAAAATCTATTATCAATTAAGCCATAATATGTTGTGTCTTTTTTTTTAAATCTTGAGAGTAAATAGCAGTGAAGAAAAGGCCAAGATAGCATCTCTGGCAAGCAGTTTGGAAATCTCCCACCATGAATTATTTAAAACCTGCAATAGGCCATTATATATTTCTGAAGAATATGTTATATTAAAAATAAAAAATATTCTTGTTCCAGATAGATTATAAACAATATGACAGTCACTTCAAATTATTTTATCCTGCTAATAGAAATGGGGCTCTTCTCTTTTCACTGTGAAAGCAGTTATCAAAAAAGAGGAGACTTTTGTGCTTTAAGATGGAGAAGTGATCACAAGATTATTCATAAGTCGCCATATAGCTTCCTAAAGGATGGAAACACATACATGTAACCTACAACTCTCCCATATCACCTCCATTTCAATGAAGTTGGTCTCCTGCCATAATATTAAGCTCTTGCTTTTGTTGTTTTTCATGAATGGGATATTTCCAATCATCTGCCTACTTTTTTTTTTTCTATTTAATCATATCATTACCATTTAGCAAGACAAGGGCAAAAATTACTTCCCCCCTGTAAAACTTCCATGACAAAAGGATTTGAGCCATTGACAGTCAAGGTAAGGCACTGATGACATGAAACTATCTTTAAGATGTTAGAATGAATTCTTCCTTCTCTTTTCCAAATTAATCTCCACAATTCAACTTAAAACTTAAAAATAGTACATTATCATTATGGTTGCAAAATTCAACAGTCCTCTGTAGATTAACCTTTCACAATTTAATAACAACTTAAATGATATACTCAGTCTCTTGCCAGCTCTTTTCTAGTTTACACTCTACCTGTAAAGCTTTCTAGAATTGAGGATTAGTTCCTTACCACAATTAGGAAAATGTTATCAAAAAAGAACTTAATTGTTGAATTTCTCGGACTACCACCTGTAAGTTAACTAAAATCTTCCATCTTTCCTTTTTTCCATCAAATTCTATTAGTTGTTAGTTATTTTTCTAAATTTTACCATATTCCAAGATATTGGTTACATTCTCTGCCTCCCTTCTTTCTGCATGATCATTTCTTTGTCATTTTCCATAAGTTCACATGCAAGTCCTTCCCATTCTCAACATGCTGTTTAATCCCAGGTTTCCCCTTCTTCTGAGGCAGAATATTGCTCATGGTATTAGAATACTCTAAGAGGGAATGTTATCTTTGAATACCAAATCCTTTCAGATTATATCTATTTTTAGGTCTCCATATCCAATTAATGTCTATCACATCTTCATGGAAGAATTCTTACAAAGTTAAAATCCTTTTTAATCCCTCACTTTGCCACTTCCACCATACTTTGGATATCCTTTTGTTGATGAAATTATTTGTTATCTTTCCTTGTTTGCTTACTATTAATTGATTAGTTTACATTACACATTCTCTTCCATATTCTATCTTTCTCTTTACTTTAGTTCCAGAAAATATAATAATTTTCTTGCAGGTAGGAGTTGTAAAACTTAATCAAATGTGTTTCAGACCTCCATAATCATTTATATTTTATTAAGTTTTCTTTCATTTTCATCCCTTTGTATAAAGGGCTGAAAATCTGAGTGGATGTTCTAGAATCACTCAACCTAGCATTTAAGGCTAATTACTGATTGGGCAATAACTCTATTATCATATGCTTGGAAAATAGCCCTTCCCTCTATTCTGTGCTGGCTTGATCTTTTGGTGTATACAGACAACTGTAGGAGGGATTAGGGCATGGAGTAAGACAAGAAGCCTGAGTCATTTTGGCAGTAGAGTAGGGGAAGAGAGGTCATGGAGATCCTGTGTCCATTCCCTTCACTTCTACCCCTAAAGATCAAGAATAAAGATCAGGGACTTTTGCTTATCCTAACTCCAGATGATTCCAGGGTATCCAGGATGCTAACTCGATCTTCACAACTTTGCATATTTTTAAAAGATGTCCTCTAATGCTCTGTTATAAATTTACTTTTTAGTCCCATTCATATCTTTCTCATCCTATTTTTTTTTCTTTTACTTTATCAAGATATGGGTTAATGCATTTCATTACTGTGCTTTCCTTATTAATTGTGATTATTTACATTTCTCTTGTTTCTTTTGTTTGTATTATTTCCCATTTTTTATAGTCTGGCAAACTGTCCTTTTTGTTGTTCTAGTATAAATGCAAAAAGGGTGTTTTTATTTTCATCTTTTTTTATTGGTGATTTGGATAGAGATTATTCAGTATATTATTTGAGGTAATATCTTGAGCTTCTTTGCTTTTTAGAACTTTTTCAGTGCTTTCTATTAAAAGCAGAATAATCTTGTTACAATTGAATTTTCATTTCTTCAGTTTAAAAGACTTTGTCTTGGTTATTTGCAGAATTTTGGTTTGTCAGTGGAATTATTAAACTCATAACACTGTGACTTCGGATTTATATTGTAGTTTTTAATTGCTATTGCTTATGACTTTTTTCCCTTGGAAGTAATCAATGAACACTTTTAATTAATGTTTTGATTCTTCTTTCAGAAATTCTGAGCTTTTTTGAATTATTCTTTGCATTGTAGCATTCTGGGACTTTAAATTTGTTGTAATGCCATGTTGTTCTAGAAAGTGTATGATCTTTAAGTTTTCTCTACATATCATTATTTTAGTAGTATTTTACCTGCATAATGAAAATTTATCATTTTAAATTTCTAAATTTTGATATTCTTTTAGATTATCCTTAATTTAAATATATTTGCGTTTACAATCAAGTCTCTCTTTTTTATCTTTGGAATGACTCACCAGAAATGATTCATTTTTCCATTATGTTAATTATTCTGTGCAGATAATCAATAAATTCTGCCTTCTGTTCCCATTTAACTTCTCTCAATTTTCTTAATTTTCTTGAGTCAACTAGAAAAACACTGCTTTGCTTTGTGTTTAGTTATTTGTTCAATTTACATTGTCTTGAAAATTTTGTTTAAGGACATTTGCAAAAACAGCAACTGCAGTAGATCAATTGATCAATGTCAATTCGTGAGATGGGTTGCTCTTATATGTTTGGGAAGCACTTAAGGGTTAGTTGGAGAGGGTATTAAGAGTGAGAGTATTAGGGATTATCATTCTTTGACATTAATTTTAAAAAGCCTTGTTGTCTTCGCTCAAGTAAACAATTAAAATTGTTCTATTTTTAACATCGAATTTTTCTTTAGGGAATTTTTCAGAGTGTGTGAAGATTAGAGAAAATGCCTAAACTTTCAACTTGCTGGTCATGTGACTAGAAAATAGTTTTACATTCTTCAATTAAAGGTAAAATCTCCTTTATTACATTTTCTATCTGGAAATCCTAGTTTTCTCTCTGAGCTAAAGATGAATAAATTTCATCCTCTTTCCATGAAAACTCTACTGTCAATAGAAGAAAAATATCATCTTTGTACTTATGCCTTTTTGTTTTCTAGGATAAGCATTTCTAATTCCTTTGATTTTTCATGATTTAATTTTGACTCCTTTCAGCCTTCTAATCTTTCCCTTCTGGAAGTTTATTAAATTGTCAATTCATTTCTCCAAAATAGCCCCTATATGAGATCAGAGACATTACTATATATGTGATCTGGATAACAATAGCATATCACAGCTATACTCTCATTCTAACAAGCTTCTTTTTTCACTGTTATATCACACTATTGACTCATATTGGTATTAAAGTACACCAAAAACTTCAGTCAGCTATTCAATCAACAAATATTTATTAATTGTCTAATATTAACCAGGAATTCTGCTAAGTGTTAGGGTTAAAGGTAAAGGAGAGATTCTGTTAAGAAACTCACAGTCTTATGGGGAAAGATATGTAAAAATCATATATATAAATTGAATATAATCAACAGAGGGAAGCACTAGAAGAAAGAGAATTGGGAAAGACTTCTTATAGAAGTGATTTTGACTGAAGTTTCAAGGAATAGTAAAGAGATCACAAAGAATGTAATGGGATGAATGGGAAATGGTAAATGTTCTAGAAAAGTAAGAGAGTTAAAGTTGTGAAGGAATTCCAAACAGAGGAATTTATATGTAATTGTCTAAGTGACAGAGAACTGGAGATTACTGAATGATTTAGCATTCTCTGTGTTTTAGGAAAATCACTTTGACAGCTGAATGAAAGATGGACTAGAGTAGAGAGAGACTGGTGAAAGGCTGACCAACCGGTAAGCTATTAGAGTAGTCTAGGCAGGGGTCTGAGGGCCTATATCAGTATGTCAGAGATAAGAAGGGAATATATGTGAGGGATGTCATGAAGGAAAAAGCAACAGGATTTGATAACAGATACAACATGGGTTATGAGTAAGGAATGTAGGTATGTAAATTGCAAGCCTGAGTTAGTAGAACAATGATGGTATCAGCACTGATAAATAAATGGTGGAGCAGTGTTTTGGAGAAAAGTTAATGAATTAAGTTTAAAATGTGTTTAAGATAGGATATCCAATACAAGACCAATAGGTGTAAGATGAAATAAGGTTATTTAAGATGTTTGGTGAAGGAAGGAAGGAAGGAAGGAAGGAAAGAAGGAAGGAAGGAAGGAAGGAAGGAAGGAAGGAAGGAAGGAAGGAAGGAAGGAAGGAAGGAAGGGAGGGAGGGAGGGAGGGAGGGAGGGAGGGAGGGAGGGAGGAAGGAAGGAAGGAAGGAAGGAAGGAAGGAAGGAAGGAAGGAAGGAAGGAAGGAAGGAAGGAAGGAAGGAAGGAAGGAAGGGAGGGAGGGAGGGAGGGAGGGAGGGAAGAAGGAAGGAAGGAAGGAAGGAAGGAAGGAAGGAAGGAAGGAAGGAAGGAAGGAAGGAAGGAAGGAAGGAAGGAAGGGAGGAAGGAAAAATTAAAAAAAAAAAAACAAGTTAAGAATCAATTATATATCAAGAACCTTATGCTACAACCCTGATAGATAGATACTATTACTTTTGTTTTACAGTAGAGGTAACTGAAGCAGACTTGACAAGGGCTGCATATCAGAAGTCAGGCTTGAACTTCAATATTCCTGACTCTTAAGCCTAAAATTCTATACATTTTGTCATCTAATTAACTCTGGAAGTCAGCAGAGGGGTTTAGGTTGGATAAGTAAGTTTTAGAATCCTTAGTTCAGAGATCATAACTGATTTCATGGGAACCAATGAGATCATCAACTGAAAGGGAAAAGAAGTCTCAGATGTGATTTGGATGAAAATCCAGCTAGGGAAACTAAGTAATAGGTAAGTAGGAGGAGAACCAGGAAAAAGTGATATCATGAAAATTTAGAGGCAAAAAAAAATCTTTAAAAAAGCCAAAAGATGCCATTTTTTTTTTTCATTTTTGTTAAGATAGTCAGGGTTAAGTGACTTTCCTAGGCTCACATATCTAGAGTCAAGTGCTCAAGGCCAGATTTGCCCTCAGGTGCTGTTGACTTCAGGACTGGTAGAGGCTATATTCACTGTACTACTTATCAGGCCTAGAAGACACATTTGTAAACTGCAAGTAGAAAACACTTTCCACTTAGCCCAACTAAAGTCCTTATTTTTACTTTTACCTCACCTTTTCAACCTGTTAATCTTTATGCATTTTAATTCTTTCAATCAATGCATTAATAAACTCCACTCCCCTCAAGTAGCTTTATATATTATGCAAATAAGATTCTAGATTTTAAGCTGGAAGGGAATTAAAAGTGATTTAGTCCAAATTCTCATTTTACACATAAGGAAACTGAGTAAAGGAGGAAAGTCATTTATCAAAATTTCTCTCTCTCTCTCTCTCTCTCTCTCTCTCTCTCTCACACACACACACACACACACACACACACACACACACACACACACACACAGATTGCATTTTTTGTCTGAAACTGTCATCTTTTCACTTCTGCCCATGTTTTCTGGCATCTTCAAAGCCTCTCAAAAGACATCTTCTGTAGAATACTTTTCCAGATCTTCTCAACTACTAGAGGCTTCTCTCTGGTATTACCTTTTATTGCATGGTCTATAATTTGTATGCAAATATTATTTGCATACTGTATCCCTCATTTTGATGTGAGCTCTTCATAGGCAGATATCTTGTAAATTGTCTTTCTCTATATCCTTAGAACTCAGGAGAGTGGCTGGTAAGTAATAAGTGCTTAAATTCTCATTGATTTTTTGATGATATGATATTTATATCTTCCTATAAGTCATTGATAAAAATATTGAACTGAAGACTTTCTTTTCTTCTTTCTTTTGCCATCTGTGTTCAGAAAAGGAGAAAGTGACCTTAGTGGCTTTATATAGCTCATGATTATTTAAACTCAGCTCATTTGTATCTCATGGCATGACCTCACTAATGTCATAGTACTCTTGGAGAACAAAAGAAAATGACAACAGCAACAATTTATCTATCAACCAGAAGTATAATATAACAGACTTTAACAAATCTTTGTATTTGTTTATTGTTTTCCTCTTCTTCTAAATTCTAGATATATCATCTCCCCTAAAGTCTCCCTAATCTGCTACTTGAGTAAGCTGCCAATAATGGGAATATATTTGTTATCATTTGTTAGTAAAGCAGGTTTATAGTAAATATCTTTTCCACCTTTACTTTGGACAAATTATTTTATTTTAAGACATAGGCCTGGCTATATATCCCAAACAACATTTATATATAATTTAGTAGTTTTCAATTCCCTTTTGGATAAAATTCAGGTTTGTCTTTTTTGTTATTTTTCCCATTTATATTTATCTAATTTAGATTTTTTTTTGTTTTCTTTGTATATCAACTTCATTTTCAAGTACCTAACTTCCTCTTTCATCAGCAAACTTTTTTCTTGTAACATAGAATTTAAAAACAAAAGAAACAGTTCATTATAAGCAACTTAGAAAATTTTGCAGTGATCCCTAACCACAGTCCTTCACCTTTTCAAGGAAAGGAGGGAGTTATGTTTTCTCTTCACTTTTCAAGGAAAAAATTTAATCACCATAATTTAACCATATTAAATTACCTATTCTTTGTTTTTAATCTTTCCATTTACAAAGTTGTAGTTATTATGAATGAATGAAGAATGAAAAGACATTTATTAAATTTTTACTTCATGCCAACTACTGGGCTAAGTGCTGGAGATACAAATACAAAAGAAACTACCAGGATGGATTGTATATGGTATGTAGGATTTCCTGGATGTGCTGACTTCATTATAGTCAAGGAAGGGATATTGCAATCAGGAAAAATAATTGAAGAAATCTAAGTCTTGAAGATAGTATATATTTCATACTGAAGTCATCCTAATGCCCATGAATTTAATAAAGGAGAATTAAAAGTATAAAATGAATTAAAATTTGTTTGTTTTGTTTTGTTTTTTTTAATCTCAGAAATTCACTAACATTGTTCATATCTGATACAACCTTGATTGGCAGGGTAGTGATATTGAACCAAGCAGTGAAGAATAAGGAACAACATAACAAATATATGATTTCTGGATCTCATTTGCTTGCTGTTCAATTATATTTTAATGAAAGAGATACTAAGCAAAATGGACAGTAACACATAGTGGGAGCCTTGTTTTTTCTAGTTACTCTATCTTTTGGTAGTTTAAACTTATCCTCATTGTTTTGAATGAGACAGAAAACATGAAAGAACACTCCAATGAATGATGGGATCATAGAGCTTGAAGTGGAAAAAACATTTAATATTTTTCATCCAACATCCTCATATAAAAAAGGGTGGGTGATTTCCAAGATATTTTAAGGATAAAATTACAAATGAAAGGTAAGAAAACTGTCTTCATTTACATATATAAAGATATATATATATAATTCTTATAAGCTTTTAGGGGTGAAAATTAAATTAAAATGTCCCCATCTGAATGGTATTTGACAAGATATTTATGATCAAATTCATACTAATCTTCAAAATTAACCCCAATATTTGATGAAATTCATTTACGTGTTATAGCCATAGATATATTTGGGAGAATCAAATCTTACAATTTGTAGGAATGTTGCTGTTAGAATTATGTAACCTTGACCACACTTGAGCTTGTTAATTTGTAAGTTGTGAAAAGAAGTTCAAAATTTTTTATGTGTTACATATTCCTTTGAGATGGGACAAATGTTGAGACATTCAATGAAAGGCAATTTGCGTCCTATAATTTTGCTTTAAATCTCAAATTGTTCTATGAACAATGGCAGCAATACAATATCAATTAAGTTGGTGTCTAGAAACTGTGAAAATGAGCAAAGTTAAGTTCAAGGAGAATAATAGTGAAAAATCTAAAATTATCCATAACCAGAGATGGTTGTACCAGGAAACTCTTGGGATTTGGAATTTTTTTTCTGTTTAGAAAACTTACAGAAATCTTATTTCTACTTCAATCATTTTTATTTTATTTTATTTTATTTTATTTTTAAATGTTTAGGAGTTGAATTTATTTTTTTAATTTTATAATTATAATAACTTTTTTTGACAGTGCATATGCATGGATAATTTTTTTACAGCATTATCTCTTCTACTCACTTCTTTTCCGAATTTTTCCTTCCCTCCCTCTACCCTTCCCCTAGATGACAGGAAATCCCATACATGTTAAATGTGTTATAGTATATCCTAGATAAAATATATGTGTGTAAAACTGAAATTCTTGTTGCATAGTAAGAACTGGATTCAGAAGGTAAAAGTAACCTGAGAAGAAAGATAATAGTGCAAACAGTTTACACTCAATTCCCAGTGTTCCTTCTCTGGGTGTAGATGATTCTGTCCATCATTGTTCAACTGGAGCTGAATTAGATCTTCTTTATGTTGAAGATATCCATTTCAATCAGAATATATCTTCATACAATATCACTGTTGAAGTGTATCTCCTAATTTTGTTCATTTCACTCAGCATCAGTTCATGTAAATCTCTCCAAGCCTCTCTGTATTCTTCCTGCTGGTCATTTCTTATGGAGCAATAATATTCCATAACATTCATACATTCATATACTATAACTTACCCAAACATTCGCCAATTTTTTTCATTTTTTAATTAATTTTATAATTATAACATTTTTTGACAGTATATATACATAGGTAATTTTTTTTAAACAACATTATCCCTTGTACTCCCTTCGGTTACAAATTTTTCCCCTCCTTCCCTCCACCCCCTCCCCTAGATGGCAGGCATTCCCATACATATTAAATATCTTATAATATATCCTAGGTACAATATATAACTACACATTCTTTTTTTAAAAAAGTTAAATTGAATTAAATTTTTATTACTTTTTTATCTTTTAGATCATATATGTCCCTTCATTTTTTACATATTTCCAATTGACACATGTTGGGAGAGAAAAATCAGAAAAAAAAAAAAAAAAGAAATGTCATGAGAAAGAAAAATAAAAGGTAAAAACAGTATGTTTCTATTTACATTCAATCTTCATAGTTTTCTCTCTGCATGTGGATAGCATTTTCTATCCAAAGTCTATTGGAATTTCTTTGGATCATTGGATTGCTGAGAAGTCTAAGTCTATAACAGATAATCATTAAACAATCTTGCTTGTTCCTATGTACAGTGTTTTCTTGGTTTTGCTTGCTTCAATAAGCATCATTTCATCTAAGTCTTTCCATACTTTTCTGAAATCAGTCTAAAATCACCCATTTTTAAAGTTCATTTCAAATCTTATCACCTCCATAGTGATCTTGCTAATCACACTGTCCAAAGTGATTTCACTGTGCTTTGGCCCCCCCCCCCCACCACAGGTCTTACTGTGTATATTAGTCACTTGATCTTAATAAACCACTGCCTTATGTTGTTATTTATCTGTTTCACAAATAAATATTTTTCTCTTATTACAATGATAAATTGTCTTCATTGTTGAGATACTACACTTTGTTCACAACCCCCACAAATCTTAGCAGAAGGACGACACAGAATTAATTGGTCATTAATAAATAATAATAATTAATATATAAATAAATAATAATGAATAAATAATAAGTTCACTGATGAAACAACAAATGTTTGATTTTTTTTGGGGGGGGGTGGGGGATTCCTAGTAATTACATAGTATTACTGAACATCTATTAATTAGACCCTCCCCTAAATACAAAATGAAATATTTCTTGCAATTAAGATGCATGTATATAGCTATAGATTAGATATAGCCATAGATATAGTTTGCAAAGTGACTTAATCTTCAAATCCCGCTGTATGGTGGTGCAGTGGATAGAATATCAACACTGGCATAAAGACAACCTCAGTTCAAATTTGGCCTCAGAAACTTCCTCACTGGGTGACTCTGAGAAAGTCATTTGGTCTGTATTGCTTCTAAAAACAAAACAAAACAAAAGCAAATTCTGCTATAGAATTAAATTGGCTTTTAAAATAATAAAGATAATTTTTGAAATGTTTCAGCTCTTCAAAAGATCTTTAAACTACTTATATATTAGTATATAGTGATGATGTTGATGCTGATAACAATTAACATTGTTATAATACTTTAACTTTGTGTATAGCATTTCATAGAATTCCAGACTATGAAATATTTTAGTTTAGTTCTACATAATTTATTCTAAGCGAGCTCATGTTGATTTGAAATGTCATCCTTTCTTAAGCTAATAAACCATTTTTTAAAAAATAATTTATATATATATATATGTATTTTTTATAATTTAATTATCAATTTATGAATTTTATAACAGAGAGGCATTGTGATTTTGTCCCACATTCTGAATTCCCTATTTTCCTCATTTTTTTGCAAGCTGAAAAAAAGGTTATATTTTCTTTCTACAGTCATATCACTTTTGAATTTCATCACCATTTCTCAACAAGGCCCCCTTCTGGTTCAATAGTGCTATGTACAACATCTTTCAGTTTTGGGGGATGTAGTTATTCTGGATCATGTGCCTTCAATTCATAAAGAGAATAGGTATGTTCTGTTATCTTTGCTTAATTTCATCTTAATAATACCTTTGTTGCCCTACCCAGAAAAAAAAAAAAAATCTTTGTTCTTGAATTAAAAAGGGAAAATGTAGCTCAAATGTGACATAGACATACATTCTCACTTTCTGCTTCTACTCATTAGTTAGAAATTGCCTTTAAATTGTCACTTGTGAAGTTCTCAAGGAATACTATCACATGGTTGACAAAATACACTTTTTCATGATGTTTTAGGGTGAACATTACTAGTATTTTATGCTATACTAAAATATATATCAGTATTCTTTTCATTTACATGAAGTCAGTTAACTCAAATAATAACACTAAGATAACAATTATATTTCTATATTATGTATTATTATACTAAGAATATATATATATATATGGGGATATTTATATCTATATTCTTCTATCTATCTAAATATATCTGTGCTTAACTATAGTCTCCTTGGTGGGAATTAGGGGCAATGAAAGGGGAAAAAGAATAAAGTAAAAAGGTGCTCAGCAGAAAACAAAAAGAATAGCCTACAAAACAAAGAAAAGATGGACACTCATGAATAAAACTTCTATTATTGCATATACTTATTTGAAATGGAAATTTATTATTATATTTTTTGAAACTTTTATATTCTGCTGGACATATGGCAATATGTTATTTCATTTTTATTTATTTTTTAATTTTCCTTTTCTCTTCTATTTTTTCTTATTTACTTTTCTTATTTGTTTTTATATTTTGTGGAGCGGCTAGATGGTGCAGTGGATAGAGCATCAGCCCTGAAGCTAGGAGGAATTGAGTTCAAATCTTGTCTCAGATACTTAACTGTGTGATTCTGGGCAAGTCACTTAACTCCAATTAACTCAGTAAAAAAAAAAAAAGTGTTTCACATATTCTGTTCTTATTTTATCATCACAAAATGTTGGGAGGCAGTTCCTTACATTATCCCCATTTTTTCAGATGAAGATGAGGCACAAGTTGAAATGACTTGCCAAGAAACATAAAAGCAAATAAGTATCTGAAACAGGATGTGAATTCGGGTCTTCCTCAGTTGAGGTCTAGCACTCTATCACTTAAATGTCTATCTAACATTTAAACATAAATCTTTCATTTGATGATAATTCAATATAAGGAATAATCACAATATCATAATGACTCAATATGAAGTTAATTAGGAATGATTAGATCATCACTGCTCATTCACAAACATTTCTCCCCCCTCACTTCCCAATTTCTGTTGGGGAGAATGGGCACATACTTAGAGATTTCACTAGAGAAACAAGAAAATAATTGTACATCTGAGAACTATACCGCTGGATTTTAGCGCTTAGTATTCTTAGTCTCCTTAGCAACAAATGGAAGCAGACATGCCTCTCTGGTACTTGTTCCCTCTTCTCATTCTTAGTGCTCTCCTGCTGAGCAAAGCCACTCCATTTTGCTCTCAAACTCATGTAGCAGTAACAAGCTTTTAACATCCTTAATAGAGCACTGTGAAAGTATTATGCTATTGTAGTGACAATCAGGCATCTTAAGTTAGAGAACCACAAATGTCCTCAGATTAGTTATCTATGTAATGCAGAGAAGTCAGCTAACCCTTAACTAAACAAGATTCTATTTCATTCAATCAGCTCTCAACAATCAAGCCTTTTCTCACAGAAATGCAAAGCACATAGTAAAAAGGAAGCAAAATCTGTGTTATTCATCTCTGTTTCTATCTCTCAACTCAAACAGGCCAATAAAGAGCAACCAAATATACCTAAGAAGTTTTCTTTCTCTCAAGCTGGAGATGGCACTGGAGACCAATAAGCTCAAAAGAATCAGTTCTTTTCTAATAAGCTTTTCAGCACTTGTTCTTGAATTTTCTTCAATTAGCAAAACAATGTGTCTTTCAATCAACAGGCTTCCAGGAAAGCAGATGAAGCCTTCCTATCAGCTTACTATCTTGCCGTATGTTGTGTTTTTCCCCATAGATATATTTTCCAAAGCTGCTGGAGAAGGAAATGGCAAAGCACTGCAGTAGTTTTGCGTAAAATATTGGGTTCACAAAAAATCAGATATAATTTAATATTTTCCAAAACTATTTATAATCCAATTGATATTCCAGTTTTCCAAATTCTTGGATGTATAAGGACACATTCATCCTTATTTAATCTTCCAATAATCTTCATGAAATTTATATGATACACAATTTTGCCACTTAGAACCTTTAAAACTCTAAAAACAGTTGAATAATACATTAATTGATGGAACAGGTATCTCAAATATTTCTTTGCTTTCCAACAGGTAGTACATTCATCAAAAAAATTCTCCATTCTCTTAAAATTGTCTTTACTCAACAATTCATCTGAAATACTATACGTCTTTACAATTCTTCACAAGACCATTTTACTGCCTTGTTTAAAACCAAACTGTTTACATATGACATTATCCTTATTTATATTTTAATTTTCAAAATTTGCACAATTCAATTTGAGCCTTCAGTTGATCTGATTGTGCTACTGTACCACATCTCTTTAAAGCCCTTCCCATTTTTATTTTTATTTTTTTTTTTGTCATCAGGATAAATGGTGATTATGCCATCAAAATTTTATTCTGGAGAGCATCTTATACCTATTAAATTATATTCTCATTTTGTATCTCAGGCTTTGGAATATTACATATATTTTCTCAGGACCTTAAAACCAACACTTTTAAAATCTATATTACATGTATAATATTCTTATCCTTATTTATCACAAATTCTAAGACATCATGATCTCCTTGTATTATCATTGACTTAGAGATCATCTTTTACATTCTTCTTGTGTTATAAGTGAGGAAATTAAGATCCATAGATTTTTAAATGATATGACTCAGGTTATACATTTTTAGAGATGCAAGATTTTAATTTCAGATTCTCTGACTCCAAAGTCAGAATACTTTCCACTATATTCCATTGTTCTTTAAACCACTTGTATTTTATAGAACAGAATGAAGTCTAGAATGGAAGTTCCATTAATTGCTTCTTTATTTTGTGGCAATTGTATTAATCAAAATAGGGAAAAAAATAAAACAGAAAGCACACCACTACTATTTTTAAAGAAAGATATATCTTAGAAAGATATGTATGTATAGTTGTTTAGTCATGTCCAAGTCTTTATGACCAGATGGTTCACATTATCCATGGGATTTTCTTGGTAAAGCTATTAGAATGGTTTGCCCTTTCCATTTTCGGTGGATTAGGACAGACTGAGTTGATTTGCTCAAGGTTACGTAGCTAGTCAGTACATGAGGCCAAATTTGGACTCAGTCTTCTTTACTCCAGGCCAAGCATTTTATCCATTAACTCACCTGGTTGCTAACTATAATTTATATATAAGATTTCCTTATCATTTTATAATCTCTGTGAAAGACCAATCAAGGATTTCAAATAAAAATTTATTAGATTCCCCCAGATGTCCACGTGGATTTTTTTTCCCTATTAATCATGTTTTCAAACAGCTATTAAAGTTTTGGATTTGAACCTCCTAAGTGAATCATTTTAATGTAAATAATAATTTGCTCTTAATAGGTTTTCATGTATTCAACTTTTTGAGAAGCGGAGCTACCTGAATAGCCAAAATATAGTGTCTCTCAAAGAAAGCCTGTGATCTGGTATATGAGACTTTAAAAATGAGGCGACTTTTTTAAGTTAACTGATCTGATTATTCTTCATTCTAGAATTAGAGAACACAAGAAAGGAGCATGATTTGGAGATACACCTAGATAAATGAACGCTAATTATTTTAATTTGCCCTTGAATCTATGTTCCTTTCTACTAAAAATCCCATATGCATGTCATCTTCTGTAAAATTATCAATATCGATAAATGTAAGGGAAAAAGTGTTTTCTTCTCACACATTGTGTATACAACAGTGTCCTGAGTTGTTGTATTTTTATAAAATTAGCATCAATTTATTTTGGAAGTATTTGAGTTCCTTCTGCTCTAAATTTGGCATGGATCTATCTTACTCTTCTATGGCTATAAATACATTTAGATATAGTTCCAAATTTTTCATTCTCAATTATTACTAAAATTCATGGTACCAGGGGAAAATAAAGCCTTCCAAATTATAAAAATAAAATGAGACTAGTGCAGTTTTGTTGATCAAAACTAACTGGCTTCTTAGATCTTTTCTGTATAAACAATTTCTGGAAGCTTCGAATGTAAAGAAGAGACTTTGTTCCTTACCTTTCTCTCTTTAATCCTTATTTTCTTTCAAAGTACAGATCTTATAAAAGGGCTTAACTAATTAAACTAATTGTTAACATTCTCTCTCCCTGAAAATCAATTTTTACTATATATATATATATATATATATATATATATATATATATATATATATATATATATATAATGTATATATAAATATATATATACTTTATTGATATATGTATATGTATACATATATTCAGAATAATATAAGCTCTTTAGAAGTAGGCAATGCTTTGTTGTTGTTTTTGATTTTTTTTTATTTTCAGCATTTTGTTCAGAGTTGGTACTTAAGAAATGATTACTGAATTGAAAAGTAATTTTAATTAGCACAACATGTTGCTGCTACTTATTGCTCGGCTATAAAGTGTATGTGTGTGCGTGTATGTAGGGGGAAAGTGAGAGATAGAGACAGTGATAGAGAGACAAAGAGTTTCAGAAGATAATCTTTTTTTTCAAATAGATTATAATAAATTATTTGGAGGGATTAATCTGTTCATTTGGAGGATAAAAGATAAAAAATGAAACGTCAATGCCCATATAAGTGTCCTTTTAATGAGTAGGAATGCCATTGCTACACAATTGAAATGCAGGTATGCTTTTTCTTATTATCGTTGAGCAAATGGGATATAGCCATTTGCCTGCATTAACCTTTTGCATAAAATAGTACAAAAGGCTAAGAAGATATAAGCATGTAAGTCAGGGCCAGAGAAGGGAACAACTTATATATTTAGAATGATGCAGAACATGCTCCTCTAAATAGTACCAAGATAGAACTGAGTCTATCATGTATGATAATCAAATCATTTTTAAAGGATTTGGGATTACCATATTAAAATAGGAGCTAATCTAACAGTTTTAATTACCGAAACTGTCAATTATGCAGTAACTTTAACTACATAAAAAAAGAATGTTTTAAGCACCAAGGACTAAATTTTTTTATCAGAGTAGTAGCATGGATCAGAAATTAATAGTTTAAAAAAAAAAACGGTTCTACTTGTCTGCTAAGTATAAATGGAGATATTGAGTTCCATTACATCTTAGTGTTTTCTTCTACTGAATATTTGACTTTTGAAAAACTATCATCCCTCTTCCTATTTTGCTTACTGAAGTGATACCCAAACCATTTCACATCCTTCCACAGTCTTTTTTAAAAATATTTTTTATTTAAGTGTTTTATTTACAAAACATATGCATGGGTAATTTTTCAGTACCGACCCTTGCAAAACCTTGTATTCCAAATTTTCCCCTCCTTTTTTTCCACCCTCTCTCTCTCCCAGAAGGCAGGTAATCAAATACATGTTAAATATGTAAAAAATATATGTTAAATATGTAAAAAATATATGTTAAATCATATATATATATATATATATATATATATATATATATAAAATCTGCTGGTAAAGATGAGAGTACAGTACTCTCCCACTGCTTGAGTAATATAAGTTGATGAATTTGTATGGCCTATGAATGATAGAAATATTCTAATGTCTCCTGGTGGAAAAAAGTATGACACATTGTTTTAAAAGAAATTCCAGTTAGAGTATCGTTTGTCACACAACAATCGGTCTTCCTTAACAGTTTTGTGCACTTTTAACATTCTTCTGGCTTCCATTCTGGCTCTTCCACCATTTGTTTCATCTGACTATTTTGGTCTTATTTTAATATAAGAGGAAAAGTGCCGATGAGAGACATGAACTAGATGTTATGAGGTCCCTTCTAGCTTGAAATCTATCATCTTATGGTTTTCTTATTTTGCATCCTCCTCAAATGCTACAACGGCCATTACTGAATAAATCATATTTATGTTGGTATGTCTTTTCTCAGATTTTGGTCTATGCTGGGTTGCATGATGAAGAAATTGCACAAGATATAATCTTGTTAAAGATAAATCTCGGAGGGAATGTGGGAAAACAGAGACATTAATGCATTGCTAGTGGAATTGTGAAATGATAAAACCATTTCAGAGAGTAATCTGAAATCATGCCCACAGAGCTATAAAACTCTGCATACCCATTGATCTCGCAGTGTCACTACTGACAGATCAAAAGTGAAAAAAAAATTAGAAAACAAATAAAAAGTTAAAAATTCAATCCATGTCCAGTCTCCATAGTTTTCTCTCTCTAGATGTGGATGACATTTTCCATTCTCAGTCTCTTGAAAATGGTTTGAGTCATCACACTATTCAGAAGAGCCAGATTCATTATAATTGATCATCTTGCTGTTACTATCCTCTTCATTCTGTTGCCCTCACTCAGCATCTTTTCATGGAAATCTTTTCAGATTTTTCTGAAATCATCTGGGTCATAATTTCTTATAGAATAATAATATTCCATGTTCCATATAATTCATATACCATAATTTAGTCACCCATTCCCCAACTGATGAATAACTCCTCAATTTCCAATTCTTTGCTACAACAAAAAGAGCCACTACAAATATTTTTGCACATGTGAGTCCTTTTTGCTTTTTATTTGTTTTCTCATTTTTTTCACTTTTGATTTGATTTTTCTTGCACAACAGGATAAATATGAAAATGTTCTTAAAAGAATTGCACATGTTTAACCTATATCAGATTGCTTGCTCTCTTGGGGAGGAAAGAAGAGGAGATATAAGATGGAACACCATCTTATAAAAATGAATGTTGAAAATTATCTTTACAGGTATTTGGAAAACAAAATACTGATGAGATCTAGAATTGGGGTAACTAAATGAAATTAGGGTTGATTGAGGTCTAGTGGCAGGTTCGAGGTACAGGGGGTCAAATGGAACTACCCTGCAACCCCTTTGGATTCCGTGCAAGGATACAGAGTTAAATGAGGTCTAGTGGTGGTTCAGAGTCCCCTGTAAAGGAATTTACAGACCCGAAAACCTAGATTGATAAAAGATGTTTATTATGGGGTTTGGAAGTAATGTTAAAGTCTAGTTAGTAAAAGGTATTAGGTAAAGAGAGGAGGAACCAGAACCAGGAGTTCCAGTGGACAGAGAGTTGGCATGTTTTGAACCTCTGCAAAGAGAGGAGTCCAGCTTGGCTCTTTTATAAGGAGAGATTTAGCTAAAGGGGTCTATGGATGGAGTCCAAAATTGGTTCCTCTCTGGGTTTCCTCAAGGGCTAGAATTTACTAGGTGTGGGTTGGGAAGCCTGTGCAGATCATTAGAATGGGGGCTGGGGCATCCCAAGTTGGATCAGATCCTATGGGGGTTGTGAGAGCTGGGATATATCCTATTGGAATTCAAAAGGGTGATTTTGATGAGGATTTGTGAATCAAAGGTCCTAGCTTCTTCAGCTATGAAGGGTTGGGAATCAGAAAGGAATAAATCAATCTGAAAGGACTAGTCTTAAAGGGACCACAACCCGCATCATTACTATTGAAATTTTTTTTTAAATCTTCAAAAAAAAGATATAATTTGTGCTTGAGGTCAGTGAGACATGCCTCAGTTTTTTCACTAGCAATGTCGTCCTTACATGTCATTTACCCTCTTGCAGCCTTGGTTTCCTTATTTATCAAATGATAGAATTGGGCTTACTGGTCTCTAAGTGCCTTTCTTGCTCTAAATTTAGGATATTACATTTCCTTTAAATTTTCCTAAAATGGGTTAATTAATTTTGGGGGCATCTAGGTGACAGACTTGGAATCAAATTCATCTTCCTGGGTTCAAATCTAGCTTCTGACATTTGCTAGCTGTGTGCACATGGGCAAATTATTTAACCTTGTTTGTCTCAGTTTCTGTATCTGTAAAATGAGCTGCAGAGAGAAATGGCAAACCACTCTAGTATTTTCCCAAGAAAACTCCAAAGAGATCATTAAGACACAGCTGAAAAACAAAACAATAGTCCTTTAGGTTTGCATTTTACTAGAATGAGCTAGAACATTGTTTTCAAGTTCAAATATCACTGAATACAATGATATGGTCTTTTTCCTTTCAAATTAAACGCAACCACCCCAAGTAAATCTGGAGTTACTGTAATTCATTATTCTGATACACATATCCAAAATGAAAGGGTTAAAAAAAGACAATTATCAGTATAATTATATTCTATGAAAGTCAAGATCATCTGGACAAGGTTTGTCTAGCAGAATAATGAAGTAAATGGTAATTCCTTTCATCTGCATCATCAAAGTACAGACTGTTAAGAAATTTTCCACTGGACAAAAAAAAGCAGTGACTCTGATTTTTCTGTCTATATGACTAAGTGCCCCAGGATGGGTTAATGTGTGTTGCTGAGATGACTCTGTTTTGTGAAGGTCAGAATGTGAGAATACAAAATAACACTGAGGGAGAAGATGAAAGCTTGCCAGTGGCAAAGCGTTTCATACAAAAAGAGACTTCTAGTGGCAATGGTAATGAAATTTATGAGAAAAGAACATATCCCCAGGCATTCTTGGGAAACACAAAAAGTACAATCTTTAGAAGGAGTAGCTTTTTCACACTTGTTATTAATTGAAACATATATTGTAAATATGGATGAAGAAGATTTCAATACATATTTTTTAATATAGGTGATATTTTCTGTTGATCAGGGATTAAAAGTCCAAACAACAAAAAGCAACTAGATTAAAAACACATCCATTTATTTGTAACACTTCCTAGACTGTGTTCACATTTTTTTTCCTTCTAATTTTTAGTTATCTTTACATAGCTGGTTTAATTAGCACAAGTTTAAAAGAAAAACTTTCACTTTGATAAGGATTTTATGGGAGAAAACATACCTGTATTTAGTAAATATCAATTTTCATTTCATCCTTTATCCCTCCAAGCTACATTTAAAAATCATCTGAGAGACAATATGACAGAGGGGATAAAGAGCTGGCTTCAGATTCAGAAAAACCTGTGTTCAAATCCTATCATCTCTAACACAAACTGATTATGGTCCTGGATAATCTATTTAATCTCTCAATATCCCTAAACCAATCTGAAATATTCAAACTGTAAGCAATTTACAGATCCACATTAGTAGAGGATATTCCTTCAGTGGAATTTCCCTGCTGTAGATGAATATCTTAAAGATGATATTAAATTAATCTACATATTGAAATATAAAAACAAATAGGTGAAAATTATCTCAAGTTAAAACCCAAATTGGAGAAATAGGTCTCGTTGGAGTATATTTACTGCTTGGATGACAAATCTTGCTAAAAAGAATTATCTCTATTATACTATGGGAAAATATTGTATGCCAAATAAATAATCATCTTAATGAAATGAGCCTGAGAGTTATAGAGGAGTTAGAAAAGATTGGGTGCAAAAAAAAAAAAAAAAAAAATATATATATATATATATATATATATATATATATATATATATAATTGTGGGAATACAAAATACAGTTCCAGGCCACTTAAAGAATCTAGATGATTCTTTTTTTAACACACTGCAAAATTCCTACAAACATGACATTGTTAGCAGTTATGACACACTTCAATTAATTAAGAATAGATGTGTAGGGTTAGAATTAGAGAAACAAACATCAAAAGATCACAAAACTTCTTACTTTTCAGATTAAATTCATCCTTAAAAAGGAAACTGCTACTTTTGAAATAAAAGGCAAGAGCTTATTAATGATATAAGAGAAATGACATCACAGGAGAAATTTATGAAATTGTTTTTATAGTTTTTAATTGTCAATGAGATAATGTTGCATTTTTTTCCAAATATGTGCCCTGGGTTTTGAGAAAGATTTTTTTAGAAATCATATGGAAGATAATGTTAAAAAATATGAACATAAATTAAACAAGGTTGATTTTAATCTCTGGCAATTTTTTTTTAGAATTTTAATATGTGAATTGTAACAACTCGTAATAAATGTGGGGTCAACAAATAATGGTTAGCATTTGTCTGAAGAGAGCAAATAAAAGAAATCCAGTTCCTTCTTCTTTATAAACATTTTGTGCTACGTTGTATAAGGAGTAAGAAATATATAGTAATCAAAGCATATTACACAGGGAAACAAAGAAGGTAGTGCAATAGATAATAACAGGTTATCAAATGTTAGTCCCTACTGACTAGTCATCCCAATATTGATCTGCTAGCTAGAATTATATCTCAAATGATCCTTAGCCTTCATTGACTGACATATGATGAATGCTCATGGTATAAATATATATCTTATAGTATCTTCAAACAATAAACTACACCGGAAAATTCCATTGACAAACACTGACCTATTGTCCACAGTCTTTTAGATATGTCAGGGATTCATACAAACTTAAGAGGTTGCCATTGTAACTACTTATAACCTCTAATATAATGAGAGGAAAACTCTTTCAAAATAAATAAACTTGGTCAAAAAGTTCAAAATAATGAAAAAAGAATAAAGTCCAGATTATCTCTCTTATCCTATTTATATTATGTAAGTCATACCAAGGTGATTTCAGTGAGCCTACAAGAGAATAAGCTTTCATCCTAATACTGTTAATTGATTCAAAAAGCAATGATTTCATTCACCTGTGCAACATTCAATAAAAAAATAAAGGGATATTAACATAATGACAACTTATACCACAAACTTTACTATGTGAACCCAATATAAAAACATAAAAATGAGATATAAATAATAATAATTTATAGTTAACATGGTTACAATAGTTTAAGGTTTGTGAAGCATGTTTTTTATCTTAAATAACAACCTTGTGAGATAGATGCCATTGTCATCCTCATTTTACAGATATAGAAAATGAGAATCAGAAAAATTGTGCATTACACAAAGTAACAAGGCTGATCAGCATCTAAAGCAATAGCTCAATACAGGTCTTTCTGACTTCTGATTTATTGACTGCTTTTTCCATGCCATATTGCTCCCAGTCAGGGCATCTAACCTTGCTTGAAGAACTATAGTGCAAAGAGATCCTATTACTTCCTAAAGCACGATACTTTCTTTTGTCATGGCTTGAATTGTTCAGATTCTTAGTTGTATAACAAATGATGTCATGTATACAATCTGTGACATAAAATGATTCTACTCAGGAAATAAATGAATAGTAAATGATGTTAAATGTACATATATTAATAGTAAGAGAGATTATATAAATGTAATATTAAAACATACTTATTGTATACATATATGTGTGTGTATATATATATATATATATATACATACATAGATATATGTATCTATCTATCTCTTTATAATCTATTTCTCTATCAGTATGTGTGTGTGTATTACTATAGTGTATTAGATAAGGCTTTATGGAAGAATATAGACCAGAACTATAAATAATTTTGTATATATTGTCTTTACCATTGTAACATGAGTTCTTAGAAGACTGGATTATATTTTTGTCTTTCTTTATGTTACTAGTACTTGTCAAAATGTATGGTACTGAATAGTTATTTAATAAATGCTTATTCCCTTACATGTAAAAGGTGTGGATCAAATGCCAACTTCACTATTTAGTAGAGTCCTTTCTCTCTCTCTCTCTCTCTCTCTCTCTCTCTCTCTCTCTCTCTCTCTCTCTCTGTCTTTCTCTCTCTCTGTCTCTCTCTCTGTCTCTCTGTCTCTGTCTCTCTCTCTGTCTCTCTCTGTCTCTCTCTCTCTTTCTGTCTCTGTCTCTCTGTCTCTGTCTCTGTCTCACACACACACACACACACATATATATATGTATATATATATATATATATATATATATATATATATATATATATATATATATATATAATATGGATAAATTACATAGATTTATATACCTTAGATAATATCTTTACTGAAGCACTGAATTAGTTATAAGGTACTAACATTTCACACAAAGTATTAGCAAGGTAAATGGAAACCCATTCACTTTCTTCTTATCCTATGCATTTTCTATATCATCTGCTAAACTCTTCATGGAAGATATATTCCATGTACTAGTAGATTTCTCTGTCTTTACACATTTCACAAGTATCAGTGAAACACTCAGGCTATTAAAGAAAGCAAATAGAAAAAAGTACATGTGTGTCCCATTCTCTGTCATTATCATTTTTAAATACTTATTTATTTACTTGTGATATGTGGAATAAAACAAGCATTTCTGTAACAAAATATAACAAAAAAAAGTTTGCACATGAAACTATAAATCTGAAATTACATTTCCATGTACAATTTTTTCCTCTTTTATTCTTTCTCCCCCGCATTCTAGAAATGGCTACAAATAGGGATGTATGTATGTATGTGTGTGTCTCTGTGTGAGTATATATAAAATTATTATATCAATTCTAAGTTATTTCTCTGGTTAAAAATGGCATTTTTGTTTGCATATCCTTTATAGTTAGTTTATTTAGTATGGTTCCTGTCATTAATATTATAATAAACACAAAAATATGTTTCAGTAATTTTAGCTAAGATTTAGTTAGCATTTTTAAAGTTTGCAAAGTACTTAAAGTTCCTTTTCTTAACTGATCCTTGAACAAAGTCTGTGAGTTAGATACTATTGATACTATTACCCTGTTTTACTGATAGTGAAGCTAAAATTTATAGTGTTTAAGTGACTTGTCCATGGTCACATAGGTAGTAATTATAAAACAGGATTTAAATCCAGAGTTTCTAATCAAGGATTTGATAGGTTATATTGAACTGAACCCAATTAACTACTAAAAATTTAAGGTAATTCACAAACAGTGAACCATGATATATTCTTTTATTTCATAAGCTATTATAAAAAGTATCATCTCAGTTAAAGATAGAGGCAATGAGATTTGGAAAACATATTGGAATTTTATTTTTAAATATGAGAATATCATCATATATAGACAGGAAAAAAGGATATTTTAATATCTAATATTTCAATATCTCTACTAGACATAGTATGTGAAGCAAATTTCCCCACTGGGGAATGAAAACATTATACCATTATCTGAAAAATATTTTGGATCAAATTTCATACTGTTTATTTTTGGCTCATAGTTGGAAGTGACTTAAATTGATTGGCATGGATGCTATGTAAATATTCTCAAAATATAGAATAAAGAACTGTAAAATGGCATAGTAATATAAAAGGAAAGAAAAATTTCATCTAGGGGCAGTGTCAAATATATTTGTTACAGGAGAAATGCTCAGTGTCAGTGTTTAAACCCGAGGATGATATGAAACAATATTTCCAAGACTTTGAATTATGCACTAGGGATGATGAAACTGAGCATGATGTATGTTCAAAAAAGGATTCTAAAACTGAGGCATAAAAATGGATTTTTTGTTACTGTATTTCCATATTATTTCATTGATTTTCATGACTATACCAGAGAGACCCCACAACTGCTATTCACAAAAAGGACAAAGTTTCACAGAGATGCTAGACTTTATTTCATGTTCAATTCATCTATCCAATATGATGCAGATATGCAAAGTTATTTTCAACAAAACCAAACACATTTGAGCCTGCCACTAGAAAGCAAATATTGCTAATATCCATTCACAGTAGTAATAACTCAGCTGAATGAAATTCAACGGACATTTTTCCAAAGCTTGCTGCTTGTAAGGCATAGTGAGGCATATGAAAATAAATAATAAGACTGAGATCTGTTCTCATGGAGTTTACAATCTACCAGGTTTAGGCAGTACAATAATACATATATAACTATAATTCAAAATGGAACAAGATACTGGCAATAGAATTATGAATGAAAAGCTCCCTGAGCTATCTTGAAATGAGATCAGGGAAAGTTCTCTTGAAAAAATGACACTTTGTCTCACCTTAAACATTAGTTTGGAATTGAGAATACAGAAATACTGGAAAAGGCATCTCAGGAAGAGGAAGTTTGTGAGAAAGGGCAAGAAGACAGAAGACTAAGCCATGTTGGAGATTGTCTTCCCAATGCTATATTCTAAATTTTTTTCTTCCAATCCATAGAAACTGCTTCACCTTAGAAGTTTATTCCATCCCTGGACTTCACAAACTGGAAATATGCATCTTTTCTGTCATCATCTTTCCCCTTGTTCCCCACCAAACCTCCATCTAAAAGAAATGTCCAAGCCAATTTTGTCTTAATTTTCCCCAGGTTTTACTTCATTCTTTTCCATGCCCCTCCTCCACCTTCATCCTTGTTTAGTTTCTCTTTATGTGTTGCATTTTCCATCAGAATATAATTTTCATGGGGACAGGAACTGTCTTTCTTTTTCCTTGCATCTGTATCCCTAGCACTTAGCACAGTGATGGGTACCTAGAACTTAGTACAACTTAGGCACCTTGTCTCAAGAGATGCTAAACGGGCCAGTTTGGCTGAAGCACAGGGAGCTAAGATGCTGAGGAAAAATAGAAATAGAGATAAGATGTATAATATAGTGATATATTATATATGTGTGTATATACAGTGTATATATACACTGTGTGTGTGTGTGTGTGTGTATATATATGTATATATATAACATAGTGATCTATAATAAAGTGATATCATTCTACTTGTGTATGTAACTATGACTAATATCAATTTATACCAATTTTGGGCACAGACAGATTCTCTTAGCAAGGGTGAGCTGGATAGGCAATATTAATTTGAACATAGTGTAGATTAATTATAATTACATAATATTGACATACATTATGAAATTATTATGAAATTCCAGTGGAAATCATCCAAAAGCTTAATGTATCCAAACTACCAAATTGGGAATCAGGACACAAATTTGAATCTTTCTTTCCAAACAATCTGTGTGGTCATACTCAGCTGATATAACCTTTATGAACTTCCTGAAAATGGTGTAAAATGATTATTTTTATCCAATAAACACTGAATAAGTTCCTATTATATGTC
Organism: Sminthopsis crassicaudata; assembly: GCF_048593235.1. Taxonomy (NCBI): domain Eukaryota; kingdom Metazoa; phylum Chordata; class Mammalia; order Dasyuromorphia; family Dasyuridae; genus Sminthopsis; species Sminthopsis crassicaudata. The sequence goes on from NC_133620.1 coordinate 424,294,555, forward strand.
AGGCACTGTGCTAAGTTCCTGGAATATGTTCAATAACAAGAAAGACAGTTCCTAACTTCAAGGAGCTCACAATCTGATAGGGGAGACAATATACAAAATGGGTCATGAAAATAGCAAGGGAAAACAGTACCCAGACATGAGAACATCTTGTTTAGCACCTCTCTCCCCATCAAATTCCTAGTCCCAACTTTAAGTTACAGAATAAGATAATTTATAGATAAGCATTTTCTTTTACATTTTACCAGTCTCCTTTTCTTTTTGTTTAACTTCATATGATTCTTGCCCTTAGTAAAATGTGACACTAAAAATTAAACACTATTCCATGTATTATCTAACAATTGTAGAATACTCTTGGTCTCTTTTCTTTATTTCTAAAATATATCAACCAAACATAATTATGAAGTTGATTCACAGACCTATGTCCAGTCCTAAGCATCCTGAGCATCACCAACTGATTTTTGGATACTTAAATGTTCCCCAAAAGATCAATGCAAAATCAACATTTGCAAAAAAGAAACTACTATCTTTCCCTCAAAGTCTATCCTTCCTCCAAACTAACCTCCAAACTATCTTGGTAGAAGATACTACTATCATTATAGTATCCCATGTTTGGAAGGTCAACATTATCCTTGATTTCTGTCTTTTTTCCTCCCACAAATCCAATCAGTTGACAAATTTTGACATTTCTGCCTTCACAAAACTTCTAAAATCCCCAATTTTTCTCAGCTCACATAGTTCTACCTTATTTGAGACTTTTCTTTCCTCCTAATTTAATTCCCTGTATCGTCTCTACCAACTCTAAAGTGTTCTCATAAAGATGTCAAATATTTTAAGCACATACCTGACAATTTTATTTTCCTAATTATGATATTCTAGTGATTCCCTAATTGTTTCTAAGATAAAATATAAGCTCCTAAATTTGGTTTTCAAATTCCTTCACAATCTGACCCCAACATCTGATCCCTTTTGAGGCTCATTATATATTAATATACAATATCTTATGTAATACATATATCATATAATATATAACACACAAACACACACAAACACACACACACACACACACACACACACATTGTCCTTAGCATATTGAGAATATCTGAATGGTACCTCATGATAGTGATTTCCTTCTTTGGAAACTCAGACTTGAAAGTGTGAAGGAGTAAATAATTGCATAGAGAGAAAGCAGGTGGCCCACATCTCTAGTAAAGGGGCTCCAATGAGAAGTTGATATAGGGTTATCCTACCCACTCATGTGGTATAAAAATTTCCCAATCTCAGTTCTCCATGCACATCTCTTAAAGCTAAAAAAAAACCAAAGTTATTGTATAAAGAGAAGCCACTGCATAAGAGTTTCCTACTTTATTGTACTGTATATCTATGACTTAGTTAATTTTTTCACTCTTTAAAATGGTGTGAAATATTTTTAAAATTATTACAGCCTTATTGTTAACGAGAATATCATTTTTCTTTTAAAAATTGCAATAAAATTTCTATGTTTTTTTAAATTATTTGATTCAGAGGCCCTAAATGATCAAAACATCTAAGTATCACATATCTACTTTGATTTGTGACCTCAGATAATTCACTTTATTTTAGTTTCTTTATTTGTTCCAAAGTCAAGCAGAAAAGCTCATAAGGGGCAACAAAAAGTAGGAGCATTTTTGCACATATGGGACTTTTCTCTCCCTTATGGTCTCTTTGGGATATAATCCCAGTAGAAACACTGCTGGATATGGTCAATATCATGTTGCAAGATGTTTTGTGTAAGTTTTGTTAAATACAATAAGTTAGGTTTGCAATGCATTTCATGATAAAATAACATTTTTGATTTTTATAGATATTAATCCTTTATTTTCACTTCATAGAGTATTAAGAACACAGAATTACAAGTATTATTGTTCTTTCATCAAAATTACGGGCCTAATCATTCATCCCTCTAATATGTTTGGCTAAAGAAATCATGAAATAGATACAATGGTGTGCTGTGGGAAGGTATACTACAAATATTTAGCCTGTGGTCTTTTTGTTATGCATAATGTGATTCATTCTACAGAGTGGACCTGTGTTTTATTTGCTCTATGACTCATCAATGAATGAAAGTTAGCTTTGAAAAAAAGTTCAGAGTTTGGATGAGACTGATAGTGCATGGGAAAATGAAATAATATGTATTTTTATTCAGGACAAATGCTGTCCAAGTTTCACATTCCAATTTTTAGTGTAAATAAGCAACTTATTGAAAGAATATCTTCTACAATAAGATTTGGTTGTTCTTTACTTATTTAATACAGTCCACTGGTGGTATAAGTACTTTCTGAAACTAATTGGTTCTATAAAAATTCAGCCAGGCCAATTTCCAATACTCCCTGCTAATATTCCCCTATGTCATTTCTTTATAAGGAATCCCTACAAGTTACATAGCTCCAATTTCTGTAGGGTAATTTTTAAACTTAGTAACATTCACAAATGATCATATTTTTAATCCACCACTATATATTAATACAGCTGGGGGATCAGCAAAGCAAAGTATATTCCTTGGGGTCTTTCTTAATGACCATACAGTCTGACACAAAGGCATTATTCATCCATAATTCTTGGAATAAATAGGCCTACTCCACCATCCTGCAGACTTTAGAGCTGAAAGTCATTTAACCACCATCACATCATATACTTAAATTTTTCCAACCTCTAACCATGCAATCCTAAGCACTCACAAAGCATGTAGTTTAGTTTCTAGAGCATTTTAACAAAACCATGTAACTGTAACTTTGCCCCATTTCCCACCTACCTTAGAAATATATCTAGGACATGACAAAAGTAGTACACCTGAATTACAACCTTATAACTGTCTTATATCTCCAACAGGTACCATATTTCCTGAGTTTTTGGAAACTCTTCTATGTGTATCATTTTTGACTTAGTTAAATAAAAAAGCTTTGAAGAAGAGGAGAATTTTGATTACCATAATGTTCAATGATAATTTCAGAGTATCAGTGATGAAGTAGATTATCCATAACTCAGTAGAAAGGTAACTGAGTCAGAATGTATAACAGGACACAAATTATCGGATGTAGTCAGTATGGTTATTGATTTCTTTTTTATTGACTTTTCAATGTTTATTCTTTTATTTATCTTTTTTTTTAATTTTTAAAGATTTTTATTTTCAAAACATATGCATGGATCATTTTTCAACATTGACCCTGGCATAGCCTTTTATTTCAGATTTTCCCCTTTCTACCTACCCCTCTCCTAGAGGGTAAGCTATCCAATATATGTTATCTATGTATCTATATATTAATCCAATATGTGTAAAAATATTTATACTATTCTCTTACTGCACAAGAAAAATCAGATCAAAAAGGAAAGTAAATGAGTATGAAAACAAAATGCAATAAAACAACAGCAAAAAGAGTGAGAATGTTATGTTGTGATCCCACATTCAGTTCCTACAGCCCTCTCTCTGGGTGTAAATGGCTCTCTTCATCACAAGATCATTGGAATGTGCATCACTTATCTCTTGTTGGAAAGAGGTATGTTCATCAGAATTGATCATCCTATAATCTTGTTATTGTTGTGTAAAATAATCTTGTTGTGTAAAATTGTTGTGTAAAATAAATGGTTTTGCTGATTTTACTTGCCATAAGACCTCTCTAATTTCTTGTAGAACAATAATATTCCATAACATTCATATACCATAACTTTGGCCATTGTCCAACTGATGGGCATCCAGTCATTTCCAGTTTCTCGTCACTATAAAAAGGGCTGCACAAACATTTTTTTTTGCACATGTGTGTCCCTTTCCCTCCTTTAAGATCTCTTTGGAATGTAAGCCCAGTAGAAATGCTGCTGGATCAAAGCGTGATGCATAGTTTGATAACTTTTTGAACATAGTTCCAAATTGCTGTTCAGAATGGCTGAATATATTCACCGTCCCACCAGCAATGTATTAGTGTCCCAGTTTTCCTTCATCCCCTTCAACATTCATCCTTGTCTTTTCCTGTCAGTTTAGCAAATCTGAAAAGTGTGTAGTGGCATCTCAGAGTTGTCTTAATTTGTATTTCTCTAATCAATAGTGATTGAGAGCACCTTTTCATATGACTAGAAATGGTTTTAAATTCTTCATCTGAAAATTGTCTGTTCACATGGAGATGTTTCTTACTAATTTTTACTTCTCCTACCTATTTCCACCCTTTATTGGGAACAGAGATGGGAAGGAGAGAAATAAAAGCTAAATTGGATATATACATACATATACATATATATGTATATGTATGTATGTATATATATATATATATATATATATATATATATAATTAAAAGAGAACATGTAAGAGATCTTTTCATATTAAAAAAAAATCTTCTCTTCCCACTTTCATATATTCAATTCAGCAACTTATAGTTCAGTCATATAACACTTTTAGTGAATTGTGTAGGACATGAAGAAGTATAAACAAGTTTACACAGATAGTATATATTAAAAGTAGAACTTGAGCCTATGGCTTTCAAATTCTGATTTTACCTTCTATCTACTAACCTAGACTACCTCACATCACATATATATGTGTGAATATGCATATATGTATGTAGATATGTGTATAGGTGTATGTGTATATGTATGTGTAGATATGAGTATAGGTGTATGTGTGAATGTGTGTGTATGTGTTTGTGTGTGTATGTGTTTTCAGGTTAGAAAAGGAGAGCTATAACCTAAATATAAATTGACTACTGTTACATATTCTCCCTTCAATCTTTAGCAGTAATTTATTTCTTTTGTACTTTGGAATTTACAAAATGCTCTTCTTCTATTTAATACTTGAGATTAATAAATGGTGCAAGTATTATTTTTTTCTATTTTGTAAATAGAATTATGAAGACACTGAGAGATCAAGTGATACAGTTTGGAAAGAAATCTTCTGAATATTATTTTTCTATATCCTCTTTGATGCTGTCTCTCAGAGGGATAATTTAGACAAAATTTTGTTGATTTCAGTCTTTGTCCAACCCTCCATGACCTTATTTGCAGTTTTGTTGGTAAAGATCCCACAATAGTTTGCCATTTCCTTCTCCAACTCATTTTATAGATGAGGAAACTGAGACAAACAGGATTAAGTGATTTTCCCAGGGTCATTCAGAAAGTAAGAGTCTGAGGCCAGATTTGAACTCAGGGTCTTCTGACTCCAGACACAGCACTCTATACATATCATAATCTATCTATCCTCTACACAAAATAGAAGGTTCCTAATGACAGCAACAATTTTACTACTATCTATGTATTTACAAAAATAAGTTCATTTTCATACACATACAACCAAAATGCTCTTTGATTCTCTGTTAAAAACACCACCACCACAAATGTTCTCATTTTTCTAGGGACATAATACAAATTTCCAAAATAAACCAAAATTCAGAATCTTACAACTTTTAAAAAGAAAATTGTTAAAATAAACAGAGAAATAGCTCTAGAATCAGGAAAATATGAGCTCATATTAGGCCTTAGACATTTACTGTGTGACCCTGGATAAGTCATTTAACTTCTGTTTGCCTAAGATTCCCCAAATGTAAGATGGGTATAGCACTTGATCTCTCTAAGTTATCATAAGGATGAAATGAGATAATACTTATAAAGAGTACAGCATAATACTTGGAATATAGTAAACACTATAAAAGTATTATCTATTATTGTTATATTTTTCATTTTGATATATACAATATGGGTGGGAATAAAGAAAGAGAGAAACCACATAGAATTAGTAGAAATTTCATGGCTTCAAAGTATATTCATATCACAATATAATACAAAGTATTTCATATCAAATGCAAGTTACAAAAATAATTCATGTTTTTTTTAAACATTTCTTCTTGGATAAGAATTTATATAGCACTTTAAGTTTTATTAAGCATTTAACATATGCTATCTTATTTTATTCTCACAATGATCTATGGAAGTAGATGCTATTATTACCCTCATTATACAGATGTGAAAACAGCCTTAGAAAAGTTTAAGAGATTTACACAAGGGTCACACAGAAAACATGTTTCTGAGGCAGAATTTGAAATCTAGTCTTCCTGAATCCAAGTTTGTTATTCTATCCACTTAATAATGTAGCTAATTCTAACAGAACATAGCCACATGAAGAATTTAAGGAAAAAAAAATAACAAAGACCCCAAATTCTGTTCATCGAATATGAAACATCTGTCTACGTGGCCTTGATCTGACATTTCCCCTATTAAAGAATTTGCTATGGGGTAGAGTTGCTCTGCTTTCTCTTTTAGTGACATAACTCTCAAGATAAAACAGAATTTAACATTTAACAAGAACTTCATCAATCATTTGTTCATTAGATCTATACCTAAAACAACATGGTACTTATTCTTACCTAGAAAGAACCAGAAGAGCACATAAAAGGCAGAAATATCTGTAACCCATTAAAATAGATTTGTGAAGCTTCTCTGAATTTTATGAAAAAGAAATTTCTATTGCCAATAATTGAAGCAAGAAAGTCCCAATATAATTTGCCTTCCTTGCAGAAATGTGTGTGTGTGTGTGTGTGTGTGTGTGTTGGTTATTCTCCTTCATTCTCAGAGAGGACTAAAATGATATCACTGTGTTAAAAACACACACAGATATATACATACATATAAACATACATATATATATGCATATATATATACACATACAAACTTCATGACATATTTACCACATACATTTATCCCATCTCTATATGCAAATGGATAGAAATCAATGTATAAAATAGATTGATAGAAATGGTAGTAGAGAGAACGAGAGAAAAAAAATCAAGATAGAGATAGAGAGCTGAGAGATGGAGAATCAATATGGATGTCAAATATTTTGGATTTTTCAACATCTTTTAGAAAGGAAGCTACTGGATCACATATATTCTTTAAAATGGACGTGAAGGAACAGGGTCAAATCCACATCCATAACATGTAGACAAAAGCATCTTCCAAATGAATTCTGACCTCATGAAGCTGTGACAAGAGACATCACAAAAGTAAAACAAACATGAAGACCAGTCAGGTGAGGTAACTTTAAAGAAGACAGTTACATCAGTACAGAAAAAAATAAAACAACTATAACTCCTGTGTCATTTTTATTCCCTTTTTATACTCAGAGTCCTTGACACTTTATGCAAATGTGCAGCTGCTTGCCACATTTCTACAGGCTCCTCCAAGGCTGGACAGCTCCCTGCAGGGTGATGACTGGGAAAGACCTCTTTCAACCTCCCACAGTTTGCATTTTGGTAAAATACATGTGCTTAACTCAAGCCCTGTATTGGAATTAAAAAAAAAAAAAACACAACACTAAATCAGGAATAAATAAATAATTTAGATTATTATATCATAGCTCTAGAGTTGGAAATGATGTCACAAGCCATCTAGCTTAACTCTTTGATTTTACAGGTGAAGAAACTGAAGCCCAAAGAGATAAGATGATTTACCTAGTGTTGTAGGTAATTAGCATTTGAAGCAGGATTTGAAACCATATGTTGAGAGCCAAAGGTCTTTCCACTGTACCATGTTTCATCAGAATGATAGATAGATAAAGATAAACACAGAGAGACAGACTATCAGCATTACATTTAGTGCTAAAATCCTATTAGAATTGATTTGGAGTTTCCATACATTAAAGAGCAATGGAAACCAGATCTGGGTTCAATAATAGGAAATGCATCAGCCAAGGTAAATGCCTGTTTCAAACTATAATTCTAATCACCTAATGATTCAGCCTTGCTTTAGTTTTGATGAAGGTATCCTTTGGTAGAAATATGAATTCTTCTTTAAAGGTTGAATTAAACAGCTCCTATCAGTGCATATAACACTATGATAGAAACTGATTCTGGAGGTGTGATTGTCCCTCTGGGTTGGCCAAAAGGTCACCAATAACTGTCTTACATCAGGGGCATTGTATGATTATCCAAGATGTTATCTTCACTATGCAATAGATCAATTTCTCCTTTGAAAAATCCCTGAAAGACTAATTTTGTTGTGAAGGCACTAATGAATAAAATAGACAAGGGGGAAGGATGCTACTCAAAAAAAAAAAAAAAGCAGTTTAAATTGTTTATATTTATATTGCATATGATATTATATTAGCTTGTCATAAGTGGTATGACAGAATAAAGAATTTTTTAATTTGAAGTAAATGCTATTTCTGCTATTTTACAAATGTGTGACCTTGATCAAAATCCTTAACATTTTTGCGGAGGGGAAAAACTGATTTTTTTTTCTCACCTACTATGTAAGGTGATTGGAGTAGATAACTTGTAAGGTCAATGACCCTGATACTTGGAAGGACTACATCTCTATTCTGTGAACAACCCAGGAAAAAAAAAAAAAAGCAATTAATCACATTAACTAGAGGAGGTACAAGCCAAGAAATGTTATGCAGGGAGATAGAAAAGATAAAATCATAGATCTAGAGCTGGAAAGGATTTCAAGGGTAATCTCATCTAAGGCCCTCATTTGAATTATCATGAAACTGAGACCCATATAGTTGATTTCACCAAGGTCATACAGTCTATAAGTTCCTTAAGTAGAAATTGAAACTTTCTCCCTGAAGAGAGTACTCATGCCATCTTACTATACTGATGCTCAGAAGCACATTGGTTTTTGGGCAGCCCTCTCCACAGTAATTCTGCAATTAGTGTCCATCCGATGCTCAATTAATCCCTTGAGTATGCCCAAAATAGGAGGCACCATTCAAGTCTTATTGAAGAAAAAGGTCAGGGATAAAATACATTAGAACTACATTTAGCTCTGCATACTGCTATCTCCTGAACAGCTAGGTAGCATCGTGGATAGAGTGTCAGTGCTACAGTCAGGGGGAACTAAGTTCAAATCTGGCTTTAGATACTTATTAGTTATATGGCCCTGGGCAGGACATTTACCCCTTTTGCCTCAGTTTCATGAACTGTAAAATGAACTGGAGAAGAAAATGGCAAACTACTCTAATCTTTGCCAAGAAAAGCCCGAATTATGTCAAAATTTCTGAATTGATTTAATAACAAAAATACTATAAACTACCTGCCTGATCTTTAAAAAAATCCCTTAGCTCTATTTTTCATTTTTTAATTGGTGATAATAATACATTCCCTCCTTATCTCAAAGTGCTATTGAAAGGGTTGAATATATGGAAGTGATTTAATTTTTGAAAGCCAAATTCAAAAGCAAAGTAGTATTATTCTTCTTAGGGATAAAGTAATCATCAACATATATAGGGTTTTAAAAGTTATCTAACCGAGGCTACCAGGAAATGAATACTTCCTTCTCTGAAAATCTGCTTATTTTTTTTTCACAAGGGGTAAGAGTCTCCTAAAAACTAAAAAAATCAGCAATAATCAGCTGCTGAAAATTACAAGGCACACATTTTCATCAGTTTATTTTTAAGGAAAATCATTTGGAACAAAGGAAAAATTTAACTAATTTAATTAATGTTTTAACAAAAAAAGATTCCAAGAGAGTTATCATTATCTTTTCTTAACCCCTCCAAGGCTGTAAGACTATGAATGTCTAGAACAATCATAGACAAAAATCAATAGAAAATTTCAGAGAAACATTAGCATAGTATATGGGAAGAGAACCAGATCATAGTTATAAGACTGGGTACTCATTGTTTTTTTTTGTTTTTTGTTTTTTGTTTTTTTTTCTGATATGACTTTTAAGTCATTTGTAAGTCACGTCATCTGTCAGGAATTTAATCAATCAATAAGTACTTATTAATTCCTTCTAACTGGCAAGTGTTAAGTGCTAAGGGTATAAAAAGAGGTAAAGGGAAGTAGTGGTCCTCAAGGAGTTTAGACTCTACTGTTCTGAGTCAATAAAATGTTAATTCAAATTCTGGCTCCCAGAATTCAATAACTTTGTGACTGTGGACGAGTCACTTAATCTCTTAGAACCTCATATGTAAGAGGATAATATAAATGTATTTTTCTAACTTGTATCCACATTAGCAGATCATGTGCCCAGAGAAAGGCTATTTCTCCTCTAGGATTTCTAAGGTTAACCCTAAAGGATTGGGGAAGTTTTCATTTCTGTTTTTGTTGTTGTTGTTGTTGTTGTTGTTGTTGTTGTTGTTGTTGTTGTTTTTCTCTCCAATATTGTAATATTGTAATTCAGTGTGATTTGATCTGTTGATTATCAATTCTTACCAACTGGTTTTTAGAAACTGTTTTTACTAAGGTGAAATAGTAAGAACAGATGATACAAACATGCTACTAATAGTCTGAGATTTATTCTCCCACAAGAACATACAAAATTGAGAGGAAAGAATAGAGCAGTGGTCCTCAAACTTTTTAAATAGGGGGCCAGTTCACTGTCCCTCAGACTGTTGGAGGGCTGGACTATAATAAAAACAAAAGCTCACACTCTATCTCCGCCCCTTAGACCATTTGCCATAATCTGGCAGGCTGCATAAAAGTCCTCAGAGGGCAGCATGTGGCCCTCAAGGTGTAGTTTGAGCAAAGGTATGCAACTAATACCCCCTTGATGTCTTTTTCCCAGACTTCTTTTTCTCTCCTTTATGGGGCACTCATGAAGTTCTTCTTTCATATGATGAATGTTTCACGATTCTCATGTAATTATGAATTTTCATTTCCTTGGCTTCCCATTGCTTTCCAATGCAGACATTACCTGTTCTAGTAACACTTATTGGACTCTCAAGGGCAGTCCAAAATTATCTGATCTTTCAAAACTCATAGAGTCATCTGCTAGTCAAGGATTGGCAAAACATGATAGATTATGTCGCTTTCCCCATACCCTTCCCCAAATGATTCTGGGACCACATCCCCTTATGGCATACAAAGGCTAACTTGATACTCCAATGCTAGAATCTGAGTTTTAAATAAGTGGGGCATGATTTAATCTTCTCAACTAGATTTGTAATACTGCAAGTGTAACATTATTTTACACCATTCAATGGAATGAAACAATTTATTTTGGACTTGATCAACTAGCTTGTTTGTATCTATTTTTATACCATTAATTGATTTAATGGAGGTATTAATTTACCAAGGTCTTGGAAGAATAGTAGATTATTGTTATTTTTATTGGGCGGAGTGATTTATGCAGCTTCTGTTCTTACTATTTTCCTTAGTAAATAACAGTTTTTAAAAGCTAGTTGATAAGAACTGATAATCATTGAGTCAAATCACATTGAAGATTGTCATGAATTACAATATTGGAAAGAAAAAACAAAAACAAAAACTTCCCAATCTTCTTAGAAACCCAAGAAGGGAGTCATAATGTAATAATAGTTATAGTATCTCTAAATAGGGTGTAGTGAGTATCAAATTATATCAATCAATAAATCAAGATGCATGTATTAAAGATATATTATGTGCTGGTTCACATACTATTTTCTGAAGATATAAAAACAAATAAAACTGCCCTTACACTCAAGAATCTTAGTTTCTATTGGAGGAAAAAACATAGATAACATGTGTATAGTGCTTTGCAAATCTTAAGATGCTATCAGTGTTACCTATTAGGATTATTACCATTATACAAGTTTATATCAGTTATATGAAAAATAAATTGAAATTAATGAGGAAAGAGCACTAGCAACTAAAGCATGAGGAAAATTTAGAAGGCAGTGCTTCAATGGAATTTTCCCAAATTAAAAGAAGGGAAGGAGTTCATTCCAAGGATAAGAGACAGACAATCTAAAATCTCACAGATAGGAAATAGAAAATCATATGTGAACAACTGAAAGAAGTCAGTTTAGCTTAAAGAGTAAATGAAGTAACATGTAATAATACTGAAAAGATAGTTTAGAACCTAATTATGAAAAGGATTAATAGACAAAGAAGTCTGTTTTCAACTTTATAGTAAACCATAGAAATGTGAGGAACAAGGGCAGGTAGGTGGTACAATAGATAGAGTACCAACCCTGAAGTCAGGAGGACCTGAGTTCAAATCTGTCCTCATATACTTAACACTTTCTAGCTGTGTGTCCTTAGAAAGTCACTTAACCCTAATTGCCTCAAAAAAAAAAAGTATGGAGCAAAAGAATGAAGCAGTTCAATCCATGCTTTAGGGTTCTTACATTAGTATATGTTAAATTTTGATTTGGAGAGGGAAGAGCTTGAGACAAAGAGACAAATTAGGAGGATATTCTAATAATGCATATAGAAGACATCAGGTGGTGATGATGTGAGTGCAGAGGAAGAGCTGAGTGTGAAAGTTGTTGGAAAGATTGAATAGTTAGAAAAAAAATAAACTAAATCTAGCAACTGAATGGACATGTGAGTTGAAGGAAAGTTATCTATATTATATAACTGAGCATATTAGCTTCAGTTACTAGAAGAATTGTGAATGAACAAATGAAGGATTCATTAAGAGCTTTACTGTGTGTAGATTCCTGTGGTGGTACCCAACAGAAAAATATGGAACTTAGAAAGAAAAGTTGGTTTGGGGAATAGCTTTTGAATTCTATTTTGAAACCACTGAAATTGGAAGTCTACCTTATAATCTAGTTTGAGATAGTCAATGGAAAGTGTTTTCCAAATTTTGAAGTTTTCTGTAACATACATTAGCATTATTAAATGTCATTTTTAAAATGCAAAGGTTTAATAAGGAAAGGGATTAAGAATTTACTAAATGTTTACTATGTGCCAGACACTGTGCTAATACCTCACACAATAATTTCAGTTTACCCTCTCAACAACTCTGTGAAAAAGATACTATTATAATGCCAATTTTATAGTTGAGAGGATTGAAAGAGATTAAATGAATTACCCAGGATCACAAATCAGTGTCTGAGACTGGATTTGAATTCAGGTCTTCCTGACTACAGGCACAGCACTCTATTTTACTTTCATAAGATACCTGCAGAACTAGATGAATTATAAGGTCCCATCTTGCTGAAGCAATCTCCTGATCTGTGATTCTGACAATGTTTCTACTGGTGCCATAAAGCAGATATACTAGATAACAGAACTATAAGCTCTGGCACTTAGATGGTTAAGTGAGTCTTTGTGAAAATGCTCCATGGAAATTGAAATTGCTATGATGCTTTCTTTGTGGATTGACATGGCAAGCAAAATACAAAAGGTAGTTTTACTGTCCTGATATATTAAAATTGAAGGCTTAACGTCTAATATCCTCTCTCCAATCAGGTATGGATTTAAGATCCATTTTAACACTGCTGTTATTTCTGTTCAGCTAAAATGCCCAGTGAAATCCACCTGGCTGAAAGATTATTGACTTAGAGCAATTTGATTTTTAAAATTACTTTGCAAGTCATATTGCTGAGTATAATCACCATGCCAGGTCAAGGAACATGAGAACAAAAACCTCAAAGAATAAGATGGCACAGGCTCAAGAAAAGTCTAACATATAATTAAGAAATTCCATATGATCATTTAAAGGCAACCATCTGAATCTATGTCTGACCTTCATAACTAGAGGTTATTCTTCCTTCACATCAAGGTGTTTTATCACTTGTCAGTTTCTGAAACACAAATAACACTGCTGGGTACCCATGGTTTTCCATGAAAATATGTATGAGTAGACTTAATGGAATAGTTAACCCAGGAGCCCAATTTGTTGTCATGCCTATCAGTTATTTATTATTTACAATCATGAATAGCAGGACAAAAAAAGCAAAAAGAAGAGAAAGGATACTCATAGAGGTACTAAGGATTTGAGGGTATAAATGTTAGGGCAACACTTTCTAATTTGTCTTTTTCCCTGCTCCAGTGGAGCCCCTTCTCCTGACTGCCTCATTTCTGTTAAGGATAGCATTATTTTCCCAGTTAGTGATATATCAAGTCCTAGAGCTTCAGTAATAGATGTGGAAGTTATATTAGAGTCCAACCAATCCAATTGCTAGGGGAACCATTAAACCCTTCCTTTATAATACCTTTCCTTTCCCCAGCAGTCTGATCATCTTGCCTTTGATGAAATACATTCACAAATAGGGTATTCTCACCTTATAAGGAACCTCATTTTGCTTTTATGTATTTTATTACTTCTACTTCTTACATCAACAGTTGTCCCAATTATCTTTGCCCTCTCCAGAGAGCCTTTGCTTATAACAAATAATATTTTTAGAGATTAAAAAAAATTGACACATTGGAACAAGCTTGAAAACAAATTCAAAGTGAGACATCTTCATGAATTCAAAACCAGCTAAAACATTTATTAGCTGTGTGACTTTGAGCAAGTCACTTAACTCTGTTAGCCTCAGTTCCTCATTTATAAAATGAGCTAGAGAAGGAAATGGCAAGCTACTTCAGTGTCTGCCAAGAAAACTCAAACAAAGGGATCCAGGAGAATCAGACAAAACAGAAAAATAATTAAATAACAATGAAAATGATTTGATTTTCTAGACCAGCACTTCTAGTTCAAATGCAGCTACTTTATTTTTCCTTTAAACCCAAATTATTTTGGGCTTTATTGAATGGCCAATGATAGTCCTCAGCTGAAGCCTTTATACCTCATTGTTTAGGTTTTGTTTGCATAGAATGAGTTTAATGAAGACTATTGTCTCCAAGAATCCAGCAAGAAATGTGAGTTCTCAATGACCTGTATACACATGGCTCAGTCTCAGGGGGCAGACTGAAGCAGGGGTAAAGTCAGGGTGATAAGAATGGGAACGGGATTCTGACAGGGTGGGGTGAGCCACTGGAGAAGGGATGACATCGGAGATGGGATAACCTAATGGGAGAGGGGAGGAACCCCAGACATGGGGAGATGCATCTTGATAAGTTGGTATCTGACATTCTAGTAGCTTGGGATGGGGAGAGGCATTCTGATATTCTAAAACATAAGATATTTTTTCCTTACCAAATATTCTGATAAAGAGGGAGGGGTGGTTTTGCAGGATTGAGGACATAATCATAAATTGAAGCAGAACAAGGCAGGACTGGGTCAGGATGATTAGGGAAACTGAATCAGGACAATAAAAAAGAACTGTGGCTTAACAATGCTTTACAAAGTAGTTAAAAGTCTAAAAAAAATTATCCCTTCATTTCTAATTTGTCTTGATAATCTAAATCATTTTAAAATTAATTTATTTTTCTATGTTATCAAGTTATAAAGTCTATCCCCTTTGCCATTAGTTTGATGTAGAAATAAAGATATAAGTTAATTATTATAATTATCATTTTATTTTTTTGGTACAATCTAGTCATGTGCACTAATATTTTTTAAACTATTTGGACAGTCCTCTCTTTCTTTAAGGAGCATATTATAATTGTAATAGTGAACCTAAACTTTATTTTTAGTTTTTCTTGTGTGTGTGTGTGTGTAGGGGTGGGGTGGGGGGGCATTGCACTCTTTGATAGGCTTATCTTCAGACATATCATTGCAGTTATTTGGAATGATATTTCCTTAGTATGATTGCTTCTTGGTTTTGTTGTTATTAAATGGAAATGCTATTTATTTTTGAGGATTTATTTTGTCATCCATAACTTTGCTGAAGCTATTAATTTTCTCAATTGGTACCTTTGTGGATACTCAAGAAATTTGAAATATACCATCATATTATCTGCAAATTTTCTCTTTACCTTTATGTCTTTAATTTCATTCTCTTAAATTTTTACTATTGCTAGAATTTATAGAGTATATCAAATAATAGTGGGGAGACAGAACACCCTTGCTTCATTCTTGTATTTATAGGAAAAGACTCTAGTATATTACTTTGCATATTATGTTTGTTTTGTGTTTTAGATAGATAATTTTATGATAAAAAAATCCTGTTGGTTGATACTTTGATTTTTTTTTAACACAAAAGTATGTTGTCCTTTGTCAAGAGTATTTGATGCATCTATTGAGATAATAATGTGATTTTCTATACTTTATTTTTAATATGATTAATTATATTGATTTATTTTTTTAATATTGAATTATTCTTGCATCCTGGTATAAATCTCCTTCAATCATTATGAATGATGTATTATTTAAATTGCTATAGAGTATTTGATGGGATTTCTTTAACATTTTTGAGTACCCATTTATGGTATTAAGTTTTCTCTGTTTTTTTTCCCATAATTTAGAAATTAGAATTATATTTTTTCTCATAGTAAGATTCTGGTAGAGTATATTCTTTATAGTTAATAGAATAATTTATGGAGTATGCATAATAACTTCTTTAAAAGCTGGATAGAATTCTTCTGTTAATCCATTATGACAGGAATTCTCTTCTTCCTTTGGCGTTTCCTTTACATCTAAATCTATTTCCTTTTATGATATTGGATTAATTAAGATCTCTATCTGGTCTTCTGATAATTTGGGTATTTTAAACTTTTGAAGCTATTCCTTTATTCTTTTGTGGGTTTTTCAACAATTTTGTGAAATATAACTGTGCATAATATACTAATTATTCATTTTATTTCTTCTAGTTTTTGTGATTTAATTTTCCTTTTTTCTATTTTATTTATTTGATTTGCTAGTGTCTTTTATCAAACAGCTTAGTTAAAGGCTTATCAATTTTATTAGACTTTTAAAACAAGCAACTTTAAATTTTATTTATCTTTTTATTTTTTGTTTTCAAATTATATATTTCCTATCTATTTTTTTTTATTTATCTATTTGTGCTTATTTTATTTATTGTTTTTCCAGTTATTAAATTGATATTCAGTTCACAAAAACTCTCCTTTTGCTGTTTTGTTAATGTACATTTTTAAGGATGTAATTTTTCCCTCTGAGTACTCTTTTAGCTGCATTCCAGAAACTTTGGTATGTTGATCATAATCATATTTTCATGGTTTTTGATCATTTCTATGATTTATTTTTTGACTCATTATTAAAAGATAATTATTTTATTTAGAATTTTATTGCTAAGTTCCCATTTGGGTCTATCTCTTTTCTTTGGTTTCCCTGAATCAATTTGTAATTTTTTTAAAATTATGGGATATAAAATATTAGATAACTATTTGTCTTTTTACATTTATCTGCAATATTTTGGAACCAAAGTATAAGGTCCGTAATTTGTAAAATTGGTGCAATTTGTAAAAAATTCATATGGTACTATGAAATGTTTATTTCTTTGCAGTTCATAAGTTTTTTTATTCTATTTTCTACTAAACTTTATTCAGTTCCATATTTTTTCTTCTTATTCACCTCTGTTAGACTTGTCCACAACTCCTGAGAAACCTGTGATCTTTATGTGCCCTCTCCATATCCTTTCTTAGGGATAAAAACACATTACCTACATAATGAACATGTTTTCTTTTAAGATAAAAATCCAATATCAAATTTTGCTCTCTGATCATTCTCTAGACAGCTGCCTTGATGCTACTTCTACCTTTCCTAATCTCTATCCACTTTCCAAGTATGAAACAATTGCCAATTCAATACTGTCATTACAACTAGGAAAAGCATGCCAATATATTATTCTATTGCTCACTTATCATTTTATAATTTTCCAAACCAACATAACTTTCCATGGTGCCAATAATCCCACTCTAGATCATTTCTTGTCTGTCCCTATTAAAATGCAGGTTACATTAGGGTAGGGACTGGCATGTCTTTTGTAATAGTCTCTCTAATATTTTATATGTATCTTGGCACCTAGTGAGTTCTTAATACTTTATTTTTCATTGTCGTATATATTCCTATAATTTCTAACAATATTTTGTGCTAAATAGGCATTTCATAAGTTTGATAACTTAGTAAATGCATAGTCATTTGTGAGAAGAAATTGTCTTTTGAGATACTAAAAATGGTTATCCATAAGGGAGAAAGAACCAAACAGTACATGAACATTTTAAGTCTTTCCCCAAAAGGGTACTTTATCACTGAAAATGATCTGAAGATCATAGCAAGATAATATTGTTAGTACATATCTTAAACTATAATTGAGATTATAGATAGATATATATGCATATATGTATTATGTATATATATATATATGTGTGTGTGTGTGCGTGTTGTATATATACATGCATATGTATATACATACATGTTCCTGCATATGTGTACACAATACACATATACAAACATACATATATATATGTATCCCTACATACACAGATAATATCTCCCAATATCTAGACTTAGAACAAGTCACTTAAGCACTCTATGTTCCGTTTTCCTTATCTATAAAATGTGGATGTCGAATTAGAAATGATTTATAAGCTTTCTCTTAAAGCTCAAGATCTATGTTAAAATTCCCCACCATATAAATAAATATCATTATACATATGGAGTGATATTATTGGGGGGAGAGAGACAGAGAGACAGACAAAGAGACAGAGACAGTGACAGTGACAGAGACAAACATAAAGAAAGACTAAGATACACAGAGAAACAGATACAGATATATAAAGACAGAGACAGACATGGACAGACAGACAGACACACACAGAAGAACTGCAGGGCTTGAGACTGGACCATAGGAATATTTGGAAATGCTTCACTTATAAGATGCCATTTGAACTGGGGTTCATAGCAAATGACTTTCTAAAAAAAAAAAAAAAAAGAGGTGATGAGGGGAAATATGGAATGGTGGACTATCATCAAAAGGGATAGGTATGGATATAAAATGTGATGGATGGGAAACAACAGTTTGACAGTCTTAACCACTCTATCTTTTTTTTTCTCTTTTCCTCTTTCTTCCCCAAACACACATGCCTTTCCCTTATCTTTTATATCCAACAATTTGGGGAAATAAAAGTATGTATGCTGCTCACTTAGCAAGCAGAATATGATCTGACCCAAAAGCTCCTAATGGATGTCTCATTGTTAATGGGAGGCAGAGGGAGACAAGGCTTTAGCTAACTGGGAATCTGTTTCCAATTTCTCAATCTTTACTCATTATCACACCACACAATAGCCTGCCAACCTCCCCTCTGCACTTTGCTGTTTTCCAGCAAGGAATTTTTGTCTCCCACGGGAAGACAGATTTATTCATGTCAGTGGTATCATAAAAGTAGAACAGTTCATCGCTACTTCTCACTCTCTCATTTCTCAATCTCTTCTACTTTGTCAGCTGTAAATCCCATAGCTAAATGTCGTGAAAACTAAGGAAATGTGTTGGAGCAGCAATGGCACTTGTGAAGACTACATATAGACCTTTTCCTTCAAATAGGGTAAGTCTAAAATACCAAGAGTATTTTTCCTAGAGATTTCTTACAAATATACTTTCTCAGAGTGATAGACCTAAGGATTATGTGGTTTTTCGATGACATGTGTCCAATGACTTCATCAAGTAGACAATTATCAATGTATTTGACAGCAAAAAAAAAATTCTTTAAAGTAAAAAGGGAAGGGAACAGTATGATAATCAGTAATGTGATTGTTGACATATGAAAGTCAGCTGAATGTTCCCCTTAGATTCACATAGCAAGTCAGCAAAGAAGTTGGGACCAGAAGACAGATGTTCAGATTTCTAGTTAAAATTATCTGCCTTTGATGTCAGTGGTTCCAATCCAAAGTTCATAAATCAAATACATTTCAGTTCTCTTCTTCCTACTTTTATGCTTCCATAGTAAAAAATGTCATGAAAACGTCTGGGTTGGGGGAGAGAAACTATCCTCAGGATACACAAAATCTCATATTGATTATAATTTTCCCTATCAGGACACTTCACTTGCTAGGAGCAATGATCTTAATGGCTACATTGATGATTATTGATCTAGTTATTTTTCTTCTTTGGGATATACATCAGGCTAAGACACTTTATGAAATAAGTAAAAAGTTGTAATATTAGTCCTGATTGAGTGACTAGAAGGTGCAAGGTATGTGGTCTGGTCATAGACAGACTTGAGTTTTTCCCTACAAGATTTTATGACTCATTAATGAAAACAAGGCAGTTTTTTTTCTTTTTCTTATCAGAAAAGCAAATATAAATATAATGATTTCTAAAGAAAAGAGAATAGAACGGTCAGCCAAGTGATGCTGAAAATTAGTGAGGTTAAGAAAGTAAAGTTTTTTTTTTATGACACATTGACTTGGTTTTCATTTTGAACATGGTTTAAAAAAACTGTTTTCAGAAGGATGGAAAATTGTGGACTAGATATTAAAGAATTAGATGAATATTTAAATGGGTGAATAATTATACAGAAAAAATAATTACTGCTCTAGGAATCAACTTTTGACTATGTTCTATTCAACATTTTCTTCAATTAATTAGACAACAGTATATTTTGTTTGTCAAGTTCTAGATGAGACGAATCTGGGAAGGCCAATTGACATAATGGATGATAGATTCAGAATTCAAAAAGATTAGAAGACTAGAAAATTAAGCTAAATTAAACAATCCAAAATTGAATAGGGGTAAATATTGTCTTCAAGTTTGGCCCAAAACTCATCTGTCTAGACAGCAGTTCTGAAAAAAATCTAGTGATTTTAATTAACCAAAAAAATCAATGAATCTAAATTGCAATGTAGCAGTCATAAAAAGTTAACAAATCATAGAGCATTTAAGAATGGCATCCAGTTGAGGACTTTTGAGGTAATTTGAACTCTTCCCTGAACAGACCATCTCTGGTTTATCAGGTTAAGTTCTAGGCAGCAATTTAAGTACACTAATAAGATAAAAATTATTCAGAAAATAATAGAAATCACAAACCTAGAGGTTTAAAAGATGAAACAGACCATGTAGTCATGTGTTTACATTGTGCAGAAACAGAAATTGAGGGAAGTTGTGATTTGTATAAATCATAATGCAGATAATAAGCCTCTATGGTGGGATATAACTTTAATTTTGACTTGAGAATCAAGTCTTCCTTCCCAAAAGCAACAATTATGAAAGAATGGTTTTTAATTTATGCCATATGAGAATAAATCAAATAAATTGGAATTGTTTAGATTAAATAAATCAAAATTTCATAGTAAAATTAATAATTATCTTTAAGTTTTTAAAGGACTATCAGAAAAGTTTTTTAGATTTTTTGAATACTGAAATCCATTGGATATAACTAAGAACACTGAGTCAAGATTTCAAAGAGACATAAAAAGGGTGAATATGTATATGTGGGTTTATATAAGGGAAACAAAACAAAAGAACATCCTAACATTAGTTATCTAAAAGTCATGAAATGGCTAACTAGAAAATTATGTTCTCTTATTTTAGGTATTGAGAAATGGCTATATGGTTACCAATCAGTTTAATATAGATATAGGAGGCAGCTATGTGGTGTAATAGAATGCCAGGCCTAAAGTTAGGAAGATCTGAGTTCAAATCCAGTCTCAGACACTTACTAGATGTGACTCTAGGCAAATCATTTAAACTTCATTTGCTTTCATATCCTCATTTGTAAAATGAAGATTTAAAAAGTACCTAGCTCCTGAGGCTAAGGATAAAATGATCCTAAGGATCAAATGAAATCATTTTAAAGAACTTATCACAGTGACTGGCACATAGAAAGCATTATTTAAATATTATCTATTATAAACTATTATGTTTCAGTGGGGAAGTCTTTAGGGGCTTTGAATTGAACTGGATGCTCTCTGAGATGTCTCCTAAATGAAAGACATTCGTTTCTATGCTTCTGAAGGACTTTGGAGTCTGAGCTCTAAATTTTAAATAATCCAGTCACAAAGGGACTTTTCTCCTTGCAATATATAAGCATTTTGGACATTACAAACTAGAAAGGTATTCTACTTTCTCTCATGCTCCTTCTCAAAAATCTAATTTTGAAAAAAAAATATTTTAATCCCCCTCAAAACCAACTGCCTAGAAGAGTGACCTTTGGAAATCAATCCCCAGTTTTACCTCATCTTGCAGTATGATTCTCAATTCTTAGCTTACTTTTTTTTCACCCCTGACGGGGGAAAAATAATTTCTTAGAGAATTGTACATTGTGAACTAAAAGAATAATTGGTGTGTATGGGCAAACAATTGCTGTGGGGGGAGCAAATATTTGGATATCACTAATCAATTATCTCTCTGTCTCTGTTTCTGTCTTTCCTCTTTCTGTCTCTCCTCTCCCTCCCTCCCTCTTTAACTCTGTCAGTCAGTCAGTCAGTCTATCTGTCTATCTGTCTCTCTCCTGCATTATCTCACAGGGGATATAGCCCCTAATTCTTCATGTTCTGGGCAGAAAGTCAGAGGAGATTAGCCATCACAGACTAGGGCAAATATAGATCATGTCCAAAGTCTTTAGGTAACACTCTAATCACTTGGGAATGTCCTGAAGAGATAATAGAGACCAGCTGTTTAGTGGAGATTTAATTCCTTGCCAGAGAATTTACATAGGTCCTATATCCTGGATCATGTTGTTTATAGATGCAGAAAGGGTGCTGATAATCATTCTGCAGTCTCTGGAGATCAAAGTGAGACCAAATTCCAAGGCATTATGGCAGACATTCACCATCAAAGAACCAAATTCCTAAGATAAAATAATGACAATTCATAAATATTTGCATGCACATTTCCCTTGAAACTAAATTTAAGTTATGGAGGAGAAATGAAGAGGGGAAAAGAGCAATGGGATGATTAAGAATACTAATGAATTCCTAGTCACTCATCAGAGTCTATGGTCAAAGCATCCACAAAAAAACTGCCTATATGCTGCATGTAAGCCATCCATAGGCTCAGATTGCAAGGTTCTGAGGACAGGGAGCTTTTGCTTTTTGTTTCATGCATCTTGCATCTTATAAAATGTCATGTGCTGCTCAGAAATGGCATTAATAACAGAGCATGAGCTCATGAATTTGCGCTAATAACAAGAAAACCAATACAAATTACTGAATTTGGTAGATTAACGAGAACACAGAGACATACAATAACCAAATCAGGCCCACTTCATCAAGCGGATGTTCTTTGCTGCACAATAACAAAGATAATTGAAGATTGTGCTGGAATGGAGCCGAACAGTCTAATAAGTACTTGGCTATGATTCACTCGCCAATCACAGACTGGGACCTGACAAGTGCTGAAGCCTACGCAATGTCGGGTTTGCACACTCTCCTTATTGTTTATTGATTTCCAATTTAGCAGAGAAGGATATGTTAAAATCCAAGAACTACATTGTCAAGGGAGGGACATAGCAAAGACTTTGGATTTAACCCAAGCTTCCAACATGACTTGAATTCATTTTCTTAATATGCATACCATTAAAACAACCAACTTGCAATAGCTCTTTGTGATTTCCAGATTCTGGGAGCGGGAGGGGGGGGGAGGGTTCTGTTAGGGGTAAGGATATCTCTTAAGGAAGAGAATGAGATTCTACACACAATATGCATTCTTGTATATGCTTTGAAGAAATAGTGGCATTAATTCAGTCCGGTTGACATCAAAGGATGTTTATTGAAGGTATTATCCACAAGATTACTGTCTTCTCTTATAAACTCTCAAAGGGCAAGGACAGACCTCTAAAGCTATGAATGAATGAAATATTAAGTTCTTTATTCAAAATGCTATACTAAGCATTGTAAATTCTCATAGAAAAGAAAAGCTTTACCTGTTCCCCAAAAGTTCATTGTCTAATGGGTAAAACAATATGGAAAAAGAGATATATCCCTTGCTCTTGTTCATAATGGGAAAAGAAGCAATTCCTGGTCTGAAGAGGGATTTGTAGTCCTATTCTTTAAAATCCCCTGATTTGAGGAGGAAGTACATACTCCCTAACTTCATATCCTGTAGTCCTATAATTCCCTCATCTACCAAAGATTTGGTGATATGTCTTCTGCCTTAATTCTTAGCATTTGCTTATGACATTGAAGAAGGGACCCCAAAACTCTAAAACTCCTTGAAGGAGAAAATCTTCAACTCTGCCTCAGTGAGGGACTCCACCTGAGGGAAACAAACAGCTTCATTCTATTATCTAGCTAAGGTTGGTTCAGTCCTGAGCTAAAAGAATTCCAACCCTATTCAGTTAAAGAAACTCAATTTAATTCTATTCAAATTCAGCTCAAGCTGAAACCCAGCTTGTAGCAAAAACTCCTATTATAAAAGATCCAATCTACAATCCTTTATTTGCAGAGGTTCTAAACATGCCATGCTATGCCATGCTCTGCCAAGGAAGCCTCTGCCCACTGATTAATATTCTTTTCCAGTGCTACCCTCTCTTTATCCTCACCTATTTTCCTAATGAGACTTTATGACTCTCTGTCAGGATTTCTAACCTTACTTCCCAATTCCTATAGTAAATCTCTTTTATCAATCTAGGTTTTGGGGTTTGTAAATTCCTTTACAGAGATTCCCTCTGCCGCCATAAGAGAGTTCCCCAATTCCCTATCCTTGTGCCAAATCCAAAGGGAGTACAGGAGAGCCAAATCTCTCCATTTGCTTCCTTGAACCCCAAATCTGCCACTAGATCTTATCATTTAACTCCCTACCACGAGAAACCCTAATCTCATTTTGGTTCCCTAAATCTAGATCTCATCATTTGGTTCCTTATGAAAGGGAATCCCAAAACCTAAACCTCATCATATTTTAGTTCCCTGACTGGGAACCCTGAAAACTAGATTTCATCTCCTCAACATGACTCTCCACTCAGTCTCTGGTTCACCATTTCAGATTGTGAATATAAATTCAAGAGTTTAATAGGTAACAATGAACAGACTACTGGACCTGGTGTCAGGAAGAGTTCAACTTTGACCTCAGACATAGTTAACCTCTGACTTCTCAGTTTTCTAATCTGTAAAATGTGTATCATAATAGCACCCAATTTTCAGTTATGATAAGAATAAAGTTCTTTTAAAGCACTTTGGAAACATTAAAACTATGCAAATGTTATTGTTATTTTTTCTTGGCTTTAACTTTTAATACTATGCAAATGACTCAAACTTGCATGTATACTTTCAATCCTATTGTCTAGTTCTGTATTTCTTAATGTCCCACTGGACAACTCTTGTTGTTAACTCATAATCAGAAGAGCTTAAATTAAAATCATCTTGCTCTATTTTAAACCTCCTAATTGGATCAGGACCACTTGGATTTTATTTCCAAGTCTCCTAAGCTAGATATGATAGAGTCATTTCCAAGTTATCAATCAGTCATTAAACATCTATTGAGAAAGAATAATAAGAATTATATTTTTGATTTCTTGATATCTGTATCTGTTAAGCTGAAAGACTTCATTCCTTTCATTTATTTCTCCATTTGTTCTTTAATAACACAAGCCTAGAGATGTGGATATTAATCTATAAATAAATAGTTCTTCTCCATCTACAATGTACTCACCTTTTATGAAAGGTAATTAAAAATATTTAGAAATCTCTAAGGTTCAGTGATTAAAAAGTAGCAAAATGATGTAAAGTCAAATCCTTACTTTTGGACCATAAACTCTGTAATCTTGAGTAAGTCAGACTCTGGAGGCCTAAGTTTCATCATTTCCAAAATGATGAGCTTGGATAAATTAACCCTTGAGGTCCTTCCAACTTTCAAATGATAAATTCATGACCTCTGCTTTCCTAGAGGTTATTGTTTATTTATAAAAATAAATTAACACACATAAATTAATAGCGAACAACATTAGAAATAATGTAAGGTCTTGAGAGCAGGAACTTTTTCTTTTTTTTTTTTTTTTTTTTATATCCATTATACCTAGCATAATACCTGTCTCATATTAGGCATTTAATACATTTTTATTTAATTGAATTTACTTTGCAGTTTAGAATTGTGTTATTTAGAATAGACCACAAGTTCTGTGAGAGTTTAAAAGCAAAAAAAAAAAAAAAAAAAAAGGTCATTTAGGAGCTGAAGTAGTCAAGGAAAATATCAAAGCAAGCATTGTGAATTAAGCTGGGCAATACTTAGACAGATGGAAAAAGAGGAACAATATGAATAAAGCCATGAGGATAAGAACCAGCCTGGCATATTCTGGGGACTAGGGAAATTGACCCGTCTAAAGTTCACTGGACAGCTAGGAGCCAGGTATCATATCAGGGCCCTGGAAGGGAGAGCTTATTAAATACCATGGTGAGTAGGGAGCTAGTAAATATTTTTTGAGTGAATGAGTCAGCTGAGAAAAGTAATATATGCCAGAATTCTAAGAAATGGACTGTCTGGGATCAGACAGACCATGTAAGTGGTTCCTGCAGTAATTGGAAACTAGTTTAGTTTTATGGAAAATTGAATAAATCAGTTAACATATATTAATTGAATCTTTACCATATGATCAGAACTAAATTGAGGCATATATAAATAGTAAAGGAAAAATACCAGAGATATTCAAAGGAAAATTATGTGTATATAGATATAGTAATACACACATGCAATGCATATATGTATATATATTGGCATGTACATACAAAACATATGTGTATATATCCATGTTGTATATGTATATATTTTGACTGAACTCTTTCTACCATCATTTTATTTTGCATTTTTTTTGGTTCACTCTTATCTATGGCATCCACATGGTGAAGATCCCAGTACACTCACAACATAGGTTCCATTATTGAATGGGTGAGAGGGAAAGGATTTTCCTTTCCTTATTATCCATCTTTTGTCCTGACTCTGAAAAATTGGACTGGATTCTTTGTTTCTCTTTTGGACTTTATCCTTCCTAGTTTTACTTATTGATCTCCTAGAGCAAGATGTTCAATAATGGAGACCTTGAAAATAGGACTATAAACAGAATGGTGAAGTTAATCAGCTGGACAGAGAAGCCTTCTGAAACTAGAGTACATAGTTCCAGTTCAACAGTATTTAGGACTATAACCTAGGATTGTGTTCTATAGGAACTGAGCCAGATTATAAACCTAATCCCTTCCCCTTCTGCAGAGAATAAGGTGGAAAAAAGAGAAATGGGAGTTATTTCCTCCAGGTGTTGAGGGACAAAGTTTGGATCCCTTTTGCAGTAAATATCTCTGTGCAAAGACTAATCTGACTGTTGTCAACTAATGGAACTAGAGTACAGGGAACCATTCTCTAAACTAGAGGGGAACAACATCAATGAGTGCAGGAACCAGTAGCACAGGACTTAATTGTCTCCAATCCCAAATCCCCTTAAGGGTACAAGAGAATCTTGGGCAAAGAATAAAGTATATTAGTTTATCATATTAATAAAGTCCTAAATCACCTTCCAAATAGCAAGGCAGAAAGAACTATGGTAGTCAAAGAGATGACTATAGATCAATGATAGATAATTAATCCATAATCTAGTTTGCTTATCCTTTGGTAACAAATACCTATATACTATGTCTGCTTTCCTTTCTTCAAAAAAAAGTACAATTGACTGTATATCTTGTCTAAACATTTTGATTGAATGAAAATATATTAGAAATTTGGCAGGGGGGGAGAGGGGGGAAATATGTATGGCCTGTAGAGGTAGGTTTGACATACTGTATCAGAGGTGGATGATTGGGACCATTCACCATAACAGAGGCTTGGTGAATTTCACAAATCTCTGGGTTGAGGGGAAAATTCTTGTTATTTCTAGCCAAAAACTTACATTTTTCTTTCACCATAAGTCAGTACCAGTCTCTACTGATAGAATTTAAACTTTTTAAGAGAAGGGACTATGTAAATAAGCCTTTTTTGAATCCTTGGTGTCTATTGTGGTATAGGCAGCTTAAATAATTCATTCCTTCCAGTGTTCAAGCAAAATCCACGCAAAAAAACAAATTTTCTATCACCAATTTTCTGCTTTCTCAGCATCTAAGTAGATTTTCACCTTTTCAAATGTCCAAAATAAACTCAGTATGCCTCATAATGGGGTTGAATAGATGCTAAAGCTAAATCAACTTCACCTTTCCACTTACTGCCAGGAAAAGACAGACACTGGTAAAATCATATCTCTATGATTTGATGCTTAAAGATTTCTAAGAATTCTTTGCTGAGGTGGAGATATGAGGAATTCATGACAGTACAATTTGAAAAATTTCAAGATATTGAACGGCTGCATCGCGAAAGAAATTGGTAATGATTTGATTTTAGTCTCAAAAGGTTTCTTGTGACTCAAAATTTTCTTCTGTAATTTGGATGAAGTTCTAATGGCAGGATTACCAAATTTGCATGTGATACTAATCTAGGAGAGATAGCTAATGCTACACTATTAAGATCAGGAAAGGAGATCATGACCATGTAGAATATTAGGTTGATTTTAACAAAATAGACATAAAAATGTTTTACATTTGGATTGAAAAGGTCAACTTTTCAAGTATAAGATTAGGGAGACATAGTTAGAAGAAAGTAGTTTGAGAAAGTTCTGTGGGTTTTAGTGGTTTAGAAAGGCAGTATGAATCAACAGCAGATTGATATGGCAGCCACTACGATAATACAATCTTGGGCTGGGTTGAGAGAGCCATAGCTTCCAGATATAAAGTAGTGTTTTTTCTAGTGTATTTGTACCTAGCCAAATCAAATCTGTTTGGGGGGGGGGGGGTGTTACAATGATTTCAGGAGTTCATTGATAAGCTGGGCAGCATTTATTGCAGGACAAAGGGGATGTAATAGTCCTTAAACTGATGCCATAGGAAGTCAATTTGAAGGAATTAATAACAAGACAAAAAAATCTGAACCTGATAACTATGTTCAAATATTTAAAGAGGCATTATGTGGAAGAAGATTTAGACCAGTTCTGTTTGCCTCCATATTGAGAACCAGGAAACAAAACAAAACAAAACAAAAAAATAAAATAAAATAAAACAAAACAAAACAAAAAAACAAAGCAAACAAAAACATGATTAGTTGTGAACGATTATATATATATATATACATTCACTGTTGGATAAGTCTAATCACTGAGACTTCTCTTATTCTAATCCATATTCCACCCAGATGTTAGATTAATATCCTTAAAACATATCTTTCACATCCCTCCTACCGCACCTACACACACACACACACACACACACACACACACACACACACTCATTCAAAATGCTTCATTTCTTTTAGCCCAACACTTAGAATCTCTCTCTTACTTGCTTTTTTACTTGCCTATTAAATATTCACTAAAGATAACATTGGACAGAAGTGAGTAGGTAGGTCATTTAATTCTTAGGGATAATTTGTGCAGAAAGGCATAAAAATGACAGATGTAAATTCAATCCATTTATGTGGAGGGAGAGCAATATGTCATCAACCTAAAAACAGGTTGCCAACAGACTATGAATGGTTTTACATACCAATCAGAGAATTTTGTGTTTTATCTTGGAGATAATAGACAATCTTTGAAGTTTTTTCAGAAGGGAAGTTCCATGATCAGGACTTTGCTTTAGAAATATTAATTTGGCAGCTATATAAAGGATGAATTGGACAGGAAAAAGGCTATATGTAGGGTGACCAATTAGGCAGCTATTTTAGTAGGTCCAGTGGGGGTAAAATAATAATAATGCAATCCTAATTTAGTGATATAATATCATTAATGGAGAGGCAATGAATGTGATTTTTGTGAAAGTAGCATTGGCAAACCATAGTAATCTATGAAGGAATGAAAGGTTTATGTCAAATAAATGAGAGTGAAGGATGCCCACATGAGAAAGAGGAATATTTTAAGCTTGGCTAATAAATAAAAAAATTATGATCTGAATTTTTACTATGATATGAATGAAAGGTTTTTTTTTTTTTTTTTTTTTTTACTTTAAGTCCACTATACCATGGATCTCTACCTTGTCATGGCAGAATGACTTGTATGGCTCAATGAAATTATGAACTATGATCTTTAGAGTTGCCCAAGAGGGCACAATGGAGAGTTCTACCAAAAGGTGATACACTGGAGAAGGAAATGGCAAAACATTTTTATATTTTTGCCAAGAAAATCCCATAAAGACCATGAGTTCAGACATGATAGTCTGAACCTTTAATTTTACTCTCCCAAGTCAAACAAGTCTTAAGGAATTAATCAATATTCAATGTGGATGGGAAAAGAGGTTACAGTACTACTCCTGTCACACAGGTAATATAATATATTCATATGGCACACACTCATGTATACATGCAAACATATATGTGCACACAAATATACATATGTTGTTTATTTGTCCAATTGTGAATTACTATATTAGAAAGATTATATATAAATAAAATTATATATACAGCTATGTGCATATATTATTTATCACATATAATATATTCTATGTTGGATATACATATACATAATTCTAATATATAATACATAGATACAATATTAACTATAACATGCACAATACTTTTCATACCTAATATGCATACTATATATTGAATATAGATACAAATATGGGAATTTATGAGTAATATCTATTCATCCATATACAGTCTCTATCTATAGAGTATATGTTTTACTATATATAGTTATTATTTTATACTAGTAGCTAGTATGCTTGTTCCTGTCATAGACTAGTTTTATATATATATATATATATATATATATATATATATATATATATATATATATATATGTATATATATATATATGTATATATATATATGTATGTATATATATGTATATATATGTATGTATATATATGTACATATATGTAAATTTGGCCAAATCTTAATATTATTTGTATTTACATGTTTCACATTTCCAATTTCTATGAAAGATGTCATAATCCTACCATTGCCCAAGTCTAAAAAACTCTATAATTTTTCATTTCTCTTTTTTATTTGTCCCTCCAAAACACATTTATTCAAAGTTTGAGATATCCCTTGTAATACTTTTCTTTCCCTTGCCATTGCCATCATTGTTTCAGGCCATTATCTCTGCAACTCTGGACTACTGCAATAGCCTTCAACCTTGTTTCTATCTGGTCTCTTAGAATGCTCTCACCTCTCCCTCTGCTGCTCTATTGTGTATAGTGCTGCCAGAAACAATTCCATTCAACACACCTAGCCCATGGTTTCTGCATACCTGTGTTGATGAATTAAAATTCTGGTTGAATTTGACAAATCTTAACTATTTTAAAGTCCTGTCTGTTATGAAAATAAAAGAATCTGAAGGCAAAAAAATTAAGTGCTAATTACATACATGATACTATTTTTAAAAATTCAAGATTTGAAGATGGAGAGCCTAAATTCAAATCTGTTTCAGTGGTTTACTATTTGTGTCACCTTGAATCACTAGATTTCAAATTCTTCATTTACAAAATTAAACAGTTTACCTAGATAACCCAGGTGGGTGAGATATCTTTTATCTTAATTTTTTTTAATCCTGTGATACCAATTCAGTCAACCAGATAACCCTAGCGTTGTATAAGGTTTTTCTTTTAATCATTCTGGAAATAACTATTTTGACTGACTCTCCCATTAAAGTAACTACTTTAACAAAATATATTAAATCACCTGAAAATTTATTAACTGCCTCAATATTTTCTTTATATAAAAAAATTCTAAGTCCCAAAGTAAAAATTAAATTAACCAAATTATATGGTGCCAAATTCTATCATCTTTTTCAAGAGGAAAAAAAAAAGCACACATCCATCATGCTAGACTTTATGAGAATAATTAGTCATAGCCCCCAGCATTGTCTGACATGCAAATTTCTCCTACCCAAAATCTCAGTAACAGAAAGAAACTAAAAGTCTGCTACAGCATATATATCAGGGGATTTAAAATTATGCAAACTCTTCAATTCATAATGGAATTTCTACTCTACTCTTTCACATAAAAGACTAGGACTAAATTGTTGGACTGAAAGTTTATGACAAGTTAAGAGTGGATATGAGGGAGTGAATAGAAAACTGGCCTCTACTTCCAGAAAAAAAAAAAAAAAGATTCAAATTACTTTGACTCAATTGTCTGATAGTAGCTCAGTAAAACATTCTAAGTGGATTTTTAATTTTTCCCTCTTTTCTCCAGACTGCAAAAGAATACATTATCCAAATCAAAATGCAAACTTCTGTAATGGGCCAGAATTCTGGAGAAAGTTGTTAACTCAGTGGAATTGATAAGACAATGGTTATCTAGTTTAGCATGGTGATTAATAGTTCTCTAGTTCAGTACAGGTACTTAGTATTTAATATAGTTCTATAAGATTCACACTTACAATGATGTAATTATAGTATATAAACTGAGACAAACTCAGTCAGAAGGACATTCATTCCATTCCCCACCTTTGTGGTGGCTGGATGCTGGAGCACAAGCCCATGGACTCAGACATTTATTCCATCTCCTAACACCTTGAGGGACTGGAACAGACTTGGGGAAGACAGAGGATTGGAGTACAAGCTGTCAGATTCAGGGAGACTTCAACATAGAGACTTCGTGGTGGTCCTGCCTCCCCCACAGAAACCAAGACATATTCTGGAGGACTTCCAGAAAGCTAGCCCAGGCCCCAGGCAAGGAGACAAGACTGTGAACAAGACAATAAAGATTTTTGGACTTTATCTCTGGATATTCTCGTGGTGATTATTACTCTGCTGAAATGAAGGCTGCTCCAAGACCTCCAGAAAACTAACCAGAACACTAGAGACTTCTTTTTTTATGCTCCTATTAGTAGGATAAACTGGACAGAAATTCTGGCTTTATTTATCGATACCCTTATAGGTCCATGTGTGTGAGAAACTGACCATTTAGCCAATTCTTGCTTATCCATGGATTCTGCTTTCAATTTTATATTTGTCCTGATGACTTCAAAGTAAGAAAATTAATTTAAATTCACTTTTGGTGGCTTTCTGGCTATTCTTGGTATAGGAAAACTTGATCTCTCACTTCCAAAAATGTTTGATTGCTCCTCATGCCTGGAAATTTTTTTTTTCCTTCTCACTTTTACCTTGTCTTCTTTCTTTCTATGAATAATGTCACAATTTTGCCATTTCCTAAACTCTCAAAAACTTTGTCATCTTTCATTTCTTCTCCCTAACTATCACTCCTAATGTAAAATCAAATATCAAAGCATGTTTATTTTTATTTTGTAATGTTCTTCCCAATTGTTCTTTCTTCCCCATGCTACTATCACCATATTATTCTAGATCTTTATTACTGTCTTCAGTCTTGGTTTGGATCTGATCTCCCAGGCTCTGGCCTCCAAAGATACTGCTTTATTGTGCAGAATTTTAAACATACCACCTTCTACAAGAAGCTTTAACCAATCCTCTTTAATCTTAATATCTTGTCTCAGAGATTATTTTAAATTAAATCTATATTTTGTTTATACTTAGTCATTTGTCTGATATTTTTGCCATTAGATTGTGATCTTCCAAAAGGCAGGCAGGCATAATTTGGTGCTTTTCTTTGAATACTCAGGATTTAATACAGTGACTATATGCACTTAATAAATGCTTGTTGAGAGACAGATATTTAGTTCAATGGATAAAGCACCAGCCCTGGAATTAGGAGTACCTGAGTTCAAATTCAGCCACAAACACTTGACATTTACTAGCTGTGTGACCTTGGACAAGTTACTTAACCCTGAGTGCCTCTCAAGAAAAATAAAATAGATGCTTGTTGACTAGACTGAAGACGTCTGCATTGGGGTTCTTCTCCACTCACCAACAGCAATAAATGAAAAAAGCATTTATAAAGAACTTATTAAATGCCAGACACGGAGCTAAACCCTGGTGATATTAAGATGGGTGAGATATTAATAACTATGTATACAGAAGATATATAATGGAAATAAATTTAAAAGATCTGGAGCCAGGATGTCCTGGCCTTAAATACTGTGCTGAATTTATAATTGTAGGATTTGGGTTCTACTCCACCTGTGAGACCTTAAAAAAGTATCTTCTCTGGGCCTTTGTTTACTCATCTGCAAAGTGTGAGAAGTGGATAAATAATCTTAATGGTCCCTTCTAATTTTAAATTTATGATACTATGATTTTTTGGCAAGTTTTCAAGGAGCCTTCTTTCCCTCTTGTATAAAATGGAGATAATCCTATTTCACAAGCCACTCAAATGAGATAATTCAGGTAAAGGACTTTGCAGATTTCCATTGTGGAATAAATGAACTATTGTGATAGCCATATATCTGATAAGCTAAATACTATTCCTGTTGAAGTCAATAGAGATGGCAACATTAGCACCAAAAGGTAAGGTTGTCTGTCTATCAAAGACATTGTTAGTGGAATCATTGTATTCCATTTGAAATGGATCCCAAATCTTGCTAATTAATATACTTTATTCAAAGAAAGAATGTGCCCTTTTTCTGTTTATTTCAGAAGAAACATATTTTTGTGGCTTTTTTATGTCCTTGAACATTGTAATTTTGCAAGGGTCAATTATGATTATAAAGGGAATTGTGTATCAAAACCCACTGAATCTACCATTTGGCAAGTAGGTGACCTTTTTACTCAGGCTAGCTTGCCAAATTCAAGCAGGTTCCTTAACATTTTCGAGCAAATTTACTGCCACTGAGGAGAAATGATTGCAAGCTAGAAGGCTAAAATCTCATGTTCTTTCACAAAATATGTGCAGAAAAATAACACAATTTTTCCCGCCCTTCTCCCTTAAGTTTAAAAGAAAGGAAACATTTCCCTCAAAGCATTCTACCTTAGAGTATCATTTGTTTCTTCTAAAAGGATCATTTTCCCAGAGCAGTCAACTTATGAAGATGCTTATTAACAAGCCAGAATGTGTGCAAAGGCTGGTGACTAAGGGGCTTGTTGCTGTTTGAGTTAGGTGTCTCTAAGAATTTGATACTTCTATTAGAAGTTTTTGTTGCTTAGATGGTAGATTTAGATCAAAATTACTTACACTTTAGGAATGTGTCATTTAGTATTATTAAATGTTTGATTTGTATATCTAGTTTATATACCTGTGTACTCTCAGTTGTGTAAAAATTTATCAGGTGAAAATAGATTATCAGTGGAAAAGGTTTAAAAAGCCCTGATTTATATAATGTATTAGATGGATTTAATGCTGGGAAGGGGCAGAGGAGTTACTATTTAAAAAAAAAAAACCCTATCTATTTTTATAGAAAAAAAAAGAAAGAAAGAAAGAAACTGAATCATAAGAGATAATATCTAACAGTCCCAAAGTTACATAGGTATGAAATAGCAAATTTTTCTGGGTATATTGTATCAGTGGGACAGAAAATATACCAGCAAAAATTAAGAATACTACCACCCCCCCCAAATCCTCCAGCTTTCATTCCATGTTTTCTTTCATTTACTGCTAAATTTCTAAATTGGGGAATGTGTTTAGTTAATGCTTCCACTTCATTGTTACTCATCACTTCTTAGTCATCTACAGTTTGGTTTCTGCTAATGTTCTCATTATGGGAAAAGTCTGGCACTATCATTTCCCTGGTTAAAATGCCCTTAAGTTACTCTGATCAAATTCTAAATACTCCACAAAATCAGCTTTATCCACCTTCATAGCAATTGGAACAAATTATTTTCATTCATCCATTTCACTAGGGGAAAGTCTTCACATGATGGTAGATGTCTTCCTAATTCATAAACAGATGTGAGATCTGTTGGTTACCTTTAACCTGGTATAGTCCATTTGTCAAGACAGTTTTACTCGGCTACTAATCATCCCTGGAACCACCAATGAGAGTTAGGATGACAAAAGTAGATCTTGAAATAGGTACAGGAAACCAGAGGTGTTTGTCCTGCCTTAGCATCCTCTCCCATAATACATACAAACAGATATACAAACATACAGACAAATACATATGCATACACATATACAATCATGTGTGTGCATATATGTGGGTATATGCATGTATCTACACAGTATATATATACACATATATTTCCAAACATATATACATATAAAACACATATATACAAACACAGTATGTTAGCTGTTGTCCTTTGTTCCCAAAGGACCAAAATGACATTATTAAGTTAGAATAGAGTTACAGTGTGATGTTGCTGATCAGACCAATATGAGCTTGGGATGCTCTGCTATAGGTCGGACACAAATAGTCCCTATGAACATTTGGGCTGGACTCTTTAACTTTGTGCATCCTGTGTTTCTTCTGAGCTAACCCATTCTGCTTTGCTCATACAGCTCTCTGATGAGTCATGCAATGCTAGACAGTCGTGTTCCATTGTCTCCCATGTCATACAATTACACACACATACATTCATAAACAAACACACGGTACATGTGTATATGTGTGTATAGTATATACTACACAAACAACACACACACACACACACACACACACACACACACACACTGCTGGGTAGTTCACTGGATACAGACAGCATTAGGCTAAGTTAAAATCCAGCCTCACTACAATTATCTCTGTGATCTTGAGCAAGTCACTTAACCCTTTTTTAATTCATTTTCCTCATCTGCAAAATGGGCTGGAAAAGGAAATAACAAACTCATATCTGTATTGTTCTTAGGTTCGGTTTCCCTGGGGGTCTCTGGGAACAGCTTTCTTTTCAGTTCAGTAATTACCACAACTGTAGCCAGGTATTAAAGTCCAAATCCTTTATTATCTCTTTCAAAGTCTTGAATCTTTGCCTGGAGCCTTAAAGGCCTTCTGGAATCTTGCTTTTAGTGGAGAAACTAAGGAAGACAGTCTGCCACCAGGACCCTGACAGAAGGTGAAATTAAATCTCTCTCCTTCATTCAGAGAGCTTAAACTCCTGCCTCCAGTTCTTGTCTTCTCTGCTTCTCAATGAATCTAGATGAGGCTCCTAGTTTATATGCTCTACTAAGTATAAACCAATCATTATATCACTAGGAAACCCTTATTTGTTGTAAGATTAAATCAATCATACTGAATTTAGAGAGCTATTTAGCACCATGCTAAACTAGATAACCATTGTATCATCAATTCCACTTAGTACCTAATAAGAATCCTTTATTTCAAGTTCAGAGTTTTGACCCATAACACCTCCCACTTTCTTTTGTTTTAGAACATAAGGTGGTCACTCTCCCTGACTTCTCAAGGAGGTGAGAACCACAAAAGAGGAGGTGATCATGCCTTCCCTGATTCCTCAAAAAAGGGGATGAAAATACCATAAAAGGAGGTGATCACAACCCCCCCCCCCGATGTCTCAGTAAGGGAGATGAAAATGAAAGGAAAATGGGAAATCAAATCAGATTAGTGGGTTTCTGAAGGGTCTTATTGAAACAAGTATACATAATATCAACATAGGAGGTATTTTACACATAATTACAGAAATTAGTAACACAGGCTAGTAGTGATGTGACAAATAACATAAATCAACATGAGGAATTATACATGTCCATAAGTCCTAGAAATAGTCCAAAAGGAACCTATTATCCATTACTTCATGTATGTAGGGAATCCAATAATTCCTGCAAGTTTTGAAATCTTGCAATAGTCTCATCATGTCTCAGGAAATGCAATGATTCCTTGCCTGGGGCTTCAGTTAGCTTTCTTAGAGGCCTTTCAGAATTTTGGTTTCAGTGGAGAAGTGCAGGAGGCCAGGCCAGCCACCAGGAGCCTGACCGAACATCAAATGAATTCTTCTCCTTAGTTCTGAGAGCTTAAGCTCCTGCCTCCAGTTCTCTTGTCTTCTCTTCCTCTGAATGAACCTGGTTGAGTCTCCTAGCTTATGTGCTCTACATTGAGTATAAACCAATCATTATATCGGTAGGAAACCATTATTTGTTGTAAGATTATATGAATCATACTGAACTTAGAGAACTATTAAGCACCATGCTAAACTAGATAACTATTGTCTCATAAATTCCATTTAGTTAGTACCTTATAAGTATCCTTGTTTCAAGTTCAGAGTTCTGGCCCATAACAAATACCTTTGCCAAAAAAATCCCAAATGAATTCATGGAGAGTCAAACAAGACTAAATAACTGAAAACACCATTTGCAGACACAAATACATATCTGTATGTGTGTGTGTGTGTGTATATATATATATGTAATTCATATATATACATAAACACAAATATGTGTATGATGTTAGTGACTATATATATGCACATAGATTAAAGAATTAAGAAGCTACTATCAGGCCATACTATGTGTCCTGTCACTAATTCCTAAGGCTTCCATCTTTCCCACTTCTATCCCTTTCAGTTTCTTGGCACTTCTTGACCAACTTATGACAACTTGACAACTTGACCTAAGGAATTCTGAACCTCTCATTATATCCTGAGGATATCCAGACCTTATTATCTGCCTTGTAATTGGACTTTCCCACTGTCTTCCTTAATTAAAATGTGGCCTTCTTGAAAGGAAAAACTGTTTACATTTTTCTATCATATTGCCAATACTTAGTGAAGTGCTTGACACTCAGTAAATACCTAATAAATGCTTTTTATGCATTCATATATACCTCAATAATTATCTAATGAGGAAAATTCAGCATGCTTTATGAACATAAAAGCTAGATATTTGAGATGTGAACAGACTTTGAAAAGTTTACGAAAAGGGAATGGTTAAAAAACAAATATGCTTTTCAGCCAAAAAGAAAAACAGTATTTAAAACAATCAAGATAAAGCAGATGTTAGCACAATATGAGAACTCTCAGTTAAATTGGCTAAATCTCTAAAAGTTCCAAAAGATTGTTATAGAGGAAAGAGATGAAATGTGTGTGTGTGTGTGTGTGTGTGTGTGTGTGTGTGTGTGTGTGTGTGTTTGTATTACCAAAGAGGAGAAAAGAAGAACAGGGTAATTCTATAAAAAGTTCTATCTTTAAATTAAAATAACATTTTATTAAGGAAAGTCTTTCTTAAATATAAGAGTTCACATTGAATTATCTTTTCAGTCTCTCATTCAGCATAATCAATCAGTTCCAAGATCTGATTGCATTTATACAATGTTTTTCTAGTCCTTCTTTTCTCTATTTGCAACTTTGTTTCTAACCCTCATCAACTTTTTTAGGAGATTATAGTCTCCTCATTGGTTTCAGTACCTCCACATTCTCTTTTTTCAGATTAATATCCAAACAACTGGCTGTTAATTAATAGTCCTTTTTTTCCTTCTTGTCAAGAAGTTTCTTTCTTCTTGACTCCTAGACAATGCACAAGATATTCTATTTGGCATTTAAAACCCTTCATGGTGTGTTACAGCTTATATTTCCAAGCTTATTATTACACATTATTATGCTCTCTTCTATGTACTCTATGTTCCGGTCAAAGTGGCCCAAAAATTGCGTTTTTCACATGACATGTTATTTCCCATTTCAATCTTTCTACCTAGACTTTATCCCAGTCTTGAAATGTATTCCACCTCTGCTTCAAAGATTGCTTTCCATATGACTCAGAGTAACTGGTAGCTCATGATCAAGACCTGTCCTACCTGATCTTCTCAATTATTACTGCCACCCACTCCAATGCAAAATCTTATTGTATTTATTTTTTAATGTTTGTTGCAAAGTTGATCTCTTGGTATAGAAGGACTAAGTATTAAGTTCCACCTCTAAAACTTTATAATGTTTTGACACTGAGGCTAAAAAACTTTTATCCTCTAGTAATTATTCTGTTCCTACTGCTTAATATCCCTTAACTTAGCTCTGGGGATAAAAGTTCAAAGAATGAAACAATCGCCACTTGCAAATGGCTTACAAATAGGGTAGACACCAATATACATCAGATATGTACCATTCATATATATGTATATATATGAATGGTACATATCTGATGTATATATATATGAGATTTTTACATATATATAATATGTACTATATATGCATAACTGATATGTATTGTTACCTACCACATATATTTATATTTGTGACTATGTGTGTATACATGTACATACATATATGTGTATGTAGGTACAATATACATACTCAAATGCATGCATGTGTATGTGTGTGTATATGTTAGGATTACTAGGTGAGAACTCAGGTTGTCTGGACAGTGACAAGGTGAGAATTCAGGTTGTCTGGACAATTACAAGGTGAGAACTCAGGTTGACTTGATAGAAGGAGCAAGCTCATTGGCTTAAGTGGTTCTTCCCAGAAGCCCTTGCATTATCCCACGCCCATTCTCTGGGAGGATAAAAGACACAATATTGGGCCTGGAGAGCAGATCGGCCTGGAGAAGGATAAGAGCTGGAGGAGATTCAGAGCCAGGATTCAAGAAAAAGACTCTGCATTGCATCAGGCTTGACGGGGCTCTCTGCAGGAAGGGAAGTCACTTCTAAGGACAAGAGTTAACAGCAACTGCCTGGAGACAACGGTTCACTACAGGAAGAAGAATCTGTCTGAGAGATTTGAGTAGACACAGCAGATCTCTTCCCAGAGAGCGATCGGCAGCTTCTGGAGACAACAGCTCGCTACAATTGGCGCCCAACGTGGGGCTCGAACCCACGACCCTGAGATTAAGAGTCTCATGCTCTACCAACTGAGCTTTACGTTTACAATTTGGAATCACAAGAGAGGAAGCTAGGAGCATAGTAAAAAGCTGTACAGCTTGTCTTCCTTTCCATGCTCCTACACTCCTTCCAGGGAAGAATCCTCGTGGTTTGAGACCCAATGAAATCTGGCAAATGGATGTGACCCATTATAAATCTTTTGGTCGTCTATCTTTTATTCATGTCATGGTAGACACCTTTTCAGGATTCACATTTGCAATGCCAGCAGCAAAAGAGACAGCCCGAGTGGTCACTGAATTCCTTATACAAGCTTTTGCAATTATGGGTGTGCCACAAGCAATAAAAACAGACAATGGACCTGCATATACGTCCAAACATTTTACACACTTTTGTGCACAGTATAAGATTTTACATACCACGGGCATACCCTTTAATCCTCAAGGGCAGGCAATAGTAGAGAGAAGAAACAGAGATATTAAGACACTCCTCCAAAAACAAAAGAAAGGGGGAGCCACAGGTAGCCCTAGGGAACTTCTAAATTTAGTTCTCTATACCATTAATTTTCTAATTTTTGACAAAGATGCACTGGCTCCGGCAGACAGGTTTTATAACCCACCAGAAGGGCAGTGTCCAGTGCGAGCATCTCCACTGTCCTTAGATAATCGCCAGGTGATGTGGAGAGATCCAGAAAGTGGTGAATGGAAGGGACCAGATAGGTTAACTGCCTGGGGGAGAGGGTTTGCTTGTATTTCTTCAGCAGGAGAAGGAATCAGATGGGTGCCAACGAGTCGTATTCGCCTTGTCCATCAGAGAGAGACAGAAAAAGAGAAAAACCTCAAAATAAAGAAGATCTAAGAAACATCTCACACCGAAAGAGCATGGCTAATAAGAAGACTGTTAAAGAACTTTAAAAACCAGCAGAAATCATTGGACTTCCTCACAAAAGATGAGACTAATGGACAATGGACTTATGGACATTTATAAATTTTCAATTTATGATTATTTGATTATGTTATATACTTCTAGAATGTATTATGTTACCATGTTACTATGTGCTTATGTAATTTATGTAATTATCTGTAATACTTCCCATATTGATGGATTTATGTTTCAAGGTCATTTATGTAATTATCTGTAATACTTCCCATATTGATGGATTTATGTTTCAAGGTCATGACTGTCCTATGTTCTAAATCAAAAGAAAGGGGGAGATGTTAGGATTACTAGGTGAGAACTCAGGTTGTCTGGACAGTGACAAGGTGAGAATTCAGGTTGTCTGGACAATTATAAGGTGAGAACTCAGGTTGACTTGATAGAAGGAGCAAGCTCATTGGCTTAAGTGGTTCTTCCCAGAAGCCCTTGCATTATCCCACGCCCATTCTCTGGGAGGATAAAAGACACAATATTGGGCCTGGAGAGCAGATCGGCCTGGAGAAGGATAAGAGCTGAAGGAGATTCAGAGCCAGGATTCAAGAAAAAGACTCTGCATTGCATCAGGCTTGACGGGGCTCTCTGCAGGAAGGGAAGTCACTTCTAAGGACAAGAGTTAACAGCAACTGCCTGGAGACAACGGTTCACTACAGGAAGAAGAATCTGTCTGAGAGATTTGAGTAGACACAGCAGATCTCTTCCCAGAGAGCGATCGGCAGCTTCTGGAGACAACAGCTCGCTACAGTATAATATGTATACTGTATATATACACATATAATGTATATATGTATATATACACATATAATATGTATATGTCATCTGGGTAGAGATAATACATATATGTATTTATTTTTTTCTGAACCAGTCTGTCTCCTTGCTTATATATATATTTATCTTATAATAATAGCTTTTTATTTTTCAAAATACATGTAAAGGTAGTTTTCAAAATTTACCCGTGCAAAACTTTGTATTCCAAATTTTTCTCCCTCTTTCCCCACCTCCCCCCTCAGACAGCAAGTGATCCAGTATGGATGAAATATGTATAATTCTTCTAAACATATTTCCACATTTATCATGCCGTCCAACAAAAATCAAATCAAAAGGGGGAAAATGAGAAAGAAAAAACAAGCAAAAAACAAGCAACAACAACAAAAGTGAAAATACTAAGTTGTAATCCACACACGGTCCCCATATGCAATATTCTCTCTAAAATGTAATATTATTTTGTTGGGGTTTTCTTGGGGTCTCTGGAGGCAGCCTTAGTTTCAGTTCAGTAATCACCCCACATGCAGCCAGGAATTAAAGTCCAAATCTTTTATTGTCTTTTTCCAACTCTTGTCTCCTTTACTGTAGCCCAGTTAGCTTTTTTAGAGGCCTTCTGTAGTCTTGGTTCCGAGATCTTGAGCTCCTGCCTGCCTTCTCTGGCTTCTGAATCTCCCTAACTGAACCCTGGCTGAGGCTCTGAGAGCTTCTAGTGTGCTTGTCCTTTTTGGCCCTTAAAGCTTCTTGCTTATAAGCTGTACACTGAGTATACACCAATCATACATCACTAGGAAACCATTATTTGTTGTAGAATTAAATCAATGCTAAACTATATTTGACCATTGTCTCCTCAATTCCACTAAGTACCTTGTTTCAAGTTCTGGCCCATAACATCTCCTTGTAGGATTAAATAAATCATACTGATCCATGCTAAATTAGATAACTATTGTCTCTGTCAATTCTACTGACTTAGTACCTTGTAAGAATCCTTTGTTTCAAGTTCAGAGTTCTGGCCCATAACATCCATAGTTCTTTTTCTGGATGCAGACAACTCTCTCCATCACAAATCTGTTGGAATTGCCTTGAATCACCTCATTGTTGAAAAGAGACAAGTCCATGATAGTTGATTATCACATAATCTTGTTGTTGCTGTG
The DNA here is from genome assembly GCF_048593235.1 of Sminthopsis crassicaudata. NCBI lineage: Eukaryota > Metazoa > Chordata > Mammalia > Dasyuromorphia > Dasyuridae > Sminthopsis > Sminthopsis crassicaudata. The sequence goes on from NC_133620.1 coordinate 424,337,400, forward strand.
TACAATGTTATAGATTATTTTTAAACCCTTGAAGATTGATGGATTACCACAAGAGAATGGAGAGCAGAAGAGACAAAGACTGCTTCCTCAGTTAGGCTTCCTTTCCCCACCATATTTTCACCAGAGGAGAATCTTTTAACTTCCAAGAGTACAGAAAATGAACTTCCTGGCTTCCATTTGTTCCATTGTACATTAGGAATAATAGTAATTCTAATCTTTCCTTTAATGACTTAAATGTCATCTCCAAATCAGTAGGCCTAGTATCTGTATCATCATATACCAAAGGACAGATTAAAATCATAGCTGTACAAGGGTTTCTGAAAGAAAGCTGTTATGACTAGGGGGAATTTCTTGAATACTCAAAAATAATAAGTAAAAAAGATTTCCAACACTAGTAACTGTGAATCCCCTTTGCCATGAAAATTCTTTAACATCGAGCCTGCTTTCCATCCAGACTCTGTATATACTAGTAAAAAAAGTATATGTTAATAGATTTTTTTTGAAGGGGATGGGATCACATGGAAAGGATGATATGCACCAACTATTTTTGTTGGGAAATTTTGTGAAATATTCTTTTCTGAAAAATCCTGTGAAAATAAATTGATACACAACTTATAATCTTTGGGGTTGGGGATAGGGGGAGAGAAGAAGTATATCTGTGATAGTTTAAGCCAAAGACATTAAATTTTTGTATCAAAACCCCTTACACTTTTAAAGATTATCAATAAGTTTCCTCAATGAATTTTTGTTAATGTTCATTAGATTTATCAATTTTATTTGAATGGAAATTAAAATATTATAGTACTCTTATGAAAACATAATTTAGAGGCCCTTATACATTGTTCACATTTTTAGAACCACTGCATTAAAGAATAAGCCATAATCCCTGGGAATATTCTTTAAACCTCAACTTTAAAATGTAGCTTCTAGAAACCTGTTTTGTCAAGGGGGGATTGGGATTGGGATAAAATTAACTTGTTGCTTACATTGCTTATATACATATATATATATATATATATATGTATATATACATATATATATATATATATATATATATATACACACACATACATATACACACAAATAGATTCACGCATGCACAAAAATACACACACATATATAAAAGCATCTAACTAAATTTATGTACACATATATAATACATTTGGGAAATGTATAGGGGATACAAAATGTAAGTAATAATAAAAAAATGTTCTCTCTATGACTGTCTAACTAGCTCTATTTCTTGACCTATTCTTTTATTCTTGTGCTTTGAAATGTTAACATCAACCAGTCACAATAGTTGTAATGCATTTTTTTCATTCCTACTTGTTGAAATCCATCTGTTCCTTAAAGGTCTAGTTCAAGTACTACTCTTCTTTGAAGCTTTCCCAGAAACTACTAGCTGAAAGTAATTTTTCCCTTCTCAAATTTTCCAAGAATACTTTTTTTTTTTTTGTACTTGGACTATGCACCTATTATAATATTCCTTGAAGGCAAATATAATTTTGTCTTTCATTTTCATATGTCCATCTTAACATATTATCTGGATAATATATTATCTGCTTAATATAATTATATTATAATAATTATTAATATAATATAATTATATACTATATATATACAATATAATTATAATTAATATTAATTATAATATATCTGCTTAATAAATGGATTGTTGTTTAGAGAAGATATAGAAAAAAAATGATAATTTTCTGTCTATTTTATAGCCTCAATCAAGAAGACTTTATTAAGTTGCTAGAGTCTGTAATGTTCAAAGGATATACAAATTTTTAAAAAATTAATTACCCCTAGCATCAAAGAGGTTATCCAAATCACCCTCACTAGAAGTTAAGATAGGGAAAAGAATGCTATAGATAGGATTTGAGCTGAGATTTAAAGGAAACTAGGAATTGTAAGGAGCTGATGTTTTAAAAGACGTATACCACAGGAATGAGAAATAATTTTTGCACAGCAATATAGGTGGGAACAGAGTATCAAATGTAAGGATCATTGAGAAGGCCAATCAAAATTTTAAAAAATGTGTGAAAATGAATAATATGTAATATTTGTGGAAAGATATGTTATAGTTAGTTTATTAAAGGTTTTAATGACAGAGTGTATTTGCTCCTAGTAAAAATATTAAATTTCTTGAGTAAGATGGTGAAATGGTTCATTTGTTGCTTTAGATTGAATTACTTTCTTACCTATATAGAGGTTGGAATGATATCTAAGTGGAATATTCTTTTTTAAGGACCCTTCATGGAGGACTTTAGATAGGAGCTGGATGGACAACCACTTAATTAACATGTTATAGAAGGAATACTTTTTTAGGTAAAGGTTTAAATGAATATTCCATAAAGAATTATCCAACTCAGACACTTTGAGATTTACAAAAGTTAACAAAAATTTGTACTCACATAAAGTTCTCAGTCAAACCCACAGAAACTTATTTCCAACTAAAAATTATATTGAAAAATTTGTTAATAAAGGGACCACATAGAGAGGTCCTGATATTTTTAATACAATTCTTTTAAGGTTAAGCCTTTCATATTAACCTTTCACAAATAATTCACTTCAATGTGGATTAAAGAAATATGGTAAGACCTTCTTCACAACATCTTTATATCTTTTTTTTTTTTCCCAAATAACTAGACAAATAGATGAATGAATGAATTTAAACCAGATTAAGACAAATGAAATTTACAGAGGACACTGATTTTTTATTTTTCCATCTTTTCAATTCAAGACAGAAGACATTGGTCATTACATAATATTTCCCTTCATTATTGGTATTGGTAGCTATACAATGATTTTGATGACTGCTGCATTCTATGACCATTCACAGAAAAGATTTTTTTCTTGAGAGAAACGAAAGCACTCCATGCATATATATTATTAGGATAATTTTAAACAATATCATTTCACATTTAACCATGGCTTTTGTCATCATAAAGCCTGGAGAAAAAATTTCACTAGGATGTAATATGCCCTCCTGGCAGTTACAATTACTAATCTACCCTAGGCCCAACAGAGTACCTTTGATCACTGACCTTTGCAGTGTCAACTCTACCCAGCTCGCCTCCTCTTAGGCCTTCAAAGGTCTCTGGCCACGATCTCTTGAATCTATAGTTTAATAACCAATAGCATGCTCAAGAATAGCCACGTGTAATCTTAAAAGCCTTTATTATACCTACTCACATAATGCCCTGACTTGTCAGCTCCCTAGTGAACACCTGGTCTGAAGACCCACGTGTTCTCTACCAAACTCCTTACCTTTCAGCTATCCATCAGCTTGGCTTGGCCACCCAGGCTAGGGAGCCAGATTAAAGAGAATGACTGCTGTCTGCAGTGGGCTTATAAAGGGCCTGTGAGGTCACACATACAACCAACCAGCAAGAGAGCTGTCACCCATTATAAAGCTATCTCAATATGGACAGGATCCCACCCACAGGGCAGTCCTATATCCATAGAGATTACTTCTGGGCCACTCAAATCTCCTGTTGCGCTGTGGTGCTGCCCATTTAAAGGGCCCTTACAATTTCCTTCTCTTGTTTTGCGGGAAACGCACATCTCATCAAGCTAAACTTTTAGCACCAGCTATAGTTCACTTGATCCATGAGATGATAGTGTTATGCCCAAGGAGGTACAAAGCAGAAGATCAGTAAACAGAAGTGTGACAATGAGAACCAGGCTCAACAGTGGCCCAAGTGTTCAACCCATTCATTAAAGTCATACTCAAGGAGATAATAAGCCAAAGAGGTTGGATGCCAATGAGGTAGGATGTCAACACTGAGGTGGGAAGTCAACAAGGTAAAACATCACAATTCTAGTTAACAATTAAATATCAGTGAGGTTGTCACAATTCTAGTTACATTTATCACAATTCTAGACCAATTCTAGTTTCTCACAATTCTCTATTGCACTTTTCACAACCCTAGAACAATTCTAGTTTCACAGGTGCACATAAGCAAAGTCATGACCAGCAACATTGTCTCAATAACAATAGCAGGTGGGTGTGTTGGTTTTTCACCCACTAATTTAAAAGCATAGTCCTTCAATAGAAAGCATAGAGCAAAGCCTCTCCCCAGGCCACCATATGGCAAGTAGCCACGGGAGGAGCAAGCAGGCCCATTGTCCATTTACAGTCTTTATATTGCATGTCACCCAAAACAGTCCATTTTAGCTGCAACACTGGAACTGTGTCTGATGTCTCTGGTGTCAAGAGGGACATTGGTGCCATCAGCGTTGGAGGGCTGCTGACATCTGGCTGGTCTCTCTGGGCTGTTGTCTGGTCCTTCTCTAGGATCCCCAGGTTACAAATGTCTCTGGTGGGGATGAACTCTGCTGCTGGATCTGCACCTAGGAAAGAATGTACCCAGGGCCCAACTTGGGCCTTTCCAAATGTCATCCAGGCCTTTCCACATCACAGTGGAAACAAAGTTGTTGTCAAAAAGATTAACAAAAGTCAGACAAAAGTTAGTCAGTCTGTCACTTAGCTGCACTTTCTGTGTATGCCCGAAGTGCATTGCTAAGGTAAAATGCAAAGAATTTAAAAATGTAAAACCAAAATAATTTAAAAAGTGTAAAACCGAAACAGATTAAAAATGTAAAACCAAAATAACTTAAAAATATAAAATCAAAATAGTAATGTGAAATCAAAATACTTTAAAGATGTAAAATCAAAATAACTTAAAAATGCAAAATCAAAAGAATTTAAAAATGTAAAATCAAAATTTAAAAATTGCTAGCAATCACATATATATATTGCCACATCTTGTGCATATCCCAAAATTCCCTTCTCTTGTTTAGAAGAGAAGATCTTGGGGATATAGTCTGTGCAGTAATGAATTTACTAGAAGGATTATAAGAAATGCCAATGGAATGGGCAAAGTCTAATTCAATGCAAAAACACCTAAAGGCAAAATATTTGTAAGCCAATCCATAAACTGTCTTAAATGCATGTGAAATTTCTACAATGGAAAAATGGTTGATCACATGTCTAGCTGCTTCTCCAGATTGGAATAAAGCCATAACGTCCATTGGTCTTAAAACATTAAATTTAAAACCATAAGGGTTTTGTCCTATAGGGAGTATAGGAGAGTGAAAGAAAGATAAGCTGTGTAGCCTTCTGCTATGCTCTTAGCTTCCTCTTTAATTATCACAATTTGCAAATATAAGACTCTAACAGCCTGATTGTAAATGGTTTGAAGGTCCACTCTGAAAATGGACATGTAGGGTACAATATTTATCTGAGCGCTTTCTCACTCGCTCTTGAATTTCTTAAAAGAGCTGATATCTTTTCAATGGTCTGCCACTCATACAGTTAATGAAAAAAAGAACACTTGGCTATATCCCTGAATTCTTTTGCCTAAAATCAAAGTTTGAGTTTCTGATACCAAATTGTACTTCAGGAATGTGAATCAATAAATCTGATATTACTTTTCCTCCTGGGTCAAAGATCACACACTGTCTATTTATTCTAGTGATTAAAACAGCAATTTTCCAAACCATTCTAAACATAAACACTGTTTTATAAATACTCGTAGGGGGTTGGGAAATCAAGCCCACTTGTGGAAGTGAAAAATCCAAGAGGTAAGAAAAGAGGAATTCCAACTCTCCAAAGATGATCCTAGCAGTTTTACAAGTATAAAACTCCACTCTCTCTAACTGCAAGGTCTTATCCCTGTAAGGTTTCTTAGAAATTAACTGAACTGTATTTTTGAAATTTTTCTGAATATTATAGTCAATACACCACAATTCCTTTTTGCCTTGGGCCATAAAGCCTACTCCTGTCTTTTGAAATGAAGACACAGGAGTTTTAAATGGATTAATGGGCAGTGCTGATGATATTATCGCCCTTCCTTTTCCTCCTCCTCCTTCTCCCTTGGCCCATAAAGGTGGGGCTGAGAGAAGTGTGTCAGGAATTGGAAAATTCCCCAAAGGCTGATTTAAAATCAAATCCGAGCTTTGCACATAAAAAGAACTAAATCTCTTCTCAATGGAAGAGTAAGCAATAATTTCCTTAAGACAATAATACACGAGGTAAACAAACAAACCACTAAGAAGAATTTCTCCAACTGAAGTCCATGTGGTTCCTTTATTTCCCTCCTTAGCTTCAGCAACTGGTTTGAACTTTTCCTGTTTTATCTGTAGTAACCTAGCTTTTTCTTCTTTCTCTATCTCAATCTGTAATTTAACCTGCAATTCCAGTAACTCTTTTTTAATTATTTGTCGTTCTATTTTTAACTCAACTTCTAGTTGTCACATTTTATACTCTATACTGTCATACAAACACATTAGCTCTAGGTTGCTCCCTCTCCAAGCTATTTTTAATGGGTGTAAGGATAGCCTTCTTAGAGCTTGATTACAAGCTTCCTGCTGTTCTTCAGTGGTGATCTTTGTTAAAAGATCTTCCATCTGGCTCTTTAACCTATTTATATGAGCATTATATTCAGCTGTATCCTTGAGCCTGATCCCAGAGTTACCTGGGTCCATATTGCCTGCCTTCCCTCCTAAGTGGCGTTTCTACTGGATCTTTCAGAATCTTAATTCTGAATATTAAATATTTTCAAAACCTGAAAATTCCTGATGACCCACGTTGGATGCCATTTGTAACATGCCCTCCTGGCAGTTACAATTACTAGAATACCCTAGGCCCAACAGAGTACCTTTGATCACTGACCTTTGCAGTGTCAACTCTACCTGGCTTGCCTCCTCTTAGGCCTTCAAAAATCTCTGGCCACGATCTCTTGAATCTATAGTTTAATAACCAGTAGCATGCTCAAGAACAGCTACATGTAATCTTAAAAGCCTTTATTATACCTACTCACATAATGCCCTGACTTGTCAGCTCCCTAGTGAACACCTGGTCTGAAGACCCACATGTTCTCTACCAAACTCCTTATCTTTCGGCTATCCATCAGCTTGGCTTGGCTACCCCAGGCTAGGGAGCCAGGTTAAAGAGAGTGACTGCTGTCTGCAGTGGGCTTATAAAAGGCCTGTGAGGTCACACACACAACCAACCAGCAAGAGAGCTGTCACCCATTACAAAGCTATCTCAATATGGACAGGATCCCACCCACAGGGCAGTCCTATATCCACAGAGATTACTTCTGAGCCACTCATATCTCCTGTTGCACTGTGGCGCCATCCATTTAAAGGGCCCTTACAATTCCCTTCTCTTGTTTTGTGGGAACCACATCCTTATACTAGGAAACCTGGAAAATATCAATCCAATCATTATTCTGAAAACCAATCCTTTGAAAAAGGGCTCATTGCTTTTAACCACTATACCACAAAATAAGTTATCATGGAATAAAAAAAAAAAAAGTTTTATAAAATCTGTTAAAAATAAATAGCCTTCTTAGATTTCTTAGATTTCTATATTTGGGAATTGATATGTTTGAATGTTTCCAGGTCATCTGGGATGATTCAATTTCAGTGTTTATTCAAATCAAAGATTTGTTTGTTATTTACCTACAATTTTAGAAAATTTTGATTAACTGTTCAGACTCTTTTGACTAATGTATTTTACCATTAAACCGTATGTGAATGTAAAACACTTTGTCTTTATTCATTTATTTTAAGTATTCAAAACTTCAACTTTCATCCTGTTTTCTACTAAAAGTCCTCCTCTTGAATTGTTCATTTCAAAGTGCCTCATAACTTGCAATGTCATTTTTCAATTCTAGTGTACTTGAATACATTGCTGAGTTTCTAAACTAGAAAGTTTAGTAGTTCTAATACCAAAAACAGTCATAGGGCATAAGGGTTTCCCATTTTAAATGTGTTCACACTATACAAAATAAAATCAGAATCACCTCTAAGCTCATTCTAACTCACTTTGCCCTCCCTGTCCTCAGAATTCCTATGAAAATTTATTGTCCCAGTAATTATTTAGCTGGTCCCCAGAGGGCAGAATTAGGAGCAAAAGGCTTGAGGTTTTCTTAGAAGTGATTTCTTTTCTGGTACATTTTGGATTATTGGGCCTTGGAGGCCATTTCTGCCTCTGAGATTTTGTGATTCTTTGACTTACTTTTTCGTTTCAGTATAGTAAACATTTATGAATACTACGTGCAGAACACTATGCTAGATAACTTAAGAGAAAAAGAGGGAGGAAGGGAGGGAGAAGGGAGGAAGAGAGGGAGGAAGAGAAGGAGGGAAGGAGGGAAGGAGAGAAGGAAGAAGAGAAGGAGAGAGGGAAGAAGGGAGGGAAGAAGAGAGAGGGATGGAGGAAGATAAGGAGGGAGGAGAGGAAGGAAGGAAGGAGGAAGGGAGGGAGGAGGGGAAGGAAGGAAGGGGAAAGAAACAAGAAAAAGGGAAGAAGAAAGAAAAGGAGGGAGGGAGGGACAAAGAGAGTGAGAAAACAAGAAAGAGAAAAAGTGGAAGTAAAGTGAAAAGCAAGGTAAAGAAAGATAAGACCAAAAAAAAAAAAAGTTAACTTCCTATTTAAATATGCATGATTTGTGTCCTTTAGGCCATATCTCAGCCAAGATAATAAATGTTGACTTGGTTATTTCTGAAGCAATGTGTGCTTCCAAAATGGGAGGTTTGCTAGATCATAGTGCCCTGAAAATATTAGCCACCTAATAAATATTTGTGTAATGAAAATACACAAAAGTGGCAGTTTAGTATTAGAAGGAAAGTATCAAGTTTAAAAATGTTTGAAATCCGTTCTCAAAAAATTTACTATTTAGGCAATACTGGGCAAGTTATTTTACTGCTCTGGGCTTCAGTTTCCTAATCTGTAAAATAAAGAGTTTGCACTACATGAATTTTAAAGTACTCTGAAGCTCCAAATGAATGATGTTATAATTCAACAGAATTTCTTTTGAATTTTGGCTCCAACACATGCTACCTTTGTATTAAATGACTATGAGCAGGTCAACTAATCTCCTTAAGTCTCAATTTCTTCATTTTTTTTTCTAAAAGGTAACAATAATGCCAACAATAATAATCAAACTCTTGTTAAACTAGTATGTGAAATTATGTATATATGTGTTTGTCTGTATGTCTGGGTGTTGGTATTATGTCAACCAAAATTCTGTTTCCTATTTTAAATTGTTTTCTACTATCACCCCATTCTCCATGAAATATTTTTTGCCTATATAACAAGACTAAATTCTATCAGCCCAAGACCAATACAATAGATTTCTTTAGCCTGCCCAGAACTTGACACACTATCTTGCTCATTGAAGAAGTCCAATAAATGTATATTGGCTGATTAGTTCTGCTTCCTCCTTTTAATTGTGATATAACTACTTGTATTCCAAATTTTTTTTTGTTGTAGTTGCTGTTTCTGCTGTAGTTTTAATTGATGGTAGTGAGGATCCTTTCTTTCAACTTAATTATGATTCAAAATCACAGAGATTCAAAGAATTTGAGAATTGAAATAGACCTCATCTCATATATGTATATATATACATGCACACATACACACACATGTATATGTAAAACAGAAGGTCAAATTGTGCCTGAAGACCTCCAGTAAGAGAAAATTCATTATCTTCACTTGTGTATAGGCCTACCTACTAGGAAATTGTTGTTGTTTTTCCCTGACATCAAACCTGAATTTACTTCTTTACAACTATCACCTATTGCTTCTGCTTATCACTCTGAGGCTTACCAAAACAAAATGATTTCTGCTTTCACAAGGGAGCTCTTCAAATATTTGATCATACCTCTCATGTTCCATTTTTCCATATTCTCTTCGGCAAACTAAGCATTTTAGATCCTTTAACCTAATCTTATATGTCATGGTCTCATGGTCCTTTCAACATCTTATTTGTCCTCCTCTGAACATTCTCCAGTTCATCACTGTCTAGATAAAACTTAATGCCCAGAACTAAGTATACTTCAGAGATGATCTAACTAAGGCAAGATACTGTGCGAAATCACCTCTTTATTATTGGAGATATATCTCTTAAAATGTATCTTATGATTTTATACACATACAAACAAATTTATATTATGTATTATAATTTATTATATATAATCATAAAGTATATATAATCACATATATATGTGTATGTATATATGTGTTTGTGTATATATATATATATATATATATATATATATATATATATATATATGTGTGTGTGTGTGTGTGTGTGTGTGTGTGTGTGTGTGTGTGTGTGTATGTACATATACCACACAGTCATGGGATATGTATGTATATAGATATATCTTTTCAGTTTTATATATACACACACATATGTGTGTATACATGTGTGTATACAAACATATATACTATACTGCCATATTATGCAGCTGACTCATTTTAAGTTTGTAGTTCACAAAAATCCCCAGACCTTTATGGGGCTAACTATTGTCTAGCCATACCTCTCCCCAAGTCTATATTTTTTAGGTGAATTTGTCTACTTAACTGTAACATTTTTACCTTTATTTCTATTGCATTTTATATTATATTAGACTTAGTCAAATGCCTGTCGAAAACTTTTAGCATCTTTATTCTGTCATCCAAAGTATTATCAAGGCTTCCTATCCAGATGATATTTACAAATTCGATGAACTTGCCATTTAGTCCCTTTATCCAAGTCATCAATAAAAATGTTAAAACAGTGCAGAGCCAAGCTCAGTAGGACACTCTGTTGGAGACTCCCTGTCAAATTGTCATTGAATCATCAATACCTATTCTGTGTATCCAACCTTTCAACAAAGTCTGAATCTATTTAATTGGATTATCAACTATTCCACATCTTTCCATCCTTTTCATGAAGCCAGAATAAGATACTTACCTAACAATTTCTTAAAATCTAGGTAAATCATATTTAAAATATTTACCTGATGATTTAGTGCCAAAATTCTATCAAAAAGGTTAATGTGGCTAGTATGAGTTGACCTATTTTTTTCTTAAAAAACAAGATTTTTTTTTTCATTTTAAACCTTAACTTCACAACTGATCCCCCTCCTTTTCCTCTCATGGAAAATCATACATTGTACCAAAGAATTCAGAAGAGAGGGGAACAGAAGAATAATTCAGCAAGACTAGCCAACACATCAACCTAATCTTACTGCATAAGCCAAGTTCCACACTCATACTCCCTACCTTTGCAAACAAGGAAGGGCTACATTTTTTCCTCCCTTCTTTGGGAACAACTTTGATCCCTATAAATAAATTGCATAGATTTTGTTGTGTTTTTTTTTTTTCATTCAAAATATTATAGTCATCATGTGCACGTTTTGTCTCTTCCTTATTTAAATTTGTCATTCATTATTTTCCCATATTTCTATGTAATTTCCATACTCCTAATTTATTACAGTTGTACATGGTTTCATCCTATTAATATAGTTAGCCATGCCCCAATGAACAGATATATATTTATCTCTATTTCTTTGCTACTACTAAGAGTAGTATTATAAATATTTTGAAATAGATCCTTTGACTCCTCAAATTGTATTGTCTTGGATTTGTACTTAGCAATGTGACCTCAGCTTCTTGGGTTTATAGTCCCTTAAAGTTCTTGCATCCTGTTTTTAAATATCAATATATTACCATAGTATGGACTCCTCTTCCATTTCTTTCTTTTAACATAATGACAGCAGTATACTCAAATATCAATGTGAGTTCAATTTCTTATCCATTGAATGAGAGAGAGATGTGCAAGATTCACATGTGAATCCAATGACTACATTCAAAAAGAGTATATGGTTTTTCATTATTAATTTTTCTGATGTTCCTAGAAAGCAAACAAAATGAAGACTCATTGAGTAGAAGTATCTGATTCAGTTTTGCTGAAGCCAACTTTAGCCTATGCTTGACAGAGTCAACTGTTAAATTTTAAGTGTGAGCGTATACAACATGGAAATTGTCAAATGTTAAAAATCAAGCTCTGATATTATATAAGAAAGTGATGTAAAAATGCTAATAATGCAGTTTAAACTTAAAAGTGTGTTATGGGAGAGCTAGTTATTATTTCTCATTCTGCTGAAGGACCACTTTTCAGGAGGCAGAAAATCATTACTTTAAAGAGCTGTTCTCTCTTTCTTTTGATATCAATTTCACGTCTCCTAAACTGGGTAATTGAGACCTGAGGTTTTCAAAGTTTTCTCTTTTGGTCCTGCTAACCTTCATGTTCTATACAATTAGAAGATAAATTTGAAAAGAGGTGGGGATAATAACCCAACACTTCAATGCATTCCATTCTTGTCCACAGTATAGACCTCAACCCATTCATATATAATCTTAACAACTTTTGTCATTGATTTCTCCACTCCATCCAAATATCTCTAATAAAACATCTACCCTCTTTCCATTATTCTTTTAGTATTGTGTTTCATGGGAACATAAAAGTGACACCTGAGTTCTTGAAGGCAATGCCAGTAGAAAAGAATGTTATTTCAACTCAAAATGATTTTAGTATATTTTAATAATACCTTTTTATTTTCAAAATATGTAAAGATAGTTTTCAGCATTCACCCTTCCTTTTCTCCATGCCCTCCCCTAGACAGCAATTAATCCAAAATGTTACATTTGCAATTCTTCTATACATGTTTCCACATTTATCATGCTGCACAAGAAAAATCAAATCAAAAAGGGAAAAAATAATAAAAAAGTAAGTAAACAATAATCAAAAGGTAAAAATGCTATGTTGTGATACATATTCATCTGCCATACTCCACTTTCCAGATGAAGATGGCTCTCTCCATCTCAGATCTATTGGAATTAGACTGAATCATCACTGTTGAAAAGAACCACATCCATCTGAGTCAAGCATGACATAATCGTGTTGTTGCTGTATACAATGTACTCTTGGTTCTTAATATTTCACTTAGCATCAGTTCACGAAAGTCTCTTCAGGTTTTTCGGAAATTATCCTGCTATTTCTTATAGAACAATAATATTCAATAGCATTATATACCATAATTTATTCAATCATTCCACAACTGATGGGCATCCATACAGGTTCCATTTCCTTGCCACTAGTTGCTACAAATATTTTTTCACATGTTGGTCATTTTGCCAAGTGATCTCTTTGGAATACAGACCCAGTAGAGATAGTGCTGGATGAAAGGGTATATAAAATTTGTTAGTCTTTGGGGCATAGTTAAAAAAATTGGTCTCCAAAAGGGTTGGATCAGTTCACAATTTCATTATTAATGTATTAGTGTCCCAGTTTTCTCCCATTGCCTCCAATATTTATTATTATCTTTTCCTGTCATTTTAGCCATCCTGAGAGGTCTGTAGTAGTACATCAGAGTTGTTTTACTTTTCATTTCTCTAATCAATAATTATTTAGAGCATTTTTTCATATGACTAGAAATGGTTTTAATTTCTTCATCTGAAAAATGTCTATTCATATTCTTTGACCATTTCTCAATTGGAGAATAGCTTGAATTCTTATAAACTTGAGTCAGTTCTCTATATATTTTAGAAATGAGGCCTAAATAAAAACCCCTAGATGTAATATATTTCCCAGCTTTGTGTTTTCCTTCTAATCTCATCTGCATTGGTTTTGTTTGTACCAAACCTTATGAATTTAATATAATAAAAATTATACATTCGGTATTTCATAATGTTCTCTATTTCTTCTTTGGCTATAAAATCCTTCCTTCTCCACATATATGAGAGATAGACTATTCCATGTTCTCCTAATTTACTTATAGTATCACCTTTTATGTCTAAATCATGATGCCATTTTGATCGTATCTTGGTATAGGGTATTAGGTGTTGGTCAATGCCTAGTTTCTATAACATTATTTTCCAATTTTCTCAGAAACTTTCATCAATATTGAGTGCTTATCCAAGAACTTAGGATCTTTGTTTTCATTAAACATTAGAATACTATAGGCATTGACTTCTGTGTCTTATGAATTTAATCCATCCCACTGATCAACTATTCTATTTGCAAGCCAGTACTAAATGGTTTTGATGACTACTCATTAATGATACAGTTTTAGGTCTAATACAGTTAGGTTACCATTGTTTGCATTTTTCCATTAATTTCTTGAAACTCTTCCAGAAGAACTTTGTTGTTATTTTTTTCTCACTCTATAAAGTAATTTCATGGCAATTTGATTGGTATAGCACTGAATAAGTAGATTAATTTAGGTGGAATTGTCATTTTTATTATATTAGCTCAGCCTATAAATGCTCATAAGCTTTTGATATTCTTCCAATTATTTAGATCGAACTGTATTTGTGTGGAAATTGTTTTGTAAGGTGGGAGGCTGATAGAATGGAAACCAGAAGTAGAAGGGGAAAGAGATAAAAAAGGGAGGGGAGCTGTAAAAACAGAGGATTAATTGAGAGATATGGTGAGCAAAAGCAGAACACTGAGGAAGAGGAAAAGGGGTAAAGGAAAGAGAAAAGTTTATCTTGAGGGAAATAAGATGGCAGTAAATACAGTTAATAATTTTAACTGTGAATGTGAATGAGATGAATTCTCCCATAAAATAAAAGTGGATAATAGAATAGATTAAAAGTCAGAATCCTATGCTATTTATGAGAAACACCTTTAATGAAGAAGGACACATACAGAGTAAAGGTAAAAAAGGCTGGAACAGAATCTATTATGCTTCAGGTAAAGTTAAATAAAAAAAGCAGGGGTAGTGATCCTGATCACAAATCAAGCAAAAGCAAAAATAAATCTAGTTTAAAAAGATTAAAAAAAAAGAAATTACATTTTGCTAAAAGGTACTCTAGATAGTGAAGCAATATCAATATATGCACGAAATAGTATAGCATCCAAATTCCTAGAGGGGAATTTAAGAGACCTGAAAGAAGAAATTGACAACAAATCTATACTAGTGCTGTACCTCAATCTTGCTCTTTCAGAACTAGATTAATTGAACCACAAAAAAGAAAAGAAAGAAATTAAGAAGGTAGAATTTTAGAAAAGTTAGCTATGGTAGACCTTTGGAGAAAACTGAATGGGTACAGAAAGGAATATGCTTTTTTTCTTAGAAGTACATAGAATCTATACAACAACTGACCATGTATTAGAGCAGATAAACCTCAAAATCAAATGCAGGAAGGCAGAAATCATAAATGCCTTTTTGAAGATCATGATGCAATAAAAATTGCAAAAAAAAAACATGATGCAAAAAATGCAATAAAATAAAGTGCTAGGGAAATAGACCAAAAATTAATTGGAAATCAAATAATCTAATTCTTTTTGTTAATTTTTTTTTTATTTACAAAACATATGCATGGATAATTTTCCCAACATTGACCCTTGCATAACCTTTTGTTCCACATTTTCCCCTCCTTTCACCTACCCCCCTCCCCTAAATTGCAGGTAATCCAATACATGTTAAATATGTTGAAATACATGTTAGATCCAATATATGTATACATATTTATACAATTATCTTGTTGCACAAAAAAATCAGATCAATAAGGAAGAAAAAAAAAACTGAGAAAGAAAACAAAATGCAAGCAAATAACAACAGAGAGAGTGAGAATATTATGTTGTGTTCCACACAACATTCTCTCTCTGTATGTAGATGACTCTCCTCATCAGTGCACAAGTGGAACTAGTTTGAATCACCTCAATGCTGTAGAGAGCCACATCCATCAAAATTGATCATCATATAATCTTGTTATTGCCATGTAAAATAATCTTCTTGATTCTGCTTGTTTCACTTAGCATCAGTTCATTCAGGTCTCTTCAAGCCTCTCTGAAATCATCTTGCTGGTCATTTCTTACAGAACAATAGTATTCCATAGCATTCATATACCTAATTTATTCAGCCATTTTCCAATTGATGGGCATCCTCAGTTTCTTGCCAATACAAAGAGAGCTGCCACAAACATTTTTACACATGTGCGACCCTTTCCCTCCTTTAGGATTTCTTTGGAATATAATCCCAGTAGAAATACTGATGAATCAAAGGGTAGGCACAGTTCTATAACTTTTTGAGCATAGTTCCAAATTGCTCTCCAGAATGGTTGGTTCCGTTCACAGTTCCACCAACAATATATATTTTCCTCTGTTTACTCTTCTATGGATCTCTTGAGTCCTGTGTTTGTATATTAAAATTTCTTTTTAATTCATTTTTTTTTTTCAACAGAAATGATTAAAAGTCTCTTACTTCATTGAAACTCCCATCTTCTCCCCTAAAAGATGATGCTTATCTCACTGGATAGTTAATTCTTGGTTGTAATCTTAGGTCCTTTGCCTTCCAGAATATGGTACTCCAGGTCTTCTGATCTTTTATTATAGAACCTTCCAGATTTTGGGTAATCCTGACTGTTGGTCTTTTATATTTCAATTGTTTTTGTCAGGCAGATTGCAGTATTTTTCCCTTAGAAATATAGTTTTGTAGTTTTGTGACAATGTTCCTCTGGGTTTTCTTTGTGGAATCTCTTTCCAGAAGTGAACAATCAGTTCTTTCAATGAATATTTCCCCCTCTTTTTTAAGAATACTGAGGCAGTTTCCCTTAATGATCTCATGTAGAATGCTGTCCAATGGGCAAAATTTTTCTCTTTTGGATTTCTTTTCCAGGTTGACAGCTTTGTCAATAAGGTATTTCACATTTTTCTTCTAATTTTTCATTATTTTTAGTTTACTTGATTGATTCTTAATGTCTCACAAAGTCATTAGCAATCATTTGCTCTCTTCTAGTTTTTAATATGTGTTTTTTTCAGTTATATTTTGTATCTCTTTTTCCATTTGGTTTATTCTACTGTTTAAGTAGTTGTTTTCTTAGGACAATTTTCCCCTTCCTTTTCCAAACAGTTGACTTTCTCTTGCATTCCTCTCATTTCTTTTTACATTTTTTCTTCTCTTATTTTCCTTTTGAAATCTTTTATGACCATTTCCAAAAAGCCTCTTTGGGCTTGAGACCAATTTATCTCACTCTTTGAGATTTCTTATGTGAAATTTCTGTCCTCTTCTGAATTTGTGTTCAGCTTGCCATATCACTATAGCAGCTCTTCGAGGTCAAGGTTCTTTTCTGTTTCTTGACCATTTTCTCTCCTTTTCTTTTGGTATTTTTTTTCCTTTTTAAGATTGAGCTCTGCTCCTGGAGTAAAAGTGGCTCTGTCCCAAGCTTTATGTGGAACACTGAAACTTGGCTTTGAACACAGGGGTCCCTTGTGTTTGCAGGAGCAGTTTTACCTGCTCTTTTCATGAAACAGCCTGGTTTCCCAGAGTTTGTCTTCTCAGCTGGAACTGAGGACTGCCCCACTGATGTACTCCTCTACTGAACCAAGACTCAGGATCTTAGTTGATGATTTGCTGTGATTAAGACCCTCTCACCAGCTTTCCCAGAGTCTGTCTGGCTTGAGCTAAACATCCTTTTCATCCCAGTGAAACTGACCTTTGTTGAAGTTTTTTCGATCTATGTTGAGCTGGGGAGTGGTTTTATTCCTTCAGAGTCTATTCAGAAGTTTGGTTTCATATGATTTTTGAAGGAAACTGGGAGAGTTCAAGCAGCTTCCTGACTTTACTCCACCATCTTAGCTCCACTTCCTGAATCTCTGAAATAGGATAATCTAGGGGCAACCATCAGTCCATGTTTTTGATCCTATGGATAATCTTCATAAAACATGGAATTCTAATAGTTGTCTGAAGTTGAACTGCTTTTGCCAAGAGGCATAATACTTGCTATTCCAAACAGAGCTCACAAGCTCTTCCATTTAAAGGTCTCATCCCAAAGGTTGCAAAAGCATTATGCTTGCATGATACCCAAAATATTACTATATCTCAAGACAATTCTGTGGCAAACGACCACACAATCCCTTACTCCCTGAGTCTTGCCTAATGCATAAGGCCAAGAGTATTTTTAGACAAGGGTATTCCCTCATGCAAATAAAGTTAATGTTTGATGTGTCTGCATATGTCTATATATGTGTGTGAGAGAAAAACAGAGAATTTTAAATTTATTTATTTTTATCATCGTTATATCAATATTAGGCTGTATTGCAGAATTCAGCCCAAAACTTAGACATGTAGATGCTTTTTTCACTGTGTATTTCCACACATTAATAGTATAATTTACATACTGAAAGAATGAAAGTGTGGTTCTTTTGAGGCCACTAAGGATTAATTTAATGATTTGGGTAGAGTTTAGATTGCCTCCTGAGAGAAGGAAAGGTTAAAAGGTACATTTTGCTAAATATTTAAACTCTTTAACCTTTTTAAAATAGATCCCAATGATTAAAAACATGAGCTACTTAACACAGCAGTTGTAGCTTGCTGGAAAAATGCATTACAGTTACACACACCTATATGCAAAACATATCCTCATAAATTCAGAGATATTGTATGTATATAACTTGTTTGTAGACAAACAACATTGTACACCTGCTACTGAGGCATTTCTAAACACACTTATTAAATGCCCTAAATCTTACACCATCAAATCCAATAGGATAGTCCTTAAATTTTGCAAAGTGACCAAAAAAATTATCT
This sequence comes from Sminthopsis crassicaudata, assembly GCF_048593235.1. NCBI lineage: Eukaryota > Metazoa > Chordata > Mammalia > Dasyuromorphia > Dasyuridae > Sminthopsis > Sminthopsis crassicaudata. The sequence continues at coordinate 424,355,781 of NC_133620.1, forward strand.
CTACTACCTCTCCATACACTTACCATAAAACAAAAGGTCAGATATAGTCATTATATATGGTCAGATATAGCATTACATACAGTCTCTTACTACTTGTTTGTATATGTTTTAAGTATATTGACTGCTTGTGGAGAAAAATAAGAAAGTAACTTCTTATTTTTAAATTTGTGTTCTGGGAAATCATGTAGCCATTGATTAATTGACATCTGGTATTCCCATCACAGACTGTCAAACAGAGGCAGCTCATGTGTGGAACGTTGCTGGCAGTGGTGGATACTAAATATAGTATCTGATCATTCCTTCTATCACATAAACCTCTTTCTACAATGAATGACTTGTTACAAGAAATTTGTCAAATGAAGAAGCAACTGAGTCATCTCCTGGATTATCTGAAGAGAGTTATTTGAGATCAATTCATGAAAAATTTTGGTGACAAATAAACATATACACATATGAAACAACCTTGTTAAATGTGCATTAATTATTTGACAAAAGTAAAAAGGTACATCTAATGATGAAAGTAAAGTAACAAAAGGACAAGATTTCAAGGGGAAAATACTCAAAAAATCTAGTTTGCATTAATTTTTTTTAAACTGGGATATGTTTCCTTTCAAGGAAAACTTTTTAGGGGGGACTTTTCTGCCCAAAATCCAAGATCATTCACAGTGAAGAATTGGGATCTTCCACTTTTGTGACCCAGATTACCTTATGTCCAGATAGCAATGAGCACCAAGGGCCTAGTAAGAGAAAATCCCAGTATACCTTTTGCTCTTCTCCCCCCACCCCAGCCCAGCTCCTATTTGCTCCATTCTGACAATGATAAGCATTCCTTTCTGGCTATATGCCGATAATCCTTCCTCTCCCATCAGCATCATTAATTTCTCTGCTCCTCTTTCATCCTCAGACTCAGTGCACTCTTGTAGTAGATTGGTGCATTAGCATTTTCCCTGGCATTACTCAACAAGATTGTTTAAATTTTATCATCTGCTCATATATGTTCCCCTCTGGGTTTCTGGGAATTACCATCTGACCTTCACCCCAAAGACTGCTAAAATTTGTCATTCTCTTTCATTCTCCACCCTCAAAATCATTAATCCATCACATATAAATTGAATCCTTTCACATGAAATATTTCATGTAATTAAATTGTGAGATCGTTGAGAGCTGGTACTATTTTGTTTTTCTCTTTATATCTGTCCTTTCCTGCATTAACTCTGTGAAATGGCCATTTGCAATTTGTGACTCTACTTCCTTTCTTCTCACTTTCTTCTTCACTCACTGTAATCTGACTTTTCACCTCATTGTTCTACTTAAATTACTCTTTTCAAAGTTACCAATATTCTCTAAATTTCCAAATATAATTGCTTTTTTCTCATTTCAAATCTATCTTGACCTCTCTGTAGCTTTGAACCTGTGTTCTCCTTGATATTCTTTTTTTAACTATTTCAAACTATATTCTCTCCTAGTTCATTTCATATTTATCTGATAGTTCTTACTTAGTTCCATTTTGGTGAATCTCTATCTCAAACATTCCTATTAATTATTTTTTAAGATTCTGTCATGGGCCCTCTTCTCTTCTTTTTCTGTAGAATTGTACTTAGTGATCTAATCTGTTCCCTTGAATCTATGCATATGATTCTCATATCTATTTTGTACATCATATTGGGCATTTCAATCTGGATATCCTATAAACATATTACATTGATCATGTCCAAAATTTTTTTTTTTTTTTTTTTTTTTTAATTTTTTTTATTATATATATATATATATATATATTTTATAATATTATCCCTTGTATTCATTTTTCCAAATTACCCCCCCTCCCTTATTCCCTCCCCCCGACGACAGGCAATACCATACATTTTACATGTGTTACAATATAGTCTAAGTAAAATACATGTGTGTGAATATCATTTTCTTGTTGCACAATAAACATTAGAATCCGAAGGTATATGCAACCTGGGCAGACAGATATTAGTGCTAACAATTTTACATTCCCCTCCCAGTGTTTCTTCTCTGGGTGTATCTACCTCTGTCCATCATTGATCAACTGGAAGTGAGTTGGATCTTCTTTATGTTGAAGATTTCCACTTCCATCAGAATACATCCTCATACAGTATCGTTGTTGAAGTATACAGTGATCTTCTGGTTCTGCTCATTTCACTCAGCATCAGTTGATTTAAGTCTCTCCAACCCTCTCTGTATTCCTCCTGCTGGTCATTTCTTACTGAGCAATAATATTCCATAACTTTCATATACCACAATTTACCCAACCATTCTCCAACTGATGGACATCCATTCATCTTCCAGTTTCTAGCTACAACAAAAAGAGCTGCCACAAACATTTTGGCACATATATGTCTCTTTCCGCTCTTTAGTATTTCTTTGGGATATAATCCCAGTAGTAGCGCTGCTGGGTCAAAGGGTATGCACAGTTTGATAACTTTTTGGGCATAATTCCAGATTGCTCTCCAGAATGGCTGGATTCTTTCACAACTCCACCAGCAATGCATTAGTGTCCCAATTTCCCCACATCCCCTCCAACATTTGTCATTATTTGTTCCTGTCATCTTAGCCAATCTGACAGGTGTGTAGTGGTATCTCAGAGTGGTCTTAATTTGCATTTCTCTGATCAGTAGTGATTTGGAACACTCTTTCATGTGAGTGGATATAGTTTCAATTTCTTCCTCTGAGAATTGTCTGTTCATATCCTTTGACCATTTATCAATTGGAGAATGGTTTGGTTTCTTATAAATTATGGTCAGTTCTCTATATATTTTGGAAATGAGACCTTTGTCAGAACCTTTGTTTTTAAAAATATTTTCCCAATTTGTTACTTCCCTTCTAATCTTGTTTGCATTAGTATTATTTGTACAGAAACTTTTTAGTTTGATGTAATCAAAATCTTCTATTTTGTGATCAATAATGATCTCTAGTTCTCCTCTGGTCATAAATTCCTTCCTCCTCCACAAGTCTGAGAGGTAGATTATCCTCTGTTCCTCTAATCTATTTATTATCTCCCTCTTTATGCCTAAATCATGGACCCATTTTGATCTTATCTTGGTATATGGTGTTAAGTGTGGATCCATATCTAATTTCTGCCATACTAATTTCCAGTTTTCCCAACAGTTTTTTCCGAATAATGAATTTTTATCCCTAATGTTGGAATCTTTGGGTTTGTCAAAGATTAGATTGCTATAGATGTACCCTTTTTTGTCCTTTGTATCTAATCTGTTCCACTGATCTACCGGTCTATTTCGTAGCCAATACCAAATGGTTTTGGTGACTGCTGCTATATAATATAGCTTTAGATCAGGTACACTTAGACCACCTTCCTCTGAGTTTTTTTTCATTAGTTCCCTTGCAATTCTTGACCTTTTATTCTTCCATATGAATTTTGTTGTTATTTTTTCTAGGTCATTAAAATAGTTTCTTGGGAGTCTGATTGGTATAGCACTAAATAAATAGATTAGTTTGGGGAGTATTGTCATCTTTATTATATTCGCTCGGCCTATCCAAGAGCACTGAATGTCTTTCCAATTATTTAAATCTGATTTTATTTTTGTGGCAAGTGTTTTGTAATTTTTCTCATATAATTCCTGACTTTTCTTTGGTAGATGGATTCCCAAATATTTTATACTATCAACATTTGTTTGGAATGGAATTTCTCTTTGTATCTCTTGCTGTTGCATTTTGTTAGTGATATATAAAAATGCCGAGGATTTATGTGGATTTATTTTGTATCCTGCCACTTTGCTGAAATTTTGAATTATTTCTAGTAGCTTTTTAGCAGAGTCTTTGGGGTTCTCTAAGTATACCATCATGTCATCTGCAAAAAGTGATAGTTTAATTTCCTCATTTCCTACTCTAATTCCTTGAATCTCTTTCTCGGCTCTTATTGCCGAGGCTAGCGTTTCTAGTACTATATTGAATAGTAATGGTGATAGTGGGCAACCTTGTTTCACTCCTGATCTTACTGGGAAAGGTTGCAGTTTATTTCTATTGCATATTATGCTTACTGACGGTCTTAAATATATACTCCTGATTATTCTAAGGAATAATCCGTTTATTCCTATACTCTCAAGAGTTTTTAGTAGGAATGGATGTTGGATTTTGTCAAATGCTTTTTCTGCATCTATTGAGATGATCATATGGTTCTTATTAATTTGATTATTAATATGGTCAATTATATTAATAGTTTTCCTAATATTAAACCAGCCCTGCATTCCTGGAATAAATCCTACTTGATCATAGTGTATTATCTTGGAGATGATTTTCTGAAGTCTTTTTGCTAATATCTTATTTAAGATTTTAGCATCAATATTCATTAAGGAGATTGGTCTATAATTTTCTTTCTCAGTTTTCGATCTACCAGGTTTAGGTATCAGTACCATGTCTGTGTCATAAAAGGAATTTGGTAGGACTCCTTCATCCCCTATTTTTTCAAATAATTTATATAACATTGGGGCTAATTGTTCTTTAAATGTTTGGTAGAATTCACATGTGAATCCATCTGGCCCTGGGGATTTTTTCCTGGGGAGTTGATTAATAGCTTGTTCTATTTCTTTTTCTGAAATGGGACTATTTAAGCAATTTATCTCCTCCTCTGTTAATCTAGGGAGCCTATATTTTTGGAGGAAGTCATCCATTTCACTTAAGTTATCAAATTTATTGGCATAAAGTTGGGCAAAGTAACTCCTTATTATTTCTCTAATTTCCTCTTCATTGGTGGAAAGATCCCCCTTTTCATTTGTAAGACTATCAATTTGATTTTCCTCTTTCTTTTTTTTGATCAAATTTACCAAAGGTTTATCTATTTTATTGGCTTTTTCATAAAACCAACTCTTGGTTTTATTTATTAATTCAATAGTTTTTTTACTTTCAATTTTATTGATTTCTCCTTTTAATTTTTGTATTTCGAGTTTAATTTTTGGTTGGGGGTTTATAATTTGGTCTTTTTCTAGCCTTTTAAGTTGTAAGCCCAATTCGTTAATCTTCTCTTTCTCAATTTTCTTCAAATAAGCCTCTAAAGATATAAAATTTCCCCTTATTACCGCTTTAGCTGCATCCCAAAGATTTTGATATGATGTCTCATCATTATCATTATCTTGGGTGAAATTGTTAATTGTTTCTATAATTTGCTCTTTCACCCAGTCATTCTTTAAGATGAGATTATTCAGTTTCCAATTACTTTTTGGTCTATTTACCCCTAACTTTTTACTGAATGTAGCTTTTATTGCATTGTGATCTGAGAAGAAGGCATTTATTATTTCTGCCTTCCTACATTTAATTTTGAGATCTTTATGTCCTAGTATATGGTCAATTTTTGTATAGGATCCATGAACTGCTGAGAAGAAAGTATATTCCTTCCTATTGCCATTCAGTTTTCTCCAAAGGTCTATCATACCTAGTTTTTCTAATGTTCTATTTACTTTTTTAATTTCTTTCTTGTTTGTTTTGTGGTTTGATTTGTCTAAATCTGAGAGTGCAAGGTTGAGATCTCCCACTATTATAGTTTTACTGTCTATTTCTTCTTGCAGTTCTCTTAACTTTTCCTTTAGAAAGTTAGATGCTATACCACTTGGTGCATATATGTTTAGTATTGATATGGCTTCATTATTTATGCTACCTTTCAGCAGGATATAGTTTCCTTCCTTATCTTTTTTAACGAGATCTACTTCTGCTTTTGCTTGATCTGAGATAAGGATAGCTACCCCTGCTTTTTTGGCTTTACCTGAAGCATAATAGGCTCTGTTCCAACCTTTTACCTTTACTCTGTATGTATCTCCCTGCTTTAAGTGTGTTTCCTGTAGGCAACATATTGTAGGGTTCTGCTTTTTGATCCAATCTACTATCCGTCTCCGTTTGATGGGATCGTTCATCCCATTTACATTTACAGTTAAAATTACTAATTCTGTATTTCCTGCCATCGTATTATCCCCAGATTATGCTTTTTTCCCTTGACCCCCCTGATCCCCCTCCCCGATATTTAATTTACAGACCCCCCTTGTGACGCGCAACCCTCCCTCTTTTTTTTTTTTTTAGGATCCCTCCCCCCTCCCTCCAAGTCCCTTCACTTATTCCCCTTTTCCTTTTCCCTTTTCCTCTCCCCCCTTTTAATGAGGTGAGAGAAAATTCTCTGAAAAACAAATATGTTAATTATTTACTCTTTGAGCCTCTTCTGATGAGAGTAAGATTCACACAATGATTCTCCCCCTCACTAAGTTCCCTCAGATATGGTGTATTTTCTATGTCTCTTCCTGGGATGTAGTTTCCCTCTTTTTATCACTCCTTCCCCTTTTTCTGAACCGACCTCCTTCCCTTTACTACACCCCCCTTTTTTTCTTTTATATCAGTAAAATCAAATTATCCTTGAGTATTTTTTATATACCCACAACAGAGTTACAGTTCTCAAGGGTTCTGTGTACCTTTTTCTGTTTCTCTTCAGTCTTGTGGATGTAGATCAAATTTTTTGTTTAAGTCTGGTTTTTTTCTTAGAAACATATAGAATTCCTCTGTTTCATTGAATGACCATCTTCTTCCGTGGAAAAAGATGCTAAACTTAGCTGGGTAGTTCATTCTTGGTTGCAGTCCTTGATCTTTTGCCTTACGGAATATCAGGTTCCAGGCCCTTCTATCTTTTAATGTGGAGGCAGCCAGATCTTGGGTGACCCTTATTGTGGCACCTTGGTATTTAAATTGTTTTTTTCTAGCTGCTTGCAGGATTTTCTCCTTTGTGTGGTAATTCTGCAGCTTAGCCACAATATTCCGTGGTGTTCTTTTTTTAGGGTCTATTTCAGAAGGAGTTCGATGAATTCTTTCCACATCTACTTTCCCTTCTGTTTCTATTATCTCTGGACAGTTCTCTTTGATAATTTCCTGTAAAATAGAATCTAGGCTCTTTTTTTGGTCATAGTTTTCTGGAAGTCCAATAATCCGCAGATTATCTCTCCTAGATCTATTTTCCAGGTCTATAGATTTTCCCAGTAAGTATTTGACGTTGTTCTCCAGCTTCTCATTTTTTTTGTTTTGTTTGACTGATTCTTGGGTTCTCTGTGAATCATTCATTTCTATTTGTTCCATCCTGACTTTTAAGGAGTTATTTTCTTCTTTCACAGTTTTTAGTTCTTTTTGTAAATGCCCAATTTCGTTTTTAAATGAATTATTTTGCTCTATTGAATTTTTTTCCATTTCCCTAATTTTTTTTTTATGAGAATTATTTTCTTTTTCCAATTCAGAAATTCTATTTTCTTGAGACTTTTTTATCTTTTCCAATTCAGAAATCCTACTTTCCTGTGTTTTTTTAACCTTTTCTAATTCACTAATTTTGTTTCCCTGCATCTCCTGTGAATTCTTTATTTTTTCCAACTCCAATTTCAGGACGTTGTTATTTTCTATCATAACTTCCCTTTCCTTGCCCCATTTTTCTTCAATCTCCCTCAATTTCTTAAGAGCTTCTTCTAGGAGAGAGTTATGTGATGGGGGGCAGGAATCGTTCCCCTTTAGGTTGTTATCTTCTGAATCTTTGCTGTTAACTTCCTCGGGGTTGGATACCCGCTCTTTCTCTGTATAGAAGGAATCTATAGTTTTTCTAGCTTTTTTGCTCATACTTAAAAAATGTTTTGGGGTCTGTCCCTGGGGTAGGAAATTATTTACTTCTTTACCAGCTTCCTCCCAGACCGGATGGATGCAGCGGCCCCTGCGCCCGCGCTAAGAGAGAGCTCTGGGAGAGAGTTCCCCACCCCCTCCCTGGAAGTGCCTCAGAGGTGATTAGCACTGCTGTGCTTTGAGGGCGTAGAATAGTGAAGACAGCAAGAAGCTCAGCCTATGTGTCCGGGTGGGGAGTGGACGTCTGCAGCAGGTGACGTGAGAAGCCCCTGCGCTCAAACTGGAAGTGTCTGCCAGAAACCGCGGTCCCTAGTTCAAAGGTTCCGCTTCTCTGGGACTTCCTGGAGCTGAGTTCCACTCCCTCCAGCTAAGCTAGGCAGGGTGTGTTGCCTTGGGCCGTATCCACCCACTTGTCAGTCTCTTAACTATTCTCAGGAGGTAGCTGAGGCCACACCCCCTGGTGCCGAGTCTGCCCCAGGGTGGGGGGGGGGGGAATCTAATCTGAGTTTTAAAATATTTTGGCTTTCTCTTCTGAACTGCTAAATAATTAGCAGAGAAGAGCTAACAGCCTGTGCCAGATTCCTTTACCTCAGTGGCTTCTCTGATCCCAGAGCCCCTCCCAGCGCAATGGGCGCAGTGTGCCCCTACCCCACCGTCTGTGCTGGTCTTTCTTATTCCTCCCCTGAGAACTGACCTTTCCTGTTGAAACTCCAGATTCTCTTCAGCTGGTAAGTCGTGCTTCCAGTCCTTGTGGTATCTATCAGTCCTGAGCTAATTTTGAGACTTAATTTATCTAATTGGTTGTGAGGGAGTGAGGACATTCACTGAGTCGTGTGTTTCTTCTCCGCCATCTTGGCTCCGCCCCGATCATGTCCAAAATTAAACTCAATATTGTTCCCTCTAAATCCTCATTTTTTTTTTCTAATTTTTAGAGTCCCATCATCTTCCCAGTCAGTCATTTAGAGATAATAAATATGCCTACTACACTGAAGGTTTATAGAGTCATTGTGCTAACTTCATGGTCATAGGTCACTAAAACCCAAACAATATACCAGAAGTATACCAGGAAACTGAATTGCTTCTATTTGAATTGTCTTAGGAATATTCTGAAGTTTACCTGTCAAGACAAGGTACCAGAAACTGAGATCCTGTCTTAAGCTGAATTGCAAAGCATTCAAACTCTTCTATAGCGAGTACAACTTTAATGGGTTGGCCATATTTTTCAAATGCCAAAAGTATATTTGCCTAAAAAAAACTATTTTGCAGAGATTACATACAATGCAAGCTCTAACATGGAGTTTAGAAGAAGCGATACAAGGACACTCCCAAGATTTCTCTGAAGTATTTTAGGATTTATTGTGAGACATGGGAGACATCCCATGTTGTGCCCACATCAAAGCAGGCACCATATTCCACAAGCAAAGCAGAATTTCAGCAGTCCAAAAGAAATTTAAAATGGGCAAATTAAGAAATATTACCATTTTAAATGTTCATATCAACTATTTGTGCCTAATCTGTAGCAGAACCTTACAAGCATGATTTCATGAGCCATAGTTGGACATATTGTTCGTGATTACAACACAGTGAATTCATTTTGTCTCTCTTTGAGAATGAAGGACAATAATATACCAAACATTTTTTTAAAATATGTGAATGGAAGTATAACCAAGCACTGATTACCCCAGTAAGCATCTTCTCTTCTCATTCTCTCTATCCCTCTTCATGTAATCTGTTTCCTAATATTGTCATCTCTAACTTCATAATATTTCTTTTAATCACATACTTTTCTCTTACAATACTGCGACCAACCTAGTACAGGCCTTCACCTTTGGACTAATGCAAAAAGCTAATGGATGATCTCTTTACCTCCTTTTCTCACTCTAGTAAGTTTCACATTCAGTTGTCAGAATGATCTTCCAAAAGCCCAGTTTTCTCCATGTCACCCTTTCTCATTCAATAAAACCACAGATTCCTTATTATCCTCAGGATCTGATAGAGAATCATCTGATTGGTGTTTAAAAGTCCTTCAAGAACTGATTTTTTTTCTAAATTTTTCAATTTTCTTATTCTACTTTTTGTTCTAGTGACATCAGCCTTTTATCTATTACTCAATCAAGACATCCCTGCTAAATCAAAGCATTTTCATTGCTTGTGCCTTATGCCTGGTACTCTCTGTCTCCTCATCTTTGCATCCTAAATATCCCAATTTCCTTCAAGTATCAGAAAAAAAAATCTGCATTCTATAAAAAAGTTTAAATTAAACTTATTATAATAGCAATAAAAGTGCCCTTGTTGTCTGTGTTTCTTTCTGCTCTCTTCTAGTTTTTAAATGATTAACTGATACTTTTAAAAATTATGCTATTTTATTATTTTAATATTTTAAAATAAAATATTTTAATATTAATTATATTATATTTTAAAATATTAATATAACCAAGGGTCTTCAATAAATGTTCATATCACAGGAACTTAAAGATTTTCACTATCCTGTTTGCCCAATTTTCTTGCTTATCAAACTCCTTAAACTATGGCATCTATAACTAAACATTGCATTCCAGATAAAATTTGATTGGGGGTGGTATTGAGAGGCTATCCTCTATTTATTCCTGGAAACTATACTTCTGTTAATACAGCTCAAGACTGTTTAGCTTTTTGAATGTCATATTAAATTCCCTGGAAAATAATAATATATAAATTAGAAGTTGTAATTTAGAGTTAATTAAGATATTGGTAATTAAATATTAATATTCTTCCCCTATACAACTATTGTCTAAATAGTTGTCCAGATATAATGATGATTGTCCATTTATCAAATTATCCATTATTCAACTATAATGATATTTGTTGTTTTAAACCAAAATTTTAATGCAGTAGATATTCTCTCATTCTCAGAATTCTCAAGTAACATGGAATGCAAAATTTTCAAAACAAAAATTAATAATAATAATATCAAAACAAAATTTGTTCCATATCATCTTCATTCTATATACTACCAGAGATATACGAAAAAAGATTTCAATGAGGCTGTGAAAGGTAATTTCAGATCCCAATGCTTTTTTTCAATTAGAAAAGGCAGTCATTTTATTCACTTGTGTAGTATCAAATACATAAATGCATAGTATCAAATACAAAAATGGCAAGACAGTGATTTTTCACAGAAATGTTTCTATCTGAATTCTACCAAAATTTTAAAAAGTTGGAAATAACAATTATAATAGTTCTCTTTTATTGTCTCCAAAATTGCAAGATGTTTTCAAACTTATATTTTATTTCATCCTCTTAATGACCTTGTAAGATAAAAATATAGTGTAATTACTATTAGATATGATAAACTTTTCCTGATCCCCTCTTGCTTTAGTAATCTCTTCTTGATCAAATTGTCTTTTCTAACTTCACCATATGAATTAAATATGGATATTGTCTCTCCACCTTCCAACTAGAAAATGAAACTCAAGGAAAACACGGCATCAATTTCTATACCAATTTCTATACTTTGGCCTTATATGCACATGTTCACATATATATATAGCGCACACACACACACACATACACACACACACTCGTGTGTGTGTGTATGTGTGTGTGTGTGTATATTTCATTTAATCTAGTCTTGTGATTTTACATGTTAAAATTTTCACAGTGCAGAAATTTTCTTCACCAATGCAATATTGCAGCTATTTTAGTTCTAAATTAAAAAAACACTAAATTTAAATATTTAATTTTTTAATCTTTTCCTCTGATATGGCAAAGTTATTACTTTATTGAGTTCATACAGCTAGTATTCTTCAGAAAAAAAAAAAAGGACTAGATCTCAAGTCTTTCTAACTTGCTCTTTATCTTCCATGCAGGTCTACGTACATGAAAAATGCTTAAGTATTTCTTGGAAATAATGGATCTATATTTTACTCATTAGGAAATTGAAATTCTAGCAAGTGAAGGGACTTGAACAATGTCACATAATAGTAGATAGAGCAAAAGGGATTTCAATTCAAGTCTTCTGATTTATTTTCCATCTTCATTACCCTTGCCCCCTAACATTACTACTAAAAATATTGTACAAAATACCCACATTATTGAGATGTAGAAAATGTTTGAGAGACATTGTTTCTGGCCATCTAATCATTTTATTAATTATCCTAGTTGATAATTAATAAAAGAGTAAATGGCACCCTTGAATAACAAAATTACCTCATGGACCCATTCAACATATTTGCTCTTGAAATAATGGGTATTCCTAATGGTGCAAATCAACTCTTGTTAGTTAAAGATAAGGAGAGAATTGATATTATAATGAGAGAACTAAATTAATGAGCTCTTGACAGGACTTTGATCACTAGTCTTTCCATACCATGCCTAGACTCAACATTTAGATGAAGGATCTACTCCTTATCCAAGCCTGAGTAGAAAACAATGGATTTCCTCACTTGAGTGGGATCTGAACAATATTAAGGAGAAAGTTGATTCAACCTCATTTTCAGCAATGTCCTACAAATGCTGGTTTGACCTATTACAAAATGGGAAAATATAAAGGGAAAAACCTTCACAATAATTGGTTATTTAATAATCATTTCTCTCATTACTATGAACCATTTTAGTAAAGGTTAGCCTGGTCAGGTACTGAAGAAATGAAACACAAACCTTTAAATTGGAATAAGGAATTGTTAAAAAAATAATAATAATAATAATAATAATAATAATAAGTAAAAAGTAAATTGGAGGCTACCAAGTGAAAAGATGGGAAGGGAATGAAGTCATGTTTACAGAGTAAATGACCCTGAACAGTAAAATATATTTCAAGGTAATTGGGCACTGAAAGACAAGGAACACATAAAAAGGCGCATGGGAATGTTTTCAAGATGAACTTTTAATACTTTACAAGTTTGCTTAGACTGATCTTAATGAAGATGCTCAATATGTCAGATAATCTCTTATTTTTTACAGCTGCTTTTCCAAAACTGGAAAAGTTCCAGATGACATCTTGAGGTTATTGGGGAAAAAAATTTATTATGATAAGACTTTGCCCCTTCAACCAAGCATGATAAAGTATAATTCATGCTTATTTCAGGTTTTAGAGGTTTCATTGCTTCTGCATATAGATGCTGAGACAGAGAGATTTTAAGAGACTGCCATGGATTTTTACCCCAAAACAGTAACAGGTTATTTACATCCTGGCCTTGATTCTCAGAACTACACTTGCTCTAGAAAGTGATTAAGTCACAAACTAAGCTAGTCTGACAAGTGAGTCTTTTTTTTTTTTTCATTTCTTCATTTGGAACAATTGTAACATGAAACTAGGCCTTCTCTGTGTGAAATAAAACTTTCAGTTGAACTCCACGTCCCTCATCCTGAAAATGTTCAAAATGTCTGCATTTGATATTTTAAAATCCTTCCACTTTATTACAAATTTTTATACTGTCGATTTTCAATTATTCACACGCTGAATTCTTGAGATTATCTAAGTCTTTGGCTGTTCCTCTTCCATGATATTTCAGGAATTCATTCCACTGTTAATTAGCCCTCTAGTCAGAAAGCAGGGATAGAAAGAAAGAGAATGTAAAACCTAAATCAATCAATGTTTTCACTTGATTATGACACCAATAACAGATTTTATTGGAAACAAAGTTAACAAGGATAGTGAAAATCAGATTATTATAAATTATTTATGAATTATTTTCATTTTAAAATGTTTTAAAATTGTATTAATTTTGTTAAATAGTTCCCAATTTTATGTAATGCTTAAAAATACATTTAAAATTAAAAAAATCTTAATTTTTAAATTTAGGCTTGCACATGCTTTTCCCCCTTTCTGTTCCTCCCTCCTCCTGCATTGAGAAGGCAAAAGAAGATATCAATTACACATATGAAATCATGGGAAAATATTTCATATTATTCATATTGCAAAAGAAAGCACAAGCTAAAAATAAAAAATATTTAAGTGTGCTTCATTGAAACTATTTTCACTCATATGAAAGAGTGTACCAAACCACTATTGATCAGAGAAATGCAAATTAAGACAACTCTGAGATACCACTATACACCTGTCAGATTGGCTAAGATGACAGGAAAAATAATGATGAATGTTGGAGGGGATGCAAGAAAACTGGGATATTGATGCTTTGCTGGAGGAATTGTGAACAAATCCAACCATTCTAGAGAGCAATCTGGAATTATGCCCCAAAAGTTATCAAACTGTGCATTAGCTCTTCTCTATGTTGAAGATATCCACTTCCATCAGAATACATCCTCATACAGTATCATTGTTGAAGTGTATAATGATCTCCTAGTTCTGCTTGTTTCACTCAGCATCAGTTGATGTAAGTCTCTCATGGATAATTTTTCAATACTGACTCTTGCAAAACCTTCTGTTCTAAATTTTCCCCTCCTTCCCCCAACTCCCTCCCCTAGATAGCAAGTATTCCAACATATGTTAAAATATATGTTAAATCCAATATATGTATACATATCCATATAATTATCTTGCTGCACAAGAAAAATTGGATCTAGAAAGAAAGAAAAATCTGAAAAGGAAAACAAAAATGCAAGCAAACACCAACAGAAAGAGTGAAAATGCTAGGTTGTGGTCCACACTCAGTTCCCACAGTCCCCTCCCTGGGTGTAGATGGTTCTCTTTACTGCTGAACAATTGGAACTGGTCTGAATCAATGCATTGTTGAAGAGAGTAATGTCCATCAGAATTGCTCATCATATAGTTTTCTTGTTGCCATGTACAATGATCTCCTGGTTCTGCTCATTTCACTTAGCATTAGTTCATGTAAGTCTCTCCAGGCCTCTCTGAAATTTTCCTGTTGGTCATTTCTTATAGAACAATAATATTCCATAACATTCATATACCATAATTTATTCAACCATTCTCCAATTGATGGACATCCATTCAGTTTCCAGTTTCCAGCCACTATGAAAAAGGCTGCCACAAACATTTTAGCACATGTGTGTCCCTTTCCATCCTTTAAGATCTCTTTGGGATATAAGCCCAGTAGTAACACTGCTGGGCCAAAGGATATGCACAATTTGATAACTTTTTGAACATAGTTACAAATTTCTCTCCAGAATGATTGGATTCATTCAGTTCCACCAACAATGTATCAGTGTCCCAGTTTTCCCACATCCCCTCCAACATTCATCATTATCTTTTCTTATCATCTTAGCCAATCTGAGTGAATCTCATTTTTTAAGCTTTTCTAAGAATCCTTTCTCTTGTTATGTCCAATTTACCTTTTTGGGTTTTTTTTTTGGTTTTGTTTGTTTGTTTGTTTGTTTGTTTGCAATTATCCTTGTAACTATGTTGACTTCATTTTCCTCTTTTGAGTTTTTGTCTCAGTCTTCTCTGTCACCACAATAGCTTTTTTATAGTCAAATTCTTTTTTTGTTATTGTTATTTGCTAATTTTCGAACTATATATTTGGAATGTTATTATAATATTGTGCTTTCTATGTTTTGTTTTCCATGGGTTGGAAGTGAAATTGCTCCTCTGGAGTTTCTCTTGAACAAAAATGCTCCCCTATGCCTTTGAACTATGATTCAGAAGTGGATATAGGCAATGAAGAAGACATGTGATTCTGAATCCCTTACAATCACATTGCTCTCCTGTAATTTCTGACAACTCCTTTTACCACCATCATTGAGTACCATCATTTTCATTCACTTCAATGGACTTCAAGCCAGCCTGTTCCTTGTCATGGATCTCTAACTACCTAAAATTTTATTGGTCTAGAATGTCTTAGTCTAGCCTTTTTGTTAGCTTTGCCATTACAAAATTTGATTTGTAGAATTGTTTTTTTAAGTTTTTGATCAGGGAAATGTTAGAATAATTCATCTGAACATTTTTCTACTTGATAATCTTGTCTCTGTCCACAGAATTGTTTTCTATAAAGTTTGTCAGTCCACTCTCAACCTATAGCAAAATAAGGTCAAAATGGGTACATGGTTTGGGCATAAGGGGTGATATCACAAATAAATTAGGAGACCAAGGGATAATTTACCTATCAGATCTTTGGAGAAGGGAGGAATTTATGACCAAATAAGAACCAAAGAACATTATGACAGGCAAAATAGATAATTTTAATTAAATTAAATTAAAAAGTTTTTTGCATAAACAAAACCAACAGAAACAAGATTAAAATGGACATACAAAGTTTGGCAAAATCTATATAGCCTTTGTTTCTGATAAAAGTCCCATTTCTAAAATGTATAAAAAACTGTGTCAAATTTATAAGAACGCAAATCATTTCCCAATTGATAAATGACCAAAGGAAATGGACAATTTTCAGATAATGAAATTAAAGCCATTTATAATTATATGAAAAAATGCTGTAAATCACTATTGATTAGGAAAATACAAGTTAACACAACTCTGAGAAATCACTGCACATCTCTCAGATTGACTAAGATGACAGGAAAAGATCATGATCAATATTGGAGGGGATGTGGGAAAACTGGGATACTAAAGCATTGTTGATGGAGTTGTGAAATGATGCAACCATTCTGGAAAGCACTTTGTAATTATGCCCAAAGAACTATAAAGCTGAGTACACTTTTTGACTCAGAAGTACCATTACTGGATCTACATCCCAAGGAAATCTTAAAGGATTTAAAGAACATAAAAGCATTTATAGCAGATCTTTTTGTGGTAGCAAAGAATTAAAAAATGAGTAGATGCCCATTATTTGGGGAGTGATTGAACAAGTTGTGATATATGAAGATAATGTAAATTATTGTTCTATAAAAATGATGAACAAGCTGATTTTAAAAAGGCCTGGAAAGATCTCCATGAATTGCTGCTAAGTTAAATAAGAAGATTTTTACACAATACATGTACAAATGTGTGATGATCAACTATGAAAGGTTTTGTTTTCCTCAGTGTTTCACTGATCCAAAGCAATTCCAAAAGAATTTGGACAGAAAATGCCATCTGCATCCAGAAAAAGAAGGACAGAGACTGAATGAAAAATTAACACATATTATGTTTACTTTTTTTCCATTTTTTTTCCTTTCTTATGCTTTTCCCCCCCTTTTTCTCTCAACATGATTCACAAAATAATGTGTATTAAAACAAATACATTTACTAGAAAAAATAAAACAAAACAAACAAAACCTAAAAGGACAGAGCTTCCAGAAAGATTTTGTGGTGAAATGTCAAATTCTTCAGTGAGACTGAGAAGAATGAGGATTATAAAAGACTACTAGATTTAGCAAAAAAGGAGATTATTGATCTCCTTTATGAGAGCAAGTTCACTTTAATTGAGAAGAAAACTGAATTTAAGGAACTGATAAGTATGTGGAAGAAAAGAAAATGGATTTGATCAACATAGACAATTTTTTTTTTATTTTTAGAGGTTTAACTGCAAAAGCATACAACTATGCTTGATTTGGGGGGAGGGGTAGGACAAAAATACACCAAGGGATTAATCCTTGATCTTAAGCTTAAATTGTGTCAGGGGATATGGTAGATAAACAGATAAAAGTAGATTAAAATGCAGAATAAGAATGAGGTAATTTTGAAGTGATGCACTTGAAATTCAGAAACCAGGAAAAAGCAATATCTAGGAAGAAATTTTACCACCAGCTCTCTCTTAACTAAATTAACTAATCTACCTGCATGTCTCATAAACATTATAAAATGCCAAAGTGATATCCCAAGCTACTAATGTCTCCTTCCTAAATTATTTTGTACTTATTTTGCACTAGACACATATATAATAGAAGTCTATCTCCTCTCCCAATATCACAAATTTTGGAGATAGTATCACTATTCTTTCAATTACTCAAAAAAAAAAAAAAAAAAAGTCTGGGCCATTTTTGCTTTTTTCTTTTCCCTCAATACTCCCCTCCCCCCCATAATTTTAGTCACTTACCAAGTTTGGTTGTACTTTTTTCATATTTCTCACTTTTCCTGCTCTTCCTTTTGTCCACTCATAAGTCTATTATTCTATGCAGATTTCTTGCCTTTACTATTTCATGTTTTCTTTTGCATTTTTTAGTACATAGTATTTTTTTTCCAATTACATGCAAAGATAGTTTTTAGCATTCATTTCTGTAAGATTTCAAATTTCTATTTTTTCTCCCTTCTTCCCAAGATAGCAAACAATTTGATATAGGTTATATAAGTGCTATCATGTAAACATATTTCCAAATTGCCTGTATTATTTCAATATACCCCCATAAATATTCTTTCATGACATCTTTTCCTTCTCTGATCCTTTTTCCATAGTATCCAAATTTATATATTCCTAAAACAATGGTCTGACAATATCATTCAAGAATCAAGAATTACTACTATTTTTCCCTTACATATTATTACATCCCCTTACCTAGATATAGATAAATGTGTGCATGTATGTATATAAATACACATACTTATATGAATTCACAAATGTATGTATATATATATATATATGTATTTATATACTCATTTGAGTATGTATAAACACTTGAAAATATAAGAATACATGAATGTTTGTGTACATTTATAAGAATTAATATACATGATGTATACACACACTGGAAAACAGTGCTTTGTTTGCTTTGTAAATTTTCCCTAAACTAAGCAATGATCTTCAGACCGGTTAATTTTTTTTTTTCCTGGATATTGACTAAATTATCAATGCCCTTCCTAAAATGTGGGCCTTGAAATTATCCTGTGGTGTTGAGAACCTGTGAACTTTGCTAGAGTTTTCCTTCTAGACATAAGAATCTTATGTACAAGACCAATCTTGTCACTAATCAAAAACTGTCCATAGCTTCCTATTATCTCATTAAACTGGTAATGATATTTAAAAATTTTTAAAAATCTAGGAACTTTAAAAAAAATCTTTGTAACCCTTTCTCACATGATTCCCATACACAAACCTTACTCTACCACAAAACTAGATGAATAAGCATTTTTAAAATGGTAACTATGCTTTCAATTTAATTCATGCTTGTTAGGTTCTTACTAAGCGCTAATGAGATAATGAGATATTAGGTTCTTACTAAGTGCTAAGTCAGTACTTAACAATTCTCTCATTCCAGCCTTTGGGAGGAGTTTTACCCCTTGGAACCTCTGGGGAGGAGCTTGCATGTTTAAGAGGGGCAAGTTCATTGGTTGAAGTAGTTTTTCCCAGAAGTCCCTGAGTTATTCCACGCCCATTCTCCGGGAAGATAAAAGAGGATGGCAATTGAGAAACTGGGAGTCTTGTCTGGGCCAGACTTGAGGCAGCTCTCTAGAAGAAGAAGTCTCTCCTCTAGACCAGAGAGTGATTGACAGTCTCTGGAGATGACAGAACTTTGCTAAGGCCTGGAGGGAGAGAAAGAGTATCCACTCTAGGTCAGAGTTGGAGCGGCTCTAGGCAGTTTCTGGAGACAACAGCACATTACACGTGCTAATTAAATTAAATTACACAAATACTTGTGTAAAATATGTTGTACAGTGTATTAAAAGAAATCTGTATGGGGTGGAGCCAAGATGATGGAGAGTACACAAGTCTTTATCTGAGCTCCTCCCAGCTCAACAATAGACCTAGCCTCAGAATTGGTTTTGGAATGACAGAAATCACAAATATTTGGAGTGTAACAAATTTCCAGCAGAAGATATTTTGGAAGAACTTCAGAAAATGTTCGTATCAATCAAACATGGGGGAGATGGCTGACCACAGGCACAGCACAGGGAGGCAGGACATATGTAGAGTCTGCATTCCAGGCAATCTACTAAGAGGCTCTTACTCAAAACACAACATTGTTGTCTATTCTATCCTGATTAAAAGCCAGTGGATCAGCAGAGTGCCTATGAGGCATCCAACATAAATACAATGTTTCAGGTGAATTTAATTTATTTCTTATTAAAAGAAAAGAGCTAAACAGAAAATTTGATCTCCAAATACAGAACTCAATAGAACCATAAAAAGGTAAAAAGGAAAGAACTCTTGAGAACTATATATCTCTGTTATGGATATACTTAGAGAACATAGGTATAATTTGATTTTATTGTGATCATAAGAAAAAGAAACTAGAGGTGTTAAGAGGATTGTATCAGAAAAAGAGGAAAATGGAGGTAAAATGAAATGTTATATCTCATGAAGAGGCAAAAATAGCTATTATAATTGAGGGGGAAAAGGGAGGGGGATGAACACTGTGAATTTTAATCTCATCAGATCTGGCTCAAAAAAGAGAATATCAGACATATTTAGATTCAAAGAGAAAGTTGTCTCACCCTGGAGGGAAATAGGAGTGGAAAAGGGCAAAAGAAAAGGGAAAGCTAAAGCAAGGAAAAACAGAAGAAGTAGGGGAAAGGTATAACAAAGGGAGAAGGACTGGAAAAGGGGAGGTGGTGGTCAGAACCAAAATACTGGGGAGGAAGGGAAGTGAGAAAGGAAAGAGAAAATTAAAACCTGGGAAAAATAAAATGACAGGAAATACAGAATTATTTTAAATGTGAATGTTAATGGGATGAACTCTCCCATAACAGAAATAGATAGCAGGTTAGATTAAAAGCCAGAATCCTACAATATGTTGCTTTTAAATATTTTGCATTTAAAGTAGTTATACATTCAGATAAAGATAAAAGGCTAGACTAGAATCCATTTGCTTCAACTGAAGTTAAAAAAAAAAAAAAAAAGGCAGGTGTAATGACCCTGATCTCAGATCAAGCAAAAGCAAAAATTGATCTAATTAAAAGAGATAAGGAAGCAAACTACATCTTGCTAAGGGGTGCCATAGATAATGAAGAAATATCAATACTAAACATATTTGCACAAAATGGTATAGCATATAAATTCCTAGAGGAGATGTTAAGAAAGCTGCAAGAATAATTAGACAGCAAAAGTATACTAGTTATACTAGTGGTGGATCTCAACTTTGCTCTCTCAGAATTAGATAAACCAAACCAATAAATAAATAAGAAAAATGTTAAGGAGGTAAATAAAATTCTATAAAAGTTATGGAGAACAATTTGGAGAAAATTTAATGGAAACAGAAAGGAATATGCATTTTTTCCAGTAGTATATGGAATCTGAACAAAAATTGACCATATATTAGGGCACAAAAACCTGAAAATCAAATGCAGAAAGGAAGAAATATTAAGTGCATTTTTTCAGATCATGATGCAATAAAAATTACATTCAATAAAAGGCTAAGGAGACATAGACAAAAATTAATTGGAAACTAAATAATCTGATCCTAAAAAATGAGTGGGTGAAACAATAAATCACAGGCAAAATCAATAATTTCATCGAAGAAAATGACAAAATGAGGCAACATACAAAAATATATGGGGTGCAGCTAAAACTGTTCTTAGGGCAAGTTTTATATCTCTGGAGGCTTACTTATATAAAATAGAAAAAGAGAAGATCAATGAATTGGATATGTAACTTAAAAAGCTAGAAAAATTTAAAAAACTCAATTAAATGCCACATTTGACATTTTGAAAATAAAAGTGGAGATTAATAAAATTGAAAATAAGAAAACTACTGAATTAATAAACAAATTTTTTGGTTGGTTTTATAAAAAAAATAGATAAAATTTTAGTTAATTTTATTTAAAAAAGAAGAAAATCAAATTGTTAGTATCAAATATGAAAAAGGACAACTTTCCACCAATGAAGAGAAAATTGGAGCAATACCTAATGGTGTTTCAATGAAAATTGCCAGCTATATGGCAATAAATCTGATAACCTAAGTGAATTAGAGGAATACAAAAATATAAATTTCCCAGATTAACAGTAGAGGAAATAAATTGCTTAGATAATCCCATTTTAGAAAGTGAAATTGAACAAGCTATTCATCAACTCCCTAAGAAAAAATCTTGAGGGCCAGATGGAGTTACATGTGAATTTTACCAAACATTTAGAGAACAATTAATTCTAATACTATGCAAAATATTGGAAAAAATAGAGAAAAAAGGAGTCCCACCAAATTCCTTTTATAACAAAATATGATGCTGATACCTAAACCATGTAAAACAATTTCTTCAATGAATATTGATGCAAAAATCTTAAATTAAATATTAACAAAGAGATTAGCACAAGTTATCGCCAGGATAATACCACATAGAATTTATACCAGGAATACCGGGCTGGTTCAATATAAGGAAAACTATTAGCATAACTGTATATATCAAAAACCAAAACTAATAAAATTTTATTTATTTATAATGTTTATTATTAATAAAATAATAAAAATCATATGATGGTATCAACAGATACAGAAAATGCATTTGACAAAATCCAATACCCATGCCTTATTAAAAACACTAAAGATTATAGGAATAAATGGATTTATCCTTAAAATAATCAATAATATCTATTTAAAACCACCAACAAGCATCATATGTAATGAGCACAAATTAGATCCATTCTTAATAAGATCAGGAGTAAAACAAGGTTGCCCACTCTCACCATTACTATTCAATATTGTATTAGAAATATGAGCTTTGGCAATAAGAGAAGAAAAAATAAATTAAATGAATTATAATAGGTAATGAGGAAACCAAATTATCACTCTTTGCAAATGATATGGTCACATAGTTAGAGAATCCTAGAGAATCAACTAAAAAACTACTTAGAAACAATTCACAACTTAAGAAAAGTTGCAGGTTACAAAATAAATCCACATAACTTATCAGCATTTTATATGTTACAAAGTTCAGAAGCAAGGAATAAAAAAGAAATTCCATTCAAAATAATTGTCAATAGTATAAAATATTTGGGGATCTATTTGCCAAGTAAAAGCCAGGAACTATATGAACACAACTGCAAAACACTTTCCACACAAATAAAGTGAGATCTTATCAGTTGGATAAATAACAAGTGCTCATGAGTAGGGTGAGTAAATATAAGAAAAACAACACTACCTAAATTAATCTATTTATTCAGTTGCCACACCAATCAAACTCCCAAGAAATCGTTTTACAAACCTAGAAAAAAAAAATAAAGTTCATCTAGAAGAATAAAAGGTCAAGAATTTCAGGAGAATTAATGAAAAAAAAATCAAATGAAGGTGGTCTACGTGTATCAGTGGTCATCAAAACCATTTAATACTGGTTAAGAAACAGAATAGTTGATCAGTGGAATAAATTAAGTTTGTAGGCAAACTAGTCAATGACCATAGTAATTTAGTGTTTGACAAACCCAAAGACCCCAGCTTTTGGAATAAGAGCTTACTATTTAACAAAAACTATTGGGAAAATTGGAAATTAGTATGGTAGAAACCAGGCTTTGACTTATGCCTGGCATTGTATACCAAGATAAGGTTGAATTGGATTCATAATTTATACATAAAGAGTGATATTATAGGTAAATTAGAAAAACAAAGGATCGTTTACCTCTCAAATCTGTGGAAAAGGAAGGAATTTGTGGCCAAAGAACTGGAGTAGATTACTGAAAATAAAATGAATAATTTTGATCATAAATCAATTCAAAGCTTTTTGCATAAACGAACCAATGCAAACAAGATTAGAAGATTAGCAATAAATTGGAAAAAGTTACATTGAAGGGTTCTAATAAAGACCTCATTTCTAAAACATATAGAGAATTGACTCAACTTTATAAGAATTTTCAGATGAAGCAGTCAAAGCAATTTCTAGTCATGTGAAAACATTCTCTACATCACTATTGATCAGAGAAATGCAAATTAAAACAACTGAGATACCACTACACACCTCCCAGATGTGACAGAAAAACATAATAATAAGTATTGGAGAGGATGCAGGACAACTGAGACTCTGGCGGAGTTATGAACTAATTCAATTATTTTTGAGAGCAACTTGAATCTATGCCCAAAGGGCTATCAAACTGTGCATCCTATTTGATCCAGTAGTATTTCTACTAGGCATGTATTCCAATGAGATCATAAAGGAGGGAAAAGAAAACAAAGAAAAGGAAAGAAAAAAAAAGGAAAGGAAAAGAAAGGGAAAGGGAAAAATAATCCAGAATTATTCTAGCACTAATATGCTAAAAGCTATAACACTGACTTTTGGTGATATTTCCCTTCTCATGTAATCTCTAAAACAGTTACTCTTAGGCATCTCACCATTTTAAGAGAAAAAGAAAAAAAAATTTCCAGAGGGTGAAAGCAAAATAAGGACTGGACAACAGAGGTGGTGTCACAACAGTAAATAATGGTAAGGAAAGCTATATCATCAATATCTATATCACAATTCTGACAGTGAATCCAAGGCATACTCATGATTGTGAGTGACTTATAGAGATAGCCAATGAAGATGTAATATTCACTGTCTTGCCTTCCCAAGATTTGCCCACAGCAATATTGTTATTTCTTAGAATTATACATGTCTCCAATGGTATGGAGATACTTGTGATGATCAAAAATTCTTTCCATCATCTTTCCAATTATCAAAATGCAATTTCTCTAATGCTTTGTGAGTGCCCATAAAGTTAGCCAGTGGCCATCCTTTGGAGAGTACAAGATATTGATGCTTCCAGGTTTCATCTGTGTGGAGACACTACAGGACGGAGAGTTTGAAAATGATTCTCGGGGGGCGGAGCCAAGATGGCAGAGAAGATACACTCGACTCTGTGAGCACCCTTCTTCCCTCACTACCAATAAGTTAAATCAGCCTCAAAAATAGCGCTGGACTGATAGAAACCACAAGGACTGGAAGCACGACTTACCAGGTGAAGAGAATCTGGAGTTTCAACAGAAAAGGTCGGTTCCCAGGGGAGGAAGAAGAAAGGCCAGAACAGACAGTTGAGTGCTGGCACTCTGAGCCGATTGCGCTGGGGAGGGCTCTGAGATCAGAGAAGCCACTGAGATAGAAGAATCTGGCACAGGCTGTTAGCTCTTCTCTGCTTATAAAACAGCAGTTCAGAAGAGAAATCAAGCCACTTTAAAATTTAAAACCAGATACTGGATCTTCCCCAATCCTGAGGGTGACTCAGCAGATCTTGGCACTGTGGGTGTGGCTGACTTAGGCTGTCCGGGCTTTCACCTGGGGATAGGTAAGAGATTGAAAAACAGGCAGACACAGCCCAAGGTAAGACATAGTGCCTTGCTTGGCTGGAGGCTGTGGAACTCAGCCCCAGAAGTCCCAAAGAAGTGGAACCTTTGAAATAGGGACCTCAGTTTCAGGGCAGACACTTCCAGTTTGAGCGCAGGGGCTTTTCATGTCATCTGCTGCTGACATCCACGCCCCACCGGGACGCATAGGCTTGGATTTGTGTCACCTTTACTTTTCAGTCTTAAACCTCAGGAAAGTCGCTAGGACACAGCTCTCTCAAAGCACTGCAGTGCTAATCACCTCTGAGGCACCTCCAGGAAGGGGGTGGGGAACTCTCTCCCAGAGATCTCTCTTAGCTCAGGCACAGGAGCCACTGCATCCATCCCGTCTGGGAGGAAGCTGGTAAAGAAATAAATAAATAATTACCTACCCCAGGGACAGACCCCAAAAGATTTTTTAAATATGAGTAAAAAGCAAAGAAAAACTATCAATTCCTTCTACACAGAGAAAGAACGGGTATCCAACCCCAAGGAGAGTCAGCAGATAACAACCTAAAGAGGAACGAAACCTGCCCCCCATCACATAACTCTTTCCTAGAAGAGATTATTAAAAAATTAAGAGAGTTTGAAGAAAAATGGGGAAAGGAAAGGGAAGCTATGAAATTGGAGTTGGAAAAAATAAAGAATTCACAGGAGATTCAGGGAAACAAAATTTGTGAATTAGAAAAGGTTTAAAATTCACAGGAAAGTAGGATTTCTGAATTGGGAAAGACAAAAAAGTCTCAAGAAAATAGGATTTCTGAATTGGAAAAAGAAAATTATTCTCTAAAAAAAATTAGGGAAATGGAAAAAAATTCAATAGAGCAAAATAATTCATTTAAAAACGAAATTGGGCATTTACAAAAGGAACTAAAAACTGTGAATGAAGAAAATAACTCCTTAAAATTCAGGATGGAACAAATAAAAAAGAATGATTCATTGAGAACCCAAGAATCAGTCAAACAAAACAAAACAAAACAAAACAAAAAAAAAAAAAAAAAAAAAAGAAAGGCTGGAGAATAATGTCAAATACTTACTGGGAAAATCTATAGACCTGGAAAATAGATCTAGGAGAGATAATCTGAGGATCATTGGACTTCCCGAAAACTATGACCAAAAAAAGAGCCTAGATTCTATTTTACAGGAAATTATCAAAGAGAACTGTCCAGAGATAATAGAAACAGAAGGTAAAGTAGATGTAGAAAGAATTTATCAAACTCCTTCTGAAATAGACCCTAAAAAAAAGAACACCATGGAATATTGTGGCTAAGCTGCAGAATTACCACACAAAGGAGAAAATCTTGCAAGCAGCTAGAAAAAAAAAAACAATTTGAATACCAAGGTGCCACAATAAGGATCACACAAGATCTGGCTGCCTCCACATTAAAAGATAGAAGGGCCTGGAACCTGATATTGTGAAAGGCAAAAGATCAGGGATTGCAACCAAGAATAAACTACCCAGCTAAGTTTAGCATCTTTTTCCATGGAACAATGTAGCGAGCTGTCGTCTCTAGAAGCTGCTGGATCGCTCTCTGGGAAGAGATCTGCTGTGTGTACTCAAATCTCTCCAACAGATTCTTCTTCCTGTAGTGAACTGTTGTCTCCAGGCAGTTGCTGTTAACTCTTGTCCTTAGAAGTGACTTCCCTTCCTGCAGAGAGCCCCGTCAGGCCTGATGTAATGCAGAGAGTCTTCTTCTTTCTCTGAGAGTCCTCTCTTTTATTCTCCCAGAGAATGGGCGTGGGATAATGCAAGGGCTTCTGGGAAGAACCACCCCAGCCAATGAGCTTGCCCCCTCTATCAAGTCAACCTGAGTTCTCACCTTGTAACTGTCCAGACAACCTCAGTTCTCACTTAGTAATCCTAACATCTCCCCCTTTCTTTTGATTTAGAACATAGGACAGTCATGACCTTGAAACATAAATCCATCAATATGGGAAGTATTACAGATAATTACATAAATGACCTTGAAACATAAATCCATCAATATGGGAAGTATTACAGATAATTACATAAATTACATAAGCATATAGTAACATAGTAACATAACACATGCTAGAAGTATATAACATAATCATAAATTGAAAATTTATAAATGTCCATAAGTCCATTGTCCATTAGTCTCATCTTGTGTGAGGAAGTCCAATGATTCCTGCTGGTTTTAAAGTTCTTTAACAGTCTTCTTATTATCCATGCTCTTTCAGTGTTAGATGTTTCTTAGATCTTCTCCTTTATTTTGAGGTCTTTCTCTTTTTCTGTCTCTCTCTGATAGACAAGGCGAATATGACTCGTTGGCACCCATCTGATTCCTTCTCCTGCTGAAGAAATACAAGCAAACCCTCTCCCCCAGGCAGTTAACCTATCTGGTCCCTTCCATTCACCACTTTCTGGATCTCTCCACATCACCTGGCGATTATCTAAGGACAGTGGAGATGCTCTCACTGGACACTGCCCTTCTGGTGGGTTATAAAACCTGTCTGCTGGAGCCAGTGCATCTTTGTCAAAAATTAGAAAATTAATGGTATAGAGAACTAAATTTAGAAGTTCCCTAGGGCTACCTGTGGCTCCCCCTTTCTTTTGTTTTTGGAGGAGTGTCTTAATATCTCTGTTTCTTCTCTCTACTATTGCCTGCCCTTGAGGATTAAAGGGTATGCCCGTGGTATGTAAAATCTTATACTGTGCACAAAAGTGTGTAAAATGTTTGGACGTATATGCAGGTCCATTGTCTGTTTTTATTGCTTGTGGCACACCCATAATTGCAAAAGCTTGTATAAGGAATTCAGTGACCACTCGGGCTGTCTCTTTTGCTGCTGGCATTGCAAATGTGAATCCTGAAAAGGTGTCTACCACGACATGAATAAAAGATAGACGACCAAAAGATTTATAATGGGTCACATCCATTTGCCAGATTTCATTGGGTCTAAAACCACGAGGATTCTTCCCTGGAGGGAGTGTAGGAGCATGGAAAGGAAGACAAGCTGTACAGCTTTTTACTATGCTCCTAGCTTCCTCTCTTGTGATTCCAAATTGTAAACGTAAAGCTTGAGCAGCCTGATGATATTTAGAATGAGATTCTTGTGCTTCCTGAAATAAAGGACTACTGGCTAACATGGTTAGAAGGCTATCTGCCTTTGAATTTCCATCAAAAATGGGACCTGGAAGTCCACTATGTGAGTGGACATGCAAGATATAAATCTTGCCTGGATGTTTTCTCACTTGCTCTTGAAGTTCCTTAAAGAGCTGATAAATATTGGAGGCTGCAAATTTTATTTGGGCTGTGGCAATTCTTTGTACTACACCTACTGAATAGGCTGAATCAGTAATTATATTTACGTCTCCTGGGTAATAATTAAGAGGCTCTTCCCTGTTCACTCGCCGTTACTGAGGGAATCCTGGTTAGTTTCTTTTCCTCCGCTGACTAATATGCTTAAATTCAGCGGGTCGCCACGTCTGATCTGAGGTCGCAAGTGTCCTTGGTCAAGTTGTTCTTGCACTATGTCTAATAAGGCCTGAATTTTATCACTTCTTAAGGGCCACTGTTCTACCCACACTGGTGAATCAGTCTTCCACTGAATAGGAACTGGTGAAAGTGCAGGTAGGCCTTCAACAGCAGCCCTGCCTAAAAAGCCGAAGTGCTTATTTGTAATCCTATCTGCTGTAAAATGTCTCTTCCCCACAGATTGATGGGGATTTTTTCAACCACAAAAGGAGTAAAAGCTCCTGTTTCTCCTTCAAATACCCATCTCAAAGGCCTAGCACTAACTTCTGCTGCTATTGATCCTCCCACCCCAGACATATAGGTGTCTGCTTTAATCTTTGGCCAGTGACCGGGCCAATTGGCACCTCTAATAACTGTACGATCTGCACCCGTGTCTACCAATCCTTCAAATGGTATTCCGTTTATATAAATAGTAAGTATAGGTCGGTCAGCTGTCACAGCTGCTGTCCAATATATTCCTGGATTTTGTTCATTGGAGTCAAAATCTAGGCGACTATCACTAGGTTGCTTATTAGGGGTCCGTAACAATAAGCCTGATGCTACTACTTCTCCTGGTTGATAAATCACACGTTGTCTGCCTGTGTTAGTGACTGGGATATTAGATACACGTTCTCCAGTCTCCCACATCAGTGTATGGATGGACACTGTTTTGTAGCCACTCTCAGAAGGTGAAATGGTCAAGCCTACTGTGCCTGGAGGCAAAGGATCCATAGGCTCAACAGGAACAGATTTCACTTCTCCAGGGAGTATCTCGGTAGTCTCTACTGCACACAACTCTATTTTTCCTAATTTCAATCCCTTTCTTCCATCTGATTGCCTTTTGGCTGATTGATCGTGTCTTAAAATTCTCTGGATGTAACCTCGGCTGCCATCATGCCCCACTTGGGGGCCTGAAGCTGGGCCCCACCTGTCATTTCCCTGTGTCAATCTACATTCAGAGGCCCAGTGGAGGCCCTTGTGACATTTTGGACATGGAGTTTTAGGTCTTCTCTCACCCTGTCTTCTCACTGTATCTCCATATCTACACTGAGCTCTTAGATGCCCAATTTTTCCACATTGAAAACATCGCCGAGTTTCTCTAGAAGGCCCTTGCCATGAGGGACCCTGTCTTTCCACATTCATCATTGTCCGGGTGTAAAAAGCATTTGTTCCCACTGTAGCACAGCGTCTTATGATCTCCTCTAAAGAAGCATCTTTGTCTAATCCCCATATAATTCTTTTGCAAATCTCATTGGCATTTTCCTTAGCCAGATGTCTGGTCATTATTTCTGTAGCTGAATTTTCTCCAATAGTTCTTTTGACAGCAGTTTGCAAACGTCCCACAAAATCTGCAAAAGGTTCATTGGGACCTTGCTGTATTTTAGTGAAAGCCTCTCCACGATCTTTCTGTCCAGGAAGGACACCCCAAGCTTTTATTGCAGCCTTAGCAATTTGCTCATATATTGTCATGGTATAATTAATCTGTTCCGAATTCTCTCCATACTGACCTTCACCAGCTAAGTGCTCAAAAGTGAATTGTGTGTTAACTCCTATTTCCAAATTGCATCTGACTTGAATTTTACATAATTCATGAAATTCTGCAAGCCATAATAAATTTTCTCCAGGTTCCAGACATGTCCTTGCTATGGATTTCCAATCATTCGGGGTTAGGACTTCATAAGACAAACCATCTAGTAACATTTTGACATAAGCTGATGTAGCCCCATAAAGGGTACAACCTTTTTTCAAATCCTTAATTTTATTCAAATCTAAAGGTGCATATCTTCTCCTTTTTTTACCTACAGAGTCAGTATTTTCAATCACAGGATATGCATGTATAAAATCACTTATATCCTGTCCTTCTCTCTTAGCTTTAACCAATGCTTTTTCTAATCTTGTCATAGGCTTAGGCTTCTTCACAGGCAATTCTGTTTGTGTTTCTGCCTCTTCCCCTCTTTCTTCCTCCATCTCTGAAGGTGGGGTTGATGTGGGCCTGTCAATAATCTGTTCTCTAGGCAGGGTTGAAGCTTCTTCAAGAGAATCATACCATAATTCCTCATTTAAATCCTCTTGCTCTAGGGAAAGATCTTGATCTTTCCTTTTTTCCTTACACTTCCTCCTCTGTTCATTTTTAGAACTTTTCCTTCTCCTACAACTTGCTTGATAGTTTAAGGCTAATTGAACTATGTTGTAGATATAAAATACTTCTGCAGAAATTGAACGAGGCCCATTTTTTGCTTGAAATTCTTTCATTTCATATCCCACTAGCTTCCATTTATCTACATCTATCTTTTCTTCCTCTAAGAACCAAGGGGATGTGCATCTTAATGCAGCCAAGAGTTTAGCAATCTGTACCCAGGTTACAAGTAAACTCTGCTCCTCAATTATGTTGATTATACTCTCTATAGTACCACTCCTGAATGGGGGTGGAGCTGAGGTTGCTTCTGGAGCTGGGGTTGAGTCGGCTGAGGTCCAGGGATTGAATATAGCTAACATCTGTCCCATTTCAGCTATAAGAGATTCCTGGTTTAGCCCTTAACAAGTTAAGTTCCTTGTTTATCTATTAGCACGCTCACTTAATCTTTAACAAAGTTTCCTCGTTACTCACGGTTCTGGGTCAGAGAGACTGAGATCTAGATCTGAAGCTTTTCCACTGGAATCAGGACTGTGTCTGTCCCTGTTCGGGCGCCAAAATGCGAAGGTCTGGTCTAGCTCTTCTTGTCAGGATAAGCAAATGTCCTTGCCCCACGTGTGGACGCCAAATGTAGCGAGCTGTCGTCTCTAGAAGCTGCTGGATCGCTCTCTGGGAAGAGATCTGCTGTGTCTACTCAAATCTCTCCAACAGATTCTTCTTCCTGTAGTGAACTGTTGTCTCCAGGCAGTTGCTGTTAACTCTTGTCCTTAGAAGTGACTTCCCTTCCTGCAGAGAGCCCCGTCAGGCCTGATGTAATGCAGAGAGTCTTCTTCTTTCTCTGAGAGTCCTCTCTTTTATTCTCCCAGAGAATGGGCGTGGGATAATGCAAGGGCTTCTGGGAAGAACCACCCCAGCCAATGAGCTTGCCCCCTCTATCAAGTCAACCTGAGTTCTCACCTTGTAACTGTCCAGACAACCTCAGTTCTCACTTAGTAATCCTAACAGAACAAGATGGTCATTCAATGAAATAGAGGATTCCATATGTTTCTAAGAAAAAAACCAGACTTAAACAAAAAATTTGATCTACATCCACAAGACTGAAGAGAAACAGAAAAAGGTACACAGAACCCTTGAGAACTGTATCTCTGTTGTGGGTATATAGAAAGGATGCATGGATAATTTGATTTTACTGATATAAAAGAAAAAAGGGGGGGTGTAGTAAAGGGAAGGGGGTAGTATCAGAAAAGGGGGAGGGAGTGATAAAAAAGGGAAACTATATCCCAGGAAGAGGCATAGAAAATACACCATATCTGAGGGAATTTAGAGAGGGGGAGAAACATTGTGTGAATCTTACTCTCATCAGAAGAGGCTCAAAGAGTAAATAATTGACATATTTGTTTTTCAGAGAATTCTCTCTCACCTCATTAAAAGGGGGAGAGGAAAAGGGAAATGAAAAAGGAGAATAAGGGAAGGGACTTGGAGGGAGGGGGGAGGGATACTAAAAAAAAGGGAGGGCTGTGCGTCACAAGTAGGATCTATAAATTAAATATCGGGGAAGGGGTTCAGGGAGGTCAAGGGAAAAAAAGCATAATCTGGGGATAATATGATGGCAGGAAAAAGAGACTTAGTAATTTTAACTGTTAATGTGAATGGGATGAATGCTCCCATCAAACGGAGATGGATAGCACACTGGATCAAAAATCAGAACCCTACAATATGTTGTTTACAGGAAAAACACTTAAAGCAGGGAGATACATCTAGAGTAAAGGTAAAAAGTTGGAGCTGAATCTATTATGCTTTAGGTAAAGCCAAAAAAGCAGGGGTAGCTATCCTTATCTCAGATCAAGCAAAAGCAGAAGTTGATCTAATTAAAGGAGATAAGGAAGGAAACTATATCCTGCTGAAAGGTAGCATAAATAATGAAGCCATATCAATACTAAAACATATATGCACCAAGTGGTATAGCATCTAACTTTCTAAAGGAAAAAGTTAAGAGAGTTGCCAGAAGAAATAGACAGTAAAACTATAATAGTGGGAGATCTCAACCTTGCACTCTCAGATTTAGACAAATCAAACCACAAAACAAACAAGAAAGAAATTAAAAAAGTAAATAGAACATTAGAAAAACTAGGTATGATAGACCTTTGGAGAAAACTGAATGGCAATAGAAAGGAATATACTTTCTTCTCAGCAGTTCATGGATCCTATACAAAAATAGACCATGTATCAGGACATAAAGATCTCAAAATTAAATGTAGGAAGGCAGAAATAAGTGCCTTCTTCTCAGATCACAATGCAATAAAAGCTACATTCAGTAAGAAGTTAGGGGTAAATAGACCAAAAAGTAATTGGAAACTGAATAATCTCATCTTAAAGAATGACTGGGTGAAAGAGCAAATTATAGAAACAATTAATAATTTCACCCAAGATAATGATAATGATGAGACATCATACCAAAATTTGTGGGATACAGCTAAAGCGGTAATAAGGGGAAATTTTATATCTTTAGAGGCTTATTTGAAGAAAATAGAGAAAGAGAAGATTAACGAATTGGGCCTGCAACTTAAAAAGCTAGAAAAAGACCAAATTAAAAACCCCCAACCAAAAATTAAACTGGAAATACAAAAATTAAAAGGAGAAATCAATAATATTGAAAGTAAAAAAAAACTATTGAATTAATAAATAAAACCAAGAGTTGGTTTTATGAAAAAGCCAATGAAATAGATAAACCTTTGGTAAATCTGATCAGAAAAAAGAAAGAGGAAAATCAAATTGTTAATCTTACAAATGAAAAGGGGGATCTTTCCAACAATGAAGAGGAAATTAGAGAAATAATAAGGAGTTATTTTGCACAACTTTATGCCAATAAATTTGATAACTTAAGTGAAATGGATGACTTCCTCCGAAAATATAGGCTTCCTAGATTAACAGAGGAGGAGAAAAATTGCTTAAATAGTCCCATTTCAGAAAAAGAAATAGAATAAGCTATTAATCAACTCCCCAGGAAAAAATCCCCTGGACCAGATGGCTTTACATGTGAATTCTACCAAACATTTAAAGAACAATTAGCCCCAATGTTATATAAATTATTTGAAAAAATAGGGGATGAAGGAGTCCTACCAAACTCCTTTTATGACACAGACATGGTACTGATACCTAAACCAGGTCAATCGAAAACTGAGAAAGAAAATTATAGACCAATTTCCTTAATGAATATTGATGCTAAAATCTTAAATAAGATATTAGCAAAAAGACTTCAGAAAATCATCCCCAGGATAATACACTATGATCAAGTAGGATTCATACCAGGAATGCAGGGCTGGTTTAATATTAGGAAAGCTATTAGTATAATTGACCATATTAATAATCAAATTAATAAAAACCATATGATCATCTCAATAAATGCAGAAAAAGCATTTGAGAAAATCCAACATCCATTCCTAGTAAAAACTTTTGATAGTATAGGAATAAATGGACTATTCCTTAGAATAATCAGGAGCATATATTTACGACCATCTCTAAACATAATATGCAATAAAAATAAACTACAACCTTTCCCAGTAAGATCAGGAGTGAAACAAGGTTGCCCACTATCACCATTACTATTCAATATAGTACTAGAAACGCTAGCCTCGGCAATAAGAGCCGAGAAAGAGATGCAAGGAATTAGAGTAGGAAATGAGGAAATCAAACTATCACTCTTTGCAGATGACATGAGGTATACTTAGAGAACCCCAAAGACTCTGCTAAAAAGCTATTAGAAATAATTCAGAATTTTAGCAAAGTGGCAGGATACAAAATAAATCCACATAAATCCTCAGCATTTTTATATATCACCAACAAAATGCAACAGCAAGAGATACAAAGAGAAATTCCATTCAAAATAACGGTCAATAGTATAAAATATTTGGGAATCCATCTATCAAAGAATAGTCAGGAATTATATGAGAAAAATTAGGAAACACTTGCCACAAAAATAAAGTCAGATTTAAATAATTGGAAAGATATTCAGTGCTCTTGGATAGGCCGAGCGAATATAATAATGACAATACTCCCCAAACTAATCTATTTATTTAGTGCTATACCAATCAGACTCCCAAGAAACTATTTTAATGACCTAGAAAAAATAACAACAAAATTCATATGGAAGAATAAAAGGTCGAGAATTGCAAGGGAACTAATGAAAAAAAAAGTCAGGTGAAGGTTGTCTAGGGGTACCTGATCTAAAGCTATATTACACAGCAGCAGTCACCAAAACCATTTGGTATTGGCTAAGAAATAGACCAGTCGATCAGTGGAACAGATTAGATACAAAGGACAAAAACAGGGTACATCTATAGCAATCTAATCTTTGACAAACCCAAAGACACCCAAACTAGGGATAAAAATTCATTATTTGGAAAAAAAACTGTTGGGAAAACTGGAAATTAGTATGGCAGAAATTAGATATGGATTCACACTTAAGACCATATATCAAGATAAAATCAAAATGGGTCCATGATTTAGGCATAAAGAATGAGATCATAAATAGATTAGAGAAACAGAAAATAGTCTACCTCTCAGACCTGTGGAGGAGGAAGGAATTTATGACCAGAGGAGAACTAGAGATCATTATTGATCACAAAATAGAAGATTTTGATTACATCAAACTAAAAAGTTTCTGTACAAACAATACTAATGCAAACAAGATTAGAAGGGAAGTAACAAATTGGGAAAATATTTTTAAAGTTAAAGGTTCTGACAAAGGCCTCATTTCCAAAATATATAGAGAACTGACCCTAATTTATAAGAAATCAAACCATTCTCCAATTGATAAATGGTCAAAGGATATGAACATATAATTCTCAGATGATGAAATTGAAGCTATATCCACTCATATGAAAGAGTGTTCCAAATCACTACTGATTAGAGAAATGCAGATTAAGACAACTCTCAGATACCACTATATACGTGCCAGATTGGCTAAGATGACAGGAACAAATAATGATGAATGTTGGAGGTGATGTGGGAAAACTGGGACACTGATACATTGTTGGTGGAGTTGTGAAAGAATTCAGCCATTCTGGAGAGCAATTTGGAACTATGCCCAAAAAGTTATCAAACTATGCATACCCTTTGACCCAGCATTGCTGCTATTGGGCTTATATCCCAAAGAAATACTAAAGAAGGGAAAGGGACCTGTATGTGCCAAAATGTTTGTGGCAACTCTCTTTGTTGTAGCAAGAAACTGGAAGTTGAATGGATGCCCATTAGTTGGAGAATGGTTGGGTAAATTATGGTATATGAAGGTTATGGAATACTATTGCTCTGTAAGAAATGACCAGCAGGAGGAATACAGAGAGGCTTGGAGAGACTTACATCAACTGATGCTGAGTGAAATGAATAGAAGCAGAAGATCGCTGTACACTTCAATGCTGTATGAAGATATATTCTGATGGAAGTGGATATCTTCAACATAAAGAAGATCCAACTGACTTCCAGTTGATCAATGATGGACAGAAATAACTACACTCAGAGAAGGAACACTGGGAAGTGAACGTAAATTGTTAGCACTACTGTCTACCTACCCAGGTTACTTATACCTTCGGAATCTAATACTTAATGTGCAACAAGAAAATGGTATTTACTCACATATATTGTATCTAGGTTTTATTGTAACACATGTAAAATGTATGAGATTGCCTGTCATCGGGGGGAGGGTATGGAGGGAGGGGTGGATAATTTGGAAAAATGAATACAAGGGATAATATTATAAAAAAATTACTCATGCATATATACTGTGAAAAAAAATTCTAAATAAATAAAAAATAAAAATAAAATAAATAAAAAAGAAAGTGATTCTCAAAATATTCCTAAGTTTTCATGTAGGGAGAAAACCTTTGACAAAAGGGTGATATGGATCATGAAGTGAATGATCTCTAAGACATATCCAGTATTATTTTCTATTATAGAATGATTTTGTTTATGTTATGAATTCTACATTAAAACTTTGTGTTTCTGGAGGTAATCCAATTCCAATTGATCAATGATGGACAGAATCAGCTACACCCAGAGAAGGAACACTGAGAAATGAGTGTAAACTGTTAGCTTTTTTTTGTTTTTCGCCCCAGGTTATTTTTACCTTCTGAATCCAATTCTTCCTTTGCAACAACAACAACAAAATTTGGTTCTGCACATATATATTGTACCTAGGATACACTATAACATATTTAATATATATGGGAATGCCTGCCATCTAGGGGAGGGGGTGGAGGGAAGGAGGGGAAAAATTCGGAACAGAAGGAGTACAAGGGATAATGTTGTAAAAGATTATCTATACATATATACTGTCAAAAATGTTATAATTATAAAATTAATAAAAAAAAATCTTTGTGCTTCTTGAATACTGTGGACTGAGTTCTGAACTGGGTATAATCATTTATGGATTCAGACCAGAGCTTAGGTTTATCAATTACTATGAAGCCTAATGGAATGGATCTCATTTCATCCTAGGCTGAATTAGAGAATAAAAGACCAGATGTCTTCCAAATTAAAAAGAAATACAATAAATTCAACCAACTACTATCCCATCCATATACATCATAATATTGAATGTAAAGGATCTTTACATCTAAAGGTTTAGGGAAAACTCATCAATTGTTTAAGGAATTGTTATTTTTGAATGTCCAAGTTTGAGAAAAGTCTGATAATCTTGCATAAAAGCAATCTTCTGACTTCCAAAATTATTTTTCAAGATGTTAGGGGGAAAATAATAATTTGCTAAAGAGGTAAAATGAAGCTTGAGATAAGACTGCTTGAGAGGGATAACAAAGCTTGCTTGCTGCAATCCATAGATGTCAGGAGAGGCTCTGCATTCATTCCTAAACACACCTACTTCATTTTCAGCCTGTGTCTTAATTAAAAATAGGGTCTCTGCCAAGTCAGACTGCTTTTTTTATTTCCTTTAGACAACTTAGTGTCTTAAATAACTCTAGTTCCCATTAATGTTTTTATTTAGAAAAGGTCTATAATTAAAGATCTCTCATCTAGCAATCTCTTTAAATTATTCTTCCATCTAAATAGATGGGAAAGGCAGGAAAGAAACTGGCATTCAAGACTTACAATTCCAAAAGGCTTGCTTTATATATGAGACCTATGGGAAAATATTCTAGGAGGTTCATAAAACCTTGGGCCAAGTACAAATTTTCCACAGCTCCCCCCATTTTCATTGACTTTTTTCTTTCCAAAGCTACCAATACATTATCATAGTTTCTGGTTTTTTTGTTTGTTTGTTTGTTTTGTTGTTGTTGTTTGTTTGTTTTGTTTTTTTGTTTGTTTGTTTTTTTTCTTTTTGCTATGTTCATCCCTTCTGGTAACAAATAGGTGACATCACTAAACAAAGAAAAATAACAGAACCAAATGAAGTATTAAAACAGCATGAAAAACAATAAAATTAAAGTTAAAAGATCAGCATTTATACTCTGATTTCATCACTTATTATTTGCCTGACATTGGACAAAGTAATAACCTCTGGGAACCAATTTTCTCCAAATATAATGTGAAGGTGGCTGTTTTCATAAGGCTTACTTCATTGAGTTGATTAGAAAGTAGCGTTAATGCAACAGAAACTGTTTTAGAACCACAATAATTGTAGGAAGGTGAGCTCTTCTCTATCTATATACTCCAAACCTAGTTTATAAAAAGTGACTCATGAAGTCACAAAATGGCAAATTTGAAAAATGCATAAATATATTTGTTGACATGAAATTATTGCCTGATAATAAATAACAGGAAGAATTGTTGATTTATTGGAAAATCATTGAGATTTCAAAATATATCTATTAAAATATTTTAAAAGAATATTTTAATTAATCAAAATTAAATTTACTAATAGCTAATTTCTTATGATTTTTGAAAAAATATTCATTCATTGGAATAAATTATTTTGTTTTATTAATGATGAGAATGTACACAATGAGATAACTTTGCTGTGTGATGATTCAATTCAGGTATGTACTCCTACTATCAGTTATAATTACAACTCTTTTATCACATCTCTTCCTGTGCAATTCTTGTGTGTGTATGTGTGTGTGTGTGTGTGTTTTGAAAAATCTTTGCTCAATCAAATTAATTAATCCATCAACAAGTATTATTAGACAGTGTTATGTGCTATGCATTGTTTTAGGCACTGGGGATATAGATACTGAAAATGAAATAATATTTCTTATTCTAACAGAAAAAATAACATGTACTAACATAGGTACAAAAATATCTAAAATATATATTTTTAAAATTCAAATTAATGATTAAGAGAGGAATAATTCTCTGGAAAATTCATCTAAATTCAGTCCTGTAGAATTTCCTCTAGTTTTTTATTAATCCTTCAGAGTTCCAAAAGCAATATTTGGACTGTGTACATGCCAATTCTCTCTCACTTTCACTAAAGGATTGGAACATCTCTTTTTCTGATTATACCAGTTTTAGTAATATGTTATGGTAGACCTGTAGATTGTTGCAATCTATCTGTTAAAAAATTGAAATTATGTAGTAACATTAGGAAAATACTTCTATCTTTTGACACAGATATTTCATTAATGGTCATAAAAAGAAAGTTCATATCCATCTATGTATATTTATGTAAATGTATATGTATACCAAATGTCTAAACCTATGTTTTCTCCCCGACTGACTAGAATTACTATGGTGAAAATGCATCATTATTGGGATAAAACTAAGTTGTCTCACAATGGTCTAATTGCATCATGGATTCCCTATCAGGGAGGAAAAATCTACTGTAAGTGAAATCCACTTTGTAATGACAGGAAGAGGGGGCAGAGCCAAGATGGCTGAGAAGATACACGTGAATTTGTAAGCTCCCTTCTTCCCTCAATACCAACTAGTTAAATCAGCCTCAAAAATAACGCTGGACTGATAAAAATCACAAGGATTAGAAGCACAACTAACCAGCCGAAGAGATTCTGGAATTTTGACAGAAAAGGTTGGTTCTGAGGGGAGGAAAAAAAAGATCAGCACAGACAGTGTTGGATTGGGGCTAGCACACTGTGCCAAACAGGGTGGGGAGAACTCTGGGATCAGAGAAGCCATTGAGATAGAAGAATCTGGCATAGGCTGATAGCTCTACTCTGCTTTCAAAAAATAGCAGATCAGAAGAGAAATCACAGCCACATTAAAGCAATAGCCAGATAATATAATCACCCCAAACCAGAAGTGACCTAGCAGATCTCAGCACAACTGTGCAGCCGCCTGCTGCTGTCCGGGGCCTTTCCTTGGGGCAGTTAAAAACCTGAACAGTGGGAGACACAGCTCGGGGTAGCCTCTAATCTACATAGTGCGGGACTCAGCTTGAGGCAGTGGAATTCTCCCTGCAGTGAAACTCCAGCAGCAGAGGAACTCCCATAATAGCAGAACCTTCACAGCAGGAACTGTGCTTTCTGGGCAGATACTTCCGGTTTGAGCACAGGGACTTTTTGTGTCAGCTGCTAATATCCACAGTCCCACAGGAGGCTTTGGCTGGGGTTTGTGACACTTTTACTGTTCAGCCTCTAGTCTCAAGGCAGTCGCTAGGCCACACAGCAAGGGTCCTTCACTGGGCACTCCTTGCAACAGAGCTGTGCTAACCATCTCTAAGTCACTTCTGGGAGGGGAGGGGAACTCTCTCCCAGAGCTCTCTCTTACTCCAGACACAGGAGGCAACCTATCCCCGTCTGGAAGGAAGCTAATAAATAAATTTCCTACCCAAAGGGCAGACCCCACACAGATTTTTAACAATGAGTAAGAAGCTGAAGAGAACAATTGATACCTTTTATACAGAGAAAGAGTGGGTATCCAACCCTGAGGAGGCTAACAGCAGACAGTCTCCAGATAACACTCTAAAGGGGAATGA
This sequence comes from Sminthopsis crassicaudata, assembly GCF_048593235.1. Taxonomy (NCBI): domain Eukaryota; kingdom Metazoa; phylum Chordata; class Mammalia; order Dasyuromorphia; family Dasyuridae; genus Sminthopsis; species Sminthopsis crassicaudata. The sequence goes on from NC_133620.1 coordinate 424,395,867, forward strand.
TATCAGCCCCCCATAACATAACTGTCTTCTAGAAGAGACTATTAAACAGTTAAGAGAGTTTGAAGAAAAATGAGGAAAGAGAAGCTATGATAGAGAATAACAACTTCCAGAAATTTGAGTTGGAAAAAATAAAGAATTCACAGGAGGTGCAGTGAAACAAAATTTGTGAATTAGAAAAGGTTAAAAAATCACAGGAAAGTAGGATTTGTGAATTGGAAAGAGAAAATAATTCACTAAAAAAAAATAGTGAAATGGAAAAAAAATTGAACAGAGCAAAATAATTCATTTAAAAACTCAATTGGGCATATACAAAAAGAACTAAAAAATGTGAATGAAGAAAATAACTCATTAAAAATCAGGACTCAACAAATAGAAATGAGATTCATTGAGAAACCAAGAATCATTCAAACAAAACAAAACAAAACAAAAAATGAAAAGCTGGAGAATAATGTCAAATACTTACTGGGAAAATCTATAGACCTGGAAAATAGATCTAGGAGAGATAATCTGAGGATCATTGGACTTCCTGAAAATTATGATGAAAAAAAGACCTAGATTCTATTTTATAGGAAATCATCAAAGAGAACTGTCCAGAGATAATAGAAACAGAAGGGAAAATAGATGTTGACAGAATTCATCAAACACCTTCTCAAAAAGACCCTAAAAAAAGAACTCAACTGAAAATTATGGCTAAGCTGCAGAACTACCAAACTAAGGAAAAAATACTGCAAGCAGCTAGGAAAAAGCAATTCAAATATCAAGGTGACACAATAAGGGTCACTCGACATCTGGCTGCCTCTACATTAAAAGATCGAAAGAGCCTGGAACCTGATATTCCGAAAGGCAAAAGAACAAGGATTGCAACCAAGAATAAACTACCCAGCTAAGTTTAGCATTTTCTTCCATGGAAGAAGATGGTCATTTAATGAAACAGAGGAATTCCAATTGTTTCTAAGAAAAAAAACAGACTTAAACAAAAAAAAATTGATCTACATCCACAAGGATGAAGAGAAGCAGAAAAAGGTAAAAAGAACTCTTGAGAACTGTATCTCTGCTGTGGATATACAAAAAGTCTATATGGATAATCTGATTTTACTGATATAATATAAAAAAGGGAAGTAGTAAATGGAAGGGGATAGTATCAGAAAAAGAGAAAGGAGAGATAAAAAGAGGGAAACTACATCCCAGGAAGAGGCATAGAAAATCTACCACATCTGAGGAAATTTAGAGAGGGGGAGAAACATTGTGTGAATCTTACTCTCATCAGAGTAGGCTCAAAGAGTAAATAATTGACATATTTGTTTTTCAGAGAATTCTCTCTCACCTCATTAAAAGGGGGGAGAGGAAAAGGGAAAAGGAAAAGTGGAATAAGGGAAGGGTACAAGAAAGGGGAAGGGACTTTAAAGGAGAGGGGAGGGATACGAAAAAGGGAGGGCTGCACATCACAAGTGGGATCTATATATTAAATACTGGGGAAGGGGTTCAGGAGGAACAAGGGAAAAAAAGCATAATCAGGGGATAATATGGTGGCAGGAAATACAGAATTAGTAATTTTAACTGTAAATGTGAATGGAATGAACTCTCCCATTAAATGAAGGTGGATAGCAGACTGTATCAAAAGTCAGAACCCTAAAGTATGTTGTTTACAGGAAACACACTTAAAGCATGGAGATACAAACAGAATAAAGGTAAAAGGTAAAAGGAGCAGAATCTATTATGCTTCAGGTAAAGCCAAAAAAAGCAGGGGTTGCCATCCTTATCTCAGATCAAGCAAAAGCAGAAATTGATCTAATTAAAAGAGATAAGGAAGGAAACTATATCCTGCTAAAAGGTAGCATAGACAATGAAGCCATATCAATACTAAACATGTATGCACCAAGTGGTACAACATATAACTTCCTAAATGAAAAGTTAAGGGAGTTGCAAGAAGAAATAGATAGCAAAACTAATAGTGGGAGATCTCAACCTTGCACTCTCAGAATTAGACAAATCAAACCACAAAACAAATAAGAAAGAAATTAAAGAGGTAAATAGAACATTAGAAAAACTAGGTATGATAGACCTTTCGAGAAAACTGAATGGTGAAAGAAAGGAGTATACTTTCTTCTCAGCAGTTCATGGAACCTATACAAAAATTGACCATATATTTAGAACATAAAGATCTCAAAATTAAATGCAGGAAGACAGAAATAGTAAATGCCTTCTTCTCAGATCACAATGCAACAAAAACTACATTCAATAAGAAGTTAGGGGTAAATAGACCAAAAGGTAATTGGAAACTGAATAATCTCATCTTAAAGAATGATTGGGTAAAACAGCAAATTATAGAAACAATAATTTCACCAAAAATAATGACTGATGAGATTTCATACCAAAATTTGTGGGATGCAGCTAAAGCGGTATTAAGGGGACATTTTACATCTTTAGAGGCTTATTTGAATAAAATAGAGAAAGAAAAGATTAACGAATTGGGCCTGCAAATTAAAAAGCTAGAAAAAGACCAAATTAAAACCCCCCAACCAAAAACTGAACTTGAAATATTAAAATTAAAAGGAGAAATCAATAATATTGAAAGTAAAAAAATATTGAATTAATAAATAAAATCAAGAGTTGGTTTTATGAAAAAGCCAATAAAATAGATAAACCTTTGGTAAATCTGATCAGAAAAAAGAAAGAGGAAAATCAAATTATTAATCTTACAAATGAAAAGGGGGATCTTTCCACCAATGAAGAGGAAATTAGAGAAATAGTAAGGAGTTATTTTGCGCAACTTTATGCCAATAAATTTGATAACCTAAGTTAAATGGATGACTACCTACAAAAATATAGGCTTCCTAGATTAACAGGGGAGGAGGTAAACTGATTAAATAGTCCCATTTCAGAAAAATAAATAGAACAAGCTATTAATCAACTCTTCAGGAAAAAATCCCCAGGACCAGATGGATTTACATGTGAATTCTACCAAACATTTAAAGAACAATTAGCCCCAATGTTATATAAATTATTTGAAAAAATAGGGGATGAAGGATTCCTACCAAACTCCTTTTATGACACAGACATGGTACTGATACCTAAACCAGATAGATTGAAAAGTGAGAAAGAAAACTATAGACCAATCCCCTTAATGAATATTGATGTTAAAATCTTAAATTAGATGTTAACAAAAAGACTTCAGAAAATCATCCCCAGGATAATACACCATGATCAAGTAGGATTTATACCAGGAATGCAGGGCTTATTTAATATTAGGAAAACTATTACTATAATTGACCATATTAATAATCAAATTAATAAAAACCATATGATCATCTCAATAGATACAAAAAAAGCATTTGATAAAATCCAGTATCTATTCCTACTAAGAACGCTTGAGAATATAGGAATAAATGGACTATTACTTAAAATAGTCAGGAGCATATATTTACAACCATCAGTAAGCATAATATGTAATGGAGATAAACTGGAACCTTTTCCAGTAAGATCAGGAGTGAATCAAGGTTGCCCACTATCACCATTACTATTCACAATTGTATTAGAAATGCTAGCATTGTCAATAAGAGTCGAAAAAGAGATTAAGGGAATAAGAGTAGGTAATGAGGAAATCAAACTGTCACTCTTTGCAGATGATATGATGATATACTTAGAGAACCCCAGAGATTCTAATAAAAATTTATTAGAAATAATTTAAAACTTTAGCAAAGTTGCTGGATACAAAATAAATTCACATAAATACTCAGCATTTTTATACATCACCAATAAAAAGCAACAGCAAGAGATACAAAGAGAAATTCCATTCAAAACAAATGTAGAGAGTATAAAATATTTGGGAATCCATCTACCAAAGAATAGTCAGGAATTATATGAGAAAAATTAGGAAACACTTGCCACAAAAATAAAGTCAGATTTAAATAATTGGAAAGACATTCAGTGCTCATGGATAGTCTGAGCAAATATAATAAAGATGACAATACTCTCCAAACTAAGCTATTTATTTAGTGCTATGCCAATCAGACTCTCAAGAAACTATTTTAATCTAGAAAAACTAACAACAAAATTCATATGGAAGAATAAAAGGTCGATAATTTCAGGGGAATTAATAAAAAAAAAAGTCAGGTGAAGGTTGTCTAGGGGTACCTGATCTAAAGCTATATTACACAGCAGCAGTCACCAAAACCATTTGGTATTGGCTAAGAAATAGACCAGTCGATCAGTGGAACAGATTAGGTACAAAGGACAAAAAAGGGTACAACTCTAGCAATCTAGTGTTTGACAAACCCAAAGATACCAACATTTGGGATAAAAATTCATTATTTGAAAAAAACTGTTGGGAATGGCAGAAATTAGATATGGATCCACACTTAACACCATATACCAAGATAAGATCAAAATGGGTCCATGATTTAGGCATAAAGAATGAGATCATAAATAGATTAGAAAAACAGAAAATAGTCTACCTCTCAGACCTGTGGAGGAGGAAGGAATTTATGACCAGAGGAGAACTAGAGATCATTATTCCACAAAATAGAAGATTTTGATTACATCAATCTAAAAAGCTTCTGTACAAACAAAACTAATGCAAACAAGATTAGAAGGGAAATAACAAATTGGGAAAATATTTTTAAAAGTAAAGGTTCTGACAAAGGCCTCATTTCCAAAATAGATGGGGAACTGACCCTAATTTATAAGAAATCAAACCATTCTCCAATTGATAAATGGTCAAAGGATATGAACAGATAATTTTCAGATGATGAAATTGAAACTATATCCACTCATATGAAACAGTATTCCAAATCACTACTGATCAGAGAAATGCAAATTCAGACAACTCTGACATACTACTGCACACTTGTCAGATTGGCTAAGATGACAGGAACAAATAATGATGAATATTGGAGGAGATGTGGGAAAACTGGGACACTAATGCATTGTTGGTGGAGTGTGAAAGAATCCAACCATTCTGGAGAACAATTTGGAACTATGCCCAAAAAGTTATCAAACTGTGCATACCCCTTGATCCAGCAGTGCTACTACTGGGCTTATATCCCAAAGAAATACTAAAGAGGGGAAAGGGACTTGTATGTGCCAAAATATTTGTGGCAGCTCTTTTTGTAGTGGGTAGAAACTGGAAAATGAATGGATGTCCATCAATTAAAGAATGGTTGGGTAAATCATGGTATATGAAGGTTATGGAATATTATTGCTCTGTAAGAAATGACTAGCAGGATGAATACAGAAAGATTTGGATAGACTTACATGAACTGACGCTGAGTGAAATGAGCAGAACCAGAAGATCACTATACACTTCAACAACAATACTGTATGAAGATATATTCTGATGGAAGTGGATATCTTCAACATAAAGAAGATCCAACTCACTTCCAGGTGATCAATGATGGACAGAAACAACTACACCCAGAGAAGGAACACTGGGAATTGAATGTAAACTGTTAGCACTACTGTCTTTCTACCCAGGTTACTTATACTTTCAGAATCCAATTCTTAACGTGCAACAACAAAATTGGATTTTATACACATATACTTTATCTAGGTTATACTGTAACACATTTAATATATATGGGATTGCCTGTCATCTAGGGGAGGGAGTAGAGGGAGCGAGGCGTGAATTTGGAAAAATGAATACAAGGGATAATGTTATTTAAAAAATTACTCATGCAAAAAAAAATGACAGGAAGAATTGATATGGAAGGAACAAAAATCAAAGGTGTAATTAATGCCTCAATACCACCTCAATAAAATACCTCAAGCCACCACCTTATGTTTAAGAATGCCAGACATTGTCCTAAACACTGATAATTCAAAGAAAAAGACAAAAAAAATCTAATATTGAGAAGCTTATATTCTAATGAGGAAGACCACTTGTGAAAGATAAGGGATACATAAAATTTAAAAAAAAACCATAAATATAAAATGAATAAATATAAAACTATGCAAAATATTCACATTACATGATACTTTGGGAAGGAAAGTGTTAGTAGTTGTGGGGGAGTTACCTAAATACTCATAGAGCAATGAATATACTTCTATGTCCTCTTCCACAGATTTTCAGTAATACTTATTGAATGATCATGACATATACAGAATTAGAGACAGAAAGAGGGAAACAGGGAGACAGAGGGAGACAGAGAAAGACAGAGATACAGAGAGAGACACAAACCCAGGCAGAGAAAGACAGAGAAAAACAAAGAGAGAGACACAGAGAGATGTTTGGAAAATTGAGGTCAGATTGTATATGACTTCAAAAGTGAAACAAATTTGTTTATATGTAATTTTAGAGAAAATAAGAAGTTTCTGAAATTTATTGAGTAAAGAGGCCCCCCTAGTTTGATCTGTGTTTAAGTGAAATTATTGGCTTTCATACTAATAAACTATTTGATAAACTGAAAGTCTCCGGCTTCTGGCATAAGAACTCCCTATATGACAAAAACTGTTGGGAAAACTCAAAAGTAATATAGAAGACAATAAAAATAGACCAATATCTCAGCCTCTATAGCAAAATAAGCCACTGATAAGTTCATTATTTAGACATAAAGAGTGATACTATAAGCAAATTAAAAGAGCAATGGACAGTTTACTTGTGAGATCTTAGAGAAGGGGGGCATTTATAACCAAATAAAAAATGTAGAACTTCATGAAAAGTAAAATGGATAATTTTGATTATGTTAAATTAACAAGTTTTGCAGAAATAAAACTAATGCAGCCAAGATTATAAGGGAAACAGAAAGCTGGAAAACAATTTTTTTAGAACAAGTGTTTCTGATAAAGGCCTCATTTCTTATATATACATATATAATATAAAAAACTGAGTCAAATTTATAAGAATATAAATCATTCTCCAATTTGATCAAAGGATATGAGCAGTTTTCAGATGAAATTAAAATTATCAATAGTCAAATGAAAAAAAAAATTTGTGGTAGATCATTATTGAGGGGAGAAATGCAAATTACAACTACTCAGGTACCACTGCAAACCTATGAGATTGGCTAAGATGACAAGAAAAAAAAATAATAAATGTTACAGTACATGTGTCAAAAGAGGGACATAAATGTATTGTTAGTAGAGTTGTGAACTGATTTAGCCATTCTGGAAAGCATTTTGTAACTATGCCCAAAGGACTATAAAACTGAGCATACCATTTGATCCTGAAGTGTCACTGCTGGGTCAATATCCCAAACGTGCTGTAGAAAACAGGAAAAGACCAATATGGGCATACATATTTGTAAGAGCTTCTTTTTATTGTGGCAAGAAATTGGTAATTGAGGGATGCCCATTAACTGGGAAATGAACTGAATAAGTTGTGGTAAGCATAATAGTATATCATGGTTCCATAAGAAATGATAATCAGGTGGATTTCAGAAAAACCTACAAATACATACATGAATTTATGCTGAATGAAATGAGCAGAATCAGGAAAACATTGTACACAGTAATAGCAACATTGTATAAAGATCAACTATGATAGACTTAGCTCTTCTCAGAAATAAAAATTAATTAATTAATAATTAATATTGTAATAGAAAATGCAATTCACAGGAGAAAAAAAACTATGAAAACTAAATGCAAATTGAAACATACTAATTTTACTTTTTTTCCCCTTTCTCATGGATTTCTCTTTTGTTCTCATTTTTTTTCAAAACATGACTAATATGGGAATATGTTTAAAATGATTGTACATGTATAACCTATATCAGATTGCTTGCTGTCTTTAAGAGAGAGGAGGGAAAAAAGGGAAGGAAAAATTAGAACTCAAAATTTTTACAAAGATTAATATTGAAATCTATCTTTGTATCTAATTGGAAAAAATAAAATAATATTGTCAAAAAATTACCTGTCTTTCAGGGACAGAGGCAAAATGGCCAAGTAAATTCTCAGTTAAACTCTCCCAACATTTCCCTCCAGATAACTTTAATATATTGCTTCAAATAGAATTCTGGAATGGCAGAGCCAATAAAAAATGAGGCATTTTTCCAGCCCAAGATAACGTTGAAAGTTGGAAAGAAAAATCTGTTCTCAAACAGTTCTCAAATCAGAGATACTAAGGGGACCTAGCAATTGGTCAGAAAGTGATTAAGAATATCCCACTGCTGTAACTGGATGTGGGATCAGTTTAGAATTGACATTTCTGAGGGGCAGCTAGGTGACACAGTGGATAGAGCACAAGCCCTGAAGTCAGGAGGACCTGAGTTCAAATCTGGTCTCAAACACTTAACACTTCCTGGCTGTGTGACCCTGGGCAAGTCACTTAACCCCAATTGCCTCAGGGGAAAAAAAAGAAATGGCATTTCTGATAGCCATTTCTGTGTTATAATTCAATGGAAAAGAGGAGAATTTTTAGTTATATGGAAGTGGAAGTCCTGAGAATCAGTATCACTTATGGCCCCAAGCGAGGAGGTTGTTTTGACACAGAGGACAATTACAGGAATGTAATCACAAGGGATCAGGGTGTTTCTGGGTAAGTTTTAGAGAACAGACCAAGAGAGAGTGATATCACTCTGCTCAGACCATAACACCTTGGAAGCACTGACAACTTACAAAGCCCACAGAACTCTAAAAACAATAGTGCAAAACAGTCTGAGGATTGTGAGAGTCCCACCTCTCCTCACACCAGGACTCTAATTTTAACACAAATTACAAATTAAGAAACAGGCTGGGGAAATGAGAAAACAAAAAGAAATCTGAACTTAAAAATCTGCTATGGTGAAAGACATAAACTCAGAAAAAAAATGAAATTAAAATAGCTACAGGAAAAAGCTCAAAAAATGAGAATTGGACCTGAACTCAAGAAGAATTCATAAAAGAGCTAAAATGAATTTCAAAATCAAAATGTTAGAACAAAAATTAGATAAAGAAATAAAAACAAAGGAAAAAATTGTGAAAAGTCCACTAACAAGTTAAAGATACACAAAAAAAAAAATTGAATAAAATGACATCTTAAAAATATTGATCAAAAAAATTGATCAAATCAAAAAATTATACAAAATCAATGATGAAAATTTCTTAAAATAAAAAAAAATCTTTAAAAAATTAGAATTGATTAAGTAAAACTAATGATTTCCTGAGACACCATGAAACAATCAAAATCAAGAGTAAAAAGTAGAAGAAACTATGAAATATCTCATTGGAAAAACAACTGGCTTGGAAAATAGATTCAGGGAGATGATTTTAAAAATTGTTGGTCTGAAAAGCACCTGAAAGCAATGGTCAAAGAAAGAACCTAGACTTTATATTTTAAAGTCAGTTGTTTTCCCAAGTAGGTATTTTGCATTTCCTTCTATTGTTTCATTTTTCTTTTTTTGGTTTTACTTGACTTATTCTTGATGTCTCATTGAGTCATTCATTTCCATTTGTTCAGTTCTGATTTTTAGTGAATTATTTTATTCATTTACTTTTTTTTAGTTCTTTTTGTATTTGTCCAATTGAATTTTTAAGTGAGTTCTTTTGTTCTATGATTTTTTTTTCCCATTTTATAAATTCTGTTTTTTTTTTAACGAGTTATTTTCTTTTTCCATTTCACAAATTCTGTCTTTCCATGAAATGTTTTCTTTTTCCATTTTGTGAAATCTATTTTTAAGGAGTTATATGCCTTTTCCATTTCACTAAGTCTATTTTTTTGTAATAAATTTTCTTCAGATAATTTCTGGGTTTTCTTTTCCAAACCCTCTTTTAAAGTCTTCATTTCCTTTCCCTATTTTTCTTCCAGTTCTCTTTTAAGATCTTTCATAATTTCTTCTAGGAGAGCCTTGTGGGATGGGAACCAATTTATACCACCCTTTGGGGCTTCATCTAGAAATGATCTGCTTTTATTCTCCTCAGGGTGTGAAATCTGCTCTTCTTCTCTTTTACCATAAAAACTATCTATGGTCAGAGTTTTTTGCTTTTTTACTCTTTTTTTTTTTTTTCAAAAGTTGAGATCTGCTTTTAGGGCAAGGGAGATTGTCCAAGTTTCATCTACAAGAAGCAGGGGCTGTGCTGACTGACTTCAGGTGCTAGGTGCATCTGTGCTCAGCCTGTTTGTTCTTGGCCTGCCTTCCTCTGTGGCCAATTGAAACAGATTTTTTTTCAGGAGACTTCAGAATTATCTTCTGCTGATAATTTATTACACTCCCAATACTTGTGGATTCTGCAAGAACAGAACTAATTCTGAGGCTAAATTTTGAATCTGAGGGTTGTGGGAAAATGTTGGAAAGAAATGATGTGTCTTTTCTGCCCTTTTGGCTCCACCCTCTTCCCCCTCACTGACTTTATATTTTAAGACATCAAATAGTCCTGGTATATTAGAAGCAGAGTATAAAATTTAAAAATGGAAAGAATCTATCAATTACCCCCTGAAAAAGATATGAAAATGAAAACTTCATGGAACATTATATCCAAATATCAGGAATCTTAGGTCAGTAAGAAAATATTTTGAAATATTTAAGAATAAATTTAAGAATTTAAAGAATAAATTAAGAAACCATTTAAATATCTTAGACCCATAGTGAGGATCATACAAGACTAACAAATATCATTTTAAAGAGCAGAGGGCTTAGTACAGAAGGCAAAAGTTTGGGATTACAATAAAAAATAATGTACCATCCTAAGAGTGAGAAAAATCCTTCAAAGAGAAAAATATGAAATTTGATGAAATAGAAGGATCTTAAACATTCTTGGTGAAAAGAGCATAGCTGAATAGAAATTTTGACATTTAAATATAAAACTCAAGAGACACATAAAACATTAAACATGACAGATGAATAATAAACTAATCAACAAGATTAAAGTTTACATTTTTCTGGTTGTAATAAATGTACATGCATCTTCTAAGAAAGAACATTATCATTACCATGACAGTTCAATGGGAACTACATAGAAAGAAAGTATAGGAATGAATTGATTATATTGGGATTATATTTTTTTAAAAATTAATATATTAGAGAGAGAGAGAGAGAGAGACATCCTTGACAATAGATTAAATGTGAAGAAAAATGGAGAAAATTATCTCACATAAAATAGGCATGCAAGGGAGAGCCTTTATAGTAAAGGGAAATATAATTACGAGGGATAGAACAATTCTTGAGTTTTATTCATACCTCAAATGCTTCAAAGAGGGGAAAATATATCTGCAAACTCAACTGGCAATAGACATCTATCTTATACCATAAGGAACTAGAAAAGAAAGAGGAGATAAAAGAAAGAAGAGATGATAAGATTGTGGATGGATAAAGAAAACTGTGGTTAGAAACAAGATAGGGTTTAAAGGAAGGATAGAATAAAAAAAAGAGAAGAATACATAGAAGAACACAGTATGGGGAGAAATATGCAGTAATCATAACTGGGGATGTGAATGAGATAAATCCACTCATAAAATGGAAATGGATACAAAATTGATTAGAAATCAGAACAATATTATTTTCATGAAACCTATTTGAAACAAAGAGATACAGAGTTAAAATAAGGGACTGGAATACATTTGTTCCAAATAAATACTTCAGATGAAGTTTAAAAAAAAAGAGTGGTAATCATGATATTAGATGAAGTAGAAGCCCCCAAAATGACCTAATAGGAAGAAATAAAATGAGGAAATGTTAAAAATAAATTGTATATAATTAAGTAATTTCAATGTTAAATATATAAGTACAAAATTACAGAGCATTCAGATTACTGAAGAAAAAAATTAAATGAATGACAGAAAGAAATAGACAATAAAATTATACTAGTTGCAGGATTTAAACATTTCTCTTTCAGAGATAGATAAATCTATCCATAAATCAGAAGTCAAGGAAATAAATAGAATCTTAGAAAACTTAAACATCATAGATCTCTGAAGAAAATTTAATGAGAATAGAGAAAATAATATACTGTTTTTTCAGCTATATATGTCACTTTGACAAAAATTGCCCATGTATTAGTGTGTGAAAACTTCATAACAAAATACAGAAAAGTAAAACTATTAAATGCCCTTTTTCCACACCATAATGCAATAAAATATATTTAATAAAGGAAAGTGTGTAAAGAGTGACAGGCTTTGAATAGAATGCTGGATAAATACTAAGAATTAAGATTTGTGATATGAATGATAATCATAGTAAGCAAGAGAATTGAGAGGAAGAAATGATCAGGCAAAGCAACAGGCAAATCAGGCAAGAACAATACCATAAAAACCCAGAAGAGAAAAAAGATTATCCAAAATGAGAAGTTAGTCAACAATATCATATTTATAGATAAATAAAGAAGGATTGAACTTTGAAAAACAAGACTATCAGATTTGGCATAGAAGAATTCATTTATTACTATTGAGAATAATTTTAGGGTTATCATCAGAAGGCAGCTTGTAAGAGATTGAAGGAGTGAATGAAACCCAAAAAAAAAAAAAAAAAAAAAAGCAGCTTTTTCTTTTCTTTTAAATTTCATTTTCATTTTCAGGTCCAAATTCTGTCCTTGCACATGTCCCTTAATTATTAATAAGACAAGAAATATAATTCTCATGACTCATATGAAATTATGCAAAACATTTCCACATTTGCAATGTTGAGGAGTAGATAAAAAAAATCAAAGGAAAAATATTCTTCTATTTGCTTTCTTAGTACATCAGTTCTCTATTTGTAAGTAGACCGCATTTTATATCATGAGAATTTTGGAGCTGCAGATCATCCTGTTGATCAGAATTATTAACATTTTCATAATTGATCATTTTTATAATAATTTTCTTACTGTAGAGATTATTCTTCTGGTTCTGCTCTGTTATATAGAGATATAACATCAGTATTCTTCCTCTGCAGCATTTGTAATTTTTCTTTTCTGTCACTCATTTAATCTGATGACTATGAAGTGGTGCCTCAGAATTTTTTACTTTACATTTCTATAGTGATTAAACAATATTTTTTTTTAATTTGAGTAGTGATAGCTTTACTTTCTTCCTCTCAAAATTGTTCACATCATTTTGTCATTCATCTTTTAGGAATGGGTTCTATTCATAAATTTCACAAATTTGGCTCAATTTGTCATGTCTATGTATATACATATGTATAACTAATCAGAAAAAAAACTTCTGTGATGAATTTTCTGTCTCCTGGTTTTTCTTCTAATTGTGATTGCATTTTTTTATTTGTACAAAAATGTTAAAATTTATGTACAAAAAGTATGAATTTTTTCTTCTATGAAACTCTTTTTTTCTTAACTTTTATGAACTATTGTATCCATAGATCTGATAATATCTCCACAGCAGGCTAGATAAACTGTTTCAAGGAGTTTGGTCAAGAATAGGAGGCGAGATGAAGAATTATGTCTTGACACTAACTAGAACAGAATGGACTTTTTTTTTTTTTGGTCAGTGAAACTTGAGTATGTTTGAAAGCAACAGGTAGAGAATTGGGATACAGACAGAGAACCACAGGAAGATGTGAAATGATACAAAATGAAGGTAAAAATAATAAGTAATTATAACACTGTAAATTGGATTCAACCTGATTGGTATGAAACTAAATATACCAAATTTAGATCTAAAGAACAACCAAATGAATTTCTTTCTGCTACATTTTCACAGGTGTGGAATAACTCATATAATTTTTTCTAATTAGTTTAGGTTATTTTTCTCATCTTCCTATTTTAAATATGTATATGACATATATACATATATGTATATTACATATAAGATAAAATTCTAGGCAGAGAAGAGGAGAAATAACAAAATAAGTTTAGTATGAAAAAACAAAAATAAGTTATAAAGTATATATTTTAAAAGATAATATATCACATTTCATTCCTCACTCAAATTATCATCGCTAGAATGTTATGGCTCCTTTCATATTTCTCTTTCTCTTTGAGCAGCTGTAATTTTCATTCTTTGGAAATTGTGAGGTTCCATGATGTTCTCAGAACTTTTGTACCTGGTAGCACCTTAATAAATGTTTATTGAATTGAATTGAATTTTATGATTTGTATATATGGCCTTCAGAACTCCCTGATTTCTTCTGGTTCATTTTTAGATCACAGGAATCAGACATTTAATTAGTATAGCTTTTCTGTCAGAAACAGGAGGAATAATGTCTATTCTCAAAGGCTGGGTTTTCTAAAGGCTAAGAAATATCTCCCATGATTGATGTTTTCTGCCATGTGTTGTAAAGTCTGAATAAGTAGTACACTAAGCAACATGACTTTTCCAACACTTCTATGTGATATCATCAGGCCTGGACATTAGCTTGTTTCCTACCAGATCTATGAAGGACAATTTGTTTTTATAATTATTTTCTTAAAGTCAAATCAATGTACTGCATTGTAAATAAAATCTACTTATCTCTCCAGCAGGCTAGAGCATAGTCCCAGCTTTTAAATCCATCCTTGAGAGTTCCAGCTTACAAAAAATGAAAGGAAACAGTAGTATTGAAATGAAACTACTATGGTATCAACTACTGCTTATTGAGGTGAAAAAAGGAGTATTTGACTGATGGCCTTTGGTTTTTACATATCAAAAAAAAATGAGAGTCAAGAAAATGTAACAAATAAACTTGACATTTTCAGCAGAGCTGGATCAGAGCAACCTACTGCTTAAGCTAATATTTCCATGTCAACAGTGAAACCTGCTTTTGGGTTTGTCATCTGGTCACAAATTTAACAACATTATTTAGACATTTTATTTCCTTTTTTATTGCAAAGAAGCATTATGGTTACTCTTTTCAAGTTAATAGTTTTAGCCTTTGAAAAGTTCAATCTCTCCTCTATCATATAATAAATCCCCCAAATCCTGCCTCACTTAAAATAGTTTTTGCATGGTCATGTTTGTTTTGTTGTTGTTATTGTTTATATTGATTCCTTTGGGCAGGGACCATTTTATATTTTTCTTGAATACAATTCAATTCAGTTCAATTCAATGAATATTTGCATTTTTATAGGGCTGAGAAAAGGAGGAAATAAAACTGCCTCCTTTCAGAGAGCTTACATAAACCATGTACATAGATAAGTACATAGAGTATTACTGGCCTTCTAGATGGTGCAATGGAAAGAATATTGGATGTGAAATTAGGAAAACCAGAGTTTGAAGCATGCCTTAAATATAGTTGTATCTTCCTCTTTGAAGAGAACAAATGACAAAATGATTTGTAAGTGAATTGCACTTAAGTGAGACAGAGTTGCACAAAGTCATCAACCTCACTTTCTCTTCTAGGAACAATGAAGTCCAGTGGCAAGACAAAAGTCAAGATGCCTGGGTGTCTTTGATGTCTGACCAAGTTCTAAGCACTACCCAGATCCTCCTTTATTCACCTTCATGGGCACAATCCTAAAGGATAATTCTTCACATATTTGGGATACTCCACTCCTCCCCAACTAGCTTGATGCCTATCAGTTACCCTGAACCTAATTCAACCTGTATGCTGAGATGTTTTGCCAGTGAGATGAAGCCACTTCTTTTCATGGTACAACTTCTTGGATCCACAGGTAAGAACTGAGTACTTTAGACTTATTAATTTCTTGGTTTTTGGCTAGTCACTCTTCTTAGTCTCAGTTTCTAATGTATAAAAAGGAAATGATAATGGCATCACGTTCACAGGGTTTGTGAGATGTTTGCAAAGTTACGTAAGTTTAAAAGCACTACACAACTGTTATATTTTTTCAATATCTATAATTTCATTGGCATGGGGTTTTCCAATTTAAGAAGTTCTCTTTGAAGTCAGATCAGCAATTGCATCACATCAGGGAACACTAGAATTGTTGCCTGATACAATGATTGAGTGTCAAGGTGGCAGACCAGAATAGTGAAA
The DNA here is from genome assembly GCF_048593235.1 of Sminthopsis crassicaudata. NCBI lineage: Eukaryota > Metazoa > Chordata > Mammalia > Dasyuromorphia > Dasyuridae > Sminthopsis > Sminthopsis crassicaudata. The sequence continues at coordinate 424,411,619 of NC_133620.1, forward strand.
AAACTCAACAATTCTGTTTTCAAATTTCTGCTTATTGGCAAGTCACATAAACTCTTGTGACACTCTTTCCTCATCTATAAGATGGGGATAATGATACTTCCATTATTTGTTTTTACAAAATTATGAATAAAGTATTATATAAAGATTAAATGGCTATGAATATGCTATTTTGTTGACTGAATCCACTGGTTGATGATTTTTAAATATTTACATTTGTTCAATGGTTAGAGAAAGGCATATGAATATTTTAAAGATGTCACAAAAAAAAAGAAAAAGGTTTTGTCATTTTTCTGCTAATGAAAAGCTAACCCATGTAAATCTGCTTCCAAAAGAATTTGCTTCTGATTTAGGATTCTTCAATGGTACATTATCTCACACACACAAACACATACACACAAGTTGTTGTTCAATCATGCTTGAATCTTCATTAGTCCATATGGGATTTTCTTGGCAAAGATATTGAAGTAGTTAGCCATTTCTTCAATTCATTTTACAGGTGAGGAAACTGAGGTAAACAAGGGTAATTGACTGGCTCAGGATCATACAGGTAAATTTGAGACCAGATTTCAATTTAGATCTTCTTAATTCCAGAGAGTTATTCTCTTCTATCCTCTAACCTCTATAATACCTCATTGAGACCTACATAATGCACATATATACACACATATACTCTATATATTTGTGTATTCAAACATATCCATATATGTATATTTGTATGCATATATATTTATTTATATCTTTGTATATATGTATTTATCTAAGATTCAGGGAAAAAATATAATAAAATTGCCCTCAAAATAAAAATTGAAACTGTTACTTGATTAGTATTGGAAACTCCTTGAATGAGGAAACTAACATTTACAAATGTTAGGAAATGAAAGGTATGTAATAAATATTTAGTACAACTGGATAAAAATCCCAGACCAGCAGCAAAGGATAGCAGAGGAGGATAAATTATTTTATTTTATATGTTTTTTTTTATTTTCAGAACATATGCATAGATGATTTTTAACATTCACCCTTGCAAAACCTTGTATTCCAACTTTTTTATCTCCCTTCCCTTCATCTCCTCCCCTAGATGGCAAGTAATCCAATATAAGGTAAACATGTGCAGTTCTTCTATACTTATTTCCACAATTATGATGCACAAAAAAATCAGATCAAAAAGGAAAAGGAAATGAGAAAGAAAATGAAATGCAACAAACAACAGCAAAAAAGTAAAAATACTATGTTGTGATTCACACTTAGTCCCCACAATTCTCTCTCTGGATGCAGATGGCTTTAGTTCCAAGTTGCTCTATAGAATAGTTGGATCCACCAACAATTTATTATGAAATACTTTCCCTTCCACATTTTTCCCACATCTCCTCCAAAATTCAGTATTTTCTTTTTCTGTCATCTTACTCATTCTGTTATGTGTAAAGTAGTACTTTAGAGTTGTCTTAATTTGCATTTCTCTGATCAATACTGATTTAGAGCATTTTATGTGATTAAAATGGTTTTAATTTCTTCTTCTAAAATTTATATTTTCATATCCTTTGACCAGTTATCAATTGCAGAATGTCTTGAATTTTTATAAATTTGAGTCAGTTCTCCATATATTTTAGAAATGAGATATTTATCAGAACTCTTGGATGTAAAAGTTTTTTTCCCCACTTTATTGCATCCCTTCTAATCTTGTCTGCATCAGTTTTGTTTGTACAAAAACTTTTTAATTAGATATATTCAAAATTATCCATTTTGCATTCCATAATTTACTCTAGTTCTTCTTTGGCCACATATTCCTTCCTTCTCCTCAGATCTGAGAGATTGATTATCCTTTGTTCTTCTAATTTGCATATAGTATTGGATAAACCACTTTATGCAACTATTTGGTTACTTACAAATCTATTGCATTTCATATTAGAATTGTGAAAATGAATATCATGATTGAATTTATGCAGCTTTTTAAAAAAAATTCTTCTCCCTGGATCTTGATTTCAGCATGTCAATTAGTTTCTTAACATATTCAGTCATCTTTCTTCTTTATGCTTGATGTGTCTTGCTTAGAGGAAATCAAAGAATATGTAATTGTCACCTTTACTAATTTAATCAATTTCTCAATTTTTTTAGTTTTTTTTTCCTTTGACACATTTTAAGAATAATATAGTAATTTAAAACAAATGATATTTTGATAAAATTGGCAAAATGTTCCATGAAATAAAGGATTTATTTATTTTGTTTTAGGGGGAGTCATGTACATATATGCATCAATGTCATCTACATACATCAAATGATTACTAATATTTTACTGGTTTGACCCTATCTTTATGTGATGGGTCATGCTCAATTGGTTTTAGGAGAAATGATCATAAATCTAAGGGAAGGCAAACCCTGAATTTCTAATATTTGAATTTCTATGTTGTACGTATGTATCTGAAAAAATACCAAATTGACTTTAATTTTCTTAACATTATTGTGCCAGTGGCAATCCCTAATTTTTTTTATGGATATTAGGTTGGATTTTGAGGTAATTATTATTGTAATTATTCTATTGTTATAATTTTTATTCTCACTACTTTTATATATTTTTACATCACTGTTCAATTTGAAACAATTTAAAGAAAATTTAGTGTTTGAGTAGTGAATAAAATGTTTGTCCTTTATAGACTCATTGAAAGCATCTTTACAGTATTACCAAGAGCACATAGCCTTATTGGAATGATGTATTTATTCTTCATTATGCTCCTATTTGGTATTTATTTCTTCTACTCATCTCAATAGGATGAAAGTTTTTCATTCTAGATAGATTGGAGGTTATAAATATTCATTATGACAATACCATCATCATCTTTATCATTTCCCTGCATGGCATGATATTTAACCAAATTATTTAAGATATATTTAGATCCTCTTAATAACCACCTGTTGTTTATCACAAAAGCCTTCCAAGAACTTGATTGCCTTCATTATAGGATAAACCATTCTAGTTTGAATTTTTACAGTCTTTTAACATTTACAAACTTATTTTTATATATTATTTCATATGGTCCTCTCAATAATACTGCAAAGATAGTATAATTATTATTACCCCCATTTTATAGATGAAGAAACTAAGGTTCATAAAAGTTAAGTGACTTCCCCAAGATCACATACAAAGTTAAAATAAAATAGCCAATAAACATAACCAAGGGACATCAACCTTAATTGATTTTGCCCTCAAATCATATAAGCAAATAAATGAACAAATGGATGCCTTTATTAAGGATCTATCATGTCCTAAGTGTTAGCACCCAAAGAGCTTAGTATCCTATGATGTCCATACAGTAGAGCATCAGCACTTATACTGTATAAGAGCCTCACATCTCTTAGCTAGGTGTGTGTGTTGGACACTCCACTTCTCCCTCACTTTGCCCTGATCTCAAACTAGCAGAGAAAAACTATGTGTTCAAAATTCTTCAGAGTCCAGTGGTAATATTCTAAGGGAAATGTACTTCTCCTATCCTAGTTCTTGTACCTACAACTTATTCATTGTCTACCTATAAAAATAGCTCCCAAAAATAATGATACTTAGGTCCTTAATATGACCATTTTCAAGGCAAAGTAAAGTGAGGTTTCACACACTAATATGAAAATACACCATATGATATGTATTTATGCTGATTCCATCTACTTACTTGATTAATGCAATTTCTCAATGTAGAGGAACCTTGAAAAGCTTACTTCACAAAACATCATGACGACATATACTGGAATCCCTTAGAGATATTATTGAGCATATATGGGCATTTTGTAACTGGTTCCAGTTGATTAAATATAGTTCAAGTCCCTCCTTAATTGGGAGGGTTTTATTCTCCTAGGGATGACTCAGACAACTCCTTTCCATAAAGGCTACATTTTTTAATTGTGAAAGAGCTACTTTTAACTCCCCTTAGTATTTGCATCTTTGTTGTGGATCCTAGTCTAAAAATCAAAACACAGCATTGTACAAAAAAATAGAAAAAACTTTAAAATATTCTTGTGATTCTTTAAAAAAAATCATTTATTTTTCTTTCTGTAAGCCATATTCTCAAGTTGAGAAATATTTTAAACGTACTTAAATGGAAAAAGGAATCCCCCCTGAAAAATTTTGGAGGCCTTGTCACCGAGGAGTAAGATATGATAGAAAGAACATATCTTTGAACTAAAATAGAGCAGTCTTCCTCTGATGGGGCAAGATGGTTTATTGGTATATTAAAAGCTCAATTCATGTGGAGAAAACTCTTTAGTAGTTTGGCAGAATTCCACATGCACTTCATGACATCTTTGTAACCCATTGCCAGAGAATAGAGAGCAGTGCTTATTTTTAATAAAGTGTATACTTTTTATTGTAGACAAAGTTATTATCATTGCACATTATAGTCTACAAGTGTTTCATTGTTTTTTATTCCTCAGTCTGAAACACTAGAATCACCCTTGCTCAGCCTTGCCCAGAATCCCTGAGAAGGCAAGTAAGGAGCAATAGCTTGATGTTCCAAGGTGGAAAATATAGGCTGTAAATCTGGAAAAAAATTTTTTTGCAGATTATAACTGTCTAAAGGTGCAAAACGATGCATCAAGAAGCAACAAGTCTTTTCTGATTGATGGTTCACAAAGGAACAGCAGGAAAACTAATTGCTGATGATATTGTAGAGGGCAATTTTTTTCAGTTATGAATTGAAGAAGATGTTCTTCCTTCTAGCTTTGAAGTTCTAATACCTCCTAATCACTTTGTTAAAGATATTTATTAATTATTATGGAAGTTCTGTAAGAAATGACCAACAGGATGATTTCAGAAAGGCCTATAGAGACTTACATGAACTGATGCTGAGTGAAGTGAGCAGGACCAGGAGATCATTGTATACTTCAACAACAATACTGTGTGATGATCAATTCTGATGGATGTGGCCAATGAGATGAACCAAATCAGTTCCTATAGAGCAGTAATGAACTGAACCAGCTACACCCAGCAAAAAAACAAACAAACAAACAAAAAAAAACACTGAGAGATGATTATGAACCACTGCATAGAATTCCCAATACCTCTATTTTTGTCTGCCTGCATTTTTTATTTCCTTCACAGGCTAATTGGACACTATTTCAAAGTCTGATTCTTTTTGTACAACAAAACAACTGTTTGGACATGTATACATATGTTGTATTTAATTTATACTTTAACATATTTAGCATGTATTGGTCAACCTGCCAATTGGGGGTGGGGGAAGGAGGGGAAAAATTAGAACAAGAGGTTTGGCAATTGTCAATACTGTAAAAATGACCCATGCATATGTCTGGTAAATAAAAACTATTAAAGAAAGATATTTATTCATTTATTATTAGCTTCCAACATTTTCTTTTCCATTTTCTTTTCTTTTTTCAGTCACTATAATAAGTTTCTGTTGTCAGTTTTTGTTGCTATTGTTGTTTCTTTACTCTTCTTTTTTATTTTTGTAACTAAAACTGAGCTTTGCTCCTGGAGTCAAGGAAGCACTGCCACAGGCTTTTTGCATGAAGAATACTGAACACCATCACTGATTTGCTGTGCCAGGAACATATGTCCTCCATGCCAGCCTATTTCCCCATGGACAGAGGGCTTAACAGCTGACCTGCTGTGCCAAGAGTGTGGGGCCTCATAAATGGTTTGCTGGGGCTCAGGGCCTTACAGAGTGTAGCCTGCAATTGATTTGCCCAGCAGCACCTGCACTGGACTGCACTCCCTTTATACTCAAGTAAGACAAACCTTTGCTGAAACCCTTGTAAATTATATTGCAAATTATGACAATTTATTTTATCCCTTCATTTTACTGATTCTCCCACTCCTGAATTCATTTTGAGTCATTGCTATAGTTGTTTGGGGGTGAATTAGGGATATTCTAGGCAAGTTCTTGCCCTATTTCACCTTCTTGGTTCCTTTCTATAAGTAACTAGCTATATCAGATGCCGAACAGTTGAAAACTTTGCTGGCATTATATACTATTTTCATAGTCATTTTAAAGCAAATCAAGGAAGTTTAAAATTGAATATTGATTAGTTACAATTCTTATATGATGTTCTCTAATGTCATATAAAGTAACTAAAAACTATGCAAAGCCTTGCTTATAATCTATTTCCAAAGTCCAGACACCAGTTTCATTTTTTTTATAAATGTAGAAATCAAATGGGTTGTCTTAAATCTTATGTGGATCATAGAAAGTCCTTATATCCTTGTTAAAAAAAAAAAAAAAGTTTATTTTTAAAAGGAAAAATAAGGAATCTATTCAACCTGGTTCCATTTCATATTATGTGAAAATGGGAATGTCTTCAGACTCAAGTGATCCCCATGTGTAAATTACACTGATGTTGATTGGAAATACCTCCAGTAATAGATCTTCCTAAGGCTTTGTTAGAAGTACAAAAGGGTTAAGTGAATGGCTCATTGTTATATGACCATTCTCTGTTAGAGGCAATACTTATTTTTTATTTTTTTTATTATTATTTGTATTTATTTATTTATTTTCTGAGGCTGGGGTTAAGTGGCTTGCCCAGGGTCACACAGCTAGGAAGTGTTAAGTGTCTGAGATCATATTTGAACTCTGGTCCTCCTAAATTCTATCCACTGCGCCACCTAGCTGCCCCTAGAGGCAATACTTAAGTCAGATCTTCCTAACTCAAATGTTTGCTTTGTATTCATTTTTCAAGATTATCTTTCATATGTTATTCAAAAATATATATGTATAAACTTAATTATTATAACAAGAAGAAATGTTTGGAGTCAGAAAATTAAACTGAAATGCATCACTATTTTGACCATTCAAATACTTAAATTCACCCCTCCAACCCTTGGTTAAGTAAAATAATAATCTTGGGAAGAGTCATTCAGCATTTTTACAAGTGCCTGTTACTAATTTCTGAGGGTCTATTGGGGCAGGGGGAGGTAGGAGAAGGGGGAAGGCAGGACATATGAAGGAAAATTGACAATGAAGAAAAGTTGTTATTGGTAATATTATATCCCATTACACTGTCAAATAATGTCCTTTCTTACTAACTGACACCTGCCAAAAACCAATACTTAGATATTGAAGATATTCAATAAATATTTACAAAGGCCTGCATAATTGGGAATTCAAAAGTCTGAAGGGATTTGTAGTGGAAAAAAAGTAGAATTTGACCTGAGTTAGGCAATCCTATGTTTCTTTCCCTTCAATCATTACTTTACTTGAAATTCTTTTCATTGTCCATAGTTCCATCAGATGTCCATAGTTCCATCAGAATTACTCTTTAATGTATATCCCTGAAAGCTCATAGATCAACTCAGTCTCAAGCTAATCATTCAAAATTAAATTTTTATAAATGATTATGTTTAGAGGCTAATGTGGCTAAAGCCTATAAAAAAAGTCTGCAATTATTCTACCAGAATGGAATTAGGACCAGTAAAGTTATTAAGAGGGGAAAAATTAAATGATGAAAGCTAGATGTTAGTCCAAAGAATCCTGATATCATACATTGAGATTTGGAATGTACCTCAAAGGCTATCTTCTTTTTGTAACTCTTTTTGCAACTACTTCATTTTGTAAATGAAAATTTTTTCTCAAAGTCACACAAGTAATAAGGATTATAATACAATATAATTCAAATATTTAAGCCAAATGTTTCTAATAAAACAGACTCTCCCACCTTCACTCCATTCCCATCCCCAGCTCATGTCTGGAAGGCGTTCCTTTCTCAAACTTAACTGACAATCCCTTGGTTACTTCTTCAATGAAGTCCTTCTTGACTCTTTCTCTCTGAAGTTAGTATTTTTCTCTTCCACAGAACTGCTACTTTTGTTATTCTTCATTTATTTGTTTGTGTACTTTTTTTTTCTTTTCCTACAAGACAATGCAGTTCTTTAAAACAGGTGCTATTTTTTCCTTCCTTGTTTCCCCAGCTTAGCATGAGTTTGCCACATTGTCAGTACTTAACTAAATATTTATTGAATTGAATTTAACTTATGATATTGTTTTTTAAAAAATATATAAAAAAGAAAATGTAAATCGCATTGTTTCTCAAAAGAAACAAGAGCAAAAGAATATGTTAATTCCCAATACCCCTTTCCTACAAGATGCTTCACCTCTAAAGATCAGAAGCAAATATATCTTTTTTGCATACTGCTTCCTCATTTGCATATATTATTTTTTCCAGTACTGCAGACTTCAGGAATCTCTCATTACTCCTTCTACTTTCAAAATTACCTGTCATTTAATTGTGTCATTTATTTCTTTGACTTGTTTCTCTTTTTTTGTTTTCTTTCCTATTATTTATTGTACTACCCAACCCAGGCTTTCAGGATGTCAGGGAACAAATGCAAGTCACCAGAAACAAGGGTAGATCTTATTAACTGAGGCAAAGAATTCCTTTGGTTCTATTTGTGTGTGTGTGTGTGTGTGTGTGTGTGTGTGTGTGTGTGTGTGTGTATGTGTGTGTGTGTGTGTGTGTGTAGACAAAGGGCTAGTTTGCAGCAGAAGCTAGAGAACAAAGAGAAAACAATTCTAGATACTCTTTAATATCTTTCTTTCTCTACTCTTGATTTTCTGACAGGTTGATTATTACTGTCTTTACTGTCCTTTAAAAACCTCTCTCTCTCTCTCTCTCTCTCTCTCTCTCTCTCTCTCTCTCTCTCTCTCTCTCTCTCTCTCTCTCTCTCTCTCTCTCTCTCTCTCTCTCTCTCTCTCTGTCTCTCTCTCTCTCTCTGTCTCTGTCTGTCTCTCTCTCTTTCTCTCTCTCTCCTCTCTCATTTTCTCTTCTCTTTTCCTCCTCTTATCTTTGAAAAAGATAACACCTCAGAAAGACTTCTGTCTTTGTCTCTCTTAAATAACCACCAAACTCCATCACTCATTCCTTTAGAATTGACCTCCACGGTTCATCTAGAACTTACAATCTTCCATCTATCATTATTTCATCATTCTTAGAGAGATATGATCTCACCAATGAGGCATTGTTTCTATTGGTATGGAGTTAACACAATTATAGTACTACACTCCTCTGCTTAAAACAAACTTTTATAGGCTCATAGATTTTGATCTGGAAGACATTTTAGTTGTCATCTTTTTAAACCATTCTTACTTTCCATTTCATAGGCAGAGAAGAGTGGTTAAATGGCATTTTGAAGAAATAATGGATTATAGTACTCTAATTCTATCACAGGTCTTCTTTTTTTTTTTTTTTTTTTTTTTTGCTATTTATCATTGTTTATTCATCTTTGCTCATTCACATTTACTAGTTTATATTTCCTTCAACTCTTTTATTTGAATTTCGTAGTTCTCTATTTCATGAAGAGTTTATTTTTTCCTCAGTAATTTTTCTGATTATTTTTAGTTGTAAATTCTTGTCCTTTGATTTCTAGGGGTGGCTTGTGTGGGTCTGATTTTTGACTCTTCAGTACTTGAATTCTTTCTATTTACTATCAGCATTTTTTAAAAAATTTTTTTATTATATATATATATATATATATATATATATATATATATATATATATATTTATTTATTTATAATATTATCCCTTGTATTCATTTTTCCAAATTACCCACCCTCCCTCTATTCCCTCCCCCCGATGACAGGCAATCCCATACATTTTATATGTGTTACAATATAGTCTAGGTACAATACATGTGTGTGAATATCATTTTCTTGTTGCACAATAAACATTAGATTCCGAAGGTACATGCAACCTGGGCAGATAGATATTAGTGCTAACAATTTACATTCACTTCCCAGTGTTTCTTCTCTGGGTGTAGCTACCTCTGACCATCATTGATCAACTGGAAGTGAGTTGGATCTTCTTTATGTTGAAGATTTCCACTTCCATCAGAATACATCCTCATACAGTATTGTTGTTGAAGTGTACAGTGATCTTCTGGTTCTGCTCATTTCACTCAGCATCAGTTGATTTAAGTCTCTCCAGGCCTCTCTGTATTCCTCCTGCTGGTCATTTCTTACAGAGCAATAATATTCCATAACCTTCATATACCACAATTTACCCAACCATTCTCCAACTGATGGACATCCATTCATCTTCCAGTTTCTAGCTACAACAAAAAGAGCTGCCACAAACATTTTGGCACATATATGTCTCTTTCCGCTCTTTAGTATTTCTTTGGGATATAACCCCAGTAGTAGCGCTGCTGGGTCAAAGGGTATGCACAGTTTGATAACTTTTTGGGCATAATTCCAGATTGCTCTCCAGAATGGCTGGATTCTTTTGCAACTCCACCAGCAATGTATTAGTGTCCCAATTTCCCCACATCCCCTCCAACATTTATCATTATTTGTTCCTGTCATCTTAGCCAATCTGACAGGTGGGTAGTGGTATCTCAGAGTGGTCTTAATTTGCATTTCTCTGATCAGTAGTGATTTGGAACACTCTTTCATGTGAGTGGATATAGTTTCAATTTCTTCCTCTGAGAATTGTCTGTTCATATCCTTTGACCATTTATCAATTAGAGAATGGTTCGGTTTCTTATAAATTATGGTCAGTTCTCTATATATTTTGGAAATGAGAACTTTGTCAGAACCTTTGTTTTTAAAAATATTTTCCCAATTTGTTACTTCCCTTCTAATCTTGTTTGCATTAGTATTATTTGTACAGAAACTTTTTAGTTTGATGTAATCAAAATGTTCTATTTTGTGATCAATAATGATCTCTAGTTCTCCTCTGGTCATAAATTCCTTCCTCCTCCACAAGTCTGAGAGGTAGATTATCCTCTGTTCCTCTAATCTATTTATTATCTCCCTCTTTATGCCTAAATCATGGACCCATTTTGATCTTATCTTGGTATATGGTGTTAAGTGTGGATCCATATCTAATTTCTGCTATACTAATTTCCAGTTTTCCCAACAGTTTTTTCCGAATAATGAATTTTTATCCCTAATGTTGGAATCTTTGGGTTTGTCAAAGATTAGATTGCTATAGATGTACCCTTTTTTGTCCTTTGTATCTAATCTGTTCCACTGATCTACCGGTCTATTTCTTAGCCAATACCAAATGGTTTTGGTGACTGCTGCTATATAATATAGCTTTAGATCAGGTACACTTAGACCACCTTCCTCTGAGTTTTTTTTCATTAGTTCCCTTGCAATTCTCGACCTTTTATTCTTCCATATGAATTTTGTTGTTATTTTTTCTAGGTCATTGAAATAGTTTCTTGGGAGTCTGATTGGTATAGCACTAAATAAATAGATTAGTTTGGGGAGTATTGTCATCTTTATTATATTCGCTCGGCCTATCCAAGAGCACTGAATGTCTTTCCAATTATTTAAATCTGATTTTATTTTTGTGGCAAGTGTTTTGTAATTTTTCTCATATAATTCCTGGCTTTTCTTTGGTAGATGGATTCCCAAATATTTTATACTCTCAACATTTGTTTGGAATGGAATTTCTCTTTGTATCTCTTGCTGTTGCATTTTGTTAGTGATATATAAAAATGCCGAGGATTTATGTGGATTTATTTTGTATCCTGCCACTTTGCTGAAATTTTGAATTATTTCTAGTAGCTTTTTAGCAGAGTTTTTGGGGTTCTCTAAGTATACCATCATGTCATCTGCAAAAAGTGATAGTTTAATTTCCTCATTTCCTACTCTAATTCCTTGAATCTCTTTCTCGGCTCTTATTGCCGAGGCTAGCGTTTCTAGTACTATATTGAATACTACTGGTGATAGTGGGCAACCTTGTTTCACTCCTGATCTTACTGGGAAAGGTTGCAGTTTATTTCTATTGCATATTATGCTTACTGAAGGTCTTAAATATATGCTCCTGATTATTCTAAGGAATAGTCCATTTATTCCTATACTCTCAAGAATTTTTAGTAGGAATGGATGTTGGATTTTGTCAAATGCTTTTTCTGCATCTATTGAGATGATCATATGGTTCTTATTAATTTGATTATTAATATGGTCAATTATATTAATAGTTTTCCTAATATTAAACCAGCCCTGCATTCCTGGAATAAATCCTACTTGATCATAGTGTATTATCTTGGAGATAATTTTCTGAAGTCTTTTTGCTAATATCTTATTTAAGATTTTAGCATCAATATTCCTTAAGGAGATTGGTCTATAATTTTCTTTCTCAGTTTTCGATCTACCTGGTTTAGGTATCAGTACCATGTCTGTGTCATAAAAGGAGTTTGGTAGGACTCCTTCATCCCCAATTTTTTCAAATAATTTATATAACATTGGGGCTAATTGTTCTTTAAATGTTTGGTAGAATTCACATGTGAATCCATCTGGCCCTGGGGATTTTTTCCTGGGGAGTTGATTAATAGCTTGTTCTATTTATTTTTCTGAAATGGGACTATTTAAGCAATTTATCTCCTCCTCTGTTAATCTAGGGAGTCTATATTTTTGGAGGAAGTCATCCATTTCACTTAAGTTATCAAATTTATTGGCATAAAGTTGGGCAAAGTAACTCCTTATTATTTCTCTAATTTCCTCTTCATTGGTGGAAAGATCCCCCTTTTCATTTGTAAGACTATCAATTTGATTTTCCTCTTTCTTTTTTTTGATCAAATTTACCAAAGGTTTATCTATTTTATTGGCTTTTTCATAAAACCAACTCTTGGTTTTATTTATTAATTCAATAGTTTTTTTACTTTCAATTTTATTGATTTCTCCTTTTAATTTTTGTATTTCAAGTTTAATTTTTGGTTGGGGGTTTATAATTTGGTCTTTTTCTAGCCTTTTAAGTTGTAAGCCCAATTCGTTAATCTTCTCTTTCTCAATTTCTTCAAATAAGCCTCTAAAGATATAAAATTTCCCCTTATTACTGCTTTAGCTGCATCCCAAAGATTTTGATATGATGTCTCATCATTGTCATTATCTTGGGTGAAATTGTTAATTGTTTCTATAATTTGCTCTTTCACCCAGTCATTCTTTAAGATGAGATTATTCAGTTTCCAATTAATTTTTGGTCTATTTACCCCTAACTTTTTACTGAATGTAGCTTTTATTGCATTGTGATCTGAGAAGAAGGCATTTATTATTTCTGCCTTCCTACATTTAATTTTGAGATCTTTATGTCCTAATATATGGTCAATTTTTGTATAGGATCCATGAACTGCTGAGAAGAAAGTATATTCCTTCCTATTGCCATTCAGTTTTCTCCAAAGGTCTATCATACCTAGTTTTTCTAATATTCTATTTACTTTTTAAATTTCTTTCTTGTTTGTTTTGATGTTTGATTTGTCTAAATCTGAGAGTGCAAGGTTGAGATCTCCCACTATTATAGTTTTACTGTCTATTTCTTCTTGCAGTTCTCTTAACTTTTCCTTTAGAAAGTTAGATGCTATACCACTTGGTGCATATATGTTTAGTATTGATATGGCTTCATTATTTATGCTACCTTTCAGCAGGATATAGTTTCCTTTCTTATCTTTTTTAACGAGATCTACTTCTGCTTTTGCTTGATTTGAGATAAGGATAGCTACCCCTGCTTTTTTGGCTTTACCTGAAGCATAATAGGCTCTGTTCCAACCTTTTACCTTTATTCTGTATGTATCTCCCTGTTTTAAGTGTGTTTCCTGTAGGCAACATATTGTAGGGTTCTGCTTTTTGATCCAATCTGCTATCCGTCTCCGTTTGATGGGATCGTTCATCCCATTTACATTTACAGTTAAAATTACTAATTCTGTATTTCCTGCCATCGTATTATCCCCAGATTATGCTTTTTTCCCTTGACCCCACTGATCCCCCTCCCCGATATTTAATTTACAGACCCCCCTTGTGACGCGCAACCCTCCCTCTTTTTTTTTTTTTTTTTAGGATCCCTCCCCCCTCCCTCCAAGTCCCTTCACTTATTCTCCTTTTCCTTTTCCCTTTTCCTCTCCCCCCTTTTAATGAGGTGAGAGAAAATTCTCTGAAAAACAAATATGTTAATTATTTACTCTTTGAACCTCTCCTGATGAGAGTAAGATTCACACAATGATTCTCCCCCTCACTAAGTTCCCTCAGATATGGTGTATTTTCTATGCCTCTTCCTGGGATGTAGTTTCCCTCTTTTTATCACTCCTTCCCCTTTTTCTGAACCGACCTCCTTCCCTTTACTACACCCCCCTTTTTTTCTTTTATATCAGTAAAATCAAATTATCCTTGAGTATTTTTTATATACCCACAACAGAGTTACAGTTCTCTAGGGTTCTGTGTACTTTTTTCTGTTTCTCTTCAGTCTTGTGGATGTAGATCAAATTTTTTGTTTAAGTCTGGTTTTTTTCTTAGAAACATATAGAATTCCTCTGTTTCATTGAATGACCATCTTCTTCCATGAAAAAAGATGCTAAACTTAGCTGGGTAGTTCATTCTTGGTTGCAGTCCTTGATCTTTTGCCTTACGGAATATCAGGTTCCAGGCCCTTCTATCTTTTAATGTGGAGGCAGCCAGATCTTGGGTGACCCTTATTGTGGCACCTTGGTATTTAAATTGTTTTTTTCTAGCTGCTTGCAGGATTTTCTCCTTTGTGTGGTAATTCTGCAGCTTAGCCACTATATTCCGTGGTGTTCTTTTTTTAGGGTCTATTTCAGAAGGAGTTCGATGAATTCTTTCCACATCTACTTTCCCTTCTGTTTCTATTATCTCTGGACAGTTCTCTTTGATAATTTCCTGTAAAATAGAATCTAGGCTCTTTTTTTGGTCATAGTTTTCTGGAAGTCCAATAATCCGCAGATTATCTCTCCTAGATCTATTTTCCAGGTCTATAGATTTTCCCAGTAAGTATTTGACGTTGTTCTCCAGCTTCTCATTTTTTTTGTTTTGTTTGACTGATTCTTGGGTTCTCTGTGAATCATTCATTTCTATTTGTTCCATCCTGACTTTTAAGGAGTTATTTTCTTCTTTCACAGTTTTTAGTTCTTTTTGTAAATGCCCAATTTCGTTTTTAAATGAATTATTTTGCTCTATTGAATTTTTTTCCATTTCCCTAATTTTTTTTTGAGAATTATTTTCTTTTTCCAATTCAGAAATTCTATTTTCTTGAGATTTTTTTATCTTTTCCAATTCAGAAATCCTACTTTCCTGTGTTTTTTTAACCTTTTCTAATTCATAAATTTTGTTTCCCTGCATCTCCTGTGAATTCTTTATTTTTTCCAACTCCAATTTCAGGACGTTGTTATTCTCTATCATAGCTTCCCTTTCCTTTCCCCATTTTTCTTCAAACTCCCTCAATTTTTTAAGAGTTTCTTCTAGGAGAGAGTTATGTGATGGGGGGCAGGGATCGTTCCCCTTTGGGTTGTTATCTGCTGACTCTCTGCTGTTAACTTCCTCGGGGTTGGATACCCGCTCTTTCTCTGTATAGAAGGAATCTATGGTTTTTCTAGCTTTTTTGCTCATATTTAAAAAAATCTCTTGGGGTCTGTCCCTGGGGTAGGAAATTATTTACTTCTTTACCAGCTTCCTCCCAGACCAGATGGATGCAGCGGCTCCTGTGCCTGAGCTAAGATAGAGCTCTGGGAGAGAGTTCCCCACCCCCTCCCTGGAAGTTCCTCAGAGGTGATTGGCACTACTGTGCTTCGAGGGCGTAGAATAGTAAAGACAGCACAGAGCCCAGCCTATGTGTCCGGGGGGGAGTGGATGTCTGCAGCAGGTGATGTGAAAAGCCCCTGTGCTCAAACTGGAAGTGTCTGCCAGAAACCGCGGGGTTCAGCTTCTCTGGGACTTCCTGGAGCTGAGTTCCACTCCCTCCAGCTAAGCTAGGCAGTGTGTGTTGCCTTGGGCCATATCCACCCACTTGTCAATCTCTTAACTATTCTCAGGAAGTACCTGAGGCCACACCCCCTGGTGCCGAGATCTGCTGAGTCACCTCCAGGGTCAGGGGAAAATCTAATCTGAGTTTTAAAATATTTTGGCTTTCTCTTCTGAACTGCTAAATAATTAGCAGAGAAGAGCTAACAGCCTGTGCCAGATTCCTTTACCTCAGTGGCTTCTCTGATCCCAGAGCCCTTCCCAGCGCAATGGGCGCAGTGTGCCACTATCCCACCGTCTGTGCTGGTCTCTCTTTTTCCTCCCCTGAGAACTGACCTTTCCTGTTGGAACTCCAGATTCTCTTCAGCTGGTAAGTCATGCTTCCAGTCCTCGTGGTATCTATCAGTCCTGAGCTAATTCTGAGACTTAATTTATCTAATTGGTTGTGAGGGAGTGAGGACGTTCACAGAGACGTGTGTTTCTTCTCCGCCATCTTGGCTCCGCCCCCCCTATCACAGGTCTTCTAACTCCCAATCTAGATTCCTTTTACTCCACCACACCATTTTGGTCATTTTATAAACATGTATTTACTGTAATAGTCCCTAGATATGCAAAAAGTAGATACAATATTGTTAAGTGTGGGCTAGCTCCTCTGAAGGGCTCAGAATAAGTCCTTGCCTCACGTTGTGGCTCCAAATTGTAAATGTTCTGTTGTCTCTCAATTGTAATCCTTTTCTGGGAGAAGGTTTCTTTTCTTTAAATCCTTTTCTCTGTGAGCAGGTTTCTTGGGAGGCTCCTGGAGCCTCTAGCCAGAGCGAAGGTAGAATCTTGAAACCTCTTCTTCCTGTATCCTGACTCTGAATCTCCTTGAGCTTCCCTGAAGTTCTCCAGGGAAGTCTTGTTCTTATCCCAATCTAGACTCTTAATCCAATCTTGTTCTTATTCCCATCTAGACTCTTAATCTCTTCTTACAAGCTTAGATGTTAAATGAAGATGAAGAAAATGGAATACATATAAACAACCTCTCTCATTAAGACCACTTAAATCAAATAAAAGAAGAGAGCCAGAAAAAATTATGTGATAAATTTCACTTAAATGACAGGATGACCAGGTGTAGCTGAGAGAGAAGGGGTAGAATGAAGGGAGGTATAGTGAAAACTTCCTGAAAAAAAGAAGGATATGAAGGGAGCACTGTGTAACAATGTCAGCAAGCAGAAATTGGGATAGTGTTCAACCATGGTAGACATCATTAATGAAAGAATTTCAAAAAGTAATTGGGGAGAATCAAAAGTTTTAATAAAAACTTGAAAACATGATCAGAAATCAAGTTCAAAAGACTCAGTGCCTTAAATTTAGGTTTAAAAACAAGCAAAATATAGAATAGAAAATAATATTATTGTTAATTTAAGAGTTAGAAATAATTTTGCTGAAAAAAGCTCTGAGATCAGTAGAATAAATATGATTATAAACATCTCTATTTTATTCATGAGGGAAAAAATTAAGGGCTTTCCCATAATCATAACTCTAATAAAGACTAAACCTAAGTTCTCCATGATTTTATATCCAAAACTTTTGTTCTTATGCCAGACTATCTCTCATAGCAGTAAAAGGACAATGGATAAGATCCCTTAAATTGATTCTAAGAAAGAGTTTAGAAATGAGAAATTTATAATGTTGAACAAGAGCTATGACCTGGGGTTGGAACCCTTATATGTGATTTTGGCATTCTTGACAGCAGTTTACAACTATTGTTAATCCAGGTTTTGTGACATACAGGGCCATTGTGTACCTTTTCTTCTTTGAATCTAAGTATTATTAATTGATTAATTCTAAGTGGGCACTTCTGATTTTTTTAGGTTAACTTTTAAGAAATATATTGGAAGCAGACATCAAGTCTTAAGTGGAAACTCAACCAGTAAATTAGTGTTTAATCAGTTGTAAAACTTGAACCCTTTCTGTCATAGTTTAAACTCTTCTAATTTATAGTTCAGTGCCTTTGATTTCCATCTTCATCAACAAGAAGGGCAATAAAGATGAATTGCTATATTAATAAAACAAAATTATTATGTGTTATTTATACTGGCTCCCAATAAAATTAGACCATGGGGATTAACTGCTCCGGCTTGCAGTAATTTATGTCAAAGTAGAGTCCTGTGTTTAAATCAGAGTCAGGGTTACAAAGAATTTTATTTCAAAGGTAGTATAAACAGAAGGAAAGGAGGTTATTGAAGGGTGAAAGAACCTATTTTCATAGGAAAAATCAGTGGTCATTTTGACCTTTGATATTATAGAGCCATTTGCAAAGGAAGATGGATTAAAAATATTATGAAAAAATGCTATCCATCTACAGAAAAAACAATTGATAGACTCTGAATGAAGATTGAAGAATATTTTATATCTTTTTTCTTTTCATTTTTATATCTATGTTTTCTTTCTTAATATGGCTAATGTGGAAATACATTTTGCATAACTGCATATATCTAATGTATATCAAATTACCTTCTCAAAGAAGGATAAAGGAAGGGAGGGAGAAAAAGCATCTGAAAATATTATTTTAAAAGAATGTTGAAATTATTTCTATATATAATTAGAAAAATAATTTTAACAAAAATGTTATTTAAGAAAAGAGTACAATTTCTATTAAATTTTTTCTCCATATTTGCTAAATTTTTTTAAAAGCACATTTTCTTAATTCAAATTAGAAAGGACCTCATAGGTGACCTTGTCCAAAATCATCAGCCAGCTTTTTTTGAAGACCTCCAGTGAAGAGAGAATACATTCTTTCTGGAGTATGCTCATTTCATTTTTTTCATAGCTTGGGGTATTACAAAGTTCTTAAATTAAGTCAAAATCTATTTGTTGTTTTGTTGTTAATATTTTTTTAAATCCCTCATTTGTTTGAAGGCCCATAAAAATGTTGATTCCAACATGATTAATCTCTATATATCTGAAGACAGCTATCAATGTTCTCACTGTCTTATTTTACCCAGGCTTCAAGGTGCTTCATAAAATAAGATAATGAGAATTTAAAATATTCCAAATGTAATTATTAGGCTAAAATATACAATATTATCATCGTCCTAGGCTTAAACACTGTGCCTTTTTTTAAAAAAGCAACCTGATAAAGAGTTACTTTGCCCAACTTTATGACAATAAATTTGATAACTTAAGTGAAATGGATGACTACCTCCAAAAATATAGACTTCCCAGATTAACAGAGGAGGAAGTAAATTGCTTAAATAGTCTCATTTCTGAAAAAGAAATAGAACAAGCTATTAATCAACTCCTTAAGAAAACATCCCCAGGACCAGATGGATTTACATGTGAATTCTACCAAACATTTAAAGAACAATTAGCCCTAATGTTATATAAACTATTTGGAAAAATAGGGAGTGAAGGAGTCCTGCCAAATTCCTTTTATGATACAAACCAGGTAAGTTAAAAACAAAGAAAGAAAAGTATAGACCAATTTCCATAATGAATATTGATCCTAAAATCTTAAATAAGATATTAGCAAAAAGACTACAGAAAATCATCCCCAGGATAAAACACCATGATCAAGTAGGATTTATACCAGGAATGCAGAGTTAGTTCAATATTAGGAAAACTATTAGTATAAATGACCCTATTAATAACCAAATTAACAAAAACCATATCATCATCTCAATAGATGCAGAAAAAGCATTTGATAAAATCCAACATCCATTCCTACTAAAAACACTTGAGAGTATAGGAATAAATGGACTTTTCCTTAAAATAATCAGTAGCATCTATTTAAAATCATCAGCAAGCTTCATATGTAATGGGGATAAACTGGAACCATTCCCAATATGATCAGGAGAAAAACAAGGTTGCCCACTATCACCACTAACAAAATGCAATGTAGAGTTACATAAAGAAATTTCTAGCCATATGAAAAGATGCCCCAAGTCATTATTAATCAGAGAAATGCAAATTAAGACAACCCTGAGATACCACTACAAACCTATCAAGTTGGCTAGAATGATAGGGAAAGATAATGCAGAATATAGGAGGGGATGTGGGAAAACTGGAACACTGATACATTGTTGATGTAATTGTGAATACATCCAGCCATTCTGGAGAGCAATTTGGAACTATGCTCAAAAAGTTATCAAACTGTACATACCATTTGATCCAGCAGAGTTACTACTGGGCTTATAACCCAAAGATATCTTAAAGAAGGGAAAGGGACCCACATGTGCAAGAATGTTTGTGGCAGCCCTCTTTGTAGTGGCCAGAAACTGGAAACTGAGTGGATGCCCATCAATTGGAGAATGGCTGAATAAATTGAGGTATATGAATGTTATGGAATATTATTGTTCTATAAGAAACAACCAGCAGGATGATTTCAGAGAGGCTTGGAGATACCTACATGAACTAATTAATGCTAAGTAAAATGAGCAGAACTAGGGGATCATTATACATGGCAACAAGAAGACTATATGAAAATCAATGCTGATGGGTGTGGCTCTCTTCAGTATTGATATGATTCAAACCAGTTTCACTTATGCAGTGATGAAGAGACCCATCTACACCCAGAGAGAGAACTATGGGAACAGTGTGGAACACAACATAGCATTCTCACTCTCTCTGTTGTTATTTGTCTGCATTTTATTTTCTCAGTTTTTCTTCTTCCTTCTTGATCTGATTTTTTTTTTGTGCAACAGAATAACTGTATAAATATGTATACATATATTGGATCTAACATGTATTTCAACATATTTAACACATATTGAACTACCTGCCAGCTAGGGGAGGGGTGGGGAAAGGAGGAAAAGGAGTTTTAATAATAAAAACAATAAAATAAAATAAAATAAGTTGACATATAAGCTCTTAGTATGTATATATATATATATATATATATATGAACCATAAATAATAATAATAGTTAATATTTTTACAGAACTTTAAGTATTGTAAAATATTTTTTAACCATTATCAAAGTTGATCCTCACAACTGCTAGGTATGTGTTATTTCGCTTTTTATTTTACAGGGAAGTGGGGAAACTGCTGCTGAAAGTTCAAGCAATTTGCCCATCTGAGACATTGGCTAATTCACATCTGAGACAGGATTCAAACTTAGATTTTCAGAGGTTTTCAACCTCTGTCCACTCTACTATCTAGCCAGATTTATTTAATGGGGATTTGATAATTCCCCTTATCATGCAGTTGTAGGGTGGGGAGAGAGACAAGGTTTAGTGTAGTGTTATTGTTATTAGTTCTTCTGTATTTATTTCATTGATAAATCAAATACATTTCATAACTACTCATGGGTTTAGTAAGGTCAGTGTTGCCAACCTTATGTAACTTTCATGCCTTTCAAAAACACTTTATTTCAGGTATTCTACAGTGACATAACCAAAGTTAAAGGCCAAGAGAATTATGGTACATATCCTAGGGAGGAAGAGCATTTTTTATTTTATTTTTTTAATTCCTACCCCAGTTAGTTAAAAAGCCATGTCTCTCCTGGAACCTACTAATATTTCTCTAGCTCAGGGTTCTTTGATGTTTTTGTTCAATACTTTTAACAATCTGGTGAAGCTTCTGACCTTCTACTAGGATGATTATTTTCAAATCCATGGAAGACAATATATATGCGAAGACATTTATACTGAAATAATTATCTATCATCTATCATCTGTGTGTGTGTACTTGCATTTTTGTATTTTTAAAGCTTGTGGACCCAGCATAGTAGTGCTTAATAAATATTTATCACTTCCTTTTTTTCTCTTTACCTGGACTAGTGTTTCTTGAAACTTATGATTGTACCTTAAAGAGTTTTTAATGGTTGTGGTTAATCTTGTAGTAAGAAAACATTGACATGATTTCTGTGTTCAACATTTATTGGCCATATGGTTCTGGACAAATTACTTAACCAAGATTAAGCATGAGTTATAAAACATGGATCAGCAACACTTTTACTCTCTACCTCCAACATAATCTTATAGATATTTATTAAATTCCTAATGTGGACAAGGCTCTATATTAGGTTTTCATAATATAAAGATAAAACCAAGGGATTTGTTCCTTTCTACCCCAAAGGGATTATATTGTTTTTGTTTTTTTATATAATTTATTTTATTTAAAAAGAGAGAGAAAGAAAAGGAATACAAAACAAAACAAAGGAGAACATTGTCTTATACCCAGTAGAACATCAGCGAGGATTTAAATAAATAACAACAAATTACTAGTTCAAGAAAGTGTATGTCTGTATATATATATATTTTTCTCATTCCATATTACAGATAATTTTGCTGGATATGATTTTTTTGGTCACAGACTTACTTCTTTTGTTGGTAGATATGATTCCAGGATCTTCAGTCTTTTATTGTGGCTGCTAATAATGCCTGTACAATTCTAACTGTAGCTCCAGCATATTTGAATTTTTTTTTCCTTGTTTCTTGCCAAATTTTTTCTTTGATCTGGGGGTTTTGAAATTTGGTGACAATATGCCTATGTGTTTTCCCCAAAGGATCTCATTGAGGTGATTATTGGTGGATTTTTTTTTTCTATTTCTACTTTGCCTTCAAGATCTATCACTCCAGGACAATATTCTTGAATTATTTCTTGTATTATTGTGTCAAGGTTATTTTTTTTTGGTCATAACTTGAAGGCAGTCCAATTTTTCTTGTTTTCTTTTCTTGATTTGCTTTGCAGATTTATCATTTTTATGTTTCACATTCTCTTCTATTTTATTTATTTATTGGTCTCTCATAGCTTCACTGACTTCTCTTTGCCCAATTCTAATTTTCAGAGTTATTTTCATCTTTGAATCTCTGTATCTCCTTTTCTTTTTTTAAATTCTTTTTTATTAACAACTTTAAAAACAAAACAAAACAAAATAAAAACAATGTTTCTGTGTACAATGTTCTATTGGTTCTACTCACTTCACTTAGCATCAGTTCATGCAAGTCTCTCCAGGCATTTCTGAAATCATCATGCTGTATATTTCTTTTCTAGTTGGTTATCTTTGTTTCTGGTTTACTTCTCCCTCAAGGCCATCTCAGCAGAACAGCTGGGCCTAATGCTCCCTGTCAGATGGGGTTCACTTAGTATTCTTGGATTCAGACTTTTGACACCTCAGGCAGTCCAGAATATGAAAGTGGTTCCTGCTGAGGTCCAAGAGCCCCAAGGCTTTCCACTTAAGTGTTTTTGAAGAGCCAGACAGAAGTATTTGCAGTTCATTCTTGTTAATCTCTGACCTGAAGTCCTTCTTTAGATCTTTTTGGGTTATATCAGGAGGTCCCCTGTTCTGCCCCAACTCTTCATGATTTTTCACCAGTATATGTTCAAGTGCAAATTTGTTCTGTTTGTGAGGAAAATCAGGAGAGTTTGACATTTACCAACCTATTCCACCATCTTCCCTGAATCCTCCTTAGGGCTTACATTGTTTTGGGATAATACAATAATTTTTTTTCCATAGTATGTTTTTGCTCTTTAAAAAATCATATATTTTCTTTCCTATCATGACCTCTTACTACAGTTATTACAATAAAATACTTATCTCAGTTTTATAGATGAAGGTACTAAGGTTCAGAAGTTAAATGATATTTTTCTCATGCTATTACTACAATTAGTAGTGTTATAATAGTAATAGTAGTGGTAGTAAAAATGGATGGTGTTTCTATAGTGTCTACTATGGGTTAGACACTGCTAAACATTTTTACAAAAGTTAGCTCATTTAATTTTTACAGTAACTCTGGAAATTAGGTGCTATTATTATCCACCTTTTGTAGTTGAGGGAACTTAGGCAAAAACAAGTTAAATGACTTGCCCATGGTCCCACAGTTAGTACATGTCTGAAATAGATTTTCTCTCAGTTCTCCCTAATTCCATTTCCAGAGTCCTATTCACGTCACCGTGCCGTTTAAATGCTCACTAAAAAGTGTTTAAGATAACATTTGAAACCAAAGTGCTCCATCCTTGCATGCCATCATTATCCTGCCCACTGCCTCAGAGTCATAAAGGAAATGATTTGTAAACCTTAAAATGCAGTGGAAACACAAGCATTTTTCATACTATTGTATCACTCCAATATATATATATATATATATATATATATATATATATATATATATATATATATATATATATATATATATATATATGTGTGTGTGTGTGTGTGTGTGTGTGTGTGTGTATGTATGTATTTACATAAATACATACATAGATGTGTGTATACTTTTTGATGTAAAGAGTTCCATATTATGTTTCCCATGTGTGTTTGTATGTCCACACAAGTCTTCCTATAGATGGCTCACAGGAGGAACAGATACTTCTCCAAGGCAAACTTTGATTGATTCCAGGAGAGGAAAATGAGATTTAGAGCAGAGCCTGGAAACTTTGTTCCTTTCAGAGAGAGAGATGATAGTGAATTAGCAAACTATCTAATTGTTTCTTAGTATTAGTCTAAGTGATGTATTTTTTAGGTTCAAAATAACCTCCTGATAGCTATTATGATAATAAGCTGAGCATATAGACATGATTAAGACTGTCAGTTTATATATATATATATACCAACTTTTTTCCCAGTTTATTATCTCCCTCTCTCAATCTGAAGAGAGGTTGGAATAATGTATTTTCTCTCAAAACTAGAAAAGCATGAATTTCTCTTTTTGCCATCTCTAATGAATTCTGCCTATCCCTCATAATAAGGAGTGGCATTGAGCAGTTTCTACCAATGAAGTGAGAGTTCGAGAGTTCTATAGTTCTATGTGATTGGTCTTTCTAGACAAGAGATGTTATAGAGAGATAAAAGGAGAAGAGTTAAATACACACATATATGTGTAAATGTATATAGCATACTTCACATATTTGTATATGTATATTTGTGTAATGGGAATGTATGTGTACACATATCAGAAATATTTTCTAAGGAAGAACTAGAAATATAGTGGGTATCCATCATCTAGAGAATGGCTAAATAAATTATGATATATTAATATAATTGACTATTTTCCTATGAGAAATAATAAATAAGACAGATTCATAGAAAACAGGAATTATATACATATAAACTTATTAATACAAAGTGAAATTAATAGATTAATGCATGATCCCTGTAATATAAAATATAATGTAAAAGAAACTTTAGAACTCTGATTAGTAAAATAACCCATAATTACTTTAAAAGACTGAAGATGAAGTATGGCTCCTACCTTTTGATTGAGAATTAATGGATTAGAGATGAAGTATGAGCTAATGTGTTCATTTGTTTTTCCTTAACAATTTATTTATTACAAGGATAGGGGCTCTATGAAAATGAGTGACTTAGTTTAAAGTGGTACAGATGTGAAAAAAAATGAATTTAGAACATTAACAAAACATTTTCAAATATCCAGAAAATTTAAAATGAATGTTAGAAGGTGACATAGGGTAATTTTGTTATTGCTTTGTTGAAATAGCATATACTTTACCAAATATATATATATATATATATGTGTGTGTGTGTGTGTGTGTGTGTGTGTGTGTGTAAGAGGTGTTCACAGGCATTTACTGCTTATCTTCTTTCTAATTGAAATCTTTGTGTTTGATTATGTTTGCTAAGTTCATAATAAAGAAGGAATATTTTTGAAGAACAAAAACGAATATTTCAAGTATGGTTCTAATGAAACAAATCATCTCTGTTTCTGAGGGATCAGTTACCTCTGGACAGCAAAGTTTATCAACAGCATGCTTGCCATTTGGTGATGATTTGTTTGATTACAGCAACCATGAAACAAAGATTGGTTGAAAGTGGATCAAAGGATATTAAAAAGCACAGATTTTAGAAAATCTATAAACATAGATTTTGCTGCCAGTTTTCTAAATGTGAGATGCCTGTCTACAGAGCACAGTTACTGGAAGAAGTGAAGATTGTCAGTCTTGACATTCTCAATATAAATGAAACTAGCATGAAAACATGTATGATTTGGTAAGGATGAAATAAAAGGCTGTTCATGGAGGAAGAGCCAAGGAAAATCAAAGGATATGATGTATGACCAAATGATAGCTATACAATTAAAAAAGAAAAACCTACCAGAAAAACCTTGACTATGTTGGATGGATCCCCAATGGAGAATTTATGAGAGGATGAAATAATCAATCCATAAGTGAACAAGCATCTAGTAAATATCAATTTTGTATTAGTCCATGGGTTAGTCAGAGAAGATATAAATAAATCAAAGAATATCTACTATCAAAGAGCTTATCTTCCATGAATAATATAATTTAGAATGAGGAAGAACTACTAGTTATGGGAGTCAAGGAAAGCATTATATTAAAGGCTTCACTTGAGTCAAGCATTGAAGGAAATTAGGGATTTGAAGAAGAGGTGAGGAGAGGAAATCCATTCCATGAATGTGATGGGGAAAAGTGGGGAGAACAAGCTATACAGAGGCATTGTAGTAGGAAAGGGAGTACATGTGAGTACAAAGGCAAAAAGAGGCACAGAGGATAGTCATTATATTTGGAGCAAACAACTACATCAGTGAAATCACAAATCCATTGCTAGTCACATATAGATTAGAAAAATAAAATTCTTCTTCTGATAGAATATGTTTGTATGTTTTAGTTTTCTAAATCTTCTATTACCTAGTACTTTGTTTGAAAATTGTAGGGATTTAGATAAGTTATGTGAAAAATGGGGGGAGGGTGATTTGTTCCTTCAATCTGAAAACCTTTCAGATTCTCGAAGGTGCTTATTATGTCTTCTCGTAATCTTCAGTCTGAATAACAAAATTATTTCATATTAAAAGAATATGTGCATACTTTTAGGTGTAACAGA
Source organism: Sminthopsis crassicaudata (assembly GCF_048593235.1). Classification (NCBI taxonomy): domain Eukaryota; kingdom Metazoa; phylum Chordata; class Mammalia; order Dasyuromorphia; family Dasyuridae; genus Sminthopsis; species Sminthopsis crassicaudata. The sequence continues at coordinate 424,438,086 of NC_133620.1, forward strand.
AAGAATACAGAGTCTATAATAAGCATGCCTGGGTTCAAACCTCAGATCTTGTACTATCTTTAGAAAGTCACTTATTTTCTATGGTTCTCCATTTCCTTATCTATAAAATAAGAGGATTTGATTAGGTAGCCTCAAAGATATCATTTAAGTTTTGAGGTATGATCTTATCTGATTTCACTTTTTAGCTAGACATTCTTTTATTAGTATTAATAGCCCAGAAGGAGATAAGAACATTTTTTCCCTATCATTAAAAGGAGTGCATTTGAAAATTTCTGATACCTGTCCACCTCAAATTGATATCTTTGCCAAGGATCATATACCATACTTCATTCAGAGATCTGTAATAACAAATGTGATCATGGTCTCAGAACCAATAAAAAATCTTGACTGACAGCTGTTTCCTAGGAAAGTGTTACCAAACTTTAAATCATACATTTCGACAAAAATAAATATTTCAGTATGACTGGACCAGAAGTGTGAATAATATTCAGCAGGCTCCACATGATTTTTGAAAACACATGTCTAAGTAGCCATCATTTTCCTATACATCATTTGGATTAACCCTCAAGATATTAGCCCTCAAAATATATATGATCTCAAGAAATCAAAATCTCTTTGCCTGCATTATTTTTTAACCCAAAAAGTTTCTTTTATCTTCCTGAGTTTGATACACTTAATTGAATGGAATGCAGTGATGGGGAATGATGCTATATTTTGTAAACTCAATTGACATTTCAAAATTCATAGGAAGGATCTCTTCAATAAAATAGGATTTCAACACTGGAAATCAATACAATAAAGAAAAATGTGAGAAGCATGAAAACTCCAATGTGTATATTTGATTTCTATTGAATTATAAAATAAAATCATTATTCTGGGTTCAAAAATATCAGGTACCCCTTGACTCACCACAATCACTTCAAGGTGCTTGTGATCTTGCTTTAAGTGTGTGCCTACTGACAAATCCTTTGCTTGGATTTAGAGAAGATATTAATATGGAAACAAAGACAGCATGTTCTATGAATTTCTTTAGAACATTGGCGGGGGGAATAAAAATATCCCCTGAAAATTCCAACTTTAACCTCAGAAAAGAAATTGAAGAATTATTAAGCAGTACCTCATATTACACCCTGTAAGACGGGTAATGAATGGTCCATCTAATCAAATAGAAAAACTAAAGTAGATGGCCAGGTTAAAGAATATTCCCCAGGCTCCTTATTTTAATGAGAACAGAGATTGACCACACCCTGAAGGTGAGACATTATGACAAAGGAGAAAGTGACAATTTCTCAGCCCTTAAGGCACATTCTTCCATAAACTAATCTCTGCTCTGCTTTAACAACAGCAACAGCTGCTGAATGCCCTTTGAAGCAGGGGGGAAAGTGGCCACAAGAGTCAGAATAGCTGTCACTTCTAAACAAGGCAATGTGATTAATTTAAAATGGGCTAATAGTGTTGGCACCGCAATAAAGATATGGCAGAATTAATAATATTAATTTTTCTTCCAGATCACCCTGGCCTTCCATAAAAAGCAGCTCAAGTTGATGAAACCAAGCCAGGTATGTTCACTAACAAATAAACAGATGATTCAAGGTATGAATTCATTTAACTATCTCTTTGACATAATGAATGTTGCATTATGTTAGAAGAGGCTATCTGCTAGACTATTACTTCCATGATATGTTTGGTCTTTTTGAATGAACCTTTGTTGTTTTGCAATGATCTGTGTCAATTTGACAAACATGTCAGTGCCACAAATTATAAGGCAGTGGTTCTAGATGCTAGAGGTACAAAGACAAAAAATAAAAAGAAATAGCCCTTGCCTTTACAGAACTATAATTTACTAGGAATTAAATGATATTTTTACCTTTATATTTAAAACCAATGATTTAGTTTTGATACTGATTGGGGATGCCGCTGTGTGGAAGCACAAAGAAAGGGTGAAGGATATGCTTAATTAAAATGTTATCCAGGAAAAGTAACAGGAGTTAGAGGTTTAAGATATGTTTTACATCATTTTCCCCCTTTTCCCTTTAGGAAAACTTTATTTTCTCCTTGATATTCAAACATCAATTTTCATTAATGTTCTAATTTGGAGCCTTATCCTTCTAAGGAGACCTCCTGGTTCTCAAAAGCTACATTAATGGAGAACCTATGTTGTCAGTTCCAACAAAATTGGAAAGATTTCCTGAGTCTATACAGTTCCAGAGATAACATGTCATTGTCACAATGAATCTATGATCCCAGTATCAGTATGAACTAATTTATGAGACTCTTATGTAATGCTTAGATTAACTCACTAGAGTATCTTGGTACCAGCCCAAGTCTTTAATCTTAGGAGAGTGAAGGGGTGGGACCCATGTGGATGGTCAAATATTGAATCCATTTATTTCATGTTCTCTCAGACTTAAATACCCTAGTACACTTACATTACTATAGCACACTGTGCATGTGCTAACAATACTAGGCATGCGCCAACTATAGAATGCAGTGCATGCAAAGGGCCGCATAAGCAACTTACTATTATTATGTAGATATCTCCTTGCTGCAAGTGTCTCTGCTTCAAGTAGAACACAGGTTATTACTCACAGTGACTTCTTATGAAGGCTGAGACTCCCCCAAGGGAGATGAGAACCAAACCAGACATTGTCAGCAGATTCCTTCCGGGCCAAATGATCTTATACCTCACCCAGAGTTCCCCCACTATCTGTGCTCCTCTATACTCTTACATTAGAAGATGAGAAAAACCCAGATTATCAATCAGCTATTACCAAAAGGTTTGCCAGAAATTTATATATGCTTTTCTTAAAAAAAAAAAAAAAAAAAAAAAAAAAAAAAAAAGCAACACTTAAAGCTCTTAAAAAAAAAAAAAGGAGTTGAGACCTTTGTTGATAGAGGAAGTACAAAAAAGAAAAAAAGATGGTTCTTTTAATTCCATTAAAATTTAATCAGTAGCCCAATTGATAAAAGGTCAAAGATATTTTTCAGACAAAAATTGCTATTAATCAAGGAAACGCAAATTAAAACTCTGAGTTACCATGTCATACCTATCTGGTTGTCTAAAATTACCAAAAAGAAAAATGGAGGAAATAAATGGCAACTTAATGCAGTTTCTTTGTCAAGATAATCTCAAATGAGGTCACAAAGAGTTAGATACACTGAAACGATTCGTCAACAACAAATTTGTCAAGTTCCTATTATGTGCCCGAATACTGTGCTAGATGGAGATTCAAATATGATAAATATTTGAATACATGAAAGAAGCTAATAGTGGTAAAGAGTCACCAAGAACATAAAAAATAAACATGCATAGCAGAAATAAATATAAATACAAAATAGTTAAATAGACTGTCCTTTCAGAAGAAAGGAAACAAGCTCAGTTAAATTCCTAATATGCTCTAAGCACTATGCTAAGTGCATTTATAAATATCTCATTTGATCCTCACAATAACCTTGGGAAGTAGGTATCAGTATTTTTCCATGATATTGCCTAGGAAAATGAGGCAAACAGAGGTTGAGTGAGTTGTCCAGAGTCTCATAAGTAGTAAGCATATGTGGCAAGATTTGAGCTCAGGTGTTTTTTTTTTTTAACTTCAGTTCCAACTCTGGAGGGGAAAGTAAGACAGATGACCTTGCACAGCCCTCCCTCACTTAAATTCAATTCACTTACATGTCATGGCATCACTTACTTGACATCATGATCCTGCTTGAGTATGAAGGACAAACAACAATCCAGTGTTATATCCATTACCATTGCACCACCAAGATGTTTGTGGGAAGGAGGGCTCCAACAATTAAAGCTATCAGAGAAGGTTTATAAAAGAAGATTGTACTTGAACTGAGTCTTGAAGAGAAAAATACAATGAAACAGAAGTTAGGAAAGAGTTCACTGTAGACTTAAGGGTAGAGTAAGGCAATTAGCACATGGATACAGTTGTTATTATCTGTCCTATATTTTTAAAGGGGACCATGACATCAGGGAGATGATGCAATGACTTGCAAGTAAATTGAATTTAAGTTAGAGAGGACTGTGCAAGGTCACCTCCCTTACTGTCTCCTCCAGATGTGGCAAGAGAGCAAAACAACTAGAGATGGCCCTGGATGAAATGAGAGATTTTTACTTTATAAAACTAAGGTTTTCAACAGATTTTCCTTTCACTGAGGCACCATCCATTCAGTGATTAAAGCTAGGTAGCAAGTGAGATAAAGAATCACTTTTCTCCCCTACTCCAAAAAAATAAATCTAAATAAATAAATGAATGAATGAATCTGGGAAGGAAAGACCCTCAGGATTTATGTTCAAAGTAAAAATGATTGCTCTTTATATTCAATCTGAATCAATCAGGACCCAAACAATGACCAAATAAAACTTGCTTTAGGAACTACTAATGGGCAATTAGAACCAGATTGGCTTTGATTTGGGAGATGAAGAACCATGTATGGGAAAAGGAGAAGACAGTTGTCAATATCACAGAGTACAGTAGGGGGGGGAAACATAGAAGGAAGCCTTAGACATATTGGTTAGGTTCATGTGTAAGGCTTTAAAAACTAAATGGAGGAGTTTACATTTTATTTTAGAGACAATAAGAAGCTAAGTTTATCAAGTCCTCTCTCTCTCTCTCTCTCTCTCTCTCTCTCTCTCTCTCTCTCTCTCTCTCTCTCTCTCTCTCTCTCTTGATTCTCTAGGTTTTTGAATTCTTCTAGTACTTCTATGAATTCTTCTAGTACTTCTATATTTGCTCATTTCTTGAGCACATTAACTCTCATAGGTTAAATGATCATTTTCATACAAATCTCTATATATCCATAAATAGCTGTCTTCTCTCTCCTGAACTCCAGTCCCATATTACCAATGGCTTTTTGAACTTCTCAGATTCAACACATAAAAGACAAAATATAAGATCTTTCCTACCATCCTCATACTCACAAAGACTTTAATCCTCAGTGTCATTGTGTTTCTGTATTTCTTTTGCATTTATCATATTTTATTTGTCCCAATTACATGTAAAAATAGTTTTCAATGTTCATGTTTGTAAGATTTTCAGATTCAAATGTACTTCCCACCCTCATTAGTTCCCTCCATCTCCAAGATGACAAGCAATATGATATAGAATATAGATCAATTATTTTAAACATTTCCACATTAGTCACATTGTGAAAGAAAACTCAGAACAAACAGGAAAAAAAACATGAGAAAGAAAAAAAAACAGAGGCAAAAAAAGTGAAAATGGTATTCTTTGATCTATGTTCAGACTTCATAGTTCTTTCTCTGGATGTGAATAGCAGTTTCCACCATGAGTCTTTTGAAATTGTCTTGGATAATTATATTGCTGAGAATAGCCAAGTCTATCATAGTAGATCAACATATAATGTTGCTGTTTGTAAATGTGTATGATGTTCTCCTGGTTTTACTCAATTCACTCAGTATCAGTTCATGTAAGTCTTTCAAGATTTTTCTGAAATCTGCCTGTTAATCATTTCTTATGGCACAATAGTATTCCATTACATTCATATACCAGTTGATGAACATTTCTTCATATTCTAATTGTTTGTTGCCACAAAAAGAGATGTTATGAATATTTTTGCTCATGGGAATCCTTTTCCATTTTTTATAATCTCTTTGAGGTACACTTCTAGTAGCGGTACTACTGGTTCTTAGGATATGCAGGTTTACAAAGCCTTTGGACATAGTTCCAAAATGCTTTTCAAAATGGTTGGATCAATTCACCATTCTACCAAATGCAATAGTGTTTCAATTTTCCATAATCTTTTTCAATGTTTATCTTTTTAACTTTTCTGTCATATGAGTCAACCTAATAGGTGTGAGATGATACATCAAAGTTGTTTTAATTTACATTTCTCCATTTAATAATTATTTAAAGCAGTTTTTCATATGACTATAGAGAGTTTTAATTTCTATGTCTGAGTTCATATTCTTTGACCATTTATCAATTTTTATAAATTTGATTCAGCTCTCTATATAGAGATAAGGCCTTTCTCAGAAACATTGGCTATAAAAATTGCTTCTAGATTACTGTTTCCTTTCTAATCTTAGTTTTTGTTGGTTTTGTTTGTGCAAAATCTTTTGAATTTAATATAATCAAAATTATCCAACTTTTTTTTCATAATGTTGTCTATTACTTGTTAGCTCACAAAGTCTTCCTTTCTCCATAGATCTGACAGATAGACTATTTTACTCTCCTAATTTGCTTGGGTTTCACCTTTTATATCTAAGTCATATACCCATTAGGACCTTATGTTGGTATAAGATTTAAGACATTGATCTGTACCTAGTTTCTGTCATACTCTTTTTAAGTTTTCCCAGCAGTTTTTGTCAAACAATAAGTTCTTATACCAGAAGCTAGAGTTTCAGTATTTATCAAATACTAGATTACTATAATCATTGATATCATGTGTATCTAACCTATACTACTGATTCACCCCTCTTCTTAATCAATAACATAGTTTTGATGACTGCTGCTTTATTATGTAGTTTTAGGCCTAGTACTGCTAGGCCACCATCCTTTGTATTATTTTTTTCTCATTAATTCCCTTGATATTCTTGACCTTTTGTTCTTCCAAATGAATTTTGTTTGATTGGTATGGCACTGAACCAGTAGACCAATTTAGGTAAAATTGTCATTTTTATTATATTAGCTTGGCCTACTCATGAATAATTGATATTTTCCAATTGTTTAGATCTGTCTTTATTTGTGTGAAAAGTGTTTTGTAATTCTCTTCAAGTAATTCCAGGGTTTGTCTTGACCCAAATATTTTATTTTTTTTTTAATTTTTATTTTATTTTATCTACAATTATTTTAAGTTTCATTTCTCTTTCTATTTCTTGTAGCTGGCCTTTGTCAGAACTATATAGAAATGCTAATGATTTGTGCTGTTTTATTTTATAACCTGCAACTTTGCTAAAGCTGTTAATTGTTTCAAGTAGGTTTTTGGATGATTTTCTAGGATTCTCTAAATATAACATCATATCATCTGCAAAGAATGATAATTTTATCACCTTATTACCTATTCTAATTACTTTCATTTCTTTTTTTTCTCATTGCTAAAACCAATATTTTAGTACAATATTGAATAATGTGATGATAATGAATACAGCATAATTGACCATATCAATAACAAAAGTAATAGAAATTACATAATTATCTCAATAGATATAGAAAAAATATTTTGAAAAAACACAGCATTCATTCCTATTACAACCATGAGGGAGAAATAAATTGAATTTTCCTTAAAATGATAAGCAATATCTACAATAATTAAGTAGTGTTATATCTAATAGGATTAAGCTAGAAACATTTCCAATAAGATCAGGGATGAACCACTGTTATTCATTGTTGTTCTGGAAATGTTACTATTAACAATGAAATTAAAGGAATAGTCAGTGAGGAAACTAAAATAGTTTCACTCGTCAAGAGATGATTTGATGTATATTTAGTGAATCCTAGAGAATCAACTGGAAAATATTTGAAATAACTTAAAACTTTAGCAAATTCACATGTACCAAATATTTGGTAGGGTTCACTTCTAAATCTATCTTAATTTTTTAGAGTGTTCACTGATAACTTGTTCAATTTCTTTTTCTAAAATGCAAATAATTAAGTACTTTATTAAGTACTTTGTTTCCTCTTCTGCTAATCAAGATATTGTATATTTTTTATTAATATTCAACCATTTCACTAAGTTTGTAAGATTTATTGGCATACATTTAGGAAAAAAATAGCTCCTAATTAGTTTTAATTTACAATTCCTTAATGATGAATTGAACCCTTTCATTTTTGATCCTGGTAATTTGTTTTTTTTTTTTCCTTTAAAAAATCAAATTAAACAATGGTTTATTTTTATATTTGTTTCATAAAGACAGTTTTTAACATTATTTATTAATGCAAGATTTTTCTTACTTTCAATTTTATTAATGTTGATTTACATTTTCTAATTTGATATTTAAGTGTGGATTTTTAATTTGTTCTTTTTCTGTCTTTGCATGCCCAATTAATTGAAATCCTCTTTCTCTATTTTATTCATGTAAGTATTTAGAGAAATAAGATTTTCTCTAAGAACTTCTTTGATCAAAGTAAAATCAAAATAGATACATGATTTGGACATAAAAGGTGATACTATGAATTAATTGGGAGAAAAAGGGATAATTTACCTATCAGATCTTTAGAGAAAGGGGGACTTTATGACCAAGGAAGAACTAGAGAACATTATGAAAGGCAAAATGAACATCTTTGATTACATTACATTAATTTTTTTGCACAAACAGAACCAAAGAAACAAGATTAAAATTGAAGTACAAAAAAATAATCTTTACAGCCAGTATTTCTAATAAAGGTCTCATTTCTAAAATATATAAATAAATGTGTCAAATTTATAAGAATACAAATCATTTCCCAATTAATAAAAATGGTCAAAGGATATAAAGAATTTTCAGATGACAAAATTAAAGCCATTTATAGTTATATGAAAAAATGCTTTAAATCACTATTGATTGAAGAAATGTACATTAAAATGATGCGATGCCACCTCACTCCTCTCAAGTTAGCTAAGATGACAGGAGAAGGTAATGACAAATGTTGGAGGGAGTGTGAGAAAACTGGAACACTAATACATCATTAGTGGAGTTGTGAAGTGATCCAACCATTCTGAAGAGCAATATGGAACTAGGACAATAGGACTATAAAATTGTACATATTCTTTGACCCAGAAGTACTATTACTGGATCTGTATCACAAGGAAATCATATAACAGCGAAAAGGATTCACATGTGCAAAAATGTTTGTAGCAGCTCTTTTTGTGGTAGCAAAGAATTGGAAAAGGAGCAAATGCCCATCAATTGAGGAATGGCTAACTAAGTTTTGATAAATTGTCTATTGTCATTCTCTTGATGAAACTACTGTTTCTATGACTTCTTGTTCTACCTATTCATTCTTTAATATTAGATTATTAAATTCCAAAGAATTTTTAGTCTGCCCTTCCATGCCAATTTATTATATATAATTTTATTCATCTAAAAAGAATACATTTAATAGTTCTATCTGCATTTGATTGTGATGTTTTTATGCCTAATATATGGCCAATTGTTATGTAAGTTTCATGTACCACTGAGGTTGGGGGAAAAAAGGATATATTCCTTTCTATCCCCATTCAAATTTCTCCAGAAGTCATATTTAACTTTTCTAAAATTCTGTTCATTTCTTTAACTTCTTTCATATTTATTTTGTAATTATATTTATTTAATTCTGGGAGGGTGAAGAGTTGAAATCCCCTACTAGTACAATTCCACTTAGTGAATTAAGTGATTCACTTAAATCTCTACTCAAAGAATTTGGATGCCATGCTACTTGGTGCATATATCTTTAGTATTGGTGTTATTTCACTGTTTATGGTGACTTTTAACAAAATGGAATTTTCATTTCTCATATCTTTTAAGTAAATATATTTCTGCTTTTGCTTTGAAATCAGGATTGGTACCCTTGCTTTTTTTTTAAATGCAAGCTGAAGCATACTACCTTTTGTGCCACTCTTTCCCTTTTACTCTCTATATATCTTTCTGCCTCAGATGTCTTTCTTGTAAACAAAATATTATTGATATCTGGTTCTTAATCCATTCTGATATTCCCTTCCATTTTATGGGAGAGTTCATCCCATTCACATTCATAGTTAAGATTACTGTGTATTTCCCACCATTCTATTTTCACTCATTTATACTTTTTGCTATCCTTTCCTTTTTTACCAGTGTTTCTCTTGTGATCCCCACCTCCCTCAACATGCCTCCACTTTCCCCCCTCCCCCCTACAACTTCTGCCCTCCTTTCTAACAATCCTAATGATCCCATTTTATTTCCCTTTTTTCCTCCTTCTTTCCCATAGAATAAGATAAATTCCTATATCCAACTAAGTGTGGATATTATTTCCTCTTTGAAATAGGTCAGATTAGAATATGGTTTAAATAACATTTGCTTCTCTCTTCTTCTCTTTTGTAATTGATCCTATAGACTTCTTCATATGATGTAATTTTCCCAGTTCTTCCTCTTTCTTTCTTCTTCTTCCAATACAATCCTTTTTTCACTCTTTATTTTTTATATCATCGCATCAAAGTCAACTTATACTCACATTCTCTAAGTAAATTCCTTCTAACTGCCCTAATAGAGATATAGTTCTCAAGTGTTAAAAGTATTATCTTCTCCTATAAGGACATAAACTTTTTAATCTTATTAAATAACATATTGTTGTGCTTGTTTATTTGTTTTTTCTGTTTACATTTTTTATGCTTCTCTTGAGTCTTGTATTATAAGAACATGTTTTCATCAGGAAAGTTTCAATATCCCCTATTTCATTGTGTGTCCATATTTTCAGTTTTGCTAGGTATTTGATTTTTTTCTTTTCTTTTATTGTATGCACTTGCCATTTATTCAAGCCCTGAGTCACATAATTTGTGACAGAATTTGAACTTGAATCCATAGCTTCTTGACTGTCACTTACCTCTATTCATTATACTATGCTACCTTCTCAGCATGATCTTAATATATTCTAAATGAGAATATAAATCCTAAAGCAAGGGCTCTTAAATTGGGCTTTGTAAACTTTAAAATATATACCCTTTAAATCTTATGCTCTGTTCTATTTTACATTTACCTAATACTTGCTATCTTAGAAGAGAATTGCTTTCAGGATCTTACTTATTCTTCATAATCTCTAGGCCTTGAAAATTTGCCACTTATTAACAATGGTCCCAGACAAAATATAAACAAGGGAAGTACTCAGACAAGTAATTTCTTTTTTATTATTATTATTAATTTTTATAATTATAACATTTTTGACAGTACATATGCATAGGTATTTTTTTACAACATTATCTCTTGTACTCCCTTCTGTTCCGAATTTTTCCCCTCCTTCCCTCCACCCCCTCCCCTAGATGGCAGGCATTCCCATACATATTAAATATGTTATAGTATATCCTAGGTACAATATATGTGCAGAACCGAATTTTGTTGTTGTTGTTGCAAAGGAAGAATTGTATTCGGAAGGTAAAAATAATCTGGGAAGAAAAACAATAAAAAAAAAAGCTCACAGTTTACATTCATTTCCCAGTGTTCCTTTTCTGGATGTAGCTGATTCTGTCCATCACTGATCAATTGAAATTGGATTAGCTCTTCTCTATGTTGAAGATATCCACTTCCATCAGAATACATCCTCATACAGTATCATTGTTGAAATGTATAATGATCTCCTAGTTCTGCTCGGTTCATTCAGCATCAGTTGATGTAAATCTTTCCAAGACTCTCTGTATTCCTCCTGTTGCTCATTTCTTACAGAACAATAATATTTCATAACATTCATATACCATAATTTACCCAACCATTCTCCAATTGATGGACATCCATTCATTTTCCAGTTTCTAGCCACTACAAAAAGGGCTGCCACAAACATTTTGGCACATACAGGCCCTTTTCCCTTCTTTAATATTTCCTTGGGATGTAAGCCCAGTAGTAGCACTGCTGGGTCAAAGGGTATGCACATTTTGATAACTTTTTGGGCATAATTCCAGATTGCTCTCCAGAATGGTTGGATTCTTTCACAACACCACCAAAAATGCATCAGTGTCCCAGTTTTCCCACAGCCCCTCCAACATCCATCGTTATTTGTTCCTGTAATGATACCTCAGAGTTGTCTTAATTTGCATTTCTCTGATCAATAGTGATTTGGAACACTCTTTCATATGAGTAGAAATAGTTTTAATTTCATCATCTGAAAATTGTCTGTTCATATCCTTTGACCATTTATCAATTGGAGAATGGCTTGATTTCTTATAAATTAGAGTCAATTCTCTGTATATTTTGGAGATGAGGCCTTTATCAGAACCTTTAACTATAAAAATGTTTTTTCCCCCAATTTGTTACTTCCCTTCTAATCTTGTTTGCATTAATTTTGTTTGTGCAGAAACTTTTTAATTTGGTGTAATCAAAATTTTCTATTTTGTGATCAGTAATGGTCTCTAGTTCTCTTTTGGACACAAAGTCCTTCCTCCTCCACAAGTCTGAGAGATAAACTATCCTATGTTCCTCTAATTTATTTATGATTTTGTTCTTTATGCCTAAATCTTGGACCCATTTTGATCTTATCTTAGTATGTGGTGTTAAATGTGGGTCCATGCCTAGTTTCTGCCATCAGACAAGTAATATCTGAAAAAATTTATCTGTATATACTTATACATGAAAAGTGAAAATTTCCCACAATAACATAAATAGGCTAACAGGCGACCTTGATTGGCATCCCATACAGAGGTGAAAACACCAGGTTATTTTCTATTTATTATCATTCTTGAAAAAAAATCTGACATCCTAGTGCTTGCCTGTTACTTTAAATTGAAGCTTGGTGTTTTCGGTCCTACTTTTTAATGCAGGAACTATTACTTACCCAGGTTAAAGGCTTAGTTTAACGTCAACTACCTCTGACATGAGCTGAGCAGATCAATCCTAGAGTGCAGCTCATTATCAGATGGCTTCCATCCAAGTACCAACCTGGCCAGGTAATGTGGTCATTATTTCCCTGGGATTTTTTGGGTTATTTTTATGCCATTTTTTCAAAGTAACATTTGACTATAAGTATACCTTTAACAAGCATGCTCACACAAGCTTCCTTTTCTTGTGACTAAGATCACTTAGTTGATCATATTCAAAAGAGATCTTTGAAGTTTGAGAATTTGTCACCTGGGATCTGATATCCAATGAGAGTTTATTATATAGAAATCAATGATAATTTTCCTTAATTCTGATCATGTCCCAACAAAGAGCCTAATAACTAAACACCCCCCTCCTCCCTTCTCTTTCCCCAAAGTTGGGTCAGCCATTTGATTATTTATTCAATGAGTTTATAAATAAAGAGAAATGATTTAAATTTCAAATGCATGAATTAGTCAATTAATTATGGGAAAAAGAAAAAAAAAGTTGACAGTCAATCACAGATATTAAATTATTGATGATTTTATTCCAATGTTTTGATTCTCTGAAAACCTTAGTGGAGATGCAAATTGTTGCTCTTCCCTGCCTTTTTGTTATATGCAACTCCTGCTTATATTTTCCTATAAGTTTGCTTTAAGAGACCTGCTAAGGCCACAAAAGACCTTCCTCTTTATTTTGTTATTTTATGTTTATTATTATGTTATTTTAGCATCTGGAAGAACCAACATACAATTTGAGAAGCTCAGCTATTGCCTCTGTCTCTGGATATTTGGTTTCATTTTCTGGTCATGTATACAAATAAACTCGCTTTTATAAAGCATTTGAAGGTTTGCAAAGCACTTTAAATTTTATTGATTTGATCTTCACAACAACCTTGGGAAGTGGGTCTTGTTATTATCCTCATTTTATATATGATGCAAGTGAAGCAGAGAGAGATCAAGTGATTTGTCCAGCTTCATCTATCTTAGAAGTTTCTGAGACAAATTTGAATTCAAGTCTTCCTGACTATTAAGTTTAGTACTCTCACTGTTTCACTTGGCTTTTTCATTTGCAATCATTTGAATTACTTAGTGTTGATCACTGTTCCAAGTGCTAAGGATAAAAAGTCCTCAAAGGAACACTCTCTTCAAAGGACATAGTACTGGTGGGGAGAGTTCTCACTATGAACATGGATGATTATTACAAACATACACAATAAATAGAATACAATTTTAGATTAAAGAATAACACTAGAAAGAGAAGTCATACACATGGTATCATATAGAAAATGGATGACAGGACTTGGGAGGTTGTTCTTAAGAGTGAGGAAAAAACAATAGGAAGTACGAGAGAAAAAAGAAAGGGAATGAAAAGAAGTTATATAACTTTATCATATATTTAAAAAGAATAGCAAGTTGTACACAATGGATTTGCAATTTCATGTACATTTTCCCCTATTCTACAATTTTATGAAGATGCTTGCTTTATTTCTTAAATCCAGAATAAAATAAATAATTTTAAAAAGAGAGATTATGAAGAGAGCATAGATAGGACTTGGCAACTAGTCAGGCAGCATGTAGACAATGACTCCAAAGTTGTGAAACTGAAAAACTGAAACAATTTTGGCAACCTTAACAAAAACTGGGTGCCAGAAAAGTGGAAGGAGGTAAAGATAATGGTCAAAGTTTTAGATGTGTAGATATAAAGTGGTTATCAGACATTTAATGGAAAATGTCCAGTAGAAATTCTATGATATGAGATTTGAACTCATGAGATCTAGACAAATAAACCTAGAAGTCATCTGTATTGAAATAATATTCAAATACATGGAAACTTATGGAAACAATGAAAGTAGATAGAGAAGGCCCAGGAAAAAATCCTGGAGAAAACTCATGCATAAGAAATGAGACATGCATGGAGATCCAGCAAGGAAATATAAGAAGAAACAAGATAACCTATCAATCACCAAGTATTTATTAAGGAAAGAGATATTGTACCAGAGAAGATTAGAACCAAGAGACACCAAAGTCATGAAAATTCACAGAGGGGAAAGTATTCAGGAGGAGAAGACTGACTGTAATAGCAAATGTTACACATGGAGATCAAAAGAATGACAACTGATAAGAGAATGACCACAAGAATGGAGGGAAGAGGAATGAATAATAATTTATGTAGCACTATGTGGCAGGTTCCATGCTAAGTACTTTTTATAAATATTATATATTTTAATCTTTATATCAACACTGTAAGGGAAGTACTATTATTATCCTTATTTTATAGTTAAAGAAACTGTGACAGAAGTTAAGGGACTTGATCAGGGTCACATTGCTAGTAAGTATCTTGTTAGGATTCTTACAAGGTCTAAGTCGGTGGAATTGATAGACACAATAATTATCTAATTTAGCATGGTTCAGTATGATTGATCTGATCCTACAAGGAGATGTTATGGGCCAGAACTTGAAACAAGGTACTAAGTGGAATTGAGGAGATAATGGTTAAATCTAGTTTAGCACTGATTTAATCCTACAACAAATAATGGTTTCCTAGTGATATAGTGATTGGTATATACTCAGTATGGGACATATATGGAGGAGCTCTCAGGGACAAGGAAGGACAATTCTACTAGAAGCTCATTCTGAGGAAGCTAGAGGCAGAAGCTGGCAGAGGCAAAGGACTAGAGACAGGCACTCTCGGAACCAAGGAGAGAGATAGGCCTCTAAGAAAGCTAACTGGGCACAAGGAAGGAGACAAGACTTGGAAAGAGACAATAAAAGATTTGGACTTTAATCCCTAGCTGCACTTGTGATTACATTGAACTGAAATGATGCCTGCCTCCAGAAGCTCCCCAAGAAACCTGCTCCCAGAGAATATTATATTTAGAGAAGAATATTACAGTATCTGAGGCTGGGTTTGAACTCAGCTCTTCCTAATTTCAGGCCCAGTATTTTATCCACTTCACCACCAGCTGCCTGTCCCTCTTGAAGACCTTAGTTTAAAAAGGTCAATGTCACCCATTTCATCCAAGCCTTCTCCAGTCATCTTAATCCATATTTTGTCAGTGGACCCAAATGGCTCTGGAGGGGAAAGTGAGCAGCTGATTTTGCACAGGTTTCCCTCACTTCAACCCAATTCACTTGTATGTCATGGCATCATCTCTCTGATGTTATGGTCCTCTTTGAGAATGAAGGACTAACTACAGTTGTCTGTAGATCCAGATCATTGAAAAAGAGTAGTTTCATTTGAGTGATGAGTTCAAAAACATTATTATAAGGATTTTAAAACTGAACAAGAGGAGAGGAAATGGAGACGTTATTTCTACACATTTGCCTGCCAAAGAAATCAGAGGTTTGAAATGGTTCAAAGCCAAGGCAATATTTTTTAATGATGGGATTCTTGAATTTGTTTGTAAGCAATAGAGAAGAAAGTAGTAGATCAGGAAAGATGGTAATTAAAGAAAGGCCATATAGATAATGGATAATTATGAGAATAAACTATCAGAGAAAATCAATATAAGGCAAATTTAGGGTTAATCTTACTGGGAAAAGGGAAACCACTTCTTCAGGAATTGAACCAAAAAAAAAAAAAAAAAAAAAAGACAAAGGATGACTTCATGAGGTTTTTAGATGTGGAACAGGAGAAATGTAGAAGCATTCAGAAAATGTTTTTTATTCTGTCAATAAAGGATAACAACAGATCATCTATTGTGAGGAAGAGAAGAGAGAGTATTGGAACTTGGAAGAAAGAGAGGAAAAAAGTCAATTTGAGTGAAGTAAAAGAATGGCCTTCCTATAATGTGAGATCACTAGAAATTAGATAATACAAAGTGGACCCAGTCAGCAGTTATAGGATTTCCTCCAGTACCAATCATGTGTGGGGTTTGACATAAAAAAGTGATGGGACAAAGGGACAAGAGATTTAGAACAGAGGACAGTCTATAGATGAAATTGTTAACTATAAGGTTAAAACTAAGAAGTAGTGAAGGCAGAACAGAAGTAAAAACCCAAGAGACACTGAAAGAAGAAAAGAAGAGACCTACTGCAGGTCATCATAAGGACAAATAGTGGGTCTAGAAGATGTTAAGTCATTAAAAGAAAAGGAATAACAGCAATATTATACTATTATACTTCAAATTTGGCCATGTGCTTTCCATGTATTATCTCATTCAATCCTTATAATAAACCTGTGAACTAGATGCTATTATAATTCCATTTCACAGCAGCAGAAACTGAGACTAAGTGACTTATCCAGGATCCCACAGCTAGTAAATGTCTGAGGAGGTATATAAACTCATGTTTTCCTGATTCCAAGTACTAGACCAAAAAATCATTTATAGTAAAATAGATGAAATTGATTGACTGACTAGAGATAATGGTAAGATCAACTTGAAAATTTGTCACTGGGAATCTTTTGATGTGGAGAAGAGAAGACATAAGGAAGCTGTGATAGCTAATGTCAATTAGGTGAAGATTTGTCAACTGGAATAGAGATAAGATTGAACCTTTTTTAACCCCCAAAGCAGAAGTTAATGTAACAAGAAACTGAAAAGAAGCAAATTTAGATTGTAATATCAATTAGTCATATAACATTCAATCAAAGAACATTTATGAAGTACTTACTATGTGCCAGGTGCTGTAGTAAGTCTTAGCAATACAAAGAAATGCAGAAATATCATGCCTACCCTCAAAGATGTCAGGAAAATTTTCTTAACAATGACAACTATACAAATGGGCTATATAGGTTTCCTGTCATCACAGGTCTTCATTCAAAGACAGCCTTCATACAAGATGGCCAAGCTCTGGGTATTTTGTAGAAGGGATTCTTTTATATATTATTTTTGTATAATTTTGCATTTATGGGTTGAACAGAATGGCTATTGAGATCTCTTCTAACTGGAATTCTTTGAAATAACTATAATATATTTTACCAAGAATGTTGAGAGCTTTGGGGATGGAGTTACCCAGCAAGTAAAGTTATGAATCTTTTTGAAGCACTGAAATAAGAAAAAGCACTGATGGCTTTATTACATGTAAAATTACTCCCTATAGACATTTTGCTCTTTGAATAATGTATATGTATGAATGTGTTCATACACATACATATAACATTTCCCTTACTAATACATTTTTCTTGATTTTTCCAAATAATTTGCATTTCAATGGCACAATTCCTTCATTCAGGAATATTCTGTCTACAATCATTTGTTGGTCACTTAGCCTGTGCATTTTTACCTCTGTTCAATTAGCTTTCATTCGTCAAGTTCATTTATTTTTTATTTTGAATGATTTCTTGGCAGACTCAGTTTAGGGCAATGGTCTATTTTTTCCCCAGGAAAGAAATTCAACTCTTGATTTTTCTTTATTTTTTATACTAAAAAGATTTAGGATTTTTACTCCAAACCTTGTTCCACTGCATCCCAGAGAGAACTACTAAGATCCTTCTATTCCTATTCATCTCCCTAAACACTTTCCTATCAGTTCTCATCTATTCTTTCTCCTGGAATTGCAAGGCAAAATAATTTAATATCTGATACTTGAAGATACATTTTATAGGGATTTTTTTTTCATTTTTACATAGTAGCAATGTGAGTAGATTATATCAAAGAATTTGTAAAGTTTGCCCTACTGGATGAATCTGTGGATGGGATTGATTTTTTTAAAGCAGAAAAACAACTAACCATTTTTAAAGAAGTTGTTGTTGGTTTTTTAAAGTGCTATATATAGCTCCATTTGCATGTCTGTGATTTGCACTTCTGACAAGTCTCTAAGAACATAATCTAAAGTTGTTTCTTTGTGGTATCATTTTCAAATGGAATGATTTTTTTCCCCTTTGGTTTGTGACTGCCTTAAATAAAATGCCTGCCATTTCAGAGCAACCCTTAAAAATGCAATACTAAATGAAGGATGTGGTTAGGGGGTTGTGACTATAGTTGATCATTACTTTCATGAGTGCTAAATAATGAATATGGCAGTATTCATCTCATGAATTTTCTAATATTTCCTCCATCCTTATCTTCAATGCTTTTATTTTCTAGAAAGCAAAGTTCCATCTTCAGTAAATCATTAATCATGCTTTTTTTTTCTCTTTTTCTTTTTAAATCAGTAGAGGGCTGGACAATTTCACCATATATTTAGTTTGCAGAGTTCATATTCTGGTTCAGGAAGATAAGTTTCTTGTAAGATTAGGAGAATGTTGGTTTTTAATTAAGATTTCTTTATGGAGTTGTTCATCTGATTTATACTCTAATTGAATATTTTAAACTGTTCCATAACTTAGATCTTTACATTCTAATCTTTTTGCCATTTTTTTCTTATTAGAAATTAACATGCTTATCTTTGCATACTTAAATATAGCCATATAATTCATTAATTGCATTATTAAATGCATTGATTTTATACAAGTAGTAACCATCTTAAGACATAAGAATAAAAAAAAAATTCAATGTTGTCCTGAGGTCTCTGCTGTTGTTCCCATTTCTCTGTCATTCTACACACCATAACACATTAAGATAGAGATGGTGTGAGAAGTACAACACCAACATGTCCTACTAATGTCCTTTAAGAATCTAGTAATGTTGAGTAGTATTATGTCTCCATTCTTATTGAACACCATAAACTTGAAAGATAAAGTTTATATATATATATATATATATATATATATATATATATATATATATATATATATATATATATATGTATATATGTATATATATATATGTATATATGTATATATATATATCTTATTAGTTGGAGAGAGAGGGGGGAAAGGGAGACAAAAAAGAAGAAAACAAAGAGGGAAAGAGGGAAAGAGGGAAGGAAGGAAGGAAGGAAGGAAGGAAGGAAGGAAGGAAGGAAGGAAGGAAGGAAGGAAGGAAGGAAGAAAGGAAGGAAGGAAGGAAGGGAAAGAAGGAAGGAAGGAAGGGAAGGAAGGAAGGAAGGAAGGAAGGAAGGAAGGAAGGAAGGAAGGAAGGGAACGAAGGGAACGAAGGGAACAAAGGGAAGGAGGGTGAGAGGGAGGGAGGGAGGAAAGGAAAGGAAAAGAAGGAGGAGAAGGAAGGGAGGGGAGGGGGGAGAGAAGAAGGGAAGAAAGGAAGATAGGGAAGGTAGGGAAGGAAGAGAGGGGAAAGAGGGGAGGGAGGGAAGGAAGGATAGGAAGGAAGAAAAATGTCCCTGCAACACCATGACTGAAGGTGTTTCTCCCCATCTTTGAACTGTGACCTAGAAGTGTAAATAGGTAACAAAGTTACCAAACAGTGCCCTATTTTATATCTAATCCTAGTCTCAGTATTCCCTGTAATTTCTTTTGAGTATTTGTGTGTTATCCTTACCCATTCTGGTTTAAGAACTCCTAAAGCTACTGCTACTGCTTTTACTACTAATGATGTTGCAACCACATGGGTTCCAATCTAGTTTACACCCCTGTGTCACAAACTCTACTTCTGACCTCCAATGTCAGTTTGGACTTGAAGAATATATAACCCTGAATTTTTGTTGGTTCTGCCATTCCAGAATTTGATTTGAGGTACTAAAATTGTTTAGATAAAGAATTCTGGGTGATCATGGCAATATTGCTTTCTCTGATCTAAATATTTTTCCTCTGCTCCAGGAAGTCTTCCCTCTGGGTCTACTTTTGATTATATCCTACCCTTCCATTTTTAAAGACCTTTCTTTCTGTTTTCCTATGCAGACCTTGACTGAATAAATGACTCACTATAGCTTCTTTCTTTTCCCTATCAGGATTTGATCTAGATGATATTTTTTTTTATTGAGAAGGAATGAATAGGATTCATTGCTTTGATTCTCATTACTCCATCATCTTGACTCTACCTCTTTTCACTTTTGTTTATATCCTCAGAGTAAGCTCTGTATCTGCTATACAGAAAATGCTTTATAAATGTTTGATGGTTTAAGGTGCACATTTACTAGTGAGTTGTCTCTTTCACTGGAATATTATCTCCCTTAGAGCAAAAACTATGCATAACACAATGTTATATTGTTATAACATAATGTTCAATAAATATTTTAGTTGAATGACTAGAGTCTCTCTCCCCCCCAAAAAAAATGCTAAAGTTCAAGAAGTTCTCAAGTTAGAACTAGGAATCATGTATTAATGTCTCAGCTTCACCATTTACTAGATATGTGGTTTTAGCCAAGTCATTTAATCTCTTATCTGGGAATCAAACAACTTTTCCTCTTTTCCTTTAATAACAGATGTATAGCAATACACTGAAATCAGAGAAATGTACAAGTTCTAGCAAAAATTAGTATCATGTATTTATAACTAAAAGGAACCTGATAAATAAAATACAATGCACTCTTATTACAGGTGAGGAAACTGAGCTACAAAAAATTTAAGAGATTTACCTAACTAAAGTCATATAGAAAGGTTCTGATGCAGAATTGGAAACCAAATCTCTTTAATTTCTAGGCTACCATTCTATTTACTACATCTCCAAAGTAGAAGCCAAGAAATATTTGAAACTATTAGAATAAATAATTTCCCCCAATATTTCAAGTCTTG
This sequence comes from Sminthopsis crassicaudata, assembly GCF_048593235.1. NCBI lineage: Eukaryota > Metazoa > Chordata > Mammalia > Dasyuromorphia > Dasyuridae > Sminthopsis > Sminthopsis crassicaudata. The sequence continues at coordinate 424,459,063 of NC_133620.1, forward strand.
AAAGAAATAATGCTCATTTGTATACATATATACTGAAATTCTTGCTTAAACTTTCATAACACTGCATTACCTATATAACAGGGTTGTTATAAAGAAAGGTCATTATAAAGGATAAAACATCCTATTAAAATGAGTTATTATTATAACTTTATAGCTACAGGCTACATATTCTTTGCAGATTCATACCTATAGAGAAAAAGACATTTTGGAAGAATTAGAAATTAAGGATCAAGGTAGGAGGGAATGATAATCAATGCTTCCTGATGATGTTCTTGAAATTATGAATTAAGATCTATGAATTAATGAACTAAAAGTAGAGTGAGGAACTAAATGAAGAACTCTGGTGATTGATGGATAGTATTAGGGAAGACTAGGTAGAGTGACAAAAGAAGTCCATTTATTGTCCCATTCTTCCCCTGAAATATCTCTAGAGAGGAAGCAAAGCTGGATTAATGAAAGTAAAAGTCACATTCACCAACTCTCTGTAGTTTTCCAGGAGTAGCAATTAATTAATGAATATCACTCAGCATGTATTTATTAAGCTTATCTCACTGCTTAATAAATCCTTGTTGGTTGAATGATTGATTCAGTGCAGCATAGTAATAGGAAATATAGATAGCGATTCAAAGCTTCTAAAACCTGGCTGTATGACTTTGGCCAAGTCATTCAACCTGTATATAGGCAAGTTTCTAAGAGTATAACTTGCAGGGAAAAAAATGTCTGCTAAATTAAGACACTTTGGAACAAACTGTATTATGCAGTGGTATAAATGAAAAAATCTGTAATCTATCTACATACAAATCACATCTAATAGCACTTCTGCTCAATTTTAGAATGGAATTTGTTACAATGATGCTACCAATTCACTAATAATATACACATACATTATACTCTAAAGTTTACAGTTTTTTCCCATATATTATCTTTGATGATATGCAACATTGTGTATTAGATACTATAGTCATCATGGTTCCAATTTTTAAATAAGGAAATTGATACAGAGGTGAAGTAACTATTGTGATCACATATTCAATATCAGATCCTAGATCTGAACCCCTGTTGCTCTGATTCCAGGTAAAATGCCACTCTAGATCACAGAACTACATATTTTATAGCAAATGGTTTCTATTACTCTAAAGCAAGATTTTCTTAAGCTGAAGTACTTCAATGTTTTAAAATTATAAATGCTTTTAATAAATTGGTTTCCTCTGTAAACCTATGTGTTTTTGGGTGTGTGTGTGTGTGTGTGTGTGTGTGTGTGTGTGTGTGTGTGTGTATGTATACATATATTCCAGGAAGAAGTCTAAATGATTCAGTGGATTTTAATTTTGACCATTAGTCAAAGTTCAAAGAAGTTTTTTGACTACTAGGATGTAGCAGGTGATGATGGGTCTCTCAGTCTCCTTGTATCGTCATCATCCTCTCACATGAAGAGATCCATTCTACAGGTCTGAGTTAGACCTCCAGCAGCCACTGACAGGTGGCTCCTGTATTGCAACAATCATGATGTTGATGATAATATTTCCCTACCTAACCCAACTTGGATATACACAGTCATGGCCCCAATGCTAATACTGATTGCCACAGAAACTTTAAGTTGCTCCATTTTTCCAATCCGGGACACTGTGCCCCTCTTTTAGCAATCTGGCAAATTTCCATTGGATGAGAGGAAGAGAAGAGAGGTCACCATATTTGTTCCAGATTTTGTATTGACACCTAATCAACTTGAACAGGAAAATTTTACAGATTCATTGCATATCACTTCTTATATACTCTACATTTCTAAATTATACTTCCTGACAGTTGATTTTATAAGCTATTTCCAAATTTCTGAAATACCTCCCTGCCTTTTGTAGCTTCTTTCTTTTTTTCAGAATTCCCAAATTCAAGATATCCATCAGCTTCAGTTTGCCCAGCAATAATAGGGACTAAAGGCAAACACCACCACACTTTATTCATAGAAAGTATTTTATTAAATATTTTTGAAATAAATTGATTTTAAATATTCTGGATTTATGGTATAATACATAACAAAGAGTTTTCCCTGAGATTACCAAGTGGTTATTTAAAGAATTCCATTTATAAATATAACTGGGCATAATAATAATCAGAGAGAGTGTGTTGACAAAGCCATGTTTACGCGACTTTAAAACTTATAGAATTTTCACATTTTAATTAAAAATATATATTTCACCCTATTGTCTGCATGGCCTGTGCCCAGCCTGCAGCCTTTAATAGTCTTTGATTTTTATTACTCATTTTAAGTTTCACATCTGATATACAATGATATTTTAAATGTTTGCTTATTAAACAATTTTAAAAACAGATTATGTTATTCCTTCCTTGAAACATTTTCTGCCTCATGCCTTTGGACTGCAGGGGATTGCATTATTGTATGTTCTGCTCTTTTCCTACAAATCCTCATTACTTTAGACAAGCATGAGTTTAATTGAGAGAAAAATCTGAGCTACAACTCAGGTGTGAAGGTTGTTCATCTAAGTAAATTCAGTCCAATATAATGACTGAGTGGTCTTTTTCCTACCCCTCTGATAAATGTAATCATACATGGTAATTGTTGTTCTAGTCTCCTGTAGCAGGTGATTGTTTTATCTAGTATAATATTGAAGGTGATTAATGTTCAGATTAACTTTCTTGTTTCACATCTAGAACAGATGATTAGCATTTGGTACAAGTATCATAGGTTACAAGATTCAAGAATAATGTAAGCAATAACAGGATTTTATATATACATATATATATATATATATATATATATATATATATATATATATATATATATATATATATTCAAGAGACCAGAAAATCACAACTTTTGACTTACAAGGGATCTGAGGGAGTAATACATCTGACCATTTTATTTACTAATAAAGGAAATTTGCTATAGAATTGATCACAGAATTATAAAATGTCAGAACCAGAGGGGATCTCATTTTATCCAATCCATCTTACAGATAAACTAATGCACTGAGATACTTGCTTAAATTCATATCTAATACATAGCAAAAGAAGGATATAAATAAAAGCCTTTAGACTACAAATTCAGCCTCTCTTCATTATACTATGATCTTCCACGACAATTTTTCTAAAGAGCAAGTCAGACCACATCTTTCCTATACTCAAAGAGATTCAAAGGCTCCAAATTTATTTTATTTTAATGCAAAAAATAAATTATTCTATTTTTCATTTAAAGGACTTCACAGTCTAGCTTCAGGAAATGTTTTCAATTTTCTATATTTCAACCAAATTCTCCTATTTATTGTTTTCTATATACTAAATTATATTTCCTTCCTCAATTCATTTTAGAAGCCTCTTGTAGCTTCTATCCCATTCAAGGTAACTAAGTCTTAAAGTACCACCTTTTATCCAAAGCAGTCCCAATAAACTTTGGATGAAAAATACCATCTGTATTCAGAGAGAGACCTAGGAAGATTGAGATACATGATTTTTACCTTTTTCTTCTTTTCTTTCTCATCTTTTTTTTTCCATTTTGTTCCAATTTTTCTATCCCAGCCTAATATGAAAATATGTTTAAAAAATGAATATACATGTATAATCTAAAAGAAAAGGGGAAAAAAGTGTCACCTCTGTGTAGAATCCTTTTCTAAATCTTCTAATTATTGATGTCACCCCCTCCCTTCTCACCACAAATTTGTTTTGAATAGATTTCATCATTACTTAGATGTGAACATGTCATATTTCTCCTAATTAAACATCAACCCCTTTAAGGCTAGAACTGCCTTACTTTTTTATCTGTATTTTCGGGGATAAACACATTTTTTGGCACAGAATAGGCACCTAATAAACTCTTATGGATTGGTTGATTTATTTGATTCATGCTTGAATTTCTGTTCTTTTGCTCCAGCATCCCTATTTGAATTAATTTACATTTTATGAAAAGTCACTACTGAAAGGCAATGAGAAGAAAGCCAAACATACTGGGAACAAGGAAAGCCAGATTTGGCTTTACCATCTCTGGATTTGTTTTCATTCACTCATTCAACAAGTAATGAGGGTGGAGCCAAGATAGTGGAGAGTAGACATGACTTTCTGTGACCCTCTCTGACCTTCTCTCAAATCAACAGCAGATTAAGCTCTAAAGTGGTTTTGGAGTCAAAGAATCCACAAATATTTGGAGTACAACACATTTCTAGAAGAAGTTCCCTTGGAAGAACTTCAGAACAGGTCTGTTTCAAATGGTCAGGGGGGGCAGTCTGTGGAGCTCAGATCACAGCACCCAGGAGACCAGGGCAAGTAGAGAGTCAGAGCTTTGCAGCTTCCACACACCTGGAAATTCTTTGTGAGCCTGGTTGCAAGTGGGTGATGTAGCGGATTTGCTATTAAAAGGCGAATTGTAAACCACTGAGCCCCAGAAGAATACTGAAGCTAGCAGTCATTACGAAGCTGGAAATCAATCAGTAGAACTGCCCCAGGGCAAATTAAAGCTGTTATATAGCTCCTTTGCATGGAACTGACCTCAAGCCTTAAAAGAATGAATAAAAAAAAAAAAAAAATCAAAAAGAACTCTCACCATAGACAGCTTTTATGGAGAGAGAGAATAACAGACCTCAAATCCTTAAGTTCCTAAAGGCAAAGCAACTCCAGATGAAACCCCAGAGGGAGACATGAGCTGGTTCCCATTTCACAAGGTTTTCTTAGAAGATTGCAGAAAGGATCTTAAAAAAAGAGTTAGAATAAAAATGGGGAAATCAAATAAGATCATTGCAAGAAGGAATGGAAAAAGCACATAATGCCCTACAAAAGAGATAAAAGACACCAATTCACTGAAAAAAAAATGTGAAATGGAAAAAGAATGCACTGAAAAAAAAAAATCAATTGGCCAATTACAAAAGGAGCTAAAAGGTAACTGAAGAAAATAAGACATTAAAAATTAGAATTGAACAAATGGAAGTGAATGACTCAATAATACTCCAAGAATCAGTCAAACAAAAACAAAAATGAAAATGAAAAAATAGAAGACAATATGAAATACCTCCTAAGAGAAAAACACCAGACCTGAAAAATAGATCTAGGAGAGATAATCTAAGGATTATTTGACTTCCTGGAAGCCATGATGAGAAAAAGAACCTAGAATTTTCTTACAGGAAATGATAAAAGAAAATTGCCCTGATATTTTAGAATCAGAAAGTAAAATAGCCATTAAAGAATATATCGATTACCTCCTGAAAGAGACCCCAAAATTAAATTCCCAAGGAATATCGTGGTTAAATTTCAGAACTATCATATCAAAGAAAAGATATTGCAAGCAGCCAGAAAAATAATAATTTAATTAACAAGGAGCCACAATTAGGATTTACCAGGACCTAGCATCTTCCATCTTAAAAGATCGAAGAGCCTGGAATCTGATATTCTGAAAATCAAAAGAACTGGGATTATAGCCAAGAATAAGCTATCCAGCTAAAATGAGCATTATCTTTCAGGAAAGAAGATGGATATTCTATGATATAGATGAACTTCATCTATTTCTAATGAAAAGACCAAAACTGAACAAAAAATTTAATCCCTAAACACATTTAACACATTATTTAAAGGGATCTATGGAATATTCAGATTTAGATCTACCATTTTCAAAGTTGTTTATCTACTTTTGGTGTTCACCTCACCCAACTCTCATCTGTGGCTCCAAGAAGATGTAATATACAAAGCAGTCACACCCCGGTAAAAATCATTTCAACAGACAGTAAACCAGATTGATGATAGCTGATAAGCCTCAAATCCATAAGGGAGTTAGGAGAATATCTGACCCAAGCATGTGGAGACTTCTCCCAGGAATGGAAATATGAAAGCAATTTGTTCCAACAGCCATGAAAGTGGATGAAGCAAGCATTGCAGAACACTTAAGAGCTTGTTTGGACATCAAAGACATCAAGGTCATTCACTGTATCCTTTCAGAGACTGTGACAGAAGAGGTCCCCTAAAGAGTGAGTGAGAAGAAACAAGTTCCTGGAGGTGCACTATGGAAAGGAAAGATGACCTGGCTGAAGAGTGTGAGACTCCTCATCAAATTCCTCCTTCTCTTTCCAAAGACAAGGAAGAGAAGGTGAAAAGGTGGGTGGCAGGGAGGAATTCATGGAGAACAGAAAAAGACTGAGAAACTAAAAAATCTCTTCATTGAACCAAAAATGAGACTGATAAAGATGGATGGACCACTGTACAACATTAAATCTCAAGAGAAACACAGTTTAAACTGGTGTTTTATCATAGATTTGGACACATTCAAGGATTATTATATTTGTGCCTAAACCATTCTAAATTGGATTTCTTTAACTAATGTTGTTTCACCATAACATTAAAAGCATGAACTTGTATTAATTCTATATAGATTGATCATGGATTTCAATGATTCTGGAAGAAATAGTGAGGATGAAGACTTTAGGTAACTCTATTTAAATGCAATTTATGAACAAATCAAGACATTATCCAATGATGCCATTGGTTCTTTTCAGAAATAAAAGATGAATAACAACAATGATAATTCCTTGAGTGTTAATGGTCATTGGCAATGTGCTAGACAGGGATACAAAGATATTAAAAAATATATTTGATTCATACAGTTTTACATCACTCTCTCTTCAATATGTTATTTTCTTGTTTCCCCACCAGGACATCAACTCCATCAGTACACTAACTACCATTTTTACATATTCAAATGCCCCTTGGTCCATTAATCATCAGGATTGACTTCCCATAAAGGATAACAAGATATGGCAAAGAAAACTCAGAGGTCATCAAGTTCTAGCCCTTTATTTTATAAATGAAGAAACTGAGGCACAGTGATTTTTAATAATTTGACCAAAATCACATAGATGTTAAATGTCTGAGACAGGATATGAACTGGTCTTGAAAAGTAACCTACCCAAAAACATATTGTGCAATTTGATGAGAAACAAGATGATTCTTCTGCCATGCCCTCTCCATACTCACCCACTAATTTTAGTATTGACAAAAGAATTGTCTGTTCATAAATGAATACATAATTAAATGAGATACATAGATCCAAAAATATTTCTCACGGAGAAAAATTCCACTGATGTCTGAAATTCCTCCAATTAAGATTCATTACTTTGTTATTAGAGGATTTCTATTTCCAAAGCATCCTTTTTAATGAAAATATACAAGAGGGGAGGTAATTGTAATAATAACACATTTATATAGCATTTTTTTACAATTACATGACAATCTCTATCTCAAACTCAAAATGACCAAAACAACAAATTATTCTCTTTTCTGAACTCATTCCTCCTCTTAACTTGTCTAATTTCATAGAAAATACCATGATCCTACAAAATAAATCCACATAAATCCTCAGAATTTATATATATTACCAACAAAATCCAATAACAAGAGATACAAAAAGAAATTCCATTCAAAATAACAGTTGATAGCATAAAATATTTGGGAATCTACCTACCAAAGGAAAGTCAGGAATTATATGAGCAAAATTACAAAGCACTTGCCACACAAATAAAGTCATATTTAAATAATTGGAAAAATAATAAATGCTCTTGGATAGGCCCAGGAAATATAATAAAGATGAAAATACTCCCTAAACTAATCTATTTATTTAGTGCTATATCAATCAGACTCCCAAGAAACTATTTTAATTGCCTAAAAAAAGTAACAACAAAATGAAAAAAAAAGAATCAAAAGAAGGTAGCCTAGCTGTACCTGATCTAAAACTATATTATAAAGCAGTGGTCACCAAAACCTTGGGTATTCACTAAGAAATAGATTAGTTAATCAGTGGAATAGGTTAGGTTCACAGGACAAAATAGTCAATAACTATAGCAATCTAATGTTTGACAAACCCAAAGATCCCAACTTTTGGGATAAGAATTCATTGTTTGACAAAAACTATTGCAAAAACTGAAAATTAGTATGGCAGAAATTAGGCATGGACCGACACCTAACACCGTACACCAAGATAAGATCAAAATGGGTCCATGATTTAGGCATAATGAATGAGATCATAAATAAATTAGAGGAACATAGGATAGTTTACCTCTCAGACTTATGGAGGAGGAAGGAATTTGTGTGCCAAAGAAGAACTAGAGATCATTATTGATCACAAAATAGAAAGTTTTGATTATATCAAATTAAAAAGCCTTTGTACAAACAAAACTAATGCAAATGAGATTAGAAGGGAAGCAACAAACTGGGAAAACATCTTTACAATTAAAGGTTCTGATAGAAGATGGCAGAGAGGAGGCACACATCTGCTTGAGCTTCACGTTTTCTCTCAGAATTTATTTCATGACAAGCCTCAGAATTAGTGCTTGACTGGGAAAAACCCCCCACAAATAATTACCAATAGAAGACATCCTTGAAAATCACCAGAAAAGATCTGTTTTTGCTCGGGGGCAGGGAAGGGCAGGTTGAGGGCAAATAGGAGAGCTTGGAAGGCAGCTCACATTGTTAGAGGGGGGTGGGGGGAAGGAGTGTGATCTCTGCCATTTCTGTGGAAGGACCCTTACCACAGTATGGATATTCTGTCTTGGCAGCAAGCCAGGATCAACAAAGAAGCTGTAAACACAGGAGGTAAAGAATAAAACCCTGAAAAGTTAGCTTCTCTCAGGAGCTGGCCACCCTTACCTGGAGTGACTCAGCACATTCTTAGAGCCTCAGAGTCTCAGAGCCCAGAAGCAGTGCAGCTATTGCTATCCTGCTAGTGACTCGTTGCTACCCCTTGAAGTCTATAGAGGAAACCTGGTAACACCATCCAGCCCTATCTCCCCCACCCCAAAAGCAGACTGCATTTTTTTTTATTAGTTTGTTTTCTTTGATTCTGCTCTGGCAAAATGAGCAAAAAATTTAAAAGGAATTTCTATATTGATAGGGAGCAGACTTTAAACCCTGAAGAGACAAAAAGCATACTGTCTCCAGAGGAATCCCCCAAGGGGGATATGATCTGCTCCTCAACACACAAGACTCTCATAGAAGAAATCAAAAAAGCTCTCACAAGAGAGCTAGAAAAGAAATGGGAAAAGGAAAGGGAAGCTTGGCAAGAGAGTCTGGATAAGTCATTATTGCATTTAAAGACAGAGTGGATAAAGAAATTAAATAATTCAAAAACAAAATTAATGAATTGGAAAAGGTAAACAACTCTAAGGAAAACAGCATTAGTGAGTTGGAAAAAGAAAATAACTCTCTAAAAAATAAAATTGGCAAAATGGAAAAAAAATCCATAGAACAAAACAACTCACTTAAAAACTTAATTGGACAATTACAAAAAGATATAAAAAAAATTAAGTGAGTGAAGATCAAAATGGGTCCATAATTTAGGCATAAAGAACATGATCATAAATAAATTAAAGGAACATAGGATAGTTTACTTCTCAGACTTGTGGAGGAGGAAGGAATTTGTGATCAAAGGAGAGCTAGAGATCATTATTGATCACAAAATAGAAAATTTTGATTGTATCAAATTGAAAAGCTTTTGTACAAATAAAATTAATGCAAACAAAATTAGAAGGGAAGTAACAAACTGGGAAAACATTTTCACAGTTAAAGGTTCTGTTAAAGGCCTCATTTCCAAAATATATAGAGAACTGACTTTAATTTATAAGAAATCAAGCCATTCTCCAATTCATAAATGATCAAAGGATATGAACAGACAATTTTCAAATGATGAAATTGAAAGTATTTCCACTCATATGAAAGAGTGTTCCAAATCACTATTGATCAGAGAAATGCAAATTAAGACAACTCTGAGGTATCATTACACACCTGTCAGATTGGCTAAGATGACAGGAACAAATAATGATGAATGTTGGAGGGGATGCAGGGAAACTGGGACACTGAGGCATTATTGGTAGAGTTGTGAAAGAATCCAACCATTCTGGAGAGCAATCTGGAATTATGCCCAAAAAGTTATCAAACTGTGCATACCCTTTGATCCAGCAGTGTTACTCCTGGGCTTATATGCCAATGCGATACCAAAGAAGGGAAAGGGACCTGTATATGCCAAAATGTTTATGGCAGCCCTTTTTGTGGTGGCTAGAAACTGGAACATGAGTGGATGCCCATAAATTAGAGAATGGTTGAGTAAATTGTGGTATATGAATATTATGGAATATTATTGTTCTGTAAGAAATGACCAGCAGGATGAATACAGAGAGACTTGGAAAGACTTACATGAACTGATGCTGAGTGAAATGAGCAGACCCAGGAGATCATTATACACTTCAGCAACAATACTGTATGAGGATATATTCTGATGGAAGTGGATATCTTTCAGTTCCAATTGATCAATGATGGACAGAATCAGCTACACCCAAAGAAGGAACACTGGGAAATGAGTATGAACTGTTTGCATTTTTGTTCTCCTTCTCGGGTTATTTTTACCTTTTTAATCCAATTCTTCTTTCACAACAAGAGAACTGTTTGGTTCTGTACACATATATTGTATCTAGGATATACTATAACATATTTAACATGTATAAGACTGCCTGCCATGAGGGGAAGGAATGAAGGGAGGGAAAGGAAAAATCAGAACAGAAGTGAATGCAAGGGATAATGTAAAAAAATTTACCCATGCACATGTACTATCAATAAAAAGTTATCAAAAAAAAAAAAAAAGAAAAGAAAAGAAAAGAAAGAAAGAAAAAAAGAAAAGAAAATACCATCATCCTTTTGGTTACAAATTGTTGTACCCTGAGTCCACTCTAAAATTCTCCTTTTCTTCATATCCAGTCAGTTCCCAAGTCATCTATTCTACTTTCCTAATAGAGCAGTAATTTTTCTATCTGTGCCAAATTCATTTAGTAGTGGGTTTGTGTTTTTATTGTTGTGTTGTTTTATTGAGTTAGATTTCTACTGGTTGGTTTTTCAGGGGATACCACAAAACTATAATAAAATATTGCAGGGGAATTTTGTATGGCTATTCAGAGTCTCATGGACTATCACATCTCAAAGAAATACCTCAATGCTTACTTCATACTCAGCACTATATTGCCTTCAGAATGAAGATTTAATTTTTCTTTTGGTTTGTTTTGGTTTGGTTTTGGTCACAATAACTCTTAGAGACTAGTAAAATGTTGAAGGGTTGTGATCAGTGTTATCAAGGAAGTCATAAATCCTTGAAGTCCTAAAAATTTCCATCTAATAAGTTCATCATCCTTTCTTATTTCATGCTAACAATTAACATAATTTCCCCATGTCCCAATGCCTTAGGGATGAACACAATTTTAAGCATCTTGAAATTAGAAAGAAGAAAAGAGATTATAAGAAGTTCTAAACTCTAAATTTTATGTAGATTACATACCATCCCCAAACCTTTTAATGAAGTAGTCTTTCTGATGTTTTCCAGAAAAGTGTTCTTTAGTATAGTCACCAATTCTAACACTATGGGATTATTTGAACTAATCTCTTCTCTGTCAAGTTCAGGTTCTTTCAAGGTAATAATACGTTGAGATAAATTATTTCAGACTCTCTTAAAATGTCATAAGATATAACCATCTAATTATATAATATGTGATCATTTATCTTTCTTATCAAAGAAAATTTTAATGAGCATCTACTCTGTGCAAGGCCCTGATACTTCTTACAAGTCAGTAGGGATGATGATTGATACAAAACCAAAATATTAGTTTAGTGCAAAGATTATTAATAGTGACAGAGTTTTGACTAAAACTTAGCTGTCTGTATAAATCCAATGCTATTACTAAATGTATAATGGTAAGCAAGTTAAGTCACCACCCTGACACTATCTCAGAGTTTCATCTAGAATCTGAAAGGACATTTACTATTATTTATGAAAACAGGGACCCATTCTCCAGTAAACCATATATTGTTTATCTTTTTTAACCAGTGATATTTCCTAGTTAAACTGTTTGATTTTGTGTTCTTTAGATAGGTGACACAGTGGGTAAAGGATTGGTTGTGGAATCAAGAATGGCTGAATTTAAACCTGGGGTCAGGTAACACACTGTCTCTGGATAAATAGTCTCAAACTGTATTTGTGTCCCTTTACTCAACTATAAAATAGGAGTAAAAATAATATCTACCTCAGAGGTTATTGTGAGAATCAAATAAGAGTATATTTGTAAAGCTCTTAACACAGTCCTGGCACATACCATAGGCCTAATAAATGCATGTTTCCATTTTCCTTTTTCTATATAAGCATGAGAAATTCATTTCACTCTTTTAAGAGATTTTATGGCTTGCAAAAATACTTTCCTCCTAAAAGCTTTTTTTCAGATGAAGAGTACAATTATTATGCCCATATGACAAAGATAAGTGTTGGCAATGGGAAGAAGAATGATAGAGAACTTAAGCAACATAGGCAGTTTTTGTATCTCAATTACTTATTGTAATCTAATTTCTTTTCAGTTAAGAAGCATTGTAAAGCCCTTACTTCATATTAAGTACTGTGCTAAACTCTGGAAATACAAATACAAGTAGAAAAAAAGTAGAAAACCAATCAAGGAGCTTACTTCTAATGAAGGGTAGAAAACATATATAAAAGGAAGATTAAAAAATGTCATGTGGGAGAGGGGGACAAAAAGTTCCCCTGTGCATAGAGGTTGGTAGAGAATGTTAAGAGTACAGCAATCAATGTACATAATAGGTAATAAATGATTGTTGATTGAATGGAAATGAATTGATTTAAACTAATTGTGTGGAATAGTTAGAGTGTATATTTCCTATCTCCATTCCCAAGTCACAGAAATGAAATTTAAAATCAGAGAGATTAAATGACTTCTCCACAGACACATGGCTAGTGTGTAAAGGGACACTTATTGGAACCCAGTCCTTCGGATTAATATTAAACTCAGTGTTTCTTACTACAGTAGAACTAGCTGCCTCTAGAATTCCATTAAACTATCAATCTAAATGAGTTCACAGGGAGGTGTTAACAAAATTGCTTTCCTTTAAGAAATTTGATTTAGAAGAATGGCAGGACACTGAGAAAATAAGAGTTTTAATTGAAGGGAGTGAAGGATAATTAGAAGGATAGGGATCTCATATTTAGGTGTGGAACCAAAGTTGGAGCCTCTGGAAGCCATTGGGAAAGGGCAGATAGTAAGCATGTTGTACAGCATGAGGAAACTCATGTAAAGAAATAAAGTTCTAAACAACAATAATATTGTCGATTTGCCATCTTTGACTAGATTAGGCATCTTTGTTGGGTTCTTAGGAGTATTGGGGATAATTGCAAATAGGTACATCTAGGATTGATATAATTAAAGCTTTCTAACAATTGAAGATATTGGAATTTGGTATGGAATGTTATAGAAGTCATATCTTCTTCAAGAAAGTTTTCAAATCTAGTCTGGATAATCACAATCACTTGCTGAGGAAGTTGTAGACAGGATTTTCCTCCAGGAAGGGGCTGGATTAGATTAGCCCTAAAGCTCCTTATATCTATGGGATTTTGTGACCCTGAGACGGTTAATTCCATTTCCCGCCTCCCTCCCCCCAAACTCCAATTATTAGAAAGTTTCTTTTTCTTTACATCAAAATCGTCTTCTCTTTAACCGTTTAGTCTAAAATCTGTCCTCTAGGGCCAAAAGGCATCAGTCTAATCTCTCTTGCGCATGACATTTCTCCAGATATTGGAAGACAGCTGTCATGTTAACCTTAAGCTTTCTTTCTACTGATTAAATATCTCTAGTTTTTAAGTCCTTTTAAACCTTAGTTTAGAGTTTTCTAACCATCCTGGTCATCTTCTTCTGATCATTGTATATAATTTTATGGTTAGATTTAGATATAAATTTTACCCCTCTTGAAAATTATATAACCTAAGTATTTAAGGTGTTAGTGACTAATGAACAAACTATAGGATTGTTCATATTAAAAGAGAAGATTCACACCAGTCTGATTTTTTTTTATAATGATGATTGATGGCATTAATACAGTCATTTTATCTTTTGAACTTTAGGGGTGCCCTAGTGAAGTAAGTAATGAAGTAGTTATTCCTATTTTACTAATCAGAAATTGATATTTACAGATATAAAGAACCATCCAAGATCTCATAGTTAATAACTACAAAGTGGGGTTTCAAGACATGGTCTTCAGACACAAAATTTAATTATCTTTTCATTACACATTTATTTTCTTCCCAGTTGTGCTTCTGCCTCTATAGATTTTAATACTATGCCTCAGTTCTCTTCTTGCCACAGGACTTTCTTCTCCCATGCTGGCTCCCTTTTCCCATTCATGACTTCCTGCCAGACCCTCCATTTAGGAGTCAACCTAGGCTGACATTGTTAAATTCCCCTGAAAGCCATGATTCTAACGCGTCTTTATCTTCAGACCTCAGGTTTTCTTTCAACTACTTATGTCTTTTCCTCTTCAAACATCTCTCTGCCATACTGGCTCCCATTTCTCATTGGTGAGTTCCTTCTGGTGCCTAAATTTTATTACTCCATTGCTTTACTGGCTATCCTTTTGCTTCTCCAGACATTGCTATCATGTGGATAACTGTACTCATCTCCCATTTTGGCCCTGTTTTTCTGTGTTGTCACATCCCATTAGAATGAAATCTCCTTGAGAAAAGAAATCATTTCATTTTTATTGTATTTGTGTCCTCACAATTTGGCACAGTGCCTAGTATATACTAAATGCTCAATAAATAATTGCTCCTTTCTTGCCTTTCTATTGATACTCCGTTTGTATCTTTCTAATTAGTTAAAAGAGGCAGAATTTTCTCTCGGAAAATATGAAGATTATAAAGTTAATACTTTTTTTAAAAGACATATTAAGTCTTGAAATAATCTATATGGATCAGGACTTTATATAAGATTACATTTCTCATTATCTTTTTTTCTAAGTTGTGTACCATCAAAATTCAGTTTTAGAGAACTATCAAAGTTTGGTGAAGACAGCTCTTGCTTTAGCATTAGAAAGACATGGATTCAAATTTGCCTTCCAACATGCAAGGCAAACAAAATCAAATAAAATCAGAGGGGACCTTAAGAGGTAATCTAGTCCAATACTATTTTTTAAAATGAGGGAACTAAATCCCAGAGAGATAATGTGATTTGTTCAAGGTCACATAATTAGTAAATGGCCTATCCAGAGTTTGAATTTAGGTCTTGTGATTCCAGCTTCATTTTTCCATTTAAATGGAAATTCCATTTAAAATGGAAAAATTCCAATTTTCTTTTCCAATTTCATTTCATATTATGCCCTTTAATTCCAATCGCCCTTGCCTGTACATGAACTTGTTTCCTCTACATTTTTTCCATTTTCTAAATTTTTCCATATTCTAAAAAAAATTTTTGTCAAATTTATCTGTCAAATGAGAGATACTGATAATTATAATAACTATCTTACAGTGTTATTGAGAAACTACAATCAAATAATGTTTATAAAGCACTTTATAAACCTTAAAATACAATATAAATATCAGCAATTAGTAGTAGTAATGTCAATGTCTAATGTAATATTCTGCTCTGCAGCTGCTACATTTCCTTTAAATGAATGACTTGGAGCATGTGATCAGATTTGCAAATAAAAAAGAAGAAATCATGAAGGCACAATTTCCACATCTATAAAAGGAGGACAGCTGCATGGAGCAATATATAGAAGGCCAGGCCTTAGAGCCAGAAAGCCTGATCTGCCTGAGTTCCAGTCTGGACTCAAACACTAGTCATATCATCCTGGACATGTCACTTAACCCTGTTTGCTTCAGTTCACTCATCTGTAAAAAGGAGCAGCAGAAGGAAATGGCAAGCCACGCCAATATGTCTACTAAAAATTTTTAGAAACCCAAATAAGGTCAAGAAGAATGGGACAAAAATGGAACTACTGAACAAATATAATAAAAATGAGGGAATTGAACTAGAAGATGACCTCTAAAGTCATCTCTAGTTCTAAAGTAATTATGATATACTATTCTGAAAACTATTTTACAGATAGATAAAAATAACTTTTTGTTGTTAAATGAAAGTATTAGATATATGGTCAACCATAGGTTCACTGAAAGCATCCCTAGTACAAATTTCAAAGTAGACAGGATAGTAGGAGACATGTATCATTCTTTTTCAAGAAAGAATACTAATTCCTATAAGGATTTCTCTTTGCAGGGTCTCTATATTCTAAAAGTTTTTAATTGTTGTAGCTTAGAAATAATTGATATTGCTATGAAAATAACTATTAAACCTATTATTGTCAAGTTTTTAGATCAATCAATGTTTGTGGGTAATTTCAATCTTTGATAATGTTCTGATTTTTATCATTTCAGTTCCCCTTCCAAAAATAGAGGTATATTTTATTATTGCAAGTCTATAGAGAATCCCATGGTACATCACATTTTAAAAGTTAATGTCAGCCAGGTTCAGTCACATTGTGTTCCATTCTTGTTAGCATTCCCTATGATCATTGGTTAGCTAGAATTTTACTCCTTTATCCCCTTTTGATTCCTCAATAGAGAAAAACTGGAGAGAGTTAAGCAAATAAAGTAGCTAATAAAACCACTGGAAAAAAGGGGGAAAGTCTTACTAACATTGGATTTCCCCATACTATATTGACATGAACTAAAAGATAAAGTGCAAAGATCAGAAAATAGCTCCAGGGAGTCCTTTCCCAATGATGGTCAGCCTGGGATAATTATCCAGCACAAGGAAAATTACCTCTGTTGGTCTCTCAAGTATGGAGACCAAATAAATCAAATTAGAAGTAATGTTCTTTTTTTTTTTGCCATGCTGTGTGTGTGTGTGTGTGTGTGTGTGTGTGTGTTGCATGATACACTAAGTGATTTATTTAACCAAGTGAATTTCAAAAGCAGTTCATTAATATTAGAGAAGGACTGGGACTTGATCTTTAGTGGGAGAGGGCTTCGGGGGTAGAGAGGGCTAATGGTTAATATTCATTGTTTCATTTCTTTCCTCCCAAGTGCTTCCAAACTACATTTATTAATTTTTTCCCTTAAACTCAGGTCTATGCTTGAAACTGTGATGTTTATTAGACCTAGAGTGACTTAGATTCTATGAAATGTTATTCGGAAAACTCACATAGAATTTGAGAACTATGTATTAGAGTAATTCTGGTCCACAGAATCTGTTAATATTTTATAAGTTACTTTGTATCATGAAATACAAAGAATATATAAATGAAAGATGAAGAACTATCAGTTCAAGCCAAGATCTATGTCCACCAGAATTAGAACTGTGTGTTCCAAACATGACCTCTACCCCTTATGACTGTCATTTATTCCTGTCAAGTAATTTAAATTTTCTTAGCTCTAGATTCATCATTTCAACAATAGTGATAAAATTAAATCTTTCTGAGCAGCAAAAATCAAGAGAAATCTCAGATGTTGTAGCATAGTTAGAGTATTGTTCTGCTAATTATAGGAAATATTGTTAGTGAACATTTTCTAAAAGAGATTGGAATCCAGCTTGAGAACTTCTAGAGGTTTAATAATGTCCTCAGAAGAAAAAAAAATGAAGGGTAGTTTCAGAATCCACTTAAAGACAATCAAGTATTTCAGAGACAGAAGGCCAGGACTCATATGTACAAAAATATTTCTAATAACAAATAGTATTTTAATAAAGAATGGTAAAGAAAAAGTGTACCTATCAATTGAAAAATTGCTGAATAAATCGTCATATATGAATGTATATGGTGATGCTCTTTCCATATGGCTATATTTTATTCTTGGAAAAGGTTAGAAAAGAGACACCTGTGTGTGAAACAGAAAAAAGCATGTGTTTGCAAAAAAACACATAAGCTTATGAGAGCAACTATGAGAAAGCAGCCACACAGATCAAAGTGTTTAACACAGTCCTGAGAAGAATAGGGTAAGAGGATCTGTTCAGAGACAAAAGTACTAACGGCTGGTAAAAGTGGATGCTATATTTTGTTTTCCAACAACTAATTTGTTTTTTTGACTGCTTTTAGGTCTTTGAAGTTTACTGCTACGAAATATTGCATCAAAGAATTATTTAATTCTAATTAATTTCATTAACTAATTTAAAGCAATTACATATTGGTTTTTGTGTCATATATAAAAAATGTGAAATTGGGCTTTCCAAATTTAAGGTAAAACTGGGTCACTACATATGTAGAGTCTCTAATTTGAGCAAGGGATTTTATAGGATTTTTATCATCTGTATATAGTACCGATCAACCAGTCAACAAGTATATTACTAAGTACCTACTCTGTGCCAGCCATTGTGCCAGATACTGTGATAAAGTACAAAGAATAAAACATTCATATCTGCCATAAATGAAAATTTTAATTGAATCAGTCTGATTAAGTAAGTATTGATGTTTGCACCTAATTGGACTAGGCAAAAACGGCTATTATTTGAAGAGGTGTTAAAAGATGATTTTTCTTCCTATAGCCTTCAGCATCTCTAGAGAAATGAAACTACTAAAAGACTTGTTTACATCACTTTTTACTATACTTTATGGCAGAGATTGGGGAGTGAGACAGGAATCTCTTAAAATACAAAAGAAAAACATTTGAAGAGCTTCACAGTTCCTAGGATTAAAAGGTATGATTTTTGCTCAGAGTGAGACACTGATTTAGTGACAAACCAGGAGAACAGACCTAGAAAACAGCAGGCCCTGGCTTAAGGCTATTCTTTTCTAGAAAGAGCTTAATGTTACTTTAGTGAGTGGTCCAAGAATAACAAAGAAACAGTTTCATTCAACAGGAGAGAGAAGTCCCAAAGAGAAGTTGTCTTCTAGTAAATGGAGTGTGGTACAGACAATACTGTAAAAAGTCCAAGTACTTCCAAGCTTACGCTCCAGAGGTTTCAGTTGTCCTGAGTATATGCATTTTTCTATTCCCAAGCATCCTTCTTAATTGTTATAAATCTATATGCACTGTTACCAATAGCAATTTTATTTATGGATGGACAATTTTTTTTAAAGATTAGCATTTTACCTTCTCTTAGCAAATGTTTCATGATTAAGGATTAATAATGTCATTTTGACTGCTGTGTTTAAAAAGGAAGTACAATGATAGAAAATCGGGAGTTCTAATGATTAATTATAAATATATCTCCCCTCAGAATAGGGACTCAGACCTTTATGATCCTGAAATTGAATTATTAGGAGAATTACCCCTATTTCCCAGAAGTGCTTAAATGACAAAATAATTCAGAGAAAGAGAAAAGTTGCTGGTGTCACACAGAAAAACCCTATTTACACGGCATGACTTTCACTACAAGTGTTACAGAATATCAATGCACCTTAACAATGCAAATATTTTAAAGTGATTGTACAGTGTAAAATGAAGAAAACCAAGAGAATCTTTTGCAAAACAGTGTAAAGGAAAAATATGTCCTTTAACTATAGATTTTTGTTTTAGGAAAGGGCTTTCATGTGAGCTACTGGGTACTTATAAAAATTGGTTTCATCAATAAAACATTTAAAAATATACAGAAAACAAAAAAAAAAGCTTAGATAGCAACACAGAGAAATTTTATAACCTTGATCATATAAACCTCTTGTTTATACTTAGGTTTTGTAGAAGATCAGTGTTATCACAGTGATGTCTTAACTTGCACACAAATTAGATTTAAGTGAAGCAAAATTGTGCAAAAACATCAGCCTAACTCTCTTGCTGAGTCATTGAAGTCCTCTGGAAAGACAAAAGTCAAAATGACTGATAATGGCTTACGATACAATGGATGAGCTTGGTTCCTCTTTTCATAGTGCATCCTTATGCTACTTTCACAGTTATTGGAACAAATTGTTCCCATCCCTTCCAATCCACAAAGGTAAGTATTCACATACTTAGGGTAGACATTTCTCTAACTCACTGATGGGTTTGAGGCCCATCACTTACTCTTAGTTTGGTTTAGCCTTTCTGCAGAGACAAGGTTTTGGGGTGTGGCCATAGCATATGCTATATTTTTTGGAGTCACAGGTAAGTGTTAGGTGATGGGTTAGACACATAAGGTGGATAAGCACCTTGAAACAGCTTGGCAAACCTTCACATCAGAGGTGCTAGTCTTCCTTGAACATCCCATATGCCTCACTCCACATATATATCATTAAACCAAATCATTTACCTTCTCAACAAGGTGGGGAAAGAGATTGAGGAAGAATTTGAACTCAGTTTTTAAATGAATATTACAAATTGTTTTTATATTTATTAGAAAAAAATATAATTTTTATTATAGCTTTTATTTTCAAAATATATGCATGGGTAATTTTTCAGCACTGACCATTGCAAAACTTTTTGTTCCAACTTTTCCCCTCCTTCCCCCCCTCCCCCAGATGGCAGGTAGACCAATGCATGTTAAATATAATATATGTATACATATCCATGGAGTTATTTTGCTGCACAAGAAGAATCAGACTTTGAAATAATATACAATTAACTTGTGAAAAAAATCAAAAATGCAGGTGGACAAAAATAGAGGGATTGGGAATGCTAAGTAATGCTTCACACACATTTCCCAGAGTTCTTTCTCTGATTGTAGCTAGTTCTATTCATTATTGAACAAATGGATTTGATTTGGTTCATCTCATTGTTGATGTCCATCAGAATTGATCATCAAATAGTATTGCTGTTAAAGTATATAATGATTTCCTAGTTCTGCTCATTTCACTCAGCATCAGTTCATGTAAGTCTCTCCAGGCCTTTCTGAAATCATCTTGCTGTGATTTCTTACAGAACAATAATATTCCATAACATTCATATATTACAATTTATTCAGCCAATCTCCAATTGATAGGCATCCACTCAGTTTCCAGTTTCTGGCCACTACAAAGAGGACCACAAACATTCTTGCACATATGGTTCCTTTCCCTTCTTTAAGATCTCTTTGGGTGTAAGCCCAGTAGTAACACTGAGCATAGTTCCAAATTGCTGTCTAGAATGACTGGATCAGTTCATAGTTCCACCAACACATCCCCCCCAACATTTGTCTTTATCTTTTCCTGTAATCTTAGCCAATCTGACAGGTGTGTAGTGGTATCTCACAGTTGTCTTAATTTGCATTTCTCTGATTAATAATGACTTGGAGCATCTTTTCATATGGATAGAAATAATTTCAATTTCTTCATCTGAAAATTGTTCATATCCTTTGCACATTTATCAATTGGAGAATGGTTTGATTTAGTATAAATTAGAGTCAATTCTGTATATATTTTAGAAATGAGGCCTTTATCAGAACCTTTGTAAAAATGTTTTCCCAGTTTATTGCTTCCCTTCTAATCTTGTCTGCATTAGTTTTGTTTGTACAAAAGCTAAAAAAAAAAAAAGATAATTTTAAAAGAACAAAAGAAACATTTGTTTTTGGTTTTTTTAAATTTGTTTTGTTTTGTTTTTAAGGGAGTTCAAAAGAGAACAACTGGAAATCTTTGGTGCTATCTCTTTAAATTTAACTTAGTTTTGAATCACTGTAAGAGTGTTAAGAGAAATATGTCTCTTCTTTGTAGACTGAAATTTCTAGTATGCTGATGATAATTAAACTTATAAGAAAAATAGAACATTAGAATTGTCCAAAATCTAAAAAAGTGTGGGAGCAAGTAGAGCAATCATCTTTATGATTAAGATTATGTCAATCCCAACAATCTTGTGATGAAGAGAGCCATCTACACCAAGACAGAGGACTGTGGGAACTGAGTGTGGAAACTAATTTTCATTCTTTCTGTTGTTGTTTGCTTGCATTTTGTTTTCTTTCTCAGTTTTTTTTTCTTTCTTGATCCAAATTTTCTTGTGCAGTAAAGTAATTGTATAAATATATATATATATATGTGTCTGTGTATATATATGTGTGTGTATATATATATATATATATATATATATGTGTCTGTGTATATATATGTGTGTGTGTATATATATATACGTGTATATATATGTGTGTGTTTGTGTATATATATACATGTATATATATATATATATATATATATATATATATTAGATTTAACATGTATTTTTATATATTTAACATGTATTGGATTACCTGCCATGTAGGGGATGGGGGGGAAGGAAGGGAAAATTTGGAACACAAGGTTTTGTTTGCAAGGGTCAATGTTGAAAAATGCATATGTTCTTACATAAATAAAAAGCTTTAACTTTAAAAAAATGACTAGAATCATGTTATCAAACCTTAAGTCTAACATGTAGTTTCAGTTACTTCCTCATCTTTTCCTACTATTGGTTGAAAGTGACTTCTCAAACCAATATTGGCTTTTGACAGTATTAATTAGATTTCTCCTAGAATTTTCAACATATTGTTACTCACTCCACAATCCATGGACCTGATCACAACATTTTCCATATTGAAAACAGCCTGTTTTCTATTTCAGATATGAGGGAGGGAAGACTAAAAAGGGAGAATAAGAATATTAATTAAAGCAAAGTAATCTTAATATTTTAAAAGGTGAAAAGTAAGGGCAGTAGAGTGATGTGAGTGTCTTACCTGGGAGTAGATTGAGAAAAAGGGAGAAGAGTGATAAGACAGTTGTTACTAAGAAAGGATAAGAAATTCTCTTTTAATAGTCTCATAATATCATATGGATTTAATAATGATTTATAGAAATAACTCCCTAAAAGATTTAAAGTTCTCACTTCAGACTCCATATTCTTTTTAATGATCCATGCTACTTCGAATATACTTCCATTTTACTCAGAGAATCAGAGCATATCTTTCCCATACTCTAAATCTTTTTTTAATTAATTAATTAATTTATATTTTATTAATTTTTAGAATTATAACATTTTCTTTGACAGTACATATGCATAGGTTAAAACAATTTTTTACAACATTATCCTTTGTACTCCCTTCTGTTCCGAGTTTTTCCCCTCCTTCCCTCCACCCCCTCCCATAGATGGCAGGCATCCCCATACATATTAAATATCTCATCCCATACTCTAAATCTAATCCATGGCTGCATCTCAATCCAATAAAAAAAAAAAAAAAAAAAAAAAAAAAAAGTTGGGGAGGGGCACCAAAGTAATACAAATCTAAGATCACGTGTAGCAAAGAATGAGAGCATCAAAATCCAAACTGTAACTCAATTATGGACTATTTTTGTCTTTTATGTATAATTTTTTATCAGTAGAACCCAAATTCCCTCAATCTCTCACTAAAAAGGCCCATGTGAAGTTTTGCAAAACATTTAAACAGAAGTCATATTGCAAGAGAAAACATAGATCCCTCTCCCCCTCTAAAAAAACAAAAACAAAAACAAAAACAAACTCCAAAAAGAAAGTTAAAAAAAAAAGGTATGTCTATATTCAGACACAATCAGTTCTTTCCCTAGCATTTTTCATCCTGAGTCCTTTAGAATAATCTTGGATAATTGTATTGCTGAGAATAGAAAAGTCATTTACAGCTGATCATTCCACACCTTTCCTGTTATTGTTTACACAGTATATTTAATTTTGCTTGTGTTCACAGAGGACTTTGCATGTTTTTCTGATAACATCCTGCTCATCATTTCTTATAAAACAATAATATTCCTTCATAATCACATAACAAAAAAGTTTAACCCTTTCCTAATTGATGGGCATCACCTCAATTTTCAATTGTTTGCCCTGAGAAAAGGGCTGCTGTAAATATTTTTATACATATATGTTATTTTCCTTTTTTAAAAATCTTTTTTGGGAGGAGCAGCTTGATGGCAAAGTGGGAGTACCAGCCCTGAAGTCAGGAGGACCTGAGTTCAAATCCAGCCTCAAACACTTAATACTTCCTAGCTGTGTGACCCTGGCAAGTCATTGAACTCCAACTGCCTCAGGCAAAAAAAAAAAAATCTCTTTTGGGATTCTTGCCAGTTAGTGGTGTTGTTAGGTCAAACCTATTATATCTTTTGATAATTTCTCTTTTTTTTTCTTTTTTTTTTTCTAAAACCTCTGTTTTATTTATAACAGAGCCAAGTCCACTTCATGGGAATATGGTTCTTCTTTCAATTAAGAGTTACTGATGATGACGAATATGTTGGTATTCACCAAATATCCTGGTCAGCACATAGTTGATTAGGGAGACTAATTACAGTGTTAATCCCTCTCAGCTAGAGCTACAAGGTGTGTATCAATCTCCGATTCTGTGAGAATCCTGAATTTAGGGTTTTCAACTATAACTACTCCAACTTCTAATTCTGAAGGTTTGAAATCAATGGATAGAACAGTAGACAGGCATGTTATTGCTGTCTCTACTGTCTGTTCAAATGTCCAATCAAATTTTTTCTTCACTTTCTTTTCAAGAAAACTGGTTGACTCAGTTTGTTTGACTCCAGCTGCAGTAGCCTTAAATCCACAGTAGTAGCCTGCAGGATCATATTTGTATACTTGAGGGCCTTGTTCTTCATCAACACTAATTAATATCATACAACAGCCAAGAGGCCTCATTTCAGCATTTTGCATGTAGACCTGAGAAATATCTGCAATCCGTTTACACAACATATCCACAGGAATCTCATAGCCATACTTATATTTCCAATTTGCAGCCTCATAGCGAGCTCTTTGCACCTGAGATCTGCTGTCAGCTGTCAACACACAGCCAATGTTTTCAGTTATTCTGAATAAATGAGTCACTGTGCTTGAATCCAATAACTTGTCTGGTACTTTCTTCTGTGTAACAATTACTGCACAGTCTTTCACTCAGACAGCTACCGATGAAAGACCGCCCTGGTTAATAGCTTTAAAAGCATACTCTACTTGGTACAGGCGACCATCTGGAGAGAAAAGAGTAATGTGCCAGAGCCTCGGGACAGCTCGACGTGCTCACTTTCTCTACCTTCAATCTAACTAGTCCTGGTGCACTTGCACAGCAGAAATACTTATCTTTTGATAATTTCTCAAGGGATAACTTATTTTTTAAAATAAATCTGATTCAGGTCTATACATTTGAGAAATCAGACCTTCAGAGAAATTTGCTTCAAAATTATTTTTGTAATTACTATTTTTAACTATGTCCCTCTTTATTTTATTCTCTCTTTCCTCTCACCCTCCTCATAAGTGTTTTGCTTCTGACCAGCCCCTCCCTCAATTGCTCTCTCTTTTATTACCCTCCTCCCTTCTCTTATTCTTCCTTTCCTATTTTCCTGCAGGGTAAGATAGATTTCTATATCCATATCAAGTGTGCATGTTATTTCCTTTTTGAGCCAATTCTGAAGAGACTAAGGTTCACTCTTTTTACCTACTCTTCCCATCTACTGTAAAATATTTATCTTGGTATTTTATCATTTCATCAATAATAATTTATATCATTCCATCTCTTCCTTACTCTTTCTCTCACACATTCCTCTCTCACCTCTTGATTTAATTTTAATTTTTAAATATTATCCCTTCATATTCAATTGATACCTGTTTTATCTATGTACCTATCTATTCCACCTAACTACCATAATAATGAGAAAGTTCTTATGAATTGAAAGAATCATCTTCCCATATAGGAATATAAACAGATAAGCATTTTTAAGTTGCTAATGATTTCCCTTTCCTGTCTATCTCCTTATATTTCTCCTGACTCCTGTATTAGAAAATCAAATTTTCTATTCAGCTTTTCTCTTATATGCCCACCTTTTCCCCCGAGGGATTATACTCAGGTTTTCTGGATAGGTAATTCTTGGTTGCATTCCATTGTTTTCTGGAAAATCATATGTTAAGTCCTTTCATCCTTTAAGGTACATAGATAAAACAGGTATTGTCCTGACTATTTCTACTATATTTGAATTGTTTCTCTCTGAAAGCTTGCAATATTTTCTCATTGACCAAAGATTTCTAGAATTTGGCAGTAATATTCTTGGAAGTTTTTATTTGGGAGTGGAGCCAAGATGGTGGAGAGGAGGCAAAACGTCTTTGTAACCTCCTCTAACCTTCTCTCTCAAACCAACAGCAGATTAAGCCTCTAAACTGGTTTTGAAGTCAAAGAATCCACAAATATTTGGAGTACAACACATCTCTAGAAGATACCTTGGAAGAACTTCAGAACATGTCTATTTCAATCAGACAGGGGGGATTGTCTGCCAGCTTTAGCATAGGAAAGAGGGAGCTAGGAGGTGCAGTGGACAGTTAGAGAGTTGTACCTTTCACACATCTGGAAGTCTTCTGCAAGCCTCTTAGGCCACTCTGTCCTAGTTGCAAGCAATTGGTTTGGCAAATTTGTTTTTTGTAAAAGATAAATTGAGCCTGAGAATAACACCAGGACCTAGCCACCATTACCCAGCACTGGAAATCAATCAGCAGAACTGTCCCAGGGCAAATAAAAACAGCTGTAGTTCCTTTGCATTGAACAGACCTCAAGCATTAAAAGAATGAATAAAAAATCAAAAAGAACTTTCACCATAGACAGCTTTTATGGAGAGAGAAGAAACAGACATCAAATCCTGAGGTTCCTAAAGGCAAAAGCAACTCCAGAAGAAGACCCAAAGAGAGATATGAGCTGGTCCCCCATTTCACAATGCTTTCTTTGAAGATTGCATAAAGGATATTAAAAGAGAGTTAGAAGAAAAAAAATGGGAAATGAAATGAGATCACTGCAAGAAGGAATGGAAAAAAATGGAAAAAGAATGCAATGAAAAAAAAATTAATTGGCCAATTGCAAAAGGAACTAAAAAAGATAACTGAAGAAAATAATACACTAAAAATTAGAATTGAACAAATGGAAGTTAATGACTCAATAAGATTTCAAGAATCAGTCAAAAAACAAAAAAAAAATGAAAAATAGAAGAAAATATGAAATATCTCCTAGGAAAAACAACTGATCTGGAAAAGAGATCTAATAGAGAAAATCTAAAGATTATTGGGCTTCCTGAATGTCATGATGAAAAAAAAAAAAAAAAGAACCTAGATATTATATTACAGGAAATGATAAAAGAAAATTGCCCTTGATATTTTAGTATCAGAAGGTAAAAATAGCCATCGAAAGAATATACCGATCACTTCCTGAGACTTCAAAATTAAATCTCCAAGCAATACCGTGGCTAAATTTCAGAACTATCATATCAAGGAAAAGATATTGCAACCACCAAAAAGAAATAATTTAAATATCGAGGAGTCACAATTAGGATTATCCAGTCCTAGCAGCTTCCATCTTAAAGGATTGAAGGGCCTGGAATATGATATCCTGAAAAGCAAAAGGACTGGGATTACAGCCAACAATAAGCTATCCAGATAAAATGAGCATTATCTTTCAGGGAAGAAGATGGACATTCAATGATATAAGTGAATTTCACCTATTGCTAATGAAAAAACCAGAACTGAACAAAAATTTTGATCTCCAAACACAGAACTCAAGAGAAGCATAAGAAAGTAAAAAGGAAAGAACTCTTGAGATCTTTATTTCTGTTATGGGTATATTTAGAGAATGGTGGCATAATTTGATATTATTATGATAATGTGAAAAAGAAATTACATTAAAAAGGGAATCAAACTGGAAGAAGAGGAAATAGGAGGTAAAATAAGGGAAATTACATCTCATGAAGAGCCAAAGAATACCTATTATAATTGAGGAAAAGAAGGAAGGGGATGAGCATTGTGTGAATCTTACTCTCATCAAATTGTCTCTAAGAGAATATCAGAGTATTTGATATCATAAAGAAACGTGTCTCACCTTATAGAGAAGGAAGGAAAGGGGGAAAAAGAAAGTAAAAGACCAATAGAAGGAATACAGAAGATTTAGTGGAAATATGTAAAAAAAAGTGTGAGGGGCTCTAAAGGGGGAAAACTGTTTGAGGAGAGTAGTCCATCATAAGCAAAATACTGGGGAGGAAAGAATGGGGATAGGAAAAAGAAAAAGCATAACCTAGGAATAATAAGATGGCAGGAAATACAGAATTGGTTATTTTAACTTTGAATATGAATGGGATGAATTCCCTTATAAAATAGAAACAGACAGCAGACTGGTTTAAAAGACAGAATCCTACAATATGTTGTTTACAAGAAATACATTTAAAGCATAATGATACATACAGAGTAAAGATAAAGGGCTGGAGCAGAATATATTATGTGTCAGATGAGGGGAAAAAAGCAGGGGTAGCCATCCTGATCTCTGATCAAGCAAAAGCAAAAATTGATCTAATTAAAAGAGATAAGGAAGGAAACAATATCTTACTTAAGGGTACCATAGATAATAAAGCAATATCAATACTAAACAAATATGCACCAAGTTTTATAGCATGGAAATTCCTAGAGGAGAAGTTAAAAGAGATACAAGAAGAAATAGATAGCAAAACTGTATTAGTGGGGGAAGCTCAACTTTGCTCTCTCAGAACTAGATAAATTGAACCACAAAATAAGTAAGAAAGATGTTAAAGAGATAAATAGAATACTAGAAAAGTTAGGTATAATGGAGTTTTAGAGAAAATTGAATGGAGACAGAAAAATGTATACTTTCTTCTCAATAGTTCATGGAACTTATACAAAAATTGACCATATATTTGGACATAAAGACCTCAAAAATCAAATGCAGACAGGCAGAAATAATAAATGCATTTTTCAGATCATGATACAATAAAAATTGCATGCAATGTAAGACCAGGAGAAAATAGACCAAAAAATAATTGGAAACTAAATAATCTCATCCTAAAGAATTAATGGATGAAACAGCAAATCACAGACACAATTAATAATTTCATCCAAGACAATGATAATAGTGAAACAACATGGCAATATGTAATAGAGATAAACTGGAACCATTTCCATTAAGATCAAGTGTAAAACAAGGTTGTCACCTATCATCATTACTATTCAATATTTTATTAGAAATGCTAGCTTTGGCAATAAGAGAAAAAAAAAAGAGATTAAAGGAATTAGAGTAAGCAATGAGGAAACCAAATATTATTATTTGCAAATGATATGATGGTAGACTTAGAGAACCCTAGAGAGTCAACTAAATAATCCACAACTTTATCAAAGTTACAGGATACAAAATAAATCCACACAAATCATCAGCATTTTTATACATCACTAATAAAATCCAACAGCAAGAGATACAAAGAGAAATTCCATTTAAAATAACTATTGATAATATAAAAACTTTGGGAATCTATCTGCCAAGGGAAAGTCAAGAACTATATAAGCAAAACTACAAAAACACAAATAAACTTGGATCTAAACAAGTGGAAAAATATCAAGTGCTCTTGTATAAGTGGAGCAAATATAATAAAGCTAACAATACTACCTAAACTAATTTATTCAGTGCTATACCAATCAAACTCCCAAGAAACTATTTTATTGAACTAGAAAAAAAGAATAACACAAGGTCAAGAATTTCAAGGGAATTGATGCAAAAAAAAAAAAAAAGTCAATGAAAGTGGCCTAGCTGTACCAGATCTAAAACTATATTATAAAGCAGTGGTCATCAAAATGATTTGGTACTTGCTAAGAAACAGAGTAGTTAATCAGTGGAATAGGTTAGATTCACAGATCAAAATAGTCAATGACTATAGTAATCTAGTGTTTGACAAAACCAAAGACCCCAGCTTTTGGGATAAGAACTCACTATTTGACAAGAACTATTGGGAAAATTGGAAATTAGTAAGGCAAAAACTAGGCATTGATCTACATCTAACACTGTATACCAAGATAAGGTTGAAATGGGCTCATGATCTAGACATAAAGAATGATATTATAAACAAATTAGAAGAACATAGGATAGTTTACCCTTCAGACTTGTGGAGGAGGAAGGAAAAATGAACTAGAGATCATTTTGATTATATTAATTTTTAAAAAAATTTTGTACAAACAAAATTAATGCAGACAAGATTAAAAGGGAAGCATTAAACTGGGAAAACATTTTTATATTCAAAGGTGCTGATAAAGGCCTAATTTTTAAAATTTATAGAGAATTAACTCATTTATAAAAATTCAAGCCATTCTCCAATTGAATAATGATCAAAGCATATGAACAGACAATTTTCAGATGAAGAAATCAAAACTATTTCTAGTCATGTGAAAAGGTGCTCCAAATCACTATTGATCAGAGAAATGAAAATTAAGACAACTCTGAGATACCACAACATAACTGTCAGATTGGCTAAGATGACAGGAAAAGACAGTGTTGAAAGTTGGAGGGGATGTGGGAAAACTGGAACACTGATATATTGTTGGTGAAACTGTGAATGGATTCAATCATTCTGGAGAACAATGTGGAACTATGCTCAAAAAATTATTGAACTTTGATCCAGCATACCTTTGATCCATCAGTGTTTATATTGGGCTTATATCCCCAAGAGATCTTAAAGAAGGGAAAGGGAACTACATGCAAAAAATGTTTTGTGCAGCCCTTTTTGTAGTGGCAAGAATCTGGAAATTGAATGGATGTCCATCAATTGGAGAATGACTGAATAAATTATGGTATATTAATGTTATAGAATATTATTTTTCTGTAAGAAATGACCAACAGGATAATTTCAGAGATTCCTGGAGAGACATAAAGTGATGCTAAGTGCAACGAGCAGAAGTAGGAGATCATTATACATGGCAACAAGATTATATGATGATCAATTCTGATGGACATGGCTCTCTTCAACAATGAGATTATTCAAACCATTCCCAATTGTTCATGATGAAGAAAGAAATACACCCAAAGAGATGCCTGTGGGAACTGAATGTGGACTACAACATAACATTTTCATGTTTTCTGCTGATGTTTGCTTGCATTTTGTTTTTCGTCTCAGATTTTTTTTCTTTCTAGATCCAGTTTTTCTTGTGCAGAAAGATAACATTGAATTTAACATATATTTTAATATATTTAATATGTATTGGACTACATACTATCTAGGGGAGGCAGTGGGGAAAAGGAAGGAAAAATTTAAAACAGAAAGTTTTTCAAGAGTCAATGTTGAAAAATTACCCATGCATATGTCTTGTAAATAAAAAGCTTTAATTAGAAATATGTATACAAAAATGTTTTTATTCGGGGTTTTCTTTTAGGAGATGATCAGTAGATTCTTTCAATTTTTATTTTACCTTCTGGTTCTAAAATATCAGGACAACTTTCCTTCAAAAATTCTTGAAAGAGGAAGTCTAGGTTCCTTTTTAGATCATGGCTTCAGGTAGACAAACAATTTTTTAACAAATATCTTCTGAATCTATTTTCCAGATCAGGTGTTTTTTGAATGAGATATTTCACATTTTTTTCCATTTTTTCATTCTGTTGGTTTTGTTTTATTTTATCTTGATTTCTCATAAAGTCATTAGCTTTCATTTACTCAATTCTGATTTTTAAAGAATTATTTTCCTCAGTGAGCTTCTATATGTTCTGTCCTATTTTGCCAATTTTGCTTTTTAAGGTATTCTTCTCATTAGCTTTCTATATTTGCTTTTGTACTATTCTCATTTATCTTAACAATTTTTTCACTACCTCTTTTACTTTTTCAAATCTCTTTTGATCTCTCTCATGGCCTAAGCCAGTACTTATTTTTCTTAGAGGTTTTGGATGTCAGAGCTTTGACTTTGTTAACATCTTCTGAGTGTATATTTTGATCTTATTGTCATAATAGCTTTCTATGGTCAGAATCTTTTTTCTGTTTTTTGTTTATTTTCCCAGTCTATTACTTGGCTTTTTATAACTCTTTGTTAAATTAGGGCTCTGTTTCAAGGGGGTAATACCCAGGATTCAGAGGTTTTGTCCAGCTGTTTTCTGAGTTCCTTCTATGGATTTGTACTACGAGCCAGCACTGCTACCCAGATGTCAGTATGGGAAAGCAATAAAGTCCCCTCTCTGACTAGCTATCCCAGCTCTACCCCCACCCTCACATGTGTTGTGAGATCTCCGCGAGTCACTGCTGTTGTGGCCATTGCCTTGGTTAGTCTCAATGCCATAGTCACTACTACTACAGCAGTGCTGTTGCTGCCATTGTTGATTCTGTGCCTCCTAAGCCTGATCCTGAGTGGGAGCTGCCCCCTAGTAAGCTAAAATTTTCCCTGCTGAGTTGTCCATGGCCTCTGTTAACTGAAGATCTGAAGATCCCAGACACTGCTGCCAATTTAGGGACCCATAGCTTGTTTCTGATTTCCTGAAAATCAGGCTCTGTTGGAGCTGTCTACATTAAGATTGTGCTCCAGACCTACCCTAATGCAACAGAGTTTTCTTGTCAACCTTCCAATGTCTTCAGTTGGAAAATTGTTTCACTCCATCTTTTGGGGGGAGGGTCTGACTCTTTAAAATTTGTTTAGAATAATTATTAAAAGGTAGTTAAAGGAGTTTGGAGGAGAACTCAGGAGAGACCCTACCTTTACTTCACCGTTTTGGCTCCATTTCCATAGTTATTTATTTGTAATGAAATAACGCATGTTAAATTTTAACTTTCAGTTATAAGGATCAAATACAAATTATTTTGTTTGACATTTAATAATGTTTCCCTCCCTTTCAAGTCTTCTTATTTCTTACTCTTTACTCCTCTCTATACATTCTATATTCTAGCAACATTAGCCTATTTAAATATCCTGAAATATGATGCTTGGTTTTTGTGTTGTTTCCCTCATCTAGAATGTTCTATATTGCAAATCCATTTCATAGTTTCCCTAAACTTCCATAAAGATTCAGCTCAAATCCTACTCACTCCAGGAGATCTTTTAGTCCTCCTCTGAAGCCCAGTTGCTAATTCCTATCCCTCTCAGAATACATTCTGTCCACTTGATAGCTTTAATCTACCAAGTAATTTAAATGCTTCCCATTAGAATATAAGCTCCTTAAAAGCAGGAGGTCTCTTTTTCTTTCCTTTATTTTTAGCTCCAGGGATTAACACAGTAACTAGTACCTTAATAAATACTTGTTGAATTTGTGAGATGTGATGTCTGACAGAATAAAAATTTTAACACTGGATCAAAATCTACTATTTAAATATTTAGATTTTAATACAAATATAAAAAAAATTCTAATTTCATATGAATTTAAAGACCGTTAATATATTATGTTTACCTTATAATTGCAAAGAGTTCTTTACAAGAATAGTCCCCAACTCTATATACACTTATCACTAGAAATTCACAGACTATAGAATAGGAATCTCTCCATCAAAGAAGAAGGACAATGGGGTATCTCCCTGTATAGAACACACTAAAATAACTGATTTTTAAAATTTAGGAAGAATTAAGGAAGTTAGATATAAGCTTTGACTAAAAGTCTCATGAAAAGCAATTGTTCACTCTGTGCTTTCTATTAACAGGAAATGTCAGTTTTACAAAATTCAGTGTCAGAATTCTGCCATTATGTTTGTTCTAACCTTTCAAAAGAGATTATCTGATATACATATCATATTCTCAGGAGGCTCAATAATTCTCATTTTCCCAAAATTATCTCTACCATTTCTTACCTCATGTTTTCCATAAGCTTTGTGAAGTTATTTGTCATGAAATGAACAAACTCGGAATTTGACTCTGGATTTACGCACTTATTAGGAAAAACAAAACAAAACAAAACAAAAACTAATGCCTAATATTTTCCTATTTAGCTGATCAGGAAAACCTACAATTTTCCTTCCAGACTTGCAAAAATAAAAAAAGAAAGGGACAGAGAAATACAGTGAGAAAATCAGATGCTAATCATGAAATAAGGAAATACAAAAGCAGGTCAAATATTACCTGAAGATGCAATATACTTAGCTGAAGTTTTCAGAGGTTCCTAAAAGAGAAATAATCTCTTTTTGCCCCCTAGAAATGACAACAGTTGCAGATTATTTTATGAGCCTCTGACCTCATCACTCCACTGAAGATGTTATTTCAAATGCAATCAGCATATCTCAATTGCCAAATCCTTGCCTTTCTTGACTTCTCTGTAAAATTCAATATGTACTAATGAAAACAATTTCTTCCTGTATTCTCTTTCTTAATTGTGACATTCTTTTCTCTTGTTTCACCTCATAACTTCATGTTTTTACTTTACCTTGATGGATTATCATAAATTCACACCATATTATCTATATGTATCTCAAGATTTTATTATTTTCTTTTGAAAAGTATATCTTCTTTTTTATCTCTCCCTCTTGGTGATCTCATTATCTTCCATGAGTTCAATTATTATATCTTCACAGACAATTCCTAAAGCTATATATTCAGTTTGACTCTCTCTCCTCAGATCCAGTTCTTTCTTGTTTATTAGAAATGCCTGAATCAAAGTGCCAAAAGTATATTATACTCAATACATCTAAAGCACCATTCTTCTAGTCACCAAGGTTTATAACCTTGATATCATCTTTGCCTCTTCATACTCATAATCTCTACATATCTAATTAATTGTCAAATCTTATCATGTCTTATTTCATAACATCTCTTCAATCTTTCCCCATCTCTAAACTTATACTGGCCATTCTTATTCAGGTGCTCCCATTTCTCAATTACATTATGGTCTCCCATTTTGGTATCTTTGTCTCAACACTCTTAACATTCTTATAAATGTCGCATTCAGTTGCCTAAATGATTAGCTGAAAATGCATTTATAATCAGTGAAATACATGTTTCATCACAGAAGCAATAAGGAAGCACTAAAGATTCTTAGTCAGAGGAGTGATATGGCTGAACCTATGCTGGAAAGATTAATGGTATTTTCACACTTCAAATCCCATTTTTCAACCTCCCACCCTTTTTTAGACCTTTTGTGGTATGTAGGAGATTCTGGATTCTTATGAGTTACAACAACATAGAACAACCTCTTAAAGGTATTACTAAATTGGCAAAATTTCAAACTCAGAGATGAGAGATTACCGGTGTATTGCTTAAAAATCAACACTCTAATTTAAGTTTAGATAGTCTTGCCAA
Organism: Sminthopsis crassicaudata; assembly: GCF_048593235.1. Lineage (NCBI taxonomy): Eukaryota > Metazoa > Chordata > Mammalia > Dasyuromorphia > Dasyuridae > Sminthopsis > Sminthopsis crassicaudata. The sequence goes on from NC_133620.1 coordinate 424,493,720, forward strand.
CTGGAGGATGCATCATGTAATAATAATAATAATAATAATAATAATAATAATAATAATATATATATAATGTATCTATATCCACACAAATATTTATATGTATCTATAGATACATGTGAGTACACCTATTTCAGTCATATTCAACTCTGTATGGCCCATTTAAAAAAAAAAATTTCTTGGCAAGAATCCTAAAGTGGTTTGCTGTCTCTTTCTCCAGATCATTTTATAAATGGGAAGCTTATGAAAACAAGTTTAAGCATAGACTTATACAGCTAGCTAGTGTCTGAGGCCAGATTTAAATCCAAAAGGATGTCACCCTAACTATACACCTGGTACTCTATCTATTGTGCCACCTAGTTGCTTGCACACACGTATATCTATACACATATATGCATTTTCTTATGCAAACATATATATATATGTATATATATATATATATATATATATATATATATATACATATATATATATATATTCATTCCTATAGATAGCAAGCCAGAATGATTGTAATTTTAATCAATGAAGGTATTACTGATGTTGCTAAAACTATAGACTGTTAAAGAAAGCATCCCTCAAAGATAGTATCTCATTATCTTCTGTATTAACCAGAACATACCTGAAAAATTATTTTCTTATATTTGTGAGGCAAAGATTTCATTGAAAAACCCACTAAAGTAAAATAAGTACAAAGGAAGATAGCCAAGATGGTGAAAAAAACCTTAAAACTAATCAAATAAAAATTATGAAGCAATATAGTAAAACATAAGGAGAAATAATCTAAAATCAAAGAATCCTGTATAATTGATTTTATAATTTAATACAATATATCTTTGAAAAGTTACTTAATTCCTGTTAGTAGATTAGACTATATGATCTAAAATCATATAATCTAAGACGTTCTTTCCTGTTAGGATTCTTACAGATGTTATGGGACAGAACTTGAGACAAGGTAATCTTCTTGGTTCACACCTTTAAAGGAGTTCAAACCTTTAAAGGAGTTTACACCTTTAAACTAAAAATTTAGTGTCAACTAAATTAGGAGAAAAGGAGAAAAAACTTCATAGGCTGAACAGGAACAGATTTTACCTCTCCAGGAAATATCTCAGTAGTCTCTACTGCATACAACTCTATTATTTCATCCCCTTTCTTCCATCTTATTGCCTATTGGTTGATTGATCATGTCTTAATATTGAATTTCTCTAGATGTAACCTTGGCTGCCATCATGCCCAACCTGGGGGGCTGAAGCTGGGCTCTGCCTCTCATTTTCCAACTCAAAATTTGTGATTAAGTGATTGGAAATTTCCAACATGAAGAAGAGAAAATCTAGAGAGAACCTCATAGCCTCCTTTAGATTTTTTAAATGCTGTCATATGAAAAAAGAAACAGAATCTGCTTGGTCTCAGAGGCAAAAAAAAGGTTTTTTGAAAACCTTAAGAAAATCAGATGTTTTTCCCCAAATAAAAAAAAAAAAATTTCTAACAAATATCTGTCTAAAAGTAGAACAAGGTTGATTTATGAGGTACATTGGAGTCTCTCAAGCCAGGAAGAAATAGCTGTATGTAAGGAATATTGTAAAGGAGGGGAAAAAATTATATATACATATATATATATATATATGTATATATATATATATATATATATATATATATGATAGTTGAACTAAATGACCTCCAAGATGTTTTCCAAATGTTAGAGTGTGATTCTATAAGTCTACTGGGGAAATGTAAGTACCTTTTCTTAAGGAAATTATACTAGAGCAGCAAGCTCAGTGGGAGATAACAATGTGAAATATGGCATCCAAAAATGTGAATACAAACTTAGAATACATTATTAGAGGCATTCCTTCCTGGAGTAAGAAATTGAAAGTCATCCTGAATTATATAGGCTGTGGTGAGACTATATCTGGAATATTCTGTTTGTTAAGTTCATGTCCTTAGAGTTTATAAAAATCATTGAGAAGCTTGAGATCAACCAGATAAGGGGAAAAAAATTTGCAAAGGATGAGATTTACGCTTGACTTAAAGGAGGGAAGCTATGTAAAATTAGAGCTATACAAACTACCTTGAAAAGCAGAAAATTTGAGGGCAGAACCAAGATGGAAGAGAGCAAACAGGACTTTGCCTGAGTTCTGTCTGGCTTCCCTCAGAATCAACAAAATGGATTTGAGAGTGACAGAACCCACAAATATTTGGAGGGTAATAAATTTTCAACCAAAGATATCTTGGAAGGACATTAGGAAAGGACTGTCTCAATTTGGTAGTGGATGGAGGTAAAAGATAAGCTGAGGGCAGAGAGGCTCCATACAGGGGGAGGGGAAATCTAGTGGGAGGCCTTTAACCAAAATATAGCATCTTTGGCTACTGGGTCCTGGTTCAAAAGTCAGTGGATCAGCAGACTAGCTATGAGTACTCAAAGGAACTGAAGAAGGAAAATAGTAAGCCCCTGAACTCCAGAATAACCAGTGGAATCTGGCCATGCTCATTCAACATGGGAAGGAAGCCAGCACTACCACCAGCTCCAGACCAGCATAAAATCCCCGTGGCCCTGTAGAGAAAGTTCACAACAATCTCATCTTTGCCCTTATAATAGACCTCAAATTTTTAAAATGAGCATAAAAGCAAAAAGAACTCTGACCATAGGTAGTTATTATGGAGACAGGAAAGAACAGACTTCTAATTTTGAGCATACTAAAAGGCAAAATGCCTCAAGATGTAATCTCAAAAGAAGGTATGAAGTACTCACCAAATCAAAAGGCTCTCTGAAGAATTTAAAAAGATCTTAAAAGAGAGTTAAACAAAAAAAATATGGAAAGGAAATAAGAACTTTGCAGGAGAATTTGGAAAAGGAAACACAGAAACTGAAGAAAATAACTCTTTAAAAATATAATTGGTGAAATGGACAAAGAAAACATCTTATTGTAAAACAGAATTGATAAAATGGGAAAAAAAGAACAACTACCTAAAAAACAGAAGTGGTGAAATGGGGGGAAGGGGGATTCAATAAACTAAACTCATTTATACATTCAATTGGCTAAAAACAAAAGAAAGCTAAAAAATACTAATTAAAGAAAATAATTTACTAAAATTAAAATTTAACATGAAAGTGAATAACCCAGTGAGATATCCAGAATCAGTTAAATAAAAACAAAACCAATTTAAAAATAGAAGAAAATGTAAAATACCTTATTGGGAAAACATCTGACTTAGAAAATAAATCCAGGAGAGAAAATCTAAGAATTATTGAACTGCTTGAAAACAACAATAAAAAACAGTGACTAGACAACATCTTTCAAGAAATCACAAAGGAAATCTCCCATGATATGCTATAACCAAATGATAAAAAATAGACATTAAAAGAATCCACTGATCACCTCCTGAAAAAGACCCCAAAATGAAAACACCAAGGAAGAGCTAAATTCTGTGGTTATCAGTTCAAGGAGAAAATACTACATGCAGCCAGAAAGAAACAATTAAAATATTGAAGAGTTATAAGCAGCATTACCCAGGACCTAGCAACTTTCACATTAAAAGATTTAAGAACTTGGAATATGATATTCCAGAAAGTAAAAAAGCTTGGATTGTAGTCAACAATCAACCATCCAGCAAAACTAAACATTGTCTTTAAAGGAGGAAATAGACATTCAATGAAATGGGAAATTTTCAACTATTTTTTTAATGAAAAGAGGAGACTTAACATTAAATTTGATCTTCAAATACAGAATTCAAAAGAAGCATAAAAAGGTAAAGAGGGAAGGAAATAATTACATTTTGTAAAGGTTAAAATGTTTACATCCCTACATGGGAAGATTATATGTGTAACTCTTGAGAACTCTCTCTTTCTTAGGGATATACTTAGTGGATGTCGGTATAATTTGATTTTATTGTAATGATATAAAAGAAACTAGGGATAGAACATGGATTGTAGTGAAAGAAGAGGAAAGGGCAGGTAAAATGAAGAAAATCTTTATTTCATTTGATGAAATTTCATCAAAGGAAAAGAAGGGAGAGGAATAAGTATTGTTTAAAGCTTAATCTCAGTAGAGTTGCCTTCAAAGAGGGCGTATCAGACATATTTAGTCTGATAAACAAACGTATCTCAACCTACAGGGAAGTAGGAGGGTTAAAGGAAAGGAAAAGGCAGAGACTACTAGAAGAGATAACAAAAGAATAAGGAGAAGGGGATAATTAAGAAAAGGAGAGAGGCTAAAAAGAGGAGGCCAGATTGAGGAAGGTGGTAGTCAGAAGCAAAGCACTGGTGAGGAAGGAAAGGGGGAAAAGAAAGAGAAAAGTATTTGGGAAATTTGGGGAAAATAGGGTGACAGAAAATACAGAGTTAGTGATTTTAACTGTAAATGGAATAGGATGAACTCTCCCATAAAATGGAAGTGGATAGCATAATAGATTAAAAGCCAGAATCCGACATTATGTCGTTTATAAGAAACAAATTTGAAGCAGAGCAAAACAGAGTAAAGGTAAAAGGCTGGAGTGGAATCTATTATGCTTCAGCTGAAGTAAAAAATAGTAAGAGTAACAATCCTGATCTCAGAACAAGCAAAAGCAAAAATAGGTCAATTGAAAGAGATAAAGAAGAAAACTACATCTTGCTAAAGGTTACCATAGGTAATGGAGTAATATCAATACGAAACATATATGTAACAAGAGGTATAGCATTCAAATTCCCAGAGGAGAAGTTAAGAGAATTGCATAAAGAAATAGACAGCAAAACTATACTACTGGATGATTCCAATCTCATTCTATCAAAATGAGATAAATCAAACCATAAAATAGGAAAAAAAGGTAAGGAGGTAAATAGAATTTTAGAATTTAGGTGTGATATACCGCTATAGAAAATTGAATGAGGATAGAAAGGAATATATATATATATATATAAAGGAATATATATATTCCTTTCTATCCTCATTCAATTTTCTACATGTATATATATATATATGTATATTTATATATTTTTATATATTTTATTTCTACATATATATATATATATTTTTTTTTCCTCAGCAGTATATGAAACCTGTACAGAAACTGACCATGTATTAGGGAACAAAACTTGAAAATCAAATACAGAAAGACAGAAATAGTAAATGCATCTTTTTCAGATAAAATTACATGAAATAAAGGACTGGGGGAAAATTTCCAATAATTTATTGGAAACTAAATAATCTAATACTAAAGAATGAATGGGTAAAACAACAAATCATAGAAACAATAATTTCAACAAAGAGAATGACAAGGAAACATACCAAAATTTATGGGATATTACAAAAACAGTTCTTAGGGGAGATTTTATATCTCTAGATGCTTATTTACATAAAATAAAGAAAAAGAAAATCAATAAATAGGGCATGCAACTACAAATGCTAGAAAAGTTTTTTTAGTCCCAATTAAATACCAAATTTGAAATACTAAAAATAAAAATGGAGATTAATAAAATTGAAATTAAGAAAACTATTAAATTAATAAACAAAAGAGTTGGTTTTATGAAAAAAAAGATAAATCTTTAATTTGATTAGAAAAAGGAAAAAAGAAAATCAAATTGTTAGTATCAAAATGTGGAAATTTCTTTCCACTAATGAAGAAGAAATTAGAGAAATAAATATGAGTTATATTGCCCAGCTATATGGCAATAATCTGATAATCTAATTGAAATGGAGTAATAATTATAAAAATATAGATTGCCCAAATTAACAAAAGAGAAATAAATTATGTATAGTCCCATTAAAAAAAGACACTGAACAATCTATTAACTCCCTAAGAAAATAATGTCCATATGCATATGGATTTATTAGTGAATTCTACCAAACATTTAAAGAACAATTAATTTTAATATTATGCAAACTATTTGGAAAAAAAATGGGGGAAAGAGTAGTCCTACCAAATTCCTTTTATGACAAAGACATGTGCATATACTTAAACTAGGGAGGGTCAAAATACAGAAAGAAAATAGAATAATTTCTCTAATTAATATATATTTTAATTTTAATAAAATATTAGTAAAGAGATTATAACAGCTTATCACCAGGCTAATACATTATGACTAAGTAGCATTTGTACCAGGAATGCAGAACTCAATATTAGGAAAACTATTAGCATAATTGACTATATCCATAACTAAACTAACAGAAATGATATGATTATATCAATATATGCAGCAAAAGCCTTTGACAAAATCCAACATTAATTCCTATTAAGAACACTAGGCAATATAGGAATAATGGAGTTTTCCTTATAATAATCAGTAACATCTATCTAAAATCATCAACAAGCATCATATATACTGGGGATAAACTAGAAGCATTCCCAATAACATAAGAGATGAAACAAGGTTGCCCACTAGTACCATTATTATTGAATATTGTTTTAGAAATGTTAGCTTTATCAATGAGGAGAAAAAGAAATTAAAGGAATTACAATAGGTAATGATGAAATCAAATTATCACTCTTTGCAGATGATATGATAGCACACTTAGAGAATCCAAGAGAATCAATTAAAAAACTGCTAAAAACAATTCACAACTTTAGCAAAATTGCATGATATAAAATAAATTCACATAAATTGTCAGCATTTTTATATGTTATCAAAAAAGTTCAGAAACAAGATATACAAAGATAAATTTCATTTAAAATAACTGTAAATAATATAAAATATTTGGGAGTCTTCCAAGACAAAGACAGGAATATATGAACACAATTATGAAACACTTTCCATATAATAAAATTAGAACTAGACAAATGGAATAATATCAAGTGTTAATGGGTTGCCCAAAGGAATATAATAAAAATGACAATTCTACCTAAATTAATCTACTTACTCATTGTCATATAAATCAAACTGCCAAGAAATTACTTTACAAAGCTAGGGAAAAAAAAAAAAAAAGTTATCTGGAAGAACAAAAGGTTAAGTATTTCAAGGGAAATAAAGAAAAATGCAAATGAAGGTAGCCTAACTGTACAAAACCTAAAACTATATTTTAAAGCAATCGTCATCAAAACCATTTGATACTGGCTTATACCTAGAGTATTTGATCAGTAGAATGGGTTAGGTTCACAAGACACAATAGTCAATGACTATAGTAATTTTGTATTTGATAAGCCCAAAGAAAATAGCTTCTGGGATGAGAGCTCATTATTTGATAAAAATTGCTTGAAAAATTGGAAAATAGTATGGCAGAAACTAGGCATTGACCAACACCTAATACTTTATAACAAGATAAGGTCAAAATGGACTCATAGTTTAGATATAGATAGTGTTACTATAAGCAAATTAGGTGAATAAGGCAAAGTCTACCTTTCAGATTTGTGGAGAAGGAAGGAATTTATGGCCAAAGGAGAACTAGAGAATATGATGAAATACAAAATGCATAGTTTTGATTCTATTAAACTAAAAACTTTTATACAAGCAAGTCCACTGCAGACAAGATTAGAAGAGAAGCAAAAAAAAAAAAAAAAAAAAAAAAAAGGAGAAAAAAAAATTACATCCAAGGGTTCTGATAAAGCCCTCATTTCTAAAATATTTAGAGGATTGACTCAAATTTATAAGAATACAAACCTTTCTCCAATTGATTAATGATTAAAAGATATGAACAGACAATTTTCAGATGAAGAAATTAAAATCATTTCTTGACATATGAAAAAAAAATGCTCTGAATAAGTATTTATTAAAGAAATGCAAATTAAGAGAACTCTGAAGTACCAAAATATGCTTCTCAGATTGGCTAAGATGGCAGAAAAACATGTAAATGTTGCAGGAGATGTGGGAAAACTGGGATACTAACACATCGTTGGTGGAGTTGTGAACTGATCCAAACATTCTGGAAAGCAGTTTGGAACTATGCCCAAAAGACTATCAAACTATGCATCTAGCAGTGTTTCTATTGGGTCTGTATCCCAAAGAGATCATAAAAAATGTAAAAGGACCCACATGTGCAAAAATGTTTTTGCAGTGGCAAGGAACTGGAAAATGAATGAATGCTCATCAGTTGGGGAATGTCTGAATGCAATAGAATATTATTTTTGTATAAGAAATGACAATCAGATTGATTTCAGCAAAACCTAGAAAGATTTTTATGAACTGATCCTAAGTGTGTTGAATCAAAAGAACATTGTACATAGCAACAAGAAGATTATGTGATGATCAATTATGTGGGTCTCAGCTGTTTTCAACAGTGATTCAGATCCAATTCCAATAAATTTGTGATAGTCATCTGTATCCAGAAAGGGTTCTGAATGTGGATCACAACATAGTAGTACTTTCACCTTTTTATTTTTCACTTTTTCCCTTTTTGATCTAATTTTTCTTGTGCAGAATGATAAATATGGAAATAATTGAATAATTATATATTTTAGCCTATATTGGATTACTTGATTTATAGGGGAGGGTGGGTAGAATATGTATTTCTATGTATTCTGAAATATAAAGAAAAAGAAAGAAAAGAAAAGCAGTAAGTTCTTTCTTGTTGGAGCTTTTCCCACAACCATTAGGTAATTACTTTTTGATTATGTATTTTCAAGATATGTATTAGATAAGATGATCATCTAATTGAACTTATGTGATTATTTATTTCTGACTGCATCTTTAGTTCCAGAAATCATATTTATGAAGAATATTTTTAGGTCATGTAGTATCCTAAAGACAGCAACAAAAATGCTGAATGGCCTGATTATAGGCCATATAAAAAAAAAAACCAAAAAAAAAAAAACAATTGAAGGAACTAAGATTGTGTAGTCAAGGCCTGAAATATAGATAACTCAGGGGTGGTAGTAGGGGTAAGGATGGTTAATTCATATCTTTATTGAATTAACTTGAAAGGTTACCTGAAAGCAAAATTAATATTATTTTATTTTGTCCCAGTGTGGCAAAAGTAGGAACCAATGGGTGAAAGTTGTGAAGATGCAAATAATGGTTAGATATTAAGGAGGGGAAATTCCTAATACTTAAAAGATATCTATATTGGAAAAAAGTGGCAGTCTTCCTCATTAGGAATTTAAAAGTAAAAATTGTTTGACTTTGTATATATTGTAGAGGGTGTAATTCTTTTTTTTTGTTTATTTAATTTTAATTTTCTTTTATAATTATAACTTTTTTTTGACAGTACATATGCATGGGTAATTTTTTACAACATTATCCCTTGCACTTACTTCTGTTCAGATTTTTTCCCTTCCTCCTCCAACCCCCTCCCCCAGATGGCAGGCAGTCTTATACATGTTAAATATATTACAATATATTCTAGATACAATATATGTGTGTAGAACCGAATTTCTTGTTGCACAGGAAGAATTGGATTCAGATTTTCTGGATGTAGCTGATTCTGTCCATCATTAATCAATTGGAATTGGATTAGCTCTTCTCTATGTTGAAGATATCCCACTTCCATTCAGAATACATCGCTCATACAGTATCATTGTTGAAGTGTATAATGATCTTCTGGTTCTGCTCGTTTCACTCAGCATCAGTTGATGTAAGTCTCTCCAAGCCTCTCTGTATTTCTCCTGTTGGTCATTTCTTACAGAACAATAATATTCCATAACATTCATATACCATAATTTACCCAACCATTCTCCAGTTGATGGACATCCATTCATCTTCCAGCTTCTAGCCACTATGAAAAGGGCTGCCACAAACATTTTGGCACATACAGGTCCCTTTCCCTTCTTTAGTATTTCCTTGGGATATAAGCCCTGGAGTAGTATGGCTGGGTCAAAGGGTATGCACATTTTGATAACTTTTTGGGCATAATTCCAGATTGCTCTCCAGAATGGTTGGATTCTTTCACAACTCCACCAACAATGCATCAGTGTCCCAGTTTTCCCACAGCCCCTCCAACATTCATCGTTATTTGTTCCTGTCATCTTAGCCAATCTGACAGGTGTGTAATGATATCTCAGAGTTGTCTTAATTTGCATTTCTCTGATCAATAGTGATTTGGAACACTCTTTCATATGAGTGGAAATAGTTTTAATTTCATCATCTGAAAATTGTCTGTTCATATCCTTTGACCATTTATCAATTGGGGAGAATGGCTTGATTTCTTATAAATTAAAGTCAATTCTCTGTATATTTTGGAGATGAGGCCTTTATCAGAACCTTTAACTGTGAAAATGTTTTCCCAAATGGTTACTTCCCTTCTAATCTTGTTTGCATTAGTTTTGTTTGTGCAGAAACTTTTTAATTTGGTGTAATCAAAATTTTCTATTTTGTGATCAATAATGGTCTCTAGTTCTCCCTTGGACACAAACTCCTTCCTCCTCCACAAGTCTGAGAGGTAAACCATCCCCTGTTCCTCCAATTTATTTATGATTTCGTTCTTTATGCCTAAATCTTGGACCCATTTTGATCTAATCTTAGTATGTGGTGTTAAATGTGGGTCCATGCCTAGTTTCTGCCATACTAATTTCCAGTTTTCCCAGCAGTTTTTGTCAAATAATGAATTCTTATCCCAAAATTTGGGATCTTTGGGTTTGTCAAACACTAGATTGCTATTTTTATTCACTATCTTGCCCTGTGAACCTAACCTATGCCACTGATCAACTAGTCTATTTCTTATCCAATACCAAATGGTTTTGGTGATTGTTGCTTTATAATACAGTTCTAGATCAGGTACAGCTAGACCACCTTCACTTAATTTTTTTTTCATTACTTCCCTTGAAATTCTTGACCTTTTGTTGTTCCATATGAATAATGTTGTTATTTTTTCTAGGTTATTAAAATAGTTTCTTGGAAGTCTGATTGGTATAGCACTAAATAAATAGATTAGTTTAGGAAGTATTGTCATCTTAATTATATTCGCTCGGCCTATCCAAGAGCACTGAATGTCTTTCCAATTATTTAAATCTGACTTTATTTTTGTGGCAAGTGTTTTGTACTTTTGCCCATATAATTCCTGATTCTCCTTTGGTAGATATATTCCCAAATATTTTATACTATTGACCGTTATTTTGAATGGAATTTCTCTTTGTATCTCTTGCTGTTGGATTGTGTTGGTAATGTATAAAAATGCTGAGGATTTATGTGGATTTATTTTTTATCCTGCAACTTTGCTAAAATTCTGAATTAGTTCTAATATCTTTTTAGCAGAGTCTTTGGGGTTGTCTAAGTATACCATCATGTCATCTGTGAAAAGTGATAATTTGATTTCCTCATTTCCTACTCTAATTCCTTGAATCTCTTTCTCAGCTCTTATTGCCGAAGCTAGAGTTTCTAGTACTATATTGAAAAGTAATGGTAATAGTGGGCAACCTTGTTTCACTCCTGATCTCATAGGGAAAGGTTCTAGTTTATCGCCATTACATATGATGTTTACTGAAGGTTTTAAATATATGCTCCTTATTATTTTAAGGAATAGTCCATTTATTCCTATACTCTCAAGCGTTTTTAGTAGGAATGGATGTTGGATTTTATCAAATGCTTTTTCTGCATCTATTGAGATGATCATATGGTTTTTATTAATTTGATTATTAATATGGTCAATTATACTAATAGTTTTCCTAATATTAAACCAGCCCTGCATTCCTTGTATAAATCCCACTTGGTCATAGTGTATTATCCTGGGGATGATTTTCTGAAGTCTATTTGCTAATATCTTATTTAAGATTTTAGCATCAATATTCATTAAGGAAATTGTTCTATAGTTTTCTTTCTCAGTTTTTGATCTACCTGGTTTAGGTATCAGTACCATGTCTGTATCATAGAAGGAATTTGGTAGGACTCCTTCAATCCCTATTTTAAAAAATAGTTTACATAGCATTGGAGTTAGTTGTTCTTTAAATGTTTGGTAGAATTCACATGTGAATCCATCTGGTCCTGGGGACTTTTACTTAGGAAATTGGTTAATAGCTTGGTCTATTTCTTTTTCTGAGATGGGACTATTTAGACTACTTACTTCTTCCTCTGTTAATCTGGGCAAGCTATATTTTTGAAGGTATTCTTCCATTTCATTTAAGTTATCAAATTTATCGGCATAAAGTTGAGCAAAGTAGCTCCTAAGTATTGTTTTAATTTCCTCTTCGTTAGTGGTGAGCTCACCCTTTTCATTTTCAAGACTAACAATTTGCTTTTTCTCTTTCCTTTTTTTAATCAGGTTTACTAAGGGTTTGTCTATTTTGTTGGTTTTTTCATAGAACCAACTATTAGTTTTATTATTTAATTCAATATTTTTTTTACTTTCAATTTTATTAATCTCACCTTTTATTTTTTGAATTTCAAGTTTTGTTTTTGTCTGGGGGTTTTTAATTTGTTCCTTTTCTAGCAATTTTAGTTGTAAGCCCAATTTGTTGGCCCCCTCTTTCTCTATTTTATGCAAGTAGGCCTGAAGAGATATAAAACTTCCCCTTCTTACTGCTTTGGCTGTATCCCACACATTTTGGTATGATGTCTCATTATTGTCATTTTCTTGGGTGAGGTTATTAATTATGTCTATGATTTGCTGTTTTACCCAATCATTCTTTATATAAGATTATTTACTTTCCAATTATTTTTTTATCTATTTTCCCCTGGCTTTTTATTAAATGTAATTTTGATTGCATTGTGATCTGACAAGGATTCATTTACTATTTCTGCCTTACTGCATTTGATTTTGAGGTTTTTATGCCCTAGTATATGATCAATTTTTGTATATGTTCCATGAACTGCTGAGAAAAAAGTATACTCCTTTCTGTCTCCATTTAGCTTTTGCCAAAGATCTATCATATCAAACTTTTCTAGTATTCTATTTACTTCTTTGACTTCTTTCTTATTTATTTTATGGTTTGATTTATCTAATTCTGAGAGTGCAAGGTTGAGATCTCCCACTATTATAGTTTTGCTATCTATTTCCTCTTGCAGCTCTCTTAATTTCTCTTTTAAGAATTTAGATGCTGCACCACTTGGTGCATATATGTTTAATATTGATACTGCTTCATTATTGATGCTGCCCTTTAGCAGGATATAATGCCCTTCCTTATCTCTTTTAATTAGATCAATTTTTGTTTTTGCTTGATCTGAGATGAGGATGGCTACTCCAGCTTTTTTGGTTTTGCCTGAAGCATAATAGATTCCGCTCCACCCTTTTACTTTTAGTTTGAATGTCTCACAGTGTTTTAGGTGTGTTTTCTGTAAACAACATATAGTAGGATTCTGACTTTTAATCCAGTCTGCTAACTGCTTCCTCTTTATGAGGCAGTTTGCTCCATTCATATTTATGGTTAGAAGGACTAATTCTATATTGCTTGCCATCCTATTAACCCCTGCTTATGCTTTTCCCCTTTTGTTCCCTCTTACCCCCCTACCCAGTATTAAACTTGTGAATACCACTTGCTTTTCACAGCCCTCCCTTTTTAGGATCCCTCCCCCACCTTAAAGTTCAGAGGGTGTAATTCTTCAGCTGATATAATTTTTCAGTTGTAGAATAGTCAAGAAGTCTAGTGGGTCCCTGAGCATTCTATAATTCTGTCATTTCTTTATTTACCTTTACTAGAAATTGTAACTTGAAAGAGATCATAGTAAACCAAAAAAATGAAGATACTATATTCTGAAAATAGTGCTGCAAAAAAGGAAAAGACCCTCCAAAGACCTTGTAAAAAAGAAATTCACAATATAACATACTAAAGAATTAATATTAACATGCTATTTTATGATATCAGTCATAAAAATCTCCTTATGGGCATGTGAGATTATGTTGATGATAATAATAATAATAATAATAATAATAATAATGAAATAATTAAACTGTCCATAATTAACAGAAGCAATGAAATAATGCTAAAGTCAGTTGTAATTTAAAAACTGTTTTCCGAGATTACTAAACTCATTCAAGGTCACTTTCTTTTCCATCTGTCCAACTAGCAAAAGTATTTTTCCTTTCTCTAACGTTTCTATCTACTAGAATTTTTTTACAACAAAATAATTCATCACCTTCATTTACTATCCAGTAAGAAAATACATATTCTAGTTTGTGTATCCTTTAATGTGTCTCATTTCTATTGGGACTTATCATATAATGTACTTTTAAAGAAATGTCTAGAAAAATTCTTAAAGAATCTATTTGAAAATATTTTAACAGTTGTTTGATCACATTTTATCTTAAACTTTTCCTCCATTATGGACAATTATAAGATCCTTAATGATATTAATTGTTTTTAGAACAGTTTATTTACTCAGTATAACATAATATACTTCTATCTGCTCCATAGATCAACATTTACTCTGGACTTCTTTTAAGAAAACCAGTGAAGTGATTGATAGGTTGACAAAACCATCAATTCTTTTATCCATTCACCTGTTCATTTCTGTTCAACAAATATTTTAAGTGTTTAGTATAACAAAACAACATCCTAGTCAATAGAGGGAGCATACATGACTTAAATGCATTTCATTGTCCTTTGTCTTCAGAGGCACATCACAGGGTCAAAAATTTTAATATAAATTTTATTTTAAACTTTGAGTTTCAATTTCCCCCATCCAATCCACCCACCCATTGAGAAAGCAAGCACTATGATGGCCACTATACACTATACGTGTAAAATCATAGAAAAATGTTTTCATTTTTAATAATCATTTTTAGGTAAAAGCATTTCTTAATATCACTGCTTTATGCCTAGAAGTAAAGCAATAGTAGGACACTTTAATTTCCTGAGATCAACATGCTATTCAAATACTTAGTTCAATTCAAGAAGTAATTAAGACTATATTATATACTTGACACTATGGTAAAAACTGAGAGATTCACCAAGATGTAATAATAATAATAATAACCTCAACAACAGTAATATGAACTAACACATATATTGTGTCTATTTTGTCTCAGGCACTGTACTAAGCACTTTACAAATAGTCTCTCATTTAGGATATAAGACATCTTTTTATTATTCAAAGAAGTTGGGGAAACAATATAAACAGAAATGGAATAGGTAACAAACAACAGGAGAGTGAGATGTTGAGGTGATATAGTATACAATGTCCTATAAGTTTGAGTCTTAGTCTTGCTTAAAAGAAGACATAACAGAAATATCTGGGTGATCCTAGAGAGACAGTCAGAATCCCATCCTTTTCTCCAGCCAATAAAGGTCAAACTTAATGAATAATATGAGGAAGGAGAAGAGCAACTGTTTACAGAACTTACTATAAAGTTCGAAAAACTTGGAAATGCTTTCAAAGGGTATTGTAAGGTTTTTGATAGAATTCATTGTTGTTGTAATTTAGTTATTTCAGTCATGCTTGACACTTTGTGACCTCATTTGGGCTTTTCTTGAAAAAGAAACTGAGGTAGTTTGCTATTTCATTCTTCAGCTCATTTTATAGATGAGGAAATTGAGTCAAATGTGAATAACTGACTTATATTGAGTCAGAAGTGTTTGAGGCCAGATTTGAACTCAGGAAGATGAGTTTTCCTGATTTTAGACCTACTAATCTCTTCATTGCACCACCTGGTTTAGTAAAGAATAATGATATTCTTGTCCTACAGTGATGTTACTAATAGAAGGAACAGGTAAGACAAAAAGGTAAAGAATGAAGTAAAGTTTGTTAGTGATAGATCAAATGTTCAAGGGCATGATGTAAGTGACAAGAAACATTGGAGTGGGACATGGAAAGGGCGCAGATAAACAGATAGAAATGAGAAAATGGGATTAGGACCAAGGAGAAAGCAATATTTTGCTTATTCCAAGATTCTACTTCACCCTGATTAGGAGGAGGAAAGGTTAGAGTTTATTTTCCTTGAGCATCTTGTAAATATTTTTTTTTAAAAAAGGCTTCAGTTATCTTTCATGCAAGGCAGAAGAGATGCTGGACTTAGTGTTAGTGATCCTTGCATACTATATTTAATAAATTTTTGTTGATTGATTTATTTGATTGAGTTTGAGGTCTAAAAGATGAAGCTAAAAAGAGGAAATGAGGAGAATCACATCATGATGGAATTGTGATGTTGTTGATTCTTTATAATGAATGGCCTTTGACCATTATTGACTGGTGTCAAGGATTAGTTACAATTAGTGGTATGACCTTGCTATTAAGAGGAAGATGTATATATCAAAGACACATTAATTATGAGCTTGCAATTTGTGTGCTTGTGTGTCTAAATGTGTTGAGTTTGGTATCTTACTCCCCTGGATTCCAACAAAGGCATTAACCTCTGACAATTTTAGAAAGTTTCATTGCAGCTACACAGTAATTAGAAGGTGAGCAGCTCGTGGAAAAACCTGCTATTCAAATAGCATCATGAAAAAGACCTGATGGATGGCAGCATAGGTTTTGTAACAACAAACTGTTTGAAAATGCCATAAAAATGCAAAAATAATGCATTTTAATTTTCCTAACAGCTTGAAGCAAAACTGGATGTTTTAAAATTAAAATCATACAGGGCAGTGTCTGGTCGGTCTTAATTCAAATATCTAGGATGCATATGATCAAGCACTTCATATTGCATCCAAGACACTAGTACAAATATTCCCTTAGATAAGTAACAAATTATGACAAATTATGACAAATTACATTTTCCTGAATTTGTTACCAAACTATCTCAACTATAGTAATTTTGGTGCTATTATTTTAACTTTATACACCATGTGTTTTTGCAAGATTTTCACTGACATTTTGCAGATTAAAATTAAAATATAAGAATGAACAATATGTTTAAATGTATTTTAATGGATAGTATGGTGAAATGCATGGTAAAGGACTATAGACATACTAGTCTTGGCTCAACTAATCATGTACCAGATTAGGCTGGTGGTACTCCATCCATGAATTGCTAAAGTACTGATTAAAGAAAGTAGCCTTTCAGGAATTCCTTTTCTTTTTTCTTCTTATTTTAAGAAAAAACAAATTTCCTCATGACACAACTTGCAGGGACAGCATATGAAATGAACAGTGAATTTCAAGCCAGGAGACATGTACAAATCCCAGTTTTGCTACATACTACTTGTATGGGCATCTAAATAGCATTAGCTACATGGAGAACAGTGCCCTGGGCATGGAGAAAGAAAAATTTGAGTTCATAATATAGCCATAGATATCATTATCTATGACATTCTGGACAAGACACAACTTTTCTGCCTCATTTTTTTCTCAACTACAAAATGAGGATAATAATAGCACCTACCTCCCAGAATTGTTGTGAGGATCAAATGAGATAATAATTGTTCCTGCTGTTGTGCTTCATCCTTAAAGAACACCATGACATCAGGGAGGTGATGTCCATGATATGCAAATGAATTGGATTTAAGTGAGGGAAGGTTGAATAATAATTGGAAAGTGCCTAAGAGGTTCTATATAAAAGCTATTTGTATTATGAACATCAGTATTACTAATTTAACTGTAGGCTTGCAAACCTATCTTTCCTGTATCATATTCCCTAACTGGACAATGTATTTATTGAAGGGATTACCCTTGATGATATCTAAGATCCCTCTTCGTCTAAAAGTACAAGAGGGAAGTATGATGCAGTGAATAGAGGACCAACTTAGAAAGACCTGGATTTGAACCTTGTCTCTGACATGTAATGGCTGTGACCATGTATTGCATGATTGAAACTCTCAATACCTCCAAACAACCCTCAAAAAATGTAAGTTACCAATTAAATACTGATAAAATCATGGGTTGTGGACAAAAGGGAAATGTTTATACATATACAGGCACTTGAAAGGCAGCATGCATAATGAACAGAAGGTTGACATTGGATTAGAAAGATCTTCATTCAAATTGTGCCTTTGACTCATATTCTCTATGTGATGAAAAGCAAATCATTTAATACCTCAGTGGACCAAATCACTCTAAAACTAGATTTACAGTCTATCTGTTAACCTACATTAGTGCAAAGAGTTCCCATATAGAGTTTCCTTTACAGTGATGAAATAGCAAATCCAGAACACATAAACACCTCTTTCTTTGAAGTATTTCAAGTCGATTGACTTTCTATCACCTGACAATAGACTCATTCCTGGTCTGGTTTACTCTACAAATTCTATCAAATTCTACTCTTCTTAATCTTGCAGTTAGGAAACGGGATCTTGCTACTCATCTTGTTGCTGCTAATTTAAAAAATAATTAACAACAACTATTTTCAAATAAATTCCATTTAGGTTAAAAAAAAATTTAATCTACTTGAAAGAAGTGAGAGATATTCATTAATTAATTTGTACAGTGTGATTTTAGTGGCACCATTTTCCCATGGATAAATAATTCCAATGTTGAGTCCTTTGAGATATGATTCCACAGATATTTAAACTGCCTCCATTTCTCCATCCACTAAATGGGACCAAAAAAAGTTGATAAATAGACATTCTCTTTTAAAAGATGTTTTATTAATAAGGAATATTACTTGAAAAGATTATGTGGTTTTTTTTCACAGGGTTTATTAATGCGGCATATCTCAAATCTCCCATGTGTACATTTGGATAGTTCTTTGAAAGAAAAACTTTAAACCTGGAGCATAATCCTAGTGGAGGTTATAGTAATTTATGGAAATTGCATAAAACTAGGCTCTGTTCACAGTGGAAATCAGCTTGGAAGAATGGAAAGCACTTCTCTTTGGGATAATACTCTATATCTAATATTTCAGATACCAAATCTGTATAAATGAATAGAAGAGCAATTGAGGTGAGAGGATGCATTAACTCAAGGTATTTCCTTTACACTTATACTGGGTAACTGCATTTCCACATATTCATTCAGGAATTTAACTGATTTGTGATTCTATTGCATACAACATGATGTTCAATTAAGTTGCAAAGATTTGAGTTCACAATTCAGTAATTATACAGAATGATAGAAGGTAAAGACAGAAGAATGATAATTTTGTCAACCTGGCAGTTAAAAAAGGAAGGAGCTATCCTACCAAGGTCAATCTGGACTAGAATTAGTACTTATATCAGTGTTAAAAATCACAAACCTATACAAGAAAAACTACAAATTTTCTTCAATGACTTCTATACTAATGAAAAGGAAATTGTTTTAATCACCTATATAGAAAAAAGTGAATGAAAAAATGCATATTTCCTAGAAAACAAGATGGATGTACTTTTTAGAAGTACTTCATATACTTTAGATGTATCAACAATGACATGGGATCAGAATTGACTATGAAGATGAAATTAATTGGAATAGCATTTGAGGAGGAGGGAACTCTCTAATACCATTAACCTCCCAAGGTTTTTTTAAAAGATAAAACAAAATAATATTTTCAAGATTTTTGTAAAACTTAAATCATTATGTATATATATATATATATATATATATATGTATATACATATATATATACGCATATATATGTATATACATATACATATATATATGTATAGATATATATTGTTCTATTATTACTGAAACAAACCCACCTTGTTCACTATCAAAACTTCACAGCACCCTAAAGCCATCATCAATTCATCAAATTGGAGGAAAAAAACTCTCCTCCTAAAGTCTCCATTTAATGAGAGGACCCAGGCCAACCATCCCATTATTTCCCACCAAGCTGAAAGTCATACTTCTTTGGGCTTTATCATTCTTGTCTTTCCTCCCACTCAACCCCCCCTCAAAAAAAACTAAACTGTAAGAATTTTGAGGTCAGAGATTTTCTTTTTCATATCTATATCTCTAGTGCTTAGCACAGTATCTAGTACTTAGTAGATAATTAATGTTTATTAACTGACAAAAATTTACAGTGTTTTCCATGATCCTAAGCTATTTCTGCTTAATTTCAAGGAGAAGTGTCCTGTTGTATCTCCTCTATACCTAACTTCTTAGTTCTAGGACTTACAGGGCAATTCATTGAATGTGTTGTCCCCCCTCAGCATTTATGTTTAATTTTGCTGGGTATGATATTTTCAGTCACAAACCCAGTATTTTGCAATTTAGTATATAGTATTCCAAGGACTGTGGGCTTCTACTGTAACTCTGCTAGGATTTTTATGATTATAATTGTGGATCTGGGTTTTTTTGTTTGTTTGTTTGTTTGTTTTGTTTTGTTTTGTTTTTGTTTTTGTTTTTGTTTTTTGTTTTGTTGTTGTTGTTTTGCTATTGTTGATCCTAATATTTTTCTCCTTTATCTTGGGGTTTCTGAATTTGGCTATATTATTCCTTTAGGTTTTTCTCATAGGATTTCTTTCAGATAATGATAGGTGGGATTGTTTTAAAATGTTTACTTTGCCCATTTGCTCTAACACCTCAGGACAATTTTATTAAATTATTCTTCATATTATTATATTAAGATTCTTTTTTTATTGTACTTTCAGGTACTCTAGTTATATTTTCTCTTCTTGATAACTTTTTATGAAGAGTTTTACATTTTCTTCTATTTTCATTCTTTATATTTTGCTTTATTATTTCTTAGAGTCTTACAACTTAACTGGCTTCCCTTCTCTAATGTAATTTTCAAGATTCTGGATCTCCCCTGTTTCAATCATTTTAGAAAGCAGTTTGGAACTATGCTCAAAGGGTTATATTATTGTGTATACCCCTTGACCCTGCATACTTCTATTATGCATGTAACCTAAAGAATCATAAAAAATGTCATGTACAAAAAATATTTATATCCACTTTTTTTGCTGTGGAAAAGAGTTTTAAAATTGAGGAGATAAACCATCAATTGGGGAATAGCTGAACAAACTGTGGTTTTATTAATGTAATGGAAAAACTATGGTCCTGTAAGAAATGATGAGCAGGAAGATTTCAGAAAAAGCTGAAAAAGACATATGAACTGATTCTGAGTGAAGTGAGCAGAACTAGGAAAACACTATACACAGTAACATCAAGATTATGTCCATGATCAACTATGATTGATTTAACTTTTCTCAGAAATATAATAATCTAAAATTTTATTTAAGTTTTAAATTAATTAATTTTAAGAAGAAATGAAAAGTTGGAAGGACCAGTTGTAAAAGGCTTTAAATGCCAAAAGAAAATTATATTTGATTGTCTTGATAAGAAGAGGACAATCAAGTTTATTGAGTAGGGTCAGACTTGCAGTTTAGGAAAATCACTTTGGCTTCTAAGTGGAGGATGGACTAATCCTTTTTAAGGGTATGGACTTAGAAGTCTATCATAGTAGTGTATATAACAGGTTTAGAAAATTTTACTGAGGTGTAGTTGTATGAGCAGAAAGAAAGGGACGGGCTTGAAAGTTACCATGAAGATAGAAAGAAAAGTTTTAACAACAAATTGGATATGTGTGGTGAGTGAAAGTAAGGAGCAAAATACGATTTTGTAGTTTTTATCCTGGGTTACTGGAAGGATGGTAGTACTTTCATCAAGGGGATTTTGGTGAGAAAGATTAGTTCTGTTTTAGGTATCTTGAGGCCAAGGGTTGTATAGGATATTTAAGTTGAGAAGTCCAAAAGGCAATCTATATTCTAGTGCTAGAAGTTAGGACAGAGGTTCAGGCTGAATATATAGATGAGGTAATATTTACATAGAAATGATAATTAAACACAAGGGGATTAATGAAATCATCAAATTCAAATAGTATAGAAGGAGAAGGGGAAAGGGCATAAAATAAATCCTAGGAGAAAATCAACTTAATGAGTATGACCTGGAAGATGAGCCAGGCCAGGAGATTGTTCAGGCCCAAAAAAGGAGGACATAGCCCTGGAAAGAGGAACATCATAAAAATTTAAAAGAATCAAATATCTAGGAGAATAATATGCTAAAAAGAGAATATGTACCTTAAGAGAAGCAATAGTCAAATTTTCTCTATACTAATCAAGTCAGATCTAAAATATTGTACTGAAATCTTGGCCCTATTTTAAAGAAGGGATAGAAGCAGCTAAATGGTGCAGTGGATAAAGGAGCAGCCCTGAATCAGAAAGACCTGAGTTCATATCTAGTCTCAGATACTTAACAATTATAAGCTATGTGACTCTAGGCAAGTCACTTAACTTCCACTGCCTTACTAAAAAGAAAAAAAGAACTCCTCCCTTATCCTTTCCCCTTAACCTCCTATTCTTTAATTTGAGGGGCAGATAGAATGCACAATGGATAGAGCACTGGTCCTGGAGTCAGTAGGGCCTTTTTGAAGAAAGACATTGATAACTTAGAGTGTGTCCAGAGAAGCATATGTAAAGAAGTAGATCCAGAGTATTTCCTTCATGTGATGAAAGACTGAAAAAAGATTGTTCTTCCTGAACAAATAAACTTTATAAAGAGCAGTTGGTTGCTATCTTTAAATATCTGAAGCTGTATTGCATGGAAGATGGATTAGAGTTGTTCTGTGATTCTCCTGAGATCTGAACTAAGAGCAAGGTATAAAGAAATGAAGTTACTGGAAGGCAATATTCTGCTCAGCAGAACTAATCACTTTTAGAAGAATTAGGAATTTGGAGCTTAAAAGGAACTTAGGAGTTATTTTGTCCAACCTCTAATTTTACAGATGAGGAAACTGGGTCTTAGAGAGTTTAAGTGACTTGTCTGATATTTCATAAGCCAGAAGTTTCAGTCACATCCATCTGGTCCATTGTAATATAGTTCCAAAGATTAGAGAATTCTTTTATTTACTCAAAATTACAAAATATATGGGACAAGAAGAACTTATCCTACTCTCTTACTACAGAAATCTCCAGCAGTACTCAAACAGAATCAGAATGGATTTGTCAGACGGGTTGCAAAGGGGAAATTTTAATTGTAGATGGAAGATTGAACTGTCATCCAGTCATTTAATCAACACTTATTAAGCACCTATATGTTCCAGGAGCTACATAAAGTACTGAGTGTAGAAAGAAAACCATGGCAGTTCCTGCCTTCATGAAATTCACAATAGAATGGAGTGGAGAACATGCAAACAATTTTGCATGAACAAGCTATGTACAGGATAAATAGGAAATAAGCAACAGAGGAAAGAAACTAAATAGAAAAGACTTCCAGTAAAAAGTAAGTTTTTATTTGGGACCTAAAGGAAGCCCAGGAAGGTAGTGGGCAAAGATAAGGTAGGAATGGGGAACTGCTCATGGGAATATATCTAGAGCACAGAGAAAGATTGTCTCATTAAAGAAATAGCAAAGAAGTCAGTGTTGTTGGGTTGAAAATTGTGCTAAGAGCTTTAAGTATAAGAAGACTAGAAATGTAGTGACAACGAATTATAAAGAGCTTCAAATGTCTCACAGAGCATTTTATAATTGATCCTAGAAGTAACAAGGAACCACCAGAGTTTATTCTGCAGGAAATTAGCACGGTTGAATCTGTACTTTTGGAAAATCACTTTGATGGCTGAGTGGAAGGTGAACTAAAGTAGGGAAAAACTTGGGGTAGATAGACCAAATCAGCACACTATTGTAATAGTCCAAAACCTAGAGAGAAGGAAAATATCAAGGAAAAGAGGACAAATAACAATGTCAGATGCTTCAACAGGTTAGCAAGAATAAGGATGAAGAAAATCCCATTAGATTTGGCAATTAGGAGATCATTGGTAACTTTGGAGAGAGGACCTTCCATTGAATGATGGAGAAAGCTAGATCACCAAAAGTTAAGCACACAGTGAGAGGAGAGGAAATCGAGACATATTGTAGTTGGCTTTCTCAGTTTAGTCACAAAAAGCAGGAAATATATGAGATAGACACTAAGAGCTCTTTAATCTCTAAAATTCGACATCAATATATGGTAACATATACTATTTAATTCAAGAAGGTGATAGTTATTACTACACATTTGTTATTGTTGTTCAGTGATTTTAACAATGTCTGATGTTTCATGATCCCAACCAGGGATATTTCTTTGTCATCCCAAGCCCAATGCTCTATTTCCTCAGGTAGTTGCCCCAGTGATCAAACAAAATGAATTTAATTGCTAATAGTGTCAGAGGCACAAGAGATAGAGCTCTGCTTTGTGTCAGGAACACCTGACTTCATATCTGGTCTCATGGCTTTATGTTACTGGACAAGTCACTTATCTTTGTTTGCATCAGTTTCCTCATCTCAAAAAAAAAAAAAAAAAATAATGGAAGAAGAAAATGAGAAATCACTCCAGTATCTTTTGCCAAGAAAACTGCAAATGAGGTCATTGAAAGTTAAGCACAACTGAAAAATGATTCAGTAACTCCAATTCATTTTGTTGCTATTAATGTTTTGAACATAATGGTTTCAAACATGATTTAATTTATGTAAGTAACTCTCAATAAAGGCATTCCCTCTATTAAGGCAGAGGTGTGCTTGTTCTACAGAGAATAATCAAAGAATAGCTTCAGATACTCAGGGATTTTGTAACTTATTATTTATTTGTCTATTATCTGGAATATATGCTCATAGGAATTAGAAGTAGGAGGGGAATATATATATATATATATATATATATATATATATATATATATATATATATATATATATATATATATATATATATATATATATATATATATATATATATATTACTTGTTCTTCCATTTCTTTTTTCATTATCTAAAGAGATTGAGGTCTAAAAAGTGAAAGGACTTGGTTAGGATTGTCCATAATGAATCTGGGTTTTAAATCAGATATATGGACTCCTAATTTCTTTGTACTGAGTTGGACTTTTAACTGTATAAAGTACTTCTTTGGATATGTAAGAAGAAAAAATAAGGATTATAATGAATTTGAAAGTGCTTTGAAAAATGAAAAATGTAAAGAAAAGAAGAAGTTTGTTCCCATCTCTAGAGACTCTGAGTGTACTGACTCCTGGAAGAGAGAGCTATTTTCTGATAAAACATGAATGAAGAAGGAATAAGAACAGCAGCTAAAAGGATTGATATGAAAGGAGAGCAGGTTCAAGTGGTGCAAAATAGCTGAATTCAAATGTTTGAAGAGTAGCTACTTGGAATACAGATTTGATTCATCCTGTCTTTCCCCAGAGAGCAGAATCAAGAATGATAGGTGGAAGTTTCAAAGAAACAAATTTAGTCTTGCATCAGTAATGGCTTCCTAAATCTTACAAACTTCTGAAAATGCAATGGACTACCTCAAAAGGTGATAGATCATATCTTACTTAGGGTCTTCATTGAAAGGATAGATGATCTGGTTTGTGATAGTAGGTAGTGGGGGTTCTGGGTCAGATAGAGATTGGATTGTGTTCCCCTTAACTCTGAATTCTGTGATCCTGGGAAAACATTTGAACTCCTAGAAATGGGGAAATGTTCAGGAGAGATAAAAAAGAGACAGAGTGAGAGAGAGAGAGACAAAGAGAGATACACATAGAGACAGAGACAGAGAAAGATGTTGTATGAAAGAACATGACATATCTGGCTTCAAATTCTTTTTTGATCATCTGAGAGGTGTGTGATACAAAACAAGAGACTTAACTAGTTAAACTTAGTTCTAGCATTTATAAAACTGTTATAATAATAGCAACTATCTCATAGAGTAGTCATGAGACTGTTGAGAAAAGGAATGTAAGATACTTTATAAACCTTAATAATAATTGAAATTTTATAGCATTTTAAGTTTACAAAGTATAATGATCTCACCTGATTCTCATGACAACTGCATAAAGTCGTTACTATTACAATCCCCATTTTATAAATGGGGAATATGAGATAAAACAAGATGAAGTTACTTTTCTAGCATCACATAGATAATAGTAGTGTCTGAGATAAGATTCAAGCTCATGTTCTTGAATCCCAGTCCAACATTCTAAATCCATTATGACACTAAATGCCTGTGTGTAGCAAAATACAGAAACCATGGTATTTTATAAGTATAGTCACACTGTGATGGGAAAAAATAAATCATGAAAAAAAAACCTCTGGTATTTTCTTTTTAATATCAGCAACCTATAACGTTTCATCTATAAGCCTGACTGTCATATCCACATTTACGCATGATGCAATTTACTATCCACAGACTGTGGCCTGAAGCTCCCACAGCAATCAGCAAGAGACATAATCTGTATAATGAAGGCTAATACCCATGATTTTCAAAATTGATACCAGAATGTTGTTTGAATCTGACAGCCAAATCTTGAGATTATACCAGGACTGCTTTGTTTTGTCACTGATTCTGCAGGTCAGGGAGCAATGTGACTATTAGGATATAGATGGAATAACACCCAACTGAATCATTTATTTGAACAAGGATTCTCAGATATATTCTCATCAGGCTGCATTCTGGCAGCAAACTAAATTCCCCAGACACATTTTCTAGTTCTAGAAATAAATGTTCCTTTTCCTAGATGCTTCACCGCTAAACCATTTTTTAACCCTCATACTATCATCAGTCCCCACCAATTTTCTTTTTCTCCCAAAGAGCTCACATTCATTATATATAGAACAGTTCCAGTTTACAATTCAACCTAAAGTAAACAGTGCCATACTAATGAAACTACAGAAAAAATTATTTCATAAAGCTAGAAAAAAATAACAAAATTCATCTGCAAAAACAAAAGGTAAAGGATAACAAGAGAATTAATGAAGAAAAAATATGAAGAAAGGAGACCTAGCAATACTAGATCTCAAACAATATTACAATAGAGTAGTAATCATCAAAACTATTTGGTACAGAATAAGAAACAGAGCGGTGGATCAGTGGAATAGATTGGGTGCATAAGACACACTATTCATAGTAACGTAATGTTTGATAAACCCCAAAATTCCCAATTTTAGTATGACAACTGACTGACAAAAACTGCTTGGAAAACTGGAAAGCAAAAGAATACAAACTAAGTATAGATCAACATCTCACACCACTTAACAAGATAAGATCAAAATGGATGTATGATTTAGATATAAAAAGGGACACCATAAGCAAATTAGAAGAGCAAGAAATATTCTACATACCAGACTTATAGGAAGATGAAGAATTTATCACCAAACAAGAGATAGAGTTCATTGCAAAATGTAAAGCATATAATTTTGATTATATTAAATTAAAAAGCCTTTTTTTTGGGGGGGGGAAATAATGCAGTTAAGGTTAGAAGAATAGCAGAAAGTTGGGAAACAATATTTATAGCAACTGTTTTGGATAAAGGCTTCATTTCTCAAATATGTAGAAAAATGAGTTAATTTTCTAAGAATATAAGCCATTCCCCAATTGATAAATGGTCAAAGGATATGAACAGGGAGTTTTCAGAGAAAGAAATAAAAGCTATTTATAGGTAAATGAAGATGTGCTTTAAATCATTTCTTTTAATTAAAGCGTTTTATTTTCTAAATATATACATGGAAAATTTTTCAATATTCACCCCATGCAAAACATTGTGTTCTAATTTTTTCCTCTCTTCTTTCCATCTCCTCCCCCAGTTACCAAGTGACCCAATATATGTTGAACATGTAGGATTCCTCCATACATTTTTCAATAAATATCATGCTATTCCAGAAAAAACACATTAAAAAGGGAAAAAAAGGAGAAAGAAAACAAAATGCAAATAAACAAGGAAAAGAGTGAAAATACTATGTTATGGTCTGCCTTCAGTTTCCACTGTCCTCTCTCTGGCTGCAGTTTGCTTTCCTCATCAAGAGCCAATGGAACTGGTCTGAATCACCTCATTATTAAAGGGAACCATTTGCATCAGAAGAGATCATCCTATAATCTTGCTTGTGTATAATGATCTCCTGCTCATTTCATTTAGCATCAATTCATGTAAGTCTCTCCAGGTCTATCTGAAATCATCCTGATGATCATTTCTCACAGAACAAATATTCTATAATATTTATATGCCATAGCTTGGTCAGCCATTCTCAAATGGGAATCCACTCAGTTTCCAATTTTTTGCCACTACATAAAGGGCTGCCACAAACATTTTTGAACATGTAGGTCCCTTTTCCTCCTTTATAATCTCTTTAAGCTCAGTAGAAACAAAGGGTATGCTGTTTGAGAGCCCTTTGAACATAGTTCCAAATTGTTCTCCCGAATGGTTGAATCAATTCACAACTCCACCAATAATGTTTTAATATCCCAGTTTCCCACATTCCCTCCAATGTTTGTCATTATCTTTTCCTGTGATTTTAGCCAATCTGAGAGGCTTGTAGTGGTACCTCAGAGTTGTCTTGATCTGCATTTCTCTGATCAATAATGATTTAGAGTATCTTTTCATATGACTAGAAATTATTTTAATTTCTTCATCTGAAAATTGCCTGTTAATATCATTTGACCATCTATTTGACTACATTTGACCATTTTTTGAGTAGAAAATGCAAATAAAAACAATTCTTAGATACCAGCTCACACATCATATTAGCAAAACAAATTTGATAAAAATAAAGAAAAATGAGCATTCTTGAAGAGGAGATGGGGAAAATCAGGACTCTAACATTATTGGTAGAGTTGTGAATTCTGAGGAACCATTTTAAGGAACAACTGGGAACTATGCCCAAAGGATAATCAGAATGTGCATATTATTTGATGGAGCTACTAGGGCTATATTCCAAAGAGATTATTAAAAAGAGGAAAGAACCTACATGTGTAAAAATATTCATAAGAATTCTTTTCATGGTGGCAAATTATTGGAAATTAAGGATATAACTCTCCATTGGGGAATGGCTGAACAAAATATGCTATATGAGTTTATTGGAATACTATTGTGCAATAAGAAAAGATGACTAGGCGGATTTCAGGAAAACCTAGAGAGATTTGTGCAAACTGAAGAAAAGTGGAATAAGCAGAACCATGAAAACATTGTACACAGTATAAGAAATATTGTGATGATCAATTATAAATGACTCAGCTCTCCTCAGCAACACAATGATCCAAGACATGTATAAAAGATTCATGAAGGAAAATGCTACCCATATCCAGATAAAGAACTGATGAACTTTTAATGTAGATAAAAGCATACTTTTTCACTTATTTTATTCTTTTTCATAGTTTTTTTTTTTCCTTTTATGTTTCTTCCTTCACAATTGGGACTAATATGGAAATAAGTTTTACATGATAGCTCATGTATAAACTTTGCCAAATTGCCAACCATTTTCAGAAGAAAAAAGAGAGAGGGAGGAAGAAAAATTTGGAATTCAAAGGCTAAAAATTGCCTAGATAAGTAATGGGATGAAAAATAAATACTAATTAAAATATTAAGTGACTTGTACAGATTTAACAACTTTACTTGTCCAAACTAGCATTCAAATTTACATCTTCTTACACTAGTCAGAAGCCCAATAGTTGATCCTTCTGTATTATACATCTCCCTTCATTTCCTTCTCCCCAGCCCCAGTGCTTTTTTAGTCCATTTTCATGCTAATATGTTTTCTCTATAGTTGGGTATAGTATATAAAATATTGAATTTAGAGACAAGAAGGACTGAGTTCAAAGTCTGATCTTAATATGCACTAGGTGTGACCATAATAAATCCCTTAACATACCTGCATCTCAGTTTCCATATCAATAATATAGGGTAATGAAATTTACTACATTTGCTTCATAGCAGTATTATGAGATTTAAATGAAAAATATATGTAAAAAAAGCTTTACAAACTTAAAATATTATATGGAAGCATTTATCATCAATATTATACTGTTCTCATATAAATCAATGAGTTCAGATAGAAATGGTCTTGGAAGAGATTGCTATGTTACAATTATTATTTTATTCAATATTTTATGCATATTTATACATGTGGATAAAATTATGGATTTTTAAAAATTGAATAAACAAATAAATAGGGATATAATTTGATTTTCTGCAGATTCACTCAAATTATTTTTATTACAATTCCAGGAGAATATATAAGATCTCAGGGATGTACTTCATTACATTCCAAGGAATTTTCATTTCTTTGACTATATTAATATTTTTTTCACTTTTTTAATTCATAGAGTGTGGAGAAAATGCTTCTTTTTTATGGCAAATCTTTATTTTTCCATTTCTTTAGTTTGATTTGTTTTCTTTTTTGTTGCAAATCTCAATATTAATAGCTATCATATTAATTATATTAATAAATCTTAATTTTACATACATCAATTTTATGTACAAGACATGAAAGGACAATAGTTCTGTCTGTGATAATGTTCTAATCTAAGAACAATTCCTATCTTGAATTCTCAAAAGCTTTTGAAGATTGTTGTTTTGTTCTGTCAGTTTACACTTTCTGCAACAATGAATGAGAATTGTATACTTCCTAATTCTTTTATTTTGCTGTTTCCACCACTTGATTTTTTTTAAATAATAGCTTTTTATTTTCAAAATACATGCGAACATAGTTTTCAACATTAACCCTTGCAAAACCTTGCATCCTAGACAGCAAGTAATCCAATATATGCTAAACATGTGCAATTATTTTATACATATATTTCCACATTTATCATGCCACACAATAAAAATCAGATTAAAAAGGGAAAAAAAGTAAGAAAGAAAGAAGCAAGCAAACAAGAGAAAATATTATGTTGTGATCCATATTCAGTCCTCACAATACTCCTTTTAGATGCAGAAGATCCAATCAACATGCTGTAGGCCATTCTTTATATCGAAATGAACTGACTAGAGGTAACATTAATTACTGAATACTACACTAAACTCAAATCTTCACTAAGATGTGTGAACCAAGATAAGTTATTTAATTTATTTGCCTGCTCCCTCATTTACAAAATGATGAGATTGGATCCAATGGCCTCTAAATTCCTCCTGTACTTTAAAACTTTGATCCTATCCATGTACATGATGAAGTATAAAAGATATCAGTTAATGCTCATTCCTTTCAATGGTTGATTCATTTTGTCTAAGGACACACATTTCTCTAAAATATCTTCTATTCAGCTTCTTCTGAAAATTCTCCAATGGGGCAGAGGGAAATTGTTGCATAGAACAGGTAGAAAGATAGTTTTCTAGTTAAGAAGTCTTGGGAGTAATTCCTACCTTTACTAGAAGAGAGCACTGGTATTAGAAATATGGACCTTTATTTCAGGAAGAATCTTAGTATAAATTAAAATACTACAAAATTTCCCCAAAGCATTCAATCAATTAGCCTGCTCCTATTGAATTCTGAGTCTGAATTACCATATATCTTCTATTTCTGTCCAAGATATTGGCAGGGAGGAATAAGCTCTATGGATAGTCCAACACCTAGATAATTTTTATCATAGATTTAGCAAGAGATATTTGTAGAGTCACAGTTCATAAATTTTAAAATGGAAAGAATTTCAGAGTCAAGTTAAATCTGAATCACCTATTTTACATTTAAGGAAGCAAAGGCCTAAATAAATTAAATGACAAGTTCAAGGACAAATAGGCAACCAGGATTATAGATAGGAACTGAAGTAACATCTTTCAATTCCATAGCCAGGGAAATTTTCCCTGAATAACATTAGTTCTTCTATACTAACCACACTGCCTCTGACTCTTCAATTACTTGTTATTTTTTTTGATGCATCATTAGACAAACTCTCTTAAGTGATTATTAATCTCTTTTAGCTATAACTTAATGATAGCTAACATTTATGTAGCATTTATACTTTATAAAGTACTTTACCTATGTTATCTTATTTGATCCTCCTGCAACCTTGCAAAATGATAGTTATTATTTTATTATCCCAATTTTTCAGATGAGAAAAATGAGGCAGGTTGAGGTTTTTTTGGTTTTGTTTTGGTTTGGTTTGGTTTGGTTTTTTTGTTTGTTTGTTTTTAATTTTTTTATTTTATAATTATAAAAAATTTTGACAATATATATACATGAGTAATTTTTTATTATAACATTATCCCTTGTATTCATTTTTCCAAAATTTCCCCTCCCTCTCTCTACTCCCTCCCCTAGATGACAGGCAATCCCATACATTTTACATGTGTTACAGGATAACCTAGATACAATATATGTGTGTAAATCCAATTTTCTTGTTGCATATTAAGTATTAGATTCCAAAGGTATAAGTAGCCTGGGTAGATAGACAGTAGTGCTAACAATTTACATTCACTTCCCAGTGTTCCTTCTCTGGGTGTAGTTGTTTCTGTTCATTATTGATCAATTGGAAGTGAGTTGGATCTTCTTTATGTTGAAGATATCCACTTCCATCAGAATACATCTTCATACAGCATTGTTGCTGAAGTGTACAGCGGTCTTCTGGTTCTGTTCATTTCACTCAGCATAAGTTCATGTAAGTCTTTCCAAACCTTTCTGAATTCATCCTGCTGGTTATTTCTTACAGAGCAATAATATTCCATAACCTTCATATATCATAATTTAGCCAACCATTCTCCAATTGATGGACATCCATTCATCTTCCAGTTTCTAGCCACTATGAAAAGGGCTGCCACAAACATTTTGGCACATTCCCTTTCCCTTCTTTAGTATTTCTTTGAGATATAAGCCCAGTAGTAGTACTGCTGGATCAAAGGGTATGCACAGTTTGATAACTTTTTGGGCATAGTTCCAAATTGCTCTCCAGAATGGCTGGATTATTTCACAGCTCCACCAACAATGCATCAGTGTCCCAGTTTTCCCACATCCCCTCCAACATTCATCATTATTTGTACCTGTCTTCTTAGCCAATCTGACAGGTGTGTAATGATATCTCAGAGTTGTCTTAATTTGCATTTCTCTGATCAGTAGTGATTTGGAACACTCTTTCATATGAGTGGATATAGTTTTAATTTCATCATCTGAGAATTGTCTGTTCATATCCTTTGACCATTTAT
Organism: Sminthopsis crassicaudata; assembly: GCF_048593235.1. Classification (NCBI taxonomy): domain Eukaryota; kingdom Metazoa; phylum Chordata; class Mammalia; order Dasyuromorphia; family Dasyuridae; genus Sminthopsis; species Sminthopsis crassicaudata. The sequence continues at coordinate 424,526,211 of NC_133620.1, forward strand.
CAATTGGAGAATGGTTTGATTTCTTATAACTCAGGGTCAGTTCTCTCTATATTTTGGAAATGAGACCTTTATCAGAACCTTTAAGTGTAAAAATATTTTCCCAATTTGTTACTTCTAATCTTGTTTGCATTAGATTTGTTTGTACAGAAGCTTTTTCTCTTCAGCTTCTTACTCATTGTTAAAAATCTGTTGGGGTCTGCCCTTGGGGTAATAAGTTCATTTATTTATTTATTTATTTACCAGCTTCCTCCCAGACTTGATGGATGCAGGGGGTCCTGTGCCTGAGCTAAGAAAGAGCTCTGGGAGAGAGTTACCCACCCCCCTCCCCAGAAATCCCTCAGAAGTATTTAGCACGGCTCCACTGTGAGGAGTGCCCAGTGAAGGACCCCGCTGTGTGGCCTAGCGACTGCCCTGAGGTTTAGGGCTGAACAGTGAAGTCACTAACCCCAGCTAATGTGTCCCGTGGGGGGTGGATATCAGCAGCTGACGTGAAAAGCCCCTGTGCTCAAACTGGAAGTGTCTGTCCCAAAAACCGCAGTCCCTAATAGATCTCCCCACTTCCAGATTGGGGTGGATTAAGGATCTGGCTTTAAATTTTCAAGTGGTTTGATTTCTCTTCTGAACTGCTATTTTATAAGCAGAGAAGAGCTATCAGCCTATGTCAGATTCCTCTATCTCAGTGGTTTCTCTGATCCCAGAGTTCTCCACAGCCCTATTGGCTCAGTATGTTTGCACCTAACCTTGTCTGTGCTGGCCTTTTTTTTTTTTTCCTCCCCTCAGAACCAACCTTTTCTGTTGAAATTCCAGATTCTCTTCAGCTGGTAAGTTGTGCTTCTAATCCTTGTGGTTTTTATCAGTCCAGCGTTATTTTTGAGGCTGATTTAACTAATTGGTAATGAGGGAAGAAGGGAGCTTACAAATTTGCATATCTTCTCCACCATCTTGGCTCTGCCCCCCAGGTTGAGGTTAAATGACTTGTCCTTGGCCAAAGTGCTATTAAGAGATGGGGTAAGCAGGATACAAAATAAATCCACATAAATCCTCAGCATTTTTATACAATACCAACACAATCCAACAGCAAGAGATACAAAGAGAAATTCCATTCAAAATAACAGTCGATAGTATAAAATATTTGGGAATATATCTACCAAAGGAGAGTCAGGAATTATATGAGCAAAATTACAAAACACTTGCCACAAAAATAAAGTCAGATTTAAATAATTGGAAAGACATTCAGTGCTCTTGGATAGGCCGAGCGAATATAATTAAGATGACAATACTCCCTAAACTAATCTATTTATTTAGTGCTATACCAATCAGACTTCCAAGAAACTATTTTAATAACCTAGAAAAAATAACAACATTATTCATATGGAACAATAAAAAGGTCAAGAATTTCAAGGGAAGTAATGAAAAAAAAATTAAGTGAAGGTGGTCTAGCTGTACCTGATCTAGAACTGTATTATAAAGCAACAATCACAAAAACCATTTGGTATTGGATAAGAAATAGACTAGTTGATCAGTGGCATAGGTTAGGTTCACAGGGCAAGATAGTGAATAAAAATAGCAATCTAGTGTTTGACAAACCCAAAGATCCCAAATTTTGGGATAAGAATTCATTATTTGACAAAAACTGCTGGGAAAACTGGAAATTAGTATGGCAGAAACTAGGCATGGACCCACATTTAACACCACATACTAAGATTAGATCAAAATGGGTCCAAGATTTAGGCATAAAGAATGAAATCATAAATAAATTGGAGGAACAGGGGATGGTTTACCTCTCAGACTTGTGGAGGAGGAAGGAGTTTGTGTCCAAGGGAGAACTAGAGACCATTATTGATCACAAAATAGAAAATTTTGATTACACCAAATTAAAAAGTTTCTGCACAAACAAAACTAATGCAAACAAGATTAGAAGGGAAGTAACCAATTGGGAAAACATTTTCACAGTTAAAGGTTCTGATAAAGGCCTCAGCTCCAAAATATACAGAGAATTGACTTTAATTTATAAGAAATCAAGCCATTCTCCAATTGATAAATGGTCAAAGGATATGAACAGACGATTTTCAGATGATGAAATTAAAACTATTTCCACTCATATGAAAGAGTGTTCCAAATCACTATTGATCAGAGAAATGCAAATTAAGACAACTCTGAGATATCATTACACACCTGTCAGATTGGCTAAGATGACAGGAACAAATAACGATGAATGTTGGAGGGGAAGTGGGAAAACTGGGACACTGATGCATTGTTGGTGGAGTTGTGAAAGAATCCAACCATTCTGGAGAGCAATCTGGAATTATGCCCAAAAAGTTATCAAAATATGCATACCCTTTGACCCAGCCATACTACTCCAGGGCTTATATCCCAAGGAAATACTAAAGAAGGGAAAGGGACCTGTATGTGCCAAAATGTTTGTGGCAGCCCTTTTCATAGTGGCTAGAAGCTGGAAGATGAATGGATGTCCATCAACTGGAGAATGGTTGGGTAAATTATGGTATATGAATGTTATGGAATATTATTGTTCTGTAAGAAATGACCAACAGGAGAAATACAGAGAGGCTTGGAGAGACTTACATCAACTGATGCTGAGTGAAACGAGCAGAACCAGAAGATCATTATACACTTCAACAATGATACTGTACTAGGATGTATTCTGATGGAAGTGGATATCTTCAACATAGAGAAGAGCTAATCCAATTCCAATTGATTAACGATGGACAGAATCAGCTACATCCAGAAAAGGAACACTGGGAAATGAGAGTAAACTGTTATTTTTACCTTCTGAATCCAATTCTTCCTGTGCAACAAGAAATTCGGTTCTACACACATATATTGTATCTAGAATATATTGTAATATATTTAACATGTATAAGACTGCCTGCCATCTGGGGGAGGGGGTTGGGGGAGGAAGGGAAAAAATCTGAACAGAAGTAAGTGCAAGGGATAATGTTGTAAAAAATTACCCATGCATATGTACTGTCAAAAAAAAGTTATAATTATAAAATAAAATTAAAATTAAATTAAAAAAATAAAAAAAAAAGAGATGGGGTGAGATTCAGACTCAGCCTTTCTTGACTTCAAGTCCAGAACTTTCGATACTATAATACCATAATGCCATTTAGAAGGACAGTGGAAGAGTGAATAAATATGATCACGCAAATCAAAAAGGGAAAAAAAATGTCAGCAAGAGACTGCATAGCATAACCACATACACCTTAGCAATTACACATCTAACGAGATTGTATAACATGCATGATCCATGGTCTGTCATGAAGTATGTCCAACAGGAGGAGCATCATAAAAATATCTCCAGCCAACACTGGTACCGCTAAGATGTTAAGAATCATAAACTGATTTTGAAGTTCTCTTCTCCAACCACAAATATTCTCCATCTCTTTGCCCTAAAATTTGTGTGTTTTGAATTTGTGTTTTTCTTTTGTTCTCAATTGTGTTTTACTTTTTTCCAAATACATGTAAAAATAGTTATAACATTCATTTTTGTAAGACTTTGTGTTCCAGGTTTTTTTTTCATTGTATAGATTTAAAAAAGTGGTCCCCAGAGAGGGAAATCAGTTGATGATAGTCATGCAATAAGTGGCAGAGTCAACTTGAAAACCCAAGGCTTAGTGATTTACCTAGTTCAGGGATCCTTATAAGTTGCAGTTTCAAATAAATACGTGCCTACAGAGGAGGCAGTAATTTCTAATGGCTTTACAAACAAGATAGCTTCAAAAGCATTTTATTATTGCTTTTACCTTTAATTCATATTCATTTTCTTCACCCTCTTTGCCACCAGGTCCATTACAGATAAAGAGAGATACTTTGTCATGTTTCCTTGTAACTGCTCTGGCCTCATAAAAGGCAAGCTGTCCTGTTAGTCAGAGAGGTATATACTTTGCACACATTCCTTTCTTAATTTCCTATTTCAGCCAATTTCCAGCTCACTGATTCTTTTATAAAACAGTCTATTTGAAAAATAAAAATGAATGAAGCTCATTGGACTAGAAAGAGCTTTTGGTCAAACTGAGATCTAATCCTAGCCACACCAGTAATTTATCATTGGGATTTAGTTAAATCACATCTGCTCTTTTGGTCTCAGTTTGCTCATCTATGAAGTGGGGGTGTTAACTATAGATATAGATATATTTAGGGGTCTGGGGGAGTTCAAGTATGATATTGAAATGGAAATGCCAATTAGAGGAATGGAAATTCAGCTATATAATTAAAAATATAAAAAAGGAGCTTGAGGTAAAAATTTTGAAGTCACCTTATAGATATGATAGTCAAAGATATAATGGTGATTGATATTATCAAGGAAGAGAGATCAGAACAAAGGAAATAGCACAGGTATCATTTAATTTAAGATACTGGGAAGTGAACAAAGAAACAGCAAGTGACACAAAGAAGGAGCAGTTGGGAAGTGAGAGAATACTATGAAGTCAAAAGAGAAGGGAATATTCAACTTAAAGATGATCAAAAATTCCAATACTCTCAAAGAATTAAAGAATAGTAAATAAAGAAATGGCCATACTATATTCAGAGGAGTTTTCAAATAACATTAGTATCAAATAGAAGAAGGAAAATGGAATGATGTCTGGATTAAGTAGAAGGATAAAAGGAAGGCGTGTATGGTAGTGATTCTGTTTGTTGTTGTTGTTATGAATATGATGTAAATGAAAGAATCTCTGTAGGAAGGTAGGAAGAAGATAAGAGAAAGATGGAAGTTAAAGAGGAATAAAAGAGTTGGAGTGACTACTGTATCAGAGTCCTGGAGAAGATTTGGGAAAATGAGATGAATTTAATTCAGGTATGCATGAGCTTTTATGCTAAATGCAAAGACAGAACTAAAAGCAAATCCAGCGTACAGGAAGCTTCTAGTCTAAGGGTGAGAACTAAATAAAAACTTATTTCAGGAGAAAGAGAATTCTAGCAATTGGGAGAATGAGAAGTATAAAAAGTAACACAGATAAGAGAATTTAAATGGTTAAGAAATAAGGATATATCTAAATCTATGACCAAAACAGAGAATAAAGAAGTTGATAGTATTAAGTTTTGAGGAATGTGTATGTGGGGATATGTGAGGAGGAACACAAAGGGTTATATCTGGAACTCTCAAAAACTCCTCAAAAGCAACAAGTCAATATCTCAGAAATGTGTCTTGGAACAGAATTTTCCTCACAAACTCATCTGTATTAGAAAAATAACTAACTATCACAAGAAACAGTATCAAGCAGAGCAACAGTACTCTAGGGAATGGTACCATAGATTTCTTTTCACAAATCATTGTGTCAGGAGATTCAAAAAAATCATATCCATATCAGGGCAGTTTTCTAAGGAATCCAACAAGGGGCAGTTAAGAGGCACAGTGGATAGAGTGCTGAGCTGGGAATTAAGAAGATTAGTTTTTCTAGTTTCAAATCCATTCTCAGGCCCTTACTTAGTAGCTATATGTCCATGGACAAGTCACTTAACCCTGTTTTCTTCAGTTTCCTCATCTGTAAAATGATCTGAATAAGGAGATGGCAAACTACTTCAGTATATTTGCCAAGAAAGCATCAGTGTCAGGCACAACTGAAAAATGACTGAACCACCAAGGAAGCCTCCTCTAACATTTCTATGCTACAGAGGCTGATCTGGCACTAAATTTTGTTATAAAAATATTCCAAACCACAAAAAGGTACTGTGGCTGGGCAAATCTAATTATTTACTAGCTGCAACCACTGTTCTGACTTTTCTTTAAATATTCTAGCTACGTAACACATGCACAATTGTGGGATGCTCAAGAAACACAGCTTAGATGAAATTGGTTCTTTTCTTAACCTAACCATGGTGCTGCCAGAGATGACTTTAATTTTCCCCAGTAAACAGGAAGTAACCATTTCCCAGATTAACTATGAAATGTACTTCCTTTTCAGTACACATTTTAAAATCTCTAGATTCCTTTAAGGATTAGATCAAGTGTGACTTACTTCATGAAGCTTTTCTCAAATCATCAAATTGTTAGTACTTTATTAGTTATTATTTTATTATCCCCAAAATGTTATGTTTCCTTCGCATTGGTTTATCTGTCCACATGCTGCTTGACAAAATAGAACATCATCTCTTTGAAAGGATTTTGTCATGCTTGTTTTTACATCTCTAGCACCCAAAATAATACTAATATATATTATAAATAAGTAAACATTTAGTAAATGAATGAATGAATGCATTGAAAAAGTAGAATATGATTGAGGTTGGCATGAGAGAGTAAAAATAATTGTAGGGAGAAATAGGTCACTGATTATAATAGACTAGGATTTCTAAATAACAAAATTGAGTTGGAATTATTTTTTGATTAATTTATAACATAGAACAATCATCTTAATTCCATGATTTTCAGCAAGATCTAATATCATTGGAGCAGAAATTCCCAATAATGAGATGTGAAAAAGGGGAAGACTGGGAGACTGACCTAGGATGATAGAGAGTAGATGTGTCTCTTCTGAGCCTCTTCAAAGCTTGCCTCAAATCAACCACACAGTAAACCTCTGAATTGGTTTTGGAGTGACAGAACTCACAAATATGTGGGGTACAAAAAATTTTCAGAAGAAGATACTTTGAAATAACTTCAGAAAATGTCTGTTTCAATTGGGCAGAGGCAGAGACTGCCAAGTACAGACCACAGTGCAGGGAGCCTGGGTAAAAAGCTAGGGTAGGGAGCCATTGCAGTGCAACATCAGCTCACTGAGAAATCTACTGTGAGGCTTTTTAACAGTGGCTACACTGTCCTGGTTACAAGTCAATGGGTCAGAGATTTTCTGTGAGACACCCAAAGCAAATACAAAAGGTAAATTGTGAGCCCCTGAGCCCCAGAAAGTGTGACTTGACCATGCCTACACTCCACTGGATTTCAGTCAGAAACATGGCCCCAGGATAAACTAAAGTGGCTATCTACACTTGGCCTTAAGGGCAGACCTCAACACTTCAAAAAATGAGCAAAAAAGCAAAAAATAAAAATAAAAATAAAAAACTCTGACCATAGACAGCTTTTATGGAGACAGAAGAACAGACCTCAAACCCTGAAGTTCCTAAAGGCAAATCAGCTTTAGATGAAAGCCCAAAGGGTGGTATGAGTTGGTCCCCATTTCACAGGCTCTCTGGGAAGATTTCAAAAAGAATATTAAAGTAGAGTTAGGTGAAAAATGAGGAAAGGAAATGATACCTTTGCAAGAAGGTGTGGAAAAGAGAAAACAGAAATTATCTGAAGAAAATTCTCTTAAAAATAAATATGATGAAATGGGAAAAGCATATAACAACCTAAAAATGGATTTGGTGAAATGGAAAATGCAAATAACTCCTTAGAAAATGAATATTAAAAAAACAATTTGTTAAAAAACAGAATTTATGAAATGGAAAAAAAATCCAATGAACAAAACAAATCATTTGAAAATTCAATTGGCCAAATACAAAAGGAACTTTAAAAGTCAATAAAAAGAAAATAATTCATTACTTGAACAAATGGAAATAAATGATTCAATGAGACTTTAAGAATCAATCAAACAAAACCAAACAATAAAAAGGAATAAAATATAAAATACTTCACTGGAAAAACAACTTAACTGGAAAATAGATCTGGAAGAGACAATCTTAAAATTATCGGACTTCTGGAAAACCATGATGAAAAAAAAGCCTAGACATTATATTTCAAAAAATATCATCAAGGAAAACTGCCCTGACATCCTACGACCAGATGGCAAAATAGCCATTACCAATCACCTCCTGAAAGAGACACCTATATGAAAACTCTAAAGAATATTGTAGCTAAATTTCAGAATTATCAGATCAAGGAAAAAACATTATAAGCTACCAAAAAGAAACAATTCAAATATCAAGGAGTCACAATCAGGATCACATGGGACTTAACAGCTTCCACCATCAAGGATTGAAAGCCCTGGAATCTGATATTCCAAAAGTCAAAGGATTTGCAGCCAAAAATCAACTATCCACCTAAATTGAGCATTATCTTTCAGCGAAGAAGATGGATATTCAATGATACAGATGACTTTCAATTATTTCTGATGAAAAGACTAGAGTGAACAAAAAAATTTGATATCCAAATACAAAACTCAAGAGAAGCATAAAAAGATAAAAAGGAAAGAACTGTTGAGAACTCTATCTCTGTTATGGTTATACTTAGAGAGTATAAGTATAATTTGATTTTATTGTGATAATATGAAAACATCACTAAAGATGGAAAGGAGGAAAGAGTTTGTGTCCAAGGGAGAACTAGAGACCATTATTGATCACAAAATAGAACATTTTGATTATACCAAATTAAAAAGTTTCTGCACAAACAAAACTAATGCAAACAAGATTAGAAGGGAAGTAACCAATTAGGAAAACATTTTCACAGTTAAAGGTTCTGATAAAGACCTCATCTCCAAAATATACAGAGAATTGACTTTAATTTATAAGAAATCAAGCCATTCTCCAATTGATAAATGGTCAAAGGATATGAACAGACAATTTTCAGATGATGAAATTAAAACTATTTCCACTCATATGAAAGAGTGTTCCAAATCACTATTGATCAGAGAAATGCAAATTAAGACAACTCTGAGATATCATTACACACCTGTCAGATTGGCTAAGATGACAGGAACAAATAACGATGAATGTTGGAGGGGATGTGGGAAAACTGGGACACTGATGCATTGTTGGTGGAGTTGTGAAAGAATCCAACCATTCTGGAGAGCAATCTGGAATTATGCCCAAAAAGTTATCAAAATGTGCTTACCCTTTGACCCAGTAGTGCTACTCCAGTGCTTATATCCCAAGGAAATACTAAAGAAGGGAAAGGGACCTGTATGTGCCAAAATGTTTGTGGCAGCCCTTTTCATAGTGGCTAGAAGCTGGAAGATGAATGGATGTCCATCAATTAGAGAATGGTTGGGTAAACTATGGTATATGAATGTTATGGAATATTATTGTTCTGTACGAAATGACCAACAGGAGGAATACATAGAAGCTTGGAGAGACTTACATCAACTGATGCTGAGTGAAAGGAGCAGAACTAGAGGATCATTATACACTTCAACAATGATACTGTATGAGGATGTATTCTGATTGAAGTGGATATCTTCAACATAGAGAAGAGCTAATCCAATTCCAATTGATTAATGATGGACAAAATCAGCTACATCCAGAAAAGGAACACTGGGAAATGAGTGTAAACTGTGAGCATTGTTTTTTTGTTATTGTTGTTTGTTTGTTTGTTTGTTTTGTTTTGTTTTGTTTTGCTTTGTTTTGTTTCTCTTCCCAGATTATTTTTACCTTGCGAATACAATCCTTCCTTTGCAACAACAACAACAACAAAATTCGGTTCTACACATGTATATTGTACCTAGGATATACTATAAGATATTTAATATGTATGGGAATACCTGCCATCTAGGGGAGGGGGTGGAAGGAAGGAGGGGGAAAACTCGGAACAGAAGGGAGTACAAGGGATAATGTTGTAAAAAAAAAAAAGTTACCTATGCATATGTACTCTCAAAGAAAATGTTATAATATAAAAATTAATAAAAAACAAAATTTAAAAAAATTATTATATATATTATGGTAATCTGTGATCAGTGATGTTTAATGTTACTGTTGTAATTGTTCTCAGGCACCACAAACCATGACCTTGTAAAGCTGTGAACTTAATCAATAAATGTTATGTGTGTTCTGAGTGCTCAAAAAAAAAAAAGCATAACTACCTTAAGTGCTTGGGAAAAACAATAAGATAAAAAAGAGCAATTTTGTAAAGTTTCAGATTTTGTAAGTGGCTCAATTCTGAGAGAATACACACATGTCTGCTGCAAATATATTTATACACATACATACATGTATACATGTTTATATACATATAATTATATGAATATTTATAGACATTATACACAATTATATCTATCTATATATATAAATAGATCTAACATATACATGTTTTATAGAGGTGTTATGTGTATATTTGTGTATAGATATAGTTGGTTAGAACAGTTTTTCAATTCAAATATATGCACATATAAATTTAAGAAAGATACATACATACATAGGTATGTATATTTATAGTGTGTGTATACTCAATGGGAAAACTGTACCAGCTAAATTTACTAGTGTGAACAATTCTATGATTTCTGAGATTTATATTTTCAAAGTTGTCCCAACAGAAATAGCCACTTCATCAATATTTACAATCAGAATTGAAACAAGGTTGCCTACTATCATCCAAAGTCCTAAAAATCCTTTAGGCATATGTACAGAAATAATTTCTTGCTCAATTAAAAATACAACTGAAAATGTTTCTAAGGTTATCATTTTAATTGTTCTGTCATTCAGGCTCTATTCCTCCTCCTTCTGATCTATTTGTCTTTCTCATCTTTCCTTTTCCTTGTTTGGCTAAATGTTTCCCTCTTTCCCAAATTTTCCTGATGCTTCCCCAAGTTTCTTTTCTATTCTCCCTAACTACATAATAATATACAAAAAATTAAACAGATGGAAGGAAAGAAGAGGAAAATGACTAGGAAAAAATGTGAATCTCCTTTTAGTTTACCACTAAATATGGTAAGAGAATGATGAGTAATAGAGAAATAAACAAAACAGACAGAAAATGAACACAAAAAGTTATTTCAATGATAACATTGTCTGCCTAATAGGTCAATAAGCAAGTCAATAAATATTTATTCAGTATCTACTGTGCACCAAGCACTATGTTAAGTCCTAAGGGTTCAAATAAATGCAAAATGTAATCCATGTTTTAAGAAGTTCACAGTCTGATAGAGGAGAAAACATGAAAACAATTTGTATACAAAGAAGGCACTTACAGAATAAGTGGGAAATAAAGAGCAGAGATAAACTGTTAAAAGTAAAGGGAACCAGAAAAATCTTCTTATACAAGGACTTGAAGGAAGTCAAGGAAGATAGGAGGTAGAAATTTTTTTAAAAAATCATTCCGGACTTGAAGATGAGTCAATGAAAATGCCTGAGGTTTGGAGATGAAGTGTTTTGAAGAACAAGGAAGTCAGTATCACTGGATCACAGAGAAAAAAGATGCAAGAAGACTGAAAAAATAGGAGGAGACCAGACTGTGATTAGTTTTAAATGTAAGAGAATTTTATATTTAACACTGGAGGTGAAAAGGAATTATTGGAGTTTTTTGAATAGATGGATGACATGGTCAGATATATACTTGAGGAAGATCTCTTTGACAGCTAAGTGGAAAATGGCCTGGAGTGGGGAGACACTTAAGATAGTAAGACTGAACAAAAAACTATTGTAGTAGTTCAGGGATGAGACAATGAAACCCCATGCTGGAGTGGCAACAGTGTCAAATTCTAACCTCCAATAGGACAAATGCAGTCAAATATTATTTCTTCTGTTAGTGCTGATAGCTTATGGATTAAAATTCAAACTATGTAAAATAAGGAACATGACTTCTGATAAAAAATGGAATGGAAATTTATGAAGTTCCAATTTTATAGCTTTTTATTCTTCCTCTGAATTCTCACAACAACTATTATCAATATCATGATTTTGTCAGTTATCTTGAGTTTATTATTGATCACATGTTTATATAGTATCATTGAACCTTCGAGTCTGAAGTGTCATTAGAGGTCATCTGGTATAAACATTCTCTTAAGGCAGACACCTCTTTTAAATCACATATACATCCAGTGATCCTGGATCTCAGGATCCTGAGAGGTTCCCAAATCTTAGTCAAAACTGCATCAACTTTGGAAGTTAACCTCATCCTTTATTAGTAGGCCTATATTAATAAATGTCTGTTGATTAGACAGTTGAATAAATTAATTTCACAACTATTTTAAACATCTACTAAGTCCCAGAAACTGCTAGGAATTAAGAATGCCAAAAAAAAATTTTAAAAATGTGCTCACATGTTTCAATCTTCAGGAGACTGTATTTTCCTAGTAGTAAACAGTATACAAGAAGTCATTGAAAATACATGTGAAATAAATACAATAATATTATCGGAAAGAAAGGAAGTAAGAAATACTACATAATTATTTTTTCTTATATACAGAGTTCTGGAATTGATCTTAAGAGACAGAACTGCAGGGGGATGTTAATTTCTGGCATGGGGGAAAACCTGTGCAAAGGCACAGAAATAGAGACTGAATTAATTGTGATTAAAATAAAAGTTTGCTTCCTGTAATTTCACTCTCCCAAGTCTATGTTCAATAGTTTCAATCTTTTTTTTTTCTGTGTATGATAGATTTTGAAATATTTAAACAGGTCACTGTTACATTTTATGTATTATCTTACCCTAATGGAATGTTTTCTTGAGGACAGGGAATCTTGCTTTTGCATTTTTAACACCAACGCTTGATATATTATAATTCTTAATATATATTTTTATTCATTCATTCTGCTATCCCTTCCTTAATTGTCTCCAAGTTAATAATCTCCAAGTTCCTTGATTTACTTCTTTTTATTTTCACTATCTCTCTTAAAATAAATTTCCCACCCCTACCAAACTCCTCTTTCTTCAATCAATAAAGGGAATTCAAAAACGGAGCAAATAACCCAATGCTACCCTCAACTAAAAGACAACTATACATTACCTTCATAAAACCTCCAAAATCAATCCTTCATTAAACAGATTCAAAAGCAGACTCTCCCTATGAGCATATGTGGAACCCATTTTTATGCAATAATTGTTGTGTGAAAAAAATAAAATGCTACTATTATTTTTTTTCTCTAGAATACAAAGCATCTTTTTGCCACAAAAACTGGAAGTCAGAGGGACTGAATGTGCCCTATGATCTAAATTATATAGAGTAGGAAGAAGAGAAATTGACAGAGATTGGGATTATATTTCTCTCTTTTAGCCTCCACTAACCTAGTCATGGAAGTAACTTTAATTGGACTTAAGTGAGGAATATCAAATATAATATTAATCAATGAAGATCTTAGGTCACTGGTATATGTTAATATAATGAAAAACAAATATGTTGTCAGCCAAAACAATTTTACTTTCTGCCTAAGACCACAGATAGCACCTTGATAAGGAGAAGAGTGAATTTCCTATAAATCCCTTACTCATCATTACATCATTACACTAAAATTGATAGGAGTTACAAAATAGTTAGAGGCCTTAAATAGTCTTATATAATCTACATGAAGAATCAGGTGGGAAAGGAAATTATCTGAGAAAAAATTTAAACCAGATATTTTTCCCATCATCTTATAGTGATTTAGTTATAGAACATTTAGTTCTTGGAGAATATTATATAATCCTTCACTAGTACAATAGAAAATTAGCATGTTCTTCATAATGAAGAAGGAGAACTTTATTACTGATAATCCTTCAAATCAAAATTTTAAAAAATCATTTGAATCTTAGTTAATATTTTAAATTTAATATAATGGAAAATGGTCATGGAGTTTTTAAAGCTTTTTTGTTATGAAAAAGAGTGGTAATTATACTTATAACTTACCATTCTTTCATTTTTCCAAATACAATTTCAGAGAAATGATAATTTCTCACAAGTGCCAGATGAAAATATTCCTACCAAAATTCATACAAAATTATTTGTTTGTTTATTGATAAGTTTTCTTTAGTCCTAAATAAAATTACATTGAAAACTATTAATACAGCATTAGACAGCTCTAGAAAGACCAGGAATTGTATTGGGGGATTGGAGTATAAGGCTAATATTAAATGAATCTCACAATCTTCTCATGTCAGAGAAATTCTTCAAAGTATTATGATATTTTACAAATGTGAATATATATATATATATATATATATATATATATATATATATATATATATATGTATAAAGCAGCTATTTGTGGTACATTTGGCATCTCCCTCTGGTGAAAAGATATTTTGGGTCTTGGCAAAATACAGTGTTTTGCTTAAAATGCTAAATGTACCAATTCATTCTCATAATGATACAAATTTAAAATAAAATCAGAACTGATGTATTATTAAAACTATGTATTCCTATATATTTTTAAAAGTTGCTAATTTCTAAAATTGGCTTTGGTATCTGACAAGAATGATAGTATGTAGACAACAGACAAGAAAGTTTTGCATGAGTGGGAACATATTTGAAATCTCACCAAGTATAAAGAAGAGAGGGATAAGGACATAGAGACACAGGGGAAGAAAGAGGAGGAGGAGAAGAAAATGAGAACTAATGATATATATATTTTAGTATTAATATCACATATCCAGAAGGCAATGAAAAAATAAATAATGGACCTGAGTAAATTGTAACTGTATTTTCCTTATCAAATACTTATTTCATTGATCTGAATCTCAGAATCAAGATAATATGAATTCATGTATCCACTCTGGCATGCACTGGCTATATGATCCTAGATAAGTCACTTAACTTCCCAGTGACCCAGGTCATATGTGCTAAATAAGACAATAAGGGACAAAAAGCAGTCATTCTTCAATGAGAGAGGAAATATAGCCAGTTCTGTCTACTTATAATAGATATAGGGTAAAAAAAATTATTCTAGATCCTGAGGATACTTAAATGAGTCTGTCATCTCATTTCTTTAGAGGATTTACTTCGTTCACAGATACTAAAACACTCATTCTACTCTTCTCTTGTCCATAACCTTTTATAAATTCACCAGATAAAAGACATCCAATATATTGGAGGTTTCCCTCATTTAGTTCTTGATCATGAAGATAGTTGAATATTAAGGCTATTTACTTGCATTGTGCGATCAGATCATCTTCTTTATCTACCATGTATTTTTTTCTACTTGGTGCCATCTCTTTATCTTATTCTTCTTCAAAGTTTCTAACCAAAGGATTAGAAGAAATTGTATTCACTGTTATTCAGTTATATAAAATAGTAACAAAATATTGTTATTAAGAAAATGGGCTTTGTTTATGGAAGAAGTCTGAGATTATTAAAGGTTTATTGCAATTTCCTAAAGGGAATCCAGCCCAATCTCTTCTTTTTATTAAGTTTGGGCCCCAACTTTTACAACAAGTATTTTATTTGTATCATCTATCCCCAAATTGTATGAATTTTGTATTTACTTACTCGTATACATTTTTTCTTGATATAGTGAGCTACTTGAGAGCAGGAATGGTATCACTTTTATCTTCGTTTTCCAGTAGATAGCATAGCTCCTAATATATAATAAGAAATAAGTAAATGCTTGCTGAAAATCAACTAAGGGACATACAGATGATATTGACATTTAAATTCATATCCAGCTCTTCCTATCGTCAAAAGCATTGCTCTATCCACACACATTCTGCTTTCTACCACAATTAACCTCATTTATAAATCCCATCTTAGAATAGTGTGAGAAAAACATTTTAGAAATCCTGAGTGATTACAGAAATATTACAAATGCTATTATTATTGTCATTGTCATTATTATATAAACTACTTCTGATTCACAGTTAGGGAAACCATGTAAAAATAGATGAATTCAGCTGGTTCCAGTTATGTCTAGTAAATTTCAATATTTATTTATAAGCAGCTTTATTAACCTAACAAATAACCCACTTATCTTTTCTGTAGTTCTTTTCTTTCTTTCTTTCTTTCTTTCTTTAATTGTCAGGACATAATCAATGGTTTACTTGATAACTTTCAATAATTTATCAATGTATTCTTCTAGTTATGTTGCTATAAGGTAGCAATTTGGGCTGTATAAGATTTAATTAAGACAAGAACCATTTTATAAAAGATTTATCATTCATTACTTCCCTGAAATAAATCTTTTGCAAGCATATTTCATAAATAGTGATGGCAGAGGATTGATTTGGTTGCTGAAAAATTAACAAAATCTCCATCAAAAGCCAATGCATTATCTCTAAGAATTTCACCTTATTGCCTAATCCTGTATTTTTCCTAATAAATTTATATTTTAATACACATTACTTTATGAATCATGTTTGGAAAGAAAAGTCAGAGCAAGCAGGAAAAACCATTGAAGAGATTAAAAAACAACAACAGACAAAAGAAGTGAACGTTGTATGTGTTGACTTACATTCAGTCTCTTTAGTTCTTTTTCTGAATACAGGCAGCATTTTCTGTCCAAAATCTATTGGGATTGCTTTGTATCTCTGAATCACTGAGAAGAATTTTCATTGTTGATCATCACATCTTGATGTTATTGTGTACAATATATTCCTAGTTCTGCTTGTTTTCCTCAGCATCAATTCATGTAAATCTTTCCAAACCTTTCTAAAATCAGTGTGTTCATCATGTTTATAGAACAATATCATTCCATTAGATTCATATACCACAACACATTGAGCCATTTCTTGTATGTTTTTTTTTTTAATTCAGAAAACCATGAATTGAGCATATCAATAACCAAACTAACAAAAATCATATGACTATCTTAATGGATGCAGAAAAAGCTTTGGACAAAATCCAATGTCCATTCCTCTTAAAAACATTCGGAATAAATGGAGTTTTCCATAAAATAATCAGTAGCATCCATTAAAGCCATGATATGTTATGGGGATAAACTAGAATCATTCCCAGTAAGATTAGGGGTAAAACAAGGTTGTCCAATATCAACAATACTATTTAATATTGTATTAGAAATGTTAGCTTTAGCAATAAGAGAAGAAAAAGAAATTAAAAGAATTAGAGTGGGTAATGAGGAAACCAAATCTTCACTCCTTGCAGATAATAAAATAGTATATTTAGAGAATTCTAGAGAATAGATTATAAAATTACTAGAAACAATTTATAACTTTAGCAAAGTTGCAGGATAGAAAATAAGTCCACATAAATCATCAGCATTTTTATATGTTACCAACACAGCCCAGCAGCAAGAGATACAAATTCCATTTAAAATAACTGTAGATAATATAAAATATTTGGAGTTTACCTGCCAAGGCAAAGTCAGGAACTATGTGAACAAAATTACAAAACATTTTCCACACAATAATCAGATCTAACCAATTGGAAAAATATCAATTGCTCATAATAGGTCAAGCTATTATATATAATATAATAGGATCTAAATTAATCTAGTTATTCAGCACCATCCCAATCAAATTCCCAAAATATTATTTTACAGAAGTAGAAAAAGTAATAACAAAGTTCACCTGGAAGAACAAAAGGTCAAGAATTTCAAGGCAATTAATAAAAAAGATGCAAATAAAGATGGCCTAACTGTACCAGACCTAAAACTCTATTATAAAGCAGTGGTCATCAAAACCATTACCAGAGTAATTGATCACTGGAATATGTTAGGTTCACAAGACAAAATAGTCAATGATTATAGTAATCTAGTTTTTTGCTGATCTCAAAGACTCCAGATAGTAGGGCAAAAATTGCTGGTAAAACTGGAAATTAGTATGACAGAAATGAGGCATTGAACCACACCTAACACAATATACCAAAATAAAATCAAAATGGGTTCATGATTTAGACATAAAAAGCAATCCTATAAGCAAATTAGAAGAACAAAGGATAGTCTACCTCTCAGATTTGTGGAAAAGGAAGAAATTAATATCCAAAGAAGAACTAGAATACATTATGATTATGATATAATTTTGATTATATTAAGTGAAAAAGTTTTTTGTACAAACAAAACCAATGCAAACAAAATTAAAAGGGAAGCAATAAAGTGGGAAAAATTTTACAATCAAGGGTTCTGATAAGGGCCTCATTTCTAAAATACATAAAGTATTGACTCAAATTTATAAGAATTCAATCCATTCTCTAATTGATAAATGGATATAGAATGTGAACAAACAATTTTGATATGAAGAAATTGAAACTATTTCTAGTCATAGAGGAAAATTCTCTAAATGACTACTGATCAAAGAAATACAGATAATGCTGAGGCATCACTACATCCCTCTCCGATTGGCTAAGATGACAGGAAAAAAAAAATAATGATAAATTTTAGAGGGGATGTGAGAAAATTGTAATACTAATAGATTGTTGGTGGAATTGTAAAGTGATGCAACCATTTTGGAGAACAATTTGGAACTATGTTCAAAGAGCTATTAAACTGTGCATAGCTTTTGATCCAGCAGTGTCTTTATTGGACAAAAGATATCTCAAAGATATCATAAAAAAGGGAAAAGGACCTACATGTGCAAAAATGTTTGTAGCAGCCCTTTTATACTTTCAAGAAACTGGAAACAGTGTTGCTAATTTTCTTCAAAACTATAACATAGCTATAATTATGTTTTAACTTAAAAAACATTTTTATCATTTCTTTCAATGCAATAATATTCAATAACATGCATATATATATATATATATATCATATTTTTATGTAGCTAATCCCCAATTGTTGGGCATTTCATTTGTTTCTAGGTTGTCTTTGCTACTACAAAAACATTCTTATTGATTTATTGACTGAAATCATACTATCCATTTATTCAACACATGAATTAAGTACTTACTGAAATGAATATATATTTGAATATTTTTATTATTTGCCATTTTCATCCACGTGATCTTATTTAATCTTCACAACAGCTTTTGTGGGGAGGTGGTGGTGGGATAGATCAGAGGAATTCAAATTCAGTCTCAGAGAGAATAGGTTACTTTTCCAATGTCAAACCTCTAAATTCACTGTCAAACAAAGGCAGGGAATGTTCATCTGGTTCCAAGTCAAATGCTCTCGTAATTTGATTTTGCTAAAAAAAAAAAAGAAAAAAAAAGTTTGCTAAACATCTGAGGAAGGATTTTTAAACAAAAGGAGATGTGAAAATTTTCCTCCTAATTTTCTTAGCATATACCATAAGAACTGGAGGAATATGTGTCTGGCACTCATTTTGCAACAAAAATATATCAGGAGACTTTTACAAATTATAACTTGTAGAGGGCATGAACTCTGAAAAGGTGTACTTGAATAAAGGCAACAGGGTATTTATAGGTAAGCACCTACTCAATGTGATGTAATGGTTTCTCATGCTTAGTGTGTTGTAGAGAATTTCAGTCACAGAAGACCCTCTCAGCCACAGACACAGAGAAGACTAGGGACTCAATCTTTGATCATCCTCGTGGGTCTCCTGCCTTCATCACTCCTCCACTAAAACCAAGGACTCAGCCTGGTCCAGAGATCCTCCAGAAAGCTATCCCAGACATTATAATAACTCTTTGGTGATCATTTTGACTTTAATGAAAAACTATTTCATTATTTCACAAAACTACAGTTTCACTGAATTGAGAAATACATCATTGAAAGTATCCAACTTCTTCCATTTCTGCTCCAGATTTAGGACACTAATTGAGGGTATAACCTAATCCTTACCCCAGTAGTTGAACTGATCAAATTTTCCCTGACCCACCATACCCAGAGCCTGACTTCTAGCTGAGAATTTTAGTCAATTTTCTTCAAGAATTAATCCTGTTGTAAACAATCCCCCAGTCCAATGATCCAATCTAATGATATCCAAACAACTTCTCAAATTTCTAGAATTGTCTTTGGTTAGTTAATGTCCCACTCCTCACTGTTTTATGCTTGAGGTTATCCCAGCTTGGGAGGAAACTTACCATAAATTGTGTTGAATCAAAATAGTCTTCAAGAGCTCTTAGTCACCACCATACTACCTTGAGCCATCAAAGTACGATGTAGGTGGAGACTGATAGTTAGGTTATATAGGGGATAGACTGTTATACTTGATTACCTGAAGACCTGAGTTCAACTTACACACTTGCTAACAGTGCAACCCTGGGCAAATCATAATCTCTTTTAGACTCAACTCCTTTATCTACAAAATCGAGATTACAAAAGCACCTATATTCCAGGTTACTTTGAGGCTAAAATGAGACTAGTAGATAGATAAGACAGACAGCAAAATAGACCAACAAACAGATAGACCAGACAGAGAGACAGAGAGAAAGAATAGACAGATAGATAGATGGATGGATTAGATATAGAGACATATAGATACTGATATTTGAAGGCTTTAAATGTGTCTCAAAAGTCTTATTGCTGTTTTAAAGCTATTAAACTGCATTAAGCAGTTTCTGAGACACTCTGTATAAATGCTAGTTATCATTCACCTATTCATTCACTATTGCTATTAGGGATGCATAAAAAAATCCATTTTCCACACTGAGTTTTAGATAGAAGTTTCAAAGAACTGTAAGAAAACAGCTACCTCATACATTTCTAGTAGAGGGTTAAGGAAATAGTCATTGTTTCATCATCTCACTTTATTTGAATACAGCATGGGGATACAGGAATCTGCCAATGGGAATTAATTACTTAATCATCGAAACGACATGAAAGTGATCAACTGCTAGGGTTGTCAAGCACAGCACTTAACAAATTTTCATTAAAGGAGTGCATTTTCCAAGGAGAACAGAACACAGGCATCCTAGGGGACCAAAGACAATCACTGAAGATGAATACAAATTGACTAATGAAAAGAGCTACAAGTTGGTAATAACCACAAGTTTCAAGAGACTAAAAGACACAAAGTTTGAAAGGTTCAATAAATTTCAGTTTTCTCCTTTGTATGGCTTTCAGACCTAATGATAAGACAGGCTTGGAAATAAGCAGTGTGCTGTTTTATGTTTGTATGTAACTATAAAGCATAAAAATATTTAACGTGTATGATCTCATCAGATCTTCCAAATAATCTATGAGATAGCCAGAGTATATATGATTATATCAGTTTTATGGATGAGAAAACTATGGCTCAGTGAAATTGAGTGATTTGTCAAATTGCTGTTTTCCTCTATAAAGATACAACACAAAAACATGAACAAAAATCCTGCAAAATTAGAAGGTTTGGATGGGTTAATATATGTACTGAGAAGAGAGCATATCCATATTGGTCACGTGCTAAATCACTTATTGTAATGTTCTGTCATCTCTCAATTATTAAACCTTCTCTGGGAGGATATCTTTTTTCTGTATCATCTTTTCCTCTGTGAGCAGGTTTCTTGGAAGGATTCTTGGGAGGCTTCAGCCAGAGAGAAGGTAGAAGCTCAAATCCTCTTCTTCCTGAATCCTGGCTCTGAATCTCCTCCAGCTCTTGTCCTTCCCCAATCCAGACTCTCTCCTTCCAGACTGCCACCTAAACTCAATCCCAGTCTAGACTCTTCTCCAGGCCTAATGTTGCCTCTTTTATCTTCCCAGAGAATAGGCCTGTGAGAACTCAAAGGGGCCTGTGAGAACTTCCACAGCCAACGAACTTGCTCCTTTTGAAGGTGTAAACTCCTCTAAATATGTAAACTTCTCTAAATGTGAAAACTCCTCTTCAGAAGTCCAAAGGTGTAAACTCCCCTTAAAGGCCTGAACCAAAAGTGTGAATTCTGAGCTAGAGAATTGCCCAGACAACCTGAGTTATCACCTTATAATCCTAACAACATATAAACATTAAGGTAGGCACATTATTACCTACAGAAGAAGCTTTATTATATTAATTCCAAAAAGCTTTAAAGGTAATCTTTTCTCTAAAGAAATATTGATAGCTGATAGCTTTTTCTTATATTGTAGCTATCAACACTATTACAAAGAACATTTCTGAAAATAATTTCTTATTTGTCAATGAAAAGAAGGAATGCTTCATTTGATTTTGATAGAATGGTAATAACATTGACAATATTATTTGACGGAATTTTGATATCTCTCCATGTTGAGACACACACGTGCACACAAATATGTGTATGTACACATAATTGCATTTTGTACATATATGTAAATCAATAGATAGATGGATAGATAGATAGATAACCGTACACAATATTCATTCAACTCTGTTTCTCTTGCATTGCATCTTTTTGTCTTCCCAAATTACCCTAAATGATTTCTCTCAGCCCTGTTTACTCAACTGTAACTTTGGAGAGAGAATTTTACATCTCTCATAGGTTGTTGTGGGAATCACTTAAGCTAACATATGTAAAGCACATGAAAATTTTATTATATTTACACTTAATTATAATGTATTTTTATATTATATTTATATAAGAAAGATTGTTCATCAATTTTCCAGTCATTTAGCAATGTTTTTCATATTCATGTTATCAGTAACAATGGTACAATGAACATTATTTATAAATATGGATTTTAAATTTCTTCAAGGTATTAACATACTATGTATTTCTATATGCATATATGTATCATCTTAAAATATGTGTGTGTACCATTCATCTGTTTTATTAGTATATTAAGGAGAAATTCAATCATTAATTTTTTTTTTAATTTCTTACACATTCTCAATCTCCTACCATAGCAGAGATATTTACTAAAATTTCCCCAATATAATTTTTTTATTCTAGCTACATTAATTCTATTTGTAGAAAATATTTGAAAATTTTTGTATATCAAGATTTCCTATTTTGCATTTCATAATTTATTCTGTAACATATCTAATCCTGTGAGGTTACTATCTCACTGGTTGTGAAAATTTACCTTTTTTAATTAATTCAATTCTTGTAAAAAAGAAAAAAAAATGAACATATCACCCCCATAACAAAATGATGAAAATGATCCATTGAACCTTGGCAATGACATCAGCTCTTGGCCCAAGATATTAATTGAAGCACAAAATTTTGCCTAATTCACTCTTCCCTTGAAGGTAAAATAGACCTTTAAAGGTTTCATATGCTTTATTTCATTTTGGGAGTGTTTTGTTTCATCTTCAATGGTCAACAAAAGAAGAATTTCACCATTTACATCTACTCAAATTAATTTTGGGTTGTTACTTTTTAATATATGTATTATTATAATTATTATTATTATCATTATTATTATTATCAAATATCTCTCAACTACAAGCAAAAAAAATATTTTTTTAAAAACACTTTGGATTTCAAATTCTTTTCTTTTATCACTCCTGACCCACCCATCTCTTTAAGGAGGGTCTCTATGTTATATCATACAAAATATATTTCTGAATATAGACATAGACAAAAAAGAAAGAAGAGAGGGGGTGCCAGGAGGAAGGATGGGAGGAAGGAAGGGAGGAAGGGAGGGAAGGAAGGGAGGAAGGGAGGGAAGAAAGGGAGTAAGGGAGGGAAGGAAGGGAGGAGGGAGGGAAGGAAGGAAGGAAGGAAGGAAGGAAGGAAGGAAGGAAGGAAGGAAGGAAGGAAGGAAGGAAGGAAGGAAGGAAGGAAGGGAGGGAGGGAGGGAAGAAAAAGAAAAAAGGTTGGAAGGAATGAAAGGAAGGAGAGAGGAGGAGGAACAGAGGGAAGGATAGAGGGGAAAAGGAGGTAGTAAGGAACAAAGAAATGAAGGAAGGACAAAGAAATGAAGGAAGGAAAGAAGGAAGGAAGGAAGGAAGAAGAAAGGAAAGAGAAGAATGTTAACAATTGCTTCAATTTGCATTCAGAGTTTATAAGTTCTTTCTCTGGAGGGAGATAATCATTTTTATCATGGGTCTTTTGGAATTTTTTGAATCATTTTCTTGATTAAAATAGCTAAATATTTCATTGTTGATCATTATTTCAATATAGTTACTACTGAGTATGATTGTCCTGATTCTTTTCATTTCACTTTACATGTTTATATGTTTTCCCAGGGTTTTTTTTGATGTAACCATCTACTTTATTGTTTCTTTTAACACTATAGTATTCCATCACAATCCTATTCCACAGATTGTTCAGCCACTCCTTAATTGATGTATATCTCCTCTATTTTCAGTTCTTTGTCATTGCAAAAGAGCTACTATAAATATTTTTGTACAATTTTTCCCTTTTTATTGCCCTCTTAGTCATGGTAGTGATAAGTTTGGCTCAATAGGTATACACAATTTCATAGTCCTTTGCATTTCTTCTACAAAAATGATTCGGCTAGATCTTGACCCAATCAACAATGCATTAGTGTCCCAATTTTTCCCCATCTCTTCAAGCATTTCTCATTTTCCTTTTCTGTCATGTTACTCAATCTGATAGGTATCAGATGCTATCTCAGAATTGTATTAATTTGCATTTCTCTTATCAATACAGATTTAGAACATCTTTTCAGTGACTATCAGTTTTGATTTTTTCATATCTTTTATTATTTATCAATTGGGAAATTACTCTAATTTTCATAAATTTGGCTCAACTTTCTATATATTTGAGAAATGAAATCTTTAATAGAAATTCCAGAGGAATTTGCTTAAAATTGTTTTTGATGAACAATCAAACAAGCAAATGTATATTTAAATTATGTGATGAGTAAAATACATATATATGCATATAAACACCTACAGAGTTATATTATAATGCAAAGAAAAGAAAAAAACACAAAAAAAGAAAGAAAAGAAGGGGGTAGAAAGACTTTTCCCTCTTTGAATAGAAGCCTCTATTCTTTCCCTTCTATTGTGTCATTCCTATTTAATTATGTTTAGACATAGTACTTTTAACCACACCCTATTTTCCAAGTCCATGAGTCCCTCTTCTAGTTTGCAATTACATGATCTAGCATGAATCTCATGGTCACTCAATCATTTGAACTAGAATCTAACTTAGATTGTAGTATTCTTCATGTCCTTGATCTTTCAGTGTTAAAATGTTAACCATCCTACAATACAGAATTCAAATTTACTTTTCTCCATGTAATTTTATGTGATTTCTTTCTTTCCTTCCCACACCCTACTCTTACCAGCCAGAACTGATATATCTTTTCTCTGACTCTGACTTTAAATCTCATTCATACTTATAAATATGTTTTATCTATATTATAGTATTTTTATGGGAAATCACTTTGTTGGCTCTACTACAGAAACAATATGATATAGTAGATACAGAAGGCCTAGTTTCAAGTCCCATATCTAACTATATGATCTTGGCTACATCACTTAACTGTCTCAGTTTAATGATTTTTGTCTTAGTTTACTAATATTTCATGAATTTGATATGAAGTTATCATGAATTATTACTGTAAATCTCACGAGAATCTGTTTTATTTAATTCAAGTTAATTCAAATCAGCAAGAAATTATTAAGTACCTATTAAACACTGGGGGCAGCTAAGTGACTCAGTAGATAGTCCAGAATTGGAGCCAGGAAAACTCAAATTTACATGTTAAAATCTAGCCTCAGATACTTACTAGTTATATGACCCTGAGCAAGTCATTTAACCAAGTTTACTTCTACTTCTTCATCTATAAAATGAAATAAAGAAGCAAATAGCATGCATTCAAGTATCTTTACCAAGAAAACCCCAAATGGGGTTACAAAGATTTGGACACAACTGAGAAAAAAAAATGACTGTGTGATGCCTTATACTGGACACTATATTAGATACCAGAGACACAAACACAAAAGTAAAACCATTCCTATCCTCAAGAAATTGACATTTAATTGGGAGGAAAACAACACATCCACTAATGAGTAAATGTGAATTATATATATGTAAATATCAGGACACATCCCTCCCCAATTCATTACAAAAGGATCAAATGTCTCAGTTGAATTAAATAAAATGAAAGTAGATATAGAAAAAATCCTCAATCAAATAGAAAAAACTACAGGAGCTCTGGGTCACTGGATAAAAGTAGATGATGTTACAAAAGACATATCTTGAAAATGGCTGGAAAAAAAAATCAAACACATCTCTGGATCTAGGTGTAACAAAACTAGCCAGTTTGGAATCATGCATTCCAGTAACAAGACAATTGAGGGGTGGTCAGAACTAGGGTGGACTCCTGAGAAGATATTGCTTTATGAGGAGGGTGGAAAATTGAATGATGATCATGAAAACTTCTAAAGGTCAAAAGATCTGGAGTTGCCATCAAGTGTCTACCAGAAACAATAACAGTACCCTATAAAATAGTAGTGGGTTGATAAAAGCACCTAAACAGGGAGATTAGAAATATTCTAAGGACAAACTAGGTACACTACAGAAAGGAATCTTCAAGACTCTACTACTAATCTTCAAACTGAAGAGGAGTGTACTTCAGGGGAAATTCATGAAGACTTCACAAAGGAATGAAAGAAGTTTCAGTAACCAGTTGATAGTTTGCCCTTCAATCTCCCCATGTCCCCTAAGCTTGATTTCATTTTCCAAAAGCAATTTGTATGTACATAAGGAGAATGTATGTACAACTTTGTGACATGAAGAGAAAGATTTTTTTCGGGTTTTTTATTGGTAGTGGTGTTGTGTTGTTGGTTTAATAACTGTCCTAATGTAATGCAAACAGTAGAAAATTATAATATTCTCTAGTTTGGTTTCCTTGGGATCTCTGGGAACAACCTTCCTTTCGGTCAGAGTAATCAACACAAGTACAGCCAGGTGTTAAAGTCCAAATCATTTATTGTCTCCTTCAAAGTTCTATCTCCTTCACTTGGGGTTTGGCTAGTTTTCTGGAGGCCAAATGACCTTTTGCTGATTTTGTGAGATGTCTGCAGACAGCTGTAATATGAACTATTGGTGAAAATGCAGCAACAGAAATTAGGATAAGGCAACTTGCTAAAAAAAATGTTAAAGAGGTTTGCAGAAGGATTATACTAGGATTACACAAGGATGCTCCTTTAGAGGAGATCATAAGATGCTGTGCCACAATGGGCACAAATACCTTTTATAGCCAGGCTATGATGCAGACTTCTCAATATCCGAACATGGGAAGACAGGGTCCCTTTTGGCAAAGGACTTCCAGAGACACTCATCAATGCTTTCAATGTGGTAAAGTAGGGCATCTGAAAGCTCAATGTTGGCATAGAGACAGAGTGAGAAAACAGGGTACACTTTTTCATAGTTTCAGTCCTTTACATCTCCCACTTTCTTTTTTGTTTTAGAACACAGGTGGTCATGCCATTCCTGACTTCTCAGGAATGTGAGAACCCCCAAAAGGAGGTGATCATGCCCTCCCTGATTTCTCAGGAAGGGAAGTAAAAACACCAAAGGGAAGTGGGGAGTCTAGCCAGATATTGTTAGCGAGTTTCTGGGCTGAAGGGTCTTACTAGAAATAGGCATACATAAACCCATCAGCAGGGGAGGTATTACACAATCACTTAGCAATTAAGCAGAGGCTATTAGTGATGACTTTCCCCACAGCTAATACAGGCTCAATGTGGTGTAACAAACATGAATTGTATATGCAAGTTGTGATATAACAAACAATGAGAATCAACATAGTACTGTAAAATATTTCCAGAAGTCCTAGAAGGAGGGTATGTAAACAACAATCACATATGCGCCTCCTTCAACAGCCAAGATATAGTCCAAAAGAATCTATTATCCATTACATCATGTGTCATGGGAAGCCAATGATCCCCACAAGTTGTTGAAGTACTGCAACAGTCCTTTTATGTGTTGGGGAATCCAGAGATTCCAGCAGATTTTGAAGTCCTGCAACAGTTTCATCATGTCTCAGAGAATCCAATGATTCCTGAGGGTTTTCAATCCTACAACAGTCTTTTCATGTCTCAGGGATTCCAATGATTCCTGATGATTTTGAAATCCTGCATCAATCTTTTCAACAATTTTGCAACAATTATTGGTGTCCATGAGTCATTCACCATAACTGTCATGCTTTCAGTGATGGGCACAATCAGCAATGGAACCATCCAATGTTTCTTGGATTTTCTCCTTTGTTTTAAGGGTTTGCTCCATCTCTCTCTGATGGACAAGGTGAATATGGCTCCTTGGCACCCAGCTGATTCCTTCTCCATCTGTAGAGATACAAGCAAACCCTCTTCCCCAAGCAGTTAACCTATCTGATTCTTTCCATTTGCCACTTTCTAGATCTCTTCACATCATGTGACAATTATCTAAAGACAGTGGAGCTGCTTGCACTGGACACTGCCCTTCCAGTGGGTTATAAAACCTGTCTGCCGGAGCCAATGCATATTTGTCAAAAATCAAGAAGGTAGTAGACTAAAGAACTAAATTTAGAAGTTCTCTAGGATTACCTGTGCTCCCCCCTCTTTCTTTTGTTTTTGGAGGAGTTGTCTCTGTTTTGCCTCTCTACTATTGCCTGTCCTTGGGGAATAAAGGGTATGCCAGTGGTGTGTAAAATTTTATACTGTGCACAAAAGTGTGCAAAATGTTTAGAAGTATATGCAGGTCCATTATCTGTTTTTATTGCTCATGGCACACCTATGATTGCAAATGCTTGTATAAGGAATTCAGTGGCCACTCGGACTGTCTCTTTTGCTACTGGTATTGCAAAAGTAAATCCTGAAAAGGTGACTATTACAACATGGATAAAAGACACATGACCAAAAGATTTATAATGGGTCATATCCAGTTGCCAAATTTCATTAGGTCTCAAACCACAAATGTTCTTTTCTGGAGGGAGCATAGGAGAGTGGAAAGGAAGGCAAGATGTACAGGCTTTTACTATGCTCCTAGCTTCCTCACTTGTCATGAGATCCACTTTTCTTCTCTGTCTCCTTCTTCTTCAGAATCAAGGTTCTCTCCAAATCAGATCTGACTAAGATGTCTCCATGGGTTTGCTTTATCATTTAATTTTTAGTTCTCTGTCTTTTTGAGGATACTGTGTGATTTCTGTCTGTACACCCCTGGCCTTGCCTGGGATCTATGTCCCATTTATCTCAGTTTTGAAATCAAGACATTGGGAAGGGGTGAGACACAGACAGACAGAAACACACAGAGAGAAAGACAGAGAAAGAACAAGGAAGGGAAGAGCAGAAGAGGAAGAGGGAAAGAGGGAGACAAAGAAAAAGGAGGGAGAGGGGGAGACAGGGAGAAGGAGAGACAGGGAGAGGGAGAAAAAAAGTCATAAACCGCAGCATTTTGGGACCGAGTACTCCAAAACCAATGGAAATTGAGAAAGTAGCCCAATGAAGTGTGTTGAATGCAAAGACTTTGGCCTTCAGAACAACAACAGGGTGGAATAATATAAAAGTTATATTTGATTGGAGCCTCACAGGAAATTAGAAATTCTAAGAGGCAGGGATGAAAAATAAATCCATTTAATACATAGCAGACAGTCTGTGTAAAGGCACAAATCTAAAAAGAGGAATGTTTAAGGAAAAACAAGTCACCACATTGGTTGTATTGCAAAATATGTGAAGAAGCATAACATGAAAGAACCTTAAAGAGATTGGCTGGAGGCAGACTGTGAAGGGTCTTTAAGTATCACAAAGAGGATTCTGTATTTGATTCTGGGAATAACAGAGGACCACTAGAGCTTATTGAGCAATATAGTATTACACTAAGACTTGTACATTAGGTATACCATTTTGGAAACTGTATGAAGGATGACTTGGAGAAAGAAGAGATTGGAGTTAAGGAAGTTAATTATTAGAAAGTTATTACAATAGTCTGGCCTTTCTTCCTCACCCTGATAGTCCCTAGCACATTGTTTTGTATATAGTAAGCACTCTAAATTTTCGATTGAATTGAAATAAACTGACATGGTTTCTTTTTATCCACAGATATTTACAGACTTCTGGCTATAATAGCTTGTTTTCTAGAAGATCCTAGTCCAGTTCAGTAGAAAAGTTGAACTATGAGCCAAAAGAAGCAAAAAGGATGGCTTCCAAGAAGAATGAATCATTTCGAAGAAGACACTTCTAAACTAATTTAAAGGTGCTGATACTAGGACTAGAGGAAGGAAAAAAATGTCCTATTAATGACTCTTATTCCTCTAAGTGTTCTTTCTAAGAAGCTTTGGGAAACAGATGGTGATTCTGCAGCCTCTGGATACCTCACCCAGCCAGAAATGTAAGACTCCCTAGGTTCCACTATACTGCTCTTAACTACATGAACAAAACCAGTTACCACTATAATTCTCAGCACTTAACAGTCTGATCACTCTAACAAATGATATACTTGAACATCTGTTTACCCTATTTTATTTCTCAAATGAAAGCACCATTTTTCTAAGCTAGCAAGTAATAATACTGAATGACCTTCAGAGCCATTTGCTTTGTATGAGGGCATCAAAGATCCACTAAACTTGGATTAATTTTCCAAAAACCTGACTGATTTAAAAAAAAAAGTTTACAGTAATGTGTTACAATGGCTAAACAGTCAGTCTCAAAGAAAAGAAGATCTACATTCAAATATTGCTTATGACACAGATTGGTTACATGATCTTAGACTAATCACGTAGCTTTTCAGTACTCCAGGCTCTAAATGTACAGTTTGCAAAGAAAGAGCCAAAATACATCCGCAAGAAGAGTTTCCCCACCTGAAATTCTTCAATACCAGTGAAATTATAGGTCTAGTCCCTAATCTATCAAGACTTTATGTCCAATTCTCATCAAGTGTCTTGAAGGTATTTACTGAATGCTTGAACATCATAGTCACATAACAGTCCTAGCATTGGAGTAGAATACAAGCCTTCTCAAATAATTTTCCACTTGTAATCCCTTTTGCCTGAGAAATTATTACATGATTCTGGAAAAATAGGTATATAAAGTAGGTATACAAATCAAACATTTACTAAAAATAAATCATGATTTTGTAATTCCCCACATTTAGTAACAAGACCTCATATGAGATAAAAATCCAAAGTAATAACATAGTAGGGTAGAAAGAGTTCTGAATATAGAATCAGAGGGAAGAATTTTAAAGGCTGACACTAATATTCACTCACTACCTATGTGATTGTAAGCAAAAAAAAATTCACCTTTCTATACTTGTTTTCTCATCTGTAAAATGGAGTTGAACTATAATCAGTAATCTTTTCATCACTAAATAAACTATTTAATGAAAGAGTCAGCAGTTGAGAATTTTCTGTAACTTGATATCTTCCCTCCCCATATTCTTTTATCAAGGATCTTGTATCAAGTCCTTTAAAATAATAAATTCCATGAGGGCAAGGACTATTTCTTATTATTTTCATAATCTACTCAGTACCTATCACAGATCTGTTAAACATGGCAGACAACAAATATTTCAACATGAGTGAATATTCTTAGTTTTCAGTGCAATACTTTGGTCTCCAAACAAAGACTTAGATTAGGGAAAAAGCAATGGAGAAGCACATGATATGTGTAGACAATATATTACCATCACATAATTGAACAGAAGAAAGGGTTACAGATAATTCAACTTATCTATGAAGAAGGTAGTCCAACTTAGAAGCAGGAGAAAGCAATAATTAATGAGCAAGTACCACAAAATCCACAGGACAAAGGGAAGGTCTTCTCAATTGAAAGCCTTTGAATGGAGAGATATAATCAAAATGGGATATTAAGAGCATTTCTATCTTGGTAGTGTGTGGGACAGAATAGATAAGGGGAGAAGCTACATATAAGAAAAGTGGAGTCTAAAGTAATTGTGCAGGTGGGAGGTAATGAGTTTCTGAAATAGAATATCAGCAAAAGAGAAGAGGACAGGATTTGTGAAAATGAGGTTATAAAATAGGAATCAATGAGATTGTGAGCTTGTCTCTGATGTCATCCCATAATCCTCCAAAGGGAGTTTACTTGTTAGATGAATCTGATGAGAAGGAATTCAATGATTTCATCATAGACAAGGGTCACAAAAAGATTGGAAGGTAGGGATGGGTTTTGATTTGTATTCCTTGACAGTGTACCCTTATTGTTGAGATCATATCACCACCTTTGTAAAGAAATATCAAATTTCTAAATTAATCAAATATTAGTTGTCCAATACAAAAGTAAAGAAATGACTTCTCTACATTACTAATGACCCCTTTCTAGGTCATCAAATGTATTCAAGAGAGAGAGAAAGTACTTCTGTTACTTTTCCTTTTTTGTTGTTGTTCAGTTGTTTCATTCATGCCTAACTGTCCATTTTAGAAAATGGTCAGTTTTGGCAAAGGTACTAGAATGGTTTAAAACTTCTTTCTCTAACTCATTTTACATATAAGAAACTGAGGCAAGAGGAGTTAAATGATTTGCAAGTGATGACTTTCAGAGGATTGAACTAAAATCTTCCAGATTCCAGACCCCATGCTTTATCCACTGTTCCATTTACCGGTCTACTTTTCTTTTCATTTTCTTTCAAATAGCAATGGTTATTGCTTTCATTATTTTTGGTTTATCAATCTGTAAGATTCTACTACTATAAAAAGAGTATGGGATTCAGAGTCAGAGGATCTGAGTGGGAATCCTGTTTTTGCCTTTGTTATATGATCTTGATCAAATTTACTTACCTCTTTATGTCTAATTTCCTGATCAAAAAAATTAAGTTGGACTATATAGCCTTGAATGTTTTTTCAACTTCAAAATCCATAATTCAAGGATATTTCAAGTAATCTTTATGTAAAGAAGGGAAAGTAGCAGCTCTTTTTGCAGAATATTCAGTATGTTCTGTCTGCTACATAGTAACACTGGATTTTAACAAGCTTCTTTCTGGAACTATGGGATGGTTTCCTGTTGGCTTATTTCTTGGTAAAGAAACACCTTTCAGTTGGCAGAACTAAATGTGCTCCTGAAAGGCTCAAATGAGTGGAAGGTCATTCTCTCTTTGCTAACATCTTTGAAATGAGAAGGAAGAATTTCTGTGAATCTCCCAGTAGATGGGGAAGTAGTGGCAGGTACTTCCTTGTTGTCCTCATGCAGACCACCATGTAGTGGTGAAATGTTACTTTCTGCTCCTGTTTTCTTTATCCTTCCCTAATTTTAGTTGAATTAATACAGAAGATGGAAAGAATATAATATAATCTTGTGAGCATCAAAAATTTAGGGTCTCAGAGCTTGGATACTTCTCCTCTCAGGTTCTAAATACCATCACTCGAAAAAAGTCCATCTGATATATCCCACTAGTTAAGATCTTTCTAATTCAATTAAATTAATTTCAGTTATCTGTTCCAGAGGAAACATTAGTAAGAAGAAAGATCTGGAAATAAAAAAACAAACACTTTTCAACTTTACCACAATAGTAAGAGATTAATCAACTTTAAATCATAACTACCAACATTCCTCTCATAAACATTATTTCTAGATTTGGTGTAATCAGTGGGTAAATTATTCTTTTGCATATAGAACACAGTAAATCCACTGCCACTGTTAGGTCTATTCCTGAATGTCTGCATGTACTTTGAGCTGAACTGGATTAAGTTTCCCCAAAATTTCACATGGATATACATGTACAGACAGCATATATAGAGAAAACGAGGAAAGATGGAAGAAGGGAGGGAGGGAGGAAAGGTGAGAAGGTGAAAGGGAGAGAGGGAAGGAAGGAAGGAAGGAAGGAAGGAAGGAAGGAAGGAAGGAAGGAAGGAAGGAAGGAAGGAAGGAAGGAAGGAAGGAAGGAAGGAAGGAAAGAAGGAAGGAAGGAAATTAGGAAGGAAGGAAGGAAGGAAGGAAGGAAGGAAGGAAGGAAGGAAGGAAGGAAGGAAGGAAGGAAGGAAGGAAGGAAGGAAGGAAGGAAGGAAGGAAGAAAGGAAGGAAGGAAGGAAGAAAGGAAGGAAGGAAGGGAGGAAGGGAGGGAGGGGAGGAAAAGGAGAGGGAGGGAAGGAAGGAAGGAAAGGAAGGGGAAGAAAGAGAGGGAGAAGGGGAGGGAGGAAGGAAGGGAGAAAGGGAGGGAGGAAGGAAGGGAGAGAGGGAGGGAAGGAGAAAGGGAGGGAGGAAGGAAGGGAGGGAGGAAGGAAGGAAGGAAGGAGGAAGATATCAAATTCTTTCTGGTATCTACACATGAAACTTCCTTCCTAAGTGGTTTAGAGCAGAGGGTTCATTTTAAAGCACTAATGAGGGAAAAGACCCTGAATGCCAAACTAAGAAGCTCAAGATATAACCTTTAGATAATAGGTTGTTACTGAAGGTCTTTGAATAGAGTTGACATGATCACAAAGTTTCAAGAAGATTCATTTTCCAGTAATATTAGAACAGATTGGGTTGGGGAAAAAAGGGCTTAAGGCAAGGAAACTAGTCTAATGTAATTGTTCATATGTGAAGTAATAAAGGCCTGAAGTAAAATGTTACTGGTAAAGAATAGAAAAATAAAACTGAAATGAGGGAGATTATAAAAGAAGGAATGAACAGGACTTGGTAGTTAATTGAATATGAAAAGAGGAGACATAAGAAAGAAGAAGTTGAAGATAAATCTGAAGCTTCAGGTCTAAATGCCTAGGAGGATGTGGTAGCATTAACAAAAATAAAAGTCAGGAAAATGATATGGTTTGCTGGAGGAGATTATGACTTCAGGTTTAAACATATTAAATAAAGGTACTACAAATATAAATGTATTCACCAAGAATAACATGAAATACAGCATCAAAAAATCAGAGAAATAAGAGACTAAGGAAGAAAGGAAAGGAGAAGATGGGGAAGAGAGACTGACAGAGACAGAGAGATAAACATAAAAACAGAGACAGAGCAAAAGGCAAAAACATGTTAGAAAGTCATCTGCAAATAAATGAAAATTTGCAAAATGAAAGTAGTTAACTACTCTAAGTAAGGATATGTAGAAAAAGAAAAGTGGAGATCAAAGAACAGAATCTTAAAGAACATCTACATTTAAGGAGATGGGAGAGAAACCAACAAAAAAGACTGGGAAAGATAATGAGAATGTCATAATGAAGATACTAGAGCAGCATTGAAAATAAAGAGACAGAATTTTTAGAATAGTCATCCTTGTATCAAATGCTGACAAAAATTCAAAGAGAATAAAGTATTAAAATGATTTGGAAGTTGGAAAATTCTAATGGATCTTTGAGGAGCCAATTTTTATAGTGCCAAATAATGAGACATTAAGTAAAGGCTAAGCAAAGTTGTCAACTGGAAATTTGCCTCCTGGGGCAAGTACCCACAAACTGTCTGAAGGACAAAAGGAACAAAACATATATACATACTCAATTGAGTATGTAGGGAAGAGGTATGAAGAAATGAAGAGGAGGAAGGACAGTACATAATCAAAAGTGTTATAACCAGACAAGGAACTCTTGAGGAAGGACAGTACATAATCAAAAGTGTTATAACCAGACAAGGAACTCTTGCCAATACAGTGCATACAGAGTTTTGAAACTCTTGATAGAACTTTCATTTCTTTAGCAGCTTAATAAAACTTGGCACCTAGTTGATAAGAATTTTGAGGAAAAAATAAAAGGATGGAGACTGGAGAAGTGTTTTCATAGTGATAGAGAACAAGAGAGAGAACGTAATCTAAAATTACAGGTCAGGACTTTTTTTTTTGCTTATGACTAGTTTATTGTATTTATGTTTAAATTTTATTCCATTTTAAATTAAGTTAAATTTTAAATGTTTTAAATTAAAATGTACCCTCATTATTGAGCTCAGTGAAAAAAATTTGAGAAACAAAATCTTGGGGGCAGCTAGGTGGAGCAGTGTATAGAGCACCAGCCTTGAATTGAGGAGGACCCGAGTTCAAATTTGGTCTCAGACATTTAACACTTCCTAGATGTGTGACCCTGGGCAAGTCACTTAACCCCAGCCTTGGCGGGGGGGGGGGGGTGCTGAGGGGGGAGAGGAGGGAAGAAAGAAAATCTTCATTATTTAGCTACAGTGTTAGGCAAAACAAATTCCTTTAGTTGTATCTGAAAATGTGTGTCTCTGAATTTAAAATAATCACTTTTTTCATCAGCAGTTCAGTAGCATATTTCAAATTCATTCCTTTGGACTCATGCGTTGTCATATTGATCAAAGTTCTAAAGTTTTAAAGTTGTTTTCCTCTATAATGCTGTAATCATGGTATATTGTTATTCTGTTCACTTAACTACATAATTTCAGAGTTCTTCCTAGTTTCCTCTAAAATGATACAATTCATCACATCTCATGGCACAATAATATTCCATTATATTCATATACCATGAGTTGTTAATCCATTCCCCAATGGGAAACAAGTTTTTAGTTTCTGATTTCTGGCTAACTGAGAAAAAAAAACAACTTATAAATATTGTTGTAAACAGAAGAATAGATAGATGGATAGCTAGGTAGATAGACAGGTAGGTAGGTAGGTAGATAGATTGATGGATGGATGGATAGATAGATAGATAGATAGATAGATAGATAGATAGATAGATAGATAACTTTATAATCTTAGAATATTGTCTAGAGCACTCAGAGGTTAAGTGATTCAGCCAGTTTATGTGAGATAGGACTTGAACCCAAGTCTTTCTACTTTCAAAGTCAGCTATCATGCAACATATCATGCTGCAATAAAAACTAATTAAAATGTGGTTTTATTAGATAGTCTGGTGAAATTTATCTTCTCCCCCAGCTCTATAAATCTATAAGCACTTAGAAAGAGCAGAGTTCATCAAAGAGATTACAGCAAGTCATCCCCAGTATAATATACCATAACTAAGTAGGATCTATATCAGGAATTCAAGACTGGTTTAATATTAGGAAAACTATTAGCATAATTGATTATATAAATAACCAAAGTAACAAAAATCATATGATTATCTCAACACATGCAAAAAAAAAGCATTTGACAAAATCCAAGACCCATTCCTATTAAAAGACAGTATAGAAATAAATGTATTTTCCTTAAAATGATCACTATAGTAATATATTATTTAAATATATATCATTTAAAACCATCAGCAAATGTAATGGGGACAAAAGAGAATCAATCACAAGAAGATCAGGGATAAAACAAGATTGCCCACTATCAACAATATTCAATATCATATTAAAAATATTAGCTTTGGCAATGAGAGAAGAAAAAGAGATTAAAATAATTAGAGTAAATAATGAGAAAACCAAATTATCACTCTTTGCTGATGTTATGATGCTATTCTTAGAGAATCAATTAAAAACTATTAGAAACAATTAACAACTATAGCAAAATTGCAGGACACAAAATAAATCCACATAAATCATCAGTATTTTTATATATTACTAACAAAGTCAAGCAGCAGGAGATACAAGAAATTTCATTTAAAATAGCTGTACATAGTATAAAATATTTGGGAGTCTACCTGCCAAGGCAAAGTCAGGAACTATGTGACCACAATTACAAAACTTTTTTCCACAGAAATAAAGTCAGATCTAATCAATTAGAAAAATAACAAGTGCTATGGGCTGAACTAATATAACAAAAATGATAATACTACCTAAATTAATCTACTTATTTGATGCCATCTCAAGAAACTATTTCACAGAGCCAGAAAAAAATGACAAACTTCATCTGGAAGAACAAAAAATAATTTCAAATAAATTAATGGAAAATGCAAATAAATGTGGCATAGCTGTACCAGACCTAAAACTATATTATAAAGCAGTGGTCATCAAAACTATTTGGTACTGCCTAAAAAATAAAATAGTTGATCAGTGGAATAGGTTTGGTTCACAGGACAAAACAATCAATGACTACAGTAATCTAGTGCTTGACAAACCTAAAGACACCAGCTTTTGGGATAAATACTCACTATTTGACAAAAACTGCTGGGAAAATTGGAAATTAATATGGCAGACACTAGGCATTGACCCACACCTTACATCTTATACCAAAATAAGGGCAAAATGGGTTCATGATTTATGCATTAAAAGTGATATTATAAGCAAATTAGAAGAACAAATAATAGTTTACCTCTCAAATCTGTGGAGGAGAAAAAAAATTGTGGTCAAAAAAGAACTAGAGTTCATTATTCAACACAAAATAGATTATTTTGATTATATAAAGTTAATTTTTATACAAACAAACCCAATGCAGACAAGATTAGAGAGAAGAAATAAACTGGAAAAATGTTTATATTCAAAGGTTCTGATAAAGATCTCATTTCTAAAATATATAGAGAACTGACTCAAATTTATATGAATTCAAGTTACTCTCCAACAGATAAATGGTCAAAGGATATGGACAGACAACTTTCAGGTGAATAAATTGAAACCATTTTTAGTCATATGAAAAGGTGTTCTAAATCACTATTGATCAGTGAAATGCAAATTAGGACAACTCTGAGGTACCATTACACCCCTGTCAGATTGGATAAGATTACAGGAAAAGATCATGATGAATGTGGGAGGGGATGTGGGAATACTAGGACACTAATACATTGTTGGTGGAGTTGTAAACTGATCCAACAATTCTGGAGAGCAATTTGGAACTAGGTCCAAAGGTATATGAAACTGTCCATATCCTTTGATCCAGCAGTGTTTCTACTGGGATGATATCCCAAAGAGATCATAAAGGAGGGAAAGGAATCCACATGTGCAAAAATGTTTGTGGCAGCTCTTTTTGTAGTGGCAAGAAACTGGAAACTGAGTGAATGTCCATCAATTGGAGAATAAATGAATAAGTTATGGTATATGAATGTTATGGAATATTATGGTTCTATAAGAAATGGTAAGCAAGACAATTTCAGAGACACTTGGAGAGATGTACTAAATAAAATGAGCAGAACCAGAAGATCATTGTACACAGCAACAAGAAGATTATATAAAGATCAATTCTGATAGATGGGGCTCTTTTCAAGAGTGAGATTATTGAGGCCAGTTCCAATGGTCTTATGATGGAGAGAACCATCTATATCCAGAGAGAGTACTGTGCGGACAGAGTGTGGATGACAACATAACATTTTTCCTTCTTTTTGCTGTTGTTTTCTTGCATTTCATTTTCTTTCTCATTTTTTTTTCTTTTTGACCTGATTTTTCTTGTGCAGCTTGATAATTGTATAAATATGTATACACATATTTGATCTAACATAATTTTAACATATTTGACATGCATTACTTGCCATCTAGGGGAAGGGGTAGAGGGAAGGCAAGAAATTTGGAACACAAGATTTTGCAAGGGTCAATATTGAAAAAATATCCATGCGTATGTTTTGAAAATTAAAAATTTAATGAAAAATAAATAAATAAATAAATGTTTTTTAATAAAGAAAGAGCAGAATTCTCTATCCCTTCTCTTTGCCCTGCACCTCTGAACTATGTCATTTTCTCTGGATTTCTAGGGGTTTCTATTTCTGTCTCTCCTCTCTAAAATCTTTCTCAGTTTCTTTGCCTGCCTGCCTATTTGTGTTTTTATCTCTGTCTCTCTCTGTTTCTGTATGTCTCTGTCTCTCAAACACACACACACACACACACACACACACACACACACACACACACACCTCACATCTGCTCTTGCTTAATTACCATTTATCTCAGATTCACTTAGTGCTATGAAAGGATAAAATGGGGAGGAAACATAGATACTAGGATAACAATGAATAGAGAACCATAGAATACTGGAAGGAAAAGAAATTCAGGGGTCACCTGATAGCTTCCTAATTTAACTTATTTTTCTTGTTTAAGTAGTCAACTTTGATGGTTCTAACACGGAACAACTTACAATGCTGCCAATTATTTTCTTTTTTGTTGTTGTTATTGTTTGCAGAGGATTTTTTGGTTTATAATATTTTAATTAACTTACTTATTTAATATTTTCCCCAGTTACATTCAAAACAATTTTTTTTAAAAATTGAGTTCTAGGTTCTCTCCCTTATCTTCACGCACAATTAAAAAACTATACGTGAAATTGTACAAAATGTGTCCATAAGAGTAAAGTTGAGAAAGAAAACATAGATCTTCCACTCTGATGAAAATAAAAATCCTCAAGAAAAATTAAGTTAAGAGATGCAGACAGACAGAGAGACAGAGGAAGGAAGAATACTTTGAACTGTATTCAGACACAATCAGTTCCTTCTCTGGATATGGATAGGATTTTTCATTATAAGTTTTTCAGAGTAGTCATGGATCATTGTAATGCTGAGAATAGCAGTCATTTACAGCTACTTATCCTAGGACATTGCTATTTCTATGTATACAGTACATTTCACTTTGTTTGCATTAAAAGAGTACTTTTCAGGTTTATTTTTTTGTTGTTCTTTTGTTTG
Organism: Sminthopsis crassicaudata; assembly: GCF_048593235.1. NCBI lineage: Eukaryota > Metazoa > Chordata > Mammalia > Dasyuromorphia > Dasyuridae > Sminthopsis > Sminthopsis crassicaudata. Next base: position 424,565,832 of record NC_133620.1, read on the forward strand.
TTTTTATTGTTTTTATCCTACTCTTCATTTCCCATAGAACAAAAATGTTTCATCACAAACATACATCACAGTTATTGAACCATACCCCAAGTTTATTGAACTATACCCCAATTGATGGGAATTTCCCCAATTTCCAATTATTTTCCCCTGAGAAGAAAGCTGCTATGAATAGTTGTTGTATGTCCTTTTTCTTTTCTTTTTTTTTTAATCTTTTTTGTATCCATGCTTAATAGTGGTATTGTTAGGTCAAGGATATGCATGAATTTATAGTCCTTTGGGCACAGATCATATCTTTTGATCATTTATCAATTGGGCTATGGCTCTTGCTTTTTATAAATTTGATTCAGTTTCCTCTATATTTGAGAAATGAGACCTTATCAGAGAAACTTGCTTTGAAATTCTTTTTTTATAATTACTATTATTAACTGTATTCCCCCCCCCCATTTATTCTTTCTCCTTTTACCTTGTTCCTCCTCAAAAGTATTTTGGTACTGACTACTCCCTCTCCTGATAAGCTCTCTTTTTTTATCATCTTCCCCCTCCATCCCATATACCCATTCCTCTTTAATTGTCCTGCAGAGTAAGATAGATTTATATATTCTCATTAAAGATGTATGTTAATTCCTCTTTGAGCCAATTCTGATTAATTTCTCTCTTCTTCTCCACTTTTAAAGCTTTTTTCTTGCTTCTTTTTTATGACAGATAACTTGCATCATTCCATTTCTTCCTTTCTCTTTCTCCCAGTACATTCCTCTTTCATCCCTTAATTCATCACTTTAAAAAAAAGATTTATCCCTTCATATTCAAATCACACCAGTGCCTTCTGTCTATATATATATACTTCTTCTAGTTGCCATAATAATGAGCAAGTTCTTATAGGTTACAAGCATTATCTTCCTATGTAGGAATTTAAACAGATAGAGCTTATTAAACTCCTTATGATATTACTTTCCTCATTATTTTCTTATGCTTCTCCAGAGTCCTCTATATGAAAATAAAATTTTCCATTAAACTCTAGTCTTTTCATGACAAATGTCTGACGATTTTCTATTTCATTGAATGATCACCTTTTCCTCTGAAGGATTTTACTCAATTTTGCTGGGTAGGCCATTCTTGGTTGCAATCCTACTTCCACTGCTCTCCAGAATATCATATTTCAAGCCCTCCGGTTCTTTATTGAAGGAGCTGCTAAATCTTGTGCTATTCTGACTATGGCTCTACTATATTTAAATTGTTTCTGTATGCTTGCGATATTTTCTTCTTGACCTGGGAATTTTGGAATTTGGTTATAAAATTCCTGGGAGTTTTCATTTGGGAATCTCTTTCAGGAGGTGATTGGTACATTCTTTAAGTTTCTGTTTTACCTTCAGATTCTAAACAGACAGATTCCTTGACAATTTCTTGAAAGATGATGTCCTGGCTCTTTTTTTGATCATGACTTTCAAATAGAACAATAATTTTAAAATTATCTCTCCTGGATCTATTTTCCAGGTCAGTTGTTTTTCCAATGAACTATTTCACTTTTTTCTTTCTTTCTTTTTTTTTTGTTTTGCTTTATTGTATCTTAGTTTCTCATAAAGTCATTAGTTTCCATTTACTTAATTCTATTGTTTAAGAAATGGTTTTCTTCAGTGAGCTTTTATAACTCCTTTCCAGTTTTGTTTTTTAAGACATTCTTCTCTACTTTAGATTTTTGTATTTATTTTTGAATCATTCTCAATTCTTTTCCTAACTTACCTTTATCATCTCTTTTATTTGCTTTACAAAATCTCTTTTGAGGTTTTCTATGTCCTAATCCCAATTCTTATTTTTCTTGGAGGCTTTGGATGTAGTTTTGTCTTTGTTATCATCTGAGTGTGTTTTGATCTTCAATATGGTGTTATGTCACCATAATTTTTTTTTGTTGTCTGCTCATTTTCCTAGCCTATTACTCAGCTTTTAACTTTGTTAAAGTGGAGTTCTTATTCCAGGGTGGAAGGTTCACTATCCAAAGCTTCAGGGAATTTGTGCTGCTGGTTTCAGAAATCCTTCTAGGAATCTGATTGCAAGCACTCTTTTCTGCATGGTTGGTAGAACTGTTCCTGCCCCACTGTATCTGTTAGATTTGGTGTGCTATATTGGGCTAGTGCTGGGGCTGTGCTGACCAGGGCAGCACTGGCATGGTCTGTGCTGGGAATGGTCACCAGACTCCCATCCTGGTGCTATCAACCCTCTCTACTAACCTTCCAAATCCTCCATGTTTTCTCCCAGCTGAGAGGTCCAGAATCCTCCAGGACTATTGCTGATTCAGAGGTCCTACCTTCCTGATGCTGGGATCTGGATAAGAGCTGGGGCCAGACTAGAGCCAGGCCAGGGCTTCACTGTTGTAGCCTGTGATGGAATTGTACACTGGGCTCCCACCCTGGTTCCACAGACTTTTTATGCTGACCTTCTAGATTCCCTGTGATGTTTCTAGACTGAGAAGTCTGGAAGCCACCAGTACAGTCTCTAATTCTGAGGTTGAGTTGGTCTTAGGCTAGATTCAGGGTTGGGACTGGAACTGGGTCTGCACTGGTCATCCTGAACTGGAAATGCATGCTGGACTCCCACACTGGTGTCAGAGATCTTTTATGCTGACCTTTTAAGGTTGCCATCAGCTGGGAAATGTTCTGTTCCATCTTTTGGAGTGTTCTGATGCTCTAAAATTTGCTTAGAGTAATTATTTAAAGAAATTTGGAGAAATTTGTGGAAGAAGTTGGGCAAGTTCTTACCTTTACACTCTATAATCTTGGCTCTACCTGGCTGCCAAAGATTTACAACTGCTATATTTGGCACCTTGAAAGAAAGTCCAATTTGCCTTGTTCTAGTTAGAGTTGGTATGATCAGTGAGTAAAGCAGTGAGTGAAAAGTTATTTTTTTTCTTTTTGTTTATTAATATATGGGATAAAACAAGAATTTCCATAACATAGTATAATAAAAAAGAGGATTTCTGTAAGTCTATTATGTACAAGTTCTTACTCCTTTTAAATATATTATAAAGTTATCATATAAATTTCCTTTATCCTCTTTTTCTACCTTCCTGGTGAGACAATTCTCTGAATAGAGAAGTGTAGGGATTGATCACTACTTAGCAATAGATGAGTCCTGTGTGGCAATTTAAAAGCCCATGAAGCTAAATGGAAGAAAACCCAGAAGATACTCAAATATATGTCAAAAAATGTTCCAAACCATCAGCCCCTATGACCAGTAAGTTCTCTGCTACACTGCACTAGCATTATAAGAATATTTTATCCAGATTTTATGGGGAAAAGAGCAACATTAATGCATGACAGGCAATTTAGTGATCTTTCCAATACACTGTCTGGACAATACTCAGCCAAGTTAAGTTTTCCTTGCACATCCTTGCACAAAGCTATGGTACTCTTCACTCAAGCTGTTCTCCAGTTTTTAAAGGAAGTCTCCTGACTCTTTAAATGTTTGACATGTCACACTTCTTTGCCCAAGAAAATGATGCCTGCAAAGTCACTCTCCTAAGGCTCATCGCTTCCTGACAGTTGTGACATTCCATGAGAAAGAAGAGAGTAACTGCAGAAAACCAAAGAAGACATTACTTCGAAGGTGCTTTGTTGTTCAGGGAAAGAAAAAGACAAGGGGCTACAATTTCCAGGTCTCTTAAGATCCTATGATGTGCAACATTTATCATAAATAATTTATCAGTAATTAGGATTCCCATACAAAATAATTTACAGCCCTACTATAATGTTTAATCCTTCTGTTGGCAGAAATAATTCCCCATTGGGATTTTTTATATATCATACATCTATTTCAGAAAAGTATTTAACTTATCCAAACTGTAATCTGGGGAGTGGAAGTAGAAAATGTAAATAAATAAATAAATAAATAAAAACATACATACACACTATATCACAAGTCTAATTACTGTGTGAGGCAATTGTGCATGCACAGTAGTAGGCTAAGACTTATTTGATAGACAGCAATTGGAAGTTTTTATCTCATATATGGCATCTTCAGTTAAGTAAAATATGGGGTGCTCACAAAGCTAAATTACAGCAGCAAATTTATCTCATTTTAAAACCTTTTGATACTTCATGACATCTTCCACCTAAAGTAATTCAGGAGTTGTCCCCAAACAAAAACATGCTGCAAGTGCAATCTAATACCTTTCCACATTCTCAGCTCACAGGTAGAGTTTTTTCTTTCCCACCCTTCCTTAAATCACATTTTAGAAAAGAAATAAAACCCCTTCCCTGTCTTCAATTTTCAATTTAACATGAAGAGAAATCCTTTACTACAATGTGACTCAATTATTCAATGACATAAGATAGAACAAAATCCATGAGGTTATGGAGAATTAAGATAGAATAAGGAACTACTTGCCATCTAGGGGAGAGTGTGGGGGATGGGAGAGATTGGAACACATGGTTTTGCAAGGACTAATGCTGAAGAATTGTCCACACAAATATTTTGAAAAATAAAAATCTTTAATAAAAAATTTAAAAGATAGAATAAGGAAGTTCATTTACACATTCCTACCTAGTGACTTATTTTAAAAGAAGGTATTATTTTAAAGAAATATGATATGTCCAATGTGTTTGCTATTAATCTTGAAAAGAAAATTTTGGTAAAAATCATTTTGGTCTAAATTTTATGTGACAAAAATATGTGGATATAAATCACTATTAATCATTACTAAGACATAAGATTTAGGGCACATATGACCAAAAATTAAAGGAGATATTTCAGTTATAAAGGAAGCCAGCCTATGTACTGAACTGATACCCCTATTTAACAGGTTTGGACTGGCTGTCATTTCCAGTTTTAAATCTATAATTCTGTTATCTTCTTTATGGTATCAGAACTTCAGGTTTTCAGAGACTTATAGCTTAGTTTTATATTGTACTTTAGCATTTTACAAAGTTTTTTACCACTATTATGTCATTTGCCCCAAATAATAATCTTATGATATAAATATCTTTATAATCTTCTTTATATAGAAGGTGAAAATGATCCAGAGTACTTAACTGATTTGTATAGGGTCACATATATGAAATGAGATATGAACTCAGGTCTTCTTGATTTGAAGGTTCTTCTTTGATTATACTAGGACCAAGTCAGTTCTGTAATCTCCAAATTGAAAAGGCTTCAAATGTGATCAACAATGATGGTACTCTGAGGAGCAGTCTATCTAACTGCAGAGATTTTTTTTGCAACCAAATTGGACATATTCAATATAGCTTTTCCCTCCTTTTTCTCCAGCAAAATTTAATACATTGGGTAGCTATGTAATAAAGTTTATAGAACAATAGGCTTAGAATGAGGAAGACACACCATAAGTTCAAATTCAGGCACTAAACTGGAGAAATAAACAGCAAACCTCTCCATTATCTTTGACAAGAAATGGGATCACAAAGTTGCTGAGACTCTGAGACTGAAATGACTGAATACCAACAATAATATCAAAACCAAATTATAAATTCATCATAAGATTGTAACAAAAATCAGTATTTGAATTAAGTCACATCTTCTCAAATGCAGAAGTACAGAACAAAGAAAACTTACTTGACAATTAAAACTAATCAGCAAAATGTAATGGACTGGCTTGGAAAATGAGATTGCCATCAAAAGATATCTCACTACAGAGACAAAATGAATACTTGAGATAGACCAGTCAACCTCTGTTCAAGAATAGATTGGATCACTCCATCAATCAATCAAAAATCATTTATTAAGTGCCTCTCTTTTGACTATGAGGTTCTGCAATTCTGTGAAATATAGTCCCAACCTATATTCCATTAAAAAATTTATAGTAAAAAGCTACACTACAGAGATCCATTAGGTGTCTGTTTTGAAAATTATTAAGCCAGACATCCAAGTGTCTAAGCTGGTTCCTGAAAATAACTTCCCAAGGTACAGAACTATTCCTAGATAGCAACTTATATGTCCAGAATATTGAAATTCAAAGACAGTATAGTAGTTTTAAAAAGTAGAAGGAGAGAGAGAATATGAGGGGGAAAAGAGAGATAGAGAAAGAAAAGAGAAGAAAAATGCCAAAAAGCATAATTAAGTAGTAGAATCTGTTTAATTTAATAAATAATTCATGCAACGAAATATGAATTTATTTAGCCAAACCCCAAACACACCACAAAGTCATTCATAAGAATCACACTGGTTTCACAATGGAATAATGAGCATTATCCCTCTACTCTCTGACTGCCAGGAAGGGTAAAACAGCTGAGATACCTACCTAGACTGACCTCATATATTGTAGGTCTACCCCAGCCTCAGAGGAAAAAGATACAGCAGAGATCTGAATGATTGGGCAGGCTGAGTTAGCAATCATATGCTGAGTCAATGAATAATAGATAGCTTTGGGAGTTCTGAGGAGAAGGCTGCAGGACTACTACATATAGCAACAGTAGAAGTTTAAGGGTCTTTGGAAGAATAAAGAAAAGTTGAAAAAAGAAGCGTGTGTATATGCACCCTTATATACAAATACACACATTTTATGTACACACACACACACACACACACACATACACACACACACACACACACACACACACACACACACACATATATATATATATATATATATATATATATATATATATATATATATATATATATATATATGTATGAACAAAAATTGTATAGATTGTTTTTACTCAATTGTTTTGGTTGTACCTAACATTTTGAAATCCCATTTGGAGTTTTCTTAGTAAAAAAACTAGAATGGCTTTCCATTTCTTTCTCTAGTTTATTTTATAAATGAGGAAATTGAGGTAAACAGGGTCTCATATCCTGAATATCTGAGTACTGGATTTGAAGTAAGTTCTTCCTGATTCCAAACCCATCTAGCAGAGTTGTATATATGCGTGTGTTCCCATATACATAAATGTATATATGTTTATATACAATACCTCTACATATATAATACATATATGCATAAGTATAGATTTACATATACATCTGAATAATATATGAATATCTTTTAATTTTCTGAAAACACAGGCTTTCAGTGAAAGCATTTCAATTGTTTAGAATCTTTCCACCTAGAAACTATTTAGTCCTTATTTTGTATAGGGTTTGATTTATATACTCTGTAACGTACCCACAGAGACTCAGTATCAGGCAAACCCCAAAAGGACAGTAGCTGTTTCAGTTTTGTCTTTATATCCTCAGTGCCTAGCACAGTGTCTGACAATTAATAGAATTAAAAGATCACAAAATTGTAGATGTGGAGCCGAGGAATAACTACAGAGGTCAGCTCAGTCAATATACTCACTTTATGTATGAGAAATGCAAGATTGAGTGGTCACACAAGTAGTAAATGGCAGAACTGGCCTTTGAACCTAGATCCATAGTAATCAAACCTAATTCTATTCCACCATACCATTCTACCTTGCTAAGCATTCAATTCTGAAAGAATGAAATTGTTGTAATAGTCATTAGCAAAAGCATTGGCTTGAATTTACTTCAGTGTCTCTTCTTTTTTATTTATTTTTTTTTCTGAAGCAATTGGTGATAAGTGACTTGCCCAAGATCACACAGCTATGAAGTATTGAGTATCTAAGGCCAGATTTCAGGGCTGGTACCCCGGCTTCAGTACCTCTTAATTGCTTGTTTGGAATGAATGTTACTGAAAGAGTGATAGTAGTGATGGTGATCATGATCATAATCATTATCATGTTGATGGTGATGATGACAACACTTACATATTTTTTAAGGTTGATAAGATAATTCACATATAATCTTAATCAATCCTCACAACAATTGTTACAGATAGGTGCTATTATTATAATACACATTTTACAACTAAGGAAACAGAGCCTTGGAAACCATTAAAAGTTTTCCAAAAGTTCAATCATGTCACTCACTTAAGTTAATAAAGTCCAATAATTTTTAATGTTCTGTTTGGCATTAAAAGTCCATCACAAGCTAGCCTTCTCCTATCTTTATAATCTTCTTACATCTTATACCTAATACTTCCTGAAACATGTTCTTCATTTTAGTGGCCTAACCTCCTAGTTCTTCCACAAACAAGGCACACAATTTTAGGGCTCCAAACATTTTCTCTGGCTGGATCCAATACTTGTAATGCTCTTCCTTCTCACTCCACCTGCTGACTCCCCTAGCTTCCTTTAAATTCCACTAAAATCTCAACTTTTATGGGAAGCTTTTCTGAATCCCTCCAAATTCTAGTATTTTCTATTATTTCCTATTTTTCCTGAGTATATTTTGCTTTGTTTGCATGTTGCCTCCCCCATCCTGAAGAGATTCTAAGTTTTTTGAGGGAAGGGACCATTTTTTACCTTTTTTTGTATCCCTAACACTTTGCACAATGCCTGGCACAGAGTAAACACTTAATAAATATTGATTGACGAAAAGATTGAGTGATTTCTCCAGTCACACAGATACTGGGGCAGGATTTGAACTCAAGTCTGCCTAACTTTATCAATGATTCTTCACTGTGCTATAACAAGAGAATTGATAATATAATTCAGTATTGTCTGAAGACTAACCCATAGATAGAAGATACATAGGAGACTTAATTGGCAGAACAGATTTTGAAAAAATTTTCAGTATGCTTTCCAAATGGCTCAAGTGAGACAGCATATTGATCACCAAGGTTCCTAATGCAAACAGCAGAGTGCTGAGGTGGCACAAGTGTCAGCAATAGGTTGCAGTTTACAGCAGTTAACTTTCCATCTCCTCTCTTGCTTTCAGGGGGCTGCTCACTCTGCAGTCTTTATCTTCCCCTGCTGATGAGCAGAATACAACATTCTCACTTTGCTACCAGAAGAGTGCACGCTTGACAATTTGATTATGGCTGTCTGTCAGCTCTTCCAGGGAAATTTTCTGAGAGCTTTCAGCAATTACAAAATATTTTGATATTGCAATGATTGTTACTGTTTTTTAAAAAAGCCTTTTAAAAATTTGACTTCTGATAACAGATCAAGATGTGTATAGAGCAAATATGCTTTATTTGGCTATTGAGAGGGTTATGCTGTTGCACAGTGAAGAAGGTAAAAAGGAATCCACTCCAGCAGAGGGAAGAGAAAGACTTGAAGTATAAAGTTGAACACAACTGAATGACTAAATAACAAATGATTAAATTTAAAAAAAAAAACATGACTTATGAATAGGGAGTTTAATTCAAGTTAGAGGGTATTTTATTAAACTATATTACAATGTGATTTAGAAGATAGAAAGCTGACCTCAAAATAAAGAAATTTGGGAGTCTTATGGGACCATCTGACCTGTCTAGGTTCCCCAGAAACTCTCTTACACTTGAAATCACAGATGAATTGCCCATCTACATGAATAAAAGAAGTTTATCATACCACTACATAAATGGATTCACAACTTTGGATTAAACCCAATTCTGTGTCCTTATCTTCTCCTTTTAAATTTCCCACTCTGTCATAAGGACATCACTCTCATCTCCATTTCATCTTCTTTTTTGAGATCTGTAATCCAATCACAATTAACCTTGCCTTTAAGAAAGTCATGTCAATGAATTGCCATCTTGTTCTATGTACTATCTCCTTGACTTATAGATCATGACTCCTTTCCCTGGACATCTTGACATATATGTGTTGTCCCTCCCATTAGAATATAATGTCTTTGAGGAAAAGAATTGTTTTTCTTTTATATTGATATTGAAAACATTTAGCTTGTCACATAGTAAGCATTTGATAAATAGGTATTTCATTCAGTCAGAATTATGAGATGATGAGGACAATGATGATGATTTCATGCAAGGTGTGCTGGAGATTGAGAAGATAAAGATGAAAAATGACTGTCACTAACGCTGATAGACCATCAAATCTGACACAAAAGTTACCAAGTCTGATCCCAAGGCCCCCAAGTTTGACATAAAGGTTGACATGATTTATTTTAATGTCATAAAGTCTAGCGATTACAAGGTTGCTAAGTCTATTGACCCCAAGTCTTTTGAGTCTACTCACTCTAAGCCAAATCCCTACATGCTTGAGGTAAGGATACTAAGCCTTCAAAGTACATGTTTCAGGACAGAATGACTTTATTTAAATATTAAATCATTCTTTTCCCCTTCAGCATATATTTTATATAAATAAAGGAAATGACAATATGAGAACAAAAAGAAGATTTAAAATGACTTGGTTTAATAAGTTTAAAAGAAAAAAAAGGAAATGCATGACACAAATTAGGCAATGTTAAGGGCAAAGAAGAAATCTAGACACAATTCCATAAGAAAAGGTGATATTTAGTAGCAAGTTTCCCAACCTGCCAGCTCACTAACATCATTATCTCCTAAAAGAGCTAAGCCATAGTTTCGAAAACACCTTCAATTTATGACTAAAGTTAAGAATTTTTCAATTTAAAAAAATATATATAGAATGAAGGCCTCAGAAATTTTATCTTTTGTCTATCTATGTAGATTTTCATCTGCATTTTACAAATTATCTTTCATGATACATGCATAGATTTGAAAGCAAAAACCAAATCCAAAAGGATTGATCACCGTACAAAGAATTTATCTTTTCCCAACAAAAATACAAAGCTTGGATTCTGTAAATCAATATGTAAAAATTAGCAATCCATGACCTACAACAGATATATGAAACAGTAGATATCTCAGAAGATACATTTTATTAGAAAGGAGAATATGCCAAGCAGTTTTCCTTATTATTATTATTTTCTCACAAGACAATGATTCAAGATAGCGACTGCTATAATTTCTGAGGTTCCCTCACTTGCCCACTGTGATGGTGGTTTTCTACTGAATTTTGAGACAAAATGGAATCTATCTCTATTAATGGATAAGCCAGAAATTAACCAAACATCAAAGAGAATAATCATAGAATTCCAAATGGAGAGTAAATTTCCAAAGAGATAGATTATGGCTGTAACACTGAAGCTTTAGGTAATTTATAGATAGGCCCATATGATTTGTATTCCTCACTAATACAATCAATCATTATACCTGGAATTTATCCACTCAGTGATGAGATATCCCAATAAGAATCCAGATTTTTAAGATGCCATTAGTCAAATAGCTTTTAATGACTTCTACTTTTAGACAACAATTTGGGCTATTTAAATCTCTAAACTGTCCTAGACTCTGTTTCATCAGGTATAAAGCCAACTCTGCTGACATGGCTTATAGCCTAAATAGAGAAAGAAATGACTACTATGCATACACTGGAAGGGCAAACCATCTAGAAGGATGTGTACTGCTTATTCAAGTGACTTTAATTAATATGATTTTGGAAATTTAAAAATTACTATCTAAATGTTTGAAATGACTCTGAAATGTCAAGTCATTCACTTTTTTTTTTTTTTCAGGTGATTTCTGAGTTCATCAATACTGGGAATTCCCAAAAGGAAACTTCCTCTTCAAATGCAGGTAATAGTCTCTTCTAGCAGTTTATATTATTAAAGCTTTTGCCTTGTTCAGTATGTATTAAAAGAAAAACTTTCTGACTTTCTAAACATAACTCTTTCTACTACACAGTGCTGCTGCTCTATGAAATGTTTATCTAAATTCATTTTTCAAATCACTTTAATAGAAATTTAGTGTTAGGAAGTCATGGGAAACCACATGATAAAGAAAAAATTTTTTTTGGACTGGGATTTTTGGATTGGACTGGGGAAGGACAAGGACTGGAGGACAGCACTCCAGGAAGAGGAGAAGTCTCTGCATTACATCAGGCCTGACGGGCTCTCTGCAGGAAGGGAAGTCACTTCTCTGGACAAGAGTTAACAGCAACTGCCTGGAGACAATGGTTCGTTACAGGAAGAAGAATCTGTCTGAGAGATTTGAGTAGACACAGCAGATCTCTTCCCAGAGACTGATCCGGCAGCTTCTGGAGACGACAGCTTGCTACAATTGAGTTTGCAGTGATAAAATTTAACTGATCCCCATTGTCTTACAATTTATTTTGATAAAGTTTTGCTATAGCATAGATCTAGAACTACCCCTTAAAATATCACAATGGCATGTAATTACAAGTTGATACTACAAGATTGGCCCTTTTTTTTTTTTCCGTTGGGAGAGCTGGATAGTACAATGGATAAACCACCTAACTGAGAACAGAAGACCTGAGTTTAAAAAGTGGAAGAAAAGACAGGTTGGAATTATACCCCCAGAAGATGATGGAAATGGAGTGTATTTGTGGACTTTATATAAATTTTAACTAAGTTTGAAGTCTGAAGGAAGTATTGTTTTCTGTGTGAGGGTCAAATGGGGCTAAGTGACTTGGTCAGGGTTACACAGCTTATAAGGGTCAAGGTCTAAGATCTATTTGAAGTCAAGTCTTCCTGAGTTCAGGATTGGTACTCTATCTACTATAACACCTACCTGCCCTCCTCAATATTCATTTTTAAAAGCTAAGCTTGCCATTAAGTTTTTAAATAGAATTAAGATGTGGAGACACTTAAAGATACTATAGTATATGAATAAGTGGAAGATTCCTATTTAAAACTATTAGTAAGCATCATATGTAATGGGAATAAACTAGAATCCTTCCCAGTAAGATTAGGGGTAAAATGAGGCTGCCCATTATCACCATTATTATTCAATATTGTATTGGAAATATTATCTTTAGCAATAAGAAAAGAAAAATAAATTAGAGTAGGTAATCAGGAAATCACATTATCACTCTTTGCAAATGATATGATGTTATTCTTAGATAATCCCAGAGAATGAACTAAAAAAACTACTAGAAACTTCACAATTTTAGCAAAGTTTCAGAATACAAAATAAATCTACATAAATCATCAGCATTTTTATATATTATTAACAAATTCCAGCATCAAGAGATACAAAGAGAAATTTCATTTAAAATAACTGTAGATAATATTAAATATTTAGGAATCTACCAGCCAAGGCAAAGTTAGGAACTATATGAACACAATTATAAAACACTCTCCACACAAATAAAGTCAGTTCTAAGCAATTGGAAAAATATCAAGTACTTAGGGGAAAACTGAGCTAATATAATAAAAATGGCAATATTACCTGAATTAATCTACTTATCAATGCCATACTAATCAATTTTATAGGCCTAGAAAAAAATTAATAATAAAGTTTATCTAGAAGAACAAAAGGTTAAGAATTTCAAGGGAATTAATGAAAAAAATATATAAATTAAAATGGCCTACCTGTACTAGATCTAAAACTATATACATATAAAGCAGCAGTCATCAAAACCATTTGGTACTGGTTAAAAAATAGAGTGGTCAATCAATGGAATAGGTTAGGTTCACAAGACACAATAGTCAATGACTATAGTAATATAGTGTCTGACAAACTCAAAAACACCAGCTTTGGGATAAAAACTCATGATTTGACAAAAATTTCTGGGAAAATTGGAAAGTAGTATGACAGAAACAAAGCATTGATTCACACCTAATACCATATATCAAGATAATGTCAAAATGGGTTCATGATTTAGACCTAGATGGTGATTCTATAAGCAAATTAGGAGAACCAGAGATAGTCTATCTTTCAGATTTGTGTAGAAGGAAGGAATTTGTGGCAAAAGAAGTACTGAAGTACATCATTGAATACAAAATTGATCATTTTGATTATATTAAATTAAAACATTTTGGTAAAAAGAAAACCAATGCAGACAAGATTAGAAGGGAAGCAATAGAGTGGGAAAAAATTTTTATATTCAAGGGTTCCGATAAAATCCTCATTTCTTAAATATATAGAAAATTGTTAGGATTACAAGGTGAGAACTTAGGTTGTCTAAACAATTCTCTGGCTCAGAATTCACACCTTTGGTTCAGGCCTTTGAAGGAAGTTTACACCTTTGGACTTCTGAGGAGGAGTTTACATATTTAAAGGAGTTTGCACCTTTAAGAGGAGCAAGTTCATTGGTTGAAGTATTTTTCCACAAGCCCCTGAGTTCTCACATGCCATTCTCTGCGAGGATAAAAGAGTGTGGCATGAGTCTGAGGGGTCTAGTCTAGTCTGGGACAGAGTTGGGACAGCAGTCTGGAAGGAGAGAGTCTGGCTGGAGGTTCCAGAAGCTTCCCAAGAAAACTGCTCACAGAGGAAAAGATTTTACATAAAGGAGATCTCCTCCCAGAGAAGGATTATAACTTAGAGATGACAAGACCTTTACGTTTTGGTGCCCAACATGGAGCCAGGACTAATTTTGAGCCCTTCAGAGGAACTAGCCCGGACTTTCACATTTTGGCACCCAAACAGGGGCAGACAAGATCCTGATTCCAGTGGAAAAGCCTCCGATCCAGAGCTCAGTGGAAAAGTCTCTCTGACCAGAATCATGAGTAACAAGGAAACTTTGTTAAAGAGCTAAAGTAGAATTTTAGTGAAATGGGGAAAATGCCTTCTGTTCAAGGAAAATGTTTAGAGAACATTATCAAGGTTATGAAAAGCCAAGGATTGATTATAATTTTGGAGGAGATTACTGAACTTTTAAAAACTGTGCAGGTCATATGTCCTTGTTTTTCTCTGGAAAAAGAATTGGATTCAGATGAGTGGAAATTAGTAGGAGATCAATTAGGTGAACACTACAATTCTAAACCAAACTCAATTTCAAAAGATACCCAAGTGCCTTTAAAAATTGTTATTCTAAAGGAAAAGAAGAAGGAGCAAAATGGGGAGGTGTCAACTAAACTAGGTGAAGAGGATGAATCAGATAACAGTGGAGTTAAATACAATTCAGAGCAACAGGAGCATTTCCCATCTCCTCCCTTAATTAACCCTTCAGGGGTAGAGCAAGAAGGAGGAGGGGAAGAGGCAGAAATACAAACAGAATCACCTGGTAAACAGCCTATGACAAGATTAGAAAAAGCATTGTTTAAAGGTAAGAGTTATAAAGGATATAAGTGACCTTATACATGCATATCCTGTGATTGAAGATATTGACTCTGTAGGTCAAAAAAGGAGAAGATATACACCTTTAGATTTGAATAAAATTAAAGATTTGAAAAAAGGTTGTACCCTTTATGGGGCTACATTAGCTTATGCTAAAATGTTACTAGATGGTTTGTCTTATGAAGTCCTAACCCCGAATGATTGGAAATCCATAGGAAGGACGTGTTTAGAACCTGGACAAAATCTGTAGTGGCTTGTGGAGTTTCATGAATTATGTAAGAACCAAGTCAGATGCAATTTGGAAACAGGAGTTAACACACAATTCACTTTTGAGCAATTAGCTGGTGAAGGTCAGTATGGAGAGAATTGAGAACAGGTTAAATATATCATGACAGTGTATGAGCAAATTGCTAAGGCTGCAATAAAAGTTTGGGGTTCCCTCCCCAGACAGAAAGATAGGAGGAAGGCTTTCACTAAAATAGAGCAAGGTCCCAATGAACCTTTTGAGGATTTTGTGGGACTTTTGCAAACTCCTGTCAAAAGAACTATTGGAGAAAATGCAGCTACAGAAATAATAACCAGACATCTGGCTAAGGAAAATGCCAATGAGATTTACAAAAGATTTATATGGGGATTAGACAAAGATACTCCTTTAGAGGAAATCATAAGATGCTGTGCTACAGTGGGAACAAATACTTTTTACACCCATACTATTATGAACATGGAAAGACAGAGTCCCTCCTGGCTAGGGACTTCTAGAGAAACTCGGCGATGTTTTCAATGTGGAAAAATTAGACATCTAAGAGCTCAATGTAGATATGGAGATAGAGTGAGAAGACAGGGTGAGAGAAGACCTAAAACCCCATGTCCAAAATGTCACAAGGGCTTGCACTGGGCCTCTGAATATAGATTGACCCAGGGATATGAGAGGTGGAGCCTAGCTCCAAGATCAATCAAAAGATAGGTGGGGCATGATGGCAGCTGAGGTTACACCCAAAGAGCCTTTAGAACTCAGGACTCTGATTTGATCAACCAGCAGAAAATCAATTATTTAGCAGAAAGAAATTACCTGATAAGTCAGCCAAAAAGCAATCAGATTGCAGAAATGGATTATACTTGGGGAGAATACTAGCCTTTTAAAACAACAGGGCAGTGTCCAGTGCAAACAGCTCCAATGTAATTGCTAGATGATGAGAAGAGATTTAGAAAGTGGTAAATAGAAGGGAATTAGATAGGTTAACTGCTTGGGGAAGAGAGTTTGCTTGTATTTCTTCAGATGGAGAAGGAATCAGATGGGTGCCAATGAGTTGTATTCGCCTTGTCCATCAGAGAGAGACAGAAAAAGAGAAAGACCTCAAAACAAAGGAGAAAATCTAAGAAACATCTGAGACTGAAAGAGCATGGCTAATAAGAAGACTGTTAAAGAACTTTAAAAACTAGCAGGAATTATTGGATTTCCTAACACAAGGTGAGACTAATGGACAATGGACATATGGACATGTATAAATTCTCAATTTATGATTATTTGATCATGTTATTTGTTACATCACTTCTAGCATGTGTTATGTTACTATGTATTTATGTAATTTATGTAATTATGTTTAATACATCCCCTATTGATGGATTTATGTTTCAAGGCCATGACCACCCTATATTCTAAATCAAAAGAAAGGGGGAGATGTTAGGGTTACAAGGTGAGAAATCAGGTTGTCTAAACAATTCTCTGGCTCAGAATTCATACCTCTGGTTCAGGCCTTTGAAAGGAGTTTTACACCTTTGGGCTTCTGAGGAGTTTACATATTTAAAGGAGTTTGCATCTTTAAGAGGAGCAAGTTCATTGGTTGAAGTATTTTCCCACAAGCCCCTGAGTTCTCACATACCCATTCTCTATGAGGATAAAAGAGGGTGACATTAAATCTAAGGGGTCTAGTCTAGTCTGGGACAGAGTTGGGATGGCAATCTGGAAGGAGAGAGTCTGGCTGGAGGCTCCAGAAGCTTCCCAAGAAACCTGCTCACAGAGGAAAAGATTTTACATAAAAGAGATCTCCTCCCAGAGAAGGATTATAACTTAGAAACTACAGGACCTTTACAGAAAATTTGATCTAGCAGTGACTCTATCTCAAAAAAATCATAAAAGGAGGTAAAGGGACCTATATGTGCAAAAATGTTTGTGGCAATCCTTTTTGTAGTGTCAAGAAACTGGAAACTAAGTAGTTGCTCATCAGTTGGAGAATGGTTAAGTTATGATCGATTACAGAAAGACACAAAGAGACTTACATAAACTGATGCTAAGTGAAGTGAGCAGAATCAGAACATCCTTGTACACAGCAAAAGCAAGATTATATAATGACCAATTCTGATGGATATTGCTCTTTTCAATGAGAAGGTTCAGGCCAATTACAATGGTCTTATCATGAAGAGAGCATCTGCACCCAGAGAGAAGACTGTGGGAACTGAGTATGAATCACAACATAGTATTTTTTTTCTCTTTTTTGCTGTTGTTTGCTTGCATTTTGTTTTCTTTCTCATTTTTTCTCTTTTGATCTGATTTTTCTTGTGCAGCATAATAATTGTGGAAATATCTATAGAAGAATTCTACAAGTTTAACATATATTGGGTTACTTGCTGTAGGGGAAGGTTTGGGGGCAAAAGAGGAAAAAAATTTGGAATACAAGATTTTGCAAGGGTGAATGTTGAAAATTATCCATGTATGTGTTTTGAAAATAAAAAGCTTTGGGGGCAGCTAGGTGGTGCAGTGGCTAGAGCACCAGCCCTGAAGTCAGGAGGACCTGAGTTCAAATCTGGTCTCAGATACTTAATACTTCCTAGCTGTGTGATCCTGAGCAAGTCACTTAATCCCAGTTGCCTCAGCAATCAATCAATCAATCAATAAAAAGCTTTAATAAAAAAAACAAATTAATTAAATGGGGGAACAAAATCAATAATGCTTAAGCCAATGGTTGAAATAAAGAAATCTCCCTTAACCCTCTTAAAATACTTGGGAATTTTGGGGGAGAGGTAAAATGTAACACACTTGGCTTTCAGGCAATGGAAGCCAGAGTATCCATTATTATACTTAAGCTCTCTCTCACACATACAGACTCACAAAGTTATTAGTATTTTTTCCATCTTGGAATTATAATTTATATTGAAATTATTTGGGATATATTTTGTTTTCTTACTCATATAAATATTTATTCCTCCTTGTCCCAGAAGTATGTATGCTTCTCAAAACCAGGGACTCCTTTGTTTTTCTCTTTGTCTCTCTAGAAGTTAGCTCAACATCTTGAACATAGAAAGATTTTAATAAATATTTGTGGAGCTGAATTGTGTGTAGGGGCACAGTCTGAGTCTTTCCAATTTGGGATGTGCCGATTCTACCTCTTCCTCAGGTTTCTCAGCAGGATTTCTCTTTACTTTCTCCAATTCTGAACAAATCCAGTCAGAACTCCTTTGAAAGCACTGCTTTTTAAAGAAATGTTAATCTTTTAAGATAGGTCAGCTAACTACAAAAACAGATTGACTCCCTCACATAAGCTCTGTGAGCTATTGCACAAAGCATACTTTGAAAATCTATTCTTAAATAGAATCCTATAAATTACTACCGATAAGGATAATCTGACCCATGGCCTCCATTTTCTTCTTATTCTCTCTTTGGTCTTTGGTCAGCACACCCCTCCTTCTCCCACATCAATTGGTGGCCTTTTTTGTGTTTGAATTTTTATTTTCTCTTCTAAAACTGACTAGAAATTTCTAGTTTGTTTTGTCAGAGTAGTTTTGGACAAACACAATAATTAAGTCACACACTGACTGTTCGTTTTGGGTAGAATAATATTCCTTGTACATTCTTTTAAAATGGATCACTCTCCTTTTTGGAATATATATATATATATATTTTGGTTACTGTTTCCTTAACCTTTCATCATTATATCATAGAATCATATATTTTGAAGTAGAAAGAGCTTTAGAGGCCAAGTCAAACATTTCATTTTACAGATAAGGAAACTGAGGCACCTGAATGTTACATGACCTGCAATACATGGCTCATATTGCATGTGTCAGGGTCTAAACTTGAACCCATCTTCAGCTACATAATCTGGATCTAAGATCTGCCCTCAATTTAAGATTAGCCTGGGTGGCCAAGCCAAGATGGGTAGCCAAAAGAGGTAAGGAGTTTGGTAGTGAACACGTGGGTCTTCTGACCAGGTGTTCACTCAGGAACCAACAAGTCAGGGCATCAAGTGAGGGCATTATGTGAATAGGTATAATAAAGGCTTTTAAGATTACATGTGGCTGTTCTTGAGTGCGCTACCGGGTATTAAACTACAGATTCAAGAGATTGTGACTAGAGACCTTTGAAGGCCTCAGAGAGGCGAGCCAGGTAGAGTTCACACTGCAAAGGTCAGTGGTCAAAGGTACTCTGTTGGGCCTAGGACAGACTAGTAATTGTAACTGCCAGGAGAGCACGTTACAAATGGCACTTAACCCCTTATTGCCTCAAAAAGGAAAAAAAAAAAAAAGAATAATTTAAGAAGGATCAGTGTCATATAGTTAATATGTGATTAAGTTGGGATCTGAACTCAGTTAAGATCAACATTATCTTCACTGTATCAGTCTTGTTCTACTCTCCATGATACCACATGGGGTTTTCTTGACAAAGATACTGGATTGGCTTACTATTTTCTTCTCCTGTTCATTGTATAGATGTAGGAATTAAGTGACTTGTCCAGGTTCATGTAACTAGTAAGTATCTGAGGCTGGATTTTTACTCAAAACCTTCTGAAACAGGGCAGAAGGGTAAAGAAGGAAAAAGGAAATTGTAATACATATACTATCTTAGAGATGCTTATAATCTACAGGTAATTATAAAGCATATATTTTTTTTTTAAGGAGAGAGGCAATAGGAAACAATGACATAACAGATCTTAGACTTTAGGAAGAATCTTAGAGGCTTCAGATTCCCTCTTTACTTTTCTTAATGCTTTCCAAAATTTCTTATTCATAGTACAGGCTTTTCTGCATTTCTCTAAGGGCTGATTAAGTAACAGAACTTCAATTTCAATGTCACATCAGCACTTCTTTATTGAGCATTTCAAATTGGAAAGCCCCAAGAAATTTCAAACACAATATGTTTTTATTTTATTTATAAGTTTTTTTTGACAGTATATATGCATGAGCAATTTTTTATAACATTATCCCTTGTATGTTATGGAATATTATTGCTCTGTAAGAAATGACCAGCAGGAGGAATACAGAGAGGCCTGGAGAGACTTAAATCAACTGATGCTGAGTGAAATGAGCAGAACCAGAAGATCATTGTACACTTCAACAACAATACTGTATGAGGATGTATTCTGATGGAAGTGGAAATCTTCAACATAAAGAAGATCCAACTCACTTCCAGTTGATCAATGATGGACAGAGGTAGCTACACCCAGAGAAGAAACACTGGGAAGTGAATGTAAATTGTTAGCACTAATATCTGTCTGCCCAGGTTGCATGTACCTTCGGATTCTAATGTTTATTGTGCAACAAGAAAATGATATTCACACACATGTATTGTACCTAGACTATATTGTAACACATGTAAAATGTATGGGATTGCCTGTCATCGGGGGGAGGGAATAGAGGGAGGAGGGGTAATTTGGAAAAATGAATACAAGGGATAATATTATAAAATATATATATATAATAAAAAAATTAAAAAAAAAACATTATCCCTTGTATTCATTTTTCCAAATTATCCCCTCTCTCCCTCTACTCCCTCCCCTGGATGATAGGCAATCCCATACATTTTACATGTGTTACAATATAACCTAGATCCAATATATGTGTGTAAATCCCATTTTCTTGTTGCACATTAAGTATTAGATTCCAAAGGTGTAAGTAACCTGGGTAGATAGACAGTAGTGCTAACAATTTAGATTCACTTCCCAGTGTTCCTTCTCTGGGTATAGTTGTTTCTGTCCAGCATTGATCAACTGGAAGTGAGTTGGATCTTCTTTATGTTGAAGATATCCACTTCCATCAGAATACATCTTCATATAACATTGAAGTATACAGCGATCTTCTGGTTCTATTCATTTCACTCAGCATCAGTTGATGTAAGTCTCTCCAAGCCTCTCTGTATTTCTCCTGCTGGTCATTTCTTACAGAACAATAATATTCCATAACCTTCATATACCATAATTTACCCAACCATTCTCCAATTGATGGACATCCGTTCATCTTCCAGTTTCTAGCCACTACGAAAAGAGCTACCACAAACATTTTGGCACATACGTGTCCCTTTCCCCTCTTCAGTATTTTTTGGGATATAAGCCTAATAGCAGCAATGCTTGATCAAAGGGTATGCACAGTTTGATAACTTTTTGGGCATAGTTCCAAATTGCTCTCCAGAATGGTTGGATTCTTTCACAACTCCACCAACAATGTATTAGTGTCCCAGTTTTCCCACAGCCCCTCCAACATTCATCATTATTTGTACCTGTCATCTTAGCCAATCTGACAGGTGTGTAGTGGTATCTCAGAGTTGTCTTAATTTGCATTTCTCTGATCAGTAGTAATTTGGAACATTCTTTCATATGAGTGGATATAATTTCAATTTCATCATCTGAGAATTGTCTGTTCATATCCTTTGACCATTTATCAATTGGAGAATGGTCAAACACAATATTTTTAAAAACAGAACTTATTGTCAAAATATTGCTTCAAATGCTCTTTTGAATCAAACTTTATCATTTCTAAAGAAGGCACCACCACTTTTCCATTCCCCCAAATCTGTTGTTGAGAAAACATCCTTGACTCTCACTCTACTTCATCTTACATATTTAAAATGTTGCTAAATCTTGAAGTTTCTATGTCCACTATTCTCTCATACCCGATTTCTTCTTTCTATTCATAGCCACACTTTTGCTTCTAGTCCTAGTTCCCTTCCAGTCTGAGTTATTGTAATGATCTCCTAAGTGATCTTTTTTCCTCATCTCTCTTCTCCATTTCATTTTCCACATAGCTGCCACAGTGATGTTACTTCAGTATAGATTTGAAATCACTCCCCTGCTCTATAAAGTTGAGTGGTTCACTACTGACTCTACAATTTAAATATATAAACTCCTTCACCTAAATTTTAAAGCCATTCACAACATGTCTCTCAATATATCTTTCCAATCTTATTACAAAGAGCTACTATCATGCACTCTACAGTCTAGCCAAACTGTTCTTCTCTTCCTCACAAATGCCATATGTCTGCCTGTTCCTTTTATACTGCTCATCCACCATGTTTGGAATGTAAACTCTCTTCTTCTCCACTTCACAACATTGCTATTTTTCTTCAAAGATGCCAGTCAAATGCCATCTTCTATATAGTCTTTCCTGATTCTCCCTACTGCTAGTATCTTTCACTAAATAGCTGTCACATTTATATAGTACTACTATTCTATTTATATTATTCTATACATTTTTCTATATGTTCATGTCACTTTCAATAAAATGTAGCTTCTTGAATCTAGAAAGAATTTAGTTTTGTCTTTGTAAATTCTATGATTTAAGACAGTATGCTAGATAATATACCGACTTCTTAAATGGCATATTGAAATAGTATTCTAAATGGTCACCCAGACTCCAGTCTTTTTTCCTTTCCAAGTCCAAGTCATATGTTGACAAAAATAAACTTCCTAATGCATGAGTCTCACTGTGTCACTCTTCTACTCAAAAGTCTTTAGTGGTTCCTGAATGCATTAAAGATTAAATACAAAACTCCCTACTCTTGCATTTAAGGCCATTTGTAATCTGGCTTCAATCTACCTTAACACTGATTGATCATTAATTGACTGGTGATTTCATTTTTTTTCAATTATAGCATGGAGCAGATAATTCTCAAATTTATATTTCTAGCCTCAGTTTCTCTCCTCAGTTTCAGGGACATATTTCTGAGCACTTACTAGAAATATTTACCTCAATATCCTGCCAGAAAATCACACTTAGCATGTGTGATTAGCATACTTTGAAACCTGCTCATCTTCCCTTACTTTCTTTCTGCAGATGAAATTGTCATTTCCAAACTACTAAAACTGGAACACTCAAGAGTCCTTCTTTCCTCTCTCTCAGCTTCTGTTTAAAAAAAAAAGTTATCAAGTACTATCAATTGAATATCAAAAATTCAATCCATATCCATCTTTTCCTCTTCATTTACAATGTTACCACTTTATTCAAGTTTCTATCACTAATTTCTTATAGGAAGTAATGTAATAATAATCTAAATGGTATCTCAGTCCCCAACCTGTTTCTTTGCCCAGCCCATGCTTCACACTTTGACTGTGCAATGTCTTACTGTATCACTCTTTTACTCAAAAGTCTTTAAGTGGCTCCTAAGTACATTAAAGAGAAAAAACAAAACTCTCTCTCCTCGAATTTATGTACATATATAATCTGACCCCTACAGTGTGAGTGTTCTTCAGTAATTCTACGTTACTGCCAAGCCAGACTCATAGGTTTTCCTTTAATGCAATTTTTCTGCTTCTTTGCTTCTCTGCATTCAACAAGCCAAGTATTACACCTATAATATGCCTTTTCCTATTCTCTTAAAATTCTTCTCCTGCATCTAGGCTCAGCTCAGTTCCTATCTCATTAAGGAAGTCTTTTTTTATCTCCTCAAATGAAAATAACCACTCCCTCCTCCCTTTTCTAGAACTCTTTGTTTAGACCTCTCCTTTGACCCCATTACATTCTACCCTTTATTATACTTATTTGTATGCATGTCATATCCCCCCAGTGTACTCTAAAATCTTTGAGCTACTTCCAGATTCTCCTTCTGCCATGATTACTCAGTAACTTCTACTCCTTAGAGGTTCATTCTATCAGAATTCATCTCCCAGTATGAATCCTGGTTGCCATTATCTATTGACCCCCAAGACACTCTCCTTCCTTTGTGAATGAGTTCAGCACCTGGGCTTATAGCTTCTCTCTTCTTTCCAACTCCTGCCCTTATACTCATGTACTTCAACATCAATATTAAAGTTTCTTCAAATACTTGCATTTCCCAGTTCCTCGATATACTCAGTTCCTGTGAATTTGTCCTGTTCACTTCAATTAAACAGTGATAGTCATATCCTTGATCTTGCCATTAAACATGAGGGTTCTATTTCCATGTTCATATGTTTTGAAAATCCTTTATCTGATCTTTTATTATGGCATATTTCCCAATGTCTTACAAGTTCTAACCATGGTCATCATCTTCATTTTTATTTCCCCACCCTTGTGTTCTTTCTTAGATCATCACCCTGCACCAGCTATACTCTCTTTCCCTTATATCCTAGTGCCATCTCCTTTCATATTCACTAGTAGATTATTCCTATTGGCATCCTTACTCAATCTTTAATTTCCCTATCTACTGGCTTTTTCTTTCCCAATACCTACAAGTATGGCCATATCTGCCTATCCTTAACATATATTTACTTGATCCAACTATCCACACTACTTATAACTCTCCTCTTCTTTACTAAACTCATTCAGAAAGTTGTTCTCTTCTGCTTCACTTTTAAACCCACTACAATTTGACACCTAACTTCATCATTCAATAAAAACTGCTGTTTATTTTCAGTTATCATTATTGTTGTTTTTTTCTATATTCAGTTGAGGTTTTGGCAAAGATAATGGAGTGATTTGTCATTTCCTTCTCCCGCTTATTTTGCAGATGGGGAAACTGAGGCAAACAGGGTTGAGTGACCTGCTCAGAGTTACAAAACAAATAAGAGTCTAAGGCCAGATTTGACTTTCTCTTCCTGGATAATTTTATCTTTTGAAAGTTTTGTGACAGTGCTTTTTCTTGATTCCCTTTTTATTTGCCTGATCATTCTTTCTTAGTTTCTTCTGAAGGCTATTCATCCAAGTTATATTAACTAAGTGTGAACATCCCCCACTATTTATTTGTGCTTTGGAATTTTGGTAAAAAACAAAACAAACAAACAAAAAAAACTTTTAACACTGATCCAGAAGTAACACAGGAACTTAAATATGCATCAATTAATTTTGGTTCCTAGGAGGCTGTACACATTTGTCAATCAAGAAAGAGCAAAAAAAGGATTATTAAAAAGACCTTTTCTTTTCATTTTGTCCTATATTGCTTAATAATCACCTCAGCTCTCATCATTTAATTTATCATTTCTATTAATGATGTCATCTCCCCCACTAGAATGTACATATTTTCATTTTAGGATTTGTCTTTCTTTCTATCCTAGAGTTTTAGCACAGGGTCTAGATCTCTATAAGCACTTAGCATTTGTTCATTTGCATTAGCTTAAACCTAGGTTCTATGACAGTTTTCATCTACTTATCACAATACTTGCACATGCAGATAATGATGATAACTCCATTAAAAAGAAAAGAAAGGAATAGTAAAATAATTATAATGATGACAATATAGAATAATAGTGACAATAAGTAGGTAGATAGTGGATAGACTGTTGAGCCTAGGGTTCAGGAAGGTTCATTTTTGTCATTTCAAATATGGCCTCAGATTGTTACTAAGTGTGTGACCCTGAGCAAGTTACTTAACCCCATTTGTCTCATTTCCCACTTGCAAAATGAGCTGGGGAAGAAATGGCAAATCATTCTACTTTCTTTACCAAGAAAACCCAAATTGGGATTGCAATTATTTGGAATAACTGTATAACAATAAAATTATAACAATATAATTGCTAAGAGAAAAAATATAAAGGATATATGTGTGTGTGTTTGTGTATATCTGCTAATGGTTATAGAGTTCTATAAAGTTTACAAAATGATTTAAATACTTTATCTCATTCTCTAGATTTTTCATGATCTATTCCTCTCCTACTATATTTCTTATTTTTTACTCTCCAACTAATATTCTTCAATCTGTTGATACTGGTTTCCTTACTATCCATGAACAAGACATTCCATCTCTTGTCTTCAGGCAGGTCTTCTAGTTTCATCCTTGAACACACACATACACACACACACACACACACACACACACACACACACACACATATATATATATATATATATGTTTGCATGTTATTTCTTTCATAAGATTGAAGGCTCATTGAGGACATGGATTGTATCTTTTGCCTCTTATTGTATTGCCAGACCTTAGCACAGTGCCTGGTTCATAGTAAATGCTTAATACATGTTTACTGATTGGTGACTGATCTATTCTCATTTATGGATTGGACTGACTAGATATTTAGGCCCTTCCAGTTATAAAGTTCTGTGATTCTGTGGGTTTCATAACAATTTCATAAGATAAATATTCCACTGGTTATTATCACCATTTTATAAATGAGGAAAGTGAGACTCAGAAATGTTAGCAGATTTACTTGTGTTCACATAGTTATAGAATGTCAGAAGCACATTGTGACCTCAGGTCTTCCTGACACTGAATCTAGTAGTCTATCTACCACACAACAGCTACCTCTAAATGGTTGATGATTAATAAATGTTAGCTGAATTGAATTGATTTCAACTCCAAGGCACTATGTGACCTGTTCTCATTATGCCCACTTAGTGATTCAATTAAGTCTTTGCAAACACAGCATAATTAATGGTGTCACTTTACTTTCCACTGGCCATTCTCAGCATTTAGCTGAGTCAGGAAGAATTTGATCTCCAAGTTGTTGGTGAGACAGTATTTAATAAATCCCAAGACATATCCAAGTCCTCTGTCAGATATGTCTCTGAAGTCCTGTCTTTCTTTTGATTAATGAGAAGTGCTTCCAGCCACCTGTTTACTTTGGAGTTAAACTTGAAATGAGATAGTTTCCTACTCCTCAAGAAGAAGTAGGATTGGTTTAACATGAAAAGAGCAACAAGCAACCTCAATATACATCTGGATAATCGCATTGGTGAATTCTTTATCTTTAAAAAGTTTTTTTTTTTAATTAGTATAAATCATCATCCAGCACACACAGAAATGCAAAACAACATTCTCTCTCTATGAAATAGGACAGTCTCATCAATGACTACATTCCTAAGAAGGAAAGTGGATGCCCTTGTACTGTCTCTAGTTGGCAGAGAATTGTCTGGCTTTGATATACACAGCATTTGAAGCAGGCACTTTGAAGTTGAAGCCTTACATCATTATTCCATACATACTAAATCCACTCATTCATTTCTGTAATCTCTTACTGGTGCTGCAGCTGTCAGAGCCACCTACATCTATGGAGGAGAATCGTGCCCCTTTGAGATTTCAGGAGACATTTTTGGGAAAGAATACAGCACTCAAGAGAATCAAATTACTCCTCTAGCAGAACACATCTCAAAAGAAGAGAAAAACAACATCTCAAGGTAGAAGAGGTATTTATTGATCATTGCCTTCTAGTTGTATAAGCTTAGTTTATAGTAGATAATATAATTTCCAATATTTTCCAAAAAAGAAGGGCTATTATGTTTTTGCATAACAACTTGCCTGTATTGGTTTTTTAAGATTGACTCTTTCTCTCATCTCAATCTGCAAGTTCAATGTTAATTAATAGTGTAATGTAACAATGAAAAGAATCAATGTAATCTGATATAAGAGGGGTAAGGTTCCCAAAAATATAGAGATGGTAATCACACTGCATTCTACTTCTGGTAAACTTCTTCTGGAGTACTGTATTCAGTTCTAGAACCTAATTTTGAGAACACTAAAAATTAGAGATTGTCCAGAGGAGGGCAAACAGGTCAAAGGGGCAGCATAGCAAATTGAGAAATAGGTCAGTAGTCAAGAGAACTGATCTCAGAACAAGACTCAGAAACTTCATAGTTACATGGTTTCTGTCTCAGTTCCTCGACTTTAAAATGGAACTAATAATAACACCTGCCTCAAAAAAATTTCTGTGGGAAATCAAATGATACAATATTTATAAGGTGTTTAACAGTATCTGACAAATAGTAGGTGCTCAATGTTTCTTCCCTTCATTCTTTCGCAAGTCTGTGGCATATGAGAATCAGTTGGAAAAAAACTGGGCATGTGACACAATTTGTTGCAATTTGAAGCAAAAATAATTAAAAGCTATTCAAATTTTTGAAGAGTTATCACATGGAAAAGGGAAATAGATTTGTTCTGTTTGATCTCAAAAACAGAATGCAAAGCAATGAGTACAAGTTGCAAAGAGATAAATTTAAATGTCAAAAGACAAAGCCTTCCTATTTATTGAAGCTATCAGAAGTGTAAACAAGTTACCTTAAGAGGTGGCAAGTTCTCTCCTATCCTTGCAAGTCTTCAGGCAGAAGTTAGATGATCACTTATTGGGGGATGTGATAATAGAAATTTCTTCATATATAGATCAGAATGTAAGACCATTAAGACCTTTTCTAATTCTCTTATTTTGACATTCTGAGCCCCAAAGAGATGCAATAAGTATCCCTAAATATGATTAAACACATTAGAAAGGGAGCTAGGGACTTGAATGTCAAATTTTGAACATTAGAAATGTTTCTATTCTTTACTAATGCATTTTCATCTTCTGAATGAATGGATACATGCCATAAAAGCAGTAGATGGCAGTAAGAGCAGAGGGTAATGGTCTTGAAGTCAGAAGAACATGGGGGCCAGTTATCCCATGCACCGCCTGAATAATTTGGGACAAAGTACAGCATTTACAATTAGAAAGGATCTCCCCTTCCAAAGAATCTCAGGCTTTAGTGAAACCAAATTCCAGAAATAAATGTGATTAGTAAGTAGTAATAGTAAAAAAAGAAAAGAAATACTGCTTTTCTTTTGTTTATGCTAAATAATTAAAAATAAAATGATTAATGTTGGCAATAATAGTAAAAACACCCCTATTATTCTGGATAGTCATATCTTCTAATCTACATGGAATGAAAAGGTCTCATAATATAAAGACATGGGGAAAGAAATCAAAATGGGAAGAGAATGAAATGCACACCATCCCCTTCAGACTACTATAGTTGTACCAAAGCTACTTCAAGTGAGCCTACTGGGGATTTGCTTTCATCTCTATATTCTATATTTTTATTCATTTACAAAAGAAAGCAATGATTCTATCCTGACTATACAATACTCCACAGAACATAAAATATAAAAGAGTAATGATAAGAATGAAAATTTGTCCCAGGACTGACCATTTCTCTCTGAATTCCATAGACTGTAAGATGAAAAGAATAAAAATAATCATAGCTATAATCATAATCACAATAAGCCTACATCCTAATATTTTATTCAACTACAGCAGACACTTATTTTATCTACCTGTGCTATAGTACACAGAATATTAGTCATAGGAATATAATAGTACCATAGTGACTTATCCCCAGGACCATTTCTGTATGAACCATATTAAACAAGATGAGAAAAATAGTGTCCTAATACACAGCAACAACAAAATTATGTGATAATCAGATGTGATGAACTTGGCTCTTTTCAACCATGTGGTGATTCAGGCCAATTCCAAAAGATTTGTGATGGAGAGATCCATCTGTGCCAAGAGATAGGAGTATGAAGACATAATGTGGATCACAACACAATATTTTCACCTTTTTTGCTGTTGTTTGCTTGCTTGCTTTTTCTTTCTCTTTTTTCCCTTGTGATCTGATTTTTCTTGTGCAACATGAAAAATGTGGAAATATGTTTAGAAGAATTGCACATATTTAACCTATATTGAATTAATTGCTGTCTAGGGGAGGGAAGTGTTAGGAGAGTAGAGAGAAAAAAAATGGGACACAAAGTTTTTAAAGGATGAATGTTGAAAACTATATTTGCCTTTATTCTGAAAAATATAAAGCTATTATTATTTAAAAATAAGTGTTCTATAATAAGAAAGTTATACATAAGTGTTTTTTCTATAATAAAACTAAAGCAGCATGATAAAGTGAATGTGACTGGCCTTATTAGTCTGAAAGATGTGGATTCAAGTCCTATTTTGGACTCAAAGAGAAAGAAAAAAACATATACTGACTATATAATTATAGGTAAGTCATCTAAACTTCTATGCCTTATATAACTCCCTAATAGTTCTAGAAGGACCAGTTCTCATTCATTAAAAATAAATGCCACTCCAGGGTTTACTTATTGATGAATACACAGAAACATTCTTTTAGGTGGAGATGGAGATACCTTAGTAAGAGACAATAATTGTCCATTTTTCACCAGTGAATTTATATATATGAATGAATACTCAGTTGCCTCTATGAATGGGGTTGTGATTCTTGTCCTAGATTGTCCTATTATGTAAAAAAAAAAAATTAACTAAGTTCTTCAAAATGCTTATTTAGATTTTACTTCTATCAACCATTTAAATAAAAGCCTGAATTTTAATTGCATTGGTTCCTAGTTTTGATTTTCCCCTTTCTTTCTTTTTTTAATTTTAATTTAGCCTTCAAAGATATATAATGCTAGGGGGTTTCAAAAATAAGAACTAATCTTCACAGTGGGTGTACGATGTGCTATCCAAAGATCATGAAATTAATGAGGTCAACTTTAAAGGCGACAAACTTTCTTGATCTGGTTCAGCTTGAACAAAAGAGAAAAGGCATTTTTATTTCCATTCTCAGTACTGATATTTAGCTTATTTTCTAGAGCTAGCCACTGATAATTTGCACAGTTAAGAATAGAAATCTCTTTTCTTGATATATATTTTTAAATATAACTTGAGATCTGGCTTTACTTAAAATTTTTCTTACAAGAAGACACGATTGTATATGGATTTTAGAACATGTTTGGCAACTATTAAAAATAATGCAATAAAATTCTTGTCTTTTTGTGATAGGCATCTATACCAGTGCACTGGGCTGGGGCAGGGGAGGAAGAAAGAAGGGGGTGGGGATTACTAAAGGCAAGCAAAACATTTTCATAAAAACAGCTTAAGGAGAATGCTGAGAATCTCCAACTAGAAAGACACATTAGTAAGTTTCACTTGAAACACAAGTTCAATATACAACTGGTATTAGTCTTAAAATGATATCTTTACTAGCATCTACTAGAAGAATCTAACATTTCTACCAATCTGTGCACTGGTATCTTGACTCCCATACCACCTTTAATATTTGATTAGATATCAGGGATTCTAGGTTATATTTCTAACATCAAAATTAAGAGTGATTTTGTTGTTTGTTCATATATTTGCAAACCGTCAGAACTGGCTTTGAAAAGAATAGTGGAAAGAAGCCTGAAGCATGAGACAACACCCTGCCACACACACACATACACACACACAGCCACTCTGGGAATATAATCAAATATTAGTATAAAATTCAGAATCAAAAAACAGAGTAGGAAATGACCAAACAACCTGTTCATAAAAGTCTAAAAAAATGATAGGGAAGAACAAGAGAAAATATTAGGAGACAAGAAAAAAAAATCTAAAGAAAAATAAGAATTGGAGGCAAAGCCAACATGGCAGAATAAAAGCAGGAATTCACCCAAGTCCTCCCTCAATCCACAAAATAGAATCCACACAAAAGAGAAAGTGAAGCAATTTTCCAGGCAAAAACAACTTAGAAGGTCAGCAGGAAAAGTTTGTTGCACCAGGGTGGGAATACAGTGAAGGCTATGCACTAACACAGCACTGGCTCAGGCAAGAGAGGAATAGGCCTTGGGGCCTCTGAATCAGTAACAATACTAGTCATTTCTAGACCTCTCAGCCCAGAGATACCAAAGAAGACTTGAACAGTAAGCTGGAAAAATTTGTCTTAGTAGAGTGAGAAGGCCTTGAAAAGCCAACAAACCAAACTAGAGCTTGGGAGCCTCTGAATCAGCAATGGCAACAGCAGTGGTGGCAGCAGCAACAGCATAGCAGTGCTAGCTGAGGTCTCAGACCACAGACAGTGGGTTGAACTGGTCAGAAGGACGTCTCTTTATGAGCTCTGAG
Source organism: Sminthopsis crassicaudata (assembly GCF_048593235.1). Classification (NCBI taxonomy): domain Eukaryota; kingdom Metazoa; phylum Chordata; class Mammalia; order Dasyuromorphia; family Dasyuridae; genus Sminthopsis; species Sminthopsis crassicaudata. Next base: position 424,597,497 of record NC_133620.1, read on the forward strand.
GAAGGAATTTGTTGCATTAGTACACTAGAACTGATAGCCACAATGGCGTGGTTATAGGTCAGACAGTTACAGAACAGAAAAGAATATTTATGTTCATTCAAATATGCTTTTCCTTAGACCATAACATTTTAGAAAAACTGAAAAGTTTCATAGAAAGGTCTTTGTAAACAGCTGCACAAAGCTTAGGACATTATATCCTTTATTATGGAAGCTGAGTAACAAATAAGAGAAATAAATAAATGACAGAAAAATATTATAACCCTAGAAAGTTACATGGTGATAAGGAAGATCAAAACACATACTTAGAAGAAAACTAAAGCTCAAGAATCCAAAGCCTCCAAGAAAAATAAAAATTGATCTTCTGCTATGGAAGAGCTCAAGAGGGATTTTGAAAATCAAGTAAGAGAGCTAGAGGAAAAAATGAGAAGAGAAATGAGAGTGATGAAAAAATATGAAAACATAGTGAATAAAAGAATGCCTTAAAAAACTGAACAAATAGAAAAGAAGATACAAAAGATCACTTTGGAAAATAATTCCTTAAAAATTAAAATTGAACAAATAGAAGCTAATGACTTTATGAGAAATTAAGATTCAATAAAACAAAACTAAATGAATGAAAAAAAAAGAAAACAATGCAAAATATCTGAAAACTCCTAGGAATATGATAGTCAAATTCCAGAACTCTTAAGTAGAAAAGAAAATATGGCAAACATCCAGAAAGAAATAATTTAAGTGTAGTAAAATCACAGTCAATATAACACAAAATTTAGCAGCAAGATTTAGCAGCTACCACATTAAAGGAACAGAGAGCTAGAAATGTGATATTCCATAGGAATTAAAAAACTGGAATTACAATAGCCTACACAGGAGAAATAAGTATAAATTTTCAATGTTTAAAAAAAAAAAAAGCAAATTCAATGAATTAGAGATCTTTCAAATTTCCTGATGAAATAAACAGAACTGAATAGAAAATGTTACTTTCAAATACAGGTTGCAAGAAAAGCATAAAAATTTAAACATGAAAAAGAAATCATATGTGACTCAATAAGGTTAAACTGTTTGCCTTTCTATATGGGAAAATGGTACACCTAATGTCTAAGAACTTTCTCATTAGTAAGGCAGTTAGAAGATATATATATATATATAAAGAGAAAAAGTAGAAAAGAGTTGGTTATGTTCAAATGATGCAAAAATAAAACTGAATAGAGGAAAGATAGGGATATGGAGGAGGAATAGGGAAAGGAGATTAAGAAAGAAAAAATTTTTCACAAAAAGGAAAGAATGGCTCAAAGAACAAATCACAAAAATAATATGTTTTCATTGAAAAGAAAAATTTGTAGAACCTAGTCAATGTAGCACTTAGGGGAGAATTTATATCTCTAAATGCATACATCAATAAAATAAAGATAATTAAACATGTAACTAAAAAAATTAGAAAAAAAGAAAAAATTTTAAATTCTCAATAAAACACCAAAACAGACATTCTGAAATCAAAGAAATGATTAATTAAATTGAAAAGAAAAATTGTCCTAATAAATAAAATCAGGGTATGTTTTTTTATGAAAAAACAAAGCATTAGTTGTTTTGATTTTAAAAAGAAAAAAGAAAACCAAACTAATAGTATAAAAAAATGAAGAGAGTGAATGCATTGCCAATGAAAATGAAGTTAAAGCTATTTGTAAAAGTTATTTTGCCCAATTATATGCCAGCAAAATTAGCAATCTAAGTGAAATGGATAAATCTGTACAAAAATAGAAATTGCTCAAATTACCAGAAAAAAAAGGAAATGGAATACTTTAATAACTGTCTTAGAAAAAGAAACTGAGCAATCAATAAGCTTCCCAGGAATTAAATCCCCAGAATCTGATGGATTCACAAATGAAATCTCACAAACCATTTAAAGAATAATTAATCCCAATACTATATAAACTATTTGAAAAAATTAAGTAAAGAGACAGTCCTTTTATGATAAAAATGTAGTTTTGCTAAGTAAATCTGACAGAGTAAAAAAAGAGAAAGACATTTATTACTCAATTTTCTAAATGACTCAATGCAAAAAAAAAAAAAAAAAAGTTAAATAAAAAATGTGTGGGGGAGAAGGGAGAAAGCCTAAATGGCAGAAAGGACACACATTTCTTTCTGATCTTCTACAAGTCTCATACAAATTACCAAATTCAGCCTCTGAATTAGTTCTGGACTGGCAAAATCCATGAATATTGGGAGTGTAAAAAGTTACCAGCAGAAGATAATTTTGGAGAATGTGAGAAAGGATCTGTTTCAATTGCACATGGAAGGAGGCAGGCCAAGCACAAGCAGGCCAAGAACTGATGTTAGTGCAAGCAATGTAAACCCAGGGCTGTGTGCTCAGGAAAATCTATGGGGAGAAATCTACAACAGTGTTGTCTATTCTGTCCTGCTTACAAATTAGTATATCAGCAGAGAAGTTATAAAACATCCAACATAAACATAAAATATAAATAGTGAACCCCAAAACACCAAAATTTCACGGGACCTGGCCCACACCCACCCAGCACCAGAAGACAGTAAGCACTAACTCAGTAAAGCCAGTACTGACCCAACATAGCCATTGCAACTTATAGTGGAAGCTTAGACAATCTCCTTTGCTCTAAAAGCAGATCTCAACTGTGATTTAAAAAGTGAGCAAAAAAAGCAAAAAGAACTCTAACCATAGATAGTTTTTATGGTAAATAAGAAGCATAGATTGCAAACCCTGAAAAGACTAAAAGCAGATCATCTCCAGATGAAGGCCCAAAGGGTGGTATAAATTAGTTCCCATCCCACAAGACTCTCCTAGAATAAATTATAAAAGATATTAAAAGAGAACTGTAAGGGGGGGGCGGAGCCAAGATGGCGGAGAAGAAACACACGACTCTGTGAACGTCCTCACTCCCTCACAACCAATTAGATAAATCAGCCTCAAAATAAGCCCAGGACTGATAGATACCACAAGGACTGGAAGCACGACTTACCAGCTGAAGAGAATCTGGAGTTTCAACAGACAGGGTCAGTCCCCAGGGGAGGAAGAAGAGAGGCCAGCACAGACGGTGGGGTAGTGGCACACTGCGCTGGTTGCGCTGGGGAGGGCTCTGGGATCAGAGAAGCCACTGAGGTAAAGGAATCTGGCACAGGCTGTTAGCTCTTCTCTGCTCATTATTTAGCAGTTCAGAAGAGAAAGCCAAAATATTTTAAAACTCAGATTAGATTTTCCCCAGACCCTGGAGGTGACTCAGCAGATCTTGGCACCAGGGGGTGTGGCCTCAGCTACCACCTGAGAATAGTTAAGAGATTGACAAGTGGGTGGATATGGCCCAAGGCAACACACACTGCCTAGTTTAGCTGGAGGGAGTGGAACTCAGCTCCAGGAAGTCCCAGAGAAGCGGAACTTCTGAACTAGGGACCGCGGTTTCTGGCAGACACTTCCAGTTTGAGCACAGTGGCTTCTCACATCACCTGCTGCAGACATCCACGCCCCACCCGGACGCATAGGCTGGGCTTTGTGCTGTCTTTACTGTTCAGTCTCAAATCTCAGGGAAGCCACTAAAACAAAGCGCCCTCAGGCACAGCAGTGCTAATCACCTCTGAGGCACTTCCAGGGAGGGGGTGGGGAACTCTCTCCCAGAGCTCTATCTTAGCTCAGGCGCAGGAGCCACTGCATCCATCCGGTCTGGGAGGAAGCTGGTAAAGAAGTAAATAAATACTTTCCTACCCCAGGAACAGACCCCAAAAGATTTTTTAAATATGAGCAAAAAAGCCAGAAAAACTATAGATTCCTTCTATACAGAGAAAGAGCGGGTATCCAACCCCGAGGAAGTTAACAGCAGAGAGACAGCAGATAACAACCTAAAGGGGAACGATTCCTGCCCCCTATAACATAACTCTCTCCTAGAAGAAACTCTTAAAAAATTAAGGGAGTTTGAAAAAAAATGGGGAAAAGAAAGGGAAGCTATGATAGAGAATAACAACATCCTGAAATTGGAGTTGGAAAAAATAAAGAATTCACAGGAGATGCAGGGAAACAAAATTTATGAATTAGAAAAGGTTAAAAAACACAGGAAAGTAGGATTTCTGAATTGGAAAAGATAAAAAAGTCTCAAGAAAATAGAATTTCTGGATTGGAAAAAGAAAATAATTCTCAAAAAAAAATTAGGGAAATGGAAAAAAATTCAATAGAGCAAAATAATTCATTTAAAAATGAAATTGGGCATTTACAAAAAGAACTAAAAACTGTGAAAGAAGAAAATAACTCCTTAAAAGTCAGGATGGAACAAATAGAAATGAATGATTCACAGAGAACCCAAGAATCAGTCATACAAAACAAAAAAAATGAGAAGCTGGAGAACAACGTCAAATACTTACTGGGAAAATCTATAGACCTGGAAAATAGATATAGGAGAGATAATCTGCAGATCATTGGACTTCCAGAAAACTATGACCAAAAAAAGAGCCTAGATTCTATTTTACAGGAAATTATCAAAGAGAACTGTCCAGAGATAATAGAAACAGAAGGGAAAGTAGAAGTGGAAAGAATTCATCGAACTCCTTCTGAAATAGACCCTAAAAAAAGAACACCACGGAATATAGTGGCTAAGCTGCAGAATTACCACACAAAGGAGAAAATCCTGCAAGCAGCTAGAAAAAAACAATTTAAATACCAAGGTGCCACAATAAGGGTCACCCAAGATCTGGCTGCCTCCACATTAAAAGATGGAAGGGCCTGGAACCTGATATTCCATAAGGCAAAAGATGAAGGACTGCAACCAAGAATGAACTACCCAGCTAAGTTTAGCATGTTTTTCCATGGAAGAAGATGGTCATTCAATGAAACAGAGGAATTCTATATGTTTCTAAGAAAAAAAACAGACTTAAACAAAAAATTTGATCTACATCCACAAGACTGAAGAGAAACAGAAAAAGGTACACAGAACCCTTGAGAACTGTAACTCTGTTGTGGGTATATAAAAAGTACTCAAGGATAATTTGATTTTACTGATATAAAAGAAAAAAAGGGGGGTGTAGTAAAGGGAAGGAGGTCGCTTAAGAAAAAGGGGAAGGAATGATAAAAAGAGGGAAACTACATCCCAGGAAGAGGCATAGAAAATACACCATATCTGAGGGAACTTAGTGAGGGGGAGAATCATTGTGTGAATCTTACTCTCATCAGGAGAGGCTCAAAGAGTAAATAATTAACATATTTGTTTTTCAGAGAATTTTCTCTCACCTCATTAAAAGGGGGGAGAGGAAAAGGGAAAAGGAAAAGGAGAATAAGTGAAGGGACTTGGAGGGAGGGGGGAGGGATCCTAAAAAAAAAAAAAAAAAAAAAAAGAGGGAGGGTTGCGTGTCACAAGGGGGGTCTGTAAATTAAATATCGGGGAGGGGGATCAGGGGGGTCTAGGGAAAAAAGCATAATCTGGGGATAATACGATGGCAGGAAATACAGAATTAGTAATTTTAACTGTAAATGTAAATGGGATGAACGATCCCATCAAACGGAGACGGATAGCAGATTGGATCAAAAAGCAGAACCCTACAATATGTTGTCTACAGGAAACACACTTAAAGCAGGGAGATACATACAGAGTAAAGGTAAAAGGTTGGAACAGAGCCTATTATGCTTCAGGTAAAGCCAAAAAAGCAGGGGTAGCTATCCTTATCTCAGATCAAGCAAAAGCAAAAGTAGATCTCGTTAAAAAAGATAAGGAAGGAAACTATATCCTGCTGAAAGGTAGCATAAATAATGAAGCCATATCAGTACTAAACATATATGCAGCAAGTGGTATAGCATCTAACTTTCTAAAGGAAAAGTTAAGAGAGTTGGAAGAAGAAATAGACAGTAAAACTATAATAGTGGGAGATCTCAACCTTGCACTCTCAGATTTAGACAAATCAAACCACAAAACAAACAAGAAAGAAATTAAAAAAGTAAATAGAACATTAGAAAAACTAGGTATGATAGACCTTTGGAGAAAACTGAATGGCAATAGAAAGGAATATACTTTCTTCTCAGCAGTTCATGGATCCTATACAAAAATTGACCATATATTAGGACATAAAGATCTCAAAATTAAATGTAGGAAGGCAGAAATAATAAATGCCTTCTTCTCAGATCACAATGCAATAAAAGTTACATTCAGTAAAAAGTTAGGGGTAAATAGACCAAAAAGTAATTGGAAACTGAATAATCTCATCTTAAAGAATGACTGGGTGAAAGAGCAAATTATAGAAACAATTAACAATTTCACCCAAGATAATGACAATGATGAGACATCATATCAAAATCTTTGGGATGCAACTAAAGCAGTAATAAGGGGAAATTTTATATCTTTAGAGGCTTATTTGAAGAAAATAGAGAAAGAGAAGATTAACGAATTGGGCTTACAACTTAAAAGGCTAGAAAAAGACCAAATTATAAACCCCCAACCAAAAATTAAACTAGAAATACAAAAATTAAAAGGAGAAATCAATAATATTGAAAGTAAAAAAAACTATTGAATTAATAAATAAAACCAAGAGTTGGTTTTATGAAAAAGCCAATAAAATAGATAAACCTTTGGTAAATTTGATCAAAAAAAAAGAAAGAGGAAAATCAAATTGATAGTCTTACAAATGAAAAGGGGGATCTTTCCACCAATGAAGAGGAAATTAGAGAAATAATAAGGAGTTACTTTGCCCAACTTTATGCCAATAAATTTGATAACTTAAGTGAAATGGATGACTTCCTCCAAAAATATAGGCTCCCTACATTAACAGAGGAGGAGATGAATTGCTTAAATAGTCCCATTTCAGAAAAAGAAATAGAACAAGCTATTAATCAACTCCCCAGGAAAAAATCCCCAGGGCCAGATGGATTCACATGTGAATTCTACCAAACATTTAAAGAACAATTAGCCCCAATGTTATATAAATTATTTGAAAAAAATAGGGGATGAAGGAGTCCTACCAAACTCCTTTTATGACACAGACATGGTACTGATACCTAAACCAGGTAGAGCGAAAACTGAGAAAGAAAATTATAGACCAATCTCCTTAATGAATATTGATGCTAAAATCTTAAATAAGATATTAGCAAAAAGACTTCAGAAAATCATCTCCAGGATAATACACTATGATCAAGTAGGATTTATTCCAGGAATGCAGGGCTGGTTTAATATTAGGAAAACTATTAATATAATTGACCATATTAATAATCAAATTAATAAGAACCATATGATCATCTCAATAGATGCAGAAAAAGCATTTGACAAAATCCAACATCCATTCCTACTAAAAACTCTTGAGAGTATAGGAATAAATGGACTATTCCTTAGAATAATCAGGAGCATATATTTAAGACCTTCAGTAAGCATAATATGTAATAGAAATAAACTGCAACCTTTCCCAGTAAGATCAGGAGTGAAACAAGTTTGCCCACTATCACCATTACTATTCAATATAGTACTAGAAACGCTAGCCTCGGCAATAAGAGCCGAGAAAGAGATTCAAGGAATTAGAATAGGAAATGAGGAAATCAAACTATCACTTTTTGCAGATGACATGATGGTATACTTAGAGAACCCCAAAGACTCTGCTAAAAAGCTACTAGAAATAATTCAAAATTTCAGCAAAGTGGCAGGATACAAAATAAATCCACATAAATCCTCGGCATTTTTATATATCACTAACAAAATGCAACAGCAAGAGATACAAAGAGAAATTCCATTCCAAACAAATGTTGAGAGTATAAAGTATTTGGGAATCCATCTACCAAAGAAAAGTCAGGAATTATATGAGAAAAATTACAAAACACTTGCCACAAAAATAAAATCAGATTTAAATATATGGAAAGACATTCAGTGCTCTTGGATAGGCCGAGCGAATATAATAAAGATGACAATACTCCCCAAACTAATCTATTTATTTAGTGCTATACCAATCAGACTCCCAAGAAACTATTTTAATGGCCTAGGAAAAATAACAACAAAATTCATATGGAACAATAAAAGGTCGAGAATTGCAAGGGAACTAATGAAAAAAAAACTCAGAGGAAGGTGGTCTAAGTGTACCTGATCTAAAGCTATATTATATAGCAGCAGTCACCAAAACCATTTGGTATTGGCTAAGAAATAGACCAGTAGATCAGTGGAACAGATTAGATACAAAGGACAAAAAAGGATACATATATAGCAACCTAATCTTTGACAAACCCAAAGATACCAACATTAGGGATAAAAATTCATTATTCGGAAAAACTGTTGGGAAATCTGGAAATTAGTATGGCAGAAATTAGATATGGATCCACACTTAACACCATATACCAAGATAAGATCAAAATGGGTCCATGATTTAGGCATAAAGAGGGAGATCATAAATAGATTAGAGGAACAGAGGATAATCTACCTCTCAGACTTGTGGAGGAGGAAGGAATTTATGACCAGAGGAGAACTAGAGATCATTATTGATCACAAAATAGAAGATTTTGATTACATCAAACTAAAAATTTTCTGTACAAATAATACTAATGCAAACAAGATTAGAAGGGAAGTAACAAATTGGGAAAATATTTTTAAAAACAAAGGTTCTGACAAAGGTCTCATTTCCAAAATATATAGAGAACTGACCCTAATTTATAAGAAACTGAACCATTCTCCAATTGATAAATGGTCAAAGGATATGAACAGACAATTCTCAGAGGAAGAAATTGAAACTATATCCACTCACATGAAAGAGTGTTCCAAATCACTACTGATCAGAGAAATGCAAATTAAGACCACTCTGAGATACCACTACACACCTGTCAGATTGGCTAAGATGACAGGAACAAATAACGATGAATGTTGGTGGGGCTGTGGGAAAACTGGGACACTGATACATTGCTGGTGGAGTTGTGAAAGAATCCAGCCATTCTGGAGAGCAATCTGGAATTATGCCCAAAAAGTTATCAAACTGTGCATACCCTTTGACCCAGCAGCGCTACTACTGGGATTATATCCCAAAGAAATACTAAAGAGCGGAAAGAGACATATATGTGCCAAAATGTTTGTGGCAGCTCTTTTTGTTGTAGCTAGAAACTGGAAGATGAATGGATGTCCATCAGTTGGAGAATGGTTGGGTAAATTGTGGTATATGAAGGTTATGGAATATTATTGCTCTGTAAGAAATGACCAGCAGGAGGAATACAGAGAGGCCTGGAGAGACTTAAATCAACTGATGCTGAGTGAAATGAGCAGAACCAGAAGATCACTGTATACTTCAACAACAATACTGTATGAGGATGTATTCTGATGGAAGTGGAAATCTTCAACATAAAGAAGAGCCAACTCACTTCCAGTTGATCAATGATGGACAGAAATAACTACACCCAGAGAAATAACACTGGGAAGTGAATGTAAATTGTTAGCACTAATATCTGTCTGCCCAGGTTGCATGTACCTTCGGATCCTAATGTTTATTGTGCAACAAGAAAATGATATTCACACTCATGTATTGTACCTAGACTATATTGTAACACATGTAAAATGTGTTGGATTGCCTGTCATCGGGGGGAGGAAGTAGAGGGAGGGGGGGATAATTTGGAAAAATGAATACAAGGGATAATATTATAAAATATATATATATATAATAAAAAATTTTAAAAAAAAGAGAACTGTAAGAAAAATAAGGAAAGGAAATGAGAACTTTACAAGAGGGTTTGGAAAAGAAAACAAAGAAATTATCTGAAGAAAAGTCCTTACAAAATAGATTTAGTGAAATGGAAGCATATAACTCCTTTAAAAATGGAGTTGACAAAATGGAAAAATAAAACAACTCCCAGAAAAACTGAATTTGTGAAATGGAAAAAGAAAATAAGTCATTAAAAAACAGAATTTGTGAAACATGAAATTCTATAGAATAAAACAACTCATTTAAAAATTCAAAAGGACAAGTACAAAAAAGAAGTAAACAAAGTAAATGAAGAAAATTATTCACTAAAAATCAAAACTGAACAAATGGAAATAAATGACTCAATGAGACATCAAGAATCAGTCAATACCAAAAAATGTAAAATTCCTATTTAGGAAAACAACTGATCTGGAAAATAGATCTAGGAGAGTCAATCTAAGGATTATTGGACTTCCTGAAAACTCTGATGAAAAAAAGAACCTAGACACCATTTTTCAGGAAATCATCAACGAGAACTGCCACAATGTCATAGAATCAGAAGGTAAAATAGGCATTGAAAGAATTCACTGAACATCTGCTAAAAGAAACCCCAAAATTAAAACTCCAAGGAATATCATCACTAAATTTCAGAACTACTGGACCAAGGTAAATGTATTATTACAAGCAGACAGAAAAAAAATTCAAATATTGAGGAGCCACAATAAGGATTACCCAGAAACTAGCAGCTTCCACCTTAAAAGATTGCAGGACCTAGAATCTGATATTTTGAAAGGCAAAGGAATTTGGAATAGAGCCAAGAATAAACTACCCTGCTAAACTGAGCATTTTTTCCAGGGAAGATGTCCATTCAATGAAACAGGTGAATTCAATTTATTTCTGATGAAAAGAACAGAGTTAAACAAAAAAATTGACCTCCAAATATAGAACTCAAAAAAAGTATCAAAAAGGTAAAAAGAAAAGAACTCTTGAGAACTGTATTCCTGTTATGGGTATACATACATAGGGAGTGCATGTATAATGTAATTTTATTGTATAATATTAAAAAGAAACAAGGTGAAAAGGAGATTGGACCAGAAAAAAGGGGAAAGTGGAGGTAAAATGAGGAAAATTACATCTCATGAAGAGTCAAAGGAAATCCATTATATTTGAGGGGGAAAGTGGGGGGGCAGAACATAGGGTGAATCACTCTCATCAGATTTGGCTCACAGAGAAAAAATTAGATATATTTAGTTTCACAGAGAAACATCTCTCACCTTATAGAAAAGTGGGATAGCCTAAATAGAATAGAAAACAGAAATAGTAAGGGAAAGGTATAAGAAAGGGAGAGGGATTCTAAAGGGGGATGGCTGCTTGAGGCAAGGGGTGTTCATAAGTAAAATACTGGGGAGAAGGTAAAGAGGAAAAGGAAAGAGAAAAATATATTTTGGGGTTAATAAGATGGCAAGAAATACAGAATTAGTAGTTTTAACCATTAATGGGGTGAATGGAGTGAACTCACCCCTAAAGCATAAGCAGATAGCAGACTGGATTAAAAGTGAGATCCTACAATATGTTATTTACTAGAAACACATTTAAAGCAGAGCAATACAAATAAAGTAAAGGTAAAAAGATGGAGCAGAATCTATTATGCTTCAAGTGAAATAAAAAAAAAAAAAAGTAGCAGTAGCCATCCTTATCTCAGATCAATGAAAATCAAAAATTGATCTAATTAAAAGAGATAAGGAAGGAAACTATATATTGCTAAAGGGTACCATAGATAATGAAGCAATATTAATACTAAACATATATGCACCAAGTGGTATAGCATGGAAATTCCTAAAAGAGTAGTTAAGAGAGCTGCAAGAAGATATAGATAACAAAACTATACTAGTGGAAAATCTCAATTTTGATCTCTCAGAACTAGATAAATCAAACCACAAAATAAATAAGAAAAAAGTTAAAGAGGTAAATAGAATACTAGAAAAGTTAGGTATGATAGATCTTTGGAATAAATTGAATGGAGACAGAAAGGAGTATACCTTCTTCTTGGCAGTTCATGGAACCTATATAAAAATTGACCATATATTAGGATTACAGAAAATCATCCCCAGGATAATACACCATGATCAAGTAGAATTTATACTAGGAATGCAGAGCTGATTCAATATTAGGAAAACTATTAGCATAATTGACTATATCAATAACCAAATTAACAAAAAAACATGATTATCTCAATATGTGGAGGCTGGAAAGATTGCAAAAGATTGCAGAGGGCTGGAATTCTGAAAATGTGGAAATCTATCTGCCAAGGGTAAGTCTGGAACTATATAAACAAAATTACAAAACACTTTTCACATAAATGAAGTCAGATCTAAACTGGAAAAAACATCAAGTGCTGTTGGATAGTTCCGCCAAATGTAATATATATCAATATTACCTAAACTAATCTATTTGCTTAGTGTTATACCAATCAAACTCCCAAGAAATTATTTTACTGACTTAGAAAAAAATAACAACAAAATTCATCTGGAAGAACAAAAGGTCAAGAATTTCAAGGGAATTAATGGGAAAAAAAAGCAAATAAAGGTGGCCTAGCCATAACAGATCTAAAACTATATTATAAAGCAGCGGTTATCAAAATCATTTGATACTGGCTAAGAAATAGAGTAGTTGATGAGTGGAAGAGGTTAGGTTCACAGGACAAAATAGTCAATGACTATATTAAACTAGTGTTTGACAAAGCCAACGACCCCAGCTTTTGGAATAAGAACTCACTATTTGACAAAAACAGCTGGGAAAATTTGGAAACTAGTATGGCAGAAACCAGGCATTGACCCACCCCTAATACTGTGTACCAAGATAAAAGTCAAAATAGATTCATGATCTAGACATAAAGAATGATATTATAAACAAATTAGAAAAACGTAGGATAGTTTACCTCTCAGATCTGTGGAGGAGGAATTTGTGACCAAAGAAAAACTAGAGATCATTATTGATCACAAAATAGATAATTTTGATTATATTAAGTTAAAAAGTTTTTGTACAAACAAAACTAATGTAGACAAGATTAAAAGGGAAGTAATAAACTGGGAAAATGTTTTTACATTCAAAGGTTCTGATAAAGCCTTATTTCTAAAATATATAGAAAATTGACTCAAATTTATAAGAATTCAAGACATACTCCAATTGATAAATGGTCAAAGGATATGAACAGACAATTCTCAGATAAGGAAATTGAAACTATTTGTGGTCATATGAAAAGGTGCTCCAAATCACTATTGATCAGAAAAATGCAAATTAAGACAACTTTGAGATACCATTACACACCTTTCAGATTGGCTAAGATGACAGGAAAAGAAAATGACCAATGTTGGAGGGGATGTAGGAAAACTGGGACACTAAAACTGGAACTGTGAACAGATCCAACTATTCTAGAGAGCAATTTGGAACTATGCTCAAAATGCTATAAAACTGTTATATCCCAAAGAGATCTTAAAGAAGGGAAAGGGATCCATATATGCAAAAATGTTTGTGGCAATCCTTTTTGTGGTAGCAAGAAACTGGAAAATGAATGGATCCTCATCAATTGGAGAATGGATGAATAAATTATGTTATATGAATGTTATGGAATATTATTGTTCTTTAAGAAATGACCAGCAGGATGATTTCAGAAACACCTAGATATACTTACATGAACTGATGCTAAGTGAAATAAAAAGAAACAGAAGATTATTATACACGGCAACAGGAAGACTTTATGATGATCAATTCTGATGGACATGGTTCTCTTGATTCAAATGAGATGATTCAAACCAGTTTCAATTGTTCAGTGATGAAGAGAGCCATCTATGTCTAGAGAGAGGACTGTGGGAGAGGATGTGGGAACTAAGTGTGGACCACAACATAGCATTTTCACTCTTTCTATTGTTGTTTCCTTGCATTTTGTTTTCTTTTTTAGTTTTTTTTTCTTGATTCAATTTTTCTTGTGCAGCAAGATAAATGCATAAGTATGTATACATATATTGTATTTAACATATATTGTAAAATATTTAATATGTATTTGACTACCTGCCATTTAGGGGAGGGAGTGAGGGTAAGAAGGGGAAAAAATTTGCAACAGAAGGTTTTGCAAGGGTCAGTGTTGAAAAATTATCCATGCAAATGTTCTGCAAATAAAAAACTTTAATAAAAAAAATCTAATACAATAAAAAGAGAGAAAGAAATGGCACAACACTCCAATATCATTGCCAAGAAAACCCCAGATGGGATCATAGAGACACAAGTGAAATGACTCATTCATAATGAATGTGGTATTTAACTGACTTGTGTAATTATATTGTCATTAACAGACTATATATTTCACTTACACAACACATGTTAATATTGTGTCCCCAAAATGTATTCCTAATTTAAATGTTTTAATGAAATTAAAACAACTTAAAATAGCCATCTCAACAGCCTTTCATAAATGGTGCTACTAAGAACCTTGAGGTTTCATCCATGTGAATAAAAAAATAATAACTAAATAAAATAAATAAAAAATAAAATAAAATACTAGGAAGGACATCATAACAATATGTCACAAAGAGTATATGCTATGACTGGGTGGAATTTATACTAGGAATTCAGAATTAGTTCAAAAATAGGAAAATTATCATCATAATTTACCATAACAATGACAACAAAATCATATGATTACATCAATAAATGCCAAAAAATTTTGACAAAATACAACAGCCATTTATACTAAAGAACTATTAAAAAGCATAGGAATCAATTGATTTTTTTTCTTAAAATGATAGTTATCCAATGATGGACAGAGGTAGCTACACCCAGAGAAGAAGCACTGGGAAGTGAATGTAAATTGTTAGCACTAATATTTGTCTGCCCAGGTTGCATGTACCTTCGGATTCTAATGTTTATTGTGCAACAAGAAAATGATATTTGCACACATGTATTGTACCTAGTCTATATTGTAACACATGTAAAATGTATGGGATTGCCTGTCATCGGGGGGGAGGGAATAAAGGGAGGGGGGGATAATTTTGAAAAATGAATACAAGGGATAATATTATAAAAAAAAAATATATATATATATAATAATAAAAAATTTTAAAAAAATAAAAAGAGAATAAGTAGAAAAGTATTTTAAATTTTTTTTCTTGAATGAGGCTCCAGAAAATAAATCTAAAAAAAAAAAAAAAACACATCGTTTTAGAAGAAATGATCCATAATAGAATCTAGAAAAAACTTTTTTTAGCTTGAGGTTGTAGAAAAGAATCTAGAAAAGAGTTGTTCCTAGAGAGAGAGGATCCACAAAAGCATCTAGAATTTAAAAAAAAAATGATAGTTATCTATTAAAACCAAGAGCTATCATTATCTATAATGTGAATAAACTTGAAACTTTCCCAATAAGATAATGGGTGAAGTGAAGATGTCCATTATCACTACTATTATTAAATATTATACAAGAAATGTTTTCAATAAAAAGACATTTGAGAAATATAAATAGGCAATGATAAAACAAAATTATCACTCTTTGTAGATGATATTATACATAGAGGACCCTAGATAATCAAGTTAAAAATAAGCTGCAACAATTAACTTTACCCAAGTTGCAGGATATAAAATAAACTCATATAAATCATAAGCATTTTATGCTAACAAGAAAACCCAGCAGTAAAATAACAGAAGAAAATTCCATTTTTAAATAAATTCAAACAATTGAAAATAACTGGGAAACTAGCCATTAATACAAATCTAGCGATTATATGAACATAATTATAAAATAGTAATCAATGCAATTTGCTACTAAGAAAAATAGTGGTGGATCTTTGACATAGATGAAGAACACAATGTACAATAGGAAATGACCACAGTAGTCTAGTGTTTGATAAACCCAAAGGTTTAAACTTTTGGAGTGAGAATTCAACATTTGATGAAAACTGTTGAGAAAACTAGGTAACAGTTTGGCAAAAATAGGCATAGGCTAATACCTTGCAACATATACCATGATAAGGTCAAAAATATATAAATGATTGAGACTTAAATTTTATAATCTAGGAGAAGAAAAACTATGACTATGAAAAACTGTGACTATGCATAAAAATACAAAAATCAAGAGATCCTTTAGAGATTTTTTCAAGCCCAAACTAGAAACTTGCAACTCCAACATGTGCAAAATTTATAAATTAGTAGTATAACTCTAAGGGGACATAATTCTGAGGGCCAAACTAAATATCATTTTATTAGTAAATGAAAAAGGAATTTCAACAGCTACTAACTCATCTCTATAAAAAATTATGATAATAATCTACACACAAATTGAGAGCATCATTAATGTATGAGGTGAGAACAGTTTTGATTTGTAATATTCCATAGCAAATCACATTTTTGGTCATGCAATTGAAAGAATGCTATAGGGAATATGAGATCCACTGTGGTTACTAATTCTTTATCCAACAAACATTTAATAAATTGTGTTGCCTTCAGGTTTCTCCTTTGTGCATCAAAGAAAACACTAGCTCTGGATTCACATCAAAATTTTTACCTTTGAAACTTACTATGGAAGTTAATTTCCATTTACTCCAGGTCCTTCCATTTAAAAAAGAAAGAATCTGAACTATTCATCTCTGGAGGACCTTCCAGCTATTGACTTATGATCCTAACATTGCTTTAAAATGATGTAAAATCATACATAATTCCATGAAAGTTATAGCAATAAGATACTCTCCAAGTTCTTACTGGTATGTCTCTTAACTAGCTGATGAGGGAAGTTTCTGTAATTATTTTTGGAAAAATTTTATATTAAAAGTTAATGGCAAATGGTGATTCTCAGTGTCTATCTTTTATTTCATTCACTTCCCATGTTTCAGTCTCAACAGTTTATTTTAATAGGTCATATTGTGGTTATTGCTGGTGTATGCCAAAATATGGGATTTAAATCCTTTCTTTCCATTTACTATTGATTTACATCTCTGTTCTAAGACATAAATGAACATAGCTAATTCAGAAAAAATAATTATACATTTGCAACCTGACTTTTAAGGTACAATCAGTTTAGGTTTTGTGATATTGTTCAGCTTTTAGTGTATCTATCACCTAGTGATTTTTAAAAGATAGTATTCCATCTATACATACATAGACTTCTGAATATTCTACATGCCTTTTTTCCCTTTATTTCTTGAAAAATTTGGTTTGCTACTAGTGCAAAACAAAACAAACTATTGATGACATTTATTTTCATTTCCTGTATAAAATAGTTCTTACTTTATATATATTTATATAGAGAGAGGATACTCTTTTAAATATGTCACTACCATAGTTTGGAAATCTAGCTGAAGGTACATGTAAAATAAAACAATATATTAAAGTGACTTTCATTTTTTTAATGGAGGAAATGACAACATATTTGTTGGGCAGAGATACCCAAAACTGCTTTAGAGATCCCCGAAAAATGCAAAATTCTAAGTAGTCTCTTTGCTGAAGTAGGGAAAAAAATACCATCAGATTTGTTGTAAAAAAAGATATGGAGAAAAAGAGGCCATCTAAAATCAAAAAGAAGCAGATGAATGTATATATAGGATGTTTCACAAATGTCCCCTGTAATCACATGACTCTAAGTAACTTTTGGTATATTTGATCAAAAGTGCCTATCCCTGCCACTATTTCTTGATATTTTAACAATAAAAGAAAGAAAAAGTTCCTTCCTGAAAGATTATTTTCCTCATGGTCTATTTTCTTCCCTAACCTGACCTAGCAGTGAAGTCAAAATGACAAATTTGTGACATCATAATAATTTTTTTTTTCCTCCAGGAACAAACTGTGAAGCCATTAACACAGGACTGTGACTTCACGGCAGGATCAGACAGGGCAGCTGGATAGAGAGGAAGGAGAGAGTGTTCTCATTCAAACACATATATCTTCAATAATAACCAAGGAAATTCAGAAAATTACTGTCAAAGCAAATTGCTTTTTGTATAAATGCCATCTCCTTTCAAGTTTGCCCCAGCATGATCATCCTTCTTTATTTAGTGGTGTTGCCCTTTTCTCCTTAGAGACCTTTAGTGAAGCCTTCTTTTATATTTCGTGTGTCATTTAAATGACTCAAATGAGCAGGGATGGGGTATGCCTGACATTTATTTTTAATTATTTACATAAATAAAGAGGTTTGCTTTTTCCACACCTGCTGCAGTGTGAAGGAAAGAAAAAGGTTTCTTATCTAATGGATTTAGAGCTCTTGAAAGTCTAAGGGACTGATCAGGCATAGTAAAAAATAAATAAATAAATAGCCATTAATAGTGTAGGATAGGCCAAGAATTGGAGCTATCCTGACCCAGAGAATAACCCTGAAGGGAAAACAAAATTGTCAGATTAGCAATTCCATTAAGCAAGTAAAATTATTAAATATTAACTGCAATATCAAAGAGAATATTTAAGGCAAAGTATCAGTAGATATAGAAATTAAGATTCCAAAGATTGGGGGAAAAAAGTTTAATCTATTCTCTTTTAAACATTCCTAATTTACTCTTTTGCACATGCATACCTGCAGTTATCCATAGTTGTTGGTCAATAGACATTATGAATCAGAGGTGTGGTCAAAGGCCTCCTCTGGCTTCAGTTACAATTTATATGGAAAATCTGATGATAGTCTCTTTTTCAAGAGCAATCCTTATAGGATTTACTGAATAGGAAGTTGTACAAATGAACATTCCTTGAAAAACTGATTGCTCCCCACCCATGAGGATGAAATAAAATTTTAAGGCACAATTTTTCCCTTATAATTTGGTAAATATACCATTATGAACATTTGGATGAATATGAAATATGATATGAATATGAATATGATATAAGGATATAATGAAGCATTAAAGGGAAAATACTCTGCACTCTGTGTGTGTATCTCTCTCTGTCTTTCTCTTTGTCTCTCTGTCTCTCTCATGCACACACACACACACACACACACACACACAAACACACACACACATACACACATGCAAACTCACATAAATACACACTATACACTATAACAGTTTGGTGGTACAGCGAGCATAGTGATAAGCTTCCAGGAAGGAACACTTATCTTAAGGAGTTTAAATCTCATCTCAGATACTTACTAGTTGTGAGACCATAGGTAATAAACTGTTTGCCTCTGTCCCTAATCTGTAAAATGAGCTAAAGAAATAAATGGCAAATCACTCTAAATCTCAAATGAGGTCATGTGAAGGTCCGAGCTAGCTCCTCTGAAAGGCTCAGAATAACTCAAGCCCCATGTTGGGCACCAAAATGTAAAGGTCCTGTAGTCTCTAAGTTATAATCCTTCTCTGAGAGGAGATCTCTTTTCTGTAAAATCTTTTGCAGGTTTCTTGGGAAGCTTCTGAAGCCTCCAGCCAGAGCGAAGGTAGAATCTTGAATCCTCTTCTTCCTGAATCCTGGCTCTGAATCTCCTTAAACTTCACTGAAGTTCTCCTGGGAAGTCTTGTTCTTCTCCCAGTCTAGACTCTCCTTCCAGACTGCTGTCTAAACTCAATCTCCCAGTCTAGATGGACTCTTCAGACTCAATCTTTTATTCTCAAAGAGAATGATATTGTGAGAACTCCCAGGTACTTGTAGGAATTCCTTCGACCAATGGACTTACTTCTTTTAAAGGTTGTGTAAACTCCTTTTCAGAACTCTTTTTAAAGGTGTAAACTCCTTTAAATGTGTAAACTCATTTTCAGAAGTCTAAAAGTGTAAACTCCTAAAGGTGTGAACTCTGAACTAGAGAATTGTTTAGACAACCTGTGTTATCACCTTGTAATCCTAACAGGGTTACAAAGATTAGACATGATTCTAACAACAACAAAACTACAACACTCTGATGAAGGAGTAATCAAAAGCAAATGTAACTTTGTGCTACATGAAAAGGATTATAAAGTCCAAGATTACAAAAGTCAAAAGTTGCACCAGAATTTGTGTTGGCTAGACAGCTTCTGGAATATTATATAATACTGATGACACACAATTTTAGCATACAGGCTACATTACTAAAGCATATGCAGAATGGAATAAAATAGAATGATCAGGATAATGAAAGGCCGCAACATGTAAGATTGTGGAAGGAATTAGAGATATTTAATCTGGAATATAAAAAAACTCAAAATAACAAGAAAACTTTCTGCAAGTATTTGAAAGTATGCCATGTGAAAGGTGAGTTAAATTTGTATCCCTTGACCCTGACAACAGAACTGGGAATAGTGAACAGTAGTAAAAAAAAAAATGAAAGATTCCAGTGCTGTTAAAAAAAAATTCTCTCCAATGCTTCTTTCACTTTTTTTTTTTAATGTTGCCTATACATGCTACCATGTTTCTCTCTACTTGGCAAATAAGTCAAGTCTTAGCTGACTATGGTCCCACTCCTGATTCTCTATACTTTTTGTTCATTTTTAATAGTGTTTTGTTTTTCCCAATTACATTTCTAGCTTTTATTTTATAAGATTTTGAGTTCCAATTTTTTTCCATTTCTTTCTACCATTCTTCCTTACATGTCAGGCAATGTGATGTAAAACATATTTTTATATTTGACACAGTTGTGAAAGAAGAAACAGATCAAAAGGAATAAAAATTTAAAAAGAATAAAGTGAAAATATATGTTTTAGTCTGTAATTAGAGTCCATAAATTCTTTATTTGGACATGGATAGTATTTTCCTTTGTTAATCTTTTGTATTTGTCTTAAATCATTGTGTTACTGAGAAGAGCTGAATCATTCATAGTTTATCACCACACAATGTTTTCTGATACTATGTGCATTGTTTTCCTGGTTCTGCTCATTTCACTTTGCATGAGTCAACCCAAGTCTTCTCTGTTTTTTTTTTTCCCCTGAAATCCACCTGTTCATCATTTCTTATTGCATAATAGTTTTCCATTATATTCATATACCACAGTTTGTTCAGACATTTCCCAATTGATGGATATCTCCTCAATTTCCAATAATTTTCCATCATGAAGAGGAATGGTATTAATATATTTGTACATGTGAGTCTTTTACCCCTTTTTTATGATCTCTTATGGATGCAGATCTAGTAGTGATATTGCTCCATAACAGGATATACACAGTTTGGTTGACCTTTGGGCATATATCCAAATCACTCTCCAGAAGGGTTGGATCAGTTTACAACTTTACCAACATTGTATTAGAATCTCAATCTCCCCACACCCTCTCTAATAAACTTTTTTTTTGGTTTTAATTTGCATGTTTTCTAAACAAATGATTTAGAGCATCTCTTCATATGCCAATAGATAGCTTTGATTTCTCCATCTGATAAACTGTCTGCTCATATTCCTTGGCTATTTATCCAACTGAGGAATGGCTGGCATTCTTATAAATTAGTTCTCTATATATTTGAGAATTGAAGCCTTTATCAGAGACCCTTTATCAGATTTTAAATTTAATATAATCAAAAGTATCTATTTTACAATTTACAATTTATTGTAATAGCTCTTACTTGCTCATGAACTTGTAACTCACCTAACTTTTTTTTAATTTGGATGTTATACCACTTAATGCATATATATTTAACATTGATATTACTTCATTGTGATACAAATTGTGTCCCCGTTGACTTTTGAGGGGAAG
Source organism: Sminthopsis crassicaudata (assembly GCF_048593235.1). Lineage (NCBI taxonomy): Eukaryota > Metazoa > Chordata > Mammalia > Dasyuromorphia > Dasyuridae > Sminthopsis > Sminthopsis crassicaudata. The sequence goes on from NC_133620.1 coordinate 424,618,748, forward strand.
CAATGGGGGTGAATTCTGAGAAACTCTCATCTGGGAGAGGCCCACCTTCAGGTCATCAAGATAAGTAATTTCATTCAGTTAGAAATCTTGGCAGGGACTAATTGCACCCTCTATTGAGTTGAAAATTAGCCCAGAACCACTCTCAGTAACTCAAACTCCCAGTTAAGTAGTCTCATTCAGCATGTTATTCCTATTGAGTGTCTTGGAACTTCAAAATAAGTACCCTCTTTTCAACTGGAAATCTAGGCCTGGGCACATTAACAGTATTGAGGGATTCTCATTCAATTTTGAATGGAACCCCTAGCCTCAGACTGCTAATAGAAGACAATTCTGAGCTCCAAATCTCTACAGAAGTCCAAAACAGGAATTTGCTTCGCCAGGAAGCTCTTTTCTTGGCAAGGCTGCCTGCCAGGACTCCTGCCCACTGTGAAGACATTCTCTTCTCAGTGTTAACCTTTGCTACTTTTCCTGACAGGACCTTACCCACTGAGAAGTCTGTCTTCCTAGCAAAGATGGCTTCTCAGTGCCAATAAAAATCTCTTTTGCCATTCAAATTTTGAGTTTACTAATTCTTTCACATTGGACCTGTGTCGACCAGAGGGGATTCCCCACCCCAATTCTCACACTACTAGCACTGGATCAATTGTCTATAATAACTTCCTTATCTCTTTTAATTAATCTCTTTAATTAAATTAAATTTAATAAAATTAAAATTTTAATTTTTTTTTTATTTTGCTTTGTATGATATCAAGATTGTTACCCCTGCTTTTCTTTTAAATACATCAGCTAATGATAGTAGATTCTGCTTCAACCCCTTACCTTTATTCTGTATATGGTATCTCTGCTTCAAGTGCATTTCTTGTAAACAACATATTGTAGGATTCTGTTTTTTTTTATCTACTCTGCTATCTGCTTCCATTTTGGGGAGAGTTCATTCTATTCACATTCACAATTATAATTACTATCCATGCAGATGATATACTTAAGATATACTTAAAGTATCATCCAAAAACCTATTTGAAACAATAAACAGCTTTAGCAAAATTGAAGAATATAAAATAAACCTACACAAATATCAACATTTCTATGTATTATCTGCAAAGTCCAGCAGCAAGAAGTATAAAGAGATATTCCATTTAAAATAACTATAGACAAAATAAAATATTTGAAGGTCTACCTATCAAGGCAAACCCAAGAACTGTATGAACACAATTACAAAACATTTCTCACACAAATGAAATCCAAATAATTGGGAAAATATTAATTGCTCATGGGTAGGCTAAGCTAATATAATCAAAATTAAATTTTACCTAAATTGATCTGCCTAAAATGTTATTCAGTGTCATGCCAAACAAACTGCCAAAAATATTTTATAGAATTAGAAAAAATAATAAAATGCATCTTGAAAAACAAAATCAAGAGATATAATAATTAAAAAATACAAAGGATGACAGCCTAGCAGTAACATATCTAATACTATATTTTAAAGCAACAGTCATTAAAATCATTTGGTACTGTCAAAGAAATAGAATGGTAGATAAGTGGAATAGTTAGATACACATGACACAATAATCGATGACCATAGTAATCTAATATTTGATAAACTCCAAATTCCAGCTTCAGGGATAAGAATTCAGTTTTTCACAACAGTTGCAGGGAAAACTGGAAAATAATGTTAGAAATCATCATAGAACTACATCTCATACCCCATACTAAAATAAAGTCAAAATGGGTATATATCTTAGACATACTGATGACTATACACAAATTTGGAGAGCAAGGAATAGTTTACCTATAAGACCTTTGGGAAAGGGAGGAATTAATAATGATAAAAAACGTAGAGAAAACTGATTACTACCTGTGTGTTTCCCTCCATTCTATTTTTGTTCCTGTTTGTTTTCTCTTTTTTCACCCTTTCCTTCTTCCAATGTTTTGCTTTTGTTTATTTTCTTCTTCTGTCTGTCCTCTCTTCTATCGGTTTCCCCCTTTACTTAACCTTCCCACCTAATTCCCTGTCCAAAAGATAGATTTCTATATTCAACTATATTCAACTCTTTGAGTCAATACTGATATCTTTTCTTCCACTGTTAACAGGTCTTCCATACCTCTTCATTTGAAATAGTTTATACCATTCTACCTCTCCCTTTCTACTGTACAAAGTGTCCTCCTCTTTCTCATCCCTTATGTTTTATTTTGTTTTACATCATTTCGTCAAATCCAACTTATACCATATCCTGTATCTATGTATATTCCTTCTAGTTATACTATTAATAGTGCAATTTTTAAAAATTGCAATTAACATCTTCCCATGTAGGATTATGAACAGTTCAACACCAATGAATTCCTTATTTTTCTTTTCCCTTTTCCCTTTTTTAGGCTTTTCTTGGGTTTTGAAATTGGAAATGAAATGATTTGTTCAATTCTGTTCTTCTCATTAAAAAACTTTGAAATTCTTGTATTTCATTGAATGATCATTATGTTGTTGTTGTGGTTGTTGTTGTTGTTGTTGTTGTTGTTGTTGTTGTTGTTTTCCCTTGGAGTATTATGCTTCATTTTGTTGAGTAGGTGATTCTTGGTTGTAGTCCTTGCTCCTTTGCCTTCCAGAAAATCATGTTATATATCTCTAAAATTTTAATGATACAGTAGTTAAAGCCTGTGTAATCCTGTCTGTGATACCCTGATATTTGAATTGTTTCTTTCTGGACAATTGTATTTTTTCTTTGACTCTGACCATAATGTTCCTTAGAGTTTGTTTGTTTATTTGTTTGGGAAGGTATTTTTTCCTGATGTTATTGGTAGATCCTTTCAATAGCTATTTTACTTTCAGGTTCTATGAATAAGGGCAATTTTCCTTGAAAATTTCTTGAAAAATGTTGTTCAGGTTCTCTTTTTGATAGTTTTCAGATAGACAAATGATTCTGACATTGTTTCTCCTTATCAGCTTAAAAGGAAGGCATTTTCCCTATGAAATAGTTTATATTTTCTTCTATTTTTCATTCTTTTGAATCTATTTGATTAATTCTTGATGTCTCATAAAGCCATTAGCTTCCATTTGCTTAATTTTAACTTTTGAGCAGTTCTTTTCTTCAATAGTTTTTTGTACTTCCTTTTCCATTTGGCTGATTGTCCCTTTTAGAAATTGTTTTCTCTTTCCAAGTTATTGACTCTTTTTTTTTTTTAATTCTCTTACATTCTCTCACTTCTTTCCCCAATTTGTCTTTAACTTTTTAATATGATTTTAAGCTCCTTTTTTGAGCTCTTCCACAAGTTGTTTCTAGGCTTGATACCACTTCCTATTTTTGATTTGGGGTTTTGCCTACAGGTGTTTTGATATTGTCCTCTTTTGAACCTGTTTCTTGGTTTCTCCTGTCACCATAATAATTTTTTTGTTCAGATTCTTTTTTTTTCCTTTTTCCTTTCTTTGAAATTAGAGCTTTACTCTTGGGATGTAAGGGACATTGTCTCAGGCTTCTTGTGCCAGGAGCTACAGGACCCTGCTATAATACTGATGTTGCCCTGAGGCCCAAGGAAGACCTTTATATCTGGTAGTGTTCAAGGGCGCTGTTCAAGTGGCTGGCACTGCTGGAGATGATAGACGTCTGTCAACTTACCGGGTGCTGAGCTGGGGTCTGGGTTGTGATGTCTGGTGTGTGCTGAGGATCATAGTGTGATTCCACATCATGTCCCTGATTCTCCATTTTTGGAAGGGGCCAGGCCAGCTGTGTTCATTCCTTCACTCCTCCCTGGACTCTGCTCCTCACTCTGAACTTCATCATACCCTGTCCTCTGCTTTTTCAGGAATTCTACATATTGTCTCCCCCATTAGAATATAAGCTCATTGAGAGTAGGGTCTGACTTTCTTTTTGCTTATATTTGTATTCTCAGCACATAGCATAGTAGCTGACACATAAGAAATACTTAATAAATGCTTTTTCATTTGCTTTGACTTGACATATTGGAGGCTTCAGCTGAAAATCAAATGGAAAAGCCCAGTGGCCCTTAGGGTACAATGGTAAAGCAGATGGTAATTCATCTTCTTTAATAATATATCCATTTCTAAAGCTGAACCATTTGTCAGGGCCAAGATCTTTGATAGAAAGATATAAAAGAGATAGAGAAAGAGTATATATGTAGAAAAGGACAATGCTGTGACCCAGAGTAAGAACAATGCTCTGCCATAAAGGAAGAGATTGACAATATCAAACACTGCCAAAAAGTCAATGAAAATTAAGACAGAGGACAAGCTATATCCATCCTGATGATACCTTAATCAAAAATTTCCAATTGCTCTTGATCTCAGAGTTCAAATGATATAGCCTAATTGTCAACTCCTTTACAATCTGGCCCCAATCTTACAGTCTAACTATGAAATATGCATTTTTAGCATAGTTTAATGGAGAGTGATGTTATGGAATAGATTTCTTAACTGTAGAAAATCAAAACCTCCTAAAAATTATAATGTTCTTGAAACTGAAGGAATGTTTTCAAAATGAAAGGGTGCTCCATCACTGAAGGTTTTCAGTAAAGGCTACATGACCAAGGATGTTGTAAAAGGGAATGGAAAATCCTATGTGTTCCAGTTAATATGTTAATTAGCATGTCACCACATATATCATTATCTGAAGCTGAAATATTTTACTAGAAAAATTGGGGTAATAGTGTTTCTAGTCACCTCATTTGATGGTGTAGGATACATGTTTTAAATATGAATTCTATTAATGAGATATATAATTTTAAAGTATGCTATCGCTGACAAGGGGCATGCTGAAACCAGTTCATAGCAGCTCTAGAGAGCCAATTATTAAATTTTCAGTGACAGCATTTAAACATTGGAAATTGACAATCAGGCCTTGATTCACCATTTTGTGATTATCTATTCTTAAGAAAGTGATAGAGAAGAAAATGTTAATAATGAAGATTAAATTTGAAAATATGTCATGCTACAAGGAAGCAAAGAAAAGATGGACACTCATGAATATAATTTCTTCTATTATTATATATAATTTTTTTGAAATGGAAATTTGTTATATATTTGAATCCTCCCTGATGTTCAACTGGGTACACAATAATGTTTTTATTTTTATTTTTATTTTCTGTATTTTTCTATTCTATTATTTTTTCTTATTTTATATCAAGTTAAATAAATAAATTAAAATTTAAAAAATTAAAGCATATCATGCAAATATGTTTTAAAGAACTAGATGTTAAATATTTAACTGTATATTCCTAGTTATAGGTCTATGGAATCCAGGTGGGGGAAGAAAGGAAACAATAACGGCTAACCAATAGGGGAACTCATATGAAAGAAAGGCCAAAAACACTGCTTAAAGATCATGAGTATAGCAGTAAAAGAATGACTGGGAGATAGAAGAGGTAGTAATATCAAGCAAGAAAATGGGCAGGAAAAATGCCATAGAAAGATAAAGTTTTAGAACTGAAAAATAAAGTTATAACAACTTTAGTGGAGAAGAGGAGAGATCACAATGCTGAACTCTTCCACTAAAAAGGTGTTTTATGTGGCATAATAGGATGCTTTTCTTTACTGAGAGTTCTAATATGTTGTCACTTCCTTTGTATACACGTTACATATCTTTTTTTCCCCTGATAGACAATTTTCCCTCTTGAAGTTGAAGAAATCTACAGTTGTCAATCCAGAATTGGCATATTACTCTTGCATCATACACAATCCATCTGCACTGTATTTTCCCCATAAAAAGCCAAGTGTAAAGAAGCTTGGTTTTCAAAGGCTGCCTTAGTAAACTATCCAATATCTCTTTATCTCACATCTGAATTAACAAGAAAGAAGCGAAGACTTTTTGTGCCAAGAAATATCCTCCAAGACTTATATCTTTCAACCCATATTATTACAAGGCCCCCAAAGATGGGGATATTTAGATTTGCATTTCTTGATTAGATCATAACTTTTTCATGTATTTCTTTTCCTGCAAGCCTTCAGATACAGTGACAAAGGATTAGAGACACTAGGAGACTTTCTATTAATCAAAGTTGTTGGCTGCTGACAGACTTGGGATTTTTATTTTTATTTCAAAGAAAATTATCTAGATTTAGGCATATTCTAGTTTCTAAAGAGACCAAGATGGTTTTTATTATTTCTCTTCGTTTTTTTTTAATGTGCTAAGAGACAGCTGATCCAAGTGTTTCTTCAGTTTTCACACATTCAGTGGTTGGTATAAAATATTCCCAATGTAATTGGCAATTGTTTCTCAATCTTTCAACTCATGGATATATATTCAAGTTGTCCATTCAGATGTTAGGAAAAAAAAAGTCATCCTTCAAAATGCTCACCAGCCAAGCAGGGATAAAGAGGAGATAATATTACAAATTCTTCAAAGGGAGGAAAGATAGAATACAGTTATATAGGAAGCACACATCTTTAAAATAAAATTCTTGTACTGTGTTTTAAGTATAGGTCTTTGGGACATTGACCCACTATATACCCTTAACAACATAGAATTAATCAACAAGTATTTATTAATTTATTTAATTTTCTTTCTTTCTTTCTTTCTTTCTTTCTTTCTTTCTTTCTTTCTTTCTTTCTTTCTTTATTAATGTCCCATATTCAAATATTTATTCAGCACCATTTTACTCTGATTGCCATTTGAAATAGGAAAATCAGTCTAGAGACACCAAAGTAGTTCCTGTATTTAAGCTTGTAATAATTTAGGAAAACAAAAGAGAAAAATTATCATGGCCCCAAATATGTAATCACTCTAGCTCAGTCCCCCCTCCCCATTTTCTCCAGTTTTGGATTCTTTCAACAAAATCCTAAATGTTGTATATAGCTCCACTTTCCTTTTTATGAAAATAAGCTTCTAGTTTATCATAATCTTCCTAAAATAAAGGTCTAACCACATAAACCTCATTCTTAAGAATCTTCTGTGGCTTCTTATTACCTCTAGGATAAAATAAAACTTCTCAGATTGACTTAAATTTACTCCTCCTTCACACAATCTATATTCCAGCCAAATTGGCCCATTAACTGTTCCCCAATTTTGGCATTCCATCGCCCATTTCTGGACTGTTTCATAGGTGGCACCACACACCAAAAGGGCACTCCTTCATCACTATCTCTTAGATTCCTTAGATTCACGTAGTTCTCAATTCAGCTTCCATGCTCAATGGAAAATCATTCCTGGTCCACCAAGTCATTAGAGCTCTTTTAGTCCTGAAATTGTCTTCCACTTACTTATCGGAGAAGATTATAAATTCCTCCAATAGAAAGCAAAAAATATAAAAGCTGGGGATGTATTTCATTTCATCTTTGATTACCTTGTACTTTGCATAGGGCCTTATATATAAGAAATGACTAATAAATACTTTTTGGATCAAATTTCATTTCTAAAAAGCCTATGGGTCCCAAATTTGTACAATTCTATCAAACAAATTGAATATATAGATTCCTGCAGAGATCACTAGTAAATGTCACGTTTATTCTTTGATTATTTATTATGCATCTATCTATTCAACACTGAACTAGCTGGATTAAAAAAAGGGGAAAATGTAGTCAGATTCCTTGAGAATAAGGAACTCTTGGGAAGAAACATACATGCAAGAAAAAAGAGTGATAGTTCAGTGGAACAATGGATTTGAATTTTGGTGGCTCTACTACTCATTAAAATGCAATTTCTCTTTCTCTACATCTACATTTAAAAATCTGTAAAATGAGAGTTTGGTGCTCAGTGGCCTCTAGTGCTCCTTCTAGTTTTCAACATTTTGAATTAAGATGGCAAAGAAGAAGACAAGATACAATAATGTTTTGGTTTAAACAAAGCACATAAGTGCTGAAAAAATGTAAGAGAAAGATCTGCCTAAAGTAGGACAGGATTGGGGCAGCTAAGTGGGACAGTGGATAGTGCAGCGCCCTGAAATCAGGAGGACCTAAGTTCAAATTTGGCCTCAGACAGTTAACACTTTCTAGTTATGTAACCCTGGCTAAGTCACTTAACCCCTATTGCCTCAGCAAAATAAATAAAAATAAAAAAAGTAAAGTAGGATGACATTAATTTCCTTTTGGGGAGAAATTAATTGAAACCGCAACTGAGGAAATGATACATTCATTCATATTCATTTATCACTTTATGGTTTACAAAACATTCTCTTCCCATTCAGTAGTTTCATTCAGTAGATGAAGTAAAGAAGAATACCAAAAATTCAAAAGAGACAGTATCCACCCATAAGCTTGAGTCATAGTCCTGTAACATTATATCTGATATCTCTTTGAAAAATGGGCACATAAAGAAACTTATCAAAGGAACATATAATCAGAGAATCTCATAGACATAGGGCAACCTAAAACTCTATATTGAAGTCCTTAGAGTTTATAATATAAAATTTCTTCTCTGATACCTTCTTCCCTTCTGTTTCTCACTATCCTTCTGTTAGGTAAATTTCTTCGTCTTTTGTTTTCAAATGGATGAATAAGTGAAGAGAGAAAAAATGATATACCCATTGACAGAAATCAAGTAAATTTTAGATCCATGAGTCAAGAGGTAAGATAAAAAAGATCTTCTCCTTCTTTTATTCTGTAGAGATGGATTAGAGAAAAAGAAAAAAGATAACAAAAATGAGAAAAGGTACAAGGTTAGCATGTAGAAATCACATGAGGCTGAAAAAGTTAGAAAAGTCAATTACCAGTTTGGGAATTATTTTAATAATAATAATAATTTTATATAACATTTATTATGTTCTAGACTCCATGCTAAATACTTTATAAATATTATTTCATTTGATTCTTACAATTATACTGGAAGATAAGTGCAATTATTATCATTTTACATACAAGGAAATTGAGGCAAACAGAGATTAATAATAGAAGCCTCACACAACTAGTAAGTATCTGAAGTCACCTTTGAGCTCAGGCATTCCTAACTCCAGATCTGATGGTCTATCACTTGTGCTACTTAGCTATGTAAAGCAATGCCACCTTATGTTACTGTTGAACTTTTTTTTAATTTTTCTAAGTGCTTTCACATCTATTAACATCTGTAGCTTGGGTATGAACCTACCCACAACAGCCTATATTACATGATGCATTCAAACTTTTCTCTCTCTGTCTCTCTGTCTTTGTCTGTGTCTCTGTCTTTGTCTGTCTGTCTCTCTCTCTGTTATTATTTTCTCTTTCTATCTATCTTTGTCTCTCTTTACATATATATGTATATACCTGTATCTCATTTCCCATATCAAAATAAGGTCAAAATAGGTACATGATTTGGGCCTAATGGATGATACCATAAATTGGATATATATATATATATATGTATGTATATATATATATATGTGTATATATATATATATGTATGTATGTATATATATGTATGTATATAATTCTCTACCTGCCTGCCTGTTTGTCTGTCTGCCTTTCTCTCTCTTTCTTTCTCCATCTCTCTCTCTCTCTTCTTCCCCTCCCCAGGTCATTGTTCTTGCCCTTTTACTGGCAAAATTAGAATGCCCTTATGGAGGGGGCTGTGTGGAGAGATGGACTTTTAATGAAATATATTACTTCCAAGTATCCCTGATTAAAAGATCAGAGCTATGGTGAAGGTTTTAAGTTCAAACACAAGAGTGAAGAGAAATATAAAAAAGGGAACACAAATGAATACTGATAAAGGACTAAACAAAGATAAAAAGGTTCACATTAAAATATAAGTTGATGATATTTGAACCTCCTCTGTTCCCTATCATTATCAGGATTTATAGAGGAGGTCCAACTAAGAAAGGCCTGAGGGTGGTTCAATTATGTCTTAAAGATCTTAACATATATATTGTTGAGTTCAGAAATACATTTGTCTAATTATAAAACAGGAGGGAAAGGGGCATGGAGAATATTAAAGAGAGGGTAGATTAAGGAAAGGATTAGTCTTAAGCAAAAACTCTAGAGAGGGACAAAAAAATTTAGCTCTTTAGAAATAACAAAGAATGGACATCTGAGAAAATCAATAAATTGGAAAATAGATTAGCATGTTATAGCATATAAATATGAGAGAACACTATTGGACTAAACTCTTATCAGTGTTATTTTTTCTCTGAGTGTTTTTCTTTTTAATATGGCCAATAAGGATATTTGTTTTAGCTATATATGTTTGCAATGAGTATTATTTTTCTTGTATACTCACTGGGAAGCAAGATAGTTTAGGATGGAAAGGTAAGAAGGTGGATATTGGCATATATGTGTGTATACATATGTGTGTGTGTCAGCAGTTTTCTTTTTCTTGCTTTCTCCGTGGGGACAGGACAAGGGAAATGGGAAGGAGAGAAGGCTGATTTATTAAAAAATAAAATACAATTTTATTTAAATCTTCTTTTTAATGATCATATGCTCTTTTAGGACAGGGGCTGTATTTCTTTTTAGTGTTTGTACCCTCTAGTCTTAGCTCAATGCTTGCCACATGCTATTTCCTTACCTTGTCATGACTTCTCACAACAAAGCAGATACACAGCCCTTCTTTTCCCTCTATTTCTTCCTTCTGAACCAAAAGGATAAGTAGAGGTCAACCAAGCACCCATAAAATGTTTCCCTTTTTTTGGGTTGTAAATGGCAGCAGGGAGCAAGCAATAAACTCAGGCATCTCTATAGATATACAGTAGGAGGATTCAGCCATCTTCCAATCAGCATAGCAGAAGACCTGTATTTCTCCAATTAATCAGAAAAGTTAGGCTTCTCTTGAAATACTTAGGTTCTCACTAAAACAGCTGCAAAATATAACTATCAGCTTACCTCCTGTCAGGTTCTGTATTTACTTTTATGTAAATAGCCTTTATTATAACCTTCTGTTTTCTGCCTTTAGGTTCTAGGACTCATTCTGGGTTTAGATTTGTCTTCTCTCTGACTCTCTGTCTCTCTCTGTCTTTGTCTCTTTCTGTAGCTGTCACTATCTCTGTGCGTGTTTGTCTGTGTGTATGTGTGTCTGTCTATTTATGTGCACGTTTCTCTCTCCCATCATCTCTTTCTGTCTCTGTTTCTTGGTATCTGTCAATGTCTTTATCTGTGTCTGTGTTTGTCTAGCTATCTCTTCTCCTTCTTATTCTTCCATCTTCTTTTCCTTCATTTGTCCTTCAACTCAGAGCTACCTCATACTCAGAAATCCACCTTTCTGTCATGTATGAACCTCACAGCCCATATATAATTTTCCCAAAGTCCCTGTTATTTCATTTGCAATTTCTCACTTATAAACTTCAAAGCTGCAAAAAGTCATAAGCAAATGAATTGATAGGGGGGAATGACTTGTAGCCATCATTAATTCTGCCATTGCAGTTCAGTCATTTTTTTTCTTTTAAGTCTTTTCAGACTCTTCATGACTCCATTAGGGGTTTTCTTAGCAAAGATATTAGAGTGATTTGTCATTACATTTGCCAATTCATTTTGTAGATGAAGAAATGAGGCAAACAGGATAAAGTGATTTTCCTAGGGTTACACAGTAAGTGTCTGACACCAGATCTGAATTCATGAAGAGGAATCTTCATGATTCCAGGCCCAGCATAGTCTACTCTATCTTCTAGCTGTCCCAACTCTACATTACTCTGCTTTCAAATAGTTGTACTCTATAGAGACATTTGAATCTCTCAGTAGTTCTCTATCAGGTCCTCAGAACACTATGTTTCTCTTCAATAGTTTATCTGAGATTATATTTTGCCATAAGTCTATTTTATCAGTTTTCCTTGTACAAATGTCCTTTTTCTGTCCTTTTCAGAAAAGCAGAAAAATATATACACATATGAAATGAATAATGCCTTTTATCTCACTTAAATAACATATTTCTGATAGGAAGTCAGGAAATACATTATTTTCCCAATTTTACAGAGGAGAAAATTAAATGCAGAGAAATTAACTCCTTTGCCTAAGGATGGTGAAGCTGATGAGTGACAGAGCCAGGATCTAAGATAGCTTTTTTTTATTCCTTACCACTGATTCAAAAAAATTGGCAATAGAAAACAATAAAAAGCAGATGGTTGAAATTTTATATACATACTTTTTGAAATTATTTTGAGAGTAGGTGAGGAGCATCTCTGTCTAGCAGGACAGTGGTGAAGACCAGAACTCTCTTTGTAGAAATCAAATTGACTTTTTCTGTAACTTATAATCTTAGAATTGCCAGATCACTAAGATCTTAAGTAGTTTGTACATATTCTTGCAGATAATATGTTTCCTTGGAACAACTTGAACAGTTTTTGTTTTTTTTTTTTTCTTGACCTCAAGTCAACTTATCTTCTATACCATGGTGCATCTTTTTTTTTTATATTTATGTATAATGCTTTACTGTATTTAGGCCTCATGACGATCCTATGAAGTAGTTGCTATTCACATTCCCATTTTTCAGATGAGAAAACTGAAGCTCAAAGAAATCATCTATTGTAGGTTTAGGAACATCAAGATATATTATGAAAATAGAGTGTGACATGTTGAAGATATAGATTATTGAAGGAGACAACTAGATTGAATGCTAGGCCTACAGTCAGGAAAATCTGAGTTCAAATTTGGGTTCAGACACTTACCAGCAAGTCACTTAACCTCTGTTTACTTCTGGAGAAGGCAAGAGCAAACAATGCCAAAACCTTTGCCAAGAAAATCCCATAAACAGTATTGGTATGTTATAGCCCACAATTTTGGTGAGAGAGCAATGAAGTGGGGTAGTGGATGAAGTATCAACCCTTGAATCAGAAAGACTCATCTTTGTGAGTTCAAATACGGCCTCAGATGTTTTATGGTTATCTAACCCTGGGCAATTCATTTAACATTTAACCTGTAAAATGAATTGGAGAAGGAAATGGCAAAATGCTCCAATATCTTTGCCAAGAAAACCCAAAATGGATCATGAAGTGGAAGATATGACTGAAAAACAATTGAACAACAATGCAGCAATATTGATGTAGAGTGACATAAACAGAACTAGGAAGATAATATATGTAATGCAATAATGTAAATGGAAAGAACTAAATGATGAAACTTATTTTTTCTCATTATGAATACCAACCATCCTGCAGGAGAAATCAGGAGTGAAAGAATATAAATGGCAGAAAACTATATATACTGCCACATTTTTTGAAGTAGGCACTACTTTTGAATTGATTTTCCCCCAACTTTCTTTTTTATTTTCATAAGTTATTTTGCTTCACAGGGGAGAGAAGAAATATATTTTACCAAATGAAGATAATATAAAAACAAAAGATTGGGATTTTAATTAATTAAGAAAAATAGTTCATGGGGAAAAGCAATATATTTCCTCATAATAGACTTGAGTCTGGAACTATTCAGACTAGATAGTTTGGATTTTATTGCTACAATCTAGGCATAGGCTAATCAGGCACACTAAAAGTCAAAGCAAGAGGAAATATATTTGAACATATAGGAATGACACTCCAGAACATTATATTTAATGCATTAAAAAAAATACTTGTCTTACACATCATAAGCCTTCTCTATTTTTAAATTGTGTGACTTGTAGTTTTTCTCATTAGTGGTCAGCTTCAACTTGGTGGTGTTGATGCTGTAGATGTAAACCTGAAAGCATTACCATAGGTCAAAGAGACATAATTAAATCTGAAACACGTTTTCCACCTGAAGAAAATGCAACACCGTCTGGTTGATTAGATAATATGAAGAGCCCAGATACTAAAAAGAAAAAAAAAAAAAAAAAACAAAGAAAAACACCTGCCTGCCTTATAAAGAATTAGGAAAGGAATGATTCATGCTTGCCCACATAAATATGGTTTAATCTTGACATTTAACTGTATGCACATTACTAATTAATGACATGTGTTGCTCATAAACTACTTTTAATGCTTGTTATCAAGTATAACAGTTGACCTTGAAGTGCACCCTGTTTTGATGAAGTTCATTATTATGCAGCAGCTTATTGAATGCAAATGAATGATTACGAAAGATAAAGGTATAATGTCTTAGACATGTTGCCCCTAAAACTTGAAAAACATGACAACATAGTTTCTATGTGTCACATATAAATTGGTTCATATCATAGAATTCTCAAAAACGTGACTTTGTTTTGGTTGACGGTGCTTTAAAAAAAAAAAAAAAAACTTAAGAATGCCTTTCTTCTATTAATGTTCTATTCTAATAACTCATTATAACAAAAAGAGGATGATGAAGGATTCTTGTGAGCCTGAATGGATACTAGCTTTATAGGAAGGCTTTCAATATGGGACTCATGATGAACTGCATGTTGACAGAAGAGCAGCTTAGCTAATTTTTTGAAAAACTTACCACTAGACTGGACATAGGATCATTAATTTTTCAGCCACAGTAATTCTTAGAGACACCCATTACATCTTTAAAAGGATTTGTTCTCTGTCAACTGAGGTACCAATGATACTGATAAGTCACAAATCTGCAAAAAGTTATCTGAGAATCTTGATTTCCAGTGAGACTCTGGCACCAGTGATGTTTTGTTTTTATTTTTTTTTGAAAAGGTTATACTCTTGATGGCAATTTCAGTGACTTTTTAATAACAAAGTATGGGAAAATCATCTATTACACATTTACTATGTGCCAGGCACTGTGTTAAATGCTTTATAAACATCTGAACACTTAATTTCCTTCAATAACCCATTATGAGCCTGCCATCTATGACTGAAAAGGAATATAGTAGAGCAAAGGCATCCAATTCTGAAAATGATCTAGATTCCTATGTATCCAAATCATATTTTTGGTAAATAGCATATTATTTTTTTCAATTACATGTAAAGATAGTTTTCAAGATTCATTTTTTATGATATTTTGAGTTTCCATATTTTTCTCCCTTCCTTTCTCCTCTCTCTCCTCCCCAAGACAGCCAGCAATCTGGTACAGGTCATATGTGTACAATCATGTTGAACATATTTCCGCATTAGTAATTTTAGGAAAAAGACAAAGCAAAAGGGAAAAGTCACACAAAAATAAAAGTGAAAATAACATGCTTCATTCAACATTCAGACTCCAAAGTTCTTTCTCTGAATGTGGGCAGCATTTTCCACAATGAGTCTTTTGGAACTGTCTTGGATAATTGTATTGCTGAGAAGAACTAAATCAATCATAGTTGATCATCACACAATCGCTATTGTTATATATAGTGTTCTTCTCGCCATCAATTCATGTAAGTCTTGCCAGGTTTTTCTGAAATCCATTTCCTCATCATTTCTTATAGTACAATACTATTCCATTACATTCATATGCCACAACTTATTCAGTCATTCTCCAATTGATGGACCTCTTCTCATTTGCCACCACAAAAAGAACTGCTATTTGCATTTTTATACATATAGTTACCATTCTCTTTTTTTATAATCTCTTTAGTGCCCATGTCATACAAAATGTAATTGAGAAATGTTTGACACAATAAATAAAATATAAAAATATGAATAATATTGATTTATAATTTCTAAATCAATATGCCACCAGAAAAGTTTCTATTTGAGTATGACACAATTCTTATAGAGGGATTCCCTTTTTGAATATTGGTTGAGCTAAATGGCATCAGAAATACTTTTTGAATCTAAAGTTCTACAGGGACATTTTTTTCTGACTCAACTTCCAGTTTTGAAATTTGATAATCTAATTGTGATATTTAATATATGTTGGTTGGTTGTTGTCTTTCATTCTCGAAGAGGACACAAGTTAGAGTCAAGTTACAGTATATCGGATTGTAACTGATCAGACCCAATATGAGCTCAGAACACTCTGCCCACAGTTTGAACACAAATAATACCTAATGACATTTGGGATAACTTCTATAACTTAATGCATTTCATGTTTGTTCCAAGT
The DNA here is from genome assembly GCF_048593235.1 of Sminthopsis crassicaudata. Classification (NCBI taxonomy): domain Eukaryota; kingdom Metazoa; phylum Chordata; class Mammalia; order Dasyuromorphia; family Dasyuridae; genus Sminthopsis; species Sminthopsis crassicaudata. The sequence goes on from NC_133620.1 coordinate 424,634,520, forward strand.
TAATTCAATTCTGCTCATAGAGCACAGCATCTTCTCTGATGAGGACACACCATGCTGCATGGTCCTCTACCAGTATCTCCCTTGTCATAAAATCGATTCTAAAGTTCTTAAGAGAGACCTTGAGAGCAACCACCTTATGAGAGCTTGCCCTTTATGACCTATCCATAAAATAATTTTTTTGTCAAGCATAAATTTGGCTTTCGAACACTGTGCTCAGCCCAATGGAGTTGTGCTTTCTGTAGGAGAGTTGGAATGCTTGGCAGTTTAGTTAAAGAAAAGACCGCAGTGTCCAGGATCTTATCCTGCCAGGTGATCTTCAGAATCTTCCTAAGATAGTTCAAATGGAAGCGATTCAGTTTCCTGAGATGGCACTGGAACACTGTCCAGGTTTCATAGACATACAACTATAAGGTCAGCATAACGGTTCTATAGGGTTTTAGTTTGATAAAAAATACAATTTTTCCTTAATTAAAGCTTTTTATTTTTTCAAAACATATGCATGGACAATTCTTCAACATTAGCCCTTGAAAACCTTGGGCTTCAATTTTCCCCTTTTTCCTCCATGCCATCACCTAGATAGCATAGTCCATATATGTTAAACATGGTATGTCCAATATATATGTTAAACATGGTAGAAATATAGGTTAAATCGAACATATGCATACATATTTATATAATCATCATGCTGCACAAAAAAAATCAATTGAATAAAAAGAAAAAGAGAGAGAAGCAAAATAAAATGCAAGCAAACAACAACAAAAAGAGTGAAAATGCTATGTTGTTAACCACACTCAGTTCCTGCAGTCCTCTCTGTGGGTGTAGATGGCCCACTTTATCACTAAACAATTGGAACTAGTTTGAATCATTTCATTCTTGAAGACATCCATGTCTATCAGAATTGATCATTGTATAGTCTTATTATTGCCATGTATAATGATTTCCTGGTTCTGCTTATTTCACTTGGCATAAGTTCATGTAAGTCTCTTCACGACTCTCTGAAATCATTCTGCTGGGAGGAATAGAGAGGCTTTGAGAGACTTAAATCAACTGATGCTGAGTGAAATGAACAGAACCAGAAGATCGCTGTACACTTCAATGTTGTATGAAGATGTATTCTGATGGAAGTGGATATCTTCAACATAAAGAAGATCCAACTCACTTCCAGTTGATCAATGATGGACAGAAACAACTACACCCAGAGAAGGAACACTGGGAAGTGAATGTAAACTGTTAGAACTACTGTCTATCTATCCAGGTTACTTATACCTTTGGAATCAAATACTTAACATGCAATAAGAAAATGGGATTTACACACATATATTGTATCTAGGTTATACTGTAACAAATGTAATATGTATGGGATTGCCTATCATCTAGGGGAGGGAGTAGAGGGAGGGAGGGGAAAATTTGGAAAAATGAATACAAGAGATAATGTTATTTTAAAAATTATGCATATATAGTGTCAAAAAATTTATAAATAAAAATTAAAAAAAAAGAAATCATTCTGCTGATCATTTATTATAGAACAATAATATTCCATTCATATACCATAATTTGTTCAGCCATTCTCCAATTGATGGGCATCCATTCAGTTTCCAGTTTTTTACTATGAAAAGGGCTGCCACAAACAAAAAATACATTTAATAGAGTAAGAAGAATACCCTACTAGGCCTAAGAAGGTTAGGGCTCTGGTCCTGACTTTAACATTATCCATCTCTATGTCCTTAATGAAAGTATCTTAGTTTCTCCATATGTCAAAATAAAAATATTGGGTTAGATGATTTCTAAGGTTACCTCCAGCTCTGAATTTTTTTAGAGGTCATGTAGTGAACCTTTTCCATAACATCCTATCCAGTTGGTGAAGGCAAAACTTGTGATCTAATATCTTTACAGACACTAATTCTGGGTGTGGACAAATTATTTATTTTCTCAGTGTCAGTTTCATTAGTAAAATGGAAATAATAGATGACACTTCCCACAGTTTTTTGTGAGTATCAAATAAGATAATATATATATATATATATATATATATATATGCTCAGTAAAGAACTATGTGAATGCTGGTTATTAAGTAGTGTTTGAGTGTTAGCTTAAATATCTTCTGGGATAGGCAGTCTGCTATTTTTAGGAAGTGATACATTTCTTCTGATATAGACAAAATATCAAGTTTCATGCTTTCCTTCTACCAGAAGAGCAAGAGAGAATAGGAAAGAGTTACTGTCTTTAGTTCACCAGATTGATATCTAGTCTGCTTCCTTTCATTTTAATTTATTGTCAAATTTAAATGTTTGCTGCTGTGATCTGGGTTAATGCACAACTTATATTCTTAAAAATTTTCTTAGTGATGTAGAGGTATTCATGAGCTTTTAAAGATCATAAGATCATGAATTTAGATTGAAAGGGATCCAAGGCCATTTTGCAAAACTCCTCTATTTTACAAAAGAGGAAACTGAGGCTAAGAGAGATTAAAGAATGAACAACATCCAGTCATTTCTGAAGCATTCAGAATAAAACCAATACTCAAATGCCATTAAACCTAGGAAAGATTTTGAAAGGTGTAAAGGGCTAGAACTGAACAATCCACTTGGATAATGAAGCACGTGAGACTAATTGCCAATTGGACAGTTCCCTATTAACTTGTTTGAAGGTTGACCCTCCCCAGCTGTTCTGTGCTGACTTGATTGGTGGGACAAAGAGGGAGAAGTGATGTGTTTGGAGAGTAGGAAGAGGAAGAAGAAATTGAGATGTTGATGCTGAGTCAGTCTCTCCTGGCGTTTGAGAGAGGAAGGTGTGTGTGAGAATGCTAGACCTCACCCCCTGACCTTGACCTTAAAAGATCAAGAATAAAGAAGTTCAGTGATCCTGACTCCTGCTGATTTCTGGGAAGACAGAGTTCCAGCATTTTGGCATCCAAACGTGGGGCTGGCACCCTACTTCCACGGAAGTCCTCAGGTGACCAGGAGATTAGGCCCACAAATGGATAGTCTCTTAGGCTCATTGAATTGTAAGTCCCCTTGGTTCTTAAAGGAATAAAAACTAACTGTAGATAACTGGAAGCTAGTGGGACTTGAAATGAAAGAATTTTATGCAAAAAATGGGCCTTATTCAATTTCTACAGAGGTATTTTATATAGACAATGTGATTCAATTAGACTTAAGCTATCAAGCAAGTTACAGGAGAAGGAAAAGTTCTAAAACTGAACAGAGGAGGAATTGTGAGAAAAAAAAAAAGATAGAAAATAAGCAAACTCAAGACCTTGCCAGAGGGTAAGGGGATATGAATGAGGAATTAGGGTGTGTTGACTCTGATTATCCTGAAGAAATTTCAACCCCTCCTACAGAGCAGATTATTGATCAGTCTACATCAACTCCACCTTCAGGGACAGAGGGAGGAGGAGTAGTGGGAGGGGCGATGATATCACCATCACCTCCCCCCTTGCAATCACCAACCCCTATAATTATATTACAAAAAAGACTTATTGAAGCCATTGAAAATTGAAAAGAAATAGATAATGATTTCAAACTTCAAATTTTTCCCGTGATTCAACAGCATAATTCTGCAGGCCAAGAAAGTAGAAAATGTGCTCCTTTTAATATGGATGTCCTTAAAGGCCTGAAAAAAGCTTGCACTCTCTTTGGGGCTACATCAGATTGTGTTAAGATGTTAATACACAATTTGGCTTATAAAGCCTTAACTCCTAGTGACTGGAAAATCATTGCAAAGGTGTGCTTAGAACCTGGACAAAACTTGTTGTGGTTTTCTGTAGGATTCAAGCCCAAAAAATTAGTCAAAGTGGAGTTAATACTTCAATGACCTGTGACCTACTAACAGGTGTAGGTTCTTATGCAGATGCTTCAGTACAGATTAATTATTCCATAACAGCATTTGAGCAAATTGCTGCTGCTGCTATCAAAGCATGGGCTTCTCTCCCCAGTAAAAACTACAAGGGTGAGACCTACACAAAAATTGTACAAGGACCAAATGACCCCTTTGCTGATTTTGTGGCACATTTGCAGACAGCTGTCACATGGACTAATGGTGAAAATGAAGTAACAGACAAGATGTAAGGCAACTTGCTAGAGACAATGCCAATGAGGTTTGTAGAAGGATTATACTAGGACTAAATAGGGATGCTCCTTTAGAGGAGATCATAAGACGCTGTGCCACAATGGGCACAAATATCTTTTATAGCCAGTCTATGGTTCAGACTTCCCAAGATCCCAACATAGGAAGACAGGGTCCCTTTTGGCAAGGGACTTCCAGAGAGACTCGTCAATGCTTTCAATGAGGTAAAGTAGGCCATCTGAAAGCTCAATATTGGCATAGAGACAGAGTGAGAAAACATGCTGGGAGAAAAAGACCCAAAACCCCATGTCCAAAATGCAACAGAGGACTCCATTGTGCATCAGAGTGTAGAATGATTCAGGGAAACGGGATGAGGGGCCCAGCTCCAGGACCCTAGGCAAAACACTTGGGGCATTATGGCAGCTGATGCCACACCCAGAGAGTGCCTCCAAGTCCAATACCCAGACATGATAAATCAGCCAAGAAGCCATCTGAGTGGAGAAAGGGATTACACAATCAGTCAGCCAGGAAGCAACATGATGGGAGAAAGGGACTACAACTAGGGAGGACAGAGTTGTATGCAGCTGGGACACCTGAGATATCCCCTGCAGAGGTGAAATCTGTTCTGCTCCAGCCTATGGAACCCTTGCCTCCAGGCACAGTAGGCTTGGCCATTTCACCTCCTGAGATTATAAAACAGTGTTCATTCATACACTGATGTGGAAAACTGGGGAATGTGTAGACAATATCCCAGTCACTAACACAGGTAGACAATGTGTGACTTATCAACCAGGGGAAGTAGTAACATCGGGTTTATTGATACAGACCCCTAATAAGCAATCTGGTGACAGTCACTCATGTTCTGACTCCAAGCAGCAAAACCCAGGAATATACAGACAGCAACTGTGACAGCTGACCAACCTATGCTCACCATCTATATAAATGGCATACCATTAGAAGGACTGGTGGACACAGGTGCAGATTGCACAGTCATTAGAGGTACCAACTGGCGCAGTCACTGGCCAAAGACACTTACATGTCTGGGGTAGGAGGATCAATAGCAGCTGAAGTTAGTGCTACCCCTTTAAGATGGATATTTGAAGGTGAAACAGGAGCTTTTACTCCTTTTATAGTTGAAAAAATTCCCATCAATATGTGGGGAAGAGACATTTTACAGCAATTAGGGTTAAAAATGAGTACTTGTTTTTTTTTTAGGCAGGGCTGTTATTGAAGGCCTGCCAACACTTTCACCTGTTCCTATCCAATGGAAAACTGATACACCAGTGTGGATAGAACAGTAGCCCTTAGGTAGCGATAAAATTCAGGCCTTATTAGACATAGTACAGGAGCAACTTGACCAAGGACACTTACAACCTTCTCTAAGTCCTTGGAATTCCCCAGTATTTGTTGTAAAGAAGAAATCTGGAAAATGGAGGATGTTGACTGATTTAAAAAAGGTAAAGGAACAGATGGAAACTATGGGAACTCTTCAACCTGGACTTCCATCTCCTACTCAGTTGCCTAGAGAATGGCCTCTGTTGATTATAGACATTAAGGACTGTTTCTATTCTATTCCTCTAGATAAGGAGGATATGAAAAGATTTGCCTTTTCAGTGCCCAGCGTTAACTTAGCTGAGCCTTATAAAAGATATGAATGGACAATTTTGCCACAAGGAATGAAAAACAGCCCTACTATGTGTCAAATGTATGTTGCTGCTGCTCTTACTCCAGTAAGAAAAGCATTTCCAAAAGTAATGTTATTACATTACATGGATGATATATTGGGATGTGCATCTGAGGAACAAATGTTAGAAGCATGTCTACAAAAAACCATAGAAACACTAAGGAATTATAAATTGCACATAGCTTCAGAAAAGATTCAAAGACATGCTACTTTTCACTATTTAGCATATGAAATATATCCTAAGGTGCTTAGGGTACAGAAAAACTCCTTAAGAACAGAGAAGCGAGGAATAGGGCGGAGCCAAGATGGCGGAGAAGAAACACACAACTCTGTGAACTTCCTTACTCCCTCACAACCAATTAGATAAATCAGCCTCAGAAATAGCGCTCGACTGATAGATACCACAAGGACTGGAAGCACGACTTACCAGCTGAAAAGAATCTGGAGTTTCAAAAGAAAAGGTCAGTTCCCAGGGGAGGAAGAAGAGAGGCTAGCACAGACGGCTGGGTGCTAGCATACTGCGCCGATTGCGCTGGGAAGGGCTCTGGGATCAGAGAAGCCACTGAGATAAAGGAATCTGGCACAGGCTGTTAGCTCTTCTCTGCTTATAATATAACAGTTCAGAAGGGAAATCTAAACACTTTAAAAATTCAGATAGATTAGATTTTCCCCGGATTCTGGAGGTGACTCAGCAGATCTCTGCACCAGGGGGTGTGGCCTCAGCTCCCACCTAAGACTAGTTAAGAGATTGACAAGGGCAGATACGGCCCAAGGCAACACACACTGCCTAGCTCAGCTGAAGGGTGTGGAACTCAGCTCTGGAAGTCCCAGAGAAGCGGAACCTTTGAACTAGGGGCCACAGTTTCTGGCAGACACTTCCAGTTTGAGCACAGGGGCTTTTCACATCACCTGCTGCAGACATCCACGCCCCACCAGGAAGCATAGGCTGGGGTTTATGCCTTCTTTACTTCAATCTCAAACGTCAGAGAAGCCGCTAGAACACAATGCTCTCAAGGCACAGCAGTGCTAGTCGCCTCTGAGGCACTTCCAGGGAGGGGGTGGGTAACTCTCTCCCAGAGCTCTATCTTAGCTCAGGCCCAAGAGCCGCTGCATCCATCCGGTCTGGGAGGAAGCTGGTAAAGAAGTAAATAAATAATTTCCTACCCCAGGGACAGACCCCAAAAGATTTTTTTAAATATGAACAAAAAAGCCAGAAAAACTATAGATTCCTTCTACACAGAGAAAGAGCGGGTATCCAACCCCGAGGAAGTTAACAGCAAAGATTCAGCAGATAACAACCTAAAGGGGAACGATTCCTGCCCCCCATCACATAACTCTCTCCTAGAAGAGACTATTAAAAAGTTAAGAGAGTTTGAAAAAAATGGGGAAAGGAAAGGGAAGCTATGATAGAGAATAACAACGTCCTGAAATTGGAGTTGGAAAAAATAAAGAATTCACAGGAGATGCAGGGAAACAAAATTTGTGAATTAGAAAAGGTTAAAAAATCACAGGAAAGTAGGATTTCTGAATTGGAAAAGATAAAAAAGTCTCAAGAAAATAGAATTTCTGAATTGGAAAAAGAAAATAATTCTCAAAAAAAAATTAGGGAAATGGAAAAAATTCAATAGAGCAAAATAATTCATTTAAAAACGAAATTGGGCATTTACAAAAAGAACTAAAAACTGTGAAAGAAGAAAATAACTCCTTAAAAGTCAGGATGGAACAAATAGAAATGAATGATTCACAGAGAACCCAAGAATCAGTCAAACAAAACAAAAAAAATGAGAAGCTGGAGAACAACGTCAAATACTTACTGGGAAAATCTATAGACCTGGAAAATAGATCTAGGAGAGATAATCTGCGGATCATTGAACTTCCAGAAAACTATGACCAAAAAAAGAGCCTAGATTCTATTTTACAGGAAATTATCAAAGAGAACTGTCCAGAGATAATAGAAACAGAAGGGAAAGTAGATGTGGAAAGAATTCATCGAACTCCTTCTGAAATAGACCCTAAAAAAAGAACACCACGGAATATTGTGGCTAAGCTGCAGAATTACCACACAAAGGAGAAACTCCTGCAAGCAGCTAGAAAAAAACAATTTAAATACCAACGTGACACAATAAGGGTCACCCAAGATCTGGCTTCCTCCACATTAAAAGATAGAAGGGCCTGGAACCTGATATTCCGTTAAGGCAAAAGATGAAGGACTGCAACCAAGAATGAACTACCCAGCTAAGTTTAGCATCTTTTTCCATGGAAGAAGATGGTCATTCAATGAAATAGAGGAATTCTATATGGTTCTAAGAAAAAAACCAGACTTAAACAAAAAAATTGATCTACATCCACAAGACTGAAGAGAAACAGAAAAAGGTACACAGAACCCTTGAGAACTGTAACTCTATTGTGGGTATATAAAAAGTACTCAAGGATAATTTGATTTTACTGATATAAAAGAAAAAAAGGGGGGTGTAGTAAAGGGAAGGAGGTCGGTTCAGAAAAAGGGGAAGGAATGATAAAAAGAGGGAAACTACATCCCAGGAAGAGGCATAGAAAATACACCATATCTGAGGGAATTTAGTAAGGGGGAGAATCATTGTGTGAATCTTACTCTCATCAGGAGAGGCTCAAAGAGTAAATAATTAACATATTTGTTTTTCAGAGAATTTTCTCTCACCTCATTAAAAGGGGGGAGAGAAAAAGGGAAAAGGAAAAGGAGAATAAGTGAAGGGACTTGGAGGGAGGGGGGAGGGATACTAAAAAAAAGGGAGGGTTGCGCATCACAAGGGGGGTCTGTAAATTAAATATCGGGGAGGGGGATGAGGGGGGTCAAGAGTAAAAGCATAATCTGGGGATAATATGATGGCAGGAAATACAGAATTAGTAATTTTAACTGTAAATGTGAATGGGATGAATGATCCCATCAAACGGAGACGGATAGCAGATTGGATCAAAAATCAGAACCCTACAATATGGTGTCTGCAGGAAACACACTTAAAGAAGGGAGATACAAACAGAGTAAAGGTAAAAGGTTGGAGAGAATCTATTATGCTTCAGGTAAAGCCAAAAAAGCAGAGGTAGCTATCCTTATCTCAGATCAAGCAAAAGCAGAAGTTGATCTAATTAAAAGATATAAGGAAGGAAACTATATACTGCTGAAAGGTAGCATAAATAATGAAGCCATATCGATACTAAACATATATGCAGCAAGTGGTATAGCATCTAACTTTCTAAAGGAAAAGTTAAGAGAGTTGGAAGAAGAAATAGACAGTAAAACTATAATAGTGGGAGATCTCAACCTTGCACTCTCAGATTTAGACAAATCAAACCACAAAACAAACAAGAAAGAAATTAAAAAAGTAAATAGAACATTAGAAAAACTAGGTATGATAGACCTTTGGAGAAAACTGAATGGCAATAGAAAGGAATATACTTTCTTCTCAGCAGTTCATGGATCCTATACAAAAATTGACCATATATTAGGACATAAAGATCTCAAAATTAAATGTAGGAAGGCAGAAATAATAAATGCCTTCTTCTCAGATCACAATGCAATAAAAGCTACATTCAGTAAAAAGTTAGGGATAAATAGACCAAAAAGTAATTGGAAACTGAATAATCTCATCTTAAAGAATGACTGGTTGAAAGAGCAAATTATAGAAACAATTAATAATTTCACCCAAGATAATGACAATGATGAGACATCATACCAAAATCTGTGGGATGCAGCTAAAGCAGTAATAAGGGGAAATTTTATGTCTTTAGAGGCTTATTTGAAGAAAATATAGAAAGAGAAGATTAATGAATTGGGCTTACAACTTAAAAGACTAGAAAAAGACCAAATTAAAAACTCCCAACCAAATATTAAACTTGAAATACAAAAATTAAAAGGAGAAATCAATAATATTGAAAGTAAAAAAACTATTGAATTAATAAATAAAACCAAGAGTTGGTTTTATGAAAAAGCCAATAAAATAGATAAACCTTTGGTAAATCTGATAAGAAAAAATAAAGAGGAAAATCAAATTGTTAGTCTTACAAATGAAAAGGGGGATCTTTCCACCAATGAAGAGGAAATTAGAGAAATAATAAGGAGTTACTTTGCCCAACTTTATGCCAATAAATTTGATAACTTAAGTGAAATGGATGACTTCCTCCAAAAATATAGGCTCCCTAGATTAACAGAGGAGGAAATAAATTGCTTAAATAGTCCCATTTCAGAAAAAGAAATAGAACAAGCTATTAATCAACTCCCCAGGAAAAAATCCCCAGGACCAGATGGATTCACATGTGAATTCTACCAAACATTTAAAGAACAATTAGCCCCAATGTTATATAAATTATTTGAAAAAATAGGGGATGAAGGAGTCCTACCAAACTCCTTTTATGACACAGACATGGTACTGATACCTAAACCAGGTAGAGCGAAAACTGAGAAAGAAAATTATAGACCAATCTCCTTAATGAATATTGATGCTAAAATCTTAAATAAGATATTAGCAAAAAGACTTCAGAAAATCATCTCCAGGATAATACACTATGATCAAGTAGGATTTATTCCAGGAATGCAGGGCTGGTTTAATATTAGGAAAACTATTAATATAATTGACCATATTAATAATCAAATTAATAAGAACCATATTATGATCTCAATAGATGCAGAAAAAGCATTTGACAAAATCCAACATCCATTCCTACTAAAAACTCTTGAGAGTATAGGAATAAATGGACTATTCCTAATAATAATCAGGAGCATAAGACTGTCAGTAAGCATAATATGCAATAGAAATAAACTACAACCTTTCCCAGTAAGATCAGGAGTGAAACAAGTTTGCCCACTATCACCATTACTATTCAATATAGTACTAGAAACACTAGCCTTGGCAATAAGAGCCGAGAAAGAGATTCAAGGAATTAGAATAGGAAATGAGGAAATCAAACTATCACTTTTTGCAGATGACATGATGGTATACTTAGAGAACCCCAAAGACTCTGCTAAAAAGCTACTAGAAATAATTCAAAATTTCAGCAAAGTGGCAGGATACAAAATAAATCCACATAAATCCTCAGCATTTTTATATATCACTAACAAAATGCAACAGCAAGAGATACAAAGAGAAATTCCATTCCAAACAAATGTTGAGAGTATAAAGTATTTGGGAATCCATCTACCAAAGAAAAGTCAGGAATTATATGAGAAAAATTACAAAACACTTGCCACAAAAATAAAGTCAGATTTAAATAATTGGAAAGACATTCAGTGCTCTTGGATAGGCCGAGCGAATATAATAAAGATGACAATACTCCCCAAACTAATCTATTTATTTAGTGCTATACCAATCAGACTCCCAAGAAACTATTTCAATGACCTAGAAAAAATAACAACAAAATTCATATGGAAGAATAAAAGGTCGAGAATTGCAAGGGATCTAATGAAAAAAAAAAAACTCAGAGGAAGGTGGTCTAAGGGTACCTGATCTAAAGCTATATTATATAGGAGCAGTCACCAAAAACATTTGGTATTGGCTAAGAAATAGACCGGTAGATCAGTGGAACAGATTAGATACAAAGGACAAAAAAGGGTACATCTATAGCAATCTAATCTTTGACAAACCCAAAGATACCAACATTAGGGATAAAAATTCATTATTTGGAAAAAACTGTTGGGAAAACTGGAAATTAATATGGCAGAAATTAGATATGGATCCACACTTAACACCATATACCAAGATAAGATCAAAATGGGTCCATGATTTAGGCATAAAGAGGGAGATAATTAATAGATTAGAGGAACAGAGAATAGTCTACCTCTCAGACCTGTGGAGGAGGAAGGAATTTATGACCAGAGGAGAACTAGAGATCATTATTGATCACAAAATAGAAGATTTCGATTACATCAAACTAAAAAGTTTCTGTACAAATAATACTAATGCAAACAAGATTAGAAGGGAAGTAACAAATTGGGAAAATATTTTTAAAAACAAAGGTTCTGACAAAGGTCTCATTTCCAAAATATATAGAGAACTGACCCTAATTTATAAGAAACCGAACCATTCTCCAATTGATAAATGGTCAAAGGATATGAACAGACAATTCTCAGATGAAGAAATTGAAACTATATCCACTCATATGAAAGAGTGTTCCAAATCACTACTGATCAGAGAAATGCAAATTAAGACAACTCTGAGATACCACTACACACCTGTCAGATTGGCTAAGATGACAGGAACAAATAATGATGAATGTTGGAGAGGATGTGGGAAAACTGGGACACTGATACATTGCTGGTGGAGTTGTGAAAGAATCCAGCCATTCTGGAGAGCAATTTGGAATTATGCCCAAAAAGTTATCAAACTGTGCATACCCTTTGACCCAGCAGTGCTACTACTGGGCTTATATCCCAAAGAAATACTAAAGAGCGGAAAGAGACATATATGTGCCAAAATGTTTGTGGCAGCTCTTTTTGTTGTAGCTAGAAACTGGAAGTTGAATGGATGCCCATCAATTGGAGAATGGTTGGGTAAATTATGGTATATGAAGGTTATGGAATATTATTGCTCTGTAAGAAATGACCAGCAGGAGGAATACAGAGAGACTTGGAGAGACTTACATCAACTGTTGCTGGGTGAAATGAGCAGAACCAGAAGATCACTGTACACTTCAACAACAGTATTGTATGAGGATGTATTCTGATGAAAGTGGAAATCTTCAACATAAAGAAGAGCCAACTCACTGCCAGTTGATCAATGATGGACAGAGGTAGCTACACCCCGAGAAGAAACACTGGGAAATGAATGTAAATTGTTAGCACTAATATCTGTCTGCCCAGGTTACATGTACCTTCAGAATCTAATGCTTATTGTGCAACAAGAAAATGGTATTTACGCACATGTATTGTATCTAGGTTATGTTGTAACACAAGTAAAATGTATGGGATTGCCTGTCATCGGGGGGAGGGAGTAGAGGGAGGGGGGGATAATTTGGAAAAATGAATACAAGGGATAATATTTAAAAAAAAGAAGAGAGAGAAGGAATAAGAATAAAAAAAATTCCCCTTTGGTTTGACAGTAAGCTGCTTTCAATTTTTTTCTACTATAAACAATGCATCTATGAATATCTTTGATGAATTCATTGGTTTTAAATAAAAATTTCAGGATATAGTTTAAAAAAAATAAAGAATAAATAAAAAAAATTAAAAAAATAAAAAAGAACAGAGAAGCTAAACACTTTAAATGACTTCCAGAAATTGATAGGAGCTATTCAATGGATGTGTCCAATGCTAGACTTGACTGTCAATTATAACCATTATATGACATTTTAAGGGGAGACAGTGCTTTAAATTCACCACGCCAGCTTACAAAAGAAGCTCAAGAGGCTTTGAGACAATTTGAACTGTCTTTATCCAATGTGGTTGAAAGAATCACTCAAAAACCCTTGGAAATATCAGGTTTTGCTACACAAGAGGCACCCACAGCTGTCCTTCATCAAGGAGACAGTGTGATAGAGTGGGTGAACCTCCCAGCACAACCAGAACAAAGCCTTATTCCTTACCCAGTGCTTGTGGCTAGAATTTTATTAAAGGCCATTAAACCAGCAGTACAATTATCTGAGATAAGACCTGACAAGATATACACCTTTTATACTAATGCACAAGTTAATGTGTGCTGTGAAATCATCCCAGAGTGGCAAATTTTATTAGCCATGGCTCCAAATTTTACACACGGGTCTCCATTAAAGATAACCAGACTGTTACATAATTGGTGATGGATTCTTGAAGAAAAGGTTTCTAAACTTCCTCTTAAAGGAGCAACTATCTTTACAGATGCATCCAAACATAATATTTGTGTTGTATACTCTTGTGACTTAACTATAGAGTAATCAGAACTCCTTTTCAGTCCACTCAGCAGAATGAATTGTATGCAATCATTCTAGCTCTTGCTTATTATCTGGGAGACATAAATATAATATCTGATTTGGCCAATTCAGTAGGTGTGGTATAAAGAATTGCCACAGCTCAAATAAAATTTGTAACCTCCAATATATATTAGCTCTTTAAGGAACTTCAAGAGCAAGTGAGAAAGCATCCAGGTAAGATTTATATTTTGCATGCCCACTCCCACAGGTCCTATTTTTGATGGTAATTCAAAGGCAGATAGCTTTCTAATCATGTTGGCCAATATTCCTTTATTTCAAGAAGCACAAGAATCTCATTCTAAATATCATCAGGCTGCCTGAGCTTTATATTTACAATTTGGAATAACAAGAGAAGAAGCTAGGAGCATAGTAAAAGCCTGTACAGCTTGCCTTCCTTTTTATGCTCCTACACTCCCTCCAGGGAAGAACCCTCATGGTTTGAGACCTAATGAAATTGGGCAAATGGGTGTGACCCATTATAAATCTTTTGGTCATCTATCTTTTATCCATGACGTGGTAGACACCTTTTCAGGATTCACATTTGCAATGCCAGCAGCAAAAGAGACAGCCCAAGTGGTCACTGAATTTCTTATACAAGCATTTGTAATTATGGGTGTGCCACAAGCAATAAAAACAGACAATGGACCTGCATATACATCTAAACATTTTGCACACTTTTGTGCACAGTATATGATTTTACATAGCATGGGCATACCCTTTAATCCTCAAGGGCAGGCAATAGTAGAGAGAAGAAACAGAGATATTAAGACACTCCTCCAAAAACAAAAGAAAGGGGGAGCCACGGGTAACCCTAGAGAACTTCTAAATTTAGTTCTCTATACCATTATTTTTTTAATTCTTGACAAAGATGCACTGACTCTGGCAGACAGGTTTTATAACCCACCGGAAGGGCAGTGTCCAGTGCGAGCAGCTTCACTGTCTTTAGATAATCACCAGGTGATGTGGAGAGACCCAGAAAGTGGTGAATGGAAGGGATCAGATAGATTAACTGCTTGGGGGGAGAGGGTTTGCTTGTATCTCCACAGATGGAGAAGGAAACAGATGGGTGCCAACGAATCGTATTCACCTTGTCCAGGTGAAAGAGATGGAGCAGACCCTTGAAACAAAGGAGAAGATCCAAGAAACATCAGGTGATTCCATTGCTGACTGTGCCCACCACTGAAAGAACCTGGCAGTTATGGCGTTTGACTCATAGACATCAAAAATTGTTAGACTTGAAAATCCTCAGAAATCATTGGACTCTCTGAGATGTGATAAGATAGTTATAGGACTTGAAAACCCTCAGGAATCATTGGATTCTCTGAGGCATCATAAGACTGTTGCAGGACTTCAAAACCTGTAGGGATCATTGGATTCCCTAACATATAAAAAGACTGATGTGGGACTTCAAAAACTTGTGGGGATCATCGGATTCCCTAATACGTGAAGCAATGGACAACAGATTGGTTTTGGACTATCTCTTGGTTGCTGAAGAAGGTGTGTATGTGTGACTGATGTTTGCATACCCTCCTTCTCTAGGACTTCTGGAAATCTTTTACAAAACCATGTTGATTTATATTGTTTGTTATATCACTACTTGTATGTACAATTCCTGTTTGTTATACCACATCGAGTCTGCACTGACTCTGGGGAGAGTCATCACTAATAGCCTCTGTATTATTGCTATGTGCTTGTGTAATAACCCCCATGCTGATGAGTTTGTGTATAATTGTCTCTAATAAGGCCCTTCAAGCCAGAAACTCGCTAGTAATCCCCACTTCTCTTTGGTACTTTTTATCTCCCTTCCTGAGATGTCAGGGGGGGCATGATCACCTCCTTTTGGGGGTTCTCACCTCCCTGAAAAGTCAGAGATGGCATGACCACTTGTGGTCTAAAACAAAAGAAAGCAGGAGAGGTAAAGGGCTAGAACTGAGCATTGCACTTGGATAATGAAGCACGTGAGACTAATTGCCAATTGGATAGTTCCCTATTAACTTGTTTGAAGGTTGACCCTCCCCAGCTGTTCTGTGCTGACTTGATTGGTGGGACAAAGAGGGAGAAGTGGCGTGTGTAGGAGAGTAGGAGGAGGAAGAAGAAATTGAGATGTTGATGCTGAGTCAGTCTCTCCTGGCGTTTGAGGGAGGAAGGTGTATGTGAGATTGCTAGACCTAACCCCCTGACCTTGACCATAAAAGATCAAGAATAAAGACGTTTAGTGATCCTGACTCTGGCTGATTTCTGGGAAGACAGAGTTCCAGCAGAAAGGAAGTCATATATGAAAACTCAGTCATTTATTGAAAGAATGAGTTATTCTAACTTGTTAAAATTTTCAGAAAACTAGGGATTTGTGAATTTTGTTTTAAAAATTTAAATGGAAATCTGAAATCAATTCTACAGACCTTTGCCTTCTTAAATAGAGAATATATTACACACCATTAACTTTTTCCATGATTCGAGATTATCATTATCAAATTATATAACACTGTTATATAATAAGGTTCTCATGGGCAGCTAAGTGGTACACTAGTCCAGGAATCACAGAGACCTGATCTAACCTCAGACACTTACTAGCTGTGTGACCCTAGTCAAGTTACTTAGCCTAGTTGCCTTAGTTTCCTCATATGTAAAATAAATTAGAGAAAAAGATGACAAAACACTCTAGTATCTTTACCAAGAAAACTGGACATGAGGTCACAAGAATTGGACACAAATGAAGACTGAAAAACAAACAAGATTCTCAAGCTTGCAATGATACATGACTGTTTGCCATGATCTTTAAATATCATAGGCCAACATATAGTTTTTTTTTTTTTTTTATTTTCAGTCATATATTATCATGCTCCCTTGCCACTAAGGTATGAGCTCTTTTTTTTCATGTGCCCATAGATTTAGTTACCAATGCTAGCTCCTTTGTTTCTTAATTTGTTCTTTTTATTTTATGTTGTAGCCATGTAAATCAATTTACTATATGCAAATCTTTAGGATGTGACCTGAGATTCTGGGATCCCTATTTTAGCCATAAGATGGCCTTTCTTGTTTCTTTCTTGGTCCTTTCTTGGCTGTGCTTCAGAGAAAGAAGGTCACTAGATGGCTAAATTTCAACTAGGTGGAATTAATCTGTTAATGTCCTGGAAAACCCTTAGCCAAGGTCCAGATTTACAAAGTTGATAGTAAAGAAATATAAAGAATGACTATGTTGAAAAACTCTCTTTTAAAAAGCATATAATTTAATCCTTAGGGATAAAGTATTCATTAAACTACAAAGAGAATATTTTATCTTTAGGCAGTATTTTCCTTGGATTTTTGAAAACTGCATCTAGCACGGATGATTGGTTTTCAACTTGTTATTGGAATTGGGAAGGTGTGGGGTGCATGTAAGGGAGAACAGAATAGTTGTCCATCTTTGAATTAATAAACAAAATGAATGTAATATACTGTCACTACCCTATAATTTTCTCCTTCCAGTCAAAAGTATTAAGGTAATACTTTAATGCTGTTTAAAAATACTTTAATAGTATGTGATAAATGATTACCATGTATCCCTACATTTTGCCACAAATAACTCTAAATCACAGCAGCATTTGTAATATTTTTTTGTAAATGATTCTTTAACAAGTTATTATATTACTAAACAAGTGAGCGTACACTGTTTACCACATGCACTTGCCTGATTAAAAGATGTTTTTGAGGTGTTATAAAAAAAATCTTATAAAGGCTCCTAAAGCATTAATTCCTGTAATCACATTCATTTACCAGGAACTACAACCCAACCAGATGAGGCTGGCATATAACTCAGAAAGAAAAGAGAAAATGAGGATATTAGCTTATGAGGAGAGAAGTGAGAGAGAGAGAGAGAGAGAGAGAGAGAGAGAGAGAGAGAGAGAGAGAGCGCACAATCTGGTAGCATTATACCACAAGCAGCACAGGGTTTCTTTATGTGTTAAATAATTAATCATATATCTTTAAAAATGTTCCATTTATTGATTTACTAAAAAAGAAAACTTTTCCATGTTTGCTAGCTAGACCTGCAACTTGAGTGGCTATATTTAGGGATGAAGAAACCTTCTAAATTTGAAATATTATTTGCTTTGCAATTAACATAGTTCTTAATATAAATGTGTATGTGGGTTTGAATACACTTTTTTAAAGACACATCCAAGAACATAAAATTGAATAGCAATCCCTTTCCCCAACCCAAACCTTCCCTCAAACCTCAAAAATAAAAATAAAAACAAAACACAGCTTGGACATAATCCAATTTCCACAGCTGCTGGAATTACAGAAAAAAACATGAGAATGGCCTCCTTTGCCTGAAAAGGTGTTCTTTGTCAATTAGCCTCCAGGACATAGCTTCAGGCATGACCCCACTACTGCCACCTGCTGCCTCTCTACACAGCATCTGGGCTTTCAGGAAACTTTCAGTCTTAAATGTCCAGAAGTTTATTCTCCTGTTTTTTTCCTAGATGACTGACTGATCTTTAGTCAATGAATAACATCTGCTATTTTTAATTTTTGACTTAAAATGGGAGAATATGACATTGTGTGTGTTCCTTTGTGTGTGTATATGTGTGTGTATGTTGTATGTGTGTGTAAGAGAGAGAGAAAGAGAAAGAGAGAGAGAGAGAGAGAGAGAGAGAGAGAGAGAGAGAGAGAGAGAAATTGAGAGAGAGAGAGAGAGAGAGAGAGAGAGAGAGAGAGAGAGAGAGAGAGAGAGAAATTGAGAGAGAGAGAGAGAGAGAGATTGAGAGAGAAAGAGAGGGAGAGGGAGGAAGAGGGAGGGGGAGGGAGGGGGAGGGAGAGAAAGGGAGAGAGGGAGGGAGGGAGAGGGAAAGGGAAAGGGAGAGAAGGGAGGAAGTAAGAAGCAAGAGACGAAAGAAAAGGAAAAAAGAGAGGAGGAGAGGAGAGGAAGGAATGACAGAGACAGAGAGAATTTGAGAGAAAGAGAAAAAGAAAAACAGAGAGAAGGGAGAGTAAAGAGGGCAAAGAAAGGGAGAGAGAGGAGAAATATAAGAGAGACAGACAGACAGACAGACACAATGGATAGAGTTTAAAAGAGAGATTGAAAGAAACAGAGAGAGAGGAGAGAGAGAAAAAGAGAAATGGGGAAGAGAAAAAAAGAGAAAAGGAAAGGAAGGACAGAATGAAGACTCAAAAACTAGATTCTAAGGATATCAAGTAACTAAGACCCAGAACTCCTTTGAGCATTTAAGGTTATTCATTAAAAAAAAGGAAATGTGACATTGTTTTTGTATGTGTGCATGAGAGACAGTCAGTCATACATACAGAGGCAGACAGAGAGAGAAAAAGAGACAGAGACAGACAGACAGGCAGGCAGAAAGACAGAGATAGAAAGAATGGGAGAGTAAGAGTGAAAAGACAGAGAAAACAGTTAGAAACATTGAGAAAGATAGAGCTCCCATTTCACTTAATTAAAACACAGTTCAGAAGTCCTTTAAGCACCTATTTTATTGCTATTATTTACTTCAATTACAAGTAGCTACTGAGGCACAGATGTTACAGTAGGAAAGCCTAAGTACTAATAATTTTAAATAAATTTTGTAATTGTTTTTAATTTCTTTGATTTCCTATGTGGAAGTCCCTTCTATCAATGGATGGTTTTACTCTTTAGAAAATTGTCTGGAGCCCTGGGAGATTCCATATCTTGCCCACAGTCACAAAGCTAACATATATTAGAAGCAAGGCTTGAATCCAGATCTTTCTAAATTCATAGAGAATCATGTTACCTCTCCATAGAATCATCATACAACCCCAGAATCAGAGAAGCCTGGGATTGGGAGGACATTCAGGGAAAGCATAAGGTAACCTGTACTTGTCCAGGAATCCCTTCTACAAAACCCCTGGCAACTGGAACTCCAAATTTGGAAATGAAACACTGAAATTCTTAGAAAGTATTTAACACTAAGGGTAGTATCAAGAAAAACTTGAAGAACATAAATGTATACACTCATTTCCTTTGTATTATCGAGATTCTACTACATTTACCTGTTAAAATGCATATAAAAAAGGAAGGCATCATTGTTCATCAGACAAAGATATTGCCATTATTAGGAAAACTCTTTCAAATGGTTCAGTGTAAGGCAACATGTTTTGACTAAGCATTCAGTGATAGGGCTAATTAAGCAAATTCAAGGGTATCAGAAGCCTTTAAATCTCCTAGGAATTGCTTTAGTTTTTTAAAGACACCCCACTGAGAAAAGACATGGCCTTCTCTTTGTGTTTTAAACAAGGCCCTGTCAAATCCTCTCAGCAAAATCCTGAGAAAATTATTTTATACAAAGGATATTATAAGAATGCTTTGGCACAGTTTCACAGGGAGATAAATAGGTTCTTTGAAGGATAACTTAGGCCTTCAGTTTTGTGAAGAGTTACCATGCAGAAAATGGTAGTTGGTCATTGTTTTTCTTTTTAAGGAAAGGACAGGTGGAAATGTATTTGAACTACACCTGACAGATTTAGGACATGTACAAGGAATCACTTCCTGGCAGTGAGGCTTGTTAACCACTGGAATGTGTCATGGAAGCTTTCCTTCTGTTGGACTTTAAAACTAGGATATCTATCCATTAGGGTTAGTTATATTGTACTCCTGACTGAAAGCAGATGGATGGATTGACCAGAACCACGAATGAAGCTGTCAATTCTCAAAGAAATAAGGAAAGATAAAAATTTAGGGGAAAAAAGCTTTGGATATTCAAAATTATTAGAGAATATTCAATTTGAAAATACCATTAAAGGTTGGCTTTTAAACAAAACATAGTGATAGACATATGCCCTTTCCTTACTAATCCCAAGTGATATTCCTGTTATAGAATATCTGCAGATTGCCACTGAGAAAGCACTGAGAGCAGGTTTTGATCTTCAATCTTTATGTCATCCAACAAACATAATGGCTGAGCTACCATTTAATATAATGTGTGTATGTATGTATATATGTAATTACATATGCACATAACACATATGTATAATATATATGTCTATAAAATCATTTTCACCAAGTGTTTATGAGGACTCAGTATTCCACTGGACAGTCTAACTTTCAACAAAACTTCAGTTCAAATAGGACTATCCTGGCCCTGCTTATATTATATTTGGAAGTCCACATTTGTAAATCATAACATCTCTTTTAGAAACAAACAAACAAACAAAAATTTGATGATAATAACAATGACCACCATTGGTCATTAAGATTTAAGATTTACAAGCTGCTTTATACATTACCTTATTTTTTTATTATTATACTTATTTTATAGATGAGGAAATTGAGACTTGAAGATATTAAGTGATTTGCACATGGCCACATAAAGTGTTTCTAGCAGGATTTGAACTCACATTCAAGTCAGGTACTATGATCACCATACCTCCAGCTGTTTCCAAATGATACCATGTTTTCTACTCAATTCCAATTCATGAATAGAGTTTGATTGCTGTATTCTTGAGTCATTTAGAACAAATCACTAATTCGAAATCAATTCTGATTTATCCAAACATTGCAAAGATCTTTATTCAAATTTTAATTCAGTCACTTCCTAGCTCCATGAATTTGGGCAAATTACTTAATCTTTCTGTACTTAAGTTTTCTGATCTATAAAATGAGGGAATTTGACTAAGTGGGTTATAAGCTTGTTTCTACCTATAAATCTAAGATACTATAATAGTAAAAATAGAATATTGTTCCACATTCCAGTTTTACAGTATATAATTTATATGATAAATAGCTTATCAGCAGAAAGTCAGCAATACTTGAGCACTGCATCTGAAACACACTAGCTGAGTGATCATGGGCAGCTCACTCAACCTCTCATTGCCGCTAGACAGTTGCCTAACAGTTTCCACAGTGGGAGTTTCCTTCTTCAAAGAAATCATAGACAGAGACTCCCTGAATATATGTAAATACATTGTGTAAATATCATAGTAGAAAGGCATTCCAGACGGACAATGAGCTGGAACTATGTTGAAATAAAAGGGAGTTGAATGTCCTAGCAAATTACATTCAGGAAATTGTATGGTGTTTTCAATGGTTCCAGATGCTCACTACCACAAATGCCCATCCCGTTTACATTGATGTGCTAGGTCTCCAGATTATTTCCTGCCATCTGATGTCCTCACTTTTGTACATGTGCTATTAAATGAAACTGGAAAAATCGCAAAATGTTTACTGATTGGGCCCACTACAAATTTATATTCTGTAATCTCAAATGGATTTTCACTGACAATGCAATCCTTTTACATGTCCCTAACCCCCTCACCACAGCAGTTTATTCCAAACCTTCTAATCCTTCCTCAGACCTCCAAGTCCCCTTTCAAACACCCACTCAGCTGAGATCCTCATTTATGTTTTATTGAAAAATTGAGCCTGGGACTGAGAACTCCCCCTTATCCACTCTTCCTCATCTAACATTACTCCCACTATCTCCTCATTCACTACATACACCAGTGATCTTGCTTTATGCTCCCTCACTCACTAATCCTTAGTTTTTGACTATCTCCAGGCAGCTTTTATATTGCTCTAAGTAAACCCATGTCTCCTCACCTTCAAAAAGTTCTCATTTGATCTATTTATCACATAAATCTCTCTTCCCTCATATAGCTAACCTCATTGGGAAGGTACCTCCACTGTCTTCTTTTTTTTTCTTCTAATCTTTATTTTATTTTATTTTTTGAAGTTATACAAAACATTTCCATAAAAGTCATGTTGTGAAAGAAAACAGATCTCCCACACTAATAAAAACATTCAAGAAAAATAAAAGATAAGAGAGAATGAGAAAGAGAGAGAGGGAGAGAGAGTAAGATAGACAAAGATAGAAAAATAGAAAGTCAGAGAAAGAAAGTAAAGGAGAGGGAGAGAGAGACAGGGAGACAGAGACAGAGATAGGGAGGGAGACAAAGATAGAGCTGGAGAGACAGAGACAGACAGAAATAGAAACAGAGACAGAGATAGAATCAGAGGCAGAGACAGAGAAAGGAAAGGAAGGAAGGAAGAAAGGAGGGAGAGAGGGAGAGAGAAAGAGAGGAAGAGAAAGAGATAGAGATAGGGAGGGAGGGAGGGAAGGAGGGAGAGAGAGAAAGAGACAGACAGACAAAGAGACAGAGATAGAAAGATAGAGAGAGGTAGGAAAGGAGGGAGGGAGGGAGGGAGAGAGATGGAAATAGAGAAAAAGACAGGGACGGAAGAAGGGAGGAGGAAGAAGAGGAGGAGGAGGAGAGAGAAAGAGAGAGACAGAGATAGACACAGAGACAAAAAGATAGAGACAGAGAAAGGAAGTGAGAGAGAGAGAAAGAAAGAGGAAGTGAGGAAGAGAAAATGATAGGGAGGGGGGAGAAAGTGGGAGAGAGAGAAAAAGAGAAACAGACAGAGAGAGGAAGTGAGGGAGAGACAGAGACAGAGAAAGTAAAGGAGGAAGAGAGAAACACAGAGACAGATAGAGAGAGGGGATACAGAGAGACAGGCAGAAATAGAGATAGAGACAGAAAATAGAGAGACAGAAAGGGAAGGGGGAGGGAGGGAGAAAGAGAAGAACAGAGGAACAGAGAGAGATAGGGAGAAGGAAGGAAAGGATGAAGGGAGAGAAAGAGAGAGAGAAAGAAAGAGACAAAGATAGAGAGAGATAGAGATAGAGACAAAGACAGAGAGAGAGAGAAAGAGAAAGAGAGAGAGAGAGAGAGAGAGAAGAGACAGAGACAAATAGGGCGAGAGACAGACAGACTGACACAGAGAGACAGAGGCAGAGACAGAGAGAGACAGAGACAGAAAGATAAAGAGAGGGAGTGAGGGAAGAAGGGAGGGAAGGAAAGAGAGACAGAGAAAGAAAGAGAAAGGGAGGGAGGGAGGAAAAAGAAAGAGGGTGAGAAAAAGAAAGAGAGAATATTATTATTATCAAATAATATTTGTAAGGTGTTTTGCCCCAGTGCCTGGCACATAGTAGGCATTATAGAAATGCTCATTCCCTTCTTCTCTGCAGACTAACTTTAAATAACATCATTACATTGAAATTGCTCTCTTTAAAGTTATCAATGAATTCTTAACTGAAAATTTTAATACTTTTGTCTTAGCAAATCTTTGCTAAGTGACATTGTGAATTGTTCTCTTCTCTTTGATACTCTCTTGTCTCTAGATTTTCATCAGTCTATACTATTCTTGTTCTTAACCAACCTGTATTACAATTTCTCCTGCAATTCCTATGCTGGATCTTCATCTAAGCCATACCCATAAATCATGCTATCTATCTCTCAGGGTACTATCCTGGGCCTTCTTCTCTTTTTGCTAGATATTTTGCTAAATGATTCCATCATCACCTATGAATTCAATTATCCCAGCTATTCTAATGATTCTCAGATCTAGTCACCTAGACCAAACTTCTTTCCTAGCCTTCAGTTTCCCATTTCTTATTAGGTAACATAAACTGGATGTTTTATAGATATCTTAAATTCAACATCCCCAAACTGGGCTCATCAATTTTTTTCTCCAAGCCTACCCAATTTTCTAACTTCCCTAATATTGTCAAAGGCATGAGCATCTTCCTAGTCATCTAGGCTTCCAACTTTGATAGCCTTCTCAATTTTTCCCTTTCTTATCTCCCTCATATCAAATCTGTTTCCAATTTCTGTCAATCTTGCTTTTGTAACATCTCTGTTGTATAATTCCTTATCTCCTCTGAATCAGGCACTTCCTAGAAACAAGTCCTAATCACTTCAACTTTGCATTATTAAAATAGTCTCTGCTAAGTCTCCATGACTCAAGGTTTTCCCCCAACTCCAATCCCATTCAACAAATTCCAGTGCCTTCCTGTTACCTACAAGAAGAAATATAAAAATCTTCAGTTTGACTTGCACAACCCTTCACAACATTCCTTGTTCTTAAACTTTTAGTTTTTGTTTTTTTTTTACACTTCATTACTTCCATCCCAACACTTCTGCAATTCAGTAACATTGGCCTTATTGCTACTTTTAGCACAAGACACTCCTCGATAACCTCTAGTGGTTGTAAAATGCCTGAAATTATCTCTCTCTTCATTTCTACCTCCTGACTTCACCAACTTCCTTCAAATCCCAGTTAAAATCTCTTCTACCATAAGACACCTTTGCAAATTCCATTTAATGCTGGTGCCTGCCCTCTGCTGATAATTTCTCATTTATCTCTTCTCTATCACGTTGTTCATAGTTGTGTACATGCTATCTCTTCCATTAGTGAGTTGTTTGAGAGCAAGGATTTTTCCCCCTTTTCTTTGTATCATCAAATCTTGAAAATATCTGACATAAAGTATGTGTTTAATAAATGTGTCTTGACTGGACTAATATTCTCTTAGTGTTTTTAAATGGGTACAAATCTTGGCATTAGCTAGATGACTACTTATTGCACATAAGGGGATTTAATTCAGATTCAGATTGGACCAGGTATTGTCTCTAAAGTTCTTTTTAACAAGGAGAATCTTTGATTATATTAAACAGAGTAACTGCTCCGCCTCTGAAGTCATGGATCTATCAAAATATCAGTATACAAAGTCTAAATATCATGATTTTGTAATTTATTAGCATGTTACCTATAATTGTAAATTTTATAACATGATAAGAAATACAAGTAGAGAAAAGTGATCAGTTTTTAATTTCTTAATTATACATACTATATGCCTTGATCTAAATTTCAAAATCAATTCCTTAGTATTCTTGTATCTTCTCTCCCTGAGAGGCAGCAAGCATAAGTGAAATAAAGCGATTTGTAATGGAATAGACTGTTCAAATGACCCTATTTCCTGAAGAGGGCATTTTCATGAATATTTATTTAATCTTTCTTATTTTTCTAAGGTTTTATTTAAAATTATGTTCACCAGTGTAACCTTGAGAGTTGAGGAATCTTTTTTTTTCCTTCCATGATGGCATTGAATAATAAACATACACCTGTTGCATATATATATAAGGTCATCCTGTAATGTATTTTTAAAATATTCATACACTCCTTCCCAGCCACAAATATCCAATATAGCTTTTTCCCTTCCCCTTGGAGTTTTGAGAGAAACAATCCAGAAAACATGGACAACAGACTAAAAAATAGACAAAGAATATAATATTTTGAAATCTGTCATGAATCTAAAATGTTGAAGTGCTGAAAATGGAAAGAGAAAAAATTCCACAAATATATGCTTAATATGAACCATAACTTGCTTCAAGTTATGAGCAATTTCCATAAAATATTTCAAACAGCTTATTCCACATAGGGGAATATGTTAAACTGCCATGCCAAGTCGAGGGATAAAATAGATCATTTAAAAGGCTAGTTTATTCTTGGTAATCATACCTTAATCAGAATCTTAAAATTCTTTATTGAAATTCTAATTTGTAAGTCTTTTTTAATAGTTAGCCACATTTGGTGTGTAGATTTTATCTACTCTGGCAGTAGAGAATGTGGATGGTGAATGAATAGATGAGTCTAGGAATTAATGAAATTCTGAGTTGTTAATAAGAGAGAATTAAAATCAATGGATGAATATAATAGGGAAGAACATATAAACTCAGTATGTAAACAAGCTTCTTAAAAATTAGAGCTTTCCATTTGACAAAATACAATGTCCATTCTTATTAAAAAACAATAGAGAACATAGGAATAAATGGAGTTTTCCTTAAAATTATAAGTAGCATTTATCTAAAACCATCAGCAAGCATCATGTGTAATAGGAATTAACTAGAGAGAATTAACTAATTTAGCAATAAAATCGGGGTGAAACAAATTTCCCACTATCATCATTACAATTCAATATTGAATTATAAATGTTAGCTTTAACAATAAGAGAAGAAATAGAAATCAAAGAAAGTAGAGTAGGTAATGAGGAAACAAAATTATCACTTTTTGCAAATGATATGATGGATGATTAGATGATATGATGGATGATTAGAGAATCCCAGAGAATCAACTAAAAAACTATTAAAAACAACTTTAACAAAGTTGCAGGATATAAAATGAACCCACATAAGTCATCAGCATTTCTGTATGTTACTAACAAAGTCCAGCAGCAAGAGATACAAAGAAAAATTCCATTTGAAATAACTGTAGAGGCCAATTCCAATAGACTTGTAACAGAGAGCCATCTACATCCAGAAAGAGAACTATACGGAGTGCATATGGATCACAATGTAATACTTTCACATTTTTGTTGTTGTTGTTGTTGTTTGCTTGCTTTTTTTATTTTCTGTCTTATTTTTCTTTTTGATCTGATTTTTCTTGGATAGCATGATAATTATGGAAATATGTATAAAAGAATTGTACTTGTTTAATATATATTACATTACTTGCCATCTAGGGAAGGGGTGGGGAGAAGTAAGGGAGAAAAATTTGGAACATAAGGTTCTGATAAAGGCCTTATTTCAAAAATACATAGTATTGACTCAAATTTATAAAAATACAAGTCATTCTCCAACTGATAAATGATCAAAGGATATGAATAGATAATCTTCAGATGAAGAAATTAAAGCCATTTCTAATCACATAAAAATGCTCTAAATCAATATTGATTAGAGAAATGCAAATAAAACAACTCTGAAGTACCATATCACACCTTTCATATTAGCTAAAAATATATCAAAGTATGCGTTCTCTGTGATCCAAGAGTATCTCTATAAGGTCTGTATCCCAAAGATATAATAAAAAAGGGAAAAGGACCTATAAGTGCAAAAATGTTTGAAACAGTTCTTTTTGTAGTGGCAAGAAATAGGAAACTTGGTGGATGCCCATTAGTTGGGGGAATGGCTGAATAAGTTATTGTATTTAAATGTTATGTAATATTATTGTTCTGTAACAAATGAAAAACAGGATTATTTCAGAAAGAACTGGAAAGACTTGCATGAACTGATGCTAAGTGAAGTGAAAGAGAATATTGTAGACAGTGACAACAGATTATGTAATGATCCACTGTGATGGACTTGGCTCATTTTAAAGAAGAGGTGATTCAATTCAATTCTAGTAGACTTGTGATAGAAAGAATAATCCATGTTCAGAAAGAGGACTATGGGGACTGAATGTGGATCACAGCATAATATTTTCACTTTTGTAGTGGTTATTGTAGTTTAAATGCATTTTTAAATTTCTCATTTGTTTTCCTTTTGCATCTAATTTTTCTTGTATGGCAGGATAAATATGAAAGTACTTTGGAGGAAGGGGAGGGAAGGAGGGAGAGAAATTTGGAATGTAGGGTTTTGCAGGGGTGGATGTTGGAAGCTATCTTTGCATGTATTTTGAAAAATAAGAGTCTATTGTTATAAAAAAAATTAGCACTTTCCAAATATGAAATTATTACTTGATGGAGCAGTGAGCTGCTAAGAATTCAAGGATAAGGGTGGAAGGTCATTGTTTTCATGAATACTACTGAAGGAATTCCTTCACTGAATCAGATGATATTTTCCAAAATGTCTTCTAACACTGAGATTCTGTGATTTTACATGGTCTCTTTCACAGACTCTTGCAAATACTTTTCTCAAGTCCACATACATGAAATTCTTTAATATTTCATTGTACCAATCTTGTGCTGAAATGATTTTTCACTGTCACAAATGTAGAATTCCAGGATACCAACATAGAAAATACAACATGTGATAGTGAGCAAATGCATTAACAAGCCAGAGATGTTCATTCCAGATCTAACATTCCCTAGACACGACCCCAGACCTCATTGAACTTCAAATACCTTATCAGTAAAATGGGAATTATAAACTGATACTGCTTTCCCTACAGAATTTTTCTGAGAAAATCAATTTACAAATCTTAAAGCATTATAAAATATGTATTATTACTAGTATTTTCTTAATTAAATTATATATCATTTCATTGGTATGGATCCCATATCAGTGCAGAATCCAACACCTCTATTACTAAGTAAAAGATCTTGAAGACTTAATGTCTTCAAAAATATTCATTACCTATAAATCAACCTGCTGATAAACCTTTCCAATCTGTGCTAGCCTGATTAAAATATAATCCATTGCTAGAATCATATTATTATTATTACTGTCAAAATATCATTTTTCTTATTCTAACTGAAATAAGAAGTATAGCATAAGGAGACAAGGAGGAAAATTGACAGATATCTGTGTTCTTCCATTTTCATCTTTCTATATAATGTCAAGGAAACTAGAGGAAAATTCTCCACATATCAGATTGGCTTCCTATGGAGGAATCACAAACACATCTAAGAGTTGCACTAATAAAAGGGCATGGGTAAGTTATAATTTATATTATTAAAGAGACTACCAACATTATTGTTGATCCATCAAAGAACCAGAATATAAATACCTCAGTATTTTTCATAGGTAATAATTAAACATGTTTTGAGTCATGGAACACCGTTCTCCACAAATTCAAAGTTACATATGACCTACAGAGAAAAGGGAAATTGTTTCATGAGTTCAAGCAGATCACAGTATATTTTTGGTCACCTAAGTCCCTAAAATACCACTAAAATGGTCAGAAAAGGAGATGGATTAATAATTGGTTGGTAGAAAGAGATAAAAGAATGACAGTCCAAGTAATTCATGATATCACAATATTGGAAGGAAGGAAGGAAGGAAGGAAGGAAGGAAGGAAGGAAGGAAGGAAGGAAGGAAGGAAGGAAGGAAGGAAGGAAGGAAGGAAGGAAGGAAGGAAGGAAGGAAGGAAGGAGAAAGATTTTGACAGAGACCTTTTCTGTAAAAGATGAACATGAGGAAATATGGATAGGAATCACATAATGTTGACAGGTTATGATCTGCTATAATAAATGAATGAAAGAGAATTTGTTAAGTTCTTGCTATGTCAAATTTCTAGAGAAACAGAAATAGAAAGGAAACCTTCCCTATTCCAAAAAACTTAAATTTCATCAGAAAGGTGAGACATTACATAAAAGAGGAAACAACCATAGGCTAAATGATGTCATGGGGATTTATCATCTTACTCAAAAGATTCTAGCCAAAGAGATGGTAATGGAATGTTTGTGGGAAGGGAAGATCTAGATGGGAACTGAGCAAAGTGTGGATCATTAGAAATAAGAAGTGAGGAAGGAATCTTGCATCCTCATCATCCTTTGAAGTGGGATGTATCCTTTGTGAAATCAGTTCTTTGAAGCAATGATACATAGAAATGCCTCATATAATGCATGAAAGCATTCATCTTAAGATGAAATAAAACTATATTTATTCTGCCTAATCAATAAACAAATACCAACCATCTATGAAGTATTTACTTTGTGCTAAGCACAAGGAAAGGTTCTAGAAATACAAAGGCAATGAAGAAATACTTCCTGCCCTCATGGAATTTACATTATTGAAAATGCTTTAGAAAGTGCAAAGTAGTAAATAAATATAAGGTAGCATTATTATTATTAAATGGCATTCAGGAAGCACTCTTCTAATTTTCTTGAATCAGTTTCTAGTATTAATTTATGTGGATTGAATGTGTCAATGCTTTAACTGGAGAAATAGGCAATGGGTCATTCTAAGCTATAGGTTTGAAATGCAGAATGTGGGTTTTTTTCAGTTTCCTTAGCTATAAAATGGGAGTCATATCTGTTTATAAAGTGTTTAGCATAACATCTAGCACATAGTAGGCACTATATAAATGCTATTATTATTATTGATTATAGACAAAATTAAGTTTCAGAAGTGTATGCTAACTTATCACTCTCCTTCTCTGAGAGATTTTTCACAATAAATGACTACATGTAATTTCATGTTAACATAATGTTAAAATGAGGGAAAATAATGAAAAACCACATTCATAGCCACATGAAAATGACATTTGACTTCAAAATCTCAATTTAATTAACATGTCTTAATGACTGATCTATCAAAACTTTTTTGAAGAGCTGTTAAGAAGTGGTAAAATCTGAAGTTCATTGGGTTGGTGTTAATGATAAAGGCAGACCAAAAAGGAAGAAGAGAAATACTAGAATATAAACTTCTTAGTAGACTGCTAACTTCTTGAAGATAGTCACACTTTCTTGTATTCCCAGCACTTAATATGGCAAGCACTTAATTAAAGAATGTTAAATTGAATTAAAATAATCTTGGACCCGTATAATCCCAAACTGAAAAATCAGTGTCTGAACTAACAAGACAGATATAAAGCACTTCTGGGTTTCTCAACATGAAGGGACTACAGCATGTAAAGCATGGAGAAGCTTCTCTAAGATTTACAGCTATCCTCTCTGACAGTACAATTCTCCATTATGTAGTCTCCCTCAGGAAAGAAGCATTATTCAATTCACCACTATGTAATTCAGGTAGACTGATTTTCAGTCAACACTAATTGGAAAGATCAGTTGCTGGACACACACACATTCATATCTATACAGATGTTCTTGATGAAATTACAAGCACATCTGTTTTCAAGAATTATATATCAGGGCCTATGGACATATTTCAGTTAGCAGTTAACAAGTTGAAAGTTTTTTTTTTCTTTCCTTTTTATACTTCTTAATTTCTTACACATCAACTCTGTATTCTCTCAGGCAGTTACATTTTTTCCATTATTTGTATTACACTCCCCCTCACACACACACAAACACCAACACACAAACATACACACACATAAACACCTTATAGAAGCTTATATAATTGATCATGTTTCTAGGACACAATGCTTATGCTGGGAAGAGGATGTCTTTACTGTATAAGAATACCCATATTTAGAAAGATACAGCTGATGAAGCAAGTATCCTAGTATACCAGAAAAAAGGAAAATTTTTGCTTACTCACAGATCACTTAAGATCTAAGCATAATTCTTTTGGATTCTGCTTTTAAGGCAAACCATTTAAAACGTCATAAGAGCCACTGAGAGTTTGAGATTTTATTGTTTTTGGATTGCTGACCAGGATAAGTTCTGGTCAATTTTAGCTACAATAATAATAGGATAGGCATAGGCAGAATAGACATACAGCAAGCCTTGAAGCTAAGAATATCTGAACTCAGTTCCTATCTCTGATGTATTAGCTGTCCGACCATGAACAAGTCATTAACTTAGTGCTTTCTGACAACTTTTCATGACTATGTTATAATAAACAACAATGGAAGCAGTTTCTACAATTCCACATAGTTGTTTAGATTATTAAAATCATAGGTATGGACTTTTAAAAATATTTATATATTTTAAAGCATTTATGAGATAAATGAAGTCAGATATATCATCATTAAATATCAGTATAATCATCATCATCAATATAATTATTAATATTTTATAAATAGACCACTGGGGTTCACCTATGTTAAATGATTGCCTATAGCCAAACTATATAAATTTTAAGATCCAGATTTCACTATTCAGACCTAGGTTTACAAATCCCCATGTTCTTACTATTATATTCTCTATATAACCATCATTATGAGATTATCATGAAATTAAATTGGACATTTAGATATAAAATTAATTATTCATAGTGCAATTCATTAGATTCTCACAAAAACCTAAATGGATATATATTTTATATAGATATGATAATCTCTCCATTAAAAGCAAACAATCAAAAAAATAGACAACTTAGGGAATTAGTATTTTTTGAAAAGCTAAGCAATACATTACAAATTCATGGCTACATAGATTACATAAAATGCTCTAAATCCCATGACTAATATTGACTTGCAAATAGTATGGAAAAGTAGTCGAGGATATGTATAATCAAAAAGGGACTAGGTTAATAATACAATGAAAGGAAGATAAGTCTTCCTTTCTAAAATCTAAAGCTTTACTTGTATCCGCTAACTGTTTTTACATAGTGTCGGGAAATTGTTAGTTTTGTGTGGAAAGATTATGCTATAGATTAGAGGAAAAGTAAGTATGTTGATAGATAGTAGGAATGAAGAATTTAATAGATGATTAATTACTTTTATTTGGAATTGCACCAAAATTTTTGGTTCCTACACTTTTGGGTCTTAACATGATTAACATGGAAGACTAAACAGTATCCCTCTTCCCTTATCAACTTTCAAATACTCTGGCCAAAAAAGGATTATGAACCAGATATAAAGACAACAGTGGTATTGTAAACAGGAAGGTGAACTTGGAGTGTTAAAAGCCCTATTTCAGACATTTAATCCCTTTGTGACACATCATCTCTTTGAGTCTCATTTTTCTCCTCTGTCAAATTAAGGAGTTGAACACAGTGTCTTCTAGGATCTCTTCAAGCACTGAAGTTGTAATTAAAATAATAACTATGAACTAAAACTACAACTACACAAGAAAAAAAAAAAAAAAAAACCTAGAAATACCACGAATTAAAAAGGTTTATGACCTAATACTGCAGAATGCTAATCTTTGCCATACTCATGCAGCACTCCTCAACTACTAGTCTTTACGGTTTGGTCTGACAGGAATTAGAAATAGGCATGTGAGCTTGTAGTGGGATAAACAAGTTTGTTCTCTGACTGCAAAGATTTGAGAGCATACCCCACAGTTCATC
Organism: Sminthopsis crassicaudata; assembly: GCF_048593235.1. Classification (NCBI taxonomy): domain Eukaryota; kingdom Metazoa; phylum Chordata; class Mammalia; order Dasyuromorphia; family Dasyuridae; genus Sminthopsis; species Sminthopsis crassicaudata. The sequence continues at coordinate 424,667,611 of NC_133620.1, forward strand.
TACTATGCAATCTTTCCCCACCAAAATTTGAAAGAAGCAGAAAAAAAAATATATGTGTGTAAGTGTATAAAATACATACATATATATATATACATATATATACACATATATGTATATATATATATATATATATATGTGTGTGTGTGTAAAATACATATATATATATGTATATATACATATATATATATATATATATATATGGAGGTGAGTAATAGGTAGGATGATTGGAATTTTTTTTCTGACTGGTTTCTACATTAGGGAACCCCAAGGTTACTGAGGTTCTGTCCAGAAAGTCCACCAATCTCTGAGCCTGCAAAAAGTGGCAGAATTTGATTAATTTGGGTCAAAAAAGAAATGAACCAAATCCAAGAAAAAGACCAAGTGGCTAGTATGACTGGCTATAGCATATCTGGATTTTAAAAGGACTGAAATCCAATTGGGAAGAAGAATGTTTGCCAAAATATAATACTTAAATTTGGTCAAATAAAACAGAATGATAAACAAAAAAAAAAAAATGTATCTGAGGCCTTTAGAAGTCAGTGATCTACCCATTAACATCTCTATCCTTTGTTTGACTTCATGATTTTCCCAGGTTCAACTTGATGATCCTAACCTGTCTCTTAACAATTCCCTGGTGTTTTTTTTGTTTGTTTGTTTTGGTCAATTCTCAGAGAGCCTCTACAGATGTGGATCATAGCATCTGAAGGAGTTACAGGGCAGCCTTTGCTGACACAGGTGTTGCAGATTGGGAATGAGATAAATTGGAGGAAGAGGGAAGAGGAGAGACGTCAGACAACTCAATGGCCTCTCAGTCAGAGAGGTCAGAGAGGTCAGAGAACAGGACCTGTCTCTCTGTCTCTTTGTATCATCTTCTCACAAGAGGACATCTATTTTGGGTTGGATCTCCAGCAGCCACTGTCAGGTGGCTCCCATGTATTCCAACAGCTCTCCCATGTATTCCAACAGGGGACTTTTATTTCCACATATAAAATGAAATGCTAAGGACTAGATTTTCATACACTGATTAGAAGAAAATCAATATATCACTGAGTACAATTAAATGAGTGACTAACATTCAATTCTTGTGAAATTTGTTAACAATCTCTTTAAGAGTTTTTAACTAGTAATTGTGTATGTTGCCTAATTTTCTATTTTATTTCTCACGAGCAGTTTGATCAGTATCAAGTAGCTTCTTTCTGTACTATGTTTTTCAGACATTAGAAAGGGGAAGATATCAGCTGCCTTTGAATATATCATAAAACATTCTATCAAAGGATATAAGGCACAATGCAGAACTGGCCCCATTCCAGATACATATTTGCCTAAGAAGCCACAAGATCATGATTCCCAAATAGAAGCAAAAGGAGGCAGGAGGATAGCCTTAATCTAACCTAAAATTCTCTAGAAGACAGAGATTCATTCTGATATTATGAGATCAGTAAGAAAATTTGGTGTGAGAGGCAGGTATCACTTCTTTAACATATCTCTAAATTCTGATTTAAAAGACTTTTTGGTACCACACAATATGAACTCATGAATCACCATAGCCAGTGGGAAGTGGGGGAGAGATGGAAGGGTCACTCCATCAGAGATGACAAGAAGAAGACCCACCCAAAGTTTCCTTTTGCTTGCCTAGAAGGTTCTAAGAGGGTAGTAAAAGAAGAAAATAAGTATAAAATTTAAAAAAATTTTTTTAATTTAGACCTAAAAGATTTATGGTGAATTTTATGAATCAGAACATGAAAGAAAAAAATTTATAAATATATATGTCTATACATATAAAACACGTATAAACATGTATAAACATCCATATATGTAGTTATATAATAATGTGTGTATGTGTATACATATATACAAACATACAAATTTCTCAGGAAGACATTGAACTTTTTACAAATATTGACCACATGTTAGACCACAGATAAGTTTCAAATAAATGTAATATAACAGAAATACTAAAAAGCTAACTTTTATACCACAACACAATAAAATATTGATCAATACAGGAAGCACAAATAAAAGAAAGATCTAAATGGAGACATAACAATAAAATCATAATTAAGTAGATTAAGGTATAAATCATAAAAACAGCTAGTAATGGGGAAGAAGGGAAAAATTTGGAACAGAAAGTTTTGTAAGGGTCAACATTGAAAAATTACCCATGCATATGTTTTGTAAATAAAAACGTTTAATTAAAAAAAAAAAAAAACACAAAGCAGACAGAAAAAAACAAAAAATTAATTTAAAAAAACCAATTAGTAACAATGTGACAAACATTGATAAAAGTGGACCAATATACTAAAATTTCCATGTAATCCTTGGGGTGAAAGATTATATATCTTAAAATATACATTAATAAATTTGGAAAGCAGCAAATTAGAAAAAAGAAAATGGAGGGTTAAAGGACTTTTTGTGATGATAAATAAAACCAAGTCATGGTTCAAAAAGGAAAACAGGAAATCATGAAAATTAGGTAAGAAATTCATTAATTGTAAAAGAAACAATCTCTAAAATCAAGAAACAAAACTTAAAGTTGGTTCTTGAAAAGATTTTCTTATTCATTCATTTTTAGTCACATCCAACTCTTCGTGACTCCAGTTGTGGTTTTCTTTGCAGGTATACTGGACTGGTTTTCCACTTCCTTTTCCAAATTATCTTACAGATGAGGAAATTGAAGCAAATAGGGTTAAATGACTTGCCCAGGGTCACACAGTTACTAAGAATCTGATGCCATATTTGAACTCATAAAGACATTTGTCTGAATTCAAACACAACATTCTACCCTGCATAGCACCTACTTGCCTAAATTGTTTTTTGCCTACTTATGTTTTCTTTGAAAATAAAACCAAGAACATATATATGTATATGTATACATGTATATGTATAGTACATTTACATACATATATAGAGATATTAACAAAACTAACATTAAAGCCAATTAGAAATGTTAAATTATCTAATCTCAGAAAGTACAATGTAATTAAAGGAACTACCAAATTGGGGGCAGGATGGAGATATCCTATTCAAAATGTATTTAAAAGAGAATTCTTTTGCACACATTTAACCTATATAGAATTGCTTGCTGTCTAGGGGAGGAGCTAAGGAGAAAGGGAAAAAAAAAACTTTGGAACACAAGGTTTTGCAAGTGTGAATGTTAAAAGCTATCTGAATGTAATTGGAAAAATAAAATGCTATTTAAAAATTTAAAAAAGGATTTTATTAAAATTTTAAAGATACATTGTATTGTGTTGTTGTTGTTTTGAGTATTACCCTGTATCTTTCTTCCTCCTCCACCCAGACAGCCATTCTACATATAGCATAATAATTTAGGAAAAAATGCAATTTTTTATATAAATGGACTCCTAATTTCTAATGTAGAGACAATATTTTCTCTTGTGTCTCTTTGGAGCCATGATTATTCTTTGTAATTTTGTAATATTCATTTTCATCTTTTTTACAATTATTTCTCTTTTTATTTATATTGTTATAGTCATAATATATATTGTTTTATTGGCTCTTCCTTCACATGCCATAATTCATGTGATTCTATTTATGCTTCTCTTAATTCATCATAACAGTTGTTTCTTAATGCATAGTAATACTCCATTTCATTTGTGTGACACATTTTCTATCCCTTTCCCAGATAAACAAATGGAAAAAACAAATGAATAAAAGCACTTATCTCCAAAGGTTTTTCTGAGGATAAAATGACTTAATATTTGTGAAGCACTTAGCACAGCACCTGGCAGCACTATGTAAATGAGTAGTAAAGGTAATAGTAGTAATTGTAGTAGTAGTAGTAGTAGTAGTAGTAGTAGTAGTAGTAGTAGTAGTAGTAGTAACAGCAGCAGCATTACTAGTAGTAGCAATAGCAGAGTACTTTGTAAACCTTAGGGTTCCATAATATCTACCTATTATATTTATATTTATCATGGTTAGCCTACTATGAAAGGATGTATAAAATAATTATTTGCCTCATTTTACAAATGAGAAATTGAGTTAAACAAGAGATTAAATGAGTTGCCCAAAGTCACCTGAGACTAGATTTAAAAACCTAGTCTCAGGTGAGACTAGATTTAAAAACTAGGTTTTCCTGACACCAAGCCCACCACTCTATCCACCATATCACCTTGCTATCCCCTAAGTCAAATTTGTTTTGGAGTTTGTTCAACATTGGGTAATTGAGTTTCATTATTGTAATTTCATTTATCAAGTCTATTCTGTCATACCACTTTTTAAAAAAATTTTAACCAACACTAAATGGTTTTCATGATGGCTCCTTTAGATTATAGTTTGTTGCCTATAATTGTTATTAATCTTTTATTCCTATTATTTTATTTCCTTTAATATTCTAGAACTCTTGTTTCTCCAAATTAATTGTGTCATATTTTATCAATTTCTGTAGAGCATTACTGCATTGGATTTATTAGCATAACATTTAATTTCAGTACCATTGTCATTTTTATTATAATGGTATGGTTTAGCCATAATCATTAAATATTCCTACACGTAGTTAGGCAGCCCCTTATCTTTTAAAAAGTACTTTGTAATTAATCTATATAAGAATTAATGTGCTTTGGTAGATTGATTCCCGTACATGTATGCATTTTATCCATGACCTTACAGGGGAGAGGATAGATTCATAATATAAAATGAGATGTATATATTTTAGACATGGACAATGAAGGAATATGATTTATTTTGCCATGCATATTTTATAAGTATTTTAATGGAGAAAGAGTAGAAGGAAAAATAGATTTATTTTACTAAAAAATGAAATTTACAAACCTACAAATGTGTTTACTGAAGAGTACTGATTATACATTTTTTAATATAAATTCACAGAATCGCAACATTTTGTGAATTTTAAGCTCAGAAATTCTTTCTTCTTAGATCAGTAAGAACTCTCTTGCTCTGTGGGTAAAAAGGCCAAATGCCCAGGATGGTGTTCAGCAACTTTTCCAAAGTAATATACATTATTTTCTTTTATTCATCACCTGGAAAATGTTTTGTGTTAATAGGTGTTCTCCATAGATAGGATAATGGAAACTGTCCAATTGGTAAGTGCTTTGATCTGCTGAGATATGCAGTGATTTGTTATATCCTTTGATAGAGGCAGAGTAAGAAACACATTGAGGGAATGCTTCCTAAAGCTTTAGTACAACAACAGATCAGTCAAAAGAAAAGTAACATGATGGCAGGGCAGGATCTTGGCCTCTATACATAGACTCACATGCAACTGTAATGTCAATACTATTATGAGTTGGCTTTAGAGAGACCCCTTATAAAATATGTCAGGGGCAATTGAGAGCATCGGCCTTGGAGTCAGGAGAACCTGGGTTAAAATCCAGTCTCACACATTTCATACTTCCTAGCTTTGTGACCTTAGGCAAGTCACTTACCCCAATTGCTTGTCCCCCCCAAAAAACAAGTAAAATATTGCATCACTTCAAAGAGTAGTAGTACCTATTTGGGTCACAGGCAAGCATCATGTTTTGGGGGTCCCAAGTGCCAGCTTCAGGGAATGTGTCAGACAAAAATTATTCCCAAGGAATCTGGAGACCTCCTCAAGGACCTGAGAAAACATGAACCCATTGCAAAAGGAATTCGTTGCTTTCTAGACAAGTCCACTAGGAAGTTCTAGCAGGATAAAAATGATGCAGGTCAAAATTGAAGGCCTCTCTTACTGCATAAGTAATCCTTTTTCAAGCCAAGATGAGTGAGTCAGAAAATTCTAACTTATTTTCCTAAAATTTATGATAAAAGAGCATCTTTATGATTACTTTGGATTTATGAGTTATATATGTGTATTAAGTGACAAAAGCACATTTTAATGTGCTACATTTTAATGCATGAAACTATAAATATAAAAAGGCATAATTTTTATACTCTCAGAAACTCCTAGTACAGGTCTTCATTGAATCATGTGTATGTGTGTGTGGCAATAAAAGGACAAGGGTCCAAGTTTTCAGTAATTCATATTCCCATCAGCTTATTTATCACAAAGTCAGGATTTCCAAAGGTTATACTCAGGAAAAGATGTTAGAGCATGGTAGAAGATTACTATTCCATTCCTCCTGGAATATATTGGCTACACTCCATGGTAGGATGACCAACATCTGAATAGAAGTTTGGAAGAAAGAGATAACAAGAGGACAACTGGGTTTCTACTAATTCACAATAGCTCTATCACAGGTCTGATTCTAGAGACTACATTTTTATAATCTCACAACCTGTGCTAGTCATTTATTAAGAACCTTCTCTGCTCAGAGCATTGCATTAGAAAATTCAAAAATCTGTTTTTATGGAGCTTATTGTTTAAAGCATGAAGAAGACATAAGCACATATCTTTAATATATTTTGTTACATTTATTACATGACAAATACAATTGTGAGCCCCCTAAAATAAAGAAAATAAAATTATAGGGGAGGATAGTTATTACTTCTCCGGAAATCAGAGAAGGATTAATTGAGGAAGTGATATTTTAGTTGAATGGGCAGAAGAGGAAGAGGGAGAGCATTCGAGAAAAAGGTGACTTGTGAGATCCTTCCCTTTATTAAACCTTTGCTGAGAAGTTCTCAACAGCATCTTCAAGACTTCAAGATCATTAGTACTTATGTTTCAATTGCTTCTAATGAATGATATCACATTCTATTTACTAATTTTAAAATTGTATTTCTATTCTTTATTTCTGTTAGGAAGGGAGGAAGAAAGAGAGAAAGAGAGATAGGGAGGAAGGGAAGAAAGGATGAAAGGAAAAAGAGAGGCAGGAAGAAGGGAGGGAGGGAGAGAGGGAATTATTAAGCTTCTATATAACAGACCTTATGATCATCACTTCATAAAAATTAGATCTTTCCAATAATCCTGGAAGGTACGTGCTATTATTATCCTCATTTTACAGTTGAGCAAATTGAGGCATCCAGAGGTTGTGACTTGGGCCAAGATTACATAAATAGTAAATGTCTGAAGCATAATTTTAATTCAGGTTTTCATGACTCCAGCCTAGCATTATTTCCAATAATTTGCATATGATGTCGTTGTAATTTTCAGATTTCAGAGCCAGGTATCCCTGATTTCAAGTTTAGTACTGTTGCTACTCTCTGAAAACTAAAAATAATGACACCATTCAGAATGTATTTCTCTATAATACTAATTTCAATACATATTGATTTCTATTATCTGTTCATCTTTCTTTCAGATTCGAAAGATCTGTTTTCTCAACTCATATCAATTTTGACTTGCATCCCACACTTTCCTGCATAGGTGTGGAGTCAGTAACCACTGTTTTCCCTTAAATGTTATTATTATCCCTATTTTACAGATGAGAAAACTGAGGCAGATAGAGCTTAAATGAGCTTCTGAGGGTCATATAGATAGTAAATGGTTGAAGCAGGAGAGGTATTAGAATGTGAGTTTTTTAAAGTCAGAGGCTGTTTTTTTTAACTTATTTTCTCTCCACTTAGGACAGAGCTTGGCACAAAGTAAATGCTTAATAAATGTTTTTTATGTGTTTGTTGAAAGTAACTAAGCAAAAGAGAGAGAACTGCTTTATTACTCATGGCACTACCTAGCAAATGTGACATTTACTAATAGAATAGTGTTTTCCAAAGCCCTATCACAATATTAAAAAATAAGGTCTGACCAAGCCAGTCACAAGAAAATTGAACCACTTTTTACTTACATAAGTAGGAAGAATCAATTTACTAAGTAATGCCATAATTACCTTCACCTCACTAAGCTATTCACCATCCCTTGGTGCACAGTCTGTTCTGGATTATGCTCAACCTGTTTCTAGTCTGTGGAACCATCTGTCCCAGAGAGTCTTCATGATAGACCCCAACATTTAAGAAAATAAAAACAGCAAGAGCTCTGTCTCAGTAAGCTCAATGGACTGGGAATAAAACGAAATGTTAGTTACCTGGAAACTCCAAGGTATTAGCTTTCTCTTATTAAGGCCCCTCTGGCAGTCCCTTTAACAACATGGCGTAAAAGGGAGAGAAGTGACTCATAGTTCTACAGACCACAAACATAGGAGGAAGAAAGGACAAGGTATGAGATGTTTGAAGATGGAATTCTCTGTCCAGTGAACTCAGATTTCCTTACTTAAATCCTTCCTTTTCTTTCATCCCTATTCTTTTATCTCTATTATCTCCTCCTTGCTTCACTAGAATTCCCCAGGAGATCTAATTCTGAATAATTAACTCATACAAATTCTTCATTCATTCATAAGCATTTGTCAAGTATCTACTGCTTTCGAGGCTTTAGTATTCACTGAGAATATGGATATAAAAATAAGAGAGCCCCTGCCCTGATATAGTTTACATTTATTGGGAGGAAAACAGGTACACAAATAAGCAATTACAATATGTATACAAATATATAAAACATAATTCTGACTGCTTTAGAAACTAGAATGCCAATGAATAAATTAATATATAGTATGAGAAAGGGGAGAAATGATGGTCTAGTAATCATTACTCTCATATTTATTATTCATAATATCCTCTGTCTTGTAGCAAGATAATTGGAGAACCAGAAAGGAAGAAGAAGAAAAACTTATAGCTGATACATAGTGCTTGAGAGCTCACAAAGAACATTGCCTAGATTATCTAATTTGATCTTACAGCTACTTAGAAGACAAAAATTAGAAATATGTACCCAATTTTACAGTTAAGAAAAATTAAGCTCAAAGAAAATGCCACTTGCCTATATTCACACATCTAGAAAATATCAATGGTTTGAACGAACTAATATCTAGCAAACTCCAGGCTCTGTATGCTATCCACTATACCATACTACCTCTCTAATAAACAAAACATTGTGCGTTTAGCATGAAGTCATTATGTAGAGAATTCAGTATTCATGTAACATTTTACTTAAAGCTAGGTAATTATCCATTCCCCATAAAAGAACTTTTTAATGGTAAGAATATTAATTTTTGCTAGACACCATGTGAATCTTCCTTGAGCAGTACTGCATAAACCTTTACAGAGTCTTTACTTCATAAAATCTTTATAAAAATAAAAATAGGATAGTCCCTTCCATCAAGGAATTTATATTAAACTGGAAGAAAACAATATATATGCAGATAAATAAATCTAGAGAATGCAGAGTAAGTAGAAATAGAGTGTGGTCAAGAGTGTAAAAAACTTCAGAGACAACATAGTTAAGAATTGAGAAATAGGCATAAGACTTGTCAAATAAGAGAGCATTGAGTGATGAATTGAAAGATGCATTCTAAATGAGTGAGGGAAGAGTATATTCTATCTATAAGAAAGAGTGTTAGAAAAGGAATGGAAGCAGAAAAGCATGGGACTTATCCATGAGACAGTTACTACTTTAGTTTTTTTCTGGAGTATAGAGAATACAAGCATAAGTAGTACAAAGGGAAAAAAGGCAAAATAAATAAATGAGAGACAGCCTGTAGAGGGCTTTAAATGCTAAGTTAAAAGATATGAATTTTATACAAGGCAACAGAGAGCCACTGAACATTTGGAACCAGCAGAAGACTATGATCAGACCTGCACAAGAGGAAAATAAATGTTTTAGCAGAATGTAAGATATACTGAAAGCAACAAGCCTGGAAGAAGGGAGACATATGGAGGTACGTTTTTACTGTAGTACAGATTGAGATAATGAAGAATAAACTTAGGATGGTGACAGTGAGTTTAGTGAGGATGGATAGGAGAAAGAATGATTAGATAGAATTAATCAGATTTGATAAAACCCTAAATGGAGTGGGGAAAATGTCAAGTAAGAGGTGGGAGTCAAAATCCCCAACACTAGGAGTTCACAAGACAAAGAAAATCACCATGTACAGTGACAGGAATTCCAGTAAGACATTGTTTTTTTTTTTGTTTTTGTTTTTGTTTGTGTGTGTGTGTGTGTGTGTGTGTGTGTGTGTGTGTGTGTGTGTGTGTGTGTATAGTTAAATGCTTACTTGTGCTTCTTTTGCTGGCAATTATTCTAATTTCCTTATTTATCAACAGCTAGGTAGATTGTTCTCAGTTGATCCAATTTTACTTTTATATGAGAGTTTAAACAGAAGGGAAGGGCAAACTTGAGCTCCTAATAAGTCAACTGCTATAAAGCCTTTCTAAGCTAACAGATGCTATCAGGAGGTGAAAAAGAGATGTGCTCTATGGCAAGAGAATGCTTGTCTGTATTGCTTCCATTGCCATTTAATGCTTTCCTTTTTTTTCAGATCCTAACAGCCAATATTTTAGTTCTTGGTATCTTACTAAACAGCATAATATTTCATGGTATTCCATTCTTACTAAATGAAAATGAACTTTAGAATATTTATAGTACATAAATGTGAAAAGAACATTGAGGAACAGTGTTCCTGTGTTGGTGGGATTATAGCATCATGGATCTCAATTTGGGAGGAAAACTTAGATCCAACACATTCTTTTGACAGAGGAGGAAACTGAGACAAAAGTGTGTCAATAATTGCTTATCATTGCAGTTAGTAGCATAGGATTCACATTCAAGTCTTTTGGCCCTGAAGCTAAAAGTTCTTATTAGAACATTGCTGACTCCCAGCTATTCCACTTATTAGCTTTGTAAACTTGGCAAGCCACTCCCTTTCTCTCAGGTTCAGTTTTTTCACCTATAAAATGAGAAGTTATGAGCAAATAATTTTCTAAGATACCTCTTAGTTTTAAAATTCTGTTATATATAGGAACCACATCTTTGAAAGTAGACTATTATTAATGACAATAAGTTACACCTACAAAATACTTTGCAATTCCAAGGTGCTTTCCTTAGCACAATTAGGAAGCTGATATGATTATTTTATTTTGCAGATTGTATTTGACAATAAGTAAAATAAAATTTACAAATGAGGAAACTGAGCCTTAATGAAGGCAGATGGCTTGCCTAGGGTTATTAAGTAAAGATGCTGAAGGATGAAAATCAGTCTTCACATGAGATAATGATTATAAAGCACTTAGCATGGTACCTAGAATATGATAAGTGCTATATGAATGTTGTTGTTATTATTATTATTCTGACTGAAAAGCCAATGCTTTTTCCACTCCACTAAAAAGCAGCATATAGAAAACATCAGTTGAAATAATTCAAGCATTGAATTGGAGTGACATGAAACCCACATCTTTTCCTTCCCCATCAAAGAGAGCATTTGTCTAAATAGTGCTCAATAAACGCTCTTCAACAGTGTAATCTTTGCAATGGAGTTTTTGCAATTGAAGATAGATCAAATGGAAATGAATTTTTTTGCTTTGACTTCATTTATGGTAATGTTTCAGAGGATACCAGTCTGAGTCATTCTGGTTTCATTCAGGTTGGGACTCAAGGAGAAAACAAGATGCATTTCATACTTCCAAAGATGTAAGGAAAGTGCCTACATTAGGATGTAATAGATGAGTACCTCGGGTAACATTCAACAATCAAATTGAAAGTAAAGGGAGTCAGAGAATAAAAAATAGTAAATAATTCCTTGCATTGCATAAAATGCCAAGCTTTTTCTAAACATTGGTAAATATTGGTCCAATCCTAATCAGAAGATCTAAGCCAATCTAGTGGAGATCCCCAAGCCTCTGACATGGCCCTTCTTACCCTTCACTTCTTACTTCCTTTATTCCCTATTTCACTTGCTATTCATATCTGTTTCCACAGATTCCATCCCATCTGTATGCAGATGATTCTCAAATTTGTCCACTATAATCTCTCTCCTCTCTCTGACTATTGAACACTTTAAATAATATAACTTATACACATCTTAATTTCAACATGTTTGAAAATGAACAAATTATCTTCCTAACTTCTTTATCACTGTTGAGGGAACCATCATTTTCCTGGTTCCCAGGCCAGAATGTAGGTATCACCTTCAACTCCTTACTCACATGTACCTCACACATTCAATCTGCTATCAAATCTTGTAATATCTATTTTTGCATATATGTCTCCTTTGCTCTGCTCACATGGTATAGCCCCTTATAATTTGTTGCATAGACTATTGCAATAATCTTTTGGTTGATTTCCTTTTTTAAAATCTCTCCTTACTCTACTACATTCTCCACTCAGCTCAGATCTAAAAAACAAATCTGGCCATATCATCACCATTCCCAATTCAATAAATTCCAATGATACTTTATTACTTCCAGAAATTAAAAAAAAAAATCTCTGGCTTTTAAAGCCCTTCATAACCTGATCCATTCTTACCTTTCCAAGTTTCTCATACCTTATTTTCCTCTTCAAACTCTGTTATTCAGTCTCATAGACTAACCTATCCCTAGCATGTTATATTCAGTATCCCAACTCAGGGCAATTTTACAAGGCATTCTCATTTCCTCATATCTGTGACTCTTTTGCTCCTTATCTCAGTTTCCTGGTTTCTTTCAAGTTTCAACTAAAATTCAGCCTTCTGCCAATAAACCTTTTTCAGCCCTCTTAATCTTAGTTCCTTCTCTCTGAGATTATCTGCAATTTATCCCAATATCGCCTTCATACATAGTTGTTTGCATGCTGTCTCTCCTTATTATACTAAGCTTCTGGAGAGCAGGGATTGCTATGTGTTTGTTTTTATCTTCCTTTGTATTCTTGGTGCATATAGACGCTTCCTAAGTGCTTATTGACTTCATTTGACCTAAATTTTAAATTGTTTTTAATCAGATAATCAAGTGTGATCCTATTCAATTATCTTAACATTCCATTAATAAAACAGAAATAACACATTGATTTCTGTATATATACACTTCTAAGTGTATAAAACACTGTATAAAACACTTCTAAGAACTAGAGTTTTGAATAAGAAAGCCACTTTTGCCAAATTCAATTTCATTTTTAAAGCACTCTCCTTTGTGAGCCACAAGAAGAGAAAACCGAATTTAGCCTCATTTAGAATTGGATACTACATTTCAGAACATGTGAAATTGGAGGGGTATCCTATTTTTTTGTTATTAAATATTATACCCATAAAAAATAATATCTCCTTTTATATGGCACCTTTCTCCACGTAACTCAGAGCCAAACATTCAGTGTAACCAATTGTCCTCGAAATGGTTCCCTGATGTGTAATACAGTAAGGTATTTAAGTTTATAGATTCATCAGTGAACAGCCTCAAATAGATCTCCAAGTAGAAGCTGTGATTTCATCCTCTAGTCTTGGGGATAATGAAAAACAGTATTTTGTAGAAACCTATTGTTAAAGGAGAGATATTTTAATTGCTTTATATATACTTTTATGAAACATAGAACTCAGGACAGTGATTTACATGCTATAGATTAGAGACTCAGTCCTACTCTCAGGGGTTTGTGGGAAAACATGTGGCACTTTCTAGTTGAAGGAGATAATTAGAGATGTGTAATAGTGGGTAGAAATCTGATTTTGTATTTAGAAAAACAGTTTCATATGCCACTTTGTGATTATAACTTAACATCTCTGTGACTCAGTTTCCTTATATATAAAATGAGGGGTTCAACTTTATCAACTTTGAAGTCTTTTCAAGCTTGAGCTCTATGATTTTATGATGAATGCCTCTCCAAATGGCTTTCAAGCTACTGTTAAACAAGGTGTCAGAAGGGATTGTGCAAGCTGATAGAGAAATCAATGCTCCCCAACTACTTTTACTCCTTTTCCTTGTAGTTTAACCTTTAAATGAAAGTGTAATGATGAGAAGCATGCAATAGCTATGGAAAGATAGTTGTTTTTTAATACCTGGGCTTCAGCTCTGAGGAAAAAATTAGAGAAGATAGTGAAGGAAGGAAAGTCATTGTCAGGGCAGTTATGTTCAAGAAAAGCTAGAAGCCAAACTTCAATTGGCAGTTCTGGGTAATTAATGGGAAGCAAAGTTAGAGACAGTCAGTCAAGGGCCTGGCCTAGGAGACATGAAAAGAAAAAATGGGTTCAGAGACAACCAAGAACAAGGGGGAAAAGCATGATATATAAGGAGCACGACTGGTCCAGAGGAAGAATTTGACCATTCCTGGTTTTCTAAGTAAGCCCCAGGTCTATATTATTTGTATTTGTCCTTCATTTTGGTCAATGAAATGTGTGGCTCGAAGGTCACAATGTTGTAACCTGCAAACATTTCTCTTCCTTCATCAAGCTAAGTGATTATACTAAAGATGATTTTATTGTGAACAAAAATCATTTCTATGAAAAATATGAAAACAACTGGAAGTTAATAATTTATTAACATCAAAACAATCTTTACTATCTTGCCCTTTTTCTTTGGTAAATACAGGGTAAAGGGGCTACATTTTAAAGCTTTCCCAAACCTCATAAAAGTTTTGTGAGGCTCAAATGAGATGTCTGCAAAACACTTCTACAGGGGGCAGCTAGGTAGCACAGCGGATAGAGCACCAGCCTTGAATTCAGGAGGACCTGAGTTCAAATCTGGTCTCAGACACTTAACACTTCCTAGCTGTGTGACCCTGGGCAAGTCACTTAACCCTAGCCTCAGAAAATGGAAAGAAAAAAAAACACTTCTACAAATTTCAAACATTATCTATTTTTCATATCAAGGAACAAATGGAAAGCTCTTGTTGGCATTATTATGATGTCAAGAGAATAAGAGGAAGACCCTTAATTCATTGGGTAGCATTGCCTATGGAAAATTTAGAGAAAATGTGTAAGTTGAGTTGGTTTAATGTGTATATGTATGTGTACATATATATTACATATATGGTGTATCATGTTTACAATTTAATATTTATACATTTGTGTAAATATTTATTACATGTATGTGTGTAGGTATGCTCTTCCCAAGATGTCTTATTGAATATTTTTCTCCCCCTTCTGTATATTTACACACACACATACCCATGAAATTAACAACAGCCCACTCCCCAACCCTATCACTGATCCCACTTCCAGGCAGGGCCATATAGCCACAGTCTAAAGAAATGATCCAAGTGAAGTTATGACCTCGCCATTTCTTCTAAAGGAGCAGTAACCTAAATAGATGACAGAAGACCCATAAAACAAAATTCTCATTACTAAAGTCCTTGGTATTACTACATAGTTTGACATCAGAAATCAATTTTTTATTACTGTAAATATTAAAGAAGATTCATTATCATCTGCTTTAATGTGGCATCTTGAGGACCATGGAGACTTCCATCTAACTTGTAGCTAAAACTTCATTCTGCATATGAAATGTCTCCCTTCTCAGAATCTGAGCTCCTGACAAGAGGACTTGTCTTGGTTTTCTGTTTTTATCCTTGATGCTTAACAGTGTTTTGTGAATAGTAAAAACTTAATTAATGCTTTTTCATGCATTTCATTTTAATGAAGTCACAAATTCACCAGCATTAGCATTAAGATCACTCTTTTATTTATTTATTTGTTTGTTTGTTTGTTTATTTTTATGGTAGGGAAGGACCATTCTCCACAATGTTCTATAATTCACAATTTAGCTTTGTTTCTTTTATCTTTTTTTCCTGAAGCAAATGGAGTAAAGTGACTTGCCCAGAGTCATATAGCTAGGAAATGTTAAGTGTCTGAGTCCAGACTTGAACTCAGGTCCCCCTGATTTTAGGGCTAGTATATCCACTACACTATCCAGCTGCCCTGTTAGCCTTGTTTCTTACTTGTTTACATGAAACAACTGTGATTTAATTGACATGGGCCCTCCTTTTCCCCCAATCTGGTCATTATGAGCTGCTGTGGCTAAAAAAAATTCATTATGCAGCAGCAAACCTAGTAATAAGCCTCTCAGAAATTAGTTAGTCTGGTTCTCAGACAAAAAAATATATTTCACTATGTCATGCAGGTCTCTCTAGCTTATACAGAGTAACAGGGTTTTACTGCTGCTAGCATAGGATCCAAGTCATGAATGGACCAGCACATGACATGATCACACATAGAAAAAATTTAAGAATTTACCAGTATATGAAAATACAATATAAATCTAATTTCACCATCAATCTATTTTTCCTCCCCCTTTACTCCAGGAAAAAAAAAAATTAGCAGTCTTTTTTCTTTGCCAAGGACAACACTATTACATGTGCCCTTGATACTTCTTGCCATCTTTTTTTAACAGATTGCTACCTCAATCAATTCCCCCCTTTCTAATGTTCAATTTTCCCCTACTTAATGGTCCCTTCCTTGCTGCATAGAAACATGCCCAAATTTCTCCCATCTCAAACAAAAAAAGTTTCAGGGCAGCTAAGTGGTCCAGTGGATAGAGCACCAGCCCTGAAAATCAGGAAAACCTGAGTTCAAATCTTGCCTCAGACACTTAACACTTCCTAGCTGTGTTTCCTTGGGCAAGTCACTTAACCCCAATTGTCTCAGCAAAAAAGAAAAAAAAAAGTTTTTCATTAAAGTATATCATTCCCATTGGCAAATACCCTATAATTTTCTTCCATCTCTTAAGCAAACTCCTAGGGAAAAAAAAAAACAAACAAAATAAAACAAAACAAAACTTCTCCCACTCCTCTCATTCTCATTCATTTTATTTATCCACCAATTAGCAATTTTTTTTCATTTCTACCTTCACTGCTCTTGGATATCTCTCTTCTCTCTAGTCACATGGCTATCACACTAGTTCAAGCTCCCATTAACATTTATCAACACTAATATAATGGTTTATGAAATCATCTCCCCTCCTCAGTCTCTCTCTGTGCCAACTGGGTAGTATTGTAGATAGAACACTGGGTCTGGCCTGAAATCACAAAAATATGATCAGCCTCATACACTTACTGGCTGTGTGACTCTATGAAAGTCACTTAACCTCCATCTGCCTCAGTTTTAAAATGGGAAAAATAATCATATCTACCTCCCAAAATTGTTGTGAGGATCAAATAAGATATAAATTGCAAAGTGTTTGACACCTAGCAAATTCTTAACAAATATTCATTTTTATCTTCCCTCTCTTCTTTTTTTCCCTCCCTCCCTCCTTCCTTCTTTCTTTCCTTCCTTCCTTCTATGACTCCACCCTCCCTATAAATAAGAAAGTTATCTTAATACTTGTGTCTGAACTTATTATTACCTTTCTCAACAAACTCCAGTATCTTCCTAATACAATAAAATTTATTATTTAATAAATTCTTCTCTTTGATATTTAAAGCCCTTTTCAATCTGGCACCAAACTTATTATCCTATCTTATTATATCCCTCCACATACTGTTGTATTTGCCATTCATCACACATGACATTTGATGCCTTTAGAGTTGTTGCCCCCCCTCCCTTTCTTACTATAATCACTTAGGACCCCTGGATATTATTTTTTGAGTCTTGTGTCAAAAGCCACCTTCTACAGGAGACTTGTCTGCATCACCTCAGTTGCTGGCACTTTCCTATGGCAATTATCTCATCATGTTATGTATATACTTCTATGGGTACATATCCCTCAAAATAATACATTTCCTTTGAGACCAGAAACTATTTCTTTTTTATATGTTTGTTTGTTTTTTTGTATCATGTAACATAGCACCATATCTAGCACATGGTGGAGAAGATAAATGATTCCAATTGACTGATTGATTGATTTGTTACCATCAAACTGGCTTTATGCAATGTACTCCACTACTCATTGCTGTGATTTTTCAGTTTTCCTCAATGACCAGAATGATCATTTCAAAAATCATATTTTATCACACAGAGCATTTCCCCATCTCCCAACTATTGGATCCTTCTACCCCAAATCATCTGGTATCTCCTTGCATCTTTGCAGGGCAAAAGAGGAATGAAGCTTTACTAGAAAGCAATACTGCCACACAGAAATGGTATTATGGAGGTGAACAAAAGTTGACAGGGTACTTTAAAGGTATTCAGTCTTTATTGAATTTAGCTTTTTGAGCAGGCTGGTGGCAAAAATGTGCAGTAGGATACACACTCTGAGCCAAGATCTCAACGCACTCAAAGCTCAAATTTATAGAAGTATAAAACAAAGAGTAGGTGTGACTCTAATAGTAGATTCCTCCAATCCTCATAAGGCAAGGAAGTACGGTGGTCTGTAGCACTGAAATGATGATATTATCTGAATTGTCTATCTGAATGAAGAATGAGGAATGAGGGACAGGGAGCCAGGAAACTTAACCCAATGTCACAGACTAAAAACAGCTGAATCCACTAGTGGCTGGGGTCAAACCATTCAAACTGGTTCTCACTTTTCTGTATAATTGTGTTTGTGGGAAGGGAGAGAAAGACAGACAGACATATAGACAGACAGAGACAGAGAGACAGAGAGGAGGAAGAGACAGAGGCAGAGAGGGGCAGAGAGAGAGAGAGAGAGAGAGAGAGAGAGAGAGAGAGAGAGAGAGAGAGAGAGAGAGAGAGAGAGAGAGAATATTACCCATAGAATCCTTGAGGATTCTAATTAAACTTGATGTGTCTTCCCCTTGTTCACTGAGGGGTTTGTTGGAGTTTTTTTTTTTTAATTTGCTTTTTTGTTTGTTTGTTTCTCCATAGTCTGGAACACTATCTGTCACTTAGTAGGCACATAATAAATGCTTTCTTATTAATAATCATTTGAC
Organism: Sminthopsis crassicaudata; assembly: GCF_048593235.1. Taxonomy (NCBI): domain Eukaryota; kingdom Metazoa; phylum Chordata; class Mammalia; order Dasyuromorphia; family Dasyuridae; genus Sminthopsis; species Sminthopsis crassicaudata. The sequence continues at coordinate 424,686,059 of NC_133620.1, forward strand.
TTTTTAAAACCTGATTTGCTTCAAAATTTCTCCATGAGTCTGTCTCCTAGCTCAAAATGTCTTTGTAAAGAGAAATCATATTTTATCTTTATATAAACTCTACAGTATCTAACATGGTACTAACTAGACATGTAATTCTTGAATATATCAAGAATTTTTATTTTTATCACTATGTGTTTTCCCTCTAACAACACAGATTGTGACCTCTCCATGACACAGTAGATAAACTTCAAAAGTTTTTATAGTCAAAGAACTCATCTGCCTGTGTTTGGCCTAATGATGAACCATCTCTCCAAATTTAGCTAAGTCATTCTACAGTCCATCACCTGCCTTATCTCTGAAACCTTCCACAATAACAAAACCTGTCAAAGTTCGGCATAGCTTTTGAGAATCCAGGGTCACCCCCATACTCTGATGACACATCAGAGTAGGACTTTTCTGAAGAAGATATGTGAGGTTGGTATTTCATTTGTGCATAATTGATTATATGTTATTTCCTCCATTAGACAGTGAGCAACTTTCGAGCAGGAGCTGTTTTGTCTTAGCAAGGAGTCTAGCACACAGTAGATTCTTAATAAATACTAATTGACTGTGGATTTATTGATAAATCATCTACTTATTCATATTTGATTAATAATTATTGATACCCTCACACTTGTTCCAATAATCCTCAGCCTCCTCTGATATAAGAAATCATTGCTAATTTTCACTGTAGTATTAACCAAATGGCTACTAATTCATAGATATAATTTACAATTATGTACTTATAAATATATTACCTATTAATACGTGAGAAGCAGCTAATTCTTTGATGTTAATTTCAAAACAAATGTTCCATTGACCCAGAAGGAGTCATTAAAACAAAAAGTTCAGGTTGCTTATAGAAAAAGTTCCTTTCTTTTTGACAAGCTGTTCTCACCTCTTACCCAAAGAAGCTTTTAGAGAGGGAAAAAATTGTAGTTTTCTGGTCATCTACTTGGGTCATATTCTGTGGGAAGAGATTAATGGATTAGATATCATTGTGGTACCTTTCCCAGTAAGATCAGGAGTGAAACAAGGTTGCCCACTATCACCATTACTATTTAATAGAGTACTAGAAATGCTAGCCTCGGCAATAAGAGCTGAGAAAGAGATACAAGGAATTAGAGCAGGAAATGAGGAAATCAAACTATCACTCTTTGCAGATGACATGATGGTATACTTAGAGAACCCCAAAGACTCTGCTAAAAAGCTATTAGAAATAATTCAGAATTTTAGCAAAGTGGCAGGATAAAACATAAATCCACATAAATCCTTAGCATTTTTATATATCACCAACAAAATGCAACAGCAAGAGATACAAGGAGAAATTCCATTCCAAACAAATGTTGAGAGTATAAAGTATTTGGGAATCCCTCTTCCAAAGAATAGTCAGGAATTATATGAGAAAAATTATGAAACACTTGCCACAAAAATAAAGTCAGATTTAAATAATTGGAAAGACATTCAGTGCTCTTGAATAGGTCGAGCGAATATAATAAAGATGACAATACTCCCCAAACTAATCTATTTATTTAGTGCTATACCAATCAGACTCCCAAGAAACTATTTTAATGACCTAGAAAAAATAACAACAAAATTCATATCGAAGAATAAAAGGTCGAGAATTGCAAGGAACTAATGAAAAAAAAAGTCAGAGGAAGGTGGTCTAAGTGTACCTGATCTAAAGCTATATTATATAGCAGCAGTCACCAAAACCATTTGGTATTGGCTAAGAAATAGACCGGTAGATCAGTGGAACAGATTAGATACAAAGGACAAAAAAGGGTACATCTATAGCAATCTAGTCTTTGACAAACCCAAAGATACCAACATTAGGGATAAAAATTCATTATTTGGAAAAAAATGTTGGGAAAACTGGAAATTAGTATGGCAGAAATTAGATATGGATCCACACTTAACACCATATACCAAGATAAGATCAAAATGGGTCCATGATTTAGGCATAAAGAATGAGATCATAAATAGATTAGAGGAACAGAGAATAGTCTACCTCTCAGACCTGTGGAGGAGGAAGGAATTTATGACCAGAGGAGAACTAGAGATCATTATTGATCACAAAATAGAAGATTTTGATTATATCAAACTAAAAAGTTTCTGTACAAACAATACTAATGCAAACAAGATTAGAAGGGGAAGTAACAAATTGGGAAAATATTTTTATAATTAAAGGTTCTGATAAAGGTCTCATTTCCAAAATATATAGAGAAACTGACCCTAATTTACAAGAAATCAAACCATTCTCCAATTGATAAATGGTCAAAGGATATGAACAGACAATTCTCAGATGATGAAATTGAGACTATATCCACTCATATGAAAGAGTGTTCCAAATCACTATTGATCAGAGAAATGCAAATTAAAACAACTCTGAGATACCAACTACACACCTGTCAGATTGGCTAAGATGACAGGAACAAATAATGATGAATGTTGGAGGGGATGTGGGGGAAAAACTGGGACACTGATACATTGTTGGTGGAGTTGTGAAAGAATCCAGCCATTCTGGAGAGCAATTTGGAACTATGCCCAAAAAGTTATCAAACTGTGCATACCTTTTGATCCAGCATTGTTGCTATTGGGCTTATATCCCAAAGAAATACTAAAGAGCGGAAAGAAACCTGTATGTGCCAAAATATTTGTGGCAGCTCTTTTTGTAGTAGCTAGAAACTGGAAGATGAATGGATGTCCATCAATTCGAGAATGGTTGGGTAAATTATGGTATATGAAGGTTATGGAATATTATTGCTCTGTAAGAAATGAACAGCAGGAGGAATACAGAGAGGCTTGGAGAGACTTAAATCAACTGATGCTGAGTGAAATGAGCAGAACCAGAAGATCGCTGTACACTTCAATGTTGTATGAAGATGTATTCTAATGGAAGTGGATATCTTCAACATAAAGAAGATCCAACTCTCTTCCAGTTGATAAATGATGGACAGAAACAACTACACCCAGAGAAGGAACACTGGGAAGTGAATGTAAATTGTTAGTACTACTGTCTATCTACCCAGGTTACTTATACCTTCAGAATCTAATACTTAATGTGCAACAAGAAAATGGTATTTACACACATATATTGTATCTAGGTTATACTGTAATACATGTAAAATGTATGGGATTGCCTGTCATCGGGGGGAGGGAGTAGAGCGAGGGAGGGGATAATTTGGAAAAATGAATACAAGGGATAATATTATAAAAAAAAATTACTCATGCATATATACTGTGAAAAAAATTATAAATTAAAAAAAATTAATAAAAAAACAAATAAAATAAATAAATATATATATAGAGAGAGATATAGATATATATATATAGATATCATTGTAGTTCATAGTAAAGAATTAAGGATTAAAAATCAAGAGGAAAACGTGTTTGTCATGTGTGTGTAAAACAAATAGTGATTGTTGAACATTAGTTCTAAATTATCTGGAACTCTTAATAGAAGTTTCAGGAAGCCTGAGAGTCTCTAGGTAGCTTATGTAAATTTTTAAGGGGATGAAAATAATTCAGCTTTTAAAGTTCTAATCAAAAAGAGATGACAGATAAATGGGAGAGTAAGAAGAAGAGTAAATTAGTATTAAAATACTGCCTATCTTTCTATACATCTTCTCTAGGCTTAGTGCAAAAGGGACAGAAAAGAGACATCCTTTTCTTTGAAGTGCATGTATCACATTTTTATTTTGGACTTTTCATCCTTTCTCCCTTTCATCTCTTGGCCCCCAATACAGAATATGCTATCAGTCACCAAAGTTTGGGAATGTGGTCCATTTTCACCCTGCTTCATATATTAACCAAACTTAAAGTAAAAAAGTAATTAATATAGAATCTGAATAAAATCTATATGTTTATGGATTTAGTTTTGTTTTTTTATTTAAAATAATATTAAATTATTACCTTTATTAGAAATGTTGCTTTTTCCCTTTGACCCAGCTTTGCTGTTATTGGGATTATATCCCAAAGAAATACTAAAGAGTGGAAAGGGACCTGTATGTGCCAAAATGTTTGTGGCAGCTCTTTTTGTTGTAGCTAGAAACTGGAAGTTGAATGGATGTCCATCAATTTGAGAATGGTTGGGTAAATTGTGGTATATGAAGGTTATGGAATATTATTGCTCTGTAAGAAATGACCAGCAGGAGGAATACAGAGAGGCTTGGAGAGACTTAAATCAACTGTTGCTGAGTGAAATGAGCAGAACCAGAAGATCACTATACACTTCAACAACAGTACTGTATGAGGATGGATTCTGATGAAATCTTCAACATAAAGAAGATCCAACTCACTTCCAGTTGATCAATGATGGACGGAAATAACTATACCCAGAGAAGGAACACTGGGAAGCGAATGTAAATTGTTAGCACTACTATCTATCCAGGTTACTTATACCTTCGGAAGCTAATAATTAATGTGCAACAAGAAAAAGGTATTTACACACATATATTGTATCTAGGTTATATTGTAACACATGTAAAATGTATGGGATTACCTGCCATGGCGGGGAGGGAGTGGAGGGAGGGAGGGGATAATTTGGAAAAATGAATTAAAAAAAAAAAAAAAAGAAATGTTGCTTTTTTACGTAGTTAATGTAGTTGGACATTTAATTGACAGGTTTTGAAACTAGTTTACATTTTGGATATGTGATACTGTTAGTCATTAAAGAAATACTGGTTGGGGCAGAGGGTAAGGGTTGAACTATTACAGATAGATCATATTCTTCTTTCTATATATGTTACATATTCCTGTCATATTCTAGTAGCCAAGAAAATGGAAAAATTTCAGTGACTTTCAGTTATAATACTGGTTGTGTAATACTACCAAATCTGTTTTATATATAATGTAAGGCCTGGGAACCAATAATACTGCTCCTTAAGTCTTTCTCCTTAGACCATACTCACAAACTTCTAGTAAAAAAAAAAATTAAGAAGCAGATACATAACCTGGAATGAATTCAGATTTTATAATTCACAGTCAAAGTTAAGTATTTGCTTTTAACAAACTGTCTGTTGAACTTAATTGAGTCTGAAATAAGTTAAGGTAATTGGACATCTATTGAATATATTTCAAGTGTTTGTAATTTCAATGGTTTGAGCATTCTTTTTATTAATACTGATCATGTTCCTTCTGTGTGACATGGTCAATGATTTTCAAGAATTACTAAGGCCAATAAATGTCATCTTTTCCCCCCGCTAATCTTGTAATGAAACTATATGGATTTAGATTGGCTGCTTCTTAAATACTAGGAATACATTCATACCACTGACCCTCACTTATGCACGATCCTGGACAAGTCAATTACTCTCTATATGCCTCCGATAACTCCTTAGGATTTATCAAGTGGGATAATAATTGAAACGGTCCTTGATCCAGAATCAGAGAAACTATGTTCAGATTTTGAATATGCTATTAGTAGTGCTTATGTGACCACAAAAAAGCCACTTAACCTTTCTTGGCCTCAGTTTATTCATCTGTAAAATGAGATGGTTAAACTAGATTATCTTTAAGGTCCTGAGGCTACCTCCAAGTCTATGATTTCTGTGCACTAATTCCTAACCAATTACAATTTGTATTGACCAATTAGTCTAAAATAATTTTAAATGTTTAATATGTATAAATCATTTTGCTAATTATTAGAGATAGACATACAGGCAGGTAGATAGATAGATAGATAGATAGATAGATAGATAGATAGATAGAAAGATAGAACAAAAGACAAAAACATGATCCCTGTCCTCAGAGTTCATGTTCTAATAGGAGAAACATTTCACCAACAATTCTGGATATACATTGAATAGATGGAAGATAATATGGAAGTTTTCATGCTGCAAAATGTGTGTGCTGAAAAAAATCTTAGATCCTTCCCATGTTTATGTACTACATATTATATATTTCATGATCTCCTTTGTAGATCAAACATCAATCTCAGCAACTAGTAAAAAAAAATCTACATATGAAGATTATTCACTTCATTTCTAAGAGGAAGCATTATTAAAGTTCTTCTACATAGTCATACATCAGTAAACCCAAAAAGAAAAAATTCTAATTTTCATAGAACAATACTTAGTGCTCTGAATAACTAAGGGTACATTGTCTCTTTTTATTTAATTTTGCATGAACACATTAAAGTACTAGTATTCAGGTTCATCATCAAAGAATTCTTAAGTTAGGTAAGCTTGGAGACCTATCTGCCTTTCCTGAAATAAACATGACTTTTACCTCTATATCCTCTGGACTTTTACAATTGACAAAACAAACATGAAACTACTGTCTCCATTGAATTTATAATAGTGGGACTCAACAACAGATAAATGGACAAAAAAAAAAGAACCAAAGAAGTACAAAAGAGTGAAGGAACATTATTGTATTGCAAAAAAAATGATGAATTTGAAGGATAATGCATGCACATTATATTTATTATAAATAATAAATATTTGTTGACTTTAATTGAATGCAAAGAAACATGGGAAGATTTATATGAATTGATACAAAGTGAAGGAAGCAGAAACAGGAAAACAATATACAAAATGATAACAATAAAATTTGGCACTGAAAAAGGAAAGAAAATGCCCATTCCCCCCCACCTTTATTGTAAAGATGGAGGACAACAAGTACTACATATCATGATTGATGTGTATCACGATTGATGTGTTTTGTTGCTTAGTTTTCCTGTACCTCTTAATGCTATTCTTTTTTTTTTTCCTTTCCTACCAAGGATAGCTATCTGAGGATAGAGATGTGGGCTGCATTTGAAAATAAAGGAAAAGTAAAATACACATATATAGACATGCACACATAAAGATACATGTGTATGTGTATTTATTCATATGTGTGTGAGTATATATGTGTGTGTATATTATATGTGTATATTATTTTTAAATGGCCAATGAGTTTGCAGGTATCAGAAATAATGAGGGAAGAAATATTTTCAGATAGTATATAGTATTATCAAAAGAAATATAGGGAAATGTAATAGGCAGTTTTTGAATTTTCAGTCCCCAAATCTTCCATTTACTACTGTGTAACTTTGGACAAATCACTAAATTTTACTCAATGCCAATTTTCTTATTTGAAAAATTAACTAGATGATTATTTTTAGTACAATGATTTTATTATGTGCGTTTTCTCTATACTACAATATATGGTGGCTGTTTCTCAAACAATGCATAGTACTCTGGCTTTATTATAAAGAAAGTCCAAACAAAAAGTAATACCTTGCCTCTTCTAAATCAGATCCTGATGAGCTTATAGAATCATCTATAATACATAGTATACCTAGGATGTACATAGACCAGTTCTGGAACTTGAAATTGAAAAAATTGAAGTCCAGAGAAGTTAAATGATTTACCCACATAAGTCATGCAGGTAATACATGTAAAAGTCAGGGTTTTCAACTCAGATCTCTGACTCTAGAGTCAGCAATCTTTCCTCTTCAAAAATGTTGATTTGGAAGAGAGGATTCTGGGAAAATGGCAGAGTAAATCAGAAAATTCTAACTCTCCATATTTTCCCCACTCCTAAAAGGAGATCATCTTTTCCCAAGATGAAATAATGTCTCAGGGAAAACACAGAGTAGTAAATAAATAAATTAATTAATTAGTTAATTAATTAATAAGAGATGGGAGAACAGGGGTCCTCCTGAGACATTTGGGCTGAGACACAACCTTGAGAGAAAAGGAACGGGGATGCTGCTTGCTATGGGTACTTACAGGAGAGCAGAGTTCTTGGTTTTCAATTCCAGGCCAAAGAGGAGAACTGAAAGAGAACCTGAGGCCAGAAACATCTCCCATGTACTAAGTCTAAAGGTGATTACAATACCAGCTACTCTAAATAAAAATGGGAGACAGGCAAAGAAGAAAGAATACAACCCTAGAAAGTTACTAGAAATGGAGGTTGATCACGTTCATCTTCAGAAAAGGATACTGGAGGAAAAAAAAAAGTGTTTCCTACTCCAAAGGACTAATATCAAATGGTCAATCACTCAAAAATAATTCATAGAAGAACTTTAAAAAGACTTTGAAAATTGAATAAGAAAAATTGAAGAATTAAAAAAAAAGAAACAATCCAAGAAAAAATAAGATTATAAAAACATCAACCAACTAGAAAGGGGAAAATCCAGACTCTTAATGAAGAAAATATTTATTTTAAATTATAACTGAGCAATGAGAAGCCAACAAAGTTATGAGACCAAGAAATAAGATAAAATATAAAGAATAAAAATATAAAAGACAATGAGAAATATCTCATATGAAAAACTGATCTGGAAAACAGATCAAAAAGAGAAAATATAAGAACAGACTACCTGAAAGCTTCAATAAAAAAGAGAATTTTGAAAGAATAATACAAGAAATAATTAAATAAAATTATTCTGAAGTGTTAAATAATAAGAGAGAGTAAAACCAGAAAAAAATCCACTGATCACCCCCTGAAAGAGATCCTATAAGGAAAACATATAGGAACACCATAGCCAAATTCTGAAAACTTCAGTTCAAGAGGACAATATAAAGGGTAACAATAATAACAGCAAAATCAATTCAAATATGGCAGAGCCATAATTAGAATTACACAAGAGCCAGCAGCTGCTAAATAAAAGACCATTGGTCTTGGAATACGGTACGTCAAAATGCAAAAGAACTGGTGTTGCAGAAGAAAATATTATACTCAGCAGTCCTGAATAGGAAAAAAATGATCATTCAATGAATTGGCAGACTTTCAGGATTTTTGTTACTAAAAGACCTGAACTAAATAGAAAATTTGACATACAAAATCCAAGGGAAAAATATAACATAAATATCAAAGACTAATTGTAAGGGACTCAGTAAGAACATATTGTTTATTTTTTTATACATGAAAGTGTAAACTATGTGTCTAAGTTTGTCATTAGTAATAGGGTATTCAAAAGAAAGATTAGAGTACAGCTGAGTATGCTGTGATTCTAAAAAGCAAAATAGTGGTGGAAAAGGTAAAAATAGTAATTATCTAATACAAATGATGTGTGAGAGGAAGAACTGGTACAGAGATATTAGATGGGGGAGGATTTGGGATTAGATTTGGGAATGGGTTACAGAGGGAACTACTATATATATATACATAAATAATAAAATATAGTTATATATAATAAATATATGTGCATAAAAGTTTCCCAAATTCAGAAAGAAATAAAAGGATAAAAAGGGGGAGGATAAGGAATAAATTATTAGAAAGAATATTAATCACATCATATCTGGGTTAGAGAGAGCAGCATAAACATTTAGAAGGAAACATAAGTCTTCTAAATTTATAAAGAAATAAGAGAGTGAGAGAATAGGATGGGGGATGAAATAATGGAAATGGTTAAAGCTGTAACAACATCATGTTAGATAGATAGATAGATCTATGTTTTATATATATATATATGCACATATATATATATAAAACTATAAGAATTTTCTAAATTCAGATAGAAATAAGTAGAGAAGAAGAAAGAATGGGGGGAAAATAAGGGAGAAATCCTTGGTTGGGGCACATAGGTTAAGTAATAAGAAGTGGGTAATAGTAAAGCAGAGGAGTCAGGAAGATTAGGAAATCTTATGGTTTATCTAGTATAAGAATTACAAAGAAAAAGTACTTCTCCATCTGAGCAGAATGATACAGTTCTCTAAATGGTTTCACAAATCTCACTGCCTTTTAGGTTATTTATAGAGCAATATGCACATGAAGATATACTAGAAGACAGTAGAACGATTTTTAGAACCTTGTATATAGTAGGTGCTCGATGTTTGTTACATCCTTTCATGAAATGGCAAAATCCTCAATGTACAATAAATATCAAAGTTCTAGTCTGGAGTATTATTTAAATACCAACATTTCTCTGCACATCTCAGAAGGGAGAAGAAGTTATGGAATCATCAGGACAGCAATTTAATCTTAGATCTAATTAAAGATTTGTCTTGGGGCCAAAGCAGGAAGAGTATGCAGAGAATTATCCTCTGTCTTGAAACCTTAAAGAACATAGGCTCACATGAAAGAATCGGTTCTTTTGTCACACTTTATGAACTTGCGAGTGAAACACAATGCTGGACAAGGGAGAAGATGCTCCCCAAAGATCCATGGAGTGTATGCATCCTAAACAGACTTACTTTTGTGCAATAGAGAGTGGAAATAGCCCAACAGGCAGGAGTTTACCCTAATGCTTGACTTGTCCTTCCTGACAATTCATTCAACAAGTTACTGAAGTGTTCCCTATGACCAGCTAGCTGTACTGCACTTCATCAGGATAATATCTTCAACATTTCAAGCTAGAGCCTCCATAAGCATGCTTCATTGAAGTCAAGGCTTTGTGAGTGTTAAAGAACTCCTCCCTCTTCACTATTCTTTCCTACATTGTCATTTACAACTCTGTATTAGGATTCAATAACTAATCATTTTCTTTCTTTTTTTTTTAAAGTCCAGACTTCATCCCATCCTCCAAGAATTTTATGCAGCTTCTGTGTCAGAAACTGAAAGTTCACACACAAACATTGCTCTGTTTTTTCTTGTTTCTTGGCTTAAGGAATAGCTAAGAAATAACATCACTGATCTAGCTTTCAATATGAAATAATCAATTATGCTGGATGCTTCATTAGCAGTGACTACTGGAGTCAGAGGGCTAAGGTCACCCTAATGTGACTCATCTGTGCTTAGATTCAATGACCCCTTCCACTCTCCTTGTCAAGGGATATAAAAGAAGAGATTCATCAGGAATAAGGACCAGATGTTTTCTTGTTAATGATCGCTCCATAGTCAGAAATGTGATGACCACGAGACGCTTAATCTTGTCAATTTTAGTGACATAAAGCATGCCTGATTTATTTTCAGCTTTGCAGAAAAGAGAGTTTGTATTCCCTATAATTCTAACTTACATATGCAATAATGAGTTGGAAGCTGTTTGTCCTTGGAAGACAGTTCCAAAGAAATTCCTCTCTCAATTGCTCCCAAATTCTCTTTAAAAAGACCCAATTAATACAAGATTTTGAGGCTAGGGAAAAAAAAACACTTGGGTTCTGGATACTGTCTTTGGCACTCTTTGGGATAACTAAATGACACATCCAGGCCTAAAGTCAGAAAGACCTGAGTTCAAATCCAACCTCAGAGATTTATCAATTGTGCCATACTGGAAAAGACACTTAATCCGTTTGCCTCAGTTTTCCCAACTATAAAATGGGGTTAATAATAGCACTTACTTCTCAAGGCTGTTGTGAGTATCAGATAAGATGTGATATATAACTAAATAAAAGGTATTTTATTATTATATCGTATATTATTATGTATTATACATATTATATCTCTATATCACATATAACATACTATGTATTATATTATTGTTTTAATATTACATTATTATTGCTCTAGTCAGCTCAGTCCCTCTTCTGAGGTACACTTAGGTTCAATATATAGACAAGCCTGTACCTTTATCAAAATGCCTGGCAATGGCTCCTGCAGGTGCTATGGCCATATTTATTCATAAAAGAAAGTTCTTGTTACAAAATCCTTGACATCGTTAAATAATTTAATACTAAAATCTGATATGATTTTATCAATAGAAATGGAATTAAAGAAGCATCACTATCTGCTTTGACACAATATAATACTGAGATCTTTACATAAGATATGAAACTAAAATTGTTTATATGACTGATAGACATATGCTTCTTGAGAGCAGAAACTATCTTTTCTGTTTGTAGCCTCTATGTTTAGTATAGTGTTCTGCACATAATAAGCATTTAATAAATATTTGACTCCTTAATTCTTCAAGAAGCAAAGGACCTTAATTGACAACAGAGGACTTTGTTTTGAATCTAATTACTATCTGAGTTTGGGTAAATTACTTTAATTTTCTAGCTTTGATTTCTTTCACTAAAAATAAGGTTTAAGTAATTACCTAGATGATCACTAAGGTTCATTCTAACACTCAAAATTTGTGATTCTTTCATTCGCTTACAACTCAAAATATATGCTCCTAATGACTTTTCCTTCTCCAAATCCCTATGACAGTCTTTTCAACACCATTCCAAACTTTATATAAGGTTTTATATTGGTCTCCATTTGTTCCAAGTAATGTCTGACATTCTTATCTCTATTTGTTTTTATTTTTCTTCTTTTATGATGAACTTGACAAATATCAGCAAACATAAATATTCCTATATAAAATGTAATGCAAAAACACACAGAAAAATATTATTTTACATGAAGCTATGAATCTGTAAAATATATAGTTTATTCACCTGTTGAAATTCTGTTCTCTTAACCTTAATCTTAACTCTAATAAAACACCTTCTGCAGCATTTTTCCCTTCTAAGGTTATCTTCTGTGTACTCCATATGTATCACTTATGCAACTATTCATTTACTTATTCTTTCATTGATATGAAAACTCCTTGAATGAAGAGGTTATTTTTGTTATCTGGCACATAATAAATATGTAATAAATAATTGGTGTTTGATGTAAAAACTGGTCTTGAGATGGTATAAAAGTATTAAAAACTAGGCCCATAATTTTTTTTAAAAAAATGTACTCATTTTCAATGTAAAAATCCAGCAAAAGCCATGTGAAATTTAGAGATAAGGGAAGCTTTTTGGACAATGAATATGGAATCTAAGGTGGGTTTAAAAGGAAGAAAAAAACTTTAATAGCTAGAAATTGGGAAAACAGAACGGAAGAAAGCAGAGAAAAATCCATCCCAGACAAGAAAAAATACAAATAAAAGTATGAAAATGAGAGAGGACAAGATGAGAACCAAGAAATAAGTAATGTATCTCTCCCACTTCATAACTTTGGACTACGCAAAGGATACAAAAACAAGTTGGGCAGATCTCAACACCAACCGCATGACCTGGATATCATGGTGATTTATAGTGCAGAAAAAAAAAAAATAAAATAAATAAATAAATATATATATATATATATATATATATATATATATATATATATATATATATATATATATATATATATATATATATATATATATATATATATATATATATATAATATGGCACTTTACATTTAAAGAGATTTCAAGTTTGCTTATGGAAATGGATGTTGGAAAAGTTTCACCCTGGGAATTATTGTAAGGTGGTAAATTTCTTTGTCTTTCTTTCCTCTGACAGGGAGCCTCATCATTTCATGTGTAGACTATTACAATAACCTGTTGTTGAATCTGTTTGTCTTCTTATGCCAATCCATCTTCCACTGAACCCCCAAAGTGATTTTCCTAAACCATAAATCTAACCTGTAATCTCAGTACTGAATAAACTCAGTGGCTCCCTATCTCCTCAGAATCAAATATAAAATCTTATGTCTGTCATTCAAATCCCTTTATAACCTAGCCCACTTCTATCATTCCAGTCTTCTTACACCTAATCCCTACCACAGAATCCTGGATGTTCTAAGACCAAAAAATTCCATTTCTTATTTGCAAGCATTTTCTCTAACTAACCCTCATTGCCTGAAATAATCTTTCCTTAACTCTACTCACTGACTTTCTTGACTTCCTTTAGATCCCAATTAAAATCCAACCTTTTACAGAAAATTATTTTTTTCCCAAAGCCTCTTACCCCCAGTGCCTTCCTTCTCTTGTTTCCTATTATATATATACCTTGTATATGTATATGTATGTGTTTATTTCTAAATTCCCTCATTAGAAAATGAATTTTTTGATAAAAAGACTGTCTTTTGCCTCTTTTTGTATCTTCAACACAGTACAGAATAGGCAATAAATAAATATTCATTCATTCTTATTGTTTCTCCTGGAAATTTGTGTTATACTCAAAATGTTCCCTAATAAATGAATTGCATTGGGAGAAATTTGCATTTTCAAAATATAGATTATAGCAAAATCAAATTTATTTGCTGTAAAATAGTATAAAATAAGGCAGTAGATGGAAGGCAGATTATGGAAGCCCTTAATAACCATAGTTAAGAATTTATTTTATTAGGTAAATAATTATGAGTCATTGAAGCTTTTTGAGGAATAGAATGATAAGCAGATTAGTGAGAAAAGTATATACAACCACAGTCAAAATAAGAAAAATGTGGAATATGCTAGAGGATGCTGTTTCAAAATTTGTGTTGAATTTTGGAGAAATAAAAAATATGAAGAAATTCATCCAGATATGTTCTAATTCCACTCATCCCTTACAGGGAGAGGGAAGGTTAATAATAATTATATACATAATATAAAAATAATATTAATATTAATATAATATTATTATTGTGTTTATGACATTCTGATATTTGTAAAATACTTTACAAGTATTATTTTTTCTCACCAACCACTCTAATAAAAAAGTGCTATTATTATCCCCATTTTATAGATAAGAAAAGTATGACACACAGAGTTAAGTTGATAGTCCAGGATCACAAAACTAAGGTTGAATTTGAATTCAGGTCTTCTTAACTCTGTGTCCTGTAGTCTATCTACTGTGTCACTTATCTGACTTTAATCAGATTGGGGAAGAGGTATTCCTACTAAATGAAGGAGATAGAGGAAATAGTTTGAGTTTGGGAAGGCATGAAAAGATGTATCTGGGCCAATGTAGAAAAGGCTTTAGGTTTGAAGTCACAATACCTGAGGTCCTGATACTGTTTCTTGTCACCATATATAGCCTGATCATGGAATTCTTGTCTCTAAAATGAGGGACATACTGAAATAAGGTCAAAATGGGTACATGATTAGGCAAAAAGAATGATGCCATAAGCAAGTTAGGAGAACAAGGGATAATTTACCTATCAGATCTTTGGAAAAGGGAGGAATATATGACCAAAGAAGAATTAGCGAACATTATGAAAAGCAAAATGGACAATTTTGATGACATTAAAGTAAAAAGTTTTTGCACAAACAAAACCAACAGAAATAAGATTAAAAAGGAAGTACAAAGCTGGGGGGGAAATCTATACATCCAGTGTTTCTGCTAAAGGTCTCATTTCTAAAACATAAAGAACTGTGTCAAATTTGTAAGAATACAAGCCCATTCTCCAATTGATAAATGGTCAAAAGATATGAACAGACAATTTTCAGATGACGAAATTAAAGCCATTAGAGAAATGAAAATTAAAACAACTCTGAGGTATTACCTCACACCTCTTAGATTAACTAAGGTTTGAGAAAAAGATAAATGTTGAAGAGGATGTGGGAAAACTGGGACACTAATGAATTGTTACTGGAGTTTTGAAGTGAACCAACCATTCTGGAGAGCAATTTGGAAATATGCCCAGAGGGCATTCTTGTTAGGATTACTAGGTGAGAACTCAGGTTGTCTGGACAGTGACAAGGTGAGAATTCAGGTTGTCTGGACAATTACAAGGTGAGAACTCGGGTTGACTTGATAGAAGGAGCAAGCTCATTGGCTGAAGTGGTTCTTCCCAGAAGCCCCTGCATTATCCCACGCCCATTCTCTGGGAGGATAAAAGAGGCAACAGTGGGCCTGGAAAGGAGTCTGCCTGGAGCAGGATAAGAGCTGGAGGAGATTCAGAGCCAGGATTCAAGGAGAATTCTCTGCATTACATCAGGCCTGACGGGGCTCTCTGCAGGAAGAGAAGTCACTTCTCTGGACAAGAGTTAACAGCAACTGCCTGGAGACAACGGTTCACTACAGGAAGAAGAATCTGTCCAAGAGATTTGAGTTGACACAGCAGATCTCTTCCCAGAGAGCGATCCGGCAGCTTCTGGAGACGACAGCACGCTACACATTCTCTTTGAAGACTCAGTGCCATTACTAGATCTGTGTCCCAAGAAAATCATAAAGGAGGAAAAAGGACCCACATATACAAAAATGTTTGTAGCAGCTATTTTTGTGGTAGCAAAGAATTAGAAAATACATAGTTGCCCATCAGTTGGGGAAATGGCTGAATAAGTTATAGTATATGAAAATAATGAAATAGTATTGTTCTGTTAAAAAATAATGAACAAGCTGATTTTAGAGAGTCTTGGAAAGATTTACATGAACTGATGCTGAGTGAAAGAAGCAGAATCAGAATACATTATACACAGTAACAGCAAAATTGTGAAATGATCAACTACAAAAGATTTGGTTGTTTTCAGTGGTTCAATGATCCAAGGCAATCCCAATATACTTTGGATAAAAAACACCATCTGCACCCTGAAAGAGAAATATAGAAATTGAATGTAAATCAAGACAGGCTATGATCTTTTTTTTTTCTTCATGGTTTTTCCCTTTTGTTTTGATTTTTCTCTGCCAATATGATTCATAAAGAAATGTGTATTTAAAAAGTTAATATACATGTATGACTAGAAAAAAAATTTAAAAATATATTTTAAAAATAAAACATAAAATAAAAGTATTAGTTTAGATAATCTCTAAATCTCAGATGCCAGGATTTTATGATCTTATATTCTTGGCTAGCTTTCAAGACTCATGGCTAGCTGAGATTTTCATATTTTCATACTTTATATGGGTTTGACATTTTACCAAGCACAGAATAGGAGCTTAAGAAATCGCCATGAGTAAATTTTAGACAAAAAAATGGAAAATCTCAAAATTAAATGAAATCTAAAAAGAAAAAAATTGAATTATAATATGTAAAGAAAAAATATATACACACATGCATGTGTGTTTGTATATGCATATATTATATATTGTATGTATATAGATTTTTTTTCATGTTATCTTCCTCATTAGAACGTAAGCTCCTTCAGGAGTTTCTTCTTTCATTATATTCCTAGGACTTCACAGTGAATGATACATTTTTTTTTTTTTTTTGTTGGTAGTAGTGCTGCTACTTGTTGATGATTTTTTGTTTTTGAAGAGGACCAATGGCAACACAAGGCAATGTCTCAACTTATTGAATGAATTGAATTTAAGTAAGACTGAGTTGCACAAAATCATTCATTTCACTCTCACTTCCTGAATCATTGACAAAAGTACTGATATGGAGATGGTCCAGGATGGACAGGATGATCTTCAATGTTTGACAAAGCTTTCAGCTTTCATAGCCTTCATGTCCTTTCTTCTGGGGGAAGTCATCACATCCTTGGAACAGAAATCCTCTAACTCTCCTTAGAGTTTGAGGCCTGTTGATTACCCTCAACCTAGTTTTACCAGTTTGTGGAGACAATCTTACTGGGATGTGGCTGCTGTGCATGCCACAAAGATATGTGGACACCAAAAATGCATGAGCAGCCTTGAAAAAGGTTCATGAGCCCTCACACTAGAAGTGTAAGTTCTCCCTAAACATCCCATAAACCTGGAAATAATAAATTCTTGTTGCTTGCTAGGAACAACCCTAGAGGGCATCTTGATTCTACTACTTGGAGAGTTTTGAAATTCAGATTTCTTTTGAATATAATCCAAGTGAAAAATACAAGGGAATTCAGCTAATGTCATAAATGTCACTCACATATGCCTCTAACGAGGAAGGGAAAAAAAACAAAAAGAATGCAACTGTCATGATACTTTTTGATTGTGCTTTATCTACCACCATAAGTTTCTTTTACCCATCCATTTTGAAATTGTGTTATTGTGTGAGGGGCAATGGATTAGGAAGCATAGAGCCTGAGTTCAAGTCATGATTGTGAAGCTTATTCACTATGTGATTATGGGAAAATTGCTAGACTTCTCTAGGTCCCAATCTCTTCATCTACAAAAAGGAAAGAACAATATGTGCCCTAACAATACTATAAGGAAGAAAGTGCTCCAAAAGTATGAACTATTTTTATAGTTTATAATATAATTCTTTCAATCTATTTTATTCTAATGCTAGTTTAATAGTTATTTCTACAACTCTCCTGTGATATAAGAACTCTAGAAAGGAAATGTTTTATTCTTAAAGTCACAAAATAATTTATGTGGCTGCTCAGTTTTTTTTTTTTGCAGAGAAAGAACATTGGGATTTGTTTACAATATCAACAAAATTGGCTGAGGGGCAAGTTCCTCACTCCTATAAGTTATGACTTTTCCCATTGAAGTAGTCCATATATATACCCTTTGCCTTAGAACTCCTAAGACAATGAGTACAGGAACATTCATGGATCTATTGTGTCTGATTCTCATATTTTTGGTAATACTAATTTATATACAAAGGGATATATATGAGCATATATAATTATACATGGACATTATACACACTAATGCCTATAAAACATAAGTATGTGAGAGAAATACAAAATAGAGAGTAATATTTTGGTGAAGCCTGAAAAGGGAAAATAAGAAATGATGAAATCATCATGTATGATGTAAAATTGAGTTGGATTATAATGAATGGGGAAAACATTTCAAAAGAATAAGAGGATAAAAATATTCCAGCAATTGAAAAGTATACTTATACATTCAAATGACATTTATTAAGCTTCTGTTTTATATATATATATGAAAAACATTATGTCAGAAAGGAAATACACACATAAAAATTAAAAGGCCCCTTCCATCAAGTAATTTATTGAATTAAGTAATTTTCATCAAAACCAAAGAAATTGAAGGATGGAATTAGTATACAAATCAGTGATGGATAAGAAAAAAAATCTTACATAAGTGATAGCAACTAGACTGTGGTATCTGAAGGAGAGCTGGGGATTCCAAGAGATAAACCTGAGAAAACAAAGACTTCCAGGCATGGGATACATAGAGCTTGTGCAAAGATATAAATGTGGATGGTGGATTAAGCAAATAGATTTTTTTGGACAAAATAACAGTTGACACATCTACAACTGGGACAAAATCTTGATTCTCCTCTTCAATTCTGGTTTTGTGACTACCCTTCAAAATGAGGACAGGAAACAACAACGTTTTAGATAAAACTCATGAACTAATCTTTAATTCATACATCAGGGTAACTCAAGATTCTCTGAAGGAGAATAAACAAGTTTTATTAACTGATCAGATGACAAAATGGAGGTAACATCAAAAGTAGAAGATAATACCAAAATAGTGAATACTAGAAGTTTATCATAGTCTTGTCCCTAAATAGACAAGTAAAAGGGAACATTGGGGAAGAAAACTGAACTGAACTGAATTGACCTTACACCAATGAACATCTATTTCCCTGATAATGAAGTTCCTTTAAATTGAAAGGAAAGCATATGTGCTTGGCAGTTTCCAGCTTTGTCACCATATGTCACTTTTGTGTTATATTGACCCAAGGATAGGGTTCTTCTCTACATTTTTCTTTCTCCTTTGTGTTTGTTCTCTTACAGTGACTACAGTGTCAACAATGAGGACAATTTCCCAGCTGGCCACAGAAGCAGTTGAGTTTCTTCAAGTTTAGACCAGCTGTTTGAGTTGTGTGTGATATAAAAACTTACTTTTCAATGATAAACAGCAGAAATAAAGCAGATTTGCTTCCATTGACCTCATGATGGCTCCCTTAATGAACCAAATATTCATGAGAAACAGAAGTCTATCTCCCACAAAAATATAGACTGTACATGTATGTGTATATACATATGTACATATATAATACATTTGCATACATATACACATGCATGCATACATACAAGTGTGTGCACATAAATATGTCAGCAAGGCAAAATGAGAAATGGTAATGTGATCCAAAACTAAAAAGAGTTCATAAATCAATAATCAATTTTTATTGAATATTTACTTTGTCCCAATCATTATATTTTAGGTCCTATGGTATAGTGGAAAGGAGACAGGACATGAAGTGAGGAAAAATTTATGTTCAAATCTTGCTGCTAACAATTACTGGTATGTAACTAGAATCAAGTCATTTAAATTTTCTCACCCATAGTTTTCTCCTCTGTAAAATGGGAATAAAACCTAGAGTAACTATTTCATGGGGTTATGCAGTTCAAACATAAGTGTGAATGTAAAACACTTCTCAAATCTTTTTTTTTTAATTTTTTTTATTATATATATATATATATATATATATTTTTTTTATAATATTATCCCTTGTATTCATTTTTCCAAATTACCCCCCCTCCCTCTATTCCCTCCCCCCGATGACAGGCAATCCCATACATTTTACATGAAACACTTCTCAAATCTTGAAGCCTGGGATAAATGTCAACTATTTCTATTATTAAGAACCTGGGACATATAATTAATTAAACCTGGTATTTATACTATTTTAAAGTTTGCCAAATACTTTATACCCATTTTATGATTCAATCTTCAAACAGCCATCCTGGATAATTAGTATAGTTATTAGAATTATCACTTTATAGTTTTTAATGTTTACAAGGTGGTTTTAAAACAGGGTCTTTGCCCTCAGTGTGAATATTGTCTGATTGAGTTTACAATCTAATCATCAACTTGAAAAAAAGTCAGGCTATAGATGTAAATTTGTTTAGCTTTTATAGAACTGTGAATGAAGGTCTTTTGGTTGAGGCAGTGAGTTTGTTTTCAAGATAAAACTAGTGGACTTATTGAACAGGAACGAATCTTAGACCTCATCCTGCCCAGTTTCCTCATGTTACAGGTGAAGAATTTGCATCTATTAATATATATATATATGTATATATATATATATATATATATATATATATATATGTATGTATGGGACCAAGTTATTGTGCTGTCTTCTTGTTCCAAGTGCAACCACAGGCAAAGAGGTTCCTTTATATGTTACAAATCCTCGAAACAGTCAATTCCCCTTTTCCTATCAATGTGACTTCAGACCATTGCTCCTCTAAAACTGTTCCCTAGGTGATAAATCTGTTCCCTAGGTGATGCCTAATGGATTCTTATGTGATGTCATCCAGAGAATCCCTTGATACTGAGAATATTCTGATGTCTTAGTGGATGCCTTAATCATGGGATATGACCATGGGCATTGTCAGGTAGAAAATGGACCTTTGGTATGAACAGAGAAGAAAAAACCCCACTCTGTGCAATTTTCTATAAATCATCCTAAAGATGCTTATTAAAAATACTCCCTGTCCTCCTGTTAATTTGTCCTGGTACCCTGCCCAGGGTTTGAGAACTGAGCTCTAAGAAAGGCTCATGCAAATGCCTGCATTGCACAGACCTTTAATTAGCTCACACCATGTGCTGAGCTTTCCTGTAGTCACAGTATATCACAATCCTGGAGAGAATCTGGAGACTAAACATCCCATTTATCCTATTTATGGAATGGAGGTTCATATTTCCTGTCCCTCTATTTTTTGGTGTGTTTTAATTGCAGTCAATAACATCCTTTAGTGTTTACTGTTTATTTATAAAATTGTTTATTTTCCATGTCCTTTATTCTCCTTGTTGGATATCAGGTGTTTCACTGGGGGGAAAATTAAACAATTAAAAACATTGAAGCCAGCCAAAATCATTTTTACAATACAATTATTTTTCTCTTATTTCTAAGAGATGATATCAAGTTGCCTAGTCCACAGAGGCTGGAAACCAAAATTGATATCTACCTAAAGCCATGTAATGTTTCTTACAGGAACTTCTAAAGAGCAATTGAAACACTCAGATTCAAAACAGCCATTCTGTCCTCTCATTTCCCACTGGGATTACAGGGTCCTCTACAGATTACTGGGGTAGCAATACAACAAGTCACTGAGTCAGTCAACAAGCAATTATTAAGCACTTATTATGTGCCAAGTGCTATACCAAGTACTAGAAATACAAAGAAAGGCTTTTAAAAGCTACCATACTAATGATGCAGACAATATGCAAACAACTATGAAGATACAAATATGAACTGTGTAGATGAAAGGAAATCCCATAAGGACTAACTGTTTGGGGAATGGGGAATACTTGGGAAAATTTCCTACTAGGAAGGATTTAGGTGAATGCCTACATTTGATATTATAAATAATAACTCATAATGATATAACATATTATAGTTTAAAGAGAGATTTCTTCACAATATCCCTGAGAGGTAGATTATATAAGTGCTGTTTTCTTCATTTTACAGATAAATACTCACCAAAGAAGTTATGTCATTTTCTTGAGATCACATAGCAAACGCATTAGGGAAATAGAATTCAAACACAGAATTCTAAGTTCACCACATTTTCCATTACAATGTCTTGCCCTTCTAAAAAGAATCAATAATCATCATATTCATGGTTTCACTAGGCCAACTCTCCTTAATCAACTGGGCCATTGTTATTCATCTTGACCCTAGTCTGGACACTGAATTATGATGACTGAAGGTCAGAATGAAGCTGCTGATTTTGCCCAACTTTGGCTCACTTTAATATACGTGCAAGTCAAGATATGTGCAAGTCCTGCCATTGGTCCTCTTTAGGAATGAATGAATTACAACAGTAAAACAACTCCCCCTTACTTAATAATATTATCTAGTTATTTTCTGCCAATGAAACTGGGGTGCTGAAGATTTTTGGGTAAGAATTATTCATTCTGATTATTCTGACAATTTTAAACATTCAGCCAACATTGGCAACCAACTAGTCAATGCTTACATCAGATAGCTGCTTTCTCTGCCCCTCATCATTTTTTATCATACAGTGTTGAAATCAACATCTTTCCCATGTTTGCCAAAATATTTGACTCAACCCTAAGCCTGTAATTGCCCAACAATTGGCAATGAATGTCCTGGGTAGGATTACATTGCCCATGGGCACCTAAGCTGTAAACAATAGGCAGCATGTGGCCATGTAAAGAATACAAAAATAGGAGTTAAGAGACTTAGGCTTTCATCTGAACTTAGAAAATGACTATCTGTGTGGCCCTGACCATGTCTAATGTCTAGTTCCCTTTCTAAGCCTCCACTGCCTCATTTAAAAATTTATGAGAATTAAACCACATGGTCTGTGGAGCCAGTTGGGTCACTAATATTCTATGACATTATACAAAGCAGTGATGGAATTAACAGAACAGTGAATCTCAAAGACAGGAGAATCTGGAGAAGAGCCAACTCTCATTCTGGCCCTATTCTATGCAATCAACTTAACCTGATTTCTAACCCTGATTCAGCTTCTCATTTGCATAGTTCCATCACTCTTTGTTCTCAGGACCTAAACTCCTCTGTCTATAACATTAAAATTCTTCCTACCTTATTACTTTATTCATTAGTAATGCCAATAAATTGTTTTACATTAGTTTCAAATAAGAAAAACACCTATGATACTTAAAAATAGATGTCTTTAAAATGTTTTCTACTCAATAATCACTTATTTCCAAAAGGTAGTAAGTGATTCACTAATATCAGATGTTATATATACATTTGGTGAGCCTGGATTAGAATTCTGATTCTTTTAATTACTCCCTAAATACCCTCATATATTGTCTACATATCCTATATACACTGTATGTCCCATATAATCCCTAAATGTCCTATATAATCTCTGCTTTTCCAGAACTCAATTCTCTCATCTATAAAATGAGAGGGATGGACCAGATGACCTCAGATGAGTTCTAAGGTCCTGACAGCTTGATAGCCATGCTCTTGTCAATATGAACTACCAGATTGGGGCATTTTTTTATCATTCATAATTTCTAAAAACAGATCTGAGTATAAAATATATAATTATTATGTTCTGTATTCAATGATTCAAGTATCCTCCCATAAATACATAGCTAGTCTTCTTGGTGGTATCATGTTAGGCTGCTTATACTGCTAATCTGCTGAGTAATTCTTATTTTTTAGGCTGCCTAGTGATTTGGTGATAAAATAGTAAGTGCTTGATAAATGCTAATTGACTGAAGGATCATTGATATCAATTAATAACAGTGATGATAGATAATAATTAATAATTAATTCTGATTAGTCAAAAATGTTTCAATCTTCAAATAAATTCCAAATATTGTAATCTTGTATGGAAAAATTATATAGTCAGCAAAAGACAGTCCTTCTTGAATGATTTAATTTAATTTGACTTGAATGATTTCCATTTTTGGAAGTCTCTCGGAAAATAGTATGTCACAAGCAATTGAATAATGGGCTTGGAATCTAGAAGACTTGGGTTCAAAACCCATCCCTAACACTTATTAGTTTTGTGACTAAACAAGTTATTTGAATGTTTATCTTACTTATCCATAAAATGAAGAGGAAAATAATTTTAGGAACCTAGCTCAGAGGACTTTTGTAAATATCAAATGAAGTAATGTGTAAAAAGAGATTTGAAAACTTTAAAACACTAAATAAATGCCAGTTATTTTTATTATTCATCATTGTTAATAGTATTGCTATTATTCTCTTTTGTCAACCTACATAAATAATAGAATAATCTATAATACTGAAACAGAAAAAGATATTAACATCTTCATATTGGTAGGGGAGAGGGAGAAAATAATTCAATTTATTCTCCTTCCAAGGCAAAACCACTTTATTTTTTAAAACACAGAGGAACACATAGTCAGCTTCTTAGATATGTCTAATTGAGACAATGGATTCTGAAGTACTCTCTCTCTTCTTTGCCAAGGGCCAAATTCCAGCATCAGGATGACATGATTACTAATGTACAATCCTGAAATATTTTCAGAATCCTATACATGGTAGCTTAAAAGGCCACTTACTTAGGAAGCCAAGGATATGAGTGTTGCCAAGAGAACAGACAAACTCCAGTATAGTTATCAGCCCACCAAAGGGTTAAACCACAGTGACATTTTCAACAGAAAACCTTCTCAAAGGAAGGAATCAATTTTCATTGCTGGATGGTTCCTTTAAAAAGGTCGCTACTATAATAAAATTAGGGATTTCGTTTCATTTATAGCAATAAAAGTTAATTTTATTTACTTTCTTTCCAGTCAACAAACTGCACACCATGTGTGCAGTAAGAGCAATCAGTGCTTGCACTTGTTAGTTCACACTAAATACTTTGTCACTAAACTCTGGACTAATTAAAGAGAATTGAAGCTGCTAGTGTGTCAGACAATCCAGTATTAACTTTGTCAACTAAGTTTTCCAAGCTTACTTCCTCTTTTCCCTTGCTTTCCCTTGGCTTGCCTTCCATTATCTTCCCAGAAAAGGAAAGGCAAGAGTGCACATGTTCATGTGTATGTATGCATACATAAATATATATGTATGAATATTCACAATATATTTATTTAGATGTGATGCATGTCGATATATGCATGCATGGATGTATTATTTGTATGCATATATACATGTACATATTCATATCTATATTATGGTATATATTGTGTATCTATGTATGTGTGTCAATGTGTGTATGCATGTGCACACACACATATACACATAAGTAGCATTTTGAGGGGAAAAATAGGAAATCCCAGACTGCTATATCTTATGCCTCCAAATCTAGTGCTTTCCCCTACAAAATAAGTTGTACATGAAAATATCTGGGAGAAAAATAAAAGACTATTCTACATGGATCCACAATCCCAACATGATGATTTAAAAATCAAAGCTCTAGATATGTAAGAGACTTCAAGAGTATCTAGTTTAATTCTCTAATTTTAAAGATGAGTAAACCAAGGTTTAAGTCCCATTCTGCTTTAACTAATTGGTTTAGATAATAATGGCTAGATGCTGCACAGAATAGAGTGCTTGATTTAGAGTTAGGAAGCCTCATCTTCAATGACTTCTAATCCAGCTTTAGATACTTACTGTCTGTATGACCCTGAGCAAGTCACTTAATCTTGTTTGCCTCTTTTTTCTCATCTGTAAAATAATTTGAGGGAGGAAATGGGAAATCACATCAGTATTTTTGTCAGGGAAGTCCCAAACTGGGTCACACAGAGTTGGGCATGACTGAAATGCCTGAACAAGAATGGCAAATGAAAATGGGGATCTTGATCTGTATTTATAAGCATCAAGATTATGTTTTGTTCATCTTTTCAAATATCCAAATAGGTCAAACTAGGCTTTGCAAAAGAATTGATAAGTCCCATTTCCAAAATATATAGAGAATTGACTCTAATTTATTAGAAATCAAGCCATTCTCTATTTGATAAAGGGTCAAAGGATATGAACAAACAATTTTCAGATGATGAAATTGAAACTATTTCCATTCACATGAAAGGGTGTTCCAAATCACTATTGATCAGAGAAATGCAAATTAAGACAACTCTGAGATACAACTGCACACCTGTCAGATTGGCTAAGATGACAGGAAAAGATAATGATGAATGTTGGAGGGGATGTGGGAAAACTGGGACACTGATGCATTGTTGGTGGAGTTGTGAACGAATCCAACCATTCTGGAGAGAGCAATCTGGAATTATACCCAAAAGTTATCAAACTGTGCATACCCTTTGATCCAGCAGTGCTACTATTGGGCTTATATCCCAAAGAAATACTAAAGAAGGGGAAAAGACATGAATGTGCCAAAATGTTTGTGGCAGCTCTTTTTGTTGTAGCTAGAAACTGGAAAATGAATGGATGTCCATTAATTGGAGAATGGTTGGGTAAATTATGGTATATGAATGTTATGGAATATTATTGTTCTGTAAGAAATGACTATCAGGATGAATACAGAGAAGCTTGGAGAGACTTACATGAACTGATATTAAGTGAAATGAGCAGAACCAGGAGATCATTATACACTTCAACAATGATACTGTATGAGGATGTATTCTGATGGAAGTGGATATCTTCAACAAAGAGAAGATCTAATTCAGTTCAAATTGATCAATGATGGACAGAATCAGCTACATCCAGAGAAGGAACACTGGGAAATGTGTAAACTGTTTACATTTTTGTTTTTCTTCCCAGGTTATTTTTACCTTCTGAATCCAAATCTTCCTATGCAACAAGAATTTTGGTTCTGCACACATATATTGTATTTAGGATATACTATAACATATTTAACATGTATGAGACTGCCTAGAGGAAGGGGTGGAGAGAAGGAAGGGAAAAATCACAACAGAAGTGAGTGCAAGGGATAATGTTGTAAAAAAAATTGTCCATGCATATGAACTGTCAAAAAAAAGTTATAAATATAAAATTAAATAAAAATAATAAAAAAAAGAATTGATGAGGCCTTTGATGAAAAACAAACAGACAATAAATCTCTTACTTTAAAAGTAGAGAACCAGAGAGCATAGTAAACAGAGTGCCAACCTTGGAGTCGAAGAGACTTGAGTTCCATCTAATCTCAGATACTTACCCCCTATATGACCTTGGATAAATTCTTAGACTCAGTTTCCTCATGTGTGAAATGAAGATAATAATAGAATAATAATAATAATAATCCTTCTCTAGCTTATTGTGAGTATCAAATGAGATATTTGGAAAGCACAAAGTAAGTGTTACATAAATGGTAGTTCTAATTATTAAATGATGGTTTCAATATAAAGACAGAATCATTACAGCCTAGCTTATTTTGTGTGCCCTCCACACTTTCCTGCCATCCTCTAAATCCAACATAGTTTCAATAATAACAACTATAATGACACACTACTTAGATTTCTGTAAGAGGATTATAGATATCATTAATATTATGCACCTTATCCTTGCTATATAACCTTCTATCCCTCAGGATATAACTGTAAATAGAAAATCTGGTAAGAATTAAGAGGTCAAAGAAATGGGGACAGAAAGAGGCAAAAATGCCATTGTCCCAACAAGATGAAAATCAGATGAAGACCAGAATCAGCTCACTTGGTAGCTGTAGTCCAAATGAAAAGATGCAGCATGGCACTATGGAAAGAGCAGTGAGCACTGATTTGAGAGGGCTCTGCTCTAGTCTTGGATCTGCTAATTAGTTGTGTGACCTTGAATAAGCCATATCTCTGAGCCTTAAGCTTCTCACTTACAAAATAAACAGTTTGGACTAAATGGACTTTGAAATCCCTTCTAATTCAAATATTCTGTGATCTTATAGGGACTTTGCTTCTCATGTCTTCGGAGAATTTGTTATTTCATTGATATAGATATTCACTTTACAGATGCAGATTTTGATTTTTCCATGTCTTCTCCCTCATTCAAATCTTGTCCTTATCTTTCCATAAATGTTCCATAAAGGATCTATCTATTCATTATGTAACTATATGCTTATTCTTTTTGTGTCTTAATGGTACCCAAGTTCCATTTGTAGTATCCACCTATTAGTTCTCTTCTTACTACAAAAATAAGACTGAGTGTTACCTCCTTACTACAAAAAAAAAAAGACTCAGCGTCACCTCTTTCTTACCCCATAAAATTATCACATTAAAATTTATCACATCCCAATAATCTTACTATTTTTGTAATAATCCTGTTGTCAGCCTAAGCAATTTTAGATTTTAGAATTTGGGGAATTTATAATTTAGAATTTTAAGATTATATATTGAGATGTGATAGAGATTTTAGAGATTATCTAGTCTAGAGCCCTGATTTTCCAAATGATAGAACTAAGGTAAAAAAAGATAAAGTTATTTTTCAAAGGCCATGTAAGTGATTAATGCCAAAGTTAGGACTAGAGATCAGGGTTTCTGATGGCTCAGCTAATGTTTTCTCCCTGCCTCCCTCTCTCAAGTAGAACAATGACCTCTACTAATCATGGTTACTTCTTAGTGAAATTTTTCCTCTATGATACGGCTGAGTATATATAGTTAACAGACCACTATGCTGCCGAACCTAGTTTGGTTATGGAGTTGCTCAAATTTTCTGTAAGATTTCCCATGAAAATCTAGGTTATAGTGGAGTCTGCCTTCATGGTGGCTGGACCCTGTTAGTTGTTGCTGCCAACTTAATCCATCAACTGCTTTAACTGAAAGCCCTAGCAAGCTGAGGCAGTCAAAGTCATTGGCCTACCCCAGCTTGAATTATAGAGACATCTTCTCAATAACTATGGAGACATGGCCCAAGATTGCTTTTTCACTAAAAGGATGTAATGTAGTTATTGACTAGATGGATCTGTCCAAGCTAGGCTTATATCATTAGGGCTCCTTTCCCAGGCATTTTTGGATGAAATTTTCTAAATAACTTGCCATATTGCAGATAACTTTCTTCCAAAGCTCAGAATAGCTTTTCTTTTTCTTTGCTTTGCTTTTCTCCCTTTTCTTTTCATTTTGGCATGTCATTAGTCTTGATTTATATACATTGAACCCTTACAGAGTATTAAGCATTTTGGCCAAAGAGATCACATTCAAAACTTCTGATCTCAATCCTTAAGAAGAATACATTTTCAACATGTCCTAACAGTGAAATTTTAAAAAGGGAATCAGCTTCTGTGTTTGAGACCATTAGGTGCCATGAAATATTTTTCCACTTTAATGACCCAGTTATTTTAGGAAACTTATTGTGAGTTCATTGATCTTCTTAAACAGTTGATTGATCAGTTCCTTACTCATAATGAGTATATCATCCAAAATCCAAAAGCCAAAGGTTTTGAAAGGTTCCTTTTTTTCAGGGCATTATAGAAAGAGCATGCTGCAAAATTTCCATCTAATATGTCAGTTAAAATATCTAACATGTTATTTTTAAGTGTCAGCAAAGGAAGAATCTCAGAGATAATAATACATATTAAACAGCACTTAAAGCTCAGTACGAAAGCATATTCCAATGTGGCAACATGGTACCATTGGCATGCTTCTAAAACTCTAGAAAGTATTGATCCAAATCATTGCAAGGAGTTAAGTATTCATACTGATGCTAAAAATATAGTTATTTAAAAGAATCCAACTGTTCAGAATCAACAATTTAGGAACCCAAAGCTTCAGAACAGAATCCCAAAGAAAGTGTACATTGGAATTGTGGTAGAAGATAAGGAGTTAATAAGAACTTTTCTATGCCAGCCTTTGCAACACTGTAATTAAAGTTGTGTCAGCCTTTCCACTGTAAACTGCTGGGATGATTTTCAGAGGTTTATGACTCAACCATAAAAATTCACTCTAGCCTGAAAACTGGCACAAGAAGATGAGACTCAAGAACACAAATTTTGGAAAAGAAAAACATTTCAGCTGTTTGAGGGTTCAAAAAAATCTTTTTTTTTTACTTTTTCTGTTCATATAATGTAAACAAATCTGTCTTATATAAACAGATTTTCTATGAATTTCAACCACATCAAATATACTTGATTTTCTAAAACTATAAAATATTCACTTCTATACTATTTCCTATTCCTGATCAGCCACTCTGATCAATACAAATGCTAGGAAGGAATCTTTTTCTAGACACTCATAGTAGAAAAGAAACACTAGAGATTATCTTCTCTAGCCTCCTATATTTCAGCAGGCAAATTTGCACTGACCTTCTGAAGTCCCAATCTGCATCCCAGGGGAAAAGATACACTTGCTCTCTTTCACTCACAACAAGATGCTTTTTCTGACTCTGAAACAACAGGAAGTAGTAAAGTCAATGACATAGAAGAAAATTAATGAAGGAATCTAGTAATCTTGTTAATATGGCTAATAGAATTAATAGAACCTGCAAATGAAATAGCATGATGAAATAGATGGGTTACCAGGCTTGGTAGAGAAGAAGACAGAGGTCAAGATTGGATAAGTTTAGAGGCAGTCATTGCCATTTAGTTGGTCATCAAGTGATGAAATAAGCTTCAGTATTTAAAGATTATGTACCTGCATCAATGTTTTCAAAAATAATAACATATTAATGTTGTTCTATACATTTTACAAAGTATTTTCTCATGGCTTTTAAGGAAATTAATCCAACTATTTCCCCTTTTTTATTATAATTACATTATACAATTTAAATGATTTTTTGATGAGGCATTTGGTGACTTGCCCAGGGTCACACAGCTAGGAAGTATTAAGTGTCTGAGGTCATATTGGAACTCAGGTCCTCCTGATTTCAGGGCTGGTACTCTATCCCTTTGCACTAACTAGCTATCCTTAAGTGATTCTTAAAAAGGATGGAGTTAAAATTTCATTTGCCAATTTAAAATTTTTCTGAAGTAAAAATAAAAACAAAACATTTTTATGTAATATGTATGTTCCAATATAGATGAAACACAGTCTAGTTGGAAAATTTATCTTTCTATTCTCATGGAAAAACTGTTTTATAATCTATGAAGATCTCCATAAACAGAGGAACCAAGTGCTAAATCTGCTCTTAAACATTCTAAACTTAAAAAAAAATACCATAACAAGAACGTTGATAGGAAGAGGGGAATCAATGAGGTAAAAACTTGTGTATTTGAAGGAGAAAAAGGAAAAGAAATAATTTATTTCAAAACTATTTATTTTTAAGAAATTCATAAGAGTGACTTGGAAGACAAACAAATATTTTAATTACAAGTCAAAGAAATGTCTAATTCAGGAGAGGGAAAAGTGAAACACAGATTATTTTATAACTCAAAATGGAATAGAAAGGTTTGTGTCCTAAAAACAACAAACATTTATTTAAAACACTAACTTGGTGCATGGAAGCCCTTTTGCACTCTACCTTCCCTTTTTGGCATGTCTTGGCACCCACACAAATGATTCAGTGTATACCCAAATATACTGTGCTAATTGTCCTCTAAAAATGTTGGTTTTTTTCTAAAACAATGGTGGGTTGTTTATAATAAACGTATGAAAGTTTGTGGAATTGAAATATAGCTCCTGATGGACCTTATTATGAAACCAGTAGAAACAGAATTGATCTTGTTCATAATGATTTAAAATCTCCTGGTAAATATGAAGTCAATGAACCTAAAAATACAAACAGAAAAACTTTTGCATCCTGTGCCCGTCTGCTAGAACTGAGTCTGTCTAGATAGCAGAGGGTAGTTACTTTTAAGAGAAGAAGCTAATATGTAGCATCCAAGAGGATAATTTCCAAGGACTGAGTGTGAAATAATGTAACCTTGCAGGGAACAGTGAAGAAACAGCAGCAGCCAAATGCCCCCCCCCCCATGAGTTCAGTGATTAGAGATGGCACGATTCAGTTTGACATTGTGCTGACTTCAAGGCGAATGCCCCAGACAGAACTGGGGCTTGGCAAGCAATAATCACAAACCACTCCCAAAGGGAAGGCCCTGCTCCTAACCAGGATGTGCAAAAGTGCTGATTGGTCATTGGCATTTTTAGTCACATCAGCATATATGAGGGAATGCAACCAGATATGTCGTCTTTAAATTCCATGGGCAGTCATGTGAAATGGAGGTAACACTGATTGGCAAGACCAGCTAAAGCCTTTATAAAAAAGATCTTTAGATGAAGTTATTTATTTGTAAAATGTATATTAGCAAGTTGCCTGTGGATTGTTGTTTTTTGTTTTGCTTCCAAATATTGTGGTTTTTGTTTAAGGACCAATGACACCTTTGGGTGATATCTTAACTTTCTTATGAATTGGATTTAAATGAAGCACTTGCACAGAATCTTCAACATCATTCTTTCTTCCAGAGTTATCAAAGTCCAGTAACACAGTCATCCAAATTCAATGGCAAAACAAAAGTCAAGATGAGTGAATTCTTCATATCAAGACTATATGATTTCTCTTTGTCCGATAAAAGTCACTTTCTACTCATTGTGCCTTGTTTATCATCTTCTATTAACGGTGAGTTTCACTACAGAGGGAGATAAGTTTCCTAGTTGAAAGATAATGGATGGAGAATTGCACTTGAGCCAGGAAGACTTGGGTTCAATTTGTATCTTCATAATAGCTACAAGAACTTGCACAAGAAATCTAAGCTCTCAGTGTTCAGATCACTTTCAACAACTAAAGGTGCTAAACTGCATTAGTAGTCAGGATTTCTTCTTATTTAAGAGTTTCCAATTCCAAGGAAATCACAGCTCCAATCTCTTCTCCCTATCCTCTTGAAGTCAAAAGGACTAGATTTTAGTCCTAATTCTTATTAGCTTTATGACCAGAAAATTAATCTCCCAAGTTCTTACTTTCTTCATCCTCAAAAATCCCTGATAGATTGCCTTTTAGAGAACTAGGATTTTTTCAGTGATGATAGACTTACTACTTTAAATGGTAATCTACTCTCTTGTTGAATAGTTTTAATCACCAGAGATTTATTCCTTATACTTCAATTCTCTCCAGTGCAGCTGTTGTTTCATCAGTGTGGATATAAAATTCAGTGAGTAAAGATCACAACCCATCCATGCACATTTAACCTATTCAATTCTTACCTATGTCTTCTCCTAAATTCACTTTAGGAGATATACTCAGTGAACTAAGAACTTTTCCAGCAGTGTCTCAAAATTACAAGGGTACCATCCCTCTGTCTTGCCACATTATTATTTTTGTGCCCTCTATACATTTCTTTGATGATGTCCTCTACATTCCTTTTCTTAAATAATTCATTGTTTGTAATAATAACAATAGTAATAGCATTTATGTAGTACTTTAGTTTTACAAAGCACTTTATAAATTTTTCTTAATTTTATTCTCAAACCAAATTAAGAAGTAGATACTATTACAATTCCCATTTTGTGGGGAAGGAAACAGAGTCGGACAGAAAGAAGTTAAAGAACTTGCTTAAAGTCACACAGTGTGGAAATGTTTGAGGCTAGAATGAAACCCAGGTTTTCATGACTCAAAGTCCAGTGTTCTACCCTTCATTTACTGTGCCATCCAGCTGCTTCTAGTGAATTGTTTTTAGTTTATTGCAGCTTGTTGGTACCTGTCATTCACATTTCCACTGCTCAATTTTCATTCTTCAGAAGTGGCAATATTCCATGTTTCATAGTCATTTTAAATCACCAAAAAGAATATTGAATGTAAAAATTGAAACATGTCTCCATGTAACTTCCAACCATTGTCTTCTGGGGCTAAGATGAAAAAGTTAGTTTTTCTTTCAATTATAGCCTTTCATGCTCAAAGGTAGGGATTTTTGAAAAATACAAGATTTCTGTCTTTTTTAGACATTTGACAAAAAGAGTATTCTCATACATGCCTACTTAGGAGATTAGTGTAAGTGTAAATTATACGTACATAACATGTTTGACATGGTGAAATCATCACCCAGGATTTTTCTAGTAACTATTTTCACCTGAGTAAAGAATATTGTTTGTTTATAACTATAAAAGCATTCAGTATTTGGTCAGAACTAACTTTAATTTAGGAAATAAATTAATTGCCTTTCAAGATCTTCTCACCTGAACAGAGATTGATAACAAAAGCATAAATATCAGTCATTGAATATAAAAAACAAAACAAGACAAAAATAAAGCCAAATATGCAAATATCCACATATTTAAAAGGAAATGTGAAAAGATAAAAATTGAAATGGGAGCAAAGAATAGGAATAGGGACTGAACTTGTGATTTCAATAATACTGTGAACTCCCTGCAAAAGAAATGACATTTACCAGTGTAAGTCAGAACCTGTTCTGCAAGTTGAGTCTTAGTTGCCTAAGCAGAAGTGTCAATACTGTGGCCCACAACACTCTCAATTGTGGCCCAAACCAGATTAAATGTAATTGGGAGATATTTAACAAAATAAATAAAAATATAGATGCTATTAATATGTAGTTCCATAAGTTGATATGCAACCCATAGGGATCCCCATGTACAATTTACTGGTACCTACTTTTACTTGAGTTGGACACCACTGTCCCATAGCATTAAAAGTTTAAATGACTATAAGAAATAATGCACAGACAGATTTCAGAAAAATCTAGAAAGACGTAAATGAACTGATGATGAATAAAGTGAGCTAAACCAAGAGAATATTGTACAAAGTAACAGTAGCATTATGTGACAATCAACTATGAATGACAACTATTTTCAGCAATACAATAATCTTAGACAAATCTAGAGTTCTTTTAGTAAATCAATGATCTGAGACAATTCCAAAAGATTCATGATGGAAAAATGTTATCTATATTCAGAGGATGAATCAATGGAGTTTAAATGTAAATCTAAGCATAATATTTTAACTTTCTTTGGGTTTTTTATATTGTTTTCCTTTTGTTCTGTTTCTCTTTTCACAACATAACTAATGTTTTACATGATTGTACAAGAATAATCTATATCAGATTACTTGCTATCTTGAGGGAGAGAGGGAGGAAGAAAAATTGAGACCTTATTTTAAATGAATGCTTACATGTAAATGAGAAAAATAAAATAGTATTTGCATCTTTAAAAAATTAAGTAACTTGCTTAAGGTCACACACAGGATCTTGGCTTTAAATGAGATAAGGTTAAGAACAGAAAATGGACTTGTGACTTCAAAGGTACTGAGAACTCCCTGAAAAGAAAATGACATTTATCAGTGTAAGTCAGCACCTGTTCTGCAATGTAGAGTCTTAGTTGCTTATAGCAGAAGTGTCAAATACTGTGGCCTACTATATTCTCAAGTGTAGCCTAAATTAGATTATATGTAATTGGGAAATATTTGACAAAATAAATAAAAATGTAAAAAAAAATCTATATGTATTATACATACAGCTGTAATATATAATATAGAGTGAGAGTTTGTACTTTTTGAAAGAGGCTTTTAACTATGCTCAAAAGTTATCAAACTGTATATATCCTTTAATCCAGCAGGTTTATTACTGGGCTTATATCCCAAAGAGGTATTGAAGAAGGGAAAGGGATCTGTATGCGCAAAAATGTTTGTGGCAGCCCTTTTTGTAGTGGCTAGAAATTGGAAATTTAATGGATTCCCATCAATTTGAGAATGGTTGGGTAAATTGTGGCATATGAATGTTATGGAATATTATTGTTCTATAAGAAATGACTAGCAGGATGAATACAGAGAGGCTTGGAGTGACTTACATAAAGTGTTGCTAAGTGAAATGAGCAGAACCAAGAGATCATTATACACTTCAACAACAATACTATATGATGATCAATTCTGATGGATGTGGCTCTCTTCAATAATGAGAGCATCCAAATCAGTTCCAATTGATCTGTAATGAACAGAATCAGCCATGCCCAGAGAAAGAACACTGGGAAATGAGTATGGACCATAACATATCATTTCCACTCTTATTGTTATTGTTTGCTTTCATTTTTGTTTTTTCTTCTCGGGTTATTTTTACCTTCTTTCTAAATCTGATCTTTCTAATGCATCAAGATAACTGTATAAATATGTATACATATTTTGTATTTAACACATACTTTAACATATTTAACATGTATGGGACTACCAGCCATTTAGGAGAGGGAGAGGAGGGAAGGAGGGGGAAAGTTGAAACAAATTTTTGCAAGGGTCAATGTTGAAAAATTACCCATGCATATGTTTTGTATATAAAAAGCTATAATAAAAAATTGTAATATGTGTGTGTACATATATATATATATATATATATGTATATATATATATATATATATATATATATATATATATATATATATATATATACATATATATATATATATATATAAAGAGGCTCTTAGATATAATTGTGTCCCAACTGTTCATTTAAATGAAAAAGAAAAATGAATTACATTGAGGAAAAATAACTTTATATAAGATCATACAGACATTAGAGAGACAAGATTTGAATCCAAGACTCTTGAATTTTGAATAGCAACATGATCAAAAGCATGAAAATTGAGTAGCAGCAAGATTAAAAACAATAGCAACAACTGCCACAACTACTTTTACTACTATTACTGTTGCTGCTGCTACTGCTGCTGTTGCACATTATTGTGCAAATAACCTTTTACACTTCATCATATATCATAAGTGTTAAATATAAATAAACCACCATAGACAAGTAAAATGAGATTCAGATATATTAGATACAAAAGACTTAAACATAAAACTGACGTGTTACAAAGTAGGATTAATTAGATGTTACTTTAAATTGATGAATATTGGCTCCTATCCCCCATGAGAACAGTTGGTAAATGCACTATTCTCATTAAGAGATTGTATCAGAATATCATTTTATTCTAATCAGGAAGCCTATTAAGATTTTTATTAATACTATCATTTTTACTAACTATATGTAATACCACTGTTTCAAAGACACAGATACATACAGTTGTGCCTCCTGTAGGAAAAAAATAACTAGTGAGTGATCTGTCTTTTACCATTAGGACCTTCTTAATTTAGGATAAATACAACTCTATTATAATTGGCATTTCTTATATAACATCATGGTTTTGAAGATCTCTGAATGTCCTTTCAAAACTATACTCCTGAAGCTTTTTCACATCCCTATAACATTGGAGAAAGTTGAATGAAGTGAGTTATTGGGAACAGACCTATCTGTGCCACATTTTCTTCGCTATAAAATGAGAGGATAAGACTTAATAGACACAAAGATTCTTCTGACTATTAATGTATGATAATTCTATGTGTGGCCATAGCATATAGTGTATAAGATTATAAATATAGGCATGGTGTCCTGGAATTATGAGCTTATAGACTGAACAGATTTGTTTTCAGGCATATGAAGAATTAAGTGTACCCTGAAAATAATTTACATAATAATGGTATCAGATCTAGGTCTGGCACTTATGAGGGCTGCTTAGTTCTGGAGGAATACTGTTTTGTTTTTCCTTGCAGAGGGAGTAAACATGGGAACAGTCTACCAAGGGTGCAGTAATTTAATCAACATATATTCATTAAGCACTTATAAAGAACCAGGCACTATACTAAGTGTCAAGGAGATAAAGATAGGGGAAAATAGTGTCCCTGACTTCAGCTCTCACATTCTAATAGAAGATATGACCTGTATGTAACTCTGCCCATATAGAGTGATAGAAGTTTATCATAGAAAAAATGGAAGGAAAGGGAAAGAAATTACTCTTAACGGTGGTCTTAAAGTCTTAAAGATTGAAGCAGGACAATGAAACTATTAAGCTGTGCATGAGCAATGAATGGCCTCTGCCAGGACATAAAAGTCAGAAGATGAAATGCTCTGTGGGAAAAACAGAACCCAAGCCAGTTTAACTGGATGGTAAAAGGTAGTAAAATACAAAGAGACTATGGCCACTGGCTAAGAATGCTGCCTGAACAGGACACTGAATGCCCAGACTCCCTGCCATAAACCTATGCTTATAAAACTCTGACATTTGAATCAGACCAAATTGGGATCACGAAATCCAGTGAAAATCTGTAATAAGTGAATTATTTCATCACACAATTGTTCACAAAATCATCTAAAGTCCATAAGCAATAAGAAAAGAGCTATCAGAAAAGTCAACTCCAGCACAAGCAAACTAACTCAATTATAAAGCCCAGAAATTTGTATACCTGAAAATTCTAAATACAGAGAACATAAGTCTCCAAGAAAAGTCCCAGCAAAGTTAGAAATACACAAAGTGGTCAAAAATCATAAGAGAAAACTTCCAAAAAGTGACAGTGATCAAAGTGATCTGCAAGATAGAATTCTGAGCAGTCTAGTCCATCAAGGTCTCTAGCACTCTCTCCTTCAGAAGATTCAGTGCTATGAACTTCAAAGATCCAGAGGGTCTAAGTCTGAGAAGTGAAGGTCAGCACAAGAACTCAAGGGAACCAGGGCAATATACACAAGAACAGACCAGCCTAATCAAAAATGCAACAGAACAGAGGACAGAGTTTAGCTCTGGCACAAAGCCCCAATTCAGGAATTAAAGTGTAAAAGAAAAAAAAAATTAAAGAAAAAAAAGCACCAACTAGAATGAAGAACCTTTGAATACTGTTATATTGTCATTAGGAAGGAGTGATTCCATAATAACTGCAATGAGTTAGCAGAGGGAGGAGGAAATTTCTTTAAGGATTATGTAAATATCTAGAACAAGTGAAGTAAGTTTTTTACATTTTTTTAAAACATGAAATTAGAAGGGACAGCTAATATTATATAGCAGCAGTCACCAAAACCATTTGGTATTGGCTAAGAAATAGACCAGTAGATCACTGGAACAGATTAGATACAAAGGACAAAAAAGGGTACATCTATAGCAATCTAATCTTTGACAAACCCTAAGATACCAACATTAGGGATAAAAATTCATTATTTGGAAAAAAACTGTTGGGAAAAATGGAAATTAGTATGGCAGAAATTAGATATGGATTCACACTTAACACCATATACCAAGATAAGATCAAAATGGGTCCATGACTTAGGCATAAAGAATGAGATAATAAATAGATTAGAGAAACAGAAAATAGTCTACCTCTCAGACCTGTGGAAGAGGAAGGAATTTATGACCAGAGGAGAACTAGAGGTCATTATTGATCACAAAATAGAAGATTTTGATTACATCAAACTAAAAAGTTTCTGTACAAACAATACTAATGCAAACAAGATTAGAAGGGAAGTAACAAATGGGGAAAATATTTTTAAAGTTAAAGGTTCTGACAAAGGTCTCATTTCCAAAATATATAGAGAACTGACCCTAATTTATAAGAAATCAAACCATTCTCCAATTGATAAATGGTCAAAGGATATGAACAGACAATTCTCAGATGATGAAATTGAAACTATTTCCACTCACATGAAAGTGTTCCAAATCACTACTGATCAGAGAAATGCAAATTAAGACAACTCTGAGATACCACCTGTCAGATTGGCTAAGATGACAGGAACAAATAATGATGAATGTTGGAGGGGATATGGGAAAACTGGGACACTAATACATTGCTGGTGGAGTTGTGAAAGAATCCAGCCATTCTGGAGAGCAATTTGGAACTATGCCCAAAAAGTTATCAAACTGTGCATACCCTTTGACCCAGCATTGCTGTTATTGGGCTTATATCCCAAAGAAATACTAAAGAGCGGAAAGGGACCTGTATGTGCCAAAATGTTTGTGGCAGCTCTTTTTGTAGTAGCTAGAAACTGGAAGATGAATGGATGTCCATCAATTGGAGAATGGTTGGGTTGGGTAAATTATGGTATATGAAGGTTATGGAATATTATTGCTCTGTAAGAAATGGCCAGCAGGAGGAAAACAGAGAGGCTTGGAGAGACTTACATCAACCGATGCTGAGTGAAATGAATAGAACCAGAAGATCTCTGTACACTTCAATGTTGTATGAAGATGTATTCTGATGGAAGTAGATATCTTCAACATAAAGAAGATCCAACTCTCTTCCAGTTGATAAATGATGGACAGAAACAACTACACCCAGAGAAGGAACACTGGGAAGTGAATGTAAATTGTTAGCACTACTGTCTATCTACCCAGGTTACTTATACCTTCAGAATCTAATACTTAATGTAATGTATGGGATTGCCTGTCATTGGGGGGAGGGTAAAATGAATACACTTGTCTAGAAAATAAGGAGGGGAATTTACTATTTCTCATAATTGGAGCAAGAGAGAAGAAAAATATATAGGCATAAAGAAAAGAGTAGGGGAGAAAGAATTAGATGAATCTCACTTATACCTTCAGAATCTAATACTTAATGTAATGTATGGGATTGCCTGTCATTGGAGGGAGGGGGGGTAATTTGGAAAAATGAATACAAGGGATAATATTATTTTAAAAATTACTCATGCATATATACTGTGGAAAAAAATTCTAAATAAAATAAAAAAAAAATAAAAATAAAAAATAAAAATAGAAGGGACAGCTAGGTGATGCAATGGATAGAGGGAATCAGGAGGACCTGAGTTGAAATGTGGTCTCAGACACGTAATACTTCCTATCTGTGTGACCCTGAATAAGTCACTTGACCCCAATTGCCTCAGTAAAAAAAAAAAAAAAAAAAAAAAAAAAAAAAAAAAAAAAAGATGAAATAAGAGATCTGAATAAAATATTTTTAAATGGTTTAGAGAAGTAAATCGTTTAACATATGTCCAAGAAAAGTATGCCCTAAAAACTAAACAGACCAAACAATAACAAAAAAAATCCAATAAGAAAAATGAATATCAAATAACCAGAGGTGAGAACATATGAGACCTAGTAACTTTTACTATAAATGGTAGATAATATTCCTTTTGGTGAAAGATCTAAGGATACAACCAAGAATCATTTACTCTGCAAAACTAAGTATAATCTTACAGATTTTTACAAAAATAAAATTTTACTAAAATAAAGCTTTTTAAATATTTCTGATGAAAAGTCTAGAGCTAAAATTTTTTTGAAATATTTTTATAATACTCATCCAAAATCCAAAAATTTTAATTTAATTTAGCATTTGTAAAGAGCTATCTGATGATATAATATTGATATTCTAATAATAAGAGAAGCAACAAGTTTTCTTTCAGAATCTTAATGTCTTACAAAGGTATTGGAGGAGTTACATTAAAAAAAAAAAAAACAAATTATTTGGGGATAGATTTGGTTCTGTTCTGGGGCTTCAAAATGGAGAACGAGAACACAGGGTAAAATGAATACACTTGTCTAGAAAATAAGGAGGGGAATTTACTATTTCTCATAATTGGAGCAAGAGAGAAGAAAAATATATAGGCATAAAGAAAAGAGTAGGGGAGAAAGAATTAGATGAATCTCATTTATTTGAAATGGAAAAGGAAGATTAAACATATATATATATATATGTATATATATATATATATATACACCTAATTTTGTGCAGAAATATAATAAATTCCACCTTCAAAAAGAGGAGGAAAGGAAGGAAAGAGAAGGAAGGAAAGAAAAGAGAGGAAAGGACAGAAGAAGAGGCACAACTAGAATCTGAGGAGATCCTTTCTATTGCTCTTTTAAACAATTGGAGATTGGTTGAACAAATTATGGCATATTGCATATATTATATAGAATAAGAAATGGCAAATGGAGTTATTTCAAGAATCTTGGTTATTAAGAATTAATAAAGAAGAAAGTGAAAAGAACTAAATAGATAATTTATATTTGTGGAACGACATAGTAAATAAAAACAATTTTGAAAGACTTAAGACCTCTAATCAATTCAGTGAAAAACCATGTCTCTAAAAGATCTATGCTACTAACTTGATAGGTAACAACACAAATTCAGAAAGAGATACATTTATGAACATGGAAACTCTGTGTATTCATTTTTAACTGTGTTTATTTGTTACAAGGACTGTTTTTTACCTCTTTTTAAT
This sequence comes from Sminthopsis crassicaudata, assembly GCF_048593235.1. Classification (NCBI taxonomy): domain Eukaryota; kingdom Metazoa; phylum Chordata; class Mammalia; order Dasyuromorphia; family Dasyuridae; genus Sminthopsis; species Sminthopsis crassicaudata. The sequence goes on from NC_133620.1 coordinate 424,727,745, forward strand.
TATGGCTGTATGGGGAGTGATGGAGGATTAGCAATGATGAAGCCAAAAAAGAAGTCACTGACAAATTTGGTAAATGAATTGAAGAGAACAGAGGGAAGTTCCAAATGAAACACAAGAATGGAGGGTTTTAAAGCAAAGTATGAAATTTATTATTTCTTTTTTTTAAGCAATTAGTCCAAAACGAAGATTCAGTTTCACATAGAACTGTTTGTTTGTTTGTTTCTTTTCTGTTGTCCTTATAGAAATGTTTTTTGGAAATATGTTTAAGTTCAGAATGATTTTTTTAAAATAAATTACAAGGGATTCAGATACTTAACACTTTCTAGGTTTGTGAACCTGGGCAAGTTACTTAACCCAATTGCCTCAGAAAATACAATAAAATAAATTACAAGGGGACTAGTAGAAATCTAGCTGGATTTCTGAGAAGAAAAAGAGAAGGGAAAGTATTTGCTAGATAGTGATAATGGGCTTAATGGAGAGTTTTAACAGCACACTCAAATAAGATTTACTCTCTAGCCAGAGAAAACATGGAATTTTCATCATTAAAAAGAAAAATTAACAAATTATTTACTCAAGGTGACTATCTAAAAAAAGGCAGATTTGTAAAGAAGTTCCTGTGAAGTGATGACAAAATGACATTTTATGAAGATGTAAATTCATATTTGAATTTTTAAATTGTACCTACCAATCTTGGACTACCCTCACATATTTACCAATATAATTGCTATTAAGCCAAGTCACTAGGCAGTTTCAAGTGTGAAGGTACATTATTGTTCCACTTATCTAGTATCTAGTCACTGAAAAACTTAAAAATTCAAGAAATTGCATATAGCTCCAGAGAATATGATAATCCTCAGAAAAAATTTACTCTTGTTCTTACCATCATTTCTTTCATTTTTTTTTAAATAAAAAGAGCACTTGAATTAGAAGTCCTAGTTCCAATATAGACTTTGAGATGTATATATGACTGTGGTAAATCATATGATCAAGGATATTTACATAAATGTTTAACAATCAGATTTGGGGGTGGGTTATGCAATGACTCATTTTTAAATTTAATCTCTATTATATTTTCAGACTGAGAAATTAAGTAAAGTAACAAGGTACCAATCTTATTTATTAACAAAAGAGTATATTTAATCCTTTTGCTCTCACTTAGCCCCCTCCTCCTACAATTAATTAGCTTGCAATCAGAATTTTCCCTGCTATTGCTTCAGTCTCCTCTATCATATCCTGTCTTTCCCAGTCTTCACTATTCTGTGACAATCAGTAGCAGACTTTAACTCCACCTACACAATTGAAGAGGAGGGGTTTGTATAGAGGAAAATAGAAGTGTTCTCTACTCAACCAGAAAACTAAAGAACACAAGGGTGTGGGACAGGATGCCAATGTGCATGTGTATGGGAATGCACCAAACTTGAGAGGCATCCAGCTGGGACTAATATTCTCTCTTTGTCGCCTGGAAACCACTTAGAGTAAAGACCAAGCATGGTCAAAACTGAATTTGACAATGTAGGAAGAGGTTGATATAGTTTTGAAATCAAGCCCTACAGGGAAACCTGTCATCAAAGAGAGAAAGGCCAGAAAGTCAGCAATAAGAGAACAACAACAACAAAAAAAAAAAACAACAATTACTAAAATCATCAAAGAGTAATCTCATGGGGGAAGGGGGATATTCTATAATAGATGATTGGGGCCTTATAATGGATATAATATTCAGGGCTCTCAGAGAATGCTGGGCCTTCATAGATAATATTTTTCTTCAGGAGAAAGGTAATCTGAGCTATTAGGACAAACCAGTAAGCAGAATGCCAAATGGGGAAAAGAATGATAGTTTAAAGCGGGAGAGTTAGAATTGGAACACATGATGAAACAAAGAAAAATTTTGTTAGCCAATCATTCTATGCTCATTACTTTTATTATGGATTGAACTTTCTTAGAGTGAGGTGAAATACAAAAAGGAACTGAAGAGACAAGATCCAAAAAAAAAAAAAAAAAAAAAAAGTAAAGAAAAATCATTAAAATAAGGAACTTAAATGTGGCATTTTAGAAGTCTTAATTCCATGAAGAATACAAAGAAGCTAAAGAAGGAATAAATAAGTATGCTAACCATGATTCAAAGAATAGAGAAGATGTGAATGGAAAGAGTAAGAATATAATAAAGAGAAAAGGAAGAAATTTAATGAAGAGAAGAAGGAATGGGTTAGACTAGATGATCTCTGAAGCTCCTCATTATGAAATTATTTTACTTATCAAATCTTTGGAAGACACAACTATGCAAATAAGAGGTGATAAAATTAGCTTAGATTCAGAATCTGCATTCAATAGGTATAGTCTTAAAGAGAGTGTGTATAAGTTTATTACTTATCAGAATTTTGATTGAAACAAGGTATAACAAAAGAGGAAACATAGCCTAAAAGTAATGCACAATTAACAAATACCATGATCACCAAGACAATATAAAAAACAGGCAACAAATAACAAACATCATCACCACTATGAGGAAGCACCAACATCTGAATTCCAAAATCTGGGAGAACCCAGGTCACAGCTATCCAGAATCTCAAGTGGAAAATTTCGTTAGGCAAGTGGTATCAAACCTCCTGAGTTCTCAAAGTGCCTTTCCACTAAAGGGTTTTTATAGGCTGAGAACAAAGAAGACACTATGCTAAATATTCTCATTTGATGCATGATCTTTGAGGCAGAATAGCCCCCTCAAGTACTGGGATGTTCTATCACAAGAGGTCCATCAAAGAGAATATTTGTTTATTCCTTTAGGAGTATTATGTTTACTACAAGAACTGGACAGATTTTATGTGTAAACACAAGCCTACCATAAAGGATGTTCATTAATCAAGGCACCAGGAAGATGGCCAGTCTTCCTAATGATTCCAGAGATCTATTAGATAACTGGGAGCACATTCCAAAATTCTCAGCAAACAAATTTACACAAAAGATATGCCCAAGACTTACTGATATTCCTCACTAGGATTCCCTACAGAGGACTCATAAGTTGGCCAACAAAATCAAACACCAAAAAGTTCTCAACAAATGAAGCCAAAAATCAAATTTAGCTGTAAAAAATGGAAATTATTTTGTTTGAACTCAACAATTAGCTACATAACTGTAGAATCATAGCGATATCCCTTATAAGAATTTCATATTAAAAGAGATAGTTTAAAATTCATTATGTTTCAGCAGGATATTCTTGCCTAGGTGAATAAGTTTTCATTACTTGATCATCTGCTCAGTTTGGCTGCATTTTAGTTATATATTCATTGATATTCTAATTATATGCACAGCATATTTGTATATGTATTATATTGAATTATTATATGCATGAATATATAATTAAATAACCATTTATAGTTCTTATTTTACTCATTTTTGTTTTTGTTCATGTGTTTGAAACTAAATCTCTCTATTTCATCCAAAATAGAAATGTGGCAGCCACAGATTCATAATACTGATTAGCAAAGAATCTTTGACTTACTCCATTTTTCCAGTCTGGGCCAGTTTGCCACTCCTTAAACAGCCTGGTAGCCCTCCACTCTCAGGAACTTATCATATTGATGCCAGACTCAGTGTGGACACCTAATTGGCTTAAGCTGCCTGGCAAGCAGCTCAGAAATCTCCAGATCAAGCTGTTCAACAGCCTCAGACTCCCTAGCAGCAGGGGCTATTGGCCTGCACCATCATGCCTATTCAGATCCTGCAATTCTTTTTATGATTCTCTTAATGTCTCATATCTGTCATTTCTTACCACACAGAAATATTCTACTATCTTCATGAACTGTGCTATCACCAAAAAAATGAATGGTGATATGAGTATTACAGTGTATAATGGAGCTTTCTTTTAAGCTTCCTTTTCTTTTATTTCTAGGAGTGATATAAAGAGTGGGAAAATTGTAGTGTCTTTTTACCATATGATCACAAAGTGAAACCTAAAATGGTCAAACTAATTTATAGGACCAAAAGTATATGAGTTTGTGTGTCTTACCCCAGTCTCTCTGATATCATTTACTGTTCCCATTTCTTTGTCACTTTCACCAAATAGTAGGAGAACATACAAAGTCTATTAAGGGAAGTGCTCTTGGGACCTTTTTCATGAATAACCAAGTTGCCTGAGCTAAACAAAACAAAAGAAATATACAATTTTGCTTGAGGAAAAGATATTTATTAGTGAATAGTACATGAATTATATGAAAAATTCTTAGTTCTGTACAAATGTATAAATGCATCAAAAATCATTCCTATATGGTATAAGTAGAACTCTTTGCAATAATCCTAAAATATAAAACACACGTATCTTCCTGAAAATCTTCCTTCTAAAAGAAGAAAGTCCAAAATAAAAAAATTTTAGAACCTGTCAGGTAGGTGGTGCTATAGTACACAGAGCTTTAGGCATGGAGTCAGGAAGACCAGAGTTCAAATTCGGTCTCAGACACTGATTCTGGGCAAGTCACTTACCTTTATTTGCCATTAGTTTTCTCATTTATAAAAGGGAACTAATAACAGCATCTTCCTACCACAGTTGTTGTGAAGACCAAATGAGATAATTATAAAGCACTTAATATACTATTTAATACATAGTAATCACCATATAATAGTAATAATATACATAGTAATAATGATATGTTACTTAGTATAATAAATATCGCATAATATATAAATAAATAATGTAAATAAATATTGTTATAAATAAATATGTAATAAATAAAAATGAATATATAAATCACTATATACATATTATATAATATATAAATATTAGCTATTATTATCATTAATCTCTGAGTAAAAAAGTACCTCAGAGGCCATCTGATTCAACTCACATCCAAATAGTTTACAATGATTGTGTGAACAAAAATTTCCTTTATAATATTCCAACCAGTTGGCATTTACCTTTTTTCTTGAAGATTTCTAATGAGAACCCATAATGTTCCAGAATAATCTATCCCATTTTTACATATCTCTAATTATTAGGAAGTTATTTTATTGTTCTGGGTATCCCAAAAGCTTTAGGCTTTAACAACTTAAAAACTGAGCTAACATATTTGAGACAGTATTGATTTAATATAATTTGTCCTTTTTTACAAGTTTTACCCATTTCTCTCAATAATACAGTAAGAAACAAAGGGAAAAAAGGCTGTTTCCTTTTCTTTATGTGTCAGAACTTAAATGGCTATTATGCTCCAACTCTACTAAATCTTTTTTTTGTTTTGTTTTCTGTAGGCTAAACATTCTCAGTTCTTTCAATTGCTCTGTAGATGGCATGATGCTTAGGTCTTTTATTTTATTTTACTTGTCTTCTTGTTTACTTCCTTCTTCTACTCTCTATCAATATCCCTCCTTCCCAATAGGAAGGAAAGATCAAGAATAAAGCTAAAAAGACTTTTTCTCACTGCCAAGAACAGAAAGAAGAGAGAAAAAAATAAACTAAGAGACCCGTGTCTTTTCTTCCAATAAACTCAAATCACATGCTAAGGTTCTTTGAGAATTAGAGAAATTATTGAATCTTCTTCATTTTAAAAGTCATTCTACTAATTTTGAAAGAAATTACCCTATTCAAGAGACAAGTCACTTTTGAATCAATGAAGGGCTAATGTAATTTTTAAACAGAAAGCCATCTCCTCAAATTATTACATATAACATTTTAAAGCTCAGTTTCCTGGCACCTGTTCTTGGGGCTAAAACCAAGGATAGGATAGTTGATCCCTCAGTCTACAGATAAAAGGTAACTGATTATTATCTCTTGCCAGTGTTGACTAAACAGGCAAGCTCATAGAGCCAAATACTTCTAGAAGAGGTTTCTACATGAAGCAAAAGACCAGGATAGCTGATCTGTATAGAACTTCCCAACTATTGGATTTTTGAAAGTTTATGGTTTATATATGGATATTGATAAATCTTCAATCATATACAATAGTGATAGTGTTCAAAGCTAGAAAGCAAAATAGTCATCTCATCTGCAAAAAAAAGGGATCATATTAGGTTTATGTTGGGCTAATTAAACTCTGAAACTATTTACCTAGGAAGGTTATATATGATCTTTCCTTGAAAATTATAAAGTTTAAATTAGGCCATCACTCAAAGTAATTCATTTCAATAACTGCATACTAAGAATAAAAAGGAAATCAAATATATATCCTTGAAGCCCATCCTAGCCTTATTTTCTATGATTCTAGTATTTTAATTCCAGTGAATAATCCATTAAGACATACCCATTGGCTGTTAGCTTAACTTGAATTCAGGATGTACGTTGGAATTTAAAAGAATTACTCATGAAACTTAATTACTGTGGAAGAAAGAAAACTCAAATTAAACTGTCTTCCAAAAAGAAATTAATATGCATATCTAATTGGTTCTATTGTTTGTTTGTCTGTTTTTTACATAGAATGCTGACATTATGATCTGTCTCTATAAAATATGAGAAATGTTACCTTTGTTTTTTTAAATGATTGTGCCCAGTGTGGAAAAAAATAATTTCAATATTGTAAAGGATGTGTCTAAAGTAAAAAAAAAAATCATGAAATGTGTAGGATTATGGATAAGTACAAAATGGACATGTCAATACACTTGAAGAAGCATATTTTTCAAGTTACTGATATCTTTCTCCCCCTCCCCTCCACACTACTAATTACTTCCTAGCTCCACATTGACAAAACAGTTAGCTGTTTGTTTTGCCCAGTGGGAGTTGGGGATAGATGCTTTTTTTTTTCTTCTTTTCCTTCTCCCTATGGAAAATTATCTGCATTGTACTGCAATGCTGAGCAAGTTTATTCTTAGCGGCACGTCTCCTCAGACATTTTATGGCAGCATAGGGAATATGAAATGTATGATTAATAAATAATTACGGCTGCATGTCCAATTTCCAGCTTTCATTCAGAATCCTGGAGATGTGAGGACTGTCATGGAATGGTAGTGACAATAGTATACTTATTCATTTTAATTTCAAATGGAATAAAAGACTTTAAATACAAATATTTACATATTCCAAACATATTTTACGCACAGAATCATTTCAACCAGTACCAAAACACAACCACCTCCAGGGTGAAATCCAATAAAGATTTAGCAGCATGAAACCACAGTAAGCAACAATTTAGGACAGAAGGTAAAGAACATTGTCTACATAGAGTAGTTGAAATTAGAGAAGGAATTTTTAATTAGGCAAAATATAATTACTCAGCTGGAATTTGTCCACTTTAGAAGTCCATTCTTTTTTGTTGTTGCAGGAAGTACTAAGGGAGACTCCATTAAACAAATATAGAAAAATATATGATTGTCTGTTGCTATATCTACTTATATTTCTCCTTAAAATTATAATAGAGCACAAATACTATTAACTACTCCAGTATAAGAAACATCAAAATAAATTGAAATAATAGTGGATCTGAACTTCCTATTCTTTTTTACTGATTGCTATAGGACAAAGCAACCCATAGGCAAAACCAAACTTTTTCATTACATATTCTGATATAGTACCAAGATTAGCTTATGGTACCTTCATATGGTAGAGTTGGAATTGGAATCAGAAAGAACCTAATTCAAATTCTGCCTCAAATTTTGATAAATAGTGGTGAGAATGAGGGCAAGGCACTTATTCCCATCCTAAATTTCTTCATCTGTAAAATGGTGATAGCAATAAAAGCTATTTTACTGAGTATTTGTGAGAACCAATTCAATTTAATAAGCATTTATTATGTGCCCACTATGTGCCAGCATTGTGGTAAGTACATCAGGGATACAAAAGAGTAAAAAAAAAAATCCTTGACTTTATGGAGGTTACAGTTTAATGAGAGAAATAACATGCAAAGAAATATATACAAGTAATCTATATACACAAAAATAGGAAATAAATAAGGGAGGGAAGAAACTGGAATTAAAAGAGGTTGGGGAAGACTTCCTATAAGAGATTTTTTATTATAGCTTTTACATTTACAAGATATATGCATGAGTAATTTTTCAGCATTGACAATTGCAAAACCTTTTGTTCCAACTTTTCCCCTCCTTCCCTCCCACCCCCTCCCCCACATGTCAGGTTGATCAATACATGTAAAATATGTTAAAGTGTAAGTTAAATACAATATATGTATACATGTCCATACAGTTATTTTGTTGTACAAAAAAGAATCAGACTTTAAAATAGTGTATAATTAACCTGTGAAGGAAATAAAAAATGCAGATGGACAAAAATAAAGGGATTGGGAATTGTATGTATAGTCATCTCCCAGAGTTCTTTTCCTTGGGTGTAGCTGGTTCAATTCATTAGTGCTCTATTGGAACTGATTTGATTCATCACATTGCTAAAGAGGGCCATGTCCATCAGAATTGATCATCATATGGTATTGTTGTAGAAGTATATAATGATCTCCTGGTCCTGCTCATTTCACTCAGCATCAGTTCATATAAGTCTCCCCAGGCCTTTCTATAATCATCCTGCTGGTCATTTCTTACAGAACAATAATATTCCATAATATTCATATATCACAATTTATTCAGAGGATGGAGAGAGGGAAGGACGGAAAGCAGGAAGAGAGTGAGGAAGGGGAGGAAGGGAAAGAAAGTCAGGGACCTATTCATTTTTGTCTTTGAATTTCTGGTATTGATCACAGTGACTATGTTCATATCCCTAACTCAAGTATCATCTACTAAGATAAATCTTTCTTGAGCCTCTAGCAGTTAATGCCCCCTAAAAAATTAAAACAAAATAATGCTACCTTGTATCTCTTTGTATGTATCTTGTACATATTATATGTATGAATATTGTCTCTTCCAATAGAATGTGAGCTCTTTGAGAACAAAGATTGTTTCCTTTTTTGTCTTTATATCCCCAGCATCTAGGATATATCTGACACATTTTAGGCATTTAATAAATGTTTGATTGATTAATAAGGAAGCCCCTATATTTGGAAGAATTCAAGCAAAAACTAGACTTGTCAAGAAAATCATAGACAATATTCATACACTGGACAATGATTTCACGGAGCAATTTCTAAGGTCTTCAAATTCTAGAAGTCTATAATGATATATTTCTTTAAACCTTCAAGAATTTTTGATTTCCTTTCTATGGGTAAGCTCTCCAATCATACTGCTTACAACTTCTCTAAAGTTTACTGGATGGTTTTCCTGAGTTGCTTTGATGAAAAAATATTTAAGTCTATCATCATCCTGCTAATTGTATAATGGAGAGAACACTAGGTCTGGATTTGGAAGAAGGAGTTCAAATGTGGCCTCAGACACTTACTAGCTATGTTACTCTGGGCAAGTTATTTAACTTTTTCTGTTTTCTGTTCAGTTGTAAAAGTTGTAAAAGTTGTAAAGTTGTTGTAAAGACCAAGTGAAATAATATTTTTAAAGTGCTTAGCATTGGACCTGGTACATAATAGGTGCTATATAAATATTAGCAATGGTGATAATGGCAAGCTTCTCTGAATTTAAGATGAGAGATTAGAAAATAGGCCTGAAATCAAAGACTTTCATTTTTAGTAGCCTTTGGCAGAGTTTATGTTCCAGAAATTAACACAGTGACTGCCATATAGTATGTGCTTTACAAATGCTTATTGAATGACTATTCCAGTCATACAGCTTGGAGAAATCATTCACTTCCAAGCCATACTAAGCAACTCAAGTAATGTTTTTAAAAATGAATGATATTACTTTCAAAGATAACGTAGAAGTTGATTAAAAAAAAAAAAGTTTATCTTCCTTCTAATTAAGAGCAACCAGTTTCCTTGCACAGCACCAAAGCCACCCTACCTAATAAGCATAAGTTAGTCCTTTACATGTATGTATGTATATATGTATTTGTTTATATACATATATATGTATATAAACCATCAGGTAAAATAATATTCACTAAATGGAGAAGTTTTGATCATATCTGGATACTAAGACTGCAAAATCAAGCTCTTGTATGGGGAGATTTTTGATTAAAAGAGAAATTTTTGTATTGGATAGCATATGTACGCATATATAAATATGCATGTGATACTTATGCTTGCTTATTAAATGTTTAATAGCTCATATACATATATTATGGCTATATAAAATAAATAATACTGGATTGTGTTATACTTTGTTTTGGGGGCTGTGTTGGGTTTTTGGATCTGTTTTTGTTTGTTTTGTTTTTCTATTATATCCTAATGCTTTTGTTGCAAGATGCTTCTGGAGATAACAGTCACTTGCAGGGTTACATGTCTATCTATAGTTTATGATTAATTTTCCAATCCAGCCAAAAGCTTAGCCATCCCTGCTTTATACATTCTCAACCAATGGAAATACCCAAGGCATCCAGAAGGTATTCAGAAGATATAGATGGAGATAATGCCAGTAATATTATACTTTCAATTCAATAGGATACCCTCAAGTAATAGGATACTTTCAACTGGACATAGCTATAAGTGAGTACCAAAAGATGCCTAGCCTAAAGTGGATCTTCTAAAGTAGAAGTTCTTAACTCTTTGTGTGTGTGTGTGTGTGTGTGTGTGTGAGAGAGAGAGAGAGAGAGAGAGAGAGAGAGAGAGAGAGAGAGAGAGAGAGAGAGAGAGAGAGAAAGAGAGAGAGAGAGATCACTTAATCTCTTTCAGAATCTGGATCCTTTCTCTGAATAATAGTTTTAAAAACATAAAATCATGGTAACCAACATTTAGATCTTGCTTTAAGATTTCCATAGTACTTTAGATATCACATTTAATCCTTATAACAACTTGTAAGTTAAGTGTCATTATCCCCATTTTACCAATGAGGAAAATCAAGCTGTAACAACTTAAAGGACTTATCCAAAGTCACCCAGCTTGAACTCCATCCTTTCCAGCTTCAAGTTCAGCACTCTATTCCCTGTGCCAATCAAACTACCTATAAAATAAAGTGAACAGAATTATAAAGATAACTAATTATGTTAGGTTATCAAACCAAACGTGGGCTCCAGGTTAAGAATCTCTGCTCTAAAGTAGCAAGACCAAAGGCTGTAACTAGCACATGCACTATGTGTGGATATCTACAAGCCATAAGATCTGACCTCTTGGGAAAATCCAAAAGTCCATTAATGGAGAAAGGAAGGAAGTTAGTCATGTATTATCCTAATTGAGGACAGGTAGCTATGGGCACATTTCCTTGATGTGTGCCAAATTAAAGTAAACCAAATGCTGAAAGTGAAGACGACCTTTTTTTTCACAGAGATACAGAATCTGGAGGTGTGAAAGGGCTGATATCTCCTACTCACCTTTCCAAAGGCTGAGCATTGCACCTGTTCTTTTCTGTAATCTAATAGCCTCTTGTCAGCCCAATACCCCAGCTGCATTTCTTTGTGTCTGGAAGGCTTTTTCACTTTTCCAAGAGTCCTCTTTTAAAATGCAAATGCCCCCTTGGGAGGTGTAAAGCCTCACCAGCTAATAATTTAGCTTACAACCAACTGAAAGCATGATCTTGTAGCTGTCAATCACAGGATACATAGGCTAGAGATAGGCTCCTGGGAGGGGTGGGAGAAGGGGTCTTCTGGAGCAGGAGAAAGAAAGAAAGGGAAAGGAGTTCAAAGGAGAGAAGGAAAGACAGTATAAAAATTTTGCGTACTTTGGAATTTTCCTTTGATTGGTTCTTCCTGAAGGACAATAGATTCTCCCTCTTTTCCTCTTACAATATGTTCTTTGCTTACATCTGCCCATTGTGAATAACATTCAACAGCAATCTGATGGGATATAAGGAACGAAAACTGGTTCTGTATCTTGATACTTCCTGGCTGCTAGGAAAGCCCTTTGACTTCACAGAACTTCAATTTTCTCATCTGTAAAATGGGCATAATAACACATGAACTATCTACCTCACAAGGTAGTTAATGAAGGGAAAATCTGTAATCATCAGTCCTAGTACTTCTATATGTAACAATGAGCAAAGAAAATAAACTGACATAAGAAAAAAGTGACTCTTCATCAGGACAGGAGCTTGAAGCAGAAAGTCCACTGTTGAGACCTTGGTCTCAGTCATAGAGGAGTAATCAGATGATAAAAAACCTGGAAAGTAAGATCTTCAATATCTCTATTTATACCCATTCTCTGAGGATAGATTTTCTTTTGGCCAAGGAGATAAAGCTAGTGCCAAAGGGAATTCAGACAACCCCTAATTAACACTCCATGTACTAAGACCCCTCCAGAGTGGAAAGGCTACTCTAGTCATCCAGGCCCATGTGCATAATTCAGGCCTCTGAATACAATCCAGGTTATTCCTGCTGAATTTGCATTGCTAATGGCATTCCTATCCTCTTGGCTTTTTTGGACCCAATTATGGCCTTTCAACCTCAAATCTGCCTGCCTGTCTGGCAATCACCTCTGTCTGCTTCAGCTCTCCCTAGTCAATCTCTCCCATTTGGCCTGCCCACCCTTTCGGTGTTCTTGCCAGAACTCCTGTAGAGGCCTACCTGACTAGCCTACAGCCCATTCTCAGCTTAGATTCCTCAGGCTTAACTCTTGCCTTCCTACATTTCCAACCCAAACCTGATCCAGTTCTGTATCCTAACTAGCAGAAAACAGATGAGTCTTCCAATATCTGACATTTATTCCAACATCTGCTTGCCTGACCTTAACAGGTCCATGTTTCCAACGCAAAATGTGCCCTTTCAAAATGTACCTCACATCCACCACTTGAGAGAAGATAGTCAAAAAGACAGGACCACCCAGCCCTCGTTGTAGTGGCTAGATACTGGAAACTGAGCGGATGCCCATCAATTGGAGAATGGCTGAATAAATTGTGGTATATGAATATTATGGAATATTATTGTTCTGTAAGAAATGACCAACAGGATGATTCCAGAAAGGCCTGGAGAGACTTATATGAACTGATGCTGAGTGAAAAGAACAGGACCAGGAGACCATTTTATATACTTCAACAACAATACCATATGATGATCAATTCTGAAGGATGTGACTCTCTTCAACAATGAGATGAACCAAATAAATTACATTTCTTCAATAATGAAGAAAACCAGCTACAACCAGTAAAAGACTCTGGAAATGAGTGTGAACCACTACAGAGCATTTCCAATCCCTCTGTTTTTGTCCATTTGCATTTTTGATTTCCTTCACAGGTTAATTGTACATTATTTCAAAGTCCAATTCTTCTTGCACAATAAAATAACTGTATGGATATGTATACATATACTGTATTTAACTTATACTTTAACATATTTTACATGTATTGGTCAACCTGCCATCTAGGGGAGAAGGTGGGGGGAAGGAGGGGGAAAATTGGAACAAAATATTTTGCAATTGTCAATGCTGAAAAACTACCCATGCATATATCTTGTAAATAAAAAGGTATAATTTAAAAAAAAGGATAGTACCACCTTGAGATGGATAGAATAATAGCAACTAATGACAGAGGGAAAGCTGAGCATCTCAATTTTATTTTGCTTCTGTTTTCCTGGCTAAGAAACATTATTTCGAATTAAAAAGGATAGAATAAAAATAACCAATACAGATTTGATACCTAACATTAATAGGGAGATTATGAGAGTACCAAAATAGCCTTAATGAATTCAAACAACTTGTCTCAGATGAATATTTTCATAGGTGCTAAAAGAATTGTTAGAAAGAGTTCTAACTGGAATCATAACTACTAACCTACTGTTTGAAAGATCATGGAGAATATTAAAGAGATCATAGGATTAGAGAAGACTGAATGTTTCTATTTTCAGAAAATGGAAAAGAGTAGAATCTTCTATTAAGGCAACAAACCTGATATATTACTAGGGAAAAAAAAGTTTCTAGAATGCACCATCAAAAGATGTTTTGCTAAGATGTTAAGAAAAAGGATGTAATCACAGAGTCCAGGAGACTTCATAGAGATCAAATCATGGCAAACTACCCTGATATATCATTTAGTGAAACTAGCAAACTAGGGGAATATCATATAATTTACCTGAATTTTAACCTTTTAGATGAAGCTATTCCTGCTATTTTTGTGGACAGTATACAGAACTGTGGGCTACAATGGTGCAATTAGAACTGGAACTAGTTAAATGGACTAGTTGAGTAATAATAAAATTTGAGCTTGGAAAGGTCTCAAATCAATATCCAAAGATATATGCTAATCCTTGAATTGTTCACTTCTCTTGGACTAGCCTGCCAGACACAAAGAAATGAAGCTAGGATACAGGGCTGACCAGAGGCTATTAATAGATACAATCTTTGCTCAGAGAGCATGGTTTCATGTTTCCTATTTCCCCCAAATGAAAGTCAAGATGAAAACCCTCAGTCTTGTTTCATGCATGTAAACCCCACAATAGGGATGGTATTTAATTTCATTCTTTCATTTCCTATTCTGAGATGAAAGTTGCCTTCTAATTCCTGTTTTTAATTATTTTATTCAGCTCTATAGTATTGCCCTCCCAAATTCTTGAAAGAATAAAGAAATTACTATTTCTGCTCAACTCCAGGTTGAATGGGGGCCATATCCAAATTCCTTAAATCTCTTGCCTCTAATTTCCCCATTCATGATTCCCATTTCTTCAAAAAATACTTATGAGTGACCATGCAATTGAATTCAGGAACTATTCATTCAACTCTTCACCTTTTCCTTTTTTTTCATTCCTTAGTCTCCTTAATTCTTTAGTGCTTTATAATTTTTTTGTCCTTTCAACATCACTCTTTGGTCTTTCTTTTGCACCTCAATTCAATTTTGTCCCACTAAACTCTAGTGTTATGTGGGTGAGTTTGGTCTTATTTTTTCCCCAATAATAACTCACATTACTTTTTTTTTTCTCTAAGAGCTGTCTTTTTTTTTTTATTCACAGTTATGCTTTGCTTTCATGATAGGTTATTTTGAGTTGCATCTTGAATTTCTTTAATTTGGGAGACATCCTATTCCATTCTTATATCTAATTGCTTTGGACTAATTCCAGGTCATTCAGATTGTTAGGTCTTCATAACTAAAAACTCCTGATTACATGTAAATATTATTATTAGGGGAATGTAGTATCCTGTTGTCTCTCAATTATAATCCTTCTCTGGGAGGAAGTTTCTTTTCTGTAAATCCTTTTCTCTGTGAGCAAGTTTCTTGGGAGGCTTCTGGAGCCTCCAGCCAGAGTGAAAGTAGAATCTGGAATCCTCTTCTTCCTTAATCCTGGCTCTGAATCTCCTGGAGCTTCCCTGAAGTTCTCCTGGGATGTCTTGTGCTTGAACCAATCCAGACTGCCTCCTTTCAGACTGCCTTCTTCTTTTATCCTCCCAGAGAATGGTCTTGTGGATACTCCAGGGGCTTATGGGAAATACAACCAATGAACTTGCTCCTTTTAAAGGTGTGAACTAAAGGTGTGAACCCTGAGCTAGATAATTCTTAAGTACCAACAGCATCTAGTAAGAGAGTAACAGTGGAAGAAAGATAAAATAGTGAGAAATCAAAGAGCTAAAGATATATCTTCTCATTCCAGAGGTAAATAGAAAATGGATAATAATTCATTTAATCTTTTAATAAGTGAGAAATTATGTTAGAGTTGTTCAACTTTCAGCATTCAACAATCACTTATTAATTACTTGGCAATTCAGCTCTGTACTAGGTGAGCAATTAGCTGATACAGTGGATTGAATACCAAGCCTAGAATCAAGAAAACCCATCTTCCTGAATCAAAATCTAGCCTTAAATATTTGGCTATGTCACTCTAAACAAATCACTTTACTCTGTTTTTCTCAGTTTTCTCATCTATAAAGGAGCTAGAGAAAAAAAATGGGAAACCACCACAGCATCTTTGCCTGGAAAAGGAGTAAAAAAAAGAGTCAGACATGATCAGAAATGACTGAACAACAATAAATGTACCATGTACAGTTTTAGGTACTGGGGGATACATAGACAAAAAGGAAAAAATAAAAGAAAGAAAACAACATTCAAGGAGGACATCGTAAGAGAAAAACATGATGCAAACAAAAAATAAATAAATACAAGTTAAATGAAAAGGAGGGTGAAGATAAAATCAACAGTGTAAAATGTTTCAGAGAGATGAAGAAAGGAAGGAAATAAGAAAATAACATGAGATTTAGCAACTATAAAATTATTATAAGATCCTGTAAAATGTTTCTCTTCAGGTCAGAAATCAAATTTCAAAGGGTTAAGAAGCAAATAGGATGTGAGCAAGTGGAGGCAATAGATATAAATAGCTTTTCCTAAAAGAATAATTATAAAAGGAAAATGATATATGAGATACCTTGAGAGAAGATTGGATCAATCTAGGTTGGATTTTGTTTCACTTTTTTATTTGTTTTTGTTATTTTAAAATGATAAAATTTGAGCACATTTGTAAGTAGTCTTGAAGGAACAAATAATAAAAAGAAACTGACCTATGAATTGTCTGAAGATTTTCTTTTCCATCGGGGATTTTTGGTTCATTTTTCCATCATAATATAAAATTTGTTCAATGTGCTATATAACCCTTATTCATTTTTCTTTCTGTCTTTATGAATTATATTGTTGGTTTATCTGCTCGATAGTAATGCTCATTTCTAGCCATTATAACACTTAGTGTTTTGGTTTTTCAACCTTTCCTGTTATTTCCTCATAGCTTTACTTTGGCCCCTCTACCTTCCACTGATACATAGACTCCCAAAGTTAGATGTTCTCAAGTTTTTCTACTATAGTGAATAAGGATAGTCCAGCTAGGTTCACAGAATAAATCCTTAAGGATTTCTAGTCCGATTGGATGTCTAGTCACCTTTCTCTGAGGAATGGAAACCCCTAGGATTTCCCTTTTACTCTATATTATTGCTATCTCCCACTTCTGTCTTATAGTTGCTTTTCTTTCTTGACTGGGCAGAAACACTGTCTTTGACATCTTGTGTGTTGGGTCTGGGAAGGTGCAGGGTTAAGTCCGAAGATACCTTAGAAGGGGTTCTTACAGCCAGAGACTAATATATAAGCCTAATACACAGTATGGACAGAAAACAATGGTGGTGGTTGGAGTTCTAAGCATTTTGGTTCTCTAATATTATTTCATGAGATTTTTACAATGTACATGTTTCTATTTTGTCCTATGAATTCAACATTAATTACTCTAGATATGATGCATCTTCTCTTTTTTAGAGTTTATTAAATTGAGTTGGTGTGAGGCAAATAGTTACCCGCCATGTTGTAGATTGTATAATATGTTGATGCTTATCCTATTTGAAAATGACACAAAACTGAATGGCTAACTAATGCACTCTGGAAAGATCTTGACAGGTTAAAACACTGAGTTGAACCTAATAAGATGAAATTTAATGGGGATATATGTTAAGCATTAAAACTGGCATCAAAAATGAACTTTAGAAGTACAAGATGGGAGAAGCAAAGTTGAATAATATTTTGTCAGGAAAACAGAAGAGGTCTTCATGTACAAGAAACTCAATATGAGTTGACAGTGATATGCCAGGTAAAAAAATGTTAATGAAATCTGGGATTGCAATAAGAACCTTATATGAATAAGATGGTGAGAATTTTTACTCTGCTCTGGTCACCCTACCTAAAATGTTTTGTGTTCAGTTCTGTGCAATCTAGTTTTAGAAAAACATTGATAAAATAGAGACTATCCAGATAATGGCAATTAGCATTATTAACCCAACCAACAACTTGGATTCGACATGTTCACTATGTTCAAACATTCAAAGGGCTATCAAATAAAGAAGGGATTCGATTAGAGGTATTTTGGTTGGCTCCAGAAGACTGAACCAGGAGCCATAGGTAAATGTTGCAAAGAGCCAAATTCCAAGTCCATGTTCCAAAAAAATTCTAATACTTACAATAGAGCTTTCTAAAAAGAAGTAAGCTATCTATAGAAGGAATCGGGTTTCTTTCAATAGAGTTCTTCAAGCAGAAATGTAATGAGCACTTGTTGGTTTTTGGAGGAAACTTTTTAGTCACAGAAAGAACTAGTTTCCCCCTTAAGGTTCATTTCAAATCTAAAATTGAGATGCTCAAAAATCATCTACCTCTCTTAATATAAGGCTGCAGTTTAGGCTCTAAAGCACATTTAGGACTATTGAGACAGCCAGCATACTGATGGTCATGCCACTGTGCTACTTGTAGCTAAAGTGGAAAGCAACTCCAATTAATTACCTAAATGTATTCTTAGATGACCTCATCTCTAACTTTACTGAGAATTTTCAATCTATCCAATGTGAAATTACTTCTCCTACTCTTTTAAAGTTGGCAATGTTCTTACCCATTCTTACTCCTTGCTTTAAAGAAGCCTAGTCTCTCTCTCTTTTTTTTCCCCTGAGGCTGGGGTTAAGTGACTTGCCCAGGGTCACACAGCTAGGAAGTATAAAGTGTCTGAGACTAGATTTGAACTGGGGTCCTCCTGAATTCAAGGCTGGTCCTCTATCCACTGTGCCACCTAGCTGCCCCAAAGAAGCTGTCTCAAAGATACTTGGTATCTTCTTGCTGCCTTTTGAGCCCATTCTCAGCTCTATCTTTATTGAGATTTGTTTTTTCCTCTTCCTCCTTCACCACCACCACCACTACCTTCTCCTCCTCCTCCTCCTCCTCCTCCTCCTTCTCTGTTTCCTCCTCCTCCTCTTCTTCCTCTTCCTCCTCCTCCTTCTCCTCGGTCTTCTTCTTCTTCTCCTTTCTCTCTCTCTCTCTCTCTCTCTCTCTCTCTCTCTCTCTCTCTCTCTCTCTCTCTCTCTCTCTTTGTGTGTGTGTGTGTGTATATATATATATATCCTAATCTAAATCTGCTTATAAATATGATTTTACTTAGTATTATTTCCTTATTTTAATAACATTCAGAAAGAATTTAGAGATGAAATGCTGTTCTACTATGATTCTTTTGTGATCAGTGTTCTGTAAACAATTGAGGAAATGTATGAAATGAATAAGTTTTTCTTTTTTTGGCTTTTTATAATGGTAATAAAAGTATTGGTATGTAAGCTCATTTTCTATACTTTTACTGAAGGCATCTTGAAGATAAATTCCCTAGCAGATAAAACAATTAGTATTAACTTCATCTTATTCCCACTTTTTTTATTATTATTTCTTTCAGTAGATCTCTTGTTTTGGAAAGCTTTTTTATTCTGCAGAGGTAGAAGATTCAATGTATGTGAACATCTATTTACATATATTGTTCCTATATTTGTGTAGATCAATATCATTTTTACATCTTCTACTCATGCTTTTCTTAATCTCTTTTTATCTTTATTTTATTCCAAATTCTTTAAACAAAACTATTATCACTAATGAATTCCTTATTTCATAATTAAGTAGACCCCTTTTTGTTTTCATCTTTTTATTGATGTTGCTGTTGATTTTAAATTATGTTTGGGTGTATTATCACCTTCATGTCAACATTTCCCTTTGGCTCTGTAATACTGCATTATAAACAATAGAATACAATCTCCCAAAGGGCAAGGACTATTGCTTTTGTCTTAATAGCCAAATGCCTGGCATGTTGTCTTACATAGAGCAAGAGCTTAATAAATGTTTGCTGAATGAATGAAATCCTATCTCTTTGAACAAATTTTCTCTCTGTTCTTTGCTGACTTCTTACTCTCCCCTTTCTCTCATTTATATAACTTAGATTTTGTGTGGTACTTTTCTCTTTTTTCTTTAATTTTCTATTCCCAATGTTATTCACTCTCAGTCTTTCAGACATCCCTGATATATAAGATGATTCTTATACCTATGTTTTTACCTCCAACTCTCCTCATACCACTAATCCCAGATCCTTCAACTGCAAGTTACTTGATTTCTTATGATATCTAATTTCTCATCCATAAAACTTGATAGGAATATATAATACTTATATAAATACTTTGTAGAACTGTTAGAAAAATGCTTTGAAAACTCTAAAGTGCTATGTAAATGTAAAATATTACCAACCTAAACCCAAAAATTGGCCTTTAGGAGATATTGGGACCCTGTACTATTTTCCCCTTTATATTCATCTCTTACACTATTACTGATCAGAATACTTGATGCAATGATCTAAATCTGTGGTTTCATCTGTGAAGTGAATTCCCAATGAAGAAATTCATTTACCAATACATATTGGAACCTTCCCTTCAATTTATATTCTTAAATTGTTACCTAGAACATTAGGAGGTTAAATGACTTGCTGAAGTTTACATAGCCAATATGTGTCCAAAAAAAAAAAAAAAATTCATTCCCAGCATTCCTGATTCTAGGTCAGCTTTCAATTCACTATGATGTGCTGTTTCTATCTTAATGAAAAAGTCTGAGAAAATACAAGTATCAACTAGATTTAGTTTTTAGAATCACTGCAACAGTTTTATATTCTTTTCTTGATTTGTTATGTTTTGTTTTGTTTTGCCATCTTATGTTCACACAGAGAAAAAAAGAATAGCTTTGCTGAGAAGCAGTTAATAGGATTTCAGATTTTAATACATCCTCCCGCTACCTCCCCACACAGCTAGCCATATCCTTAAGACCTTAAGTTTCTGAGATGTGGAAAAAAATTTGAAATATCACTGAGCTGAGATATAGGAGTATTTAAAGCCTGCATCCAGCCAAAAGACAGAAAGGGCCATCAGATCTAGCACCAAATATTCAGAAAAGGCTAAGAGGATTTCCCTGGAGCTGAGTCTAAAAAGGAAAGAAAGGAAAAAAAATGCTCATTTCAAGCAAAATGAGCTAGTGCTGTATAAATAGAAATAAGATATTCACAAACTGACAAATGAAAAAGAAAAGAAAAGGGAATAAATATGTTCTGACATTTCATCCAGGAAGCCAGCAATAGCATCGAGGGAGAAAATGGTCAAGCGGGATCCTTAGGAAATAGGAGTCTTCCTTACCTGATGTTTTGAGTTTTTAACCACCTCTAAGGATGGAGACAGGCTATGATGGAATTTCAAATAGAGGAGAGAAGCCTATTGTAGAAAGCAAGTTTTCATCCTCTCTACATAAAAAAGAAAGCTTTGAAAGAAAAGCTTCAAATAAGTGACAGTTCTTTTCATAAAGAAATCATAATATTAAGACTCTGGGGATATAACAAATACAATCTCCACTGTGGAGGCAAGCTAAATAAAGTCTTTGAGCTAATTTTAATGGGAAAAAAACTCCTCATACAAGCTGAATAAGGAGACATACTATAAATATATATAAAAATATGTCTGTGCATGTGTGTGTATCTTTAGCTCTAACAAGGTGCATGGAAAATGTTGAAACACTCAAATTGCATTAGAAAGTTGAAAAATAAACCTAGATTTCTTTAACATGTTGAGAGTTGTAAAATATTTAAATTACAGCCCACATCTATACTGTATACTGGCAGGTGCCAATATAGACTAGTCACCTTATGGTTCCCTCACAGAGGCAATGATCATTTCTGTCTCCGTGCCTTTGCTATCTCTCCTTTCTGTTGTCCATTTCTCCTTTCCACATCTCCTCTGTTCTTCTCTCTTTCTCTAATCTATCCAACTCTCAAGACCCAATTTAAATTTTATGTCTACCATGAAGTCTTTGAAAATGTGTTTCCCACTCTGCCTGACCTTCATAGTAGTTTTATATTTATCCTGATCCTCCACAACTGCAAAGTTGCCAAACCCATTTGTCATTCCTTTAATGGAGTGGAGGGAAAATGTAGCTGCTTTCATAATGCAGTTACCCAAGGAGTTAAGAAATATGAGCAAGGGTAGCTAGGTGGTGCAGTAGATAGAGCTCCAGCCCTGAAGTCAGGAGGACCTGAGTTCAAATATAGTCTCAGATACTTAACACTTCCTAGCTGTATGACCCTGGTAAGTTACTTAACCCAATTGTCTCAGAAAAAAAAAATAAGCAAATAGATCCTATTGTATTATGACTCACAATAGTTAAATGTTGAACCCTGAGTAAAAGGTAAAACTGAACTAATGTTCAGAGCCTTAATTAGCCACATACCATTCTGTCATTCAATTCTAAATGGCAGCTATGGATTTGGAGCTGCTCACAATCAAAAAGAATTAGTTTCAGCAAGAGATGATGGTTGTGGTGATGGTAGGGCTAATGGTAGTGCTGGTGTTGGCAATGGCAGTGACAGTAGTGATGGTCATGAGAGGCATTCTATATAGCAAGATAGGAGAAAGACTATTTGAACATTTTCCCTTACTTTGTGTAGTTTTAGTTAAAAATCTACAATGCACTAGTAAACATGTCACTTTTGGCAAATTTGACCATATGCTGCCATTGTTTGCCAGTCTGCTGTCATATCAGCTGAAAAATGGTACTGCATATGCCACATGGTTTTTCACTCAATTATATACTCTTTTATGAGAAGTGTTATGTGTTTCTTCTCTCCCCAATTAAATTGTAAACTCTTTTAGGGCAAAGAATTTGCTTTATATCATATGCTTTTTATTTATTTTGTGTGCATCTCTGACATGATTATGAAAACAGGTCCTTTATAAATACATGTTGAATTGAAATTAATTTCAATCAATAAGGACAAGCATATAAAATATCTTTTACCAACATATCATTTGTAAATGTCAAATTCTGTCTTGAATTCTAAGTGACTAATCTCAGAATGACACAACTGCCCTTCAAATATTTGATTGCTGTCTTTTAAGCATTTGAAGTGTTGTCATGTGGAAAGGGAATTAGGGAGACAAAACTAGGAACAATGGGTGGAAACTGAGAAGGAAGAGGCAGATTTTGGCTTTATATAAGGAAAAATTCTAACATTTAGAACTGTCCAATCATGGACTATATTGCCCTGGAACCAAAAGGAGGCCTTTCACTGGAGATATCTGAACAAAGGCTGGAAAATAACTTGATTATGTTAATAGCCCAGATTCTTGTTCACCTATTTGATTGAAATAGTTGTCCCCTAAGTCCCTTCTAACAATGATATTTTGTGATTCTCTGAACTGGCTGATCTGCATAGTAGAAATGGTGGACAGCATATTGGAAGAGAAGGAAGGAAATTCTGAATACAAATTGTGGTTAAAAATGTTTATTAATTATGTACTAAGGGCACTCACTTAATCTCTCAGTAAAAAAGTCCTCTTTTACCCCTCTTTTCTGTAAAAATTAGATAAAATAGTACTTTACTTGGAGGGAATCAGAAACTGGATATATTTCTAATTTTATTTTAAGGGAGTGCTTTCTGAAATTTTTACTTGGATCCCACAACTTCAAGATATAAGTGGGGGGGGCTCTCTTCTGCTTCTTCAAGGTTTGATTTGAGTGCCACTTTCTCTGATTCCTCTCTCTTCTCACTGCTCCCAAATTCAAGTTCTTAATGCTTTTTTCCTCCACAGTCTGCTATACTATACTTCTTTGGGTATATGTGGGTAAAGGGTACAGTGAATAAAGTGACAGACTTGGAGTGAGGAAGATCTAAGTTCGAATCCTACCTCAGATACTTAAGAGCTATGTGGCCCTGGAGACATCACTTAGCCCTATTTTGGCTCAGTTTCCTCATCTGCAAAATAAACTGGAGAAAGAAATGGCAAAACACTCCAGTATCCTTGATGAGAAAACCTCAATGGGGTCACAAAGAGTAGGATATAACTGAAATTACTAAACAAAGTAACCACTACATGACCCTCAACAGAATGCAAACTCCTGAAGAGCATTCCTCAAGTTTTCTTTGAAAAAAACAAAGAATTCTCTCTCTTATCACTTCAGATATTTTGGAGTAGAAAAAGATCTTAGTGACCATTTGGCTTTAGTCATGTCTTAAAAAAGAATCACGAAATTTTAGAATTGAAAAATAGCTTTTGATATCTCTGTTTGGAATGTAAAACCCTTTACAATTTAATTCCTACATACATCTCAACCTTATTAGACATTACTCTTCTTCACACACTATACAGACCACCTAAATATATAGATGGAAGAGACGTAAATAAGTTTAAACAAATAACAAAATATTTGGTAATACTAAGACAAAAACTAATGATATTAATGTTGCAATGGGTCTATAATCTTATTAATGTGACCATTCCCATCAACAATGAATATCACAAATTCATCTTTATCCTACTATTGTTGTAGGATTTATTCTAGCCACTAGCAACTGGCTGTTGGTCTATCTCTAGTCATCCATTTATTGGAAACTGAAGACCAAGAGAGATGTGTCAAATTAGAAATTCAAGTCTTGCACAAACTTTATAGTTCCTTTATTCTTTTTTAGCCATTGTTTCCTTTACCAATTCTGAAACTCCTGCTCTAATAAACCATTGCTAGTTATTTGAAAGTGGATTCAGTCCCTAGGACTCAAGACAGTATCATATACATTAGCCATGAGAATCAGGCCAATAAATGTGTAAAATCAGCCATCAAATGAGTCAGACTTCACTCCCCTTCTTTCTTTTCATCCTTCTTCCAGATGAATACATACTTTTTTTGTTTTGTTTTGTTTTGCTGAGGCAATTGGGGTTAAGTGATTTTAGATATATATATGTTTAACCTATAATGAATTATTTGTTGTTTAGGGAAGGGGGAGGAGACAGGGAGGAATAAAAAATTGAAACACAAGAATTTGCAAAAATGAATATTGAAAACTCTCTTTGTATATATTTGGAAAAAATAAAAAGCTATTATTTTTAAAAAGAAGGAAAGATGAGAGTTAAACGGGAAGTGTTTCAACACCAGAACTGAACATGAAGAATCACATTAGTGGAGAGATTCTTGACCTAAGGTCCATGAACATGTCTGTATGTATGTGCACGCATGCTTTGATGTATGCACATGGCAATTTGCACATACATATACATACATGCATATGTGTTGTGTATGTGTTTTGTATATATACACATATACATAGTAATAACTTTATTTCAATAATATGGTTTTCTTTGTAATCCTATTTAAAAAAAAAAAAAAAACAGATGCAAAGATCTTAAAGAAAACAGATAAAATTTTGTTACCCCACCAATCACTAGGTTATAGAACCACGAAGAAATGAAAAAAGGCAAGTAAACAAACCTGATTAAATACCATTGACAGATTAAATCTTTCCTCGATAAATGAGGAAATATGGAAAGCTCACTTTGGTTGAGGTACCTTAAGGTAATTTCACTCACATGAGCTGATCTGAAAATCCCAGCCTCTATACTGCCCTGAGAGGTGGTAGAAAATCTCAAGATGAAGACTATAAAGATTTTAGTGTGTATGTGTGTGTGTGTGTGTGTGTGTTTTTCTTTTTTGTCTGTGTCTTTGTTTGTGTGTAGTGTATGATCTTCAAGACTCTAAAGTAAATAAAGTACTATGTCTGGAAAATCAGGGTTTAAAATTAACACCTCAGATGCTACATAATTATGTAATGTTGGCCATCTTAAACTTCCATTAGCTTCAGTTTAATCATTTATAAAATTACAGGATTAGGCTATTTAGCCTACTCTTCCCACTCAAAAGTTATGGTTTTTTTGAAACACACCCTTGTCTTTTGCCTTTAGACATATCAAAGCTTCCACTAGTTGTAAAGATTATCTTTCTATAAAACTCATGAAAACTTGTCTTTTACATGAATTTCCTTATTGAAATTTATAAAAGAGCATAGGAAAATTTATTCAATTATCTTTTTAAAAACAAAAACAAACTTCAGAACTAGAAATTTTGGTACCAAAATTAAGATAATTCTGTGGTAATTCGGCCACCTAGCACAGGTTCACTAAATTCATCTATCCTGTGCTCTTCATATTCAAATCCTCCTACATAAATTCACTATGGTATGCCCACCTACATTCTAGTTGTCAAATAACAATGGGCTTATCCATTAAGGTAGGCTTTGCTTTCACCTTGTGACCAAAACATGTTCTTTTTTGAATATATATTTCTTTAATAGAATTCTTTATACTTTCTACATGTTCACATATATGCTGTATTTATGTATGTGTTTCTGTGTATGCATTTGTATAGAGAAGAATTTATGTATATGTTTATGTATCTATAAAAAATGTAATGTATATATATATATGTAGTATATATAGAGACATACATACATATAGATATATAGATATATATGCATTGTTCATCCCCTTTTTTCAGTCCTGTGTGAATTGTAAAGCAAATTGCTTTTAAGATATTTATGTATCATATTTAAGAGGCTCTACAATTTTCTAAGGCCTGATGAAATCAGAAAAAAATGTCATTCACTAAAGAAAATTAGAGCTGATGAACTTCACTTTATAATGAGAATCCCTCTTGGATTTGGGATCTAAACCTCATCTTCTAGCTGTAACTCTCATTTGATCAAGTTTTTGTCAAACAATGCTATCACTATTATTTTGGTTTTCAGTGAATAGAAAATATCTTGTCGGAAGAGAGCCTTAAAGGCATTTCTTTTTGTCTCCTGAATCAGATGCTCTTATTTATTGTTAATAAACAATAACAGAAGAGAATCCAATAGTGTCTACATCTTTTGAGTCAATTGCCCAAAGAAAAAGAGATGACCTACTTTGGAATGTCAATTGTGAAAGCCTGCTTATTTTCTTGCAATATCTGATCAATGATACCTTCAAAGTCTGTATAGATTATTCTCATAAAATTTTTAATATGTATATACATTAAGTTTTCTCTCTCTGGGTATATATAATACATATACATATACTAATATATATGTGTGTATATGTTTATTATAAGTATATATAGAAAAGTTTTTTCTAGTTATAAAACATAGTAAATCATTGAGTCTGTACTTGAGGCCACACATTCTGTTCCCATAGAATCCATTTGATTTGTTCTTTGCATAAACTCAGCAAATAATTTTTGAGTGAGTAAATCGGTGAATGACTTAATACTTAAAATTTAAGAAAAAGGAAACTAAGCCAGCACGCAACTGAGAGATTTTCTCTCCTGTGTGTTCAATCACATCATTGAGCACTAATCTTTAAAAGCCTGAATAACTATCATAGTTATTAAACCAAATATTCAAGCACAGATCATCAGTGCTAACAAACTTTTCAATGAACTACAAACACTATTCTATAACATAAGTAAGAGCAAAATAATATATTAAAGTCACCTTGAAAAACTTTGCTTTCTCCAAAAATCTACTCAACTATATATCTACATATACCCTTTGATTGAGAAACACCAATACTAGATTTATACTCTAAAGATATAATAGAAAAAGGATAAAAGACCTTATAGTAGCACTTTTATTATATAAAAGAATTAGGGGTTAAAAAAATAATTATCCATTAATTAAGAAAATGGATGAAGAAAATATGACTATGAATGTGATGGAATATTGTTCTTTCATAAAAAATAATAACAATAATAATGAAAAGCACAGTTTCAAAGAAACTTGGGAAGAACTGTATGAAGTGGTGTCCACTAAAGTTAGCCAAACCAGATTTACTTATACCATTATAAAAATAATGCAAAGAAAAATAATTTGGAAAGGTCAAAAACTCTGCTCAATATTATGTCTAATCACAACTCCAAAATATTAATAATGATATATGGGACCTACCTCTTGAAAAAGAAATGATGGATCCAAGATTTAAAATTATATTTGCATGTTTAGACATGATAAATATGGGAATTTATTTTGCTTAAATTTGCTTACTTAAAGTATTCTGTTTTTCTCTTTTATTTTGTACGGATGAAAACAACATTTATGTGCTAGGCAAGGAAGGTAAACAAAACATTTATGTATTTACTGATGGAAGTATATACACATATTCAAACATATACACACACATTTATACACACACATATGAAATATGTACACACACTCATCTCTATGTAATGTTATCTCTTTGGCAGAAGAGAACTATATCCTTTTTGCATTTGTAACTCCAGTATTTAGCATAATGCCTACTAGTAGGCACTTTGTAAATACTCTCATAGATTGATAAAAATTATATGTATAAAATAAAATAAAAAAACCTTTCTCAAAACAGAATAGATAAAAGGACCTTTGATTAGGGTCTTATGGACATTTTTAGTGAACAGTTTCTGTTCAGCTTCTTACATAAAAGAACAAATTAAAATCCTCATATAAAGCAAGCACAATGAGACACAGCTTTTGAGCAGCTACCTTGATGGAGAGCCTGAGAACTGGTTGTAATCCCAGTTTTACTTTGAACTCACTGCAAATCAGTAACTTCACATCTCTAGACCTCAGCTTCTTTATTTGCATAATAAATAGGTATAACCAGATAGTCTCATAATGCTCCTTCCAGCCCTAAATCATTAATCTAAATTTGACTACTCCAAAAAGCTCAGGTGGATGAGTGAGTATCAAATATTCTAAATGGGTTTTCTATATTTGAGTAAGATATAATAGTTTTCATTCTTCTTCTCATAGTTTCCAAAGAGTTATTTGGTTTATAAGTTGTAACTTCTCAAACTGTAAGAAAAAGAAAAGAAACAAGTTGCATGTAAATGAGAACCACATTCTCAGCATACTTAGTCGTTTCTCTGCCTTCAAACAGATCTATTCTTCCAAGTAAAAATTCTCTATCCAATCTTCCTAAGATCCTGTGTATCTTCTTCATATGTTCATGAATAAAAACAGATTCTTCATATAGACTTTGTTAATTTAATGGCCATATAAGTCTATTCCCTGTTCCTTTTAACAACCAAACTCTCCCTATATGAATGATGTTAATAAGGACATTCATTACAAATTAATTACCTCTTTTTGTTCTTTATACAAGTATATTTTCAGTTCCTCCCAACAATGAAGTTGATCACATTCCAAAGGAATAATAGTTACATGTAATCTAAATAAATGTTTATACGCCCTTTTCCTTTTCCCTAAGTGAATATAGTTTTGAGATATGTGATTAATTCTGAATATAGGTCGTTTGTTCAATTCATGTATTGTGCCTTTCATCTCTCTTTCATTTCTTCACTTTAAAACTGATTTTTGAGTAAAAAAAAGTTGGCAGTTAACTTCCATTGAGCAGAACCAAGATAACGTTGTACACAGTAACAAGATTACATGATATAATGGACTTTACTCTTCTCAGCAATGCAATGATTCAACGCAATTCCAATATATTTGGGATGGAAAATGCCATACACATCCTTTTTATGTTTGTTTTTTATTCCTCTGGTTTTTTTTCCTTTTTTGTCTGATTTTTCTTGCACAATATGACAAACAGGGAAATGTGTTTAAAAGAATTAAATATATTTAACCTATATTAGATTGCTTGCTGTCTTGGAGATGTGGTAGGTAAAGGAAAGAAGGAGAAAAAATTGGCATACAAAGTCTTACAAAAATGAATGTTGATAGCAGCCTCAGGAAAAAAAAATGTTGAAAATTGTCTTCACATGTATTTGGGAAAATAAAATACTATTAAAAATTTAAAAATAAATAAAATTAAATAAAAAAGAAAGTAAACTTCTAACTCAAACTCCATTGGATCCTCCAGTATGACAAAGCATGTAAGAACATTGCTGTGGCCTCCTTCCAATCCCTTATGGTTACAATTTTTGCTCTTTGCTTAGGCTTAATTTCCTGGTGACTTAATCACACAGTTTGGGGTAAATGTTTACTCATTCAATGGATTCAAAATAATGGAACTTCAATGATCTGGGAAATGTGAAAGATTACTTTGCAAGGGAAAAAAAAAATTGGCTATTCCTCTTACAGATAGGCATCGTATTTGAAAGAGCTAGTTCCCAGACCTACTGGGGCCCCTTCAGTGATTCTAAGAACTTTAATGAATCTCATCTAGAGCCATGGAAATGGGATAGTTAAAAAAGCAACATTAGGGGCAGCTAGGCGGTACAGGGGATAGAAAATCAGTTCTGAAATCAGGAGAACTTGAGTTCAAATCTGGTCTCAGACACTTAATACTTCCTAGCTGTGTGATCCTGGGCAGGTCACTTATCCCCAATTGCCTCAGCAAAAAAAAAAAAAAAAAAAAAAAAAAAAAAAAAAAAAAAAAGGCAACATTAAAATAGCTTCCATAACTTCATTAAAATGCATCTATTGTGAAACTACAGCATGTACTTGTCAACATGTATTTGTCATGTCTTAATAAATTGAAAATAATATTCAATCTGACTCACTTAAAGAAAAAAATAGTTTAAAAATAATTATCACATTCTTTCAGTATATGAATTCTCATCCAACAACTTTAGTGACCAGAATGAGTAAAAATTAATTCAAAATTTCCAGTATAGTAAGGGAAAAAAGACATGTGTTGTGTACCAAAACAATAACAACAACAACACTTCACATTAATTAAAGGGACATATTAGACTACCAATAGAATGAATTCATGAAATAGATATAAATTCAAAATTCAAAAAAGAAAAAAATATAAAATAAGATAAATCATCCATCCTGCATTCAACTATCACAAGAGATCCCAACATGAACCAGCAAATGGCACAGCCAAAATGATTCACTATGGCACCATAACCTGGGTACAAAGACTCATGTCGCCTTCCAGGTCATATTTCATAACGTCATGCTTTCCATCTTGCAAAATCCAAAATTATAAAACCATTGCCACCATATGCCTTTTGCTCTAACTATACCTCTAATCTGGTATGAGTTCTTCAATTCTTACACTACAAGAATGCACACTGTTCTTCCTATATCTTTTATTTTCATATATTTCATTTATTATATTAAATATTTCCCAATAACATGTAAAAAATTAACAATTATTTATAAATATGTAAAGTTATAAATTCTTCCCCTTCCTTCCTTTTTCCTTAAGAAGGAAAGTGATTTAATGTCAATTATACATGTGAAGTGATGCAGGACCTATTCCCATATTAGTCATGTTAAAAAGAAAACACAGACAAAAAAAACAATAAAAATTAAAGTTAAATTGTGTGCTTCAATCTTCATTCAATCAGTTCTCTCTCTGGAGTTCATCATGTGTGCTTAGGAATTGTCTTTGTATTTTCAGATTTTATATTATCCAAAGTTATTTTAAGTAAAATTTCTCCTTTTTTTAATGGTATATAGAAATGCTGATGATTTATGTAGGTTTATTTTATATCCTGCAACTTTGCTGAAGTTGTTCATTATTTAAACTAGTTTTTAGTAGATTCCCTAAGGTTCTCTAAGTATAACATTATACCATCTACAAAGGGTGATAGTCAAGTTTCCTTCTTGTCTATTTTTATTCTTTCAATTTATTTTTCTTGTCTTAATGATATAACTAACATTGCTGATACAATATGGGAAAAAATGATCGTGATAATGGACACCCTTGCAATAACTTGCTGATCTCATTGGGAAGACTTCAAATTTATCCTCTTTACATATCATACTTGCTTTTAGGTTTAGGTAGATAGAGCTTATTTTAAGAAAAGTACGTTTATTCCCAATACTTTCTAGTCCTCTTAAGAATAGAATAGTGTATCAAAGGTTTTTTGTGTACTTATTGTTATAATCATATTTCTGATGATTTTGTTGTTAATATGGTAAATTATGATTATAATATTCCCAATTTGTACCTTTTTAGTACAAATGTTACCTGGTCATACATAGTTTATGATCTTTGTAATATTTTGTTGTAATCTCTTTGCTTGTATTTTGTTTAAAATTTTTGACTGCTATCCACTAGAGAATTTGATTGATAGTTTTATTTCTGTTTTTGCTTTTCCTGATTTGGAAATAAAAATCATATTTTTATCTTAAAAGGAATTAGATAGAATTGTTTTTTTACCAATCATTTCAAATCATTTATACAATATTGGAATTAAGTGTTTCTTAAAAGCTTGGTAGAACTCACTTATAAATTCATCTGGCCTGAAGATTTTTTCCCCTTAGGGAGATCATCAATAACTTGTTCAATTTATTTCTTCTAAAATAAGATCATTTATGTGTTCTACTTTCTCTTCTCTCATTTTTTTGAGATTCCTACATTTCACTTAGATTGTCAGGTTTATTGCATAAAATTGGACAAATTAACTCAATAATTGCTTTAATTTCATCTTCATTGGTGATGCACTCATCCTTTCTCATTTTTGATGCTAGTAATTTGTGTTTTTTTTAATATCTTATCAACTAAAGGTTTATCCATTTTTTTTACTTTTATATAACCAGCTTCTAATTTATTCATTTGTTAAATGAGATTTTTTTTAAGTTCCAATTTTATTAATCTTTCCAGTTAGTTTCAAAATTTCCATTTTGGTGGCTAATTGGAGGTTTTAAATTTGTTCTTTTCATTTTTAGTTGCATACTTTATTCATCAATCTATTCTTTCTTTTCTTGACACACACATTTTAAAAAACTAATTTTCCCTAAGTATTACTTTGACTACATCTCACAAATTTTAAAATATTTTCTCATCATTGTCATTCTCTTTAATGAAATTATTGATTCCCCCATGATCTATTTTTGACACACTCATTTTAAAGAATTAGGTTATTCAGTTTCCAATTATTTTTTAATCTATGCACAACATCTTATTGAATGTAATTTTTATTGCATTTTAGTTTGTAGTGTGCATTTAATATTTGTGATTTTCTTTGTTTGGCTTTGAGATTTTTATGCCCAAATGCATGGTTACTTTTTTGCAAAGATGCTACAAACAGCTGGAAAAAAATTATATTCCTTTTTATTGCAATTCAGCTTTCTCTATAGGTTTATCACATTTACTTTTTCCAAAACTCTATTCATCTTATCGATTTCTTTTCAATTTATTTTATGGTTTGATTTATCTTGTTCTGAGCAAGGAAAGTATTGTATTGTTTTACTATCTACTAGTATTGGTTTACTACTTATTTCTTTGGATAATTTACTTAACCTTTCCTTTAACAGTTTAGCTGTTACACCACATAGTATATAGGTACTATAAATATTACTTCATTGTCTATGATATTTTTAGTGAGATTTAGTTTCCTTGATTATCCTTTTTACATGTCTTTTTTTTTTTTTGCTTTTTATGAGATCAAGATTGCTGTACCTGTTGTTGTTGATGTTGTTACATTGTACTTTTTGTTTTTTGTTTTTACTCCAGTTAAAGTCAAATAGATTCTGCTCTAGCTCCTTATTTTAAGTGTATGCATATGTCTGTATCTTGTAAACAGCATATTAAGCTCAGACTCATAGAAAGGCTATGGTAAGGAATAGTGTTTTTAGTATAAAGGAGATAGTGTTGATGTGGGGTGAGGTTGGTGGTAAGGGAAGATCCTAGGAATAGGCTGGTTGTAATGGCATTTATGGCAGTGATGTTTGCATACTTTGCTAGAAAGAATATGGCAAAGAGTCCAGCTGCATATTCTACATTGAAGCCTGATACCAATTTAGATTCTCCTTTGGTTAGGTTGAACGGTGCTTGATTAGTTTCTGCTAGTGTAGAAATGTACCATATTATGGTGAGCGGTCATGTTGTAATGATTAATCATCAGTTTTCTTGGGTTGTTGAAAGTGTGGATAGGAAGATCGAAGACATTCTACTAGCTTTTTCTATGTTATGGATTAATTCAAGCCATTTACATTCATAGTAATGATTACAAACTTTATATTTCCTTATATCTTATCTATCTTTTTTCTCTCTATTTTTGTTTTGTCCCTCCTCTAAAGTCTGTTTTACTTCTTATATCACTGTCTACCTTTATCTATCCTCCCTTTTGTAACCTATTTCCCGCACACCCTCCTCCCCCATCTCTTTTTTCTTATTCCTTTTTCTCTTTATTTTTTGGATAAAATAAATTTCCATATGAATTCAGTATTTCTCATATTGATTAAGATGACAAGAAAAAATGATGATGAATGTTGAAGGGGATGTGGGAAAATGGGGACACTAATACATTGTTGGTAGAATTGTGAATGGATCCGGCTATTTTGGAGAGCAATTTGGAACTATGCTCAAAAAATATCAAACTATGTATACTCTGTTCCTACTGGCCTATATCCCAAAAAAATCTTAAAGGAAGGAAATGGATTCACATGTGTAAAAATGTTTGTGGTATCCTTTTATGTAATAGCAAGAAACTGGAAACTGAGTGGAAGCCCATCAGTTGGAGAATCACTGAAAAAGTTATGATATATGAATGTTATATAATATTATTGTTCTATAAGAAACGATCAGGAGGATAATTTTAGAGAGGCTTGGAGAGGCTTACATGAACCAATGCTAAGTGAAATGAGCAGAACCAGGAGATCATTGTACACAGCAACATCAATATTGGAGGATGATCAATTCTGATGAATGTGATTCTTTCCAACAATGAGATGACTTGTAAAAGGCTAGAACTCAGCAATTGCACTTGGATAAAGGAGCACATGAGACTAATTGTCAATTGGACAATTCTCTATTAACATGTTTGAAGGTTGACCCTCCCCAACTATTCTGTGCTGACTTGATTAGTGGGACAAAGAAGGGGAAGTGATGTGTGTGGGAGGGGTAGGAGGAAGAAATTGAGGCATTCTCCTGGAGGTGGAGAGAGAGAGAGGAAGGTGGTGTGGAGATTACTAGATCTAATCCCCTGACAGCAACCTCAAGAGACCAAGAATAAAGACTTTTGATTAGCCTGACTCCGGCTAATTTCTGGGAAGACAGAGTTCCAGTATTTGGCATCCAACATGGACCAGGCACCCTACCTTTACTGAAGTCCTCCAGTGACCAGGAGATTAGGTGAGTATTCTAATAGACAAATAAGAAACTTACCTTGTTAAGGGCTAAACCAGGAATCTCTTATAGCTGAAATGGGGCAGATGTTAGCTAAAGACATTCCCTAGACCTCAGCCGACCCAGCCCCAGTTCCTGCTCCAACCCAGCTCCAGCCCCACCAAGGGAGTGGTGCTATAGAGAGTATATATAAGATAATTGAGGAGCAGAGTTTACTTGTAACCTGTGTAGAGATTTATAAACTCTTGGGCACATTAAAACACACGTCCCCTTGGTTCTTAGAGAAAGAAAAACTAAATGTAGATAACTGGAAGCTAGTGGGACTTCAACAGAAAAAATTTCACACAAAAAAAATGGGCCTCATTCAATTTCCACAGAGGCATTTTATATATACAATGTAGGTCAATTAGACTTAAACTATTGAGCAAGTTATAGGAGAAGGAAAAGTTTTAAAAATGAACAGAGGAGGAAGTGTGAGGAAAAAAAAAGATAGAAGATAAGCAATCTCAAGGCCTTGCCAGAGGGCAAGGGGATTTAAATGAGGAATTAGGGTGTGATGACTCTGATTCTCTTGAAGAAGCTTCAACCCAGCCTAGAGAGCAGATTATTGACAGGCCCACATCAACTCCACCTTCAGGGACAGAGGGAGGAGAAGTAGTGGGAGAGGCAGTGATATCATCAGCACCTCCCCCCCCCCCCAGCAATCACCAACTCTTATAACTAGATTACAGAAACCAATTTTTCAAGCGGCCCAAAATGGAAAAGAAATAGATAATGATTTCAAACTTCAAATTTTTCCCATGATTCAGCAGTATAATTCTGCAAACAAAGAAAGTAGAAGATACACTCCTTTTGAAATGGACATCCTTAAAGACCTGAAAAAAGCTTGCACTCTCTATGGGGCTACATCAGTTTATGTTAAGATGTTACTACAGAATTTGGCTTATGAAGTCTTAACGCCTAGTGACTGGAAAGCCATGTCAAGGGTGTGCTTAGAACCTGGACAAAACTTGTGGTTTTCTGAATATAGTGAGCTCTGTAAGATTCAAGCCCAACAAAATAGTCAAAGTGGAGTTAATACTTCAATCACCTGTGACCTACTAACAGGTGTAGGTTCTTATGAAGAAGCTTCAGTACAGATTAATTACTCTATAGCAGCATTTGAGCAAATTGCTGCTGCTGCTATCAAATCATGGGCTTCTCTCCCCAGTAAAAATGACAAGGATGAGATCTTCATAAAAATTGTACAAGAACCAAATGAACCCTTTGCTGATTTTGTGGCACATTTGCAGACAGTTGTCATACAGACTAATGGTGAAAATAGAGTGACAGACACTTTGGTGAGGCAACTTGCTAAAGAAAATGCCAAATGAGGTTTGTAGGATTATACTAGGACTACATAGGGATGCTCCTTTAGAGGAGATCATAAGACGCTGTGCCACAGTGGGCACAAATACCTTTTATAGCCAGGCTATGATGCAGACTTCCCAAGATCCCAACATAGGAAGACAGGGTCCCTTTTGGCAAGGGACTTCCAGAGAGACTCGTCAATGCTTTCAATGAGGTAAAGTAGGCCATCTGAAAGCTCAATGTTGGCATAGAGAAAGAGTGAGAAAACAGGCTGGGAGAACAAGACCCAATACCCCATGTCCAAAATGCAACAGAGGACTCCATTGGGCATCAAAATGTAGACTGATTCAGGGAAACAAGATGAGGGGCCTAGCTCCAGGGCCCCAGGCAAAAACACTTGGGGCATTATGGCAGCTGATGCCACACCCAGAGAGTGCCTCCAAGTCCAATACCCAGACATGACCAATTAGCCAAGAAGCCATCTGAGGGGAGAAAGGGATTACACAATCAGTCAGCCAGGAAGCAACATGATGGGAGAAAGGGACTACAATTAGGGAGGATAGAGTTGTATGCAGCTGGGACACCTGAGATATCCCCTGCAGAGGTGAAATCTGTTCTGCTCCAGCCTATGGATCCCTTACTTCCAGGCACAGTAGGCTTGACCATTTCACCTTCTGAGATTATAAAACAGTGTTCATTCATACACTGATGTGGGAAACTGGGGAATGTGTAGATAATATCCCAGTCACTAACACAGATAGACAATGTGTGACTTATCAACCAGGGGAAGTAGTACCATCAGGTTTATTAATACAGACCCCTAATAAGCAATCTGGTGACAGTCACTCATGTTCTGCCTCCAAGCAGCAAAACCCAGGAATATACTGGACAGCAATTGGGACAGCTGACCGACCTATGCTCACCATCTATATAAATGGCATACCATTAGAAGGACTGGTGGATACAGGTGCAGATCGCAAAGTCATTAGAGTGCCAAATGGCCTAGTCACTGGCCAAAGACTAAGGCAGACACCTACATGTCTGGGGTAGGAGGATCAATAGCAGCTGAAGTTAGTGCTACCCTTTTAAGATAGATATTTGAAGGTGAAACAATAGTTTTTACTTCTTTTATAGTTGAAAAAATTCCCATCAATCTGTGGGGAAGAGACATTTTATAACAATTAGGGTTAAAAATGAGTACTTCGGTTTTTTAGGCAGGGCTGCTATTGAAGGCCTGCCAACACTTTCACCTGTTCCTATCCAATGGAAAACTGATACACCAGTGTGGATAGAACAGTGACCCTTAGGTAGTGATAAAATTCAGGCTTTATTAGACATAGTACAGGAACAACTTGACCAAGGACACTTACAACCTTCTCTAAGTCCTTGGAATTCCCCAGTATTTGTTGTAAAAAAGAAATCTGGAAAATGGAGAATGTTGACTGATTTAAGAAAGGTAAATGAACAGATGGAAACTATAGGAACTCTTCAACCTGGACTTCCATCTCCTACTCAATTGCTTAGAGAATGGCCTCTGTGGGTTATAGACATTAAGAATTGTTTCTATTCTATCCCTCTAAATAAGGAGGATATGAAAATATTTGCCTTTTCAGTGCCAAGTGTTAATTCAGCTGAGCCTTATAAAAGATATGAATGGACAGTTTTGCCACAGGGAATGAAATACAGCCCTATTATGTGTCAAATGTATGTTGCTGCTGCTCTTACTCCAGTAAGAAAAGCATTTCCAAAAGTAATGTTATTACATTACATGGATGATATATTGGGATGTGCATCTGAGGAACAAATGTTAGAAGCATGTCTACAAAAAGCCATAGAAACACTAAGGAATTATAAATTGCACATAGCATCAGAAAAGATTCAAAGACATGCTCCTTTTCACTATTTAGGATATGAAACATATCCTAAGATGTTTAGAGTACAAAAACTCTCCTTAAGAACAGAGAAGTTAAACACCTTAAATGACTTCCAGAAATTGATAGGAGATAGCCAATGGATATGTCCAGTGTTTGGCTTGACTACCTATCAATTGCAAACATTATATGACATTTTAAGGGAAGACAATGCTTTAAACTCACCACACCACCTTACAAAAGAAGCTCAAGAGGCTTTGAGACAAGTTGAACTGGCTTTATCCAATGTGGTTGAAAGAATCACTCAAAAACCCTTGGAAATATCAATTTTTGCTACACAAGAGGCACCCACAGCAGTCCTTCATCAAAGAGACAGTGTGATAGAGTGGGTGAACCTCCCACCACAACCAGAACAAAGCCTTACTCCTTACCCAATGCTTGTGGCTAGAATTTTATTAAAGGCCACTAAGCGAGCAGTACAATTATCTGGGATAAGACCTGAGAAGATATGCACCTTTTATACTAATGCACAAGTTAATGTGTGCTGTGAAACCATCCTAGAGTGGCAAATTTTATTAGCCATGGCTCCAAATTTTACACACGGGTCTCCATTAAAGATAACCAGACTGTTATGTAATTGGCGATGGATTCTTGAAGAAAAGGTTTCTAAAGTTCTTCTTAAAGGACCAACTATCTTTACAGATGCATCCAAACATAATATTTGTGCTGTATACTCTTGTGACTTAACTATAAAGAGAATAATCAGAACTCCTTTTCAGTCCACTCAACAGAATGAATTGTATGCAATCATTCTAGCTCTTGCTTATTATCCGGGAGACATAAATATAATATCTGTTTCAGCCTATTCAGTAGGTGTAGTACAAAGAATTGCTACAGCCCAAATAAAATTTGTAGCCTCCAATATATATTAGCTCTTTAAGGAACTTCAAGAGCAAGTGAGAAAGCATCAGGTAAGATTTATATTTTGTATGTCCACTCCCATAGTGGACTTCCAGGTCCTATTTTTGATGGTAATTCAAAGGCAGATAGCCTTCTAATCATGTTGGCCAATATTCTTTTATTTCAAGAAGCACAAGAATCTCATTCTAAATATCATCAGGCTGCCCGAGCTTTATGTTTACAATTTGGAATAACAAGAGAAGAAGCTAGGAGCATAGTAAAAGCCTGTACAGCTTGCTTTCCTTTCCATGCTCCTACACTCCCTCCAGGGAAGAACCCTCATGGTTTAGGATCTAATGAAATTTGGCAAATGGATGTGACCCATTATAAATCTTTTGGTCATCTATCTTTTATCCACATCGTGGTAGACACCTTTTCAGGATTCACTTTTGCAATACCAGCAGTAAAAGAGACAGCCTGAGTGGTCGCTGAATTCCTTATACAAGCATTTGCAATTATGGGTGTGCCACAAGCAATAAAAACAGACAATGGACCTGTATATACTTCTAAACATTTTGCACACTTTTGTGCACATATAAGATTTTACATACCACTGGCATACCATTTAATCCTCAAGGGCAGGCAATAGTAGAGAGAAGAAACAGATATTAAGACACTGCTCCAAAAACAAAAGAAAGGGGGAGCCACGGGTAACCCTAGAGAACTTCTAAATTTTTTAATTTTTGACAAAGATGCACTGCCTCTGGCAGATAGGTTTTATAACCCACCAGAAGGACAGTGTCTAGTGTGAGCAGCTCCACTGTCTTTAGACAATTGCCAGGTCATGTGGAGAGACCCAGAAAGTTGTGAATGGAAGGGACCAGATAGGTTAACTGCTTGGGAGAGAGGGTTTGCTTGTATCTCCACAGATGGAGAAGGAATCAGATGGGTGCCAATGAGCCGTATTCTCCTTGTCCATTGGAGAGAGACGGAGCAGAAACTTGAAACAAAGGAGAAGACCCAAGAAACATCAGGTGGTTCCATTGCTGACTGTGCCCACCACTGAAAGAACCTGAGATGTGATAAGACAATTATAGGACTTGAAAACCCTCAGGAATCATTGGATTCCCTGAGGCATCATAAGACTGTTGCAAGACTTCAAAATCTGTAGGGATCATTGTATTCCCTAACATATAAAAAAACTGTTGCGGGACTTCAAAAACTTGTGGGGATCATTGGATTCCCTAACAGTGAAGCAATGGACAATAGATTGGTTTTGGACTATTTCTTGGTTGCTGAAGAAGGTGTGTATGTGTGACTGATATTTACATACCCTCCTTCTAGGACTTCTGGAAATCTTTTACAAAACTGTGTTGATTTATATTGTTTGCTATATCACTACTTACATGTATAATTCATGTTTGTTACACTTCATTGAGCCTGCACTGACTGTGGGGAGAGTCATCATTAATAGCCTCTGCATTATTGCTATGTGCTTGTGTAATAACTCCCATGCTGATGGGTTTGTGCATACTTGTCTCTAATAAGACCCTTCAACCCAGAAACTCGCTAGCAATCCCCATTTCCCTTTGGTGCTTTCATCTCCCTTCCTGAGATATCAGGAAGGGCGTGATTATCTCCTTTTCAGTACTTTCATCTCCCTTCCTGAGAAGTCATGGGGGGGCATGATCACCTCCTTTTTGGGGTTCTCACCTTCCTGAAAAGTCAGGGATGGCGTGACCACCTGTGTTCTAAAACAAAAGAAAGCGGGAGATATAAAGAGCTAGAACTGAGCAAATGCACTTGGATAATGGAGCATGTGAGACTAATTGCCAATTGGACAATTCTCTATTAACATGTTTGAAGGTTGACCCTCCCCAACTATTCTATGCTGAATTGATTGGTGGGACAAAGAAGGGGAAGTGATGTGTGTGGGAGGGGTAGGAGGAGGAAATTGAGGCATTCTCCTGGAGGTGGAGAGAGAGAGGAAGGTGGTGTGGAAATTACTAGATCTAATCCCCTGACAGCAACCTCAAAAGACCAAGAATAAAGACTTTTGATTAGCCTGACTCCGGCTAGTTTCTGGGAAGACAGAGTTCCAGCAATGACTGATGGCAGTTCCAATGATTTTGTGATGAAGAGAGCCATCTACACCCAGAGAGAGCACTGTGGGAACTGAATGTGGATCACAACATAGCATTCTCAATCTTTTTGTTGTTGTTCATTTGCATTTTTTCTTACTCATTTTCTTTCTTTTTTGATCTGATTTTTCTCATACAGCAAGAGAATTATGTAAATGTTTACACGTATTGGATTTAACATATATTTTAACATGTATAACATATATTGGATTGCTTTCCATCTAAGAGAAGGGGTGGAGGAAGGAGAGGAAAATCTGAAACACAAGGCTATGTAAGGGTCAATGTCGAAAAATTATTCATGCATATGTTTTGAAAATAAAAAGCTTTTAAAGTAATAAATAAATAAGAGAGGGAGGAAGAGAGGGAGAAAAACTTGGAACTCAAAATATAATAAAATAAATATGAAAACTATCTTTACCTGGAAAAATTAAATTATTTTTTTTTAATTTAGTGTGTGTGTCACCTGTCAGATTGGCTAAGATGACAGGAACAAATAATGATGAATGTTGGAGGGGATGTGGGGACACTAATACATTGTTGGTGGAGCTGTGAAAGAATCCAGCCATTTTGGAGAGCAATCTGGAACTATGGCCAAAAAGTTATCAAACTGTGCATACCCTTTGATCCAGCAGTAGGCTTATATCCCAAAGAAATACTAAAGAGGGGAAAGGGACCTGTATGTGCCAAAATGTTTGTGGCAGTCCTTTTCGTAGTAGCTAGAAACTGGAAGATGAATGGATGTCCATCAATTGGAGAATGGTTGGGTAAATTATGGTATATGAAGATTATGGAATATTATTGCTCTATAAGAAATGACCAGCAGGACGAATACAGGGAGGTTTGGAAAGACTTACATGAACTGATGCTGAGTGAAATGGACAGAACCAGAAGATCACTGTACACTTCAACAACAATACTGTATGAGGATGTATTCTGATGGAAGTGGAAATCTTCAACATAAAGAAGATCCAACTCACTTCCAGCTGATCAATGATGGACAGAAACAACTACACCCAGAAAAGGAACACTGGGAAGTGAATGTAAATTGTTAGCACTACTACTGTCTATCTACCCAGGTTA
This sequence comes from Sminthopsis crassicaudata, assembly GCF_048593235.1. NCBI lineage: Eukaryota > Metazoa > Chordata > Mammalia > Dasyuromorphia > Dasyuridae > Sminthopsis > Sminthopsis crassicaudata. The sequence goes on from NC_133620.1 coordinate 424,769,547, forward strand.
CTTACACCTTCGGAATCTAATAACTTAACATGCAACAATTAGATTTACACACATATATTGTATCTAGATTATACTGTAACACAAGTAAAATGTATGGGATTGCCTGTCATCTAGGGGAGGGAGTAGAGGGAGGGAGGGGGAAATTTGGAAAAATGAATACAAGGGATAATGTTATTTAAAATATTACTCATGCGTATATACTGTCAAAAAAATTTTATAATTATAAAATTAAAAAAAGAAATTTTAAAAAAAGAAATTGTGTGTGTGTGTGTTTGTATAAATCAATTTAAATGTGAGTATTCTTTTTGACTTCCAATACAATATTCTAATTACCATATCACATTTTCTTAGGTTTCAAAGATCATTTTCATAATATTTTGGTAAATATGATATTTTCTGCCATTTGTCTAAAGTTTCTATTTAATTGATTTGTAATTTCTGATTAATAAGATGACTGCTTTAAGGAAATCATGTAATGTAGTTTCTAAAAGGCTGGTCTTAGATCGAAGACCTGGATTCAAAACCTACCTCTGATACATGGAAGTTGTATAGTGATGGGCATATTTCAGTGCTACTTTGTAAATCTAAGACTATAGTTTAGATAGATGACCAGGCAAATCTAAGAATTACAGTTGAGAGAGGAATTGCCAATCAACAGATAAAATAACATGTTCAAACTGGAAAAAGCAGAAAGGGAAGAGGTGGAGATTATCATGAGCAGTCAGAATTTCCTCATCTTCATTGCATGGGCTCATATGAATGGTCAAACACAATTTTGCCAGTTATCTTTAGAAATGTTTGAGATGTCTATAATTACAAACAAAATTACATAATTCTAATTAGAAGACTTCCATTTAACAGCAAATCTTATGGCTCTAATATGCAAAATTTGCATAATTTTTGAAAGTATGCAATTTTAAATTGCTTTTAGGAAGTATACATTTCTATCTTAAGATACCACTAATGGGGTACAGGGAGACCTCAGATAATTAACAAGCTATGAACAGATCTGTGGAAACCATAATTTTAAAAAAAAGGCAGAAGAGAATCTGAACAAACCAATTAAAACCTCAGATTTGCACTGGACTGAGGTAAGAAGAAGGTCTGGCTTTTGGGTAATTATAAAAATGCGAACGGAAGTGGCAGAAATGGAAGAGGGGGGAGAATGGGGGAAATATTTGAAGTTTTCAATCTTTCTTATCAAGTCAGGTTTATAAGCAGATAAACTCCAATGGCCTAAGCCAAGATGATTAGGTAAGTAGATCACATAACATAGGAAATTAGAGCTGAAAAAGACCTTAAAGATCATGGTCTAGCCTCCTCATTCTACAGAAAAGTAAAAATAATTTATTATTTATTTAAAGCCTTGTGCTATTTCTTCTTTAAACACAGAACTTTTCTGAAAATATATTCATTTCAGAGTCTTGAGATAGGATATGCAAACTATAAATAATTATTTAAATAGTTTAATTTAGCAGATTATGCTTTCGTGCTGCAAATTTCTAAGCTATGCTTGTTTGAAGATTGCAAACCAAGAATGTAAACTACAAATACATTTTAAAATATTTCTTTTAAATAGATTTGGATTCAGGACAGTCCATCAAGCCTCTTGAAAAACAGTTGCCAGATTATTTTTTCATGTGGTTGTTCTTATACATTGTCACCATTTAGAGAAGAAATCAAGAAGTGTTGTTTCCCCCTTATCTTTTAAACCTCATCTTTCTTGCCCTCATTTACTATTTTATTTTTCCTGTTTTGAAATATTTATTTAATCCTTTATTTTGGAAATGAAGAAATTCAGACACAGAGAGATTCCATAAAGCTGTTTTATTACATCTACAAAGTGGCAAAGGATAGACTTGATCTCTTGATTCCCAGTTGTATGTCATGTTTTTTTCACCTATACCCTGATGTTGCTCATTTCAGGTGGGAGAGATGCTTTAGAATCTTGAGGTCTCCAAGCATTGCTGAGACTAACAGAGATAGGAATTTTGGTCTGAGGGGGTTAAGGGAATGATTGATTTGAATAGCACTTGAAATTCTCTGTAGTACCTGAGCAGATTTGTCCTCCACAAACAGAGTGCTCATTAAATGTTTGGAAATTGATTCGTTTAATAAATAACAGCACTGTTTCGGAGTATTCAGTAGTAACCTAGTACTCAAGAAATAGTTAATGCAACTCTCAAAGTTCTCATAAGCAACTTATACATTAATGAAAATCTTGGTCAACAATTATTGTTATAATTCCTATGGTTTCAAAGAGGTCAATAGATATTTATTCTCCCTTTATGTTGGAGCAGCACCCCATCAGGGCAGTTAAGTTCTCTGGTTACATTTTTGACAGCCTGATGTTTCTGTTTCCAGATGAATTTACCTCACCTTTCAAATATGTTAATTAAAAGTCTTTTTAGGTAAAATGATAATATGTGCCTTGCCCTTAAGACAAACAAAAAATTTCTATTATTTATGTATGTTCTCTATATGCTCATATATAACAGTATTTGTTATGTCCCTTGATAGAATCTAAATACCTGGAGACAAGAGATTGTTCCATTTGTTTGTTTTTGCATCTCCAACAGATAGCATAATGCCTGGTGATTGAATTTGCCTATCTATTTCTCTTACTCAAATTATTCTTACTCAGGTTATCACCTGTGATCTTCTGATTCCCTTACAACTCTTAATGCTAAGTTTTTCTTTATGCCCCTTTTCCTTGAGCTTTTCCTATACCCTCATTTCAATCCTTGTCCCAAACACCTAATATTTTTCTACATTCATAACTAATTGTATTCTTTGAATGACCATCATCAACAATTTTTGAATCCATCCCTCTAGTTCCAATACCTCTCCTCTTCTAGTGTTCAATATGCCCCCAAAATGGCCTTTGGTATCTACAATTTAATGTCATAAACTTAACTTATTCTACATCTACTTTCTGTACTCTCAATTTTATACCTGTTCTCTTCTCATCGGTCCCCTCTGTTCCTCCCTCCCCTAATAATTTTCATTCAGACTATTGCAACACTTGACTACTTAGTTTTGTTGCCTCAGGTCTCTCTCCACTACAATCCATAGTCAACACAGCTATCAAAATAATATTCATAAAACATGGGTTTTACCATATCATTTAACAAGCTCCAGAGGCTCCTTGTTTCTAGAATAAAACATAAATTCCCTCTGATTTGCATTGAAAGTCCATAAAACCAGCTGATCCCAACATACCTTTCCAGACTGACTAGTCTTCTTCATACACCCTAAGTTCCAGCCAAAATGATCTATTTGCACCTCCTTTTGGATGGCATTCTACTTTCTGTCTCTGTGACTTTAAAAAGGATGTCTTCCTTACCTGTAATGCAATCCCTTTGAATCTTTATTCTTGCTTTTTTCAAAGCTCTGCTCAAGTATCATCTCCTAAATTAATCCTTTTCTGATCCCCCTAAAAATGAATTCCTCATCCCCAAATACAATTTTTCAAGGCTTTCTTCTGCTCCACTTAGGCAAATTCTTTCTTATAATCAATAACAATAAAGCCCATAGAATCCTAATTCTGTAAATTTCTCAACCAACTGCTTGACTTGACCTGATGATGAAAATGATCCTAAAAATCTGCAGATCCTTTTTTAAAAATATTTTTTAATATTTCCATGGAGTATACCCAGCTCATCTACTTGAAAATTTTATAGATTTGGAAAAGCAGGCATATAAAGATATGTAGGCATATATACATGTATGTGTGCATATACACATGTATGTATACATATACATGTGTGCACATGCCCTACACTTATTGCTATACACATGCATGTACATGTACAAATGCATACATGCACACACAAGTTTCCATGAGAATGACAATTTCAGGGCTGCTAGATGGCACAATGGCTACAGGACCAGCTCCAAAGTCACTTAGCAAGAGACAAACAAATATAAAAATGCTGGCAAATCTGTTCCATTTCATATCTCTGTGTTGTCCTCCTATTTTCATATATAACTGACCTCAGCATAATCCATTTTAACTGTATTACCATAATTCTCCCTTCAAGATTGATTTCTCATAGACTATATTTTCCCATTAGATAATATTGCTGATTGTCTTTATCATCATTCTTTGCCTCTCTTTATAAATGAATTTGTACTCTATATTAACATTTCCCTTGTCTCTATACTTAGGAAGGAAAAAAAGACTAAGATATTGTTAGTAAACTTATTAATTTAAATTAAGACAAGACATATTGTGGCTAGCCTTAAAGAAATGCTATATGATAGTCAGATTTGAGCCATTTCAAACAAAATATTTTGGAATGTTCTTCACTAAATATTTTTTTTTAAATATGTGACAGACATCATTTGAAGTGATTCATCTAGTCTTTCAGAAGGAATAGGAACATATGTCATGTATTCTGGACTTCTCTCTCCTCTAAGAAAAAATAATTAAACATATATTCTTTCACTAAAATCAGACTTTTAAGTCAAATAAGTCAGGTGACTTGGTATCTTAAAGGTCTGGAGAATAAAATAAATATGATATATCCTGCTAAGCTAGCAATTCTAGAGTCAGAAGTTGGCTGAATATATTGTTCAAAGACCAGTTGAGTGAAATTTGGAAAATCACTTGTCTGGACACAGAAAATTATACATTTTAACAACAGAAATTGACAAAGAGCATTTCCTAAGGCATAGGAGAATTTAAATTTTAAAAATCACATTTGCTTGTGGAATATTAGAGAAAAAATATTAAATTCTTATCTTCATGTAATATATTATCTTTTAAAGTATATTTAAAATGTATTTTTCATATAAAGCAGTTTGAAAGGGCAGAAAAACAAGTTTTATGCAAAGAAAATCATTTAAATCAGCTGTTGAAGTATATAAGATATTGCCAATGTTAAAAATGAACATTTTAATGTCTAAAAGGAGCAGGAAATAAAAAGAATTTTGGTTTAACAAAAATTGTTAAAAATAAATATGAAGAAACATAGCTTTCAGATGGGAGTTGAGCTGTTTAGGGAATAAAATGAACTGGGGACTGAATATAGGAATATTTTGAGTTGTTTATAAATGATTTAATGGCTTAAAAAACAGTAAAAACATTTATTAAATTTTGTGAGTTAAAAATTATAAAAATAATAATATGAAAAACAATTTCAAGGACACAAAATGGGCTTCATATTGGAGACTTAAACTTAAAGCTGCAAAATATTATGGCCCATCAGCTTATTTGAAGAAGGCAAAACTTAAAAATCGATAAATCATAAATATTGGGACAGATATTTTTAAATAACTAAATTTCATAGGACTAATTTGGTGAAGTGATTTATTGAAAGGAAGGAAGGATCAATTTAAAGGTATTGAAAGGTATTATAATCATAAGAGAAAGGAGGTGGGAGACTGATACAGAAGAAAAGAAAACCTTGTAAGAGAAAATTAAATAGGAAGAGTAAAAAGTGGTTGTTGCAGAATTGGTTGGAAAGAAGCAACAGAGCAGTCAGCCAATAGAAGGCTTCAGTTGTGAGATTTTTGATTGTTTCAAGACAGGTTCAACTTCAATGGACCTGCACTTCATTTTCAGATATTGCCCTTCAGCAACATCTAAAGCTAATTTTTTTTAAATTTTAAAAAATACAGTTTCTCAAAAATGAATATTACCCTTTTCTATTCCCTCTGGTTTAAGAGGGGGGAAATATAATAGGAAAAGACAAGTACTAGGTTTTTACTCGGTAAGAAGACATGGCTAGTATGTTTTTGCATTGATTAAAGAATCAAATTGAATTGCTCATTGTGAGATCTATTGTGACATTTCAGAACCTGAGTTGACCTAGTCTTTACACCTCAGAGTTATTGAACCTGATGATCTTTGTAGCTCTTAGGATTAAAAGGAACTGCTATTCATTTTAAGAGTTAGCCCTTTTAGGGCAATTAGTTGATGTAATGGATAGAGCACCAGCACTAAAGTATGGAAGACCTGAGTTCAAATTTGACTTCAGACACTTAATATTTCCTAGCTGCGTGACCCTGGGCAAGTCACAACTCCAATTGCCTCAGCAAAAAGAGAGAGAGAGAGAGAGAGAGAGAAAAAGAGAGAGAGAGAGAGAGAGAGCCCTTTTTGAATGCTTTTTTATGAGTGATTGTCAACTGAAAAATTTTATAAACATGTTACCCTCCCAGAGAAGTGGATTTGTTCAGGGAGAGTGAACAATAAACAAGCAGTCAGCAGAGAAGTGAGTTCTTGTGAAATTGGTATTCCTCAAAATACCAATGACATCACAGGGTATATTTCAAAGTTATTATTTACCTAAACATATGAATTTTTCTCCCTGTTGTGTTTCTGTGCCAGATTGTTACATGTGTCTAGTCTTCCTTATAGATATCACATGCATTAGTGGGAAACCATGACCCAGATTTCTGTGCATGCATATATGTATGTGTGTGTGTGAATTTAGTATATAGTATTTTTTTGCTTTTTTACTAAGTAAATCATTATGTTTAGGATCTAAAAGTGTCATTACTGCCATCCTCTAGTTTGTGTAAATAGAAATATATCACTGAAGACTAAAAAGCTAAAGTAGTGAATAGGGGAAATATATTTCCTCTCAAGGCACCAAGAAAATTTTAATATAAACTTGAGTAAAAGGAAATGTGAGTAAAAAATAAATCTGCCTTCAAATTTACAAAAGTAAAACTGAATATAACTGACCCACATAGTGTTTAATAAGTCTACCAACATAGGAACACTTTCATGAGTTGAAACATGTTGACAAAGTAAGATCTTATTGATGGCTCAACAGCTTTCCATCACTGCAAGACACTACAAAATAATGACTGAGAGAGTTAGTTAAATTGGTATGCTATTTGCAGTCATTTTCTTGTATCTACTACATAGTGTCTGTTCCTAGAGAAGTTTAGAGAACAATATTGAGCTTTAAACAATTAACAGGTGTTCATTAGATAATAATTTTCATTCACTAGAGAGATGAGGGAGACTATAACACAGGTTTTCTCTCAACCCCTTTCAAAGTTATTTGCTAAGCAGGCATGGGCATTCAAGCCCTACCCTGATCTCAAACATTATGCTATAAATAAGGCTCACTTGAAGTAAACCCAAAAAGATTTTACCCATTCCTTTCCTTTATCGTGAGCATTCAGATCCTTCATACCTATTAACCTGCCACCACTATCAATCAATGTCACCAAATCAAGAAAATATAAACATTTAGAGATAAGACCCAGAATGAAATTAACTGATAACAATGATTATGATGCAATTTGTATTATAAATAATTATGATTTCATAATTATAAAAATGTTAATCATAATCATAAAAATATTTTATAAAGTATCTATTATGTGCTAAATACCATGAGAATATCATTTATTTCATTTGATCCTGACAACAATTGTGGGAGGAGATGTTATTATTACAATTGAGGAAACTGAGTCAAGCAGAGTTTAAATCACTCACTGAAGTCATTTGTTAAGGCAAAACTAGCAGGTAGATGAAATTGGATTCAAATTCCAGTCTTTCTAACTCTAGACCTATTGTTCTATCCACTTTGCCACCTAACTGATTCCTAAGGAAAAAACACTCTAATCACCATTCTTCAACTAGGGGACACCTAGGAATCAGTATGTTAGAATGGAAGGAATACTGGTGAATCAGGGGGAAAAAATGGGAGCTAAATGCTTGATCTCACAGACATTGTGACATTTCTATGGGCTACTGGAGAGAATTCATAAATTGTCTCTTAACAGCAAAATAGTTAAAGCACCAGATGTGGAACTGGGAAAATATGGGTATGAGAACTCCACAGATACCCATCTGGGGTCACAAGTCACAATAATTTCCCCATCTGTAAAGAATGTAGCTGGCTTCAATGTCCTCAGAGATCTTTTCCAGCTCTAAATCCATGGTTCTGTAAACCTCTCTGAGGATGTTTCTTCATATGTAAAATAAAGATAATATCTATAGAACCTGCCTTATGGATGGTACAGCAGAAAAAGCACCAGCTCCAGAGTCATTACATGAGTTGAAATCCAACTTCTAACATTTATGACATTGGGTGAATTACTTAATATCCCTATGTCTCAGTTTCTTCATTTGTAAAATAAGAAGATTAGACTGGGTAGGCTTTAAGATATATATTAGCCGTAGATCTCAAAAGAAATGATGTATAAAGAATATTACAAACAATGGATTAAAATTTTAATAACTATAAAATATGAAAATGGAAACAATTTCTACAAATTAATATAATTTTTTTAAGTCTAGGGTATGATGGAAACAAAAAATGGAGCAAAAGCATAGAAACAATAAGAATTTTTGTTTTGAGGGCAGATAGTACTTAGGTCTTCATGAATATTTGGAGTTGCCATATACTAAAGTGAAACTCTTGATGGGTAGGTGAGATACATTAATGCCTATCCATAGGAACTCTAATATTCTCTAAATCAGTCTGAAGGTAATCTCAGCAAACAGACCAAGAACTATCCTATACAATAGATAGCAGGGGAATTTATTTCTCTCTCAAGTTCATTTAAGATTACTAGCTAGTGACAACATCCAGTATTTATGTAGTTTCTATAAAGTATTATACATATATTAATCTCATTGGATCCTCACAATCCTGAGGTAGGATTATTATTTTTTGTTATTATTATTATTATTCTCATTTTACAAATGTGGAAACTGAGATGAAGAAACTTTAAATTACTTCACCTGGATCAATTAAAATGCCTCAGACACTAAAAAGTCACAGAGTTGATTTTTATACATCATTTCACAGAATACACTACTCATGTAGTATGTGTGTCACAATAGCTATGAGGAAAAAATAAGATCAATCAGATAACTATTAAAATTGGGACTCATGATAATGTTATATTTTGGAAGTTTATGAAAGACTATTAATTATTTATGCTCTATTTTTCTATCTTTAAGGTCCTTTATGCTGAATATATATATATATATATATATAAACAAATAGTTGTTATTTTTAGAAACATTGAATGGGAAAGAATCATTAATGCAAAATCAAAACAACTAAGCTGCTATGCTGTCATTTGCTCCTGAAGTTAGCATCATTTGAGATTTTGCAGCCTAAAGCAGTTGCAATGATGGTTTCCATTCACTGGCAAAACCACTGAGGATGTCTCTAATAGATGTTACATCTGCACATATGCTGTCAGTTGCCCTTCCTTCACGCTTATTCTGCCCTGACTGGCTTTGCACATCTGTTGTAATCTTGTGAATAATATTAAATATGCTTTTGCGCAATGTGTTGCTGCAAGGCAGAACTACAAGAAAATTCATTAGGCAGTAAAGACTGGGGAAATAAGGACATAACATCATGGAGCATCTCATTGCAGCCATCGTGTGCTTGAATTGGGAGTAAGGAACACTATGTCCTGATCTCATTTCTGCTCCTCCCTTGCTGAGAAGCCTTGGGGAAGTTTCTTAATGTTTCAGTCTGTTATTCATCTGAAGAGTGGGAATAGTCATATTTATTGCAGATGTCTCATAGAGGGCTTGTGAAAATTAATTAACGCTTCTTAAATACTTTGAGAAAATAGTCTCTTAAAAGTCTGGGTTGTACAACTTCTTTTATAGGTTTTGTACATCCCAGATGCATTTCCATACCAAAGGACTGGATACATGTGGAAATTCATGAAAATGAGAGTTCACAATCCATGTCTGCCTAACCAACTACCATTCTTGTTTATCTTCTCCCATCAATTTATCATAGACAATCCACTCAATGACCTTCACAGAATTCTCTTCATTTTCTTTGTGATTTGTCTATCTCTTTTTGAGGTCACAAAAATTTTAGATCTCATATTTTGATGACATTTTTAATATTACTTCTGCTGTATACTCTGTGGCAGCTTGCTTGTACCCATCAGATACCTCTCTTTGTCCTCTGGTCAATCTCCAACTTCAATTCAATTCAATATTCCTTGAATCATAGATATATGACATAAATAGAAGATGAGAATGGTAGAATCAAACATTTATAGCTGAAAGGGACCTCCAGGCTATCTAGTATAAATCTCTCATTTTATAGGGTGAGGAAACTGAGGCACATAGAAATTGTCTTGCCCAGGGTCACAAAGCTAGCAAATATCTGAGGTGATATTTGATCCTAATTTCAAATCAAAGTGACCTACCCATCATACCATTAACTCTAGTGCCTTAATTATGTTATTGCCAATTTATCACATATGTATTTATATATATATATATATATATATATATATATATACATATATATATACATATATATGTATATATATATATATATAGTCTTGCTCATACATGTTTGCATGTTGTCTCTCATGCAGTAAATTGTAAGCAACTAAAGAACTTGTATTATTCCCAATTTATCATATATATAAGTATATACATATATACATGTACATATTTGTCTTACTCATACATAATATTTTTGCTTGTCTCTCATCCAGTATTCTCAATTAATCATATGTGTATATAATTGTTTATATATAATGTTTGCATGTTTACTCTCACCCCATTTATTGTGAGCAATTTAAGAGCAGGAACTATCTTTTACTTCCCTGTATCTTTCATTCTTGGTACAGTGACTAGCACATAAAAAATGCTTAACAAATGTCTGTTAACTGACTGACTCACCATGATACAAAATATATATCAGATAGAACCTACTTAATAACAACTCACTCAGGGAATGGAGGTGAAATTCATACTGAGTTTGATGTGGCCTAAGAAAATTCACAATAGCTTTATCCCTTAGAAAAAGCTATTAAGCTAATACTTACAAGTGACTCAATATATTATTCACTAATCAAAGCAGCTCCCAAAGATATGACCATTACTAAGGATTGTGAAATAACAAGATGAAGTTTTTAGCATTAATTCCTTCTAACCAACAGGTGGTTGTGTTTTCCCCTTTGTTACTAAAGCATTTCCTGACAAATCACTAAAATGACTTCCCAATGGTAAGACAGCTTTTTGCAATCATTACTCTGTACCCATGGAAATGTTTTCTGCAGTTGCCTTGTTGTAAATTAACTGAACAGTGTTGACATTAATCACCAGGCCTCCTTATCTCCATTTAGAAAAATAGGGAATGCTTGGCTTTATTTATTTATGTATTTTGGGCCCCTAATACCATGAATTACCCAACACAACTTTTTGCATCATTTATAGGGTTCTTAATTTTCTTAATAGGTCTAATTAGTATATTGGTGTTTTGTTGCCCAAGGACAACGAATATTTTCAAATGAGTTTGCTCTTTGTTTAAATTGTCTAAATGACTTTTCATAATGACCAATTTCTAATAGAAGCAGACATTATTTCATTAATAGGACACCACCCTCTGAATACTTTTCTGCCACAGCATTTTAACCAGCAATTTAGAGGTGAGTTTTCAACAATACAAAAAAATTATTCAAGTTGGAAGTAAACCTTGATTCAAATCACTCACTTGCTGCTTATATAATAGTTGGCACTTTACAAGATATATGTTACTAATAGATTCTGAATGTTATAATAAATTAATCATTCTAAAATCGTTCACTGATGAGATTATTCTCTCAATTGCCATAGAGTATAAGCCTTAGGGTTATGAGCTTGATGCCAGGAAGATCTGCATCAGGCTTTATGACCATAGAGAGGTCATTTAATTCCTCAATACAAGCCATAAAGGCTTAAAAATTGGTCAACAATCTCCTACCTTTAGTGTGAGTGTAGGGTCAACCAGTCTCTCCATACTTAGCTAGATTGATCCTTACAAAACAGAAATTAAGTTCATCTGCTACTAAATTGGTCAATATACATCTTATATGAATATGAGTGAAACTTAAAAATATAATTGGTCATTGATCTTCTAGTGAAAATATGAGGTAACAGATGGACAGCCCAAATAAAGCATAGATACCAGTGAAATGTAAAAAGAGAAAAATTAACTGTAACCTCTAGGTCCCTTTTAAAAAACAGTGCTCAATTGTTATAAATAAGAGTTTTATTGACTAAAAATAGTATGAGTAGATTGTTATGCAAAACATGACAACTGATGAGTTAACAAGCCCATTGATATATTTTATTAGTAATAATTTAAAATAATTTCTAATACTTAAACATGGTACTTCATATATATTATTTATTTAAACCTTACTACAACATGGAGAGGAAGGTAGTATTATTATTGTAAACTTTACAGATATAATTTACAGGAAACTGAGACATGTAGAAGCTATGTAGTTTGCCTAGGGTTAAATGGTGATTAACTATCTGAAGCCAGATTTTTTTTTTAATTTTTTTAAATTAAAGTTTTTTTTTTTTTCCAAAATATATACACAGGTAATTTTCAACATTCACTCTTACAAAAGCTTGTGTTCTAATTTTTTTGTCCCTCCCTTCCCCCCTCTCCCCAGTTGGCAAGTGATCCAATATATGTTAAATATGGGCAGTTCTTCTACACGAATTTCCACAAATATTATGCTACAAAAGAAAAATCTGATCAAAAAGGGGAAAAAATGAGAAAGAAAACAAAATGCAAGCAAACAACAACAAAAAGAGTGAAAATGCCATCTTGTGGTCCACATTCAGTTCCTACTGTCCTCTCTTTAGGTATAGATGGCTGTCTTCATCACAAGATCATTGGAACTGGCCTGAATCTCATTGTTGACAAGAGTCATCCATTAGAATTGATCATCATTGAAATTGAAACTATTTCCACTCATATGAAAGAGTGTTCCAAATCACTATTGATCAGAGAAATGCAAATTAAGACAACTCTGAGATATCATTACACACCTGTCAGATTGGCTAATGATGAATGTTGGAGGGGCTGTGGGAAAACTGGGACACTGATGCATTGTTGGTGGAGTTGTGAAAGAATCCAACCATTCTGGAGAGCAATCTGGAATTATGCCCAAAAAGTTATCAAAATGTGCATACCCTTTGACCCAGCCATACTACTACTGGGCTTATACCCCAAGGAACTACTAAAGAAGGGAAAGGGACATGTTTGTGGCAGCCCTTTTCATAGTGGCTAGAAGCTGGAAGATGAATTGATGTCCATCAATTGGAGAATGGTTGGGTAAACTATGGTATATGAATGTTATGGAATATTATTGTTCTGTAAGAAATGACCAACAGGAGAAATACAGAGAGGCTTGGAGAGACTTACATCAACTGATGCTGAGTGAAATGAGCAGATCTAGGAGATCATTATACATTTCAACAACAATACTATATGAGGATATATTCTGATGGAAGTGGATATCTTCAACATAGAAAAGAGCTAATCCAATTCCAATTGATCAATGATGGACAGAATCAGCTACACCCAGAGAAGGAACACTGGGAAATGAGTGTAAACTGTTTGCATTTTTTGTTTTTCTTCCCAGGTTATTTTTACCTTCTGAATCCAATTCTTCCTTTGCAACAACAACAACAACAACAAAATTCACTTCTCCACATCTATATATATATATATATATATATATATATATATATATATATATAGTATCTAGGATATACTATAACATATTTAATATGTATGAGAAAGCCTGCCATCTAGGGGAGGGAGTGGAGGGAAGGAGGGGAAAATTTGGAACAGAAGGGAGTACAAGGGATAATGTTGTAAAAAAAATTACCTATGCATATGTACTGTCAAAAATGTTATAATTATAAAATTAATTAAAAAAGGAAAAAAAATAATTTATCATCATTTAATCTTGCTGTTGTGTATAATAATCTCCTGGTTCTGCTCTTCTCACTTAGCATCACTTCATATAATTATCTCCAATGAGGCCAGATTTGAAACCTGATCTTCCTGACCTCACCACTTTACCCACTAAGCTACCTATGTTTATCTGAAGTACTTTTCTCCCCACTTTCTCTCTTCTCTAGCTAAATATCCCCAAATCTCTAACTGATCTTTATTTATCATGATTTCAAATCTTATCATAAAACTTGCTATTCTTCTTTGCAACACCCCAACTTCTCAATGTCTTTTCTAAATTACAGTACCCAGAAATAGAAACAATGTTCTAGAATGAATCTGGCATTGTCTGAGCTTAATGGGATTATATCATTCTGGGACATCATGCTTTCCTTAATGAACCAAGTATTACATTAAATTACTTTTTTTTTTCTTTTTTTTTTTTTTTTTGCAGTAATATCACCCTGCTAGCTCATGTAGTTTGTGATTTTTTAATTCTCTAGGTATTTTTTGTTTTTTTGCAAGAATTGCTATCAAGCAATTTTTCCTCCATCTTAAACTACTCCTTATTGAATTTTTAACCTAGTTTTAAAAATTTACTGACCTTTAAATTTTATTTCATCAAATTTAGCAAATATTCTAGAATATCAAGATTTTCTGAGATCCTTTTTCATTCATAGCTCATTGTTGTCATTTCAATCATCAGCTCCAATGCTGGAATTTGTAGTGTGTTAGGTTTACAAAGGACTTTACTTAATTATCTCATTTTGCCCTCACAAAAACCCTCTGGGGTAAGTGTCATTATTTTGCCTATTTCACAGATGGTAAAACTGATGTTGAGAAGTTAATCTATGTAGAGTCATAAAGCCTGAAGCAGATTTTGTACTCAGATCTTCCTAACATTAAGCTCAGTATCTTATCAAATACACTCTGCCAGCTTCTCTCTCTTTTCTCTTTATATTAATTGGAAGTTACAAAAACATATATTTAAAGTCGGAAGAAGAAAAATTAACAATTAGTCCAAAAGTGGATTGGGCAATCTAGAAATGTATGGGTATCTACTCTTTATCATTTATAGCCCTTTGGGCATAGTTCTAAATTGCTCTCCAGAATGGTTGGATCATTTTACAACTCATTATTGTCCCAGTTTTCCCATATCCCCTCTAATATTTATCATTATCCTTTCTTGTCAAATTGGCCAATCTGAGAGATATGGGGTGTTTAAATTTGTTTTAATTTGCATTTCTCAAATCAATAGTGGCTTATAGCATTTATAGATATTATAGATGACTTTAATTTTGTCATCTGAAAATTATTTGTTCATATCTTTTGACTATTTGTCAATTGGGGAATGACTTGTATTCTTATAAATTTGACACAATTCTTTATTATAGAAATGAGACCTTTATCAGAAACATTGGCTGTAAAGATTTTTTTCCTAGTTTTGTACTTCCCTTTTAATCTTATTCTGTTGATTTTTATTTAATTTTCAAAAATTTAATGTAATCAAAGATCTATTTTGTCTTTCATAATGTTCTCTAGTTCTTCTTTAGTCATAAATTCCTCCTTTTTCCAAAGATCTGCTAGATAAATTGTCTTTTGCTTTTCTAATTTGTTTATGGTATCATCCTTTATGTCCAAATCATGTACCCATTTTGACCTCATTTTTGCATGGGGTATAATTTTGTATGTAAGTTTCTGACATATTATTTTCCAGTTTTCCCAGCATTTTTGTTAAATAGTGAGTTCTTATTCTAGAAGCTAGAGTTTGGAGGTTTATCAAATATGAAATTTCTATAGGTCTTGATTATTCTGTCATGTATCTAATCTATTCCACTGATTGACCACTCTAATTTTTAGCCAGCACCAAATGGTTTTGATGACTAGTGCTTTATAATATAGTTTTGGGTTTAGTACTGCTAAGCCACTATTCTTTGCATTTTTTCATTAATTCTCTTAATATTCTTAATCTTATGTCCTTCCAAATGAATTTTGTTATTTTTTCTAGTTCTATAAAATAATGTTTTGGCAGTTTGATTCATATGGCATTGAAAAAGTAGATCAATTTAGGCAGAATGGTCTTTTAAAATATATTAGTTTGGCTTCTCCATGAGCAGTTGATATTTTTCCACTTGTTTAGATCTGACTTTATTTGCGTGAGAAATGTTTTGTAATTGTATTCATATAGTTCTTAGGTTTGTCTTGGCAGGTTGATCTCCAAGTATTTTATCTACAGCAACTTTAAATGGAATTTCTCTTTCTATCTCTTGCTGATGGGCTTTGTCAGTAATATATAGAAATGCTGATGATTTGTGTGGGTTTATTTTATGTCCTGCAATTTTGCTAAAGCTGTGAATTTTTTCCAGTAGGTTTTTGGATAATTTTCTAAGATTCTCAAAGTATGTCATCATATCATCTGCAAATAGTGATAATTTTATTTCCTCATTGCCTATTGTAATTCCTTTAATTTCTTTTTCTTTTCTTATTGCCAAAGCCAACATTTCTAGTACAATGTTGAATAATAGTGGTGATAATGGGCATCCTTGTTACTTATTGGGAATGTGTCCAACTTCTCTCCATTGATTTTAATAGATACTGCTTATTATTTTAAGGAAAGCTCTCTTTATCTCTATATTCCCTAATGTTTTTAATAGGGATGGGCGCTATGTTTTGTTGAAAGCTTTTTCTGCATCTACTGAGGTTATTAAATTATTTCTGTTGTTTTTGTTATTGATATGGTCAATTATAACAATAGTTTTCTTGATATTGAACCAGCCCTGTATTCCTAGTATAAATCCCAGTTGGTTAATATATTATTCTGCTGATAAACTGCTATAATCTCTTTGCTAATATTTTATTTTTAAAAATTTACATAAGTATTCATTAGGAAGATTGATCTGTAATTTTCTTTCTTGGTTTTGGCTCTTCTTGGTTTAGATATCCATACCATATTTGTGTCAAAGAAGGAATTTGGCAGTACTCCTTTTTCTATTTTTCCAAATACTTTACATAATATTGGAATTCATTGTTCTTTAAATATTTGGTAGAATTCACTTGAATCCATCGGGCCCTGGAGATTTTTTTTCCTTAGGATCTATCACTTAGTGAATACACATTTAGTATTATTACTATTTCATTATTTATCCTTTATCAAGATGTACTTTCCTTCTTTATCTCTTTTGCTAAGATGTATTTTAACTTTTGCTCTGAAATCAGAATTGCTATGCCTATTTTTTTTTAACATCAGCTGAAAACGAATACATTTGATTCCAACTTTTTAACCTTTACTCTGTTTATGTCTCTCTGTGTCAAATGTGTTTCTTGTAAACAATATATTGCAGGATTCTGTTTTTTAATCCACTCTGCTATTCACTTCCACTTCTGTTTTCCCATTCTCAGAGTTCATCCCATTCACATTTATAGTTATGATTACCAGCTCTGTATTTTCCTACTTTCTATTTCTTCCTTGTATATGCTTTTCTTCTCTCTTTCCATCCTGCCCTTGTCTTTTTTGTGTGTGTCCACCCATTGTCTTATCTCCTATCACTCTCCCCCCTTCTCTCAGTAATGCTTTTTTAACCCACCTCTTCACCTTTTCTCTTACCTTTTTCCACAAAATTCTGCCCTCCTTTCTATCTCGCCCTTCATTTTTCTTTCCTCTTTCTCCTTTTAGTTCTTTATAGGGTTAGATAAATTTCTATACTCAATTAAATGACTAAATTATTCCCTGTTATTAAATTATGATGAGATCAAGCTTCAGACAACTTCATACACCTCTCTTCTTTCTCTGACTGTAATAGGTCTTTTGTACTTCTTCACAGAAAATAATTGTCCCATTATTTCTTCCCTTTCCTCTTTTTTCCATTATAGATCTTTTTTTCACTTCTTAATGTCCTTTCTTTGATGTCATCATATGAGAGTTTATTCACAACCATACCCTCTGTGATATTGCTCCCCTCTGCCCCAGTGACAGATACAGTTCTCAAAGAGTTACAATATAATTTTCTCATCTAGGGATATAAATATTTTAACCTTTAAATAATATACATATCGCCTTTTACCTTTCTAGGCTTCTTTTGAGTCCTATGTTTGTAGATTAAAATTTCTGTTTAGTTCTAGTTTTTCAACAGAAATGTTTGAAAGTTTTTTACTTCATTGAAGCTCCATTACCTTCCCTGAGTCTAGATGAGTAATTTTTGGTTGTAATCCTAGGTCCTTTGCCTTCCAGAACATGGTATTGCAGCATCTCTGATCCTTTACTTTAGAAGCTGCCAGTCCCTGGGTAATCCTGACTGTTACTCCTTGATATTTGAATTGTTTTTGTCTGGCATTATTTTTAACTTGAGATTGTAGTTCTGGGATTTTTCCAACAATGTTCCTTGGGGTTTTCCTTCTTGGATCTCTTTACAAAAGTGACCAATGAATTCTTTCAATGAGTACTTCCCTCTCTTTCTAGAATATCAGGTCAGTTTCCCTTAATTATCTCTTGAAGAAGGCTCTTTTATTGGTCATGGCCTTCAGGTAGGACAATTATTTTTAAATTGTCTCTTCTGGATCTATTTTCCAGTTTGGCTGTTTTTCCAATGAAGTATTTCACATTTTCTTCCATTTTTTCATACCTTCTAGTTTGTATAACTGATTCTTGCTATATCATAGAGTCATTAATTGCCATTTGCCCTGCTCTAGTTTTTAATATGTGATTTTCTCCAATTAGCTTTTGTATCTTTTTCCATTTCAATAATTCTATTTTTAAGGATTTGTTTTCAATTTTTTTCCTTCCTTTTCCAAGCTGTTAACCTCATTCATACCTCTCAATTCCTTTCTCAATTTTTCTTCTATCTCTCTTATTTGCCTTTTAAAGTCTTTTATGAATAATTCCAAGAAGACACTTGGGGTTGAGACCAATTCATATCGCTTTTTGAGATTTCTCCTATGGACATTTTTTCTTGTCTTTATGTTTTGATTTGCCTTGTCAACATAGTAGCTTTCTATGGTCAAGATTCTTTTCTGTTTCTTGTTCATTTTCTTTTCTTTTGATATTTCTGCTTCTTTTTTTTTTTTTTTTTTTTTTTTTTTTTTTTACATTTATGATTTAACTTTGTTCCTAGAGCAAAGAGGGAACTGTCCTAAGCTTCCTGTGCAACTCTAGGACTCCTGTTCACAGTGGGTAACTTTGTCTGCTTTTTTTAGGAAACAGTCTTTTCCAGAGTTTTCTATCTGAACTGAGACTGGAAGCTGCCCCATTGATTTGCTTCTCCACTGAGCCAGAACTGAGAGTCTTAGTTGCTGGTTTGCTGTCCTTAAGACCCTCTCTCACTGGCTTTTCCAGAATCCATCTGAGCTTTGCTGAACACCCTTTTCACTCCAGTGAGATTGATCTTTTTTTTTTTTTTTTTTTTTTTTTTTTTTTGATTGATCTTTCTTGAGGTTTTTCCAATCTATCTTGAGCTGGAGAGTGGTTTCATTCAGTCAGATTCTTTTCAGAGGCTTTGTTTCATATAGTTTTCAAGGAAAACTGGGAAAGCTTCAACAATTTCCTGGGCTTTACTCTGTCATCTTGGTTCCACCCTCAGAAGTTGTTTTACTCCATCCTTTTACTCATACTTTCTCTACAAAGGTTTAGCACCAGGTATGTTTATCATCTCCTACCTTCCAGCCTCTATTCCCTATTATTCCAGCTTCCTTTTTTGTTTTGGCTTATCTCTTAGAATGTATATATTTTGAGGACAGGGACTCTATTTCTTTGTGTTTATTTTTGTGTTACAAGCATTTGGCACAATGCTTAGCTCATAATAAATGCTTGATACATACCTGTTGTCTTCACAAACTTCCCAAGTAGAATCACAAATGCTGAAATTCATAAATCTGAGCAATATTTCCACATTTTACATGGTCACAATATCATAAATCAAATACAGAAATACAAACTTTGTTGGCACAGGTTATGAAAGCTTCTTGTCCAGACTGCAAATTGGAGAAAATTCTTTGCTTCTACTTAAACATCTAAGGTGACACTAAAGATATTAAGAAAGCTGAATGGGGAAAAAAAGGCTCATGTCACACTATGGACATTTTTTGAATGATTTGAATAAAGTCTTGGAAGGCATCCTCAATAAATTGATAGGAAATTAAATTGGAACAATTTAATTTAATTTTAACTTAATGGCTAACAGTCATGACCCAAAGAAGTTTTGTCAAGTAGAGTATTGTTTGGGATCAAATATGATGAAAGCCAATTGGCATAAAAGTCAAATCTTTGCCTTGAGTAGAAAATAACAATAATCAACATCAGGAGGGAAAGTTGCCTTTATGGGTAGCAGGTTCTGATTCTCTAAGATTTCTTTATAGAGACAGGACAACTGTTTGACAAGTATCATAAAGTAGACATTCTTTTCATGTAGGAACAGCATTTGAGTTCCCTTCCAACCCTCAAATTCTATGAATCTATTATTTAATATCATCTTTTTTTCAGTGAGGGTTCTAGTGAGGAAAAAAAATTTAATAGTAAAACTTTTTGAGATGGAGAAAAATTCCTTTTGTTTTCTTCTGATGTCCTAGAAAAGCATCTAACTTGGCACTGATGATGTCTCATTGTTAATCTTAGTTGCTCTCAGACATAAGGTGAGAAAAAATTTAAAAATTCCAGTCACCAGGAAATCCAATCAATTTAAATAAACCAATTTTTGCCACTGGCAATGCAAGTCCTACATACTATAAAGGAATCAGTCTTATCCTGACTCCAAGATCTATGAATTGCTTTAGAAGGACAAAGGTGGGTCTATTCAACCTTGCAATATTCACTTACTTTATGACAGAAGGGAAATGTAATAATGTGACTCTAGGGAGTTAATCTATGTAGCTGATTCTGCATTTGTTGATGGTAGGTCATTCCAGCATAGAAGCCAGCAGTGACCATCTGTAGAATTATAAACATGGCAGAAAGAAAAGTGAAATGAAAGGAAGCATTACTTAGTTTAAAATAAAATGCAGGTGTTTTTTTTTTTTTTAAGGTAATAATTGTTAGTACAGAAGGAATAACAGATTTAAGCCTTAAAAAAGAAGAAATATTCCATAATTTTTTTTCATCACCATTAGATCCAACACTTCAAAAAAAAAAAAAAAAAAAGGGATTATTCAAGCAGGCACTATGTTTGAAGGATCATATGTATTGGAAAACTTTATTTCATAGAGCAAAGAGCTGAGGTTATGACCAAGGATAAATTATCCAGCAAAGTTAATTATAATACTAATTGGGGAGGGGAGGAGAGATAAATGGACATTTAATGAACTGAAAGACTTTTAGATATTTGTGATAAATAACAACAGCATATAAAAGGGAAAATTCAACATCAGGATAAATATAAAATAAGCATTAAATACCAATTATAAGGGACTCAATAAAATCAAATTGTTTACTTTTTATATAAGATAATATTATCTATTATTTTTGACTATCATTTTATTTTAGTGATATAAAAAAAAGGCTTGGCCAAGATTAAAAGGGAAGCAGAAAATTGGGAAAAAATCTTTACATACAAGGGTTCTGACAAAGGCCTCATTTCTAAAATATAGAGATAATTGACTCAAATTTATAAGAATACAATCCATTCTCCAATTGATAAATGGTTAAAGGATATGAACAAACAATTTTCAGATGAAGAAATTGAAGTCATTTCTAATCATATGAAAAATAAATGTTCTAAATCCTTATTGATCAGAAAAATGCAAATTAAGACAACTCTGAGGTACAACTACATACCTCTTAGATTGGCTAAGTTAGTGACAGGAAAAGATAATGATAAATGTTGGAGAGGATGTAGGGAAAATGGGACACTAGTACATTGTTGGTATTAAACAACAATCAAGGGCTATCAAACTGTGCATAACCTCTTGATCCTGGATCTCTATCCCAAAAAGATCATAAAAAAGGGAAAAACATCCCATATACAAAAAATATTAGTAGGAACCTTTTTTGCAGCGGTAAGGAACTGAAAATTGAGTGGAATGCCATCAGTTGTGGAATGGATGAATATATTATGGAATATTATTGTTCTATAAGACACAATCAGCAGGATGATTTCAAAAAGGCCTAGAGAGACTCACACTGATGCTAAGTGAAGGGAGTAGAAGAAAATATTATACACGATAACAAGATTATATGATGATCAGTTCTGTTGTATGTGACTCTTTTCAACACTGAGGTGATTCAAACCAATTCCAATAACTTCAGATGGAGAGAGCCATTTGCATCCAGAAAGAGGACTGTGGATCATTACATAGTTTTTTTTGTTTTTTTTTTTTCCATTTTTTTGGGTTGTTATTTGCTTACTTTTTGTTTTTTCTCATGTTTTGCTTTTTTTGATCTAATTTTTCTTGTGCAGCATGATAAATGTAAAAATGTATATTTAATGAGGGAAAGGAAAGGGGGAACCCCATTTCTCGGAGCATAGATAGTAAGATAATCCCATGAGGCGCAGTGTCCCCTGTAAATGAATTTACAGGTCCGAAAACCCAGATTGGTAAATAAAAGGTTTATTGTAGGAATTTGGAAGTAAAGTTCAGTTAGAAAGACACCAGGGCCAGAGGTGGCCGCTGGGCAGGCAGGAACCCTTACATGGCTGGAAAGATACCATGTGTTGGCTGGAGGGCTCCTGCCAAGAAAGCGCTCTGGCTCGTTTCTTTTATACCTAAAAGATGATGGGCAGTATCCCTAAATTCTTGGCGAGCTTTTCAGTTAGCTCAGATCAGGTGAGGGCTGGGGGAAGCTGAGC
Source organism: Sminthopsis crassicaudata (assembly GCF_048593235.1). Classification (NCBI taxonomy): domain Eukaryota; kingdom Metazoa; phylum Chordata; class Mammalia; order Dasyuromorphia; family Dasyuridae; genus Sminthopsis; species Sminthopsis crassicaudata. The sequence continues at coordinate 424,792,021 of NC_133620.1, forward strand.
TGATGGTGGGGCTGGGCCCGGATATTCAAAAGGTGCCTTTGACCAGGATTGGTGAATCAAGGTCATCCAAGGGTTGGGCAATTAGAAAGGAATCTTAAAGGGACCTCAACCCCCATCATATTGAAGAATTGTGCATGTTTAACATATTTTGGATTTGCTATCTAGGGGAGGAGTTCAGAGAAGGGAGGGAGAAAAATTTTAAGTGCTTTTTTTAAGAGTTTTACAAAGGTGAATGTTGAAAACTATCTTTGCATGTATTTTGAAAATTAAAAGTAGAATAACATATATATCCAGAAGGATATAAAAGTCTTCTAAATTCAGAAAAATGCAAGAAAGCAAGGGGAGAGAATATGGCCAGTATGGTTTGGCTCCCCATCCTTCCTAGGGATGCCTCGGCCTTCCTGAGAAGCCAGGGAACATGACAACCTGTGTTGTAATTAAAGCAGTTATGCTAAGTGGCAAGGAAATATCTGCACACAATATATGGTCTTACATTCACAGTATATAGTCAGTACATGTGCAGTGTGCTGTAGTTATGTAAGAGTATTAAGATGTATAAGGCTGAGGGAATTTTGAATGAACAAACTCCTGTTTTGACCATTTTTAAGAATTCTGATCCTTCACTCCTAACTCATGAGCAGGATTTGGGCTGGTACTGAAATCCTCAAGTGAGCAGATCTGGACACCAGCATGCCCTCCTTGCAAATTATCAATAATAAGAAACCATAGCATTTTAGAGTTTCTCAAGTAGTTTTTCCCCACAACACTCCCCAGAAGCATTATTATCCCCACTTTTAAGATAAGAAAACTGAGGCTCATAAAATGTAAATGTGCATCTTCAAAACAGCTGACAGTTATGACCAACTATAATAGACTTAACTCTTCTCAATAATCTAAGACTCATGATAGAAAATGCTATCCACATCCAGAGAAAGAACTTTGGAAATTGAATATAAATCAAAGAATACTATTTCTACTTTTTTGTTGTTTTTTTTTTTGTTCTTGTGTTTTTTTCCCTTTTATTCTTGATTGTTCTTTCACAGCATAGCTAATGTTGAAATATGTTTAACACTATTGTGTGTATGTAACCTATAACAGATTGTTTACTGTCTGGGGGAGAAGGAGAAGAGAAGAAGAGGGAAGAGAAAATTGGGAACTCAAAGTGAATATTGAAAATTTTATATTTAGATTTATATCATTGGGGAAAAGAGAGAGAGGGGGGGGGGACAGGGAAGAGGAAGGAGGAAGAAAATGAAGGTGGAAGAAAGGAAGGGAAAGGAAAAGATGGGAAGAGGAGGGGAGGGGAAGGAAAGACCAGATTTTCAACATCCAGCAGTTCAAAGAAAACACATTTTCCTATTAAGGTCTCATTAACCTGTGCCACTTTTCCACCTACCACTTATTGATTTCTATCTTACCATATTCACCTTTGTCCTTCAATAGTAAAAGAGCTAAAGCTTTCAACAGAATAGGTGTTTTGTATATGTTTTTGAACTTTAAATATTTTGTTCAGTGAGATAAATGCATATGTCATAATATTACAGCTAGAATGGACTTCAGAGCTCAATGACTAGTCCAAGATCATATAGGCAAGATGTTGAAGAACTAGAATTTAAATCCATAGCCTCTGTCTTCAAATATAATACTATAATACTCTTTCTGCTATATCTTAAGAAGTATTTAACACACAATATAAGGTCATATAATAGTATGATAAACTTAGAAGTAGAAGGAACCTAAAAGGTCATCCAGACCAAAATCTTCATTTTACACATGAGGAAACTAAGGCCCAGAGAAGTTGTGACTTGAACAAAGTCATACATATAAAAAGCAGCAGAGACAGAATTCAAACATAGTTCCTTTGTCTTCAATTACAGCACTCTTTCCAATACAGCACAGAGAACAATCCTCTACCAAAATTCTCTTCAAATACTACCTGATAAGATGAAAGAATGCAGATCTCCCAGAAACTATCATTGAAGGAAAAGTTCTGACTGTCCCTATCCATCTGAGCAAAGTTCTAAGTATTGGGTTGATGATGTGTGTCATAAGAGAAACAGATGTTTGGTTAGTTTGGGAGATCATCATTAAGTAGCTATATCATGATTTTTTTTTCTTTTTTGGATCACAGGACCTCTTGTTAATGAAGTTCTCCTTCAAAAAAAGACCATCACTAAAATTATGGAGAGGTGATACCAACATCAATTGAATATGTTGAAAAAAATCTTACAAGGATGAAATTAAAATCCCTCAAAGTATTAAGGCAGTATACATTTCATTACTCTGACCTTCAGTTTTCTCATCTATAAGGATGAAGATAATTTTATTCATTTAGGTTTTAATAAACAAGGACAGTTGGGCATTTTTATGACTTGCTCAGAGTCGCATAGCTAGTGTCAGCCTATGATTTAGGTCTCTAATACAATCATGTGGATATAGAAACCACAAAATGGTTGTCCCACAAGGTTTTCTCTCATGCAACCAGCATACCATTCGGGACCTAATTTTTTCCTCAAGTATCACCCTGAGGTTCTCAAATCACTATACAGACGACGCAGAAGAGTTTTCTCAATAAAATCTTTTCCCACTTTTGGCATCAAAAAAGAGCTCTCTAAATGCAAATGAAGGGCCCAAAATTCAGCCAAAACAAGGAAATGATCTCTTTATTTCTCTCCCTAAACAGTGATTGAGGTGGATTTTTTTTTTCTGTATTTAACAAGCACAGAGTCATCCAAAGAATCCCCTGATATCTGATTGAAAACTAAAAAAAAGAACCTCCCATTCTCCAAAAACACAGCTTCTTTACCTTTGTGCGTTTACTGTCATGCACATCTATGACTTTGAGAAACCATCTTAATGTTGTTAATACAATTTACAAAAGCACTTGAAGACACAGACCTCAAAAGAAAAACCCTACATTTCTTAAGAAGTGAGGCTCCAAAACTTCATTTATTAACTCTACTGGATATACAATTTATATGAGACCAAAGCAAAATGGAACCGCAATACATTTGAGTTTGAGATGACTGTGATGAGGGAAGAGAAAAGACTTGCAAAGAATTCATTGTTATTGCTTATTACATACTCTGAGCTAGCAGACAAGCTGGGAACATAAATGAAACAAGCAGAAAAGGCACGTAGCATTAAGTACAAAAACAACTAATCAAAGTCAACCAGCATTTACAAAGACCAAAGAATAGGTATCTAAATACTTTAAATTCAATTTTCACATCATATGAACAAATTAGTAAACATAAAAAGAAAGGTCCTCCCTTTGAAGTCAAAAAGAAGTATGTTGTAAAGAACCGTAGAATATAATTCAAAACCATAGTGCAAGCAAAAGGAGAAAAATAATACATAGAAACCATAACCAAATCTTCCTGTTATATGCAGAGTCAAACCCTTCCTGTACTCCAATTTGGACTCCATGGTTTAAGGGATATCCCTTCCAATATGCTGAATTTTATGCAGAGGCGAGGTGAACTAGTGATGTAAAATAGGAATGTCAAATTCAATTAGAAAAGGTTTAGGCATTGATTTGCTTTTTTTTCTTTTTAAATTTTTAATAGTATTTTATTTTCCCAACTACATGTGAATATAGTTTTCAACATTCATTTTTGTAAAAGTTTGTGTTCTATGTATAAGACTGCCTGCCATCTGAGGGAGGGGGTTGGGGGAGGAAGGGAAAAAATCTGAACAGAAGTAAGTGCAAGGGATAATGTTGTAAAAAATTACCCATGCATATGGACTGTCAAAAAAAAAAAAAAGTTATAATTATAAAATAAAATAAAAATTAAATTAAAAAAAAAAAAAGTTTGTGTTCTGTTGGTCCCTTTCACTCCCTCTCTTTAATCACCCCTCCCCAAGACAGCAATCTGATAGAGATTAAATATATGCAATCTTTTAAAATATATTTCCATATTGGTCATATTGTGCAAGAAAAAGCAGACCAAAAGGGACACAAAAATAAACCATAAGGAAAAAAAAAAAAAAACAGGCAACAAAAGGTGAAAATACTATGCTTTGATCCAAATTTAGTGTCCATAGTTCTTTCTCTGGATGCAATTGTCATTTTCCATACCAATTCTACTGGAATTGTAGGACATTAACTTGTACATAAGGATACTGCTAGCCATATACTTACTGACTTAGTTTTCTAAATGTAATGTTATCTAGGTTTGATTACATTTTCCTTTTTTTGGTTAAATATTTTCTATTTTTAATGGAAATTTTAATTTTAATCTGGTTGGGTCATACTTAGGAGTGTTACAGGATTCATGCATGGGCCATGTGTATGACACCCTAAAGTATCACAGAAGTGAAAATGATGTGCAGCAGAGTGTTCATCTTTTTCTATTGCAGCAGCAGTGAAGAGATTGTTTTCCCCCCTTTACCTGAGGAAGTCTACCTTGTTTTGCTCTCAGAGATCTCAGCAACAACAACTAGGGGGGAGGGCAAACAAATCAAAAAACATAGAATAACAGACTTTGGGGGAAGGGAGGGGGAAAGAACAAAGTTGTATAATAATTAATAAAAGATAGGATATTTGTCATTCAGCCCAGTGCCTGAGACTAAGAGAACTGTGGAACTAAGTATTTCCTGTAATATCATTTCACCTAATAATAATTGATTAAAGATAGGATTTTTGCCATTCAGCCCAGTGCCTGAGACTAAGAGAACTGTGGAACTAAATATCTTTTATAATATAAACTGACCTCAACCTGTTTTCATGGATATTGACCTAGGTAAGCATACCTAAGGAAGATTTTATAGAGGGGGAAAAGACTTCCTAGGACTTGAGTAGAAGTTTGAAGGAAGGTTAGGAAAAAAGGTAAAGAGACATTCTGGACAAAAGAACTAGATATAAATATAAGCAAAAGCAGAAAGTATGAATGGAAATGCCCTATTTAAAAGATAATGGAGTAGAAAGTTCAGATAGGTAAGTGGGTTCATGTAAGAGGAGATTATCACATAAAATTGGAGGTATAACTAGGTCAGACAATATAGGACTTTGAATGAGAGGCCAAGGAGTTCCAACCAACTTTGTTCTACAGGCCAGGATAATTATGTGAACATTTTGAAGGAAGGTAAACAGCCTGCATTAAGGAGGGATGTTTTGGCTTGATTTGTTGGTATTGTATGCTTAGGTTAGAGTGGGAAGATACAATTTAGGGAGTCCAGTTTGGAGACTCATGGGAAATGAGTAAAAATTTGGAATAAAATTGGGGCTTGGATATGGAGGGGGGGGAGAAGAATCCGTGAATAACATCATGGGAAACATCAGAAAGAAAGAGTGAAAAGACTAAATTTGGACAATAGGGAAAGAAAATACCACCAGCAACAGCAGAATCTACAAGAAAAAACAATTGAACATACACTATGCATATGATGACACTATGAGAGATTATTTAACAGAAGACAGTGGCAAAGCTTTATATCATTTCCACTGAGGTTATATTCAAGAAGCAGGTTTAAATTAAAGCATAAAGGATTTATAACTATTATGGAAAAGCATTTTCCAAAAAGCTTATACAATGAATAAACTCTTCTTTGTGAAAAAGAAAAAAAAAAACACTAGTAGTTGAAAATGGTTAAGGAAAATCAGTTAACAAGCATGTTTAAGTGCCCTCTGTGCTAGCATTTATGTTATTACAAGTTTGTTTTTAGGTTTTTAATCACCATCTATGGAGACTGAAATTTATAGCATATTGTAACACCATATACCAGGAATATTTACTAAGTTATAATAGTTAGAAGTCAACATTATTGATCTTTTCTACCCACACAGTTTTCAAATACCTAAAAATAATAATTTGTTTATAAAGAAGTTGAAAAACACATTCTGAATGATTATATAATAATCATTCCCTGCTATCAATTTATTTTACTTCTTTTCCCTACTCTGTTAGGTGGCACAATAGATAGAATACTAGTCAGAAAACCCAGAAAGATCTGAATTCAAATTTTATCTCAGGCACTTATAAGTTGTGTGACCCTGGATAAGTCATTTACCCCTGACTAAAACTGGAGAAGAAAATAGCAAACCATTCCAGTATCTTTACCAAGAAAATCCTTTGGACAGTTGGTCCATGCAATCACAAAGACTTGGACACAACTAAACAAGTAACTGAACAACAATAATCAATGCAGTCAGGGAACAGAAAAATCAAATAAGATGCCACCCTGGTAATTTAAGAAAAGTTCTAATAAACTAGTTTATGCTCATTTCAGCAAATGACTTAATGCAAAATCCTTTCCAAGTGACATATTTGCATTCCTGCTGTTGCCTTCTGGATCTGCTAAAGCTTTAGCTAAAAGTGTTTTCCATGTATGGAATGCAATCCATGCTGACCTCCACCTTGAAGTATCTGTGACTTCCAGCAAAATATGTACAGTTGAAGTATAATCTTCTAAAGTAGACCTTTCTTAATCTTCCTAATTGTTCTGCTATTTCCCTCTTGAAATCATTTTTATAAAGCTTGTATTTATTTATCTGTATCTGTTGTATGTGCTCCCAATAGAATATAAGCTTCTCAAGATCAGGTACTATTCCCCAGGGTCTTGCACATGAGTACCTCCATATGAATAAATTGACAAGAGGTGATTTTTTTTTTAAATCACTACATATACTCTCCATCTTATTTACTGAACACCTAACATCTTTCCATTGGAAAATTCATAGCATTTTACAGTATTGCATAATACTTGTCAACCTTCATCTGTCTTTGTCATCCAAAGATCAAAATTGAATAACATAATGATTTTCAATATTAAGATCTAAGAGAAGTCAAAAATGGGAAAAGGGGGGAAGAAAACATAAGGGACTCAATGGAGCTGAACTGCTTACATTCTTACAAGGGAAGATGACACTGTAAATTCTTAAAAATATATACCATTAATAATACAACTAGAAGGAATATACATAGAGTGTATGTATATAAGGTGAATTTGAGGGAATGACATAAAATAATTAAGGAATGAGAAAGAGGGGTGCAGAAGGAAGAGAAAAATGGAATGTTATAAATTATTTCACAGGAAGAGGTGCTAAAAACTATTGTGGTAGAGGGGAATATGGGAGGGTGGATGAGGACATTGCTTGAATTTTACTCTCAGTATTGTTTCAAAGAGGAAATAATATATGCAATCAGTGTATATATACATATATCTATTACTATTTTATATAAAATATATATACATATATTACTGGACAGAAAAAGAAGAAAGGATAAGATTAAGTAAAGATAGTAGGGATAAGCAGTAGGGGTGGAAGAAAATGACAGAAGAGAAGGCAGAACAAGGAGGTGGTAGACAAGTAAAATGCTATAAAGGAGGGAAAGGGTGAAAGGAGAAAAAGGATAAACAGGAGGAAAAATAGGATTGAGTGAAATACAAAATGGGATTGCAATCTTAATCTCAAACAAAGTAAAAGCAAAAATAGACTTAATTAGAAAGAATAAGGAAGAAAACTACATCTTACTAAAAGGTATGATAGACAAGGAAGAAATATCAATACTAAATACATATGCGCCAAGTGGTACAGCATCCAAATTCTTAAAGAATTTAAGGGGGTTACAGGTTCATAACCAAACAAGAGATAGAGAGCATTACAAAATGTAAAATATATAACTTTGATTATATTAAGTTAAAAAACATTTCACAAACAAAATCAACAGAACCAAGATTAGAAGGAAAGCAAAAAACTGCTAAACAATCTTTATAGCAAGTGTCTCTGATAAAGGCCTCATTTCCCAAATATATAAGTATATAAACCATTCTCCAACTGATAAATGATAAAAGGATATGTACAGAAAGTTTTCAGAGGAAGAAATTCAAGCTGTCTACAGGCATATAAGAGGAGCTCTATATAATTTTTGATAAGAAAAATGTAAATAAAAACTGCTGAAGTACTACCTCACACCTATTAGATTGGTTAATATGAAAAAAAAAAAAACAAAGGAAAATGATAAATGGTGAAGAAGATAGAGGAAAGTTGGTATACTAATGCACTGTTGGTGTAATTATGAACTGATCCAATCATTCTAGAGAGCAATTTGGAACTATGCACAAAGGACAACCAAACTGTGACCCAGCAATACTACTACTACTAGGTCTATATCCCAGAGAGATCATAAAAAGGAGAAAAGTATTTATAGCAGCCATTTCATAGTGGCAAAATATTAGAAACTGAGGAAATATCTATTAATTGGGGGATGGCTGAATCAACTTTGGTATATGAATATAATGGAATATTACTGTGTAATAATTACAGAAAAACCTGGAAGGACTTGTGTGAACTGATGTGAAGTGAAAAAAGCAGAACCAGAAAAACATTATCCACAGTATCAGCAATATTTTGTGTTGATCAATCTGAATATCTCAGTTCTTCTTAGAAACAAGTACAAAGGACTCACAAAGGAAAATGCTATCCACAACCAGATAAAGAACTGATGAATTATGAATGCAAGTCAAAGCATACTTAATTCACTTTATTCTTTTTTTTCTTTTGATCTGTTTCTTCTTTTACAACTCTAATATGAAAATATATATTACATGATAGCACATGCATAACATATAGCAAATTGCCTACAATTTTAGGAAGGGGGAGGAAAAAAAGGAGGGAAAAAAAGTTGGAACTGAAAATCTTATAAAAATGAATGTAAAAAACTGACTTGATATATAATTGAGGGAAAAAAATAAAATACTATTTAAAAAAAAAAAACAGAAAAAGTTCCCTGGATGGTCTCTGAACCTTTCTCTTGGAAGCAGAGAGTAAATCTCATGTATTCCTTTCCTAGGGACCCAAACATAGCTTTCAGGTTAATTCACCTAAGGCCAAAGTTAACTCAAACTTCCAAGACTGTGACAAAGCATCTTGGATCACAATAGCCCTTAGCTAAAATTAGTCCTCAAGAAAGTTCTCTAAGAGTTTCAGAAGCTCAATCCTAGAATAAAAAAGCAGACCCTATGTTCTTCTTTCTCAAAGATTCCACAGCTGAATTTCAGGTCAGTCCTCAACTGCAAGGTTAACTCAAACTTCCCAGGCAGGTCCACAGAATTCTGGTTTGTGACAGCTTTGGTTGGTGGTATGGAAGCAGCAGGGTTAAACTGAAACTGCCCATGTCTCCTGGTATTCTGGTCCATGGGAACAAGATAATAAAATCTACTTTGATTTTTCTAAACAAACTTTCATGTGCTTGTTGCACATGAAAAGCATCAGATTCACATCTCTGCAATTCTTCATCCCAGTGCATTCAATTCAGAACTGTTGGATTACCTTTCATTCTTTGAAAAAATCCTGAAATAGATGATCAAAATCCATTTTTCAAGCACCTAAAAGTAATAATCTATTTCTAAAGAAGCTGAAACCCACATTCCGAATGCTTATATAATAAGCATTCTTTGTCAGTAGTCTTTTTCAGTTCTTCTCCCTACCCTGGACATTACCATCATTTCCCATAAAGCAAGAATTGAATCCAGGGATAACTAGCCTTAGACAGATATACTGACACAAGGTGGTTTTATTCTGTCTTCCCTTAGAGTTAAAGAACTTTAGACATCTCATAGAGATCACCTGGCTAAAGAATCTCATTTTTCAGAAGACAAAATTGAGACTGGTGAATTAAGTGAATTGTCTGAAGTTTCAGTGTCTAGTTAATCCATCTAATTCAGGTCTAGTCAAGGTTTTCTGGACACAGCTCATTCCAGCTTAAATTTTCATCTTGAGTATTTAAGCTTAGGAAATTGGCAAGGTATACAATGTATACAAATCAGGGTTTGATTTGATGTTTTGGCTGATTGGCCCCCTTCAGGAATTATCCCTTTCTCTGGATTTGTTCTTCTTTTACCTTCATTAAATTGTTTTCATTGAAATGGTTCATAATTCCTGTGGAGATTCTCTAGATAACTAGCTTTAAAGTACATGGATAGATAGATAGATAGATAGATTAAATAGAAAGATTGACTGATTGATTGATTCAAGTAGAATGATTTAGTTTGCAAGTATTCTTAAGTATATAGTTGCATTCTAATATAGTTGCATTCTAACATGGTGTCTTATTAACACCTCCATGCAGTAATTCAAAGGAAGCACTCCAAAGTGAGGAATACCCCATTCCAGGGCTAATGAGGATGTTGACATAATTCTTGTGCTAATCAACAATATATATCATGAAAATGCATCCCCCCCCCCAGCCAAGTTTACCTGTGAGTTAATTTAAAACAAAAAATGGAGGTATTAGTATTAGAAGTACAACTCTAATGTCCCACTCTCTTAGTTCTGATTAGATTTTTAGATGGAATGGAATGCTCACAAATCACTGGCCAACTACATGTTACAACTATATGTTGAAAGTATTTATGAATGTTTGTGGCAGCTCTTTTCATAGAAATTGGAAAATGAATGGATGTCCATTAATTGGAGAATGGTTGGGTAAATTATGGTATATGAATGTTATGGAATATTATTGTTCTGTAAGAAATGACCAGCAGGATGAATATAGAGAGGCTTGGAGAGACTTACATCAACTGATGCTGAGTGAAATGAGCAGAACCAGAAGATCACTATACACTTCAACAACAATACTGTATGAGATCGTATTCTGATGGAAGTGGATATCTTCAACATAAAGAAGATCCAACTCACTTCCAGCTGATCAATGATGGACAGAAACAACTACACCCAGAGAAGGAACACTGGGAATTGAATGTAAAATATTAGCACTACTATCTTTCTATCCAGGTTACTTATACCTTCGGAATTCAATTCTTAACGTGCAACAAGAAAATTGGATTTACACACATATATTGTATCTAGGTTATTCTGTAACACATTTAATACATTCTGTCATTTAGGGGAGGGAGTAGAAGGAGGGAGGGAAAATTTGGAAAAATGAATACAAGGGATAATGTTATTAAAAAAAAAATACTCATGAATATGTACTGTCAAAAAAAAATTTATAATTATAAAATAAAAAAGAAACTATTTATGAAACAATTATATGTTACAGATGAATTACTAGATTGACAATTGCAAGGAATTGCTATGCTACAGTAGTTCCCCATACTAATGAAATTAGAACTGAAGATCTTTACTTCACCCAAGTTTTTATCATATCTTTAGAACTGGAATGGGGTATTAGATATCATCTAGGTAAACTCATACTTTTTTTGAGGAGTGGGGGTTGTTTTACTATTTTAAAAATATTTTTTATTTAAATCTTAATTAGTAAAAATCTATCTTTTTTTTTCTCCATCTTCCTCCTCTGCTCCCCACTCCAACCAAAAACTCACTGAAATAAAACATGTATAGTCAATCAAAACAAATTAATGCATTAGTTATGTCCTTCTTTCCCCAGAATGTCTCAATCTGCACTCTGGGACCATCCATCACTTCTCATGTAAGGATTGGATTGCATGTTTCATTATGAGTCCTCTGGAATCCTAGTGATTGTCTTGATTAGAATAACTAAGTCTTTCAAAGTTTTGTTTTTGTCTTTAAAATGTTATTGCTATTTTAGTTTTATATATGCATATATATACATATATATATACACACACATATATATATTTATATATGCATATATATGTATATTTTCATATACATATATATGTGTGTATATATAGTGCTAACTCCCTCATTTTGCAAATTAACTAAGGCCCCAAAGGATGAAAGAGGTGGAATTACTTGACCAAGATACAATAATTAGGGAACTGAAATTTGACCCCAGATTTCATATTCCACATTCAGTTATATTTGTATTCATAGATGATGGCCATCTGACCTTTTGGTCATTAGATCCTTAAAGCAAGAAGAAAGTACACCAGTTACTCCATTTTGTTTCCAGTTGTCAAAATGAACCATTCACCAATTACTTCTTTCTTAATCTTATTGATATCTTGTATTTCTATATTATCTGACTCCCATTCCAAATACCTTCATCTTGCATATTGCATATTCTATTCAGCAATCCACCCCTTGTAACCAAAAAAAAAAAAAAAAAAAAAAAAAAAAAAGAAAAAATAACCAGTTCAATTCATCTAAGCAACACAGCAATCCATTGTTTCTGACATTGTATATCTGTAAAGAAGAGAGTAATGAATGTTCTCATCCTTTCTTTGGGGATAAGCTTACTCATTAGAATTATGCAGCATTGTTTCTTTTTCTTGTTCTTTACATTTATAGTATATACATTGTTGACATGTTCAATCTTAAGAGCTTTTGTTAAATGTTCTATAACTATATTTTAAGTATTTATTTATATTTTAATGTAAATTCAATGAAAGGAAAATTTCATTTTATTAATTTTTTTGTTTACCCACATCTTTGTGGTAGGGCATTTTTGATATCAATTATAGACATTACACTTCTAAACATATCTTCCAAGAGTATGTTTAGTAGCAGAATATAAAAAGTTTTCATTAATTTTATATCAGCTAGATGGTGAAAGCAGGGGATCCTTGGAGTGGCTTTTCTCCTTAGTGAAATCTTCCTAAATGATAAAAAAAAAAAAGACAAAGATAGAAGTTATATCAATTTTGTTCTTATATTTCTGTGCACAAATCCTCTAGAATAGTTAAGAATAACAATTCTGACACCAATTAAATGTGTGTTCTTTGACAAATCGCTAATATTTTATAGGCCTCAAGTTCCTAATCTATGAAGTGGGTGAGTAATAACTCCTACCTTGACTATTCAGATGAGGGAAATCCTTTCTAAATTTTCAAAGCTTTCTTTAAATGTGAGTTATTTTTAGAGGATTACTTCTATTAAACCCACTCTCAATCTTTAGTGTAAGAAATTCCTTCTAAGGCACAAAGAACTTATTATAGATCACAATAAGCTAGTTAATCATATGTCTATTCAAATTCATTTCATTGCCACCTTTTGCAAGAGTTGACATTAGACAGAGTGTGGGATGGAATAAGAGGGAGCACTATGTAAAATGTTCATTTTAAATATTAACCATCCAACCTGACCATTTATCTCTCCTTTTCCAGACTCAAAACCTGCTTGGCAGTTAGCCTGTCAGAGATGTTACTTTTTACTCACCCTCTTCCATGTGATGTGGGAACAATGGAATGTCAACAGCATCTCATTGTTATTTATGTAATGATCCATCTTTGTAATTGAATATGGATTGAATCAATTTACTCTCATAAAGGTTTGAATTTTTAGGACCTTTACTGTCTTTTTTTTTTCCTTAACAGAGCTTCCCAGTAAATAATACAACACAAGAAAGCTGTAACCTATTCCCAAAACATACAAGACTACAGTCAATGGTGTATTAGCTTAAAAAAATAGATCAAGCTCATCTTGTAAAAGGAAAATAAAAAAAAAAAAAATGGCTCTCTCTGTGAGGAGAGTCATGCTTGAGGCTGTATAACACACTGGAGATGAAAACAAGAAACCTCAACATTTGCTAGTGTTAAGTTTTGCTCTCCAAGGAAGTCTTCTGACTCAATAGGTATGGGCAAAAACAAATCCTGATATAATCAATCCTAACTTCAATGTTTGCTGACTATACTGTAGATGTATGCACCTGCAGAGCCAGAAGGTACATCATGAACCACTTTACAGAGATGAAAACAGTATAGACAAACTAATAATTTGAAGAAGGCCAAAGTCTCATAGCAACATGATTTCGGGATATTCCTATATAAAGGCAACATTTTCATTGGTGATTTAGAATTAAATGCTGCCACCAAATTCCATGGTGTAGTTTTCATATCATCAAATAACTTTATAACAATTTTTAAACCATTATGCCTTCATATGGACCTCCTTCCTCCAGCCTAGGTAGCACAATAGATAGAGAACTGTGCCCGAAATCATAAAGATCTGAGTTCAAATGTGACCTCAAACACTTACTATGTGACCCTGGTCAAGTTACTTAAACTGTTTGCCTCAGCTTCCTCAACTGTGAAATGGAGATAATAGTCACCTACTTCAAAGGGGTTGTTGTGAGATATATGATCAGATGATCAGATGATCAAATGAAATATTTATAATGTCTAGACTCAACTTTATTTCCAAAAACCAAATCCTCAAAATATAAAAATTTGCTACCAATGAAAATATTTCAGAGGATATGATAAGGGACCTGTCTGAAAAGACCTAATCATAAGATCATAAATTAACATGTAGAATGAACCTTATGTAACACTTAGGTATTAATCAATGTTTTATTTTGGAAACTGAGGCCCAGAGAAGTGAATGACTTGCCTGAAGTTAGACAGAAGGAAGCAGTCCTGTTTTGAATCAAGGACCTCTGATTTCAGATCTGCTATACCATTCATTGCACTGAAATGAAATGTTTGATTTTTTTTTTCTTAAAGTGGTGTTAGCATTATTGGAATAATGTACAACCACCAAGAGCACTATTTTCAATAAGATTACATTATTTTGTATAGAAGCATTCTCAGGGGCATTACTTAATAATCACACCATGTACAACCATTTAAACTAAACTGCTATCAAATAACTCTGAAAAACAATTACAGTATATAGTTCTGGCATCAGAATTCATAAATAGAAATAAAACTGATCTAAAGTGCAATGATTCAAGCTTAAAATTATTGTATAGAATGATGGCTTATTTCTCATAAATCCTTGATTTTGGTAACATTTTTTGTTTTCCTTCATCTAGTTGCAGGAATGACATCAGTAGACCATATAATGTAGCCTCTTATAGGAGGCCTTTCCAAAAAGATATCTCCAGTAGCTCATGCTTCCTTCAATTACTTTGTATCTATTTTGTCTCTCTTTTGCAATCTTTATGTATGTACCTATTGTCTTCTCTGATCTCCTCAAGAGCAGGGATTGTTTCATTTTTTTGTCTGTTCCCTCAATATCTAACCCAGCACCAAGTACAATATTTAATAAATGTTTATTTATTGAATGACTGAATTATATGGGACCCTGAAAATTTATACTGGCTCAGGTCATATGTTTCAATTTTATCCTTTCCTTTCCCTAGGTACCTATTTCAAATATCTTCTATCAATAGGTGAATAGAATACATCTTTTAAAGAACTCGTTTCTGAGTTTTCTAATGTTAAAGATTATTGAAAAAGGAGAAGGAAGGTATCAGATGAGAAGATGGCAAATAGAAAAGAGAAGCAGAGCTTATTAAATGATTCTCATTAGGCCTATTACCTGATTATCATTTAGCTCCCTGATTCCTTCTAGGCCTGGGGCATTTGAGCAAGTTGTTATTTTCATGTTCATGGTTGATTCAGGTTACTATCCATTCTTTAAATAATTTACATTCTTTTTTTTTTTTTTTTTTTCTGGTTTACAATGCTCCAGATAGTGGAATTTTTCAGACTAGAAAAATAAAACCACCATATCCTACATCCTAAGAGTGCTTGATAAATAAGAATTTAATTCTTAATTATGGATTATTGGACAGAATTTCTCTGCTGTGTTACCACCTAACCAATTCAATAGAAATATAAATAACTACACCTACTTATGCTAATCTGGTCAGAAAATCAAGAGTTGCCATTCTTTCTGTTTCAACATTAAGTTTAATAATCAGGGCAATACCCAAAGTATCCCTGAGGCATCTTATCCATCAAGAGCATAACATATTACCTACCTTTTTACATGCTTAGTGTTTATACAAAAGAGATCACTGATAGTTTAAATTAAAAATCACCACTACCTTTTCTTCTTATTTTCTTGAAAGGATTTTCTTTACAAAAATGTCCCTTTCCATGCTGGCAATTTCCCTCAAGTAACTGCTGGTTGGTAAGAACTACATCATTTCATGAATATTCATATCAAAGAGATATTTATAACAGTTTTGTTCATGTCATTTCTATCTCACCCTTCCCCCACACAACACTCTTTGAGCATTATAAATGAAGTCTTGAAATCTGGAAGAAACTGAAGTCTCAATACTGTTACATAAGGATTTTGTTAATGCATTTTTAAAGCAACAGCTTTAAAAAGAAAAGAAATTACACACATGATTGTCTACCAGGGAGAAAAATCACAGCAATAAATTGAAAAATGAAATACCACTGGGAGGAATCTCAGAGTGAAATTTTTGGAAGTTGTTTCATCATAAGAAAATATTAAGGCTAATACACATTTCATCCAAATTTTTTTGGCTAGCCATACTAACACATTAATGTATGTGCAACATAAATAAAAGGCACCTACATTATGTGAACAGTGCTGCATCATCCAGGAACATGAGTATGACCCAGAATGAAATAGAAAGGGAAAAGAAATATGGCTCTCATTGAATATCCACTTTATATTTTTCTGGTCATTTTGCTTTGAAAGACAAGATGGAACAAGAGAGAGAGATTTATAGAATGATTCTTTTTTTAAAATAGTATTTTATTTTTCCAAATACATGCAAAGATTGTTTTCAACACTCACCTTTACAAAACCTTTTATTCCAGTTTTTTTGTCCTCTCCTCTCTCTTCCTCCCTTCCCAAGACAGCAAGCAATTCTATATGGGTTAAACATGGACAATTCTTCTAAACATATTTCCATATTTGTCATGCTGCAAAGAAAAAAAAAAATCAGATCAAAGAGGAAAAAAACACAAGAAAGGAAAAAAAATCAAATAAACAAATAACAAGAACAACAACAAAGGTGAAAATATTATGCTTTGATTCACATTCAGTCTCCATAATTCTCTCTCTCCATGTAGATGGCACCTTCCATCACAAGTCAATTGTAATGGCCTTGGATCACTTCATTGTTGAAAAGAATAATTTTGATCTTGCAGTGTACAATGTTTTTTGGTTCTGCTCATTTTACTCAGCATAAGTTCATGTGAACAGGTCTATGTATAAAGGAGATTATTCTGGCCATGATTTGAAACCTACAATGGAGAGAAAAATAAGTGAAGGCAGAAAACCTATTAGGATGCTGTTACAATAGTAAGAGTGGGATATGTGTGGAATCTGATATGAAAAGTGAAGGAAAAGAAGAATCAAAGGTAACAAATCTTTCAAACTTGAGGCACTGGGTTAATAGTTGTATCCTATATAGAAATAATGAAGTTACTATGAAGCAGAGATTTGGTGGCAAATGTAATCAACTCAGTTTTGGATATTTTGAACTTAAGGTGCTAGTGGACATTCAGTTAGAGCCATAATGTGGGCAAATGAAAATATAATCCTTGAGGGGAGGATAGAAGTCTGGGGGTTGGGAAGACAAAGAACTGTGATTCAAAAATGTGGAAATGAATGATATTTCCAAGAGAATGCAGAGAAAGAAGTGAAGAGGGCTAAGAAAGGTTTTCTGGGGCATGTGTAGGTATGCCCAAAATCATTTTTCTTCCAGTTTAAAAAAATATTCTAGTGGATAATAGCTACCTGTGTTTTAAAGCTCACTTGTCTGTTGCCCGAATTCAGAGTGTCTTCTTGGAATCCTGGCTTAGCTCCACAGTCTACACATTAGATTCTATAAATGTAGCAGTAATATTGTATTCTCTCCTGATTAGCTTTTCCAGTATCTTATATTCACCCAAGAAAAGGTAGAACCTTGTACCAGATTATTTCATTGTGCCAAATGAATAGTGCTCTCATCATAGTTCATCACTACCCATTCACCCTCCCCTCCCCCCCCCCCTCGCAAAAAAATTAGCTTGGTCCAGCTATGTGTACACAAATATGAATACAAATCTAGGTGTACCAGTCTTTCAATAACTATTAGTTGTGGTGAAAACTCATTCCTTCCTCAAATATCTAATTATTTATTGACCCAAAAACTTCAAGATTGCTTTGGCTCCTTAAAGTGGTATATCTAAATATGGTCATTCCTAGTGAAGATATTTTAGATCACAAACAAAAATCAGTGGCTCCAGATGAACACCCATGACATATGTGTTAGTACAGTTTGTGGTGGGGATTAGAAAAGAGAGCACTCTTTTCTGACTGATGTACTATTAGTACAGGTACCTTAGATCTAGAAAGGTCATATATCCAAAACAAACTTTCTCCCTTAATGCAACCTGTTTTGTAAGAACCCTGACTCTAATAGGATGGGCTGAGTTCATTACATGGGGATTTACAATAAACATCTTTGGCTTATTTTGCTACTCACCCAGGTTACTCTAAGAATGCCCAAAGCTAGCTCATTTCTAAAGTATTTGCTTCTATCCCTTCTAGCAAGCCAAAAATATCAGTAAATTTAGAAATGGAATATTTATATGGAAGCAAAAGACTAGAGTCTCTGCCCTCCATTGTCACAGTGAGTTATTCAGATAGTGAAAATACAATGGGAAAAAATGTTGGCATTCCAACAACCTCAAATTTGTTTGAAGGAGATAGTCTACTCTAAGGAAACCCTGTAGGGTCATTCTGGAAGTCTAGGAGCTAGTATGTCCCGGGGTGAAAGTTATTATCTCTAGAATATATTAGAAGGAGAAGAAAGAAAAAAAGGAGTGCCAGAATTGTTTTTTTTGGGGGGGTTTTGCTAGCAAACCTAACATCATTGCTTTTATGAGGGGAATGTTGATGTTGCTATGAGTGGAGTCCTTGGATAAAAGTAGAATTCTATTGACTCACTAGAAGGATGAGAACTATATCAAATGTTTTAATTTATAGTGTTTATATCACTTGAAGTCCTGTATGTGTTTCTACATATTCAATGGGGTGAAATATAGATTGTGCTATACCAAATGCCCATGGTTGCCTAGGATGCTTATACTAGCATTGGATATTCTTTTGCCCACATCTTTAAATACCTAAATAAGAGATATAATCAGTATACATTCTGCAATTTTCCATTGGCAACTATGAACTGGGACAAAATGAGGCCAAGGTAAGGTTTTCATAACTACCTTCAAGATTTAAATCATGCCCTTATAATCCTATAAAAACCTAGGGTAGCTAGATGACATAAAGAAAAGAATGACAGGCCTGAAGTTAAGAAGATTTATCTTCCTGAATTTAAATCCAACTTTAGGAGACTTGCCCTGAGGGAAGTTACTCAACCCTATTTGTCTCAGTTTCCTCATCTGTAAAATGAAGGAAATGGTAAACCACCAAAATGCCTTTGCCAAGAACTCTCCAAATAAGGTCATGAAATGATTAAACAACATATAAACCCAGACTATAGGGGGTACTTATTTCTGTATTTGTTGTACTAATTTGAGGACTTAGGGAATAGAACGTAAATTCCTTCTGGATAGGACTCTCTTGCTTTTTATCTGTATTTCCTATACCTAGAATAGCAACTTATATTTACCAGGTGATTAATGAATATTCCTTAAACTTAACATTTATTCAGTACAGGAATGGAGAGGAAATTGTTTGGATACAATTGTAGGCAATATTTCCAGTTATCTCATGACACTTCCCCACTCTCAAGAATCTAGATCTTGATTACACCTATAATTCTATTAGGACAGGGGTAGGCTACATTTCAACCAACAGACTTGATATTGAAGACTTTGAAAGCAAAGTCTATATCCTGATTCAGATCCCAGCTTCTTCCTCCCAGAAGATTCCATCTTTCGCCCTCCATTTTTTAATGATGTTTAGTCCAAAGAGTTACATTCATTAAAAGTCTCATCTCATTCATTGATTTCTGTTACTGCAGCATCTTGGTGAATAGTTCATATATTTTTCATAGAGATAAAGAAGGCTTTTTCTTGAGCATTCTCATCATGAATAGAAAGAGAGGTAGAGAAAAGAAGCAAAATCAATTAGGGAAATATAATTTTAAAAAAATGTTTTTTCTTTAAAAAGCTCCACTGCTAAATATCTCAATCTTGTGATCAATTTTCTTTCATCATTTTACTAAAATTTTGAAAGATAATTAGCAACAAAATTCATTAACATTTTTCAGTATTCAACTTCAGTTTTTAACATGGTTGCCCACTAAACTTCTGGACACAATCTTTACTTGACTTCAGAAATATAGCATTCTCATAGATTTCTTCCTGTCTCTATTACTATAGTTACTTGAGGAAATATAGGAAGAGGGCAGGAGGTTGCTGCATCTTCCAAGTGCTGGGGGTCAGAGTAGAAACTGCTATTTCCAGTTCTATTGGGCTTGGAGTATAGTGGAAAGAAACCTTTATTTATAACCAGAAGCCTTGAGTTTCAGTTTTGGATTAAATTATTAGGTATGTGATCTTGAGTAAATTAACTAATCCCTCAGGATTGCAATTTCCTTAACTCTAAAATGTGGTGATAAACTAGATAATTTCAAAGGTCTCTTCTGGCTATAATGCCTTCCTTCCCAATAGAACTAGAATTTCATTTGGAATGATCATAAGAAAAATTACAAAAGAATAATTTCTATTTAAGATTTCAAGTTACATGATACATTATTGTATATTTACATTTACATTATATTTACATATTTATATTCATATGTATTTATATATTATATGTAATATGTACATTACATATTTTATATGTATACATTTATATTAAGCTTTCCAGTTATATGATACATTATTTTGTATTTGCATTGAATATAGATATTTTATTACATATACTTATGTATATGTATGATTCTACTGTTTCTCTAGACAGTGGGCCTTTTCTCTTACAACTTTCCAGTGACTAGGATAGGTCTAAAATAAAGATACTGAGTTTAAATCCAGCCTCAGACATTAGCTATGTGACCTTGAGCAAGTTAATTAACCCTATTTGCCTCAGTTTCCTTACCTGTTGCTGTCCTTCATTTTCAGAGAACCAAAAAATGACATCACGATGTCAAATTATAGTGTATCTGATTGTGGCTGATCAGACCAATATATGATTGCAATGCTCTACCATAGGTCTGGCACAAATAGTCCATAAAGAACATTTGGAATAGATTAACTTTGCACATCTCTCATTTCTTTTGAGCTACTTCAATTCTGCTTTTCTTATAGAGCACAGCACCTTCTGATATGGAGAAACCTTGGGAGTGCCTTTGTACAGTTTTTTCAGCCCATCTTGTGAACACTTGCTCTGTGTGTCTTTTTAGAAAGCATGTTTGGTATTTGAAGGTATCATATTCAAAAATCAGTCCTGAGTGAAACAAGGCTGGGGCATATAAAGGCCACCTTATGGAAGTTGCAACTGGATACCTGGTTTTATTTGGTTTGGTTTGTTTTTTTTTTTAGAGTGGGCACATTTGGAATGGGAATGCTGTGATGCTGGTGCAGGTTTTATAATCAAAACTAACCTAATCAACAAGTGTGGATACCTACCAAAAGGAGTAAAACAATAGACAATGTAATTGCCACTTACAGGAAAACATGCCATCATCATTAACACTTATGTTCCTACCATAATAAACCCTGATGAGATCAAAAACATTTCATAAAGGACTAGGAGATCCTTCCTTATCTATACAATAAGCTGAAGAAAAAAATGGCAAAACACTATGATAGAGTATGGTGGGAGATGGACTTCAAAAATATTTTGGGGTTTTGGAGTGATGTCATGAGGTGTCTCAAAAAAAACGTGTAGGCTTAGACCATCTCCAAATCAAGAGGCAAAGAATTTATTATGCTGCTGTCAGTGGGCTAATTTCCAAAAGGGAGTTTTAGTGATTAACGAATATAATGTTCTTCTCTAAAATATAATGTTCTCAGGGAGCACGTTTCTTGGGGGGCTTCTGGAGGCAGTCTTCCTTTCAGCTCAGTTTCAATAATCACCCCAAATGCAACCAGGAAGTAAAGTCCAGATCCTTTAATTTCTCCTTCAAAGGCTTAAATGTTTTCCTGGGGCCCAGTTAGCTTTCTTAGAGACCTATCTCTCTCCTTTGTTCCAAGACCTCTTGCCTTCAGTCCTTTGCCTCTGACAGTTTCAGCTTCTTGTCTTCCCAATGTCTCCAGGCAGCACAAAGGTGGAAGTTGGAATGAATTTGACTTCTCTGGAAGTTGGAATGAATCTGACTCCTCCTCCAAAAGAGTGGGCTTGTGGGCTTCTGACTTGTGAATCTCCTGAAGTCAATCCTAATTGAGGCTCCTAGTTTATATATGCTCTCTAAAGGTATGAACTCTAATGTCTGAACTAACGTGTGAACTCTCTTAAAAGTTCACCTTTAGAATTACCTGAAGGTGTGAACTAAGTACATAAACATTATCTCTATCAATTCCAGTGACTTAGCATCTTGTTTCAAGTTTTGGTCCATAACAAACAAGGAGAAAGACACAAAAACAAGGTAAGGCAGGCTTAAATTCCCATTTAAGGAAGTTTTGTTTTGTTTTGTTTATTTGGTGGGGAAGATTATGCCATTCATTGGTGTGCTAATCCTAAAAGCAATTAGCAAAAAAGTGGAATGCCAGTTAGTAGGTACTTTAATAGGAAAAAATAACCTTGGGAGTTGATATCGTAATTTGATCTACTAATTTGATATAGTAGCATATCAATTAATAAAACGATGCATATGTACTGTCAAAAAAAAAGTTATAATTATAAATTAATAAAAAAAATGTAAAAAAAAAAAAAAAAAACTTGATAGTTTTGTTAATGCAAAAAATTAGACAAGGAACAAAAGACCCTCTCTGCTTGCCTTTGGTAGTAGCTATAGGAATTCAACTAGGGTCCAGTGCAATAAAGATCCACTTAAATTCAACAAAAGCCAATGCCAACCCTCCCCTCCACACCCATGGCCCACCTGGACACTGGGTTGCTAGCCAGGACATGTCCTTTTGTTGGGATCTTATTTATGCCATCAACTCCATGAGGGGTCCCTAGAGAGTAGGACAATATTGAATAACTTTTTCACATACTCTTTAGCTTCAAAAACAGCAGTTCTAAGAACTAACCTAATTTATCCATCTAAAAAATGAATAGTCATTCCTTAAGCCTGAATTCAATGGATAAATTTTAAGAGATGAGAAATTAAAGTACTTAAAATATTACAACTTGATTTGGAAGGGAGCCAACTCCTAATTTTAAAAGATGTCAAAATTATCACACTAAGTTAGGGGGTATGAAAAATTCTATGCTTCCAATTCCAGGGCTCTCTCTTCTGTAATTTAAATAAATATGTATTTTGAGGATTTGCTGTGTCATAATGTGAGAAATTATTATTTTTCTCTCATTGACATTTTTTTTTTTTTAATTTCCTTAATCAAAGACCAACCAGCCCTTGTAAGTCATTTAGCCAGGCTCTGAAGGGCAAGGCTGAGGGCCCACACTGAGTTTATTCCTGATTAAAAAGTAAAGAGAATCTAATCTAGAATGCTACCCTAAAAAGCTTTAGGCTCGCACAGTAGTAAACTCACCCTTGTTCAATTTAAGTGGTGGAGATGGATTCTGTTGTCGTGAAAACTGGAGGCAGCTGAGTGATCAGATCAAGTTAAATTCACAGCGGGAAGTTGAAGACTTTTGGTCCACCTCCTCATATACATATGTACTCCCTCAATTGATTGCTCACCAATCGGGGTTGATCTCACCATTCTAAGGACCGCCCACTTTCCCAAAGGTATTTAACCAACTATGCTCGCCTCAGTCTAGTCTTAGGTTACCAAGGGAAACCAGTAACCAGTTGCTAGTGTAATTAAAACCCAGAAGCCTGGGACATTTCATTCATCTCAGAAAAAAGACTGTGCTAATTAATCCCAGAATGTAAACTAACAAAAATAAAAAAAATGCTATGGGCCAGAACTCTCAACTTGAAACAGTATTGTTACAAGGTGCTAAGTCAGTGTGTATAAGAGACAAAGGTTGTTTAACTTGGTGCTTAACACTTCCACAAGATTCACATCTATGATAGGAGGGTATATAAGCTCAGACAAACTCGGCCAGAATCAACTGGGAGACAGTCACATGGTGTTGCTGGTTCTCCTGCCTCCCCCTCAGAAACCGAGACACATTCAGGAGGACCTCGAGAAGCTGGCAGAGGCCGAGAACACGAGGCGGCAGGAGCTCAAGCTCTCGGAACTGAGAGGAGAGGTAGGCTTCTAAGAAAGCTAACGGGGCTCCTGGAAAGGAGACAAGACTTTGAAAGAGATAATAACACCTGGGTGTACTTGTGATTACTGGATTGAAACTGCTCCCAGAGACCCCAAGAAAACCAAAAGAGAACATCACCAAGAAATATCATTAAATCATAAAAACAGTAAAAGAGGAGGAGAGAGAAGACGGGGAGAAGTATGGAGATACTTTTACTGTTTTGTTATTAAACAACAAAAACAGCTGACATTTTTATATAGTACCTTAGGTTTGCAAAGTTCTTTACAACTATATTTTCTTTGTTTCAAGATTATAAAGAACGCTACATTCTGCCTGAATGAAAGCTTGTGGATTTAGCCTCTCTGCAGCCCAATTAGAATGATGATCACCAAGAGAAGCAGCAGTGTTTTCTGATTGAGATGGTGCGGCTCCAAACACAAAAGGGTGTCAATAGAGCGGACTCGCCCGCTTCCACAAAAGAGCACTGAGAGGAGGGGGCTCGCTCCCACAGAAGCACGTGAGGAGGAGACCGTACTCAGGGCTGGAAAGACAGTGGGGAGTTCAAAAGAGAAACGGTTTTTGCGGGACTCCAGTGGAAGAAGCGCAGCGCGGACGCCGACAGCAGCCAGGAAGGAAGTGACTCCAAACTACAAGTCCCAGAAGTCAGCGGGGGCGCCGGCGGCGCGGAAGGAGGCCGCGGCGCGAACGGGCGACGTTCGCCCCGTGGCCCCACGGCGGGGCTCGGGCTGAGAGAACATGTCGCTGCCCAAGAAGAGAAAGACGGACTCGGCGGACGGCGGCGGAGGAGAGGGCGGCGGGGGTAGCGAAGAGGAAGATGGAGGGGAACGCGATGCGGCGGGGCTGGAGGAGGCCCAGGAGACAGAGCAGGGCGCGCGAGACCGCCTGTACTACGAATGCTACTCGGACGTGTCTGTGCACGAGGAGATGATTGCTGACCGCGTCCGCACGGACGCCTACCGCCTGGGCATCCTGCGCAACTGGGCGTCGCTGCGGGGCAAGACTGTGCTGGACGTGGGCGCGGGCACGGGCATCCTGAGCGTGTTCTGCGCCCAGGCCGGCGCGCGGCGCGTGTACGCTGTGGAGGCCAGCGACATCTGGCAGCAGGCCCGCGAGGTGGTACGGCTCAACGGGCTGGAGGACCGCGTGCACGTGCTGCCGGGCCCGGTGGAGACAGTCGAACTGCCCGAGCGCGTGGACGCCATAGTCAGCGAATGGATGGGCTACGGGCTGTTGCACGAGTCCATGCTGGCGTCCGTGCTGCACGCGCGCGCCAAATGGCTCAAGGAGGGCGGCCTTCTGCTGCCGGCCTCGGCCGAGCTCTTCCTGGCGCCCATCAACGACCGGACCCTGGAGTGGCGCCTGGGCTTCTGGGGGGAGGTGAAGCAGCGTTACGGCGTGGACATGAGCTGCCTCGAGGGCTTCGCCACCCGCTGCCTGATGGGTCACTCGGAGATCGTGGTTCAGGGCCTAACGGGCGAAGAAGTGCTGGCCCGGCCGCAGCGCTTTGCCCAGCTGCAGCTGGACCGCGATGGCTTGCAGCAGGAGCTGCAGGCCGGCGTGGGCGGGCGCTTCAGCTGCCGCTGCTACGGCTCGGCCCCCATGCACGGCTTCGCGCTCTGGTTCCAGGTCACCTTCCCCGGGGGCGACGGCGAGAAGCCCCTGGTGCTGTCCACTTCTCCCTTCCACCCGGAGACTCACTGGAAGCAGGCGCTCCTCTACCTGGACGAACCGCTGCAGGTGGAGCAGGACACGGACATTTCCGGGGAGATCACGCTCTCGCCCTCGCGGGACAACCCCCGCCACCTCCGGGTCCTGCTCCGCTACAAAGTGGGAGAGCAGGAAGAGAAGACCAAGGATTTTCGCATGGGGGATTGAGCCCGGACACCCAGCTCCCCTTCCAGCTTCCCCAGGGCCGGTGGGAGAGGGAAGTGGGGGATGAGGACAAAGCAGAGATTTCCGACTGCCTTTTATCGCGTTTGGCTGGGAGGGAGAGGAGGGGAGATTGCTGTGCCCTCAGTCCTCTCGAGAGGAGGCGACTTTCTGGTGATTTTAACGCTATTTTTTAAAAAAGTGCTTACTAAAGATTTTTTTAAACCTCAGATGCATGTAGCACAGAGCACTTTTTGTCCTTCGTTCGCCTGGGGGAGGATGTTGGGGGAGGGAAGAAGGGGAGAAGCTCCAGAAAGGGGGATGCCTTGGTCCTCTGGTCCTCGATTAGACTAAAGTTCACAGCTATGGGAAGGTCTCCTTCCACTTAGGCCTTCTGAATTTTCAGTCTGAATTTGATATCTCTCCAGTGCCATATTTTCTTGATCTGGGAGCTCTTTCCCCTCCCAATGGCCTTTTTTCCCTGTGTTCTGCCTAAGAAATTGTCATTGACTAAATACTATTCTTGGATTGTAACGCACATTGTAGCAATAAGGAAGGTATAAAGTGAACAGCAAGGTTGCGCTCAATCTTAAATAGCCATGTTCTCCTGAATAGTTCCTGCTTAAAGATTTGTCGCCTTGGTGGGGTGCTAAAGTGAATTGGGGACATTATTCCATTAAGTAAGGTGGGTTACTTCCCAGTTTCACAGCCTAACCTAAGAAACTTCCATGGTGCATTGTATGGTACTACAGTTGAAGGGTAATAAATATTTAAACTAAATGTTTTTCCCTTACTCAGTTAATATCTTTCTAAGAAACTATACAAGTTTCCAATTTCCTTTTTTTTTTAAAAGGAGAGTTAGACTATAACTTATAATTCTTATTGGATAAGTGGGGCTGGAATGAACAGCCTCAATTTCTGACCTTTGGGTTGTTTTTTTTTTCCCCCCTTAAACCTGTGATAATATTGTTTCAACCAATTAACAGCAAAACAAATCCTTTAGAAGAATACTTGTTCCTTAGATAGATTCTTCAGTTTTTAAATTTCCTGATTTAGACGGATCATGTGCCCTGGATTTTTAAGACCTGAATTTAAGGATTTGAGTCTTTGTTTCCCTTTTATGTGAGCCAAAAGTAAAGTTTTGTGAATATGATAAAATTCCCATGTAATGAAGTATATTCCTCTTTTTTATTGTGATTTTTTTATTTTGTTTTCTGCATAGTGAAAATTTGGACATATTCATTTTTTCTAATTGAGATAAACCTTATCCATTATCTGTGACATGACTTTTTTCTTTTTGGTCAGCTCTGGTGAAAAGTTAGAAACTCCTTCAGAATAGAGCCTCAGGGAAATTAAAAACAAAGTGGGTTTTCATTTTTTTTTTTTAAGCATCTTCACTGAAAATTGTTAGAGATGAACAAATTTTACATTCCAAAATAGTCAATTACTTTTATTTATTTCAATATTAGATGTTTAAGGGTCTCCTCATCTTTTTTGTTGCAGATAAAAGTGTTGTAAATAAGTTGCTGTCATTAGTGTTTGTAAGATTATTCTTTCTCTGAGAGAGAATCTTTATTCTTAGACCACCATGTTTACATGTTTACTGAATGTCAATAAAAATTATACTTTTGTTACTATTCTTGTATGCAAATAATTTTAATAGGTTAGTATTTGTAAGTAGTACATAAATAGAAAGGTAGACTTAGTTTAAACCACAGTTAATGGGAAATAAGTTTTTTAAACCTTAAGTTTACATGGTTCTGTATTGTTCTGCATGTATGTAAAATTTTAGAAAGCAGTCTGCTAGAGAAAAGAGAACTTTGTTGTAGTAACCTTATATGATCAGCTTGCTGTGGTGTACAGTATACTTTAAAATTGGTTTTCTTATTTTATAAAAAACTGTACTTACTGTCAGCAGCACAATACCGATCAATATTTACATTTTTTCTAACAAAAAACATTTACATTTTCAGCATTTACATCTACTTTATCTGTTTATCTTCATAATAAGAGGGTAGATGTTCCCATTATACAGACAAAAAGCAAGAAAATATAATAGTGAAATGTCAGAGAAACCAGGCTTAGAAAAAATTGCTGAACTAAGTTCAGTGATCTCTGCACAAACAGAATGGTACAGTTGTGGAGCTGGAAAGTATATTAGAAATGAATTTTAATATGAATATGAATTTTATGTTTTATGAATTTTAAAACATTAAGGTTTGTCAGACATTTGATAGGTTATTCCATTCTCATAATAGCCATGTTAGGTAGATGTTGTTATACACACCCTCCCCTTTTTTTCCAACTAAGCAACACATTATTAAATGATTAAGACCTGACTTGCCCATTAATATATATTTTGAGAGTAAGATTTGAACTCAATTCTAGCATACCAAATCCAAAACAATCCACTATTCCTTTGTTCTCTCTAGTCTTGTGTTTTTGAACAAATCTTGGTGCTTGTGCAGTTCTAGTTTGATATAAAAGAAACAGAACACTTACCTGTTTCCTGCTGGTAGAGCCAGTGAGTAATCATAGAAGCTGGATGCCTCTATAAAGAGATAGATCATATCTAATTTTTCTTGCACAATATGAAATATGTTTTAAAGGACTGTACATGTTTAACCTATATCAGATTGTTTGCTGAATTGAGGAAGGGGGAAGGTAAAGGAGGGAGAGAAAATTTGGAATATAAAATTTATAAAAATGAATGTTGGAACTATAGGTGTATTTGGAAAAATAAAGGAACTGTAGTGCAGTAAGAAGGTCTCTAAACTTGACTGAAATTGAATCCTGCCTGTAAAACTTAGTATTTATTGGTAACAAGCAAGTCACTTTAATTTCTCTGGGCCCCAGTTCCTTCATCTATAAAATAAGTTTGGATTAGGCAGGCTCAGGTTTTTAAAATACAGCTATCATTTATATGACACTTTAAGTTTGCAAAGCACTAATTACAAATATGTCAGTTTATCCTCTGGGGACAGAAATATTCTGGGATGGGGAGTCAGGAAGGGAGAGAGAGGAAATGCTATTATCCCTTTTTAACAAATAAGAAAACCTGAACACTGAGAACAAGTGACTTGCCTAAAGGTCACACAGACAGTAAGCATGTGAGTCAGGATTTGAATGCAGTTCTTGTTACCTCACACTCTAGCTTTATTCTAAATCTATAGGTTTTAAATTCTATAAATAATATGGTATGAGCTCTTGATGACCACTTAATAACTACGAGATCTTGGGTAAACATTTTAGGCCTGGACGAGTGCTGGGAATTGGAAAAAATAACACACTTTACCCATAACTTGTGTTTCAAAGACAGTGCCTCTCCTTGATCCCAAATACATCAATGTCAGCTTAAAAGGAGTTTTCCATTAGAGTGCTCCTAGGATCTGTTGACATTTTCATTTATGACTCAAAGGCATCTCAAAAGAATATCTAACATTAAGTCAGCATCCCAAAGATCTTGATTACCAAATCAAATAAGATCCAGTAGACTTAAAAGTATTCCTATATATATATATATATATATATATATATATATATATAAAAATAAAGTATTCCTATATAATTTTACATATAGAGGTATGACTTAGACATTAATCCATGTGAAAGATTAGATATGGATAATAGTGGGAACTAAGAGGGTTGACCTCAATTATGAATCTTGGGGAGAAATGTGAAGATTTGGCAGTAGGGTAAGTTCCATTTTGGAATGCTATATTTGAGGAAGAAAATAAGAGAATTTATATTATGTAATAAATCCAGGAGAAAGATTTGATTGGGAATCATCAGCAAAACTGACAGTTAAATTCATGGTAGTTAAATCAGATTTCTAAGAGACATCTTCCCCAGCTCAGCACTCATGGATTTGCAAGTTGGGTCCTTAAGGAGTGATTACTCTCAAAGGTTCAAGGATACTCTGTGGGTATGCACTTTTAAAACTATAGCTTGTGAGAACTATTGTTGTACCTGACTCTAAAGAATCAGCCAGCAGTCACAATTAGCTCAAAGTAAAAGTAAAAGCATTTATTAAGGTAGCTAGGTGGTATATCAGATGGAGTGGTAAGCCTGAAATCTTCCTTTGTTAACATCTGGTCTCTTAACACTTATTAACTATGTCACTCTGGGTAAGTCATTTAACCTATTTGCCTCAGTTTCCTCATCTGAAAAATGAGTTGGAGTAGGATATGGCAAATCACTCCAGTATCTGCCAAGTAAACTTCAAATGTGTAATGAAGAGTGAAATTCAACTGAAAACAGTGAACAAAATCAAAAACATTTAGTAAGATAGCATTGTAACAATAACCACATATATCCCCTATAAACCTCTGGGGAATTATTCTCAGAAATGCATACAGTATTAATGGAAAGAGTGGATACAGAGTAAACTGGTAATGAATTAAAAAACAGAAGAAACCTGTGGTGGATGCAAATCAAGCATCTGATACTGAAGTACCTGAAAAATTTTGGTTTTTTGTGAAGTTCTTTAAAAACTTACCAATGGATGTGGCATCTCTACAGAGATGGATATTGCTTAGTTGGCTAAGTTTTTAGCTTTGCTAAGTTTATTTAGCTGGGCTTGACTAAGTCCTGCTGACTGCTTTACTTGCTACTGTGACTTTCTATAGGAGGTCTTT
This sequence comes from Sminthopsis crassicaudata, assembly GCF_048593235.1. Classification (NCBI taxonomy): domain Eukaryota; kingdom Metazoa; phylum Chordata; class Mammalia; order Dasyuromorphia; family Dasyuridae; genus Sminthopsis; species Sminthopsis crassicaudata. Next base: position 424,822,426 of record NC_133620.1, read on the forward strand.
CCTGTCCTTCACCCTCTCCCAACCTCTACCCTAGCTGCCAGATTCTTTATATCTACTTCACATGTACTTTGATTATGCCTCAATAAGTACATGTTGTCTTGGACATCAGAATGTGAGTTTCTTGAGGGTAAGAGCTGATTGATTTTGCTTTTTCTTTCCCTAGGATTTATCCTAGTTCCTGACATAGTGATTACTAAATACTTTTTGGTTGAGTTGTTTTAGTGCCCTCAATGAAATTTCACATTGCTCCTGAGGGAAGTCAAGGAATGAAAAACTCTAAATCCTTCCAGTTTCTTTTTAATAAACTCTTTAGCATGTATAATTATGCTAGATTTAGGTCCTAAATGGATTATAAATTCCTTGAGGACATGGATTTGATTCATTGGTTGATTAACTGATTTATCTCTTTCATTGCTACTTTGGAGTTCTCTTCAGTCCTTTCTTCCTTCTTCCCTCAACCCATTTTCTCATCCCAATCCTGCCTTAATAACTTGCCCTGGGCCCCAAAATAACTAGTCATATTTCTTCTGGTCATCTCTAAGCTGTATCTGTCTATAAACTTTAAGGAAGTTCTGATTGACTGAAATAGTCCATGAGAAAGACAACTAACCAACTACAAAATAACTAAGTTGTTTTGTAGATAAGCTCTGAGATCTTTCTAGTTCTAAAACTATGAAATGATACATTCCCTGATACATTCCCCTCCTTTTAGCTAAATGTGTAGCAGCAAGTTTGTTGCAACAAAACCTATATGTCCATTGTCAGTTTGAATATATACCTATACCACACAATACATATCTAATTTTTTTTTTATATATATATATATATATATATATATATATATATATGTCTGTAGTGAAAAAGGCAACATGAGAGTTGCCAGAGGAACTTGGAGACATGAAGAACTTGATTGACAATTCACATCTTGCTGCTGGTACATATTACAGCTGTGTATTCCTAGACATAATACTTAATCTCTGAATTTAATGCAACACTCTAAAACTTAATTCTTAATTCTTTAAGTTTTACAATCTTACAAATCATAGTTCTATTGCATATATGTCCATGATAAAGATAAACCATCCAACACATCTCTCAGAATAGAGAAGTCAAATTTTTCTCTTGCTCCTATTTAAATGAACAATTCCCCCAAATCAAAAGTAATTAAGTTGTAAATTCTCAGGCCTCTCCTAGAACTCCACTAGACAGGCCTAAGGTGTGATAAAGTAAATATTATTAGAGGATTTTCTAATATGCCATATAGATACAATATAAAGAAACATTTGATTGTACTTATTGAAAATGTGCCCATAATAGTTCAGGATCACTGATGCATTAATTCTGACAAGAAATGGTAAGTATAAATATAGGCCAGTGACTATAAGAAAGGACTGTGAGCTTTTTAAAGCTCATTTGTTAACACAGTTTTGTGTTAACACACAAAACTTGCTTGAGAATGTTTAATAAGTTGCTGCCTAGACAGTTTGACATAAGGAGTTTTAAGATAGGCTATGGCAACCCAAAAAAATCTCTCTCTCTCTCTCTTTTTTTTTTTTTTTCCCTAAAAGTCTTTCTTTCCCTAAGATATGAAATTCTAACAACTTAGATAATTCTTTGGGAAAGCAGCTGCTCTCTTATAAGTGCAAATTTCTCTAGGATAGGAATATTTGTATATTAGAGTAAACTATTTTGCTCAATTTTTTCCTTGCAAGGTTATATCCAGAAATAATATCTTCAGTTTTCAACATATCTATAATCACATTGATGTTTGTATTTCCTCCAGTGATAACAGACCCATAAACTATCCATAATTTCCTGTCCTATGTAACTTTTATTTAAGTACTGACAAATTCACCATAGCGTATCCACTCAACAATGAAGGCTTTCCTCTGGGTCCGGATTTTTTAATCATTTTTGTGTCATGGACCCTTTTGGTAATCTGATGAATTCTGTAGAGTCCCTCTTAGAATAGTATTTTTAAATATGTAAATAAAGAATACCTGTATTGCACTAAAATAGAAAAAAAAAAGTTAGTGAAAATAAAATATAATATGTATACACATATGTATTTTCCCATTTTACTTTACAAACTCACTGAAATCAATCCACAGACTCCATGGAACCAGTTTAAAAACTCCTTCTTTTGAGTGATTTAACACTGTTTGAAAACAAGTACAGAATGAAGGTTGTCAAACCAATATCCCTCAACCTTACTGCCTTATTGGTCTACCTCCTTTTACATCTCTTTGATATCTTTTATACTGATTCCTTCATAAAATGTGGTATAGATGGATGTCATAGCCTACTTATTTTTACTATATCCACATGTCCATCTCCATTTCCTTTTGGGTGATCTTCAATTTTGTATCTTCAGAAATTGTAGCGTTCCATGATTTATAAGGAAAAAAAAAAAAAAGATGATTTGATGATTTTCTATCAATATGAAACAAAATATAAATCAGGGAGTTGTCTGCTACTATTATAAAAATATTCAACACAGAATCCAAATTTAAAAATAATTCCCTGTGAAAGAAGGGTCCCTCAGATGCTGCTATTTGTGAATGACATAAAAAGACATTTTCCAGAAATTGTATATTTCTAAAAGGAAATGTGTTTGTCATGTAGTCAGAGCAAGAGAAAGAGATGACAAGACTTAATACTACACAGGCACCCACAAAATGGGGGGAGGGGTTGCTAGAGCAAGAAAGAGAATGTAGCCATAAATAGAATATGAGAAGGAATGAATGGCTATAATTTATACTCATGAAAAGGACATGTAGCTCAGATCTCCAATTCTTGCTGCTCCTGGGGGAGGCTAAAGCTGCTGGATTGCTTGAGCTTGGGGATTCTGAGCTATACCAGGATGACAGAAGATCATATGCCCAGCATTGACATATTAAGTCCCCAGAGGAAGAAGTTCATTAAACTGCCTAAGGAGGGGCAAACTAGCCTGGGTCAGAAAAATCAAGCTAAACCAAAGTTTTAGGCCCATGAGGGGCTGCTGTACTTCTAGAAGAGCTAAGGAAAGAGCAATAGAAACAGAGAGAAGAAAGACAGAGATAGACAAGGAGGGGAAAAGAGTCAGAGAAAAATATAAACAAGGAGAAAGATTGAGAGAGGAAAAGATAACGAAAAAGAAACAGAATATGAAAGAAATAGGAAGAGACAGAAAATAAGATTTTGTGTAAGTGTATGAGATAGACATTCAAAAACATACAAAGCAACACAGAGTCTGTGAGACAGGAAGACAGACAGGCATCCAGAATGACAAACACAGACAGCACAAAGACATCAAGACAGATATAGTAAAAGAAACAGAGACAAAGAGAGACAGATTATGTGAGGAGTGCAACAGAAAGAGACATAAAACAAAAGTATATAAGAAACACATTCACACACAAAAACTGACAGAAAAAAAAAACTGAAAAAAGAGATGTGTGTGTGTGTGTGTGTGTGTGTGTGTGTGTGTGTGTGTGTATGTGTAAGAAAGAAAGAATACTCATATGGAAGAGGTGAGAGAACCATGGAAATTTTGAAGAAATTTCCTCCTAATCCTAGTTGAGATGCCTAGAAGTATGAGTATTCATAAGATCATAGACTTTGGAAAAAAATCTTAATGATCATGTCTTTTAAGTCCTTTAAGTCCTCATTTATAGAAGATGAACCATGGAGCAGAGAGAGAAAATAAATTGTTCCCAGGTAACACACTCTGGGGTTTATTCCTAGATTTTTTGATTCTAAAGATAGTATTACCTTCTGGATTTTTTTTTTTTTTTAATGATGAGATAGAGGGAAGATATGGTAGGAAAATATATTATTTGGAAGATGTTCTTCAACATAGAGAAGGTCTAATCCAGATCCAATTGATCAATGATGGACAGAATCAGCTACACCCAGAAAAGGAACACTGGGAAATGAGTGTAAACTGTTTGCATTTTTTGTTTTTCTTCCCAGGTTATTTTTACCTTCTGAATCCAATTCTTCCTTTGCAACAACAACAACAACAACAACAACAACAACAACATTTTGTTCTGCACATATATATTGCATCTAGGATATACTATAACATATTTAATATGTATGGGAATGCCTGCCATCTAGGAGAGGGGGAGGAGGGAAGGAGGGGAAAATTCAGAACAGAAGGGAGTACAAGGGATAATGTTGTAAAAAAATTACCTATGTATATGTACTGTCAAAAATGTTATAATTATAAAATTAATTAAAAAATAAATTTAAAAAAATATTTGGAAGATGTTGTATTTGGGTAAATATGTGGACAAGTGACATTTCCATGGAAAATAGACTTGAAAGTTGGACTCTCATCATAACTGAGGCTTTAGACAGCCAGAAGACAGTATGAAGATATTTAGAATCAGAACTGGGGAGAAGGAAATCAGGAAGGAGGAGAGTGACATAGAAGAGTGGGTGAGAAAAGAAAATGTGAAACAAAAACAATGTTATCTGTTCTAATGTTTGCCTACCACAGCACTATAGATACAGAATGAGCGTGAAGATTCCAGATGACACCAGTTTTTAGACTAATTAATATCCTGTGTATGGATATGTGGCAATGTCTTAAAACATATGCTTAGTTTCAAAACATTTTTTCGTGATCTCTTGAGAGTTCTCTAGACAAAATCTTTTGATTGACTATCAATCTGTTAACTCATCTCAAGTTGACAGAAAAAAAAAAAGTTTTATTTCCTTTTTACCTTTATCTTTTGAAGCAAAGAAGATTATCATAGAATCATAAAAAGAGAGCTTATGGGAACCTCAGAGACCTTGTCTACTAGAGGCTCTCATTTTAAAGATGAAGGCACTGAAGCCAAGAGAGGTGAGGTGTCCAGCCCACACAGAGTGTAAGTGGAATGAAATTAAAAGAAACTCAGGTTGCTTGATTCCCAAACTAGTTCTCTTTCCATTATATTCAGCTGCCTCTCTTTGTCAATGCTTTTATTTTGAGACCATGGATTATTGTCCCAATTAATCTTTTATTTATGCATTTTGTATAAACAAATTTCTGAATGAAATATGCCTCCCGACCTGATGGCATCCTCCCTTACAGCAATGTAATCCCTAGTAAAATTTGATTGACAGTGAATTTTTCTGATAATAAATGCATATTTCTACATCTATATAGTCTTTTGGTTTTTTGTTGAGTTGAAAATGAATGAAAAGTTTTAAACCTGGGAAATTAAAAGGATGATTAACAGAAGTGGTGGATTTACAGGAAATATCAAATTCTATTTTAATCATACTGAATTTGAGATGCATTTGGTCATATAATAGAAGTATCTAACAGGTAATTTGTGATGTAGAATTGAACTCATTAGATATGAAGGCTGAAGATATAAATTTTAGACTCATCCATAAATTTGTAAAGGGTCTTTGGAGTATGATCCAATCATCTAATACAGAAATATTTTAAGGAGTCTTTACTGATTATGCTTATACCACATCACATGGAAACACTCTGTGTACCTTATTACATGGGTGGGGATTAGCTATCTATGATGTGCTGCTTAACCAAAACAGGCTTCCTTTTTTAAATAACTAGCATTAAATAGCATTAGATTCTCTTTTAGTCTCTCTTTTTCTGGGTCAGTTCTTTCATGAACACTTTTTTTTCCCCCTGCTATTCTGATTATGAGGCCCATCAAAGGTGGTTAGTTCCACCCACAGAAGTATAAGATGCAGAGCGCCTTCATGTTAGATGATCTGGACATGCTCCAAAAACTACTTATAGAACTATGATAATTGAACAGATAAACACATAAGTAATTCCAATATGTACCTGCAAGGATCCCAGATTTTAGAGAATAAATCTGTTTTCATTTTAGATTTTTGGAAAGATGATCCTTAAATTTTGATTTCAAGGGAAAGAATGGAATAGAATAGGCAGAAGGAAGAATGATTTTCTAGGAATTTGACCAACTGGACTATGAATTAGTGGAGAGAAGGATACAAGTCCAAGTTGGTCTAAAATAACATAGTCAATTGGGGGGAGGTGGAGGGAATTATGATAATTTCAAAATATCAAAAAATAATAACATAGGAAGGTTCATATTTCTCATCTGAAATTGTTGAAACCAATCATTGAAATTGGTTGCAGAAAGTATCAAAGACAGTAATTTCCTATTTTTCCTTTTTTTTTTTTTTTTTTTTTTTTATGTGGTATACTTCATTCCTGGAATCCTTTACTCCTTTCCTCCACCTTTTGATCTTGCTGTCTTCTTGCTCCTTGAGTGCAAGGGCTGTTTTTGACTCTTTTTAAGTCTCTACTTTTAGAATAATACTTGTCATCTGGAAAGTGCTTAACAAATTCTTGTTGACTGATAAAGTTCTGACAAAGTTTTTATCTTCTGTCCTGTTGTCCCTTTCCATGAATCCACTGTTAATATTTTTTTTTCTTTTGCTTTCTTTCAAATTGTACTAGTTCATTGTTCTCCTTCCTCCTTCCTATAATATCTCACTTTTTTTTCTATTTTCAAGTGTACACTTTTTCTTTATAACAAACTTACATGGTTATGGTCCTATTGAAACACTTTCCATTAAATGGCTTTCCTGAATGTTTTTCAAATGTTTTAAGTGGCAACTGAGTTAACATGTTACTGACCAAACAAGCCCTTAAATCTTTGCTATGAATCATATGCTATGCTAGTAGTTGGTTCTATTTATTTCAGGGCAGAACCCCTGAGTGTAACTGAAAGTAGTTTAAAATCTTTGGTCTATACTACAAAAAATCCCACAAGTATTTTGGAAGTCATTTGGCAATATTTCAAGATTCTTTAGGGTCTTCTAATAACAAATTACTTGGACCTTTTACTGTTTGGGAAACTATGCTCATAGATAATCTTATTTGAGTTTCCTGTTAATCCTATAAAGTAGTCTTTTCAGTTATTAGACCACTTTTGAAATGGGGAAACCAATGCTTATCAGTTGCTTAAGAAAACATATTTTCTTTTGCTATTGTCACTACTGCTGTTCTTAAGTGGTATCTGACTTTGTGAACCTATTTAGGGTTTTCTTGGCAGAAGTACTGGAATGCTTTGCTATTTCCTTTTCCAACTCGTTTTATAGATACAGAGACTGAGACAAATAGGGTTGTGACTTGCTCAGGGTCACATAGCTAGTTAAATGTCTAAGATCAAATTTGAACTCAGGACTTCCTGACTCCACATCTGCTTTTTATCCATTGTGTTACCTAGTATCTGTAATAAAACTTATAGTTACTACCTCCTAGATCCTCCTAGAGGATACTCAGGCTAGCCATATCTCATACTTCCAGGCTGCACTCTAGATTTCTCAACCATGTTCCATCCCTGATACCTTAATCAGGCACCTCCAATCTCCTCCTTTTACTTCCTTTCATTTATTGTCGTCCTTCCTTAGAAATTATGCTTCCAGAGAGTGGGCCCTGTCTTTCTACTTAAATTAGTATTCCCATAGTGAGTGCTTATTAATAAATGCTTGCTAATTGATTGAATGATGAATAACTTCATATAAAATTTATATAAAATAAATATATTATTTATATCACCCTGTTCCTGTTATCATAGATATATATTTTATTATAAGTAATACACATAATGGGGCAGCCAGGTGGCACAGTAGATGGAACACCACCCCTGAAGTCAGGGGGACCTGAGTTCAAATTTGACCTCAGTCACTTAACACTTCATAATGATGAGGGTGTGGTGTGGGGCATGGATGGATCTGTGGTCCTTGTCTCCAAAGCTTTTTTGGGTGAGTTCCTAGAGAAAGAATTTGGAATATTCAGGGCTGTGATGAAAAGCATTATTGGTTAGAAAAAGACACCAAGATGTTTTGGCAGGCAAGACCACTTTCAAGAGAGAAGTGATGTTGCAAAGAGACATTTTCTGAAGGCCTATTTTATACAGAAACCGAACAATAGAATAGAATAGGCAAGGCCACTTAAGTTTTGCATCTGATGACGAAATTAAAACTATTTCCACTCATATGAAAGAGTGTTCCAAATCACTATTGATCAGAGAAATGCAAATTAGGACAACTCTGAGATATCATTACACACCTGTCAGATTGGCTAAGATGACAGGAACAAATAATGATGAATGTTGGAGGGCTGTGGGAAAACTGGGACACTGATGCATTGTTGGTGGAGTTGTGAAAGAATCCAACCATTCTGGAGAGCAATCTGGAATTATGCCCAAAAAGTTATCAAAATGTGCATACCCTTTGACCCAGCAGTGCTGCTACTGGGCTTATATCCCAAGGAAATACTAAAGAAGGGAAAGGGACCTGTATGTGCCAAAATGTTTGTGGCAGTTCTTTTTGTAGTGGCTAGAAACTGGAAAATGAATGGATGTCCATCAATTGGAGAATGGTTGGGCAAATTATGGTATATGAATGTTATGGAATATTATTGTTCTGTAAGAAATGACCAACAGGAGGAATACAGAGAGGCCTGGAGAGACTTACATCAACTGATGCTGAGTAAAATGAGAACTAGGAGATCATTATACACTTCAACAATGATACTGTATGAGGATGTATTCTGATGGAAGTGGATATCTTCAACATAGAGAAGAGCTAATCCAATTCCAATTGATCAATGATGGACAGAATCAGATACACCCAGAAAAGGAACACTGGTAAATGAGTATAAACTGTGAGCATTTTTTGTTGTTGTTGTTTTTCTTCCCAGATTATTTTTACCTTCCAAATACAATTCTTCCTTTGCAACAACAACAAAATTCGGTTCTGCCCATATATATTGTACCCAGGATTTACTATAAGATATTTAATATGTATGGGAATGCCTGCCATTGAGGGGAGGGAATGGAGGGAAGGAGGGGAAAAACTCAGAACAGAAGAGAGTACAAGGGATAATGTTGTAAAAAAAAAAAAAAAAAAAAAAAAAAAAAACTACTTATGCATATGTACTGTCAAAGAAAATGTTATAATTATAAAAATTAATAAAAAACAAAATTAAAAGAAAAAGTAGAGAAAGATGTAAATAAATAAATACATAAATCTACATTTCTCTGAAAAAAAAAAAAGTTTTGCATCTGAAAAGGTACATTCTTTAGATAATCTTTCTTCCTGCTACCAGAAGGTGTGGGATAGATTTATCCCATTGAAGTTTGTTTACACCACTTTACAGGGCTGTCCACCCTCATCACTAGCTGTGTGACCTTGGGCAAGTTATTTAACCCCAATTGCCTCAGCAAAAAAAAAAAAATTATTATTATTATAATATATATATATGTATACATATTTATATATGTATTATGGGTATATGTACATATATACATACATACACCATGGATCTATCCTAAATAACTTCTTTATTTATATTCTGTCTCTCTTTTCTGAATATTCTGTGCAACTTTATTATTTCACATAGGTAGATAATACACAGATATGTGTTCATCCATGCATACATACATACATGTACATATATATCCCTTGTTCTCTAAATTCCATGTCCATATCTTCAGGTGTCTATGGAATATTTCTGAATAGGCTTCCTATTCCTAATAGGCAGCCTATGTATCCAATGTATCCAACTGAATGTATCCAAAATCTTTCTTCCCAAGTTTACTACTTTTGTCAAATTCATGACTTATCTTCTGTCACCTAGTTTTATATCCTCAACTCCTTACTGCCCTTCACTTTACATTTCTTATTGTTTGCAATCTTCTTGATTTTTAACTTGTTATTTCTCAAGTCCCTTGTCTCTTCACTCACATAGCCAAGATTCTAATTCAGTACCTCCTCATCTTTAATTTAGAATATTTCAATTTTTCTCCATCTCTGAGTTTCTCCTTCTCATATTCATCATTTATGCAGCTTCCAAAGTGCTTTCCAGGTCTGACAATTTCACTCCTCTAAATTGCAAGGTTAAATATGTTACAAACCTAAATTTTTGCTGTTCTTAGCATGACACTTCATCTTTCATCTCTATACTTTTTTAAAGGTTATTCCCTATGCCTCACATCTTCATCTTCAACTTACCTCTTGAAATCCCTGATGAGAGTTAGGAAAGGGGGAACCCCTTTTGGTTCCATGCAAGGATACATAGTTAAATGCAGTCTAGTGACAGCACAGAGTCCCCTGTAAAGGAATTTACAGGCCCGAAAACCTAGATTGATAAAACAGGTTTATTGTAGGGGTTTGGAAATAAGAGTAAAGGTAGAAACACGCCAGGGCCAGAGCTGGCGCCGGGTGGACAGGAACCCTTACATGGCCAGAAGGATACCATGTTTTAGGGCTCCTGCAAAGAATGGGCTCCAGGTTTTCCCTTTTTATAATGGGGGCTCTTGATGATCTTGAAGGTGGGTGGAGTCCCAGGCTCCTGGCTGGTATCATCCAGGGCTAGCATTGAATAGAATTCAATGTTTTTTTAGATAAGGAAGAAGCTGTCTGTGGGAGTTGGGGAAACCTGAGCAGATAATGGGGAGCTAGGAAAGCCCAAGTTAGCTCAGATCAAGTGGGGGCTGGGAAAGCTCAGATATCATTGGAATTCAAAAGAGTACTTTTGACCAGGATTTGTGAATTAAAGATCCTAGCTTCTTCAGGGGGTTGGGAATCAGAAAGTAATCTTAAAGGGACCTCAACCCATATCATCCCTAGTTTTCTTGAAAGCTCAGCTCAAATGCCAGGTATAGGGAATGAAATGAGCAAAGATAAAAGAAGAAAAGACAATTATAAGAGATCTTAAGGAGTCATTTTGACTGGGAGAAAGAATATGTAAAAGGAAGTAGAAGGTTTTATAGGTTGAAAGATAAAGTGGAGCCATAGAGTAGATGGTCTTAAATGAGAGGGTCAAAATATTGCTTTATTCTGTAGACAATAATATGCCACAGTTGATTTTTGAGCATAGGAGTAAAATCTGTGTGATCATTGGGGAAAATACTAAGTTTGGTATGTAAAAAGTGAATTGGAAAGAGCTAGACTGGTTATTACATTCTAAAATAAAATGGAAACTAAACTAGGATGATTGAAATATGGGTGAATAGGAAGAGAAAGAGATTAGTTACCACAAAGATAAAATGTCAGAATTTGTTGACTTTTTTTGATGTGTTAGATGAGAAAGAGAAAAGATTTCAAGATAATGTTGTGCCACAGGTCTCTTTTAATTTCTGACCCAGTTTCCCTAATTGTCCTATTCAGTTACTCTGCCTCAAGTTATAACCATTCCCTCTTAATGTTTGATAGGATAAAGATCTTATATCTTAGACCTTAGCCTATACTTATTCCCTTCTAATGTTTAATAGGATAAATGTCTTTATGCATTTTAGACATCATTAGAATATCAGGAGCCTCTCCAGTACCTCCCATTATGTCATCCTAGGTGCCTCCTCCCATTAGGTCTTCCCAATCCAGGTACCTCCCCCATTATGTCATTGTTTTTGTTACTCTATAAAAAATCCTGTATCCCATAATTCAGTGCTGATTCTTTGAGATGATAGTCTCCTTCAGCCCTAGTCTCTACCTTGCTCAGTTTCTCAGGCATTACAGTATGGCCGTTAGCAAATCAACCTACTTTTTTTGTATTAAATAGGATATTCATTCAATATGTAATGATTGTTACATATTACTCTAATGTATGTATTGATGAGGTTCGGCACAGGGCAGGAAATTGTGGCAACCCCCTGCTCTTCAACACAGGTCCTTCATAAATGAATTTATGTATCCAAAAAGTTAAATGGCAAAAGAAGTTTATTATTAAAGATCTAGCAGAGAAGGTTTCTAGCAGAGAAATCCTGACAGGTGAATAAGATCTTGTTAGGGGAATAAGTGAGAAAGATAAAGAGGGAGTAATGCTGAAAGAGAATGTCTTTCAGAGGACAGAGAGTCTCTCACAGGTAGCTATGCCAAGGGAAATCCTTTGGCCTGACATAATTCCAGCTTTGAGGTCCTCTGCTGCAAAGGATTGAATCCAGCTGCCCCCTTTTATAATTAAAAGCTTGGCTAAAAGATGGGGATAGCCTGAGCTGAAATCAGATTGAGATCTTTGAATAGAAATATCAATTGAATGAGATTACTGCCCCAGGCCTAGATTTCTGGTAGATTGGAACAGTTTACTGGGAGTGGTCCTAAGCTAATTTTCAACTCAAAAGAGGCCTATAGAAATCTAGATCTCCAGCTTAGGCAAAGTAGGAATGGTCTTGGACTCAACTAGTCCCACTCAGATAATGGAATGAAATCACTTATCTTGATTCCCTGGGGCAGGTAATTCTCTGAGGAGAGTTTAGCATTCCTCCCAAAATCAGAGAGAAAGAGAAAGTTTTGGGGCTCCCCTCATTATATATGAGATTTGAATCTAGCATAAAAATTATCTCAGTATTCTAGAAACTAAAAGTGAAGACAACAATCAAGATGAAGTTTTGGGGATAATTCACACTAACTCAAAAAATATTTCCTAAGTACCTACTAAGTGCAAGACATTTTGCTAAGAATTAGAGATACAAAGCTAATTAAATCATCATCCATGCTATCAACTATAGTTAAAAAGTAAAGGAGAAAAAGGATATGGAATTAGAATATAATCACACAAATGCTAAAGGAAAAGTAGACCTTTGCCACCTTCAGGGGCAAAGAGTGGGTGAGTGACTCAGAGAAAGCTTTCTACATGATGTGGAAAGTGGCACTGAGTTTAGCCTTGTTGAAAGAGACAAATTTCAACAGATGAGGATGAAATTTGGACAGAGTCACTTCCAGGTAATAGGAGAGGAGAGTGTATGAGAATATGGAAAGCAAAATGCCCAAAAAAAGAATGTAAAAAAAGTAAAATAGAATCAGGTTAAGCAGATGTTCAGCAGAAAAGAAAAAACATGCAACTAAAGGAGGAAGTCACTAATTGGAAGACAGTGGGAACAGACTAGGATGAGGGAGGTGCTCAGAATTAGATGAGCCTGAGGTAGCAAATCAAAATAACAAGAGAATATACTTGAGTGTTTTCAAAAACATTTAGAGTTCTTTCAGTTTTCTGAGAGGTTAGACTTAAAAAGAGCAGAGGTGGACCTGGAGGATTTAGACAAAGACTGAGCACAAACCAGTTGGCTTCATGTTTTTCACAGCTACCTCAGCTCATTTGTGAACCATTTTTTCCCTTTGATTCAAAGAATCAAAACAGTTTTCAAATTCATCCTTTTTTTCTATCTGATTTTTATAGAATGCTGACTTTTGATACATACTACATAATATATATATTTTTTCTTTTTAAGTGGACTGCATTTTACTAGTCTCAATTTAAAGAATGTAATTTTTGAAGAGTTATCTGATAGAAATGCCATTAGTGGGGAATGTGGACACGCACAAGAATCACATGTAAAAGGAATATATATCTGTAATTAGAGGATCCTTCATAAAGGTCATTTCTGTTGCTTCATCCCCCACCCCCAAAGGAAAAAAATGCACCTCTCCAATACCTCCCATTATGTCATCCTAGGTGTCTCCCCCATTAGGTCATTGTTCTTGTTACCTTATAAAAGAATCTTGTGTATCTGACATTCGTGCTGGATTCTTTGAGACAATAGTCTTGTTCAGCTCTGGGAATAACCATGGAACCATTGGTCCCATTAAATCTCTCCCATTTAATAAATTATTAAATTGTTCTCTAATCTATGTCTTGCTCAGTTTCTCTGGCATTACATTTTGTGAAGATTTTTTTTTTTTAACTGTCTTTAAAACTTCTTTATGCCATTTTGTGAAATGAAAATTGATCATAATTATTTATTATTCTTGTTAGTTAATTTTTGCAAATGAATTGATATTCTAAATGGGCATTTCCTTTGGCTACCATTTTCCCCTATTTGTCAGCTAAATCAAATATTTGTTGATTAAGACATGTTAGACTCATTTGTTTTCTGTTATAGTCATTGAGTACATTGCTAAAATTATGTGAATTTGTGTTAATCAATGTTAAATTCTTTGTTTCCTAAATATTTTATTTTTATAATCAATGATTTGTTTGACTTGCATTTGGCTTGTATTCCTTATTTTTTTCTCATTATAATGTTTTCTTTTGGCTAATTTTGACATTTGTTGTGGTTAGACTGCAAAGAGAAATGATTTAAAAATGACTTTCATCAGCAACAAGATTTTCCCCCCATTAAAACATAGTTTAATTTGGGGGCGTGGAAACAATGGCATTAAGTAGTCACATGATTTCTAAATAATATAACTCCAGTTCCAAGGACTTCTCATACTTAGTTTAAAACCTATAATTTTTTTTTTTCCTTTCTGAGGCTGGGGTTAAGTGACTTGCCCAGGGTCACACAGCTAGGAAGTGTTAAGTGTCTGAGACCAGGTTTGAACTCTGGTCCTCCTGAATTCAGGGCTGGTGCTCTATCCACTGCACCACCTAGCTGCCCCCTAAAACCTATAATGAAATGATTAAGAATTTTTTGTTTTGTTAAAGTCTCAGGCATTTGCTTTATTTTATTTACTTTTTTTTTTTTTTTCCTGAGGCTGGGGTTAAGTGACTTGCCCAGGGTCACACAGCTTGGAAGTGTTAAGTGTCTGAGACCAGATTTGAACTCTGGTCCTCCTTAATTCAAGGGTGGTGCTCTATCCACTGGGACACCTAGCTGCCTCCTTAGGCATTTGCTTTAAATAAGTTAAATGGGATTCAATTTGATTAAATAAATAAATCAATTTCACTTGAAAAAATAAAACCAATAAATACAAATATGTACAAAATAAATTGTGAGACAGTGCACTAAGAGTTGATGGAACGGGAAAAGCTTTTTACAAAAAAAATGGTTCCCGAACTGCATCTTAAAGGAAAGGGGGGAAGGATTTCTAAGAAATAAGAGGTCAGAGCTACACTGTGCCACTGTGACAGATATGAGATGGTACTTTATACAGTAGGAATAGAGAGAAAATTGGTTTAGTGGGTCTTCATATGCAGGAGCAGGAATAGTATTCCATGAGTCCAGAAAGTTAATTTGTATACAGGTTTTGTAGGATTTTAAAAGCTAAACAAAGGAGTTAATATTTTATTCTTGAAGCAATAGAAAGCAACTGCATAATAACTTTGGCAACATTATGTAGGGTGGGAGAGTGGTGAAAGACAAGACAAAGAGACCAACCTAAGTGAGAGGAGCTGATTATTTGGACTATGGTAGAAGCCTGTGTGAGTATGAGTATGAGCAAAAAAAAAATTAAAAGGGATAGATTCCTCTCTAAAAAGCAATGTGACACATTAGGTAGCATGCTGGATTTAGGGACAAGAATTCCTGAGTTCAAATCCCACCTCAGACATTTATTAGATGTGTGACCTTGGCCAAGTCACCTTACCTCTTCCAGTCTCAATTTCTTTATTCACAAAATGAAATTTATAACAATATCTGCCTCATAGGGTCCTAGTGAGGTTGAAATGAGTTAATCTCTGGAAAACATTTAGCAAACTTTAACATGCCACATAAAATTCAGATATTATTCTTTCTACCCAAACTTGTTCCACTCCACCCAAATGAACTTAACCTAAATTAGCAATTCATAAAAACTGTATTGTCTTCTGTCCTAGTAGAATCTGATTTAACACACCCTATCTTTGATTTACCTTTTTGCCTAGTAGACAGTATATTCTTGAGAAGTATCCCATGCTTTGGGTAATAATGATAGCTAATATACAGTTTGTCAGGCATTGTGCTAAGCACTTTATAATTATCACCTCATTTGATCCCTATAACAATCTTGGAAAATAGACATTATTATTATCCTCACTTTACATATATGGAAACTGAGGCAAACAGCATTTTAGTGACTTGCCCAGAATCCTAAGAGTTAGTAAGTATTTAATTTGAATTTAGACCTTCCTAATTCCAAGCCTTGTAATTTAGTTACTCTGCCACCTAGCTGCATAGAAAAGTTGACTCTTCCCCCAGTATTTTCCTAATTATTTAATTAGCTAATGGTATTTGTAACATAATTTAATTTTATAGTAAATGGCAACATGACTATTTCTACATTCTATAGGGTTCTTAATGTTTTTTGTGTCTTGGACTCCTTTGTCAGTAAGATAAAGTCTATAGATACCTTCTCAAAATTATGCTTTTCAATGTAAGAAAAGCAAAAAAAAAAAAAATAATAAGATTACAAAGGAAGCCAATTATATTGAACTATGATTATCAGAATCTGCTTAACAAAACCAAATTTATATGCTACAAATTCAGAACCTCTTGGGTGTACAATGAGAATTCCACGAAGTAACTGTTTAATAACCTGGACTTGGAATCAGGTTTCTGATTCTAACTCTGACATTTTTTGACCACTATTAGGTTTCTTTATCCTCTTAGGCAACTCCGTAAGCCTGTAAATTAGTAATGTTAACAGCATTATGTTAAAAATGTCCCAAACTACAAATGTAGTGGGTGGAGTCCACACCTCTAAAACTAGCAGTTCTTCACACTGATTAAATTGAAGGTCTACATCAGTAAATAAACTTGTCTACTCCAGTTTTCATATAACAAAATAGGACTTGTGCATGTGGAAGGACATCTCCACTGACTGAACTACACAAAAGGTTTATAGGTACTAGAGAAAGGCTGAGGGTCATGGTATATTTTAATCAAAACTATTAGTGAAAATAATTTAAAATACTGCATCCAGAACTAAGAAGGATGTAGTTTTGATTCAACAATAACTCTCAAAATAGCTTCTGCCTATAATAATAATAGCAAATCACTTTCTAAAATAAATATTGAACATATTGTTATTCAGGAGTACCTTTACCAATTTACAGCTATTTTATTAAAAGAAACTTCCAGTGACGCAATATGCATGGCAAGTTTTAGCCCCTGCTAAAATAGCTTCACTCTCAGGTTTATAGTGAATACCCAATATATACCTGAGCAAGGGAGCTTTGTCATTATATATAATTATGTCCAGATATTTTAAGTAGAGGATTTTTTAAATTAAAAATTAATCTCACCAAATATTAACTATAGATCAATTCTTTCTTGAAAAATTAAGCTATATTTTAAATAGAACTTGACAAAAAGACATCTGAATCTATGAAAAAAATGTTTTATTACTTACATTGCAAGTTTCAGCCTCATCAGGCCAAGTTATAAACCCCTGAAAATTGGAGTTTATAATGGAATACTGACAGATCCTTCCCTGGAGTAGAACGAATGAGCAACTATAAGACCATTCCCTGTTGCTGCAGCAGTCACAGTAGAGACATGACTAGGGGGTTATATGTTGTGTTCCAAAAACAGAACTAACTGAATACCTCTTCAAGTAGCTTCCCCTATTTCTGAGATCCTAGAAAACTCTTATTGTCAATAGTACTTTTCAGCCATAATTCCTTTGATGTAGGAGAAAGAAAAAATTTCACCCTTTTCTAAAAGATTTCACATATCCTGCCTCCTATCCATTTGAGAAGTATTTGCAATAAACTTAATGAAGAATCACACACATTATATCTCATCTCAGATATTATCTATTCTTAAAATCTCAGGTCCTTACTAGAAGTTATACAAGGAAGATTCATTTCCGTGATTTTTATTCGTCAATGTCACATTTTACAAAAGCTTATATGACTTTTCAACAATTAAAAGTACGTTGTAAGCCCTTGTAGAGCAGGCAATATTTCTTACATGTAGGATGAGAAATGCATTCAGGGTGTAATTTAGGGAAATTGGTGATGATGCATCACCAATATTCACCTCACACTTTTCATAACAGCTAAGAGAGTATAAAGTACTTTTAATGAGTTAAATGAAATACAAAATTTTGTGATTCTATCATTTAAAAATGCTAAAATCCTTCCATTTTGGCTTTCCTCTGAAACACTGAAGACAATATGAAACATTAATAATAATAATGTGTACTGAATACCAGATATAATTAGAGAATCACGGAATCATAACGTGAGTTGGAAGAAATTGCAGTAGCCTTCTAGTCTAACTCACAACCAAAAGAGAATGTTGACTGCAACATTTATCCTTTGCTTGAATACCAACATGTAGGTGAGCTGATTACCTTCTAAAAAATTCCATTCCATTTTGGGATAGCTTAATCTTTTAGAAGTGTTCCATAATATGATGTCTAAATTTTTCTTGACCAATTATTTTTAGTTCTTCCCTTCAATCCCAAACAAAATAAGTATAATCACTATTCCACATAAATAGCTTTTCTAATACTTGAAAACTCTCTACCCAGTTTCCCCTAGGATTAATCTCCCTAAGTTCCTTCAACAAATGCTCATATGGGATGAACTCCTGACTTTTGGCCATTTGTTTGCTTTTCCGAACACTTTATAACTTATCTATATTCTTTCTAAAATGTGGCATACAGCACTGAACACCATGCTACAGAGGTGATGCTGAGCAGGGCAGAGCATAGGAGGACTCTTGCTTCTTTATTCCTGCAAGCTATGACTCCCTAAACATTGCTCAAAACTGCATTAGCTTGTGGAAGAACATTAACATAATATTGACTCATACTGACCTTGCTATACTATCAAATCCCAAGATTTTTGTCAGATAAGCTGTTGTTTAGCTATGCTTTATTAATCTTGATTCTTACTTTAAGCCACCAGAGGTAGATATAGTGTCTATGAAGTTCTTTCTGGACTTTGACATCTATTCTATTAGCTAGATCCTTCCACCTTTGTGTCATCTGTAAATTTAATAAGGATGAAGATTTTGCCTTTTATCTAGGCGGGTGATAAAAATGTTAATCAGCACTGGGTAAAGCACAGTTCCCCGGCCATTCACTTGAAGACTTTTTAAGTTGAATCTAATCATAAATGATTGAATTTCACCATTTGAACAGTCTTAAATAAAGATATCTGAGGCAATATAAAGATTTGAAACCAAATGACCTAAATATGAATCCTGACTTTACCCATGCCAGTCCTTGTGATGTTTACTTTGCCTCCCCTCAGCATGTTTCCTTCTCTGTAAAATCATGTGGCTAGGCTAGGTGACTTATAAACTCCTTTCTAGTCCTAAATCTATAATCTTATGAATACATTTATTTTGCTGTCATGTAGCCCACATCTCAACTTCTTTTTCATAAGAATAATATGAGAGATGTTTCCCAGCTCTTGGGAAGCAGGGTATACTGTTTGTGACTTTGTATCCTTAGAGTTTAGTGCAGTTATTAATATATAGTAGAAGCAAACTATATGCAATACTTTGCACATTCTTGTATATAATAAAATAAGTAATTGTTGTTCTAAAACACTCATATTATGCAGGGTAGCTAGATGATGCACTGGATAGAGTGCCAGCCCTAGAGTCAAGAGGACTTCTTTTCCTGAGTTCATATCTGGCTTTAGACATTTATAACCTATGTAACCTTGGACAAATGACTAAACAACTATTTGCCTCAGTTTATGAACTGGAGAAGAAAATGGTAAGCCATTCCCATGTCCTTGACAAGAAAACTCCAAATGGGGTCATGAAGAGTCAGGCATGACTGTCAGAAAGCATTAGACATGACTGAAAATGACTGAACAAGAACAATAATGTAGGTATATGAAATCTTCTATCTATTCTTGTTCTTACACGTATGACTAAAAAGAAATGCTATTAGTCTAGTATCACATATTTTTGATGAGGTCATGTTAATTCTTTGTGGTTGTCACTTTCATTTTTAGATATTTGCCTATCTCTTTAATTTTTTCAAATTTTGCTAGGAATTTAAATCAAGCTAATTGGTTTAGGAGCCTGTAAATTCTATTCTCTTTACTTTGGTGCAATAATAGGACAACATTTGCTCTTTCCAGTCTGTCAGTACTTTTCCTATTATTCACAATTTTTCACAGTTATTTTGCTTCCAAAGAAGGTTTTCTGGAAGAAAGCTTGTAGAGAGGAACAGAGTTGAGATAAATAAGAATAAGAAAGAAATTATGAAGAGCTTTGGCAGCATCTGGGGAAAAATTGAAGGTCAACACCAGCTAAAGGAGAAGGAAGATATACTCTGAAGAAGGAAAAATACTAAAGAAATGGAGCTAAAGAAAATAATTCAAGAAGAAATGGAGCTAAAGAAAACAAGTCAAGAAGAAGGTAGTTGGGAAGACATGGTAAGAAAAGGTAAGTAAGAAAGGTTACTAAAAATGAGGTTCGATTCAATGAGGAAAGAATAACAGGTATGGTGGTCAAGACTTAAAATGAGAGAAAAGTACAAAGCTATAAAGTTAACAGAAGAAAATTAGGTATAAAGTGGTCATTAAAGATTGTTAAGTTGTTTTAGTTGTTTCTCACTCTTCATGACCCTATTTGAAGTTTTCATGGCAAAGATATTGATTCTCCAGCAATTTTTACAGATGAAGAGCTAAGGTAAGAAGGATTAAATGATTTGCCCAAGTTCAAATAGCTAGTAATTGTCTAAGATCAGATTTGAACTCATAGTCTTCCAGAATCTAAGCCCAGTTCTGAAAAAAAGTTAATTATAGGAAGTAACACTAAATATGTGCTTATTATCCTGTTCTCATAACAAAGGTTAATTGGAATATCAGTCAATATAGTAAATGTAAAGGGCTGAAACTCTTAAAAAGTGTGGTTGAATCAGACAACTGAGAGTTAAGGCTAATTACCTATTGGACAATAACTTTATTAGCAAATGTTTGGAAAAATGGCCCTTATCACTATTCCATGCTGGCTCCATCTTTTGGCTTATACAGATTAGAGGGTGAAGTGAGAGTGGCCAGAGAACTTCACTTGGTGCAGGATGGAGTGGAGAAAAGTGTGGAGATTCTGGACTCTAAATCCTTGGCAAAACTCCTGGCAGTTTTGTCCATCTCCTTCACTCCTTCTTTTAAAGACCAAGGACTTTTGCTTATCCTGACTCTGGCTGACCCTGAGGCCTCCAGGGAGCTAGGCTAGAATTTACATTTTGGTGCCCAACGTGTGAACCAAGGACCCTAATTTCACTGAAGAAGTCCCAGGTGACCAGGAAAGGATGAGTATTTTAATAGACAAACAAGGAACTTACTTTGTTAAGAGCTAAACTAGTAACTCTCATTTTCTAGCTGAAATGGGGCAGATATTAGGAAAAGCTTCTCCCCCACCCCCACCCACCTCCAGGGAGATCTGCAGGAAGCATTCTCTGACTGATAAAGAGACAGGGTTTAATTATAACTTGGGAGCAGACTGATGGACTCCTGGATACATTAGAATGTCCATCCCTTTGGTTCTTCAAGGAAGAAGAAATAGAGGTAGACATTTGGAAACTAGTAGGAGATCATGGTCCTGATTCAATTTCTAAGGAAACATTCTATATATATATACAACATAATACAATTGGCCTTAAAGAATAGCAAAAGTATTAGAAAAAAGAAAAGTTTTAAGAACAGCCACTTGAGGAAGTGTGAGGGAAAAGAGGAAGACAAAGGACAGACTAATGGAAATATCACCAGAGGGCATGAAGGGTGTAGTGATTCTCACTTTCACAGCCCAGCTACAACTCTACACCAGAACAGGTCCTCCACACCCCTCCTCTCTCCATCAACTTCATCTTCCTGGATGGAGGGAAGAGGAGTAGTGGGAGGGGCAGTGATATCACCAATGCCTATCCCCCAGCAATCATCCCCTCCTATGACTAAATTGCAAAAGGCACTACGTAAAGCCACAGAAGAAGGACAGGATACTGCTAGTTTGAGAATAGAAATGTATCCTGTGAATCAACAATTTAACTATTCAGGTCAAAAAAGTAAAAGATACTTTCCTTTTGATCTAGAAATCCTCAAAGACCTGAAAAAAGACTTGCACTCTTTATGGGGCTACAGCATCTTATGTTAAGGTGTTATTACAGAATTTGGCTTATGAAGTCTTAACCCCTAGTAACTGGAAATCTATAGTAAGGATATGCTTAGAACCTGGATAAAAGTTGTTGTGGCTTTCTGAATATAGTGAGCTCTGTAGGAGACAAGCCCAATGAAATAGTCAAAGTGGAGTTAATACTCCAATCACCTAGGACCAACTAACAGGTATAGGTTCTTATGCAGACATTTCAGTACAGATTAATTACCCCATAGTAGCATATGAGCAAATTGTTTCTGCTGCTAGCAAAACATGGGGTTTTATTCCAGGTAAACAGGACAAAGGAGAGGCATTCACAAAAATAGCACAAGGGCCAAATGAACACTTTGCTGATTTTGTGGGACATTTGCAGACAGGTGTCATATGAACTATTGGTGAAAATGCAGCAACAGAAATTATGATAAGACAACTTGCTAAGAAAATGCTAATGAGGTTTGTAGAAGGATTATACTAGGACTACGCAAGGATGCTCCTTTAGAGGAGTTCATAAGACGGTGTGCCACAATGGACACAAATACTATTTATATCTAGGCTATGATGCAGACTTCCCAAGATCCAAACATGGGAAGAAAGGGTCCCTTTTGGCAAGGGACTTCCAGAGAGACTCATCAATGCTTTCAATGTGGTAAAGTAGGGCATCTGAAAGCTCAATGTTGGCATAGAGACAGAGTGAAAAAACCCATGTCCAAAATGCAACAGAGGCTTCCATTGCGCATCAGAATATAAACTGATTCAGGGAAACAGGATGAGGGGTCCAGCCCCAGGGCCCACAGCAAAAAATACTTGGGGCATGATGGCAGTGGATGCTATACCTAGAGAGTGCCTATAAGTTCAGTACCCAGACATGACCAATCAGCCAGGAAGCAATATGATGGGAGAAATGGATTACACAATCAATGAACCAGGAAGCAACATGACGGGAGAAAGGGATTACAATTGGAGAGAATATGCAGCTGGGACAACTGAGATGCCCCCTGAAGAGGTGAAATCTGTTCCTCTCTAGCCTATGGCTCCCTTGCCTCCAGGCACAGTAGGCTTGACCATTTCACCTCCTGAGAGTACTTACAAAACAGTGTTCATCTATACACTTATGTGGGAAACTGGGGAATGTGTAGATAACATCCCAGTCATTAATACAGGTAGACAATGTGTAACTTACCAACCGGGGGAAGTAGTAGCATCAGGTTTACTGATACAGACTCCTAATAAGCAATCTGGTGATAGTTGCCCAGATTCTGACTCCAAGCAACAAAATCCAGTAATATTCTGGGCAGCTAACCATCCTATGCTCACTATTATATAAATGGCATACTATTAGAAGGATTGGTAGACACAAGTATAGATCGTACAGTCATTAGAGGTGCCAACTGGCCCAGTCGCTGCCCAAAGATTAAGGCAGACACCTACATGTCAGGTGTAGGGGGATCAATAACAGCTGAAGTTAGTGCTGCCCCTTTGAGATGGACTTTTGAAGGTGAAACAGGAGATTTGCTCCTTTTATAGTTGAAAAAATCTCCATCAATCTGTGCAGAAATGACATTTTACAATTAGGATTACAAATGAGTACTTCAGTTTTTTAGGCAGGGCTGCTGTTGAAGCATTTCCAAAAGTAATGTTATTACATTACATGGATGATATATTGGGATGTGTATCTGAGGAACAAATGTTAGAAGCATGTCTAAAAAGACCATGGAAAAACTAAGGAACTACAAATTGCATATAACTCCAGAAAAAATTCAAAGATGCTCCTTTTCCATATTTAGGATATGAAGTATACCCTAAGGTACTTATATTACAAAAACTTTGCTTAAGAACAGAGAAGCTATGGCAGAAACTAGGCATGAACCCACATTTAACACCACATACTAAGATAAGATCAAAATGGGTCCAAAATTTAGGCATAAAGAATGAGATCATAAATAAGTTAGAGGAACATAGAATAGCTTACCTTTCAGACTTGTGGAGGAGGAAGGAATTTGTGTCCAAAGGAGAACTAGAGATCATTATTGATCACAAAATAAAAATTTTGATTACATCAAATTAAAAAGTTTTTGCACAAACAAAACTAATGCAAACAAGATTAGAAGGGAAGTAACAAAATTGGGAATACATTTTTACAGTTAAAGATTCTGATAAAGGCCTCATCTCCAAAATATACAGAGAATTGATTTTAATTTATAAGAAATCAAGCCATTCTCCAATTGATAAATGGTCAAAGGATATGAACAGACAATTTTCAGATGATGAAATTAAAACTATTTCCACTCACATGAGTGTTCCAAATCTCTATTGATCAGAGAAATGCAAATTAAGACAACTCTGAGATATCACTACACACCTGTCAGATTGGCTAAGATGATAGGAACAAATAATGATGAATGTTGGAGGGCTGTGGGAAAACTGGGACACTGATGCATTGTTGGTGGAGTTGTGAAAGAATCCAACCATTCTGGAGAGCAATCTGGAATTATGCCCAAAAAGTTATCAAAATGTGCATACCCTTTGACCCAGCAGTGCTGCTACTGGGCTTATATCCCAAGGAAATACTAAAGAAGGGAAGGGACCTGTATATGCCAAAATGTTTGTGGCAGCCCTTTTCATAGTGGCTAGAAACTGGAAAATGAATGGATGTCCATCAATTGGAGAATGGTTGGGTAAATTATGGTATATGAATGTTATGGAATATTATTATTCTGTAAGAAATGACCAACAAGAGGAATACAGAGAGGTTTGGAGAGATGTACATCAACTATGCTGAGTGAAATGAGAACTAGGAGATCATTATACACTTCAACAATGATACTGTATGAGGATGTATTCTGATGGAAGTGGATATCTTTAACATAGAGAAGAGCTAATCCAATTCCAATTGATCAATGATGGACAGAATCAGCTACACCCAGAAAAGGAACACTGGTAAATGAGTGTAAACTGTGAGCATTTCTTGTTGTTGTTGTTTTTCTTCCCAGATCATTTTTACCTTCCAAATACAATTCTTCCTTTGCAACAACAATAACAACAAAATTCGGTTCTACACATATATATTGTACCTAGGATATACTATGAGATATTTAATATGTATGGGAATTCCTTCCATCTAGGGGAGGGGATGGAGGGAAGGAGGGGAAAAAACTCAGAACAGAAGGGAGTACAAGGGATAATGTTGTAAAAAAATTACCTATGCATATGTACTGCCAAAAGAAAATGTTATAATTATAAAATTAATAAAAAAATAAATAAAAAATAATAATAATAAAAGAACAGAGAAGCTGAACATCTTAAATGACTTTCAGAGAGTGATAGGAGATAGCCAATGGATATGTCCAGTGTTTGGCTTGACTACCTATCAATTGCAAACATTATATGACATTTTAAGGAAAGACAGTGCTCACCATGCCAACTTACAAAAGAAGCTCAAGAGGCTTTGAGAGAAGTTGAACTGGCTTTATCCAATGTGGTTGAAAGAGTCACTCAAAAACCCTTGGAAATATCAGTTTTTGCTGCACAAGAGGCACCCACAGCAGTCCTTCATCAAGGAGACAGTGTGATAGAGTGGGTGAACTTCCCAGCCCAATCAGAACAAAGCCTTACTCCTTACCCAGTGCTTGTGGCTAGAATTTTATTAAAAGCCATTAAGCAAGCAGTACAATTATCTGGGATAAAACCTGACAAGACATACATCTTTTATACTGATGCACAAATTAATGTATGCTGTGAAACCATCCCAGAATGGCAAATTTTATTGGTCACAACTCCAAATCTTACACATGAGTCTCCATTAAAGATAACTAGACTACATAACTGGTGATGGATTATTGAAGAAAAGGTTTTTAAAGTTCCTCTTAAAGGACCACCTATCTTTACAGATGCATCCAAACATAATATCTGTTCTGTATACTCTCGTGACTTAACTATAAAGAGAGTAGTCATAACTCCTTTTCAGTCCACTCAGCAGAATGAATTGTATTCAATCATTCTAGCTCTTACTTATTATCCAGGAGATATAAATATAATATCTGATTCAGTCTATGCAGTAGGTGTGATACAAAGAATTGCCACATCTCAAATAAAATTTGTAGCTTCCAAAATATATCAGCTCTGTAAGGAACTTCAAGAGCAAGTGAGAAAGCATCCAGGTAAGATTTATATCTTGCATGTCCACTCTCATAGTGGACTTCCAGGTCCTATTTTTGATGGTAATTCAAAGACAGAAAGCTTTCTAACATGTTGGCAAATACTTCTTTAAAAAGCCCAAGTATCTCATTCCAAATAGGCTGCTCGAGCTTTACATGTACAATTTGGAATAACAAGAGAAGAAGCTAGGAGCATAGTAAAAGCCTGTACAACTTGCCTTCCTTTTCATGCTCCTCTGTGCTTTCCAGGGAAGAATGTTCACAGTCTGAGACTCAATGAAATTTGGCAAATGGATGTGACCCATTATAAATCTTTTGGCCGACTGTCTTTTATCAACCTTGTAGTGGACACCTTTTTGGGATTCACTTTTGCAATACCAGCAGCAAGAGAAAGCCCGAGTGGTCACTGAATTCCTTATACAAGCATTTGCAATTATGGGTGTGCTACAAGCAATAAAAACAGACAATGGACCTGCATATATTTCTAATCATTTTGCACACTTTTGTGCATAGTATAAGATTTTACATACCACTGGCATACCTTTTAATCCTCAAGGTCAGGCAATAGTAGAGAGAAGAAACAGATACATTAAGATGCTCCTTCAAAAACAAAAGAAAGGGGGAGCCACGGGTAACCCTAAAGAACTTCTAAATCTAGCTCTTTATAGTAGTAACTTCTTGATTTTTGACAAAGATGCACTGGCTCCGGCAGACAGGTTTTATAACCCACCAGAAGGGCAGTGTCCAGTTCAAGCAGCTCCACTATCTTTAGATAATCACCAGATGATGTGGAGAGACCCAGCAAGTGGTGAATGGAAGGGACCAGATAGGTTAACTACTTGGGGGAGAAGGTTTGTTTGTATGTTTACAGATGGAGAAAGAATCAGATGGGTGCCAACGAGCTGTATTCGCCTTGTCCATCAGACAGAAATGGAGCAGACCCGTGAAACGAAGGAGAAGATCCAAGAAACATTGGATGGTTCCGTTGCTGATTGTGCCCACCACTAAAAGAGCATGACAGTTATGGTGATTGATCCATGGACACCAATAATTGTTGGACTTCAAAACACTCAGAGAATAATTGGATTCTCTGAGACATGATAAGACTCTTGTAGGACTGGAAAATCCTCAGGAGTCATTGGATTTTTCTGAGAAATGATAAGACTTTTGCAGGATTTCAAAATCTGCAGGAATCATTGGATTCCCTAACAAAAAAGACTGTTGCAGTATTTCAAACCCTTGTGGGGATCATTGAATTCCCTGACATGTGAAACAATGGACAACAAATTGGTTTTGGATTATCTCTTGGCTGCTGAAGGAGGCATATGTGTGATTGTTGTTTTCATAATATCCTTCTAGGACTTCTGGAAATCTTTTACAACACCATGTTGATTCATATTGTTTGTTATATCACTACTTGCATGTACAATTCATGTTTGTTACACTACATTGAGCCTGCATCAGTTGTGGGGAGAGTCATTACTGCTAGTCTATGCTTTATTTCTATGTGCTTGTGTAATACCTCCCAGTGCTGAAGGGTTTGTCCATACCTGTTTCTAGTAAGACTCCTCAGCCCAGAAACCTGCTAACAATATGTAGCTTGATTCCCCACTTCCCTTTAGTGTTTTTCATCTCTCTTCCTGAGAAGTCAGGGAGGGCGTGATCATCTCCTTTTTAGTGCTTTCACCTCCCTTCCTGAGAAGTTGGGGAGGGTGGGGGGGTGGGGATGGGGAGTGATCATCTCCTTTTTTGGAGTTCTCCCCTCTCTGAGAAATCAGGGATGGTGTGACCACCTGTGTTCTAAAACAAAAGAAAGTGGGAGATGTAAAGGGCTAAAACTCTTAAAAGGTGCTTGAATCAAACAACTGAGCACTTAAGGCTAATTACCTATTGGACAATAACTCTATTAGTATATGTTTGGAAAAATGGCCCTTATCAGTATTCTGTGCTGGCTTGATCTTTTGGTATATAAATAATTGTAGGACGGATTAGAGGGTGGAGTGAGAAGAGCCAGATTTCACTTGTCTGCAGGATGGAGAGGAGAAAAGAATGGAGATTATGGACTATAAATCCTTGGCAAAACTCCTGGCAATTTTGTCTATCTCTTTTACTCCTCCCTCTAAAGACCAAGGACTTTTGGTTATCCTGACTCTGGCTGACTCTGAGGCCTCCAGGGAGTTAGTCCAGAATTTACAGAGCAAGAAGAAGTAGTAAAGATCATTTATTCACACCACAATTACTCTATCAAAAATGTAAGAAGACAATGAGAGGATAATTGGGAAATCTTAGGAGAAACCACAGTGTGAACTTTTCAGAACAAGATCATAAATTTGGCATAAAGATTAATGGAACAGAGGTGGGCCAATATAATGGATCTAGACCATGGATGTAAAACAGAGCCACCAAGAAAAACTGAAAGTTTAATTCTTTCAACAAAGAGGATTGAGGACACCTCACAAATTCAATGTTTTATAGAACAGAGTGGAGTTCTTTCTTTTTGAGTCAAAAAGGGAATTTCAAACTCATCTCTAGTCTTAGAACAAGGTCTCAGAATTGCTCCTCTGATATAGAGAGAAGATCCCTGACTTATTCTTAAGCAAAAAACATAATGAGTAGAAACAAGCTGATAGGATTGTCCCTTTGAACCTACAGAACCTTCCATTAACAAGGGCCAACAACTGTACCTGAATTCCACTTAAGGGCAGAATTGTGTCTGCTGATCTTTTGCCTTGATGCAAAATAATATCTGAAGGTTAGAAATCTCAAGAGTGTAGTGATCAGATCTTCCCATTTTTTCAGAATACATAGAATCTGTTTAAAATTTATTTTTGACTGATCCTCTCCTGTAATCCTTGAAAGAAGAACATAATATGTAGAATCTCAGGTAAGATAAACCATGATATACTCCCATTGGAAGTACACCAAGCCTGACTCTAATTCAAAGTTCCAAGTCTAGAAGAATGAATCAACAAGAAAGAAGAAAATTTTATGGTGTCAAAGATACTCAAGTCATAAATCCAGATGAGAAGTATAACACCAAAATACTTAAAAGCAAAGTCTCAAAGAAAATGTAGTTTGGTTGCAAGAACAATTAGAATTTCTAGAAGACAGGAAGTAAGATTTTATTATTGTTATTATTGTTGTTGTTGTTGTTTTAAGAATTAAATGGTAGTATAAATGAAGGAAAAAATAGATAGAATTATGGAGAAAAACTAGATGACAGTGAATAGAACATTGGACCTGAAGTAAAGGTGATTGAATTTAAATCCAAATTTAGATGTTTCCTAACTGTATGATCTTGGGCAAAATATTTAGTTTCTGCCTGTCTCAGGGAGGTTGTGAGAATAAGATTCCTTAACATTTCTAAAGTATATTCAAATATTAGAGTGATATATAAGTTCTGTTATTTGAGATAATGAACAACTTATTACAACAGATACCAATCCTTGATCAAGTAAAAGATTACCTAAAATATAGAAACATAATAATTGATTCTATAAGACAAGACATATTAAATCAAAATATGGGGTGGATATAGCAAAGGTAAGGTATCCTATAAACAACTGATCTGGAAAGCACATCAAATAGAACAATACATAATTAGTATTAATGGCTGTAAATGGTTTGAACTCACTTATAAAATGGAAGATAGCAGAATAGATTAAAAAGTAGAACTCAACCATATATTGTTTACAGAAAACAGTATAATAAACAAAGAGGAGGGGCTGGAGAAATTATCATACAGCTCAACTCAGAAACAGAGGTTAAAAAACAAAAACAAAAAAGACCCATGTAAAATATATAAACAATTCTAAGAGGATAGCTTTTTCTTCCTTGTCTCTAGTGATGAAGCCATCCTATTCAGAATAGACTATCAGGTTGTTTTGATACACTTACACATCTGGATCAGACCTCCCTTGCCCTTTCTGTTATGTTATTTTGTCCCAACAGCATTTTTGTTTTTAAGATTTACTAAAAGTTGCCTCAGAATATGTACTCATCAAATATTGAAGCACTTAATTTTTATTTTTATTTTTATTTTTATTTTTATTTTTATTTATTTATTTATTTATTTATTTATTTATTTATTTATTTATTTATCTATTTATTTATTTATTTTGCTGAGGCAATTGGAGTTAAGTGATTTGCCCAGGGTCACATAGCTAGGAAGTGTTAAGTATCTGAGATCAGATTTGAACTCCTGATTTCAGGGCTGGTGCTCTATCCACTATGCCACGTACCTGCCCCAAGCACTTAACTTATTTTTGTTGTTGTTGTTGTTCTTTTATTTTTTAAATTATTATAGCTTTTTATTGACAGAATATATGCATGGGTAATTTTTCAACATTGACACTTCCAAACACTTCTGTTCCAACTTTTCCCTTCCTTCCCTCCACCCCCTTCCCTAGATGGCAGGCAGTCCCATACATGTTACACATGTTAAAGTATAGGTTAAATACAATATATGTGTACATATTTATATAGTTCTCTTGTTGCACAAGAAAAATCTGATTTAGAAAGTTAAAAAAACCTGGGAAGAAAAACAAAAATGCAAGCAAATAACAACAGAAAGAGCCAAGTACTTAAATACTTAAAAGAAAATCTAAATAAATTATGAAGATAAATAGAAGCAAAATACTAATAATGAGAGATATCCATGAATTCTTTTCAAAACTAAAAATGATCATTTAAAAAAAAGTCAAAGGTCTGAAAAGAAATTTAGAAAATCTAAGCATGCTTAATGTCTGGAAATTGTTGAATGGGAATAGAAAATAATATTTATATTCCTCAGTTGAATGCTGTACCTTTATAAAAATGATCAGGTGTTAGTGATTAAAAACCTTACTTAAAAAAGGCAAAAAAAAATGTTAAGCATATTTTTCATTGATTAACATTAAAAAAAAAGTTATATTCAATTAAAGACCATTAAAGAAATGATTAAAAATTAATTTAAGATTAAATAATTTAGTATAATATCCTTATAGATCAAAGAAAAAAATCAGACAAATGATAAATAATTCCATTAAAGACAATGACAAATAAATCAATATACCAAAAATTTTAGTATGCAAGCAAAGCAGTCCTTAGCAGGAAATTCACATCCCTAAATATATTTGAAAACAAAAAGGGAAAAAAAAAAGTCAATGAATTGGAGGAAAAACACTTTAAAGCCCCTAGAAATCTTGAAAATTTAAAGATTTCAATTAAAGAATAAAATAAAAAATCCAAAAATCAATGGAGAGCTTAATAAAGCGGAAGCTCACTTATAAAATGGAAGATATCAGAATAGAGTAAAAAGTAGAACTCAACAATATATTTTTTACAGAAAACTGTATAATTAAAAAAAGATGGGGGAAAGGGAAGCAAGAAAACACTAAACTATTAAATTAATTATATTTTTTCCTTTAAAGAGCAGAAAACCAAATTATCAGCATCAAAAAAAAATTTTTTTAAGAGAAATAAAGCATAGTTTTAGAAACTAATAATGACCAATAAAATTGACAACTTAAATAAATTGATGAATATTGTTTAAGATATTACTCAGTGTAAAGTCTGAGCTAATTCCCTGGAGGCCTCAGGATCAGTCAGTGTCAGGATAAGTAAAAGTCCTTGGTCTTTAGGGGGAGAAGTGAAGGAGATAGACAAAACTGCCACAAGCTTGCCACCAACCTCCCTTCTCCTGGTCCTGCTGCAACTTGAGGTTTTCTTGTCTCTCTCACTCCACCCCCTAATCCTTACCTACAATTCTCGTAACCCCAAGCATTGAACCAGCATTAACTGAGAGAAGATCAATTCCAAACATATGCTAAAAGAATCATGGTCCAATAGGTAATTAGCCTTAAGTGCTTGGTTGTCTGATTCAAGCATACCTTTTAAGAGTTTCAGCCTTTACAACTCAGACTAAGGAAACAAGCAACAGAATATATAAACAATGCAATCATTAAAAAAAAAAAATTAAAAAAAAATCAAATGAGCCATAAATGAACTCTAAAAGGAAAAATAATCCCAAACAAATCAAGAACCAGATGAATTTACAAGTAAATTCCATCAAAAACCAATTAATTTTAATATTGCACAAAATCTTGCAAAAAAGAGAAAAAGGAATATTACTAAATTCCTTCTATCATATAAATGTAGTCTAAAATTGTACATTTTAAAATTTATTTTAAATTTAAATACAAAATGAGAAAATTTTTAAATATTTGCTACATACACAGCAGAACATGAGAAGATTCAATATAATGTAATAAATTTCCATTTCAAGGAAACCTATATAATAAATATTACACATTATTTTCAAAACTGCTTTTCTTTGTTTCCTATTGGGTATTTTTGTTCTCTATTGTGCAATTTTTAACTTTTTCTTTTCCTTCCCCTCACCAGAAAGAAGTTTGCCGTATATTTATAAATATGTAGAGATATACATGTTTCTATAAGCATACATATGTATATATCTCAACACATATGTATATATCTCACACACATATATCTGACTATACTATGCTTATTTGCATCTGTCATCTGTTTTTCTGAGAGTAGATAGCATCTTTCTTTGTAGGTCCAGGTTTTTCCATCTTTTTCTTAATCAACCAACTCAGCATTTCCCACACTACAGCAATATGATCCCAGTCATATCCAATCTGAGATATTAACTATGAAAAATTTTTCCTCCTAATTTTCTTCATCACTCTTTTCTTGGTTGCATAGGTTTTATTAATATACAACAATCATAATTTAAAATAATTGAAATTTTTTTTTCTACTTCAACAATGCTTTCAACTTATAATATAGTTTAACATCTGATACTGCTGAATTTTGTTCCCTTACATCTTTTTTTGGGAGGATCTGGTTTCTTTGGAGATTCTGACCCTTTGGTTTTCAAAATAGAGTAAATTTTTTTTTTTTAGTAATTTAATTAAGATGGCATTACATAAATAGATTAGTTAGGTAAAATTGTCCTTTAAAAATTATATTGTCTTTACTTATGGATGAACAATAAGTATTATTTCAGTTATTTAGTTCTGAGTTTATTTTCATGAAAAGTGTTACATGTTTATTTTATATAGTTTCAGTGCAAATGTAATCTTGATAATTAAAAGAGACTTGAAACAAAAAAAAATATTTCTGAAGAAGAGAAGATGGGGGAAAATATGATTATATGGCTTCATTCACTTTAAAATCTTTCATTTAGAAGAGATTTTATTTGCTATATTTTCCTCAAAGGAAAAAAAATCTAGGAAAAATAAGTGGAAGTCACAAAAATGCAAATATAGGCTCAATGTCATGAACAATGTTTTGATCATTAAAGCTGTCCTGAAAGAAAAGTTTCTGCACTAGAAGGTAATGGGTTTATGGTCACTGGATCATAATGATTAGGTGACCTTCTTCAGATATATTATATTGAAAATTCATTTTTTAGGTACTTGGTAGATGGTTGCTAAGGCTCCAGCTAACTCTGAAATCTCAAATTCTGTCATTCTGTGAAATAGTATTGACACTTTTTCAGTTATTAAATTTGTCATTTAAGTAGGCAAGCATGTAGTTCATTTAAGTAAGTGAGTTGAATTCATCAAAAACATCTTAGTACTTTCCTGCTGTTTAACTGGGATATTGACACTTTGATAATCATTTAAAAATATTTTTGGGGTCAACAGCCATTCTCCTTGGCAGAGAAAAAAAAAAGAGAACAAGAATGGAGCATTTTTTAATATCTTGTCTTGTCATTAATTATTATCATTCCAATTCACTCTGAGAAGACCCTTCTTTAATCATCTTTTTCTCAATACAACTAAAATCAATGCAAAAAAAAAATCATATAAACCCTTTTCCTCCTCAAATTCATTCACTAACTCCAGTTAAATTAAAGTTTTAGTTCTCCTGGTGTATTTTTACGAAACTGTATAATGCTTTTCTATTTTACCCATGCTGCTTCCTCTTGTTTCTCTTCTTTGTGTGTGTGTGTGTGTGTGTGTGTGTGTGTGTGTGTGTGTGTGTATAAATATATATATATATATATATATATATATATATATATATATATATATATATATATATATATATATATATTTTTTTTTTTTTTTTTTTTTTTTTAATTTTTACAAAATTATGCTGGCTTTTGTGTTCTCTGTATATCCAATCCAGCCTCCAACATTTCTCCCACATTAAAATTACTTGTATTTCTTTCTTCAATTTTTTTCTTAATAACGTCTCATCCTTCATTAACTGAATTCCTATGTAGAACTGTATTTTATGAAATCCTCCTTATTCCTTTCTTTAAGCTCTTGGAAATATGCTTTTCCAAAATATAGTTAATATAAAAATATGCTTAACTCCTTTTTTTGAAGCTTTAGGAAGGAGCTGTCACTTCTCAGAGTTTCCCTCAGTTCTAGCCCCTTAACCAGTGAAAATCAGATGTCAAATAGACTACCCCTTTGTTGATTTTCTTACTTCTTGAAAGATAAAATAATCCTGTAATTACAAATTGCATACCAGATATAGCATAAAAGATAGTTTGTAAAAAAAAATAAATTCCCTCTTTCACTCCTCTAATTTTATACCAAGAAGTAAAATTTAAGTAGCTTCTAATTAGGTATGTTCATTCCAAAACTTTTATTCAAAATTTAGAAAGGGCAACCTTTCTAGGAGTGGTCAGTATATGGTTACTTTCCAAAATTAGTTGATGCATTACTTTGAAGGAAAGTGGCCACATCTCAGAAAGAACTTTGTTTACTGCTAATGGGAATGGACTAGAACCTTTGCTATTTTAAACATCATGCTCACAACACATTACAGGAACTGCAGGCATTGCAAACAGCTGGCTGCCAAACAGTTTTATTGATAAGTAGTTATTGATAGTTCTTATTCAAGCATACATTGGCAGAAACATGAACCCACTTCTTTGCAATAGTCATTCATATCATAAAGTTTGCAAAGATCAAGGTCCCCATAAAGCCTAAACAAAGGAATTCATAGGGTGTAACTTCAAAAACAGCTCCAATTTTCACAGATAATCACTGAAAAAATTAGATCTACATTTTGATACAAAGTTATATAAAAGCAAATTTGCATTTTTTATGGAAAACATTTGCTTGGTGATATTATAATGGAACTTTTTGGAAATACTTCATATTTTCCCCACAAGGAAATAAAGGAAAGTAACTAAGTAACTATCATTTTTTTTTTAAGTTAAAAATAGTTGAACTCAAAGAGGTTGTTCTCTCTCTCTCTCTCTCTCTCTCTCTCTCTCTCTCTCTTTCTGTATGTGTGTGTGTGTGTACTATTTTTTACTACTGGATATAACTTTCTCTCTCTTACTCTATTTTATATATAGATATTACCTGTATACACACATGCATATGTACATATATTTACATATATACCTAATATCCAATAACTTACATTTCTCTACTTTCACTCATAAATGTTTTTTACTTTTCGGTGTTGTTGAGTTGCTTTGTAATTTTGTTTGACTCCCTCTGACCTCATTTAGGATTTTCTTGATAGAGATAATGAAGCAGTTTTCTATTTCTTGGATGTGTGTGTGTGTGTGTAGGTACATATAGATGTATATGTGCATACATATGTATATATACATACACACACATATATACAAATATGTAAATATATGTATACACATATATATATATAGCTATATTTCTATCATCTAACTACGTATCTAGAGAGGAGGAGAGAGAGGCAGAAAAATTTTCAAGGTTATATCTAAATTCAACTGGTAAGTGGCATACAATTGTCAAAATAAGGTAGTTGGTTCACTGAATACATCATTATAAAGTGAGACAACCAATATATAGGTACAAATATAGTGTGCCTAATACTCTAAGTCTATAAGATGTGCAGTGGTGATCTAAATGAAGAATATCTCTTATGCTCATGAAAGCATGTAGGATCATCTCTATCCTACTTGTCTGGGAAAAACATCTTATATACATTCATTTTTAAAATATAGGAGGTTGGCTTTTTTCTTGGCTTTAAAAATTTGTATAATTTTAAAATTAATTGTTTTAGCCAATGGTTATACTAATGTAAAAAAAAAATTAGACATTTTAAGGTATAGTACATAGTTACAGTTAGTTTCACTATAATAGGGAAGGCCTGAATTCAAGTCCAAACTCTGACACTACAGATTGTATGACCTAGTCAAGTCTATTAATCTTATAGTTCCTTAGATAAGGTCATAAGACTAACAGTGCTGTTCTGCATTTGCAGATGTTTTCTTACTTGGAATTGCTTACATATACCATCAAAATCTTAAATCCAGATCAAAAAGAAAGGAGGGGAGGAGAAATAGGATTTATTAAGTTCAGTTATCTTCCCAACTGGACAACCCAAGGATAACTTTTAATAAGTAAATAAGTTTTACTTTGTCTCATTTCTTTTAGTATTTTAAATAAAAATCTTTCAACTTGCTAAAAGTATTTCTATAGTAACAGCTTATCATTGGGTTAGAGACTTTAATATTAATTTATGAAACATTCTCTGGTAGTTTCAAATAAATGAATGTGGACCTTGGATTTTTTTGAGACTGGGGTTAAGTGACTTGCCCAGGGTCACACAGCTAGGAAGTGTTAAGTGCCTGAGACCAGATTTGAACTCACGTCCTCCTGAATTCAAGGCTGGTGCTCTATCCACTGCACCACCTAGCTGCTCCCTGACCTTGGATATTTTAAAACTTATTCATAAATATATCCCATAATGATTTCAAATGATGTAAGAAATCATAGTGAATTAGGAATCTTAAGTAAGTCTTAGCCAAATGTTTTGTGTAACTTTTTACTGAGAACATGAAAACATGCTTGCAGTTATCTAATAGAATTCCTGAAAAAAAGTACAAAGAAGTTGGAATGCCACCCTTTCTTGTGCATTAATCAATGAGTATCCTTTATTGCAGGACTATGTTTATTCCAGAAACCTGACAAGTTTCTTAAGTAAACACAATCCCCCTAAAGGAATGAACAAATATTTTCTTTGGTGGGTCTCTTGTACCTATGAGGATGTTATACCTCAAGAGTCACATGTCAAATGAGAATACTTAGTGTAGTGCCTTATTTGTATTCAGCCTATAAAAACCTCATAGTGGAAGGGGACTTTAAGGATTTGGCCCAGAAAGTCTTGTACAAACTTGCCTCGCAATGGCTCCACTAGAGACTAAATAGTATGACCATTCTCACAGTCAAGTATTCAGATGTTGGTGCTTCCTTGAAGCGGTGATGATCTATATTGTATATTGTTTGTTTGTTATAATGGCTTCTGTGTTTGTTAATTGTGTATTACTTTATGCTTTGAATTTTCTCTTCTCTTATGTCTTTTTTAAATCAAGATTCTGAGCAGTAATAAACTTGAACTCACCCTCTTTAAAACTATGCCTCTTATATGAAAATTCCGATCCTACCTTAATCTTACAATTGATTAGGTAAATAATCTATATTTTTAAAAAAAATGATAAGAAAGGGAGAGCCAAAATGACACTTTAGAGGCAAAAATTCAGTTAGATTCTCAACATTCTCCTCTAAGAAACTTTAAAATAATGCCTCAAATTACATTTTAGAATAGCTGAGCCAATAGAAGATCATAGTGAGATGTTATTTATTTAGCTTTAGAAAATTTAACAGATCAGCAGGAGACACTCTGTGGCATCAGGATGAAGTATAGAGTCAAATAGCAATAGCAGCCATAACATTAGCAGCACCTTTAGGAGCTCTCAGTCAAGAGATGGTAAGAGTATCAAACAACTGGTCAGAAAGATATTAAAGGGGATCATCTGATAGTATTGGTAATAACTGGTGCTGATTGGCAACTCTATTGCCCATATGCAATTTTACTTTATAGTTCTAGGCATAGAGGAGTGGTGGTGGTCTGTCACAAAGTATCAAGAATTTTAGTCACAGTTCCAGAGGAGTACTAGCACTTGTGGCTTCAGGGGATTAATGGCTCTTCCTAAGTAAAGACTAGAGTGTATAGTAGGACAGCAGGACTCTAATTCTCCATATATCATATCACTCTGAAATCACCAAAAGCTGGCAGATTTCAGAACCTGCTCTGAAAACAGAAGCCTGAAGCTTGGGACAATGCTTCCCACCCCCAGGTCAGATAAAACTCAAAGTCTAGAAATAGGCTATAAATATGAGGAAAATAATGCAGAAACTGACCAAAACAGCTATTATGATGGCAGGAAGAAGACATGAACTTAAAAGAGAATGCAAATGCAAAAACAGCTACAAACAAAGCCTCAAATTAAAAAAAAATAATTGAACCAAAGGCCAACAAGAATTCCTAGAAGAGTTAAAGAAAGGAATAGAAAAGATAGAAGAAAAATTGGGAAAAATGAGAGTGATTCATGAAAATGATGAAAAGAGAATTAATAGGTTGATTAAAAAAAAAGACACAAGAAACACTAAGAAAATAATACCTTGAAAAAACAGAATTGACATAATAGTAAAAGAGACACAAAAATTCACTGAAGAGAATTCACTAGAAAGCAGAATACATCAAATGGAAAAAAAAGGTACAAAATCTCACTGAAGAAAATAATTCCTTAAAAATTAGAATTGGTAAGTGGAAGCTAATATCTCCATGAGACATCAAGAAACAATCAAAGTCAAAATAATGAAAATAATAGAAAAAAATGTGGAATATCTCATTGGGAAAAAACAACTGACCTGAAAAATAGACCAAGTAAAGATAATAATTATTGGACATGTTAAAATTCACAATCAAAGAATGAACTTAGATGTCATATTATAAGAAATTACTAAGGAAAACTGATTCCATATCTAAAATCAAAAAGGTAAAATAGAAATTGAAAGAATCCACTAATCACTTCCTGAAAAAAAAATTCTCTTGTAGACAAATTTCAAGTCTCCCAGATTAAAAATATATATATATATATATAATTTCAAGCAACCAGAAAGAAATAAATAAAATATTGTAAAGTGTAAAGGGCTAGAATTGAGCAGATGTACTTAACCTAGATGCAAGGTAACCTAGCACTTAGGGCTAATTACCAGTTGGACAATTCTGTATTAACATGTTTGGAGAATGACACTCCCCAACTATTCTGTGCTGGCTGGATAGGTGGGTGTGGACAAAGAAGGAAAAGAGAGAGATGAGAGGACAAGCAGGATCATTCTTTGACGGTGAAGAGAGAGGAAGGAGGTGTGGAGATTCCTATATCTAATCCCCTGATGGCGACCCCAAAAGATCAAGAATAAAGACTTTTGCTTATCCTGACTCCAGCTGATTCTAAGATATCCAGGGTCTCAACAATAAAGCCACAATATCACACAAGATTTAGTAGCTTCCACTTTATAGGAGTGAAGAAACTGAAATATGATATTGACATTTCTAAAGGCAAAGGTGCTAGAATTACAATAAAAAATAGCATGCCTAGTAAAATTAAGTATAATCCCTCAGAACAACAACAAAAAAAGATACTTAAAGAAATATAGGGCTTTCAAGTATTCCTGATGAAAAGATTTTAATTTTCTAGAATTAACTAAAAAACTGACATTCAAACATGAGATTCAAGAGAATCATAAAAAAGTAAACATGAAAGTATAATCATATGGGAGTCAATAAATTTAAGCTATTTACATTTTCATATGGGAAAATAATACATGTAATTACTAAGACCTATCATTATTACAGCAATTAAAAGAAGTTTACATAGAAAACTGTGAGGTGATTGTGTTGGAAGGTGCTCTCCCAAAAATTAAAGGGGTAAGAAAGATGGATGCAGTGGGAGAAGGAAGAAAGGAAAGGTAGAATGGGGAAATTTTTTTCACATAAAAGAGAATTACTAGGAAGATCTTTTGCAATGGAAGGAAAAATGAAGGATTGTCAGATAATGTGTGTAACTGTCTTTAGAAATGTTTCAAAGATGGAAGAATATAAATACCCACCCAGTTGTATATAGTAATGTATATAGTAATATTAATTTCCCAATATGGAAATAGAACAGGAAAGGAAAAGGGAAAAGGAGAAAGAATAATAAAAGAGAGAACTGATTAAGGGAGGCAGTATTTAGAAACTAAATAGACTTTAGTAGGGACTAGATAAAAAAATAAGAAGAAGAAAATGAGTTGGAAGAAAATATACAGTAATCATAATTGGGAATGGGAATGGGATGAGCTCATCCATATAATCAAGTAGATAGTAAGACGGATTAGAAACTAGAATCCAACAATATGTTATTTATAAGAGACACACTCAAAACAGAAACACACAAAACGTTAAAATAAAAGGCTGGAGCAGAATCTAATATGTTTCAGCTGAAGTAAAAAAGGCAGGGGTAGCAATCAAGATTCAGACAAAACAAAAGTAAAAATAAATGTAATTAAGAAAATGTTTAGCAAAACTATATTATGTTAAAAGGTACCATAAGTGATATAAAAAAATTCTACAGCAAAATTATCTATTAAAAGCCCCATTTCTCAAGTATATCTTATATACAGAGTCAAATTTATGAAAATAAAAGATATTCAAATGAGAGCCCTTTTTATTATCTCTAAGGAATAGTGAACAAAGTAAAAAGGACTCAGAATAGAGTTCTAAGGATAGCTATATAAGGTATCAGGAGATAAAGTCTCATCATCATATGTTATATATCATAATTATAAATTATATATTAAACATCTACTATATGCTAGGCCCTATGCTATATACTAGAGCACAGTGACCTAAACATAAAATAATCATACTCAAAAATATATTCTAGCTTGATTTTCAACTATGAATCTCTATTTTCTGGATATCTCCACTTATATAT
The DNA here is from genome assembly GCF_048593235.1 of Sminthopsis crassicaudata. Classification (NCBI taxonomy): domain Eukaryota; kingdom Metazoa; phylum Chordata; class Mammalia; order Dasyuromorphia; family Dasyuridae; genus Sminthopsis; species Sminthopsis crassicaudata. The sequence continues at coordinate 424,863,114 of NC_133620.1, forward strand.
CCTCTCAGTACCTAAAATTTACCATGTCCAAAATTTAACTCATCCTGACTCATCTTTCAAAGCTCCTCTAAATTTTTTTTTTTTTTATCAAAAACTAATTCCCCATTCACCCAATTTCATAAATTTAGAATCATTATTTACTTTTTTCTTTCCTATCGTCCAATAGCATATCCATTTTTTTGCCAAGACCTGCTGATTCTACCTCCATACTATCTTTCATATCTATTCCATTCTTTCTATTTACACAGCTACCATCCTATTTCAGGTTTTTATCATCTCTCAGCTGTATTATTGAAATAGCCTCCTAATTGGTCTCCCTGTCATTTCTTTCTCCCATCCTCAATTTATCCTTTATATAGCTCCAAAACTGATCTTCCTGAGGCAAAGTTCTAACCTACCATGTGCCAGGAATAATGTTAAATGCCAGGATACAAAGAAAAGCCAAAGAACATCCTTGCTTTCGAAGAGTTCACAGCCTAATGAGAGTGACAATATGCAAACAACTATATACAAACAAGCTACATATATATATATATATATATATATATATATACAGAGAGAGAGAGAGAGAGAGAGAGAGAGAGAGAGAGAGAGAGAGAGAGAGGATAGATTGGAAGAACAGAAAGTGAAGGTTGTCAAATGGAATGTTTAAATATAGGAAGAATGAGAGTGACATTCCAAAGTAATAGTTTTCAAAGCTGTTTCATGCTGGCTAAAAACTAGAGAAGTCAAATAGTAGAACAAATTAGGTATACAACATACAAAAGAAAAATGACATACTAGCATAAAGTTTGATGAATTGGAAGATGAGAAGGACTCAGATAAAGAGTCAATATTAAAAAACAAAACAAAAAAAACAAACAAACGAAAAACCAACTAATGGGGAAAACTAAAAAGCTGTCTGGCCAAAATAGAATTTAGATCACAATGTCACCAAATAACACAATAATCTCTAAATGGATATATGACATAAATATAATGTTCCCATCATAAAGAAATTAGAAGGGAAAGGAAGAAAACATATTTCGCCTCTATGGATAGAGGAAGATTTCATGATCAGACAAGTAATAAATCAGGCCATATAAAAGTAAATGAGTAATTTTGATTACATAAAATTAAAACATTTTTTGAAGAATCAAAATCAATGCCATCAAAATTAGAAGAGAAACAGTCAACTGTAAAAAATACTTGCAGTAAGTTTCTAATAATGGTCTTTTATACAAGTTACATAAAGTTATGTAAAGGACTGATTCAAATATTTAAGAATGATAGTCATTTCTTCATAAATAAATGATCAAAGTATAAGAAGAGATAGACTGAAAGGGAGATAGGTTATCACAAGAAAACAGTCAAAAATCATTTATTAGTGATCTCTATGTGCCAGAAACTGTGTTAAGTGTAGTACAAATACAAGCAAAAATAACCATACTTGCCCTGAAGGAACTTATAGTTGAATGGAAAAGGCAATACATGAAAGAAAGATGAAAATGGGGAAAAGGAATAGGGAAGGAAATAAGCATTTATACAGCATCTATGGTGTACCAGCATTATGTGAAGCACTTTTTTTTTTTTTAAACTAGTGACATCTCATTTAATCCTCACAGCTAGATGCAAATGTATATTTCAAAAAATCAAATTTATATTGTTGTCATAGATAAAGTAAAACTATCTTAAAAAGGAAAAGTTTGCTTTGGAAGGTTAGTAGGTTGCCTCTGATTGGATGTCTTCAAACATAGGTGAAGATCAACTCTAATAATAATTGCAAAGCTTTTAGCATAGGGTCGGGCACTATGTAAATATAAAATATTACTATTATTAAAAATTAGAATTATTCAAAGGTGAAATGGATCTCCACAGGAGGTAGCAGCAGATTTCTTCTCATTAAAGATCTTCAGTCATAGCCTGGATAGCGATTTGTCAATTATATAGTACATAAGAATTTTGTTTTAGTTCAGTTTGGCCTATGTTGTATCAGAATTCTCTTCTAATCTTAAGATTTTGTGCTTTAGCAACATGCTATCAATAATGGTTTCAACATAAGAAGCAACTTAGTAGACATCATTAAATACATGTATAATCTAAAAAAATTGGGCTACTTATTTAATGAGCATAAGGAATGTTTAATCGACAATCCATATGATTTGTTGGTACTTCCACGATATTAAAAGAACAAGAGGAATGACTCTTCCATTTTACTACATAATTTGTAGAAGATAGGCAAAATATAGAACAGAATTGTAAAGCTCAGGAAGGCAGAGAAGGCATATAAGTAATCTGCATTGAAGGCATGAGCTCCAACACTGGATAAAAACAAAACAAAACAAAACAAAACAAAAAAACCACAGACTAATCAAAGCAAAGTCACCTTTGCTATTGGTATGAAACTGTAAATTAGAGTAGTTTGGGGAACACTATATCTGTTTGGCAGAAAACTGTTCTTTATGGTAGAGAAAACAATAGAGCTGGAGATACTGAATACCACACATCATATTGACAAGCCCTTACATAAGGATGAGCTCTTTGGTTAGCTTTTGCAATGACAAAGAATTCACAAAGGGCTTAATCTATAAAGGTCTTAAAATCCTACATTTATTCATCATAGAATCTTAAATTTAGATCTGAAAGAAAACTTGAAAGATAAAATAGCACACTTCCCTCATTTTACAAATATGAAAACTGAGGCACAGAAGGAAAAAAAAAATTCCTGCCCAGTTATATTTTTTAACCTGGGTCCATTAATTCCCATCTAGCATTCTTCCCATTGAACTGCATTGCCTCTTTTTGAAGTGATAAAATGGCCAGACTTACATGGACATTTTTCACTCAAATATGCTCATTAAACTTAGAAAAGATAAAGCACCAAAGCAAATAACAAAGCCAGTCATATCATCCAGACGCTAAACACCTGAACCAGCCCAGTCTTCCCTGGCATTTGCTTGAACAGACTTTGAAGAAGTAACATTTTCTGTGCCCTTTGTTTTCTGCCAAAATATGGCAGCCAAAACACAAGGTAAATCAATGCACACTCTCTTCTAAGTCCCTCAGGTGCTCTTGAACTGTAATAAATGCAACTCTTCACTTTGGTAATGCTGGGCTGTAATCCAGGAAAAAGGAAATTCTTAAATTTGGAAATAGAGTCTTGCATCTGTCCATAGCTCAGCAAGATATTCCAAGTTTTAGAGAAACTGCACCTCACCAAAGTAGATAAATAATGAAGTCAGAGTATATTTTTCTTTGGAAACTAGTTACCCTTCCCAACTTTGCAAAAAAAAAAAATTTAAAATGATCAGTTTTCATATTGTTGGGTCCTAAGGAAAACAATTTTAAATCATTTCCTATGGTATATAATTAACTGAGTGACTCAGTTTTAAATCTATTGTTAATACAGTCATCAGTAAACTTTCAAGTATAAGGTAAAATGATGGAATTAGATTCCAAGAGGGATGCTGTTCCTTACCCTGTAGCTCTGGATATCTCAGGAGAATGGGGATAGATATCTCTCTTAAGAAAAAAGTAAATATTTAGAAATTATATTATACTATCAATTTTCTGATTGCAAGTAGCATAGATTTATCAAGCTAAAGATCTTATCTTAAAATGAGGTTGGTGTGGGAATAGGAGATGAAGAAAGAAGGGAAGTTGAAGCATTCAAATTGATCAATAAATTTTTAATGTCCCTTTTCATGGATATTGCTCTGATCTCAGGTTGAGAAAACTGCTCCAGTTTAGTAAGGCTTGTTAATCTTACATTCTTCAATATCTTTTTTTTTTGTTGGTTGTTATCTTTGAGTAGGGAAGAAAGCATTGACATGAACATTCACATACCATTTTGTGGTATTTTATAATTTAAACAGCCACTGGGCATATAGGGATAGAGAATGGAGAGAAAAAAAGAAATTGTGTGTATATATATTTGTGAACACATGTATACAAAATAAGGATATTGAGCAATTTTATATCATTTCTCAAAGCATTTTGATATAAAGTAACATTCTTAATTTCCACAAAATGTCTATAAAACCAGGTTTTGACATTTATGAACTATCTGATCCAGGCTTAGTCACACTTGTCCTCTATGAAACTCAGTTTTCTCATCTATAAAATAGGGATCATATTGTACTGCTTAATTCACAGGATTATTATATGTCATTTGTAAATATTAAAAGTACTGTTTAAATACAAGTAATTTATTTATTTTTTTAATTTATTATTATCCTTGTTATCTTATTATTATCATTTTTTAAAGAATGGGTTGAGATAGAAATATTGCTGAATTAAATTGTTATTTTGTTACTTCTTATTTCTCCTTCTTTAAACAATTGCACACTTTAATTTATTTTTTCAAAATAATTCAATAAAAATATTAGAATTTTTAAAAATAGTATTACTGAAGTATCTTCCTGACAACTCTAATAGCAGATAGAAAAAAAAAGGGAATGATATATACCTCATCCTACTGCCTTTTCACCTTGCTGTCTGTCTTGGAACTTTCTTCAGCACCTATGGCCATAATTTTAAGAACCCCTGCTTTATATAGAGTAAACATCCTCAAAATATTTGTTCACAATTTGTTTAATGAATGAATGTTCTAATCCTATCATGTGGGTATCCTTATAAAATATTACCATTTCATTCATAATTCTATTAGTTTCCATCCCTATAAGCCTTGATATTTTGAGCTTGCTTAACCTTGCAATAGCCCTCTAACTACATAAAGTTGCATTTGTTTCAATATAAATGATATAGACATTGTATAAACCAAAAAAAGTGATTAGAATATAATAAAAAAAATTCTCCCAAAACATTTCTGCAAAAATAAAAATTCTAGAGAAATCTTATTCCAGAAGTTCAGATGAATCAGTGAAAATTTAACCAACTGTCTTTTGTTCTTATGAGATCTGTGTGGTTCATATTGTGTTTAATATTGTTGTAACATCTTTTTAATGCTATGTACATTATTTTCCCTCTCATGGTATTTAAACAAAATATGTAACTTGCCTGTGTCCTATGAACAGTGTCTTGCAATATGTCCCGACCTAAAATTAGTCCCTATATTTTATAAATAATGCTTTGCCTTTGTAAAAGCAGGTAAAGACTTTTTAATGTACCTCTATACATAGACACCTACTTCCTTATTGTAATCATTAAAGTTAAAAAAAAAAAAACTGTTCAAAGAGACATCAAAGGCCTCTAATGTCCATCTATCTTTAGTGACAAAAAAATTTGACAACTATGTATTCTGGAAAATGAATTCTCCCTAACTCTCCATATAGGAAAAAAATAATGAATAAGAATACTTGATACCCAGACATGGTTTTGATATGAAGTTGGATGTAGTATATCCATTAATGTATGCATCTTGAGAAGGTGCTGCAAACAGTCAATTGTCTTGACCCAGAATTGAACAGGAGACTAGATTGGACTACATTAAGGGAAGTGACTTTAAGCTTGTCTAAAACAAAGGTCCATCATTTGAAGACCAACAACTCATCCCATGATGCTGAAATGCTGAAAGCTATAGACTATTGCATTCTCTGAAGAGCTGAAGATGAGAGTCTCTCAAAAGTCAAGGGAGATGATGCTGCTGCCATTACTGACAAAGTGGGCTGCCATACATGTTGAATGAGAAATAATATACTCAGGAAAAGTTGTGCAAAGATCTACGAGGGGAGTTATTGTCATTATTGTTGTTTTTAACAGGTCTTTATTTGTGTCACTGTGAGAAACTCCCTCAACATAGAAATTACTAACTTTTCTGTAAATTAAAGTTTTAGAGTCTAGTTTAAGTATATTATAGACAAAACCATTTCCTGTGGTTATTTATTTAGTATGTGTCATAGGTAGGAATTAAACCCATGTCTTCCTGGCTTTGACTTCTATGCCTGTCCAGGGAAAAGTACCTCATGGTGAGGGAGTAATGGCTTGCTAACAATGTAAGAGAGAAGAGCAATCATTCTCCCCTATAGGTTTTCACATGATGTCAAGAAAATCAAAAAAAGATTCTAAAGCCCATTGGCTGGATCCTCCGTGGTGATTTTATGGTACTATATGGATAAGAGTTGGCAGGATGGGTAGGACCATTGAAGCATTATCCTATGTATCACTTGAAGGAATACATAATACATATACATATACATAAGGTAATATCCATCAGAATATTAGCCTAATATACACACATTCATATATAAATATATAGACACACATAATATATATATATGTGTGTGTGTGTGTGTGTGTGTGTGTGTGTACATTCCCTTGTCTTGCATTCCCATGTCTTTTTCCTCCAGAGACAAAAATCCAAAAGGTTTATAAACTAATAAATACAGAAAGGCAGTATAAATAAATGTTATTAAAAATAAAACTAGCCTAAATTGTATATTTGCAGGAGGGGTAGGATAAACACAAGTATATGTATGTGTATATATGCATATACACACATAAATGTATATAAACATATAAAATACATTTCTTTGTCTTTTTCCCCAGAGATAAAAATCCAAAAGGCTTATAAACTAATAAATACAGAAAGACAGCATAAAGAAATGTTATTAAAATAATATTTTATACCACTGTTGAATATGCATCTTAACCTAAGCCATAGCATGACTTTGAGTAGAACAAAGAAAGGTCAGAAACATTCTTTACATGAAAGTTTTATAATGTGACAGCTCAAAAGAATGGAACCCTCTCTCATCTGAAATCCTGCTTGTCTGTGAGGTTTTCTCTTTCACTCTTTCATTGGCACATAGTAAATTGGGCCTTTTCTGGCAATAATGCAGTTGGGAACTTTAAAGATAATTAAGAAACATAAAATATGTCAGTCTTCTCTAAAACAATTAGAATTTGGGTTTTGAATCTCTCTCTCTCTCCTAGCAAGAAGATGAGTATAGGTTTTAGTCTATATTCTCATAATTTTGTATAATTGATCTCTTACAATGTATTGCAATTTTAAAAATGCCTAATAACTATGTATAGGAAAAAAATCCTCATATACATATTTCAATAGAGACCTAAGAAAAATTATAATATATTGGTAATATATAAGCAATTAGTATTTTCAACTCTATTGAGATAAAGGAACAACATAATAATATATTTTAAAACATACTGAGAATATAGGAATAAAAAACTTTAATTTTTATCATTGTCCTTGCTATTAAATTATTAGTCTCACGTCTCCTATTCATGTCTGGGAAGACACCAGGATCCCATAGAAAGCAGAAAAGCCCACTTTTCATGACTGTTCTCTTTCACAAGTTGTTTACCTCATATACAGGAAAAGGCCTAGGTCAGAGCACTCCTCTGGTGATTAAGGACCAAAGTCAGAATAAAACAATCCTCTTCTTTCTCTAAACAGTTAATAAAAAGAGTTTGGTTTAGTCATAGCTGAGGAAGAAAATCTAGAGCAAGGAACAGATGTTCATTTAGTATGTAGCTTTGATTTAGCTGACCACAGCTTTCCTGTGTCAGGGTTGGTCATCCTGATATACTGAAGTCAAAGGCTATAGGAAGGAGTTCCAGTACCTATTGTCCTGGCTATTTTATACTCAGGTAACTAGGAAGCCAGCATCTTAGTCCTATAAGCCAATTATATCTTGATAAGATTTGTTTGTCTTGACAAAACAGTTTCCATATCTTTTCAAGAGGAAATAGCTCATTTTACTTATTTACAAGATTTGAGGATTGGTGGGTATTATTTCCACTAAAGTCTTCATGAGGGGACACATGAATAAAAAAGCCTTATCATATTCCTATTATGTGCCAGGCTCTGTACTAGACACTAGGAATAAAAAGAATAAAATGAGACAGTCTCTGCCCTCAAAGAACTTCCATTTTAATAAGGGGATTAGTAGATAGGATGGGAGTTTGGATCTAGGAAAGCACAAGGATGATGAGAGCAGAGTTAGTTGTTGAGATTGATATCCACTTTCTAATAATCTTGGCAATATTGATTAGAGCATTGATCCCAAAGCAAGAGTAAGAAAAGCAAAGTAGATGGGAGATGAAGAATAATATATGTATATAGAGTAGGGATTGTGGAAAGATGATCCCACTATTTAATAGGTGGATTGGATATAAAACTAGGCAAGAAAATCATTCTCATTTCTGTGTAAATTAGTACAATCAGATGACATTATTCCTTAATAATTCTGTAGTAGCTTCTACATTAATAATTTGGAAAATTGAACTAGAATCTTTACATTTTAGAGTTTGAAGTTCTCCAATCTTAATCAGAAGATTTGTAGGATCATAATTTTAAAAAACAACAGGACCTTAAGAATCACGTAGCACCAAGCTTCTTAAACTATGGTTCATGACCCTATATGGGACTTCATAACTGAATGTGGAGATTATGAAATTATGATTTACTATTAGTAAATGTTTAGTTTGTATTTCATTTTATATAACTAAATGTCCAGGATCATGTAAAAAGTTCTCAGAAGAAAAGGGGTCTTGAATGAAAAAAAAAATTAAGAAACTCTGTTCTGGTCCAAGCCTTTCATTTTTCAAATTAGAAAGTAGAATCAAGAAAAGTGAAGTAATCTACCTATCCCTAGTCCCATGGTTATTAATAGAGAAATGCTTATAAACTTATGCTTTTTTGATTCCATGATATAGGATTATAGATTGAGAACTGGAAGGGACCTTGCTCATCACCTCGTCCAACTCCTTCATTTTACAGATGAAGAACAGAAGTTAGAAGTGAAGTGATTTGGCTAAAGCACATGGAAAGCACTCATTTTTTTGATTCCAAATTTAACAGTCTTTCTACTCTTTTACATGGATTTGTTCCATTTGGCTGCTATGCAACAAAGGCTAGACATCTCTCCTAAAGAAAATAATTGATTTCCTTCTCAAGAATTAAACTCAGAACTAGTCACAGTTCCTGTGGAATTGATAACTTTTCTTTGGGGTGGCAGGATGATACTCTTGAATTAGCCTGAAGTAAGAATCATACATCTGGTTTCAACTTCTCACCCTAACACCAACCAGCAGTGTTGATGTCGGACAGAAATTTAACATAGGATGTTCAGTTTCCTTTTCTGTGAAAAGAATGATTTGAACTCAATAATTTTCAGCACTTCCAACACTGATACCCTCTAAGCCCTCTTGGTTTTCTCATTTTCACATCAAGCTTAATGATTCATTCAGTATAGAATAGAGATGGACAAGATGGCTTCCCCAAGGCCTTTCAAATCCAAAGATCCCATAAGAACACTGCCAAGGGTCCTGGATGACCAACATTAAACAATGAAACATTATCCTACTAGAAGGAACATACAGCAATATAATTCTCAATGTTTATCTCACTGAATTAAAAAAGTTCTAATATTTCAACTGCGAAGTTGCTTGCCTGTCTCAAATGAGGTAAGAGATAAGTCCTCTGGAATGTTAATCTGCTTTTGTTATTGCTAGAAGGTTAAAATGTGTTGGCTCTCTAGTTAAGAGTCTTATTTTTAAAACTACTTTGTTCTATAGGAGGACATAAAATTGCTAAATGAGCAAATGAAAGAAAGACTGGAGGAAATTTTGCTTTAGTAGATAAACATAGTAAGAAAAATAAACTTTTAACGGTAAATTTGTACTAGATTGTTTTCTGCTTTGCAAAAACTGAGAGAATATTTCTCAAATCATTATTCATATTTTTACATAAATTTTTTTTTTCCTCAGGCGGTGATGAGGATAATCATTCTGGAACTTAAGCTTTGTAAGGGTTGAATTCCAAGATTTTAATAATCTACAAAATCATATAAGGAATGAAATCTTCAATGGCAATCTATTGACATTCCCTGTCTTCAGAGAACAGTTTGGAGAGAAAATCCCATTGCTTCCTTTAGCAATTCAGGGTCTGACCATTGTTAATATAAACTACGAATAAATTTTGACTTAAATACCATGACCAGTGCTCCAAAGACATCACCTTTAGAGTATCATTTTGGTAAGCAACATAGCAGAGTGAAAAGTGCTAAGCAATTATAGTCAGAAAGACTTGTATTCTAGTGCTTCCTCTGAAGTGTACTAGTTAAGTAAGTCTTTTAATATATTGAACCTGTTTATACAGCTATAAAATTTGGTTAGTAAATGTTCTATCCTCGTTGGCTTATTGTAAAGCTCAAATGAGATGAAGCATGTAAATTAAGTTAGAAATCTATGTTAAGTGTAAGCTATTGCTATTGTTCTTTGTATTGTGTGGCTATTATATTTCTTCCTCCTGAGATCTGTGATCATTTTAGTCTTTTCCCCTTTATTTTCCCCTATCACTCACTTTCTGATTCCCTCACTTTGCAGCTTCCTTCAGGGTCAAACCTCAAAACTATCTCAGTTTCCTTCCACTCTGGGCAATTCAGATGGACACAATCATTTTCTAACCTGAGTCTTTGCCCAAGCCATTTCTGGGGGACAGAATTGGCTTTAGCTAGATGCTGGACTCTTTTTTTCAAGCCAAGTATAGTGCTACACAATTACACAAATGATTGCCTCAGTTTCTTCTCCTCTTTAATTCTCTAACTGTGCTCTGTTGGGACATAGAGTATTGCAACCATTTACCTGAGAGTTCTGGATAGTGGAGTAGGGAGTTCTGAGTAATCATATTTTGCTTTAGGGATTATTAGCTTTCTGTTTTGTTAGTTCATTGAACTGTTACTGGTATCCTAGACAGTGGAAACAATTGAAATTGTTTGATCTCTTGCACATAATTTTTATTTTAGAGTGTTTTGAGATGTTGCAAAGATCAGAGAAAATTTCTAGTCCTCCATCTTGCTATTCATGTTAGCATGTATCACGCTATTTGAGACACATTGAATAAAAAAAAAAATGAAAACTCTAGTACAATTAATTTTGGATGTTCAGCTCAGGTGTTAGCTCCTATATAAGAATTATCTGAATTCTCACAATTGTCAGGACTGTCTCCTTGAAATTCCATTGTTTTATTTTATATGTATACTTTGTCTTTATTGTGTACATATTATTTCTTTTCAGTATAATGTAACCTCTTTGAGGACTAGTGCTCAGGTTCTTTCCTATGGATACTTAATGTCTTATATGTAATATTTGTAGAATTGAATTGAATGGAACTCCATGTTTTACAAATTGACATATGGATTTGACATTTGAGGCTATATTAATTTGATTTGATTTGATAAATGGTTCCAAGCTCAGCTACAATCACTATAACTTTCCCTCCTCATTCTCTAATGCTTTTGACCATGTTAGACCATGCTGCTTTACCTAGTAAGCATTTAATAAATGCTTGTTGACTTGACTTGACTTATTCTTCCTCAGAAAAACTAATTACTCGAATGGTCTACTGGCACAGTAGCATTTTGTCACATTTTCTGGCCCCTTTTACACAGCATGAATAAACTGTGAAATGTATTCAAAGACAATGTTCTTAATGACTTTATTTAAGAATACATTTCAGGTTATTCATGCTGAGAAGTACTTACTTTCTGAACTTTCAAACAGCTGGGTTGAGCTCAATGGGCAATTCTCCACCATTTCATAAACATCTAAAATTAGAGAGAAAAAATATTATAAAAGAAAAATGGCTCTACATTCCATCCTTTCCTTTTCACATAAATATTGTAACTAATCACCCTTGCTTCAGGTATAATTTGTGAGAAGAGGCTATTATATTCTTTTACATTTAACCTGGTTCTCAGAAAAGACAAAATAAAGTCTTACATAGAATTAGAGAATAGCTTGGTTGGGAGGATTATCGATGGTCATCTAGTCCAACCTTATAAGTGAATAAGATTTCCTCTGAAACATATAAGAATAACTATCATTTATATAGCTCTTACTTTGTGCCAGGCAATGTGCTAAGTGCTTTACAATGATTATCTCATGTGACCCTCACAAGAGTTCTGGGAAGTAGGTATAATTATTATTTCTATTTTACAAATAAGGAAACTGAGGCAAACAAATTTGTTGAGGCTTATACAATTAGTAAATGTCCAAATCAGAGAAATGATTACTAAATCATGAATTGTTAGAAAGATATTTGACATGACCCAAAAATTTACCTCACCCAGACCCTCTTATCTAGGTGGAGAGAGCCTAGTCAGATCAAATTCAGCACATTAGGTTTTAGACAGCCAGGTCTAAGTAGAGGTAGACCCCCTTTTGTTTAGATTGCCAAAGGCAGGGATAATCTGGCTAAGAGACAAACATCATTGTCCAAAATGTGAGTGATCAGAATCGTGTTCCTACCCCCTCAGAGGTAGGTAAGCCTACCTCTCATTATCATATTTATTTTTCTCATTAATTATTAGCTAATTAGACTTGATTGCCAAGCTCAGAAAAACCTACTCTTCCAAGGGCATATGAGCCTTGAGTAGGTTTCATGAGGGATCATTGACATAATAAAAAAGTGATTACTCAGAAATTATGTCTCTCAAACTCCTTATATGTCACAAAGTGTATTCAAGAAATGATCATTCATCCTTTCTTAAAGAACTCTAATTACTGGGAAATCTATTGACACATATTGAGCTTGAAATAAAATTAAACTCCCATATTATTTTTTAAAAAGTTTGTATAACTATAATAACTCATTCAATTGATGTTTTTCATATATTTTTAATTTAATTAATTGATTAATTTGAAACAAATCCAAAATAGAAAAAAATAGTCACATATACAGCAGACTATGAGGATTCAAAATATAAAGAAATGAATTTTCATCTCAAGAAAGCCTATATAATAAATATTATACATTGTGTTCAGAGCTGTCCTTCTTTTCTATGTTTTATATTTTTCATTCTTTAAAGTTGGTTTTATTATTTTGGTCTCATAGCTTCACTGGCTTTCCCTTGCCCAATTCTAGTTTTGCAAAGAGTTATCTTCTTTTTTAATATCCTGAATCTTCTTTTCTAGTTGATTGACTTTCTTTTTATAATCTTGTTTTTCTTGGATTGTTTTATTTTTAATCTTTTTTGAATTCTTTTATGAATTTTCTTAGGCACAAGTAACTATTTAATGTTACCCTTAGGGGTAAAAGAGGCCTTTTTTTTAAACCAGTATCCTTCTCTGAAAATCAACCCCAGTCTCCCCTATTCCCATTGTAACTTTTGATTGGGTTCTTTACTCTTTTGTCTGCTTTAATTTTTTTTTTTTTTTTTTTTTTTTTTGCAGAGCAATTGGAGTTAAGTGGCTTGCCCTGGGTTACTCAACTAAAAAAGTGTTAAGTGTCATAGATCCTCCTGACTCCAGGGCTGATGTTCTATCCATTATGCCATCTAGTTGCCCCTCCTTTTTTTTTTTTTTTTTTTTTTTTTTAATAAGAACTTGTTAATATAGTTACCTCTAGTCCTAATGTTGGGGAGGGGGAAGGGAGATGATATCTCTGGTCTCAGGTTCCCCTTCAGTTCTCCCCTCTCTCCTGGAACCCAAAACCAAGAACTCTACCCTCCTATAAATGCCCACAATCAACAGTCTTCCTGCCCCACTATTTCTGCACTCATCAGAAATGTGCTGATTTCTTCTCTCTGAGGGCTCTGTCTGAGAACTGGGCCTGATGTTCTTTCTGAGGTTCTCTCAGTCTTTTCTGAGTCAGACACCTCATTCCCCATATAGTCAGGGAAGTGAAAGTTTCTGTGGGGGTAAGGCTAGGCTACTTCCCAACCCAGCTGGCCCAGAAATTGCTGCTTGTGTTTGTTTCATCAGGAACTAAATAGTCTGAAGGTATTTACCCTTCATGCAGCCAACCCTAGGTCCTATCACCTTTTTTCCATCTTCTCTGATTGTTCCAGGAAGCACTATTTTGCTCCAACTCCTATTTTTTAACTCTACATTCACCCTGATGTATAATTTTGTCTTGTTTGTGGGGGAGAAAATCTGGAGAGTTTGGAATTTTTTTTTTTTTTTTTTTTACCTACTTTGTCATCTTCTCAGAATCTCTCCCAATCACAATTTTCAAAGAGTTCTTTTCTCTTTTTTCCTTATAATTCTGGGTCAGTTTTTCTAGTTGGTTGATTTTCTCTTCATAATCTTGTTTTGTTTTGTTTTGTTTTTTTTCTCCATTCAATTTCTCTCATTTAGTTTTTAAAGTCAAATGGTGATTTTTTTAAACCAAAGTGCAGGTTTACATTTAACTTTATGAACTTTTATTTTATTTGGTCCATATTCTAATGCTTTATGTAGCATTAAATAAATTTGCAAGTCTTTTTTTCCTTAGATAACATTATATCTCTGAAATAGAGGAGAAGGAGTATTTCAGAGAATGAGTTAGTTCATTGTTGCCACTGTGAACCCAACTATTAAAGCCAACAACACAATTTCACCTCTATCAAAAAAAGCAAAGCATTACTATCATGTTGAAACACATCTTAGTTTTTAGCAAATGAGGTCATTTGTGCCTCTTTTATATTATTGTTTCTCTCTATCAATCAAAACAATCATAATAATATTGAGCAAAAGGAGCATATTAATAAACCAAATAAGAATAGCAAAAATCTGCTTCTGAAAAATGAAGGATCAAAAGGAAACCATGAAGAAGGGAAAAAATAAGTAAGTAGGGTGTAAATATATGCAAAGAACTTTCCAGACTCTGGGGAAAATGCAATAACAAAATGTGTGGTAATCTTCTAGGTGTATTTGGGACAATCAAAGATAGAGTAAACAAATAATAGGCATTTAAAAGAGTCAAATTTCTGTTTTATTAATTAAAAATATCCTAATGATCAAGTGCATGTTGCACATATAATTATAATTTTTTTAAAAGCCTACCTATGCTAATTATCAAAGGTGGAATGAACTGACCAGTAAGATAGTGAGTTTGCTGTCACTAGGCATCTTCACGAAAAAGCTGAATGATTGCTTCTTTAATGTGAGTGCCAAGGAGGAGTTTTGTTCAGAATTGGGTTAAACTAAATAAAAAAAGGGAATCACATCTATTCAATTTTATGATCTTCCATTTACACTGACGTAGGTCACATTATTTTGACATGTGGTTTTCAGCATAATCCTGGATATTCCTGATACAACTTCAGTCATACTTAGGTCTCTATCTTGATTGATAGAAATGATTAAGAATATGATTCCAGATCAAAAAGGCAGAGTAAGGCACATGGTGGGCATCTGCTCTTGTTTTCAGAAGAGTAATGTCCTGGAAACCAGCAAATTAAGACTTCTAAAATCAGACAACCTAATTGGAACATTAAAGTGATAAAATGACAAAAATACAGGTGTTTAGTGAATCTAAAGATAAAATTAGAACACTTGAGAAGTGACTGTGAAGTAGAGCTATAGCTAAGTTGACTTAGATACAATTACAGATAAAATTCTGGAAATAAGAACCAAAGGACAGGTTAGAAAGCCCTCAGCATGCTGAAAATAGTCATATGGTTTTTTTCTCCTTTAAAATAACATGCCATCATACTTGCTGACTCTGAGCAATAAAAATTGGTAATCCTATATATGTTATCACTTTAATATTATAGTACTGAGAAATACCTCTGATTTCCCTGTCAAGTGAGTCAGATTATAGTCATTGTCATCTTCATCCTCATCATCACTATCATCACTATCATCACTATTATTTTTGCAATTGGTTATTTGCAACTCTGATTTCATCAAAGGTGTTCCAAAAGTAAGACTCCCTTCATCAATAAAGATTAGCAATAGATTAGCAATAGATCTAGTTGTCACCTGCCTCTGATCTTACAACTAGCTTTGAGTTAGAGATAGGGCTTGAATCCATGTTTTCCTGACTTTCCGGCTAGACTTCTTTTCTTTTTTTTTTTTAATTACTTAATTTTTACAAATAGGTAATTTTTCAGCATTGACAATTGCAAAACATTTTGTTCCAACTTTTCCCCTCCTTCCCTCCATCCCCTCCCTCAGATGGCAGGTTGACCAATACATGTTAAATATGTCAAAGTATAAATTAAATACAATATATGTATATATGTCCAAACAGTTATTTTGCTGTACAAAAAGAATCAGACTTTGAAACAGTGTACAATTAGCCTGTGAAGGAAATCAAAAATGTAGGCAGACAAAAATAGACAGATTGAGAATTCTATGTAGTGGTTCATAGTCATCTCCCAGAGTTCTTTCTTTGGGTGTAGCTGGTTCAGTTCATTACTGCTGTCTTGAAACTGATTTGGTTCATCTCATTGTTGAAGAGGCCCTTGTCCATCAGAATTGATCATCATATAGTATTGTTGTTGAAGTATACAACGATCTCCTAATCCTGCTCATTTCACTCAGCATCAGTTGATGTAAGTCTCTCCAGGCCTTTCTGAAATCATCCTGTTGGTCATTTCTTACAGAACAATAATATTCCATAATATTCATATACCACAATTTATTCATCCATTCTCCAATTGATGGGCATCCACTCAGTTTCCAGTTTCTGGTTAACCTTCTTTTCATCATACAGCACAGACTCATTTCTATTGTTTGCTAATGATGACTATCTACTGAGCATCTTGCCCAAAGTCACATGGAATAACAAAGAACATGTTGTTTGTCTTTTGTACTCAAAGAGCACCAATGACATCAAGATACTGGGGTCAAGGTACAGTAAGTTCAGCTGTGGTTGATCTGTCCAATATGAGCATGGAAAGCTCTAGCAAAGATGGGGTACAAATGGTTCGTTTAAACATTTGGTTTAGAGATGTCTCCAGACAGATTTGCATATCCCACATTTCCTATATGCTACTACAATTCTGCTTTGCCTATAGAGCACAACATTTTCTTTGATGTGGACACAATGTGATGGAGAGACCTCTGCCAGCACCTCCCATGTCCTACAATCAGTACAAAAGTCCTTCAGAGAGAACTTGTAATTATTTATTCTGACTTACTTGTGAGTGCTTGCCTCCTGTGAATTCTTTGTAAAATATTCTTTTAGGCAATGGTAAGTTTGATATTAGTGTTATTTGAATGCCATTTCAGCTGAGGAAAGGATCTCAGTGTAGAGTATTTGTTTAATATAGCAGACACTTTCAAGTATATTTTAATCCAATTTTTCCATTCACATTAAAATGAAACACTTATTGAGTCTTTACTATATATGAATCAAGGGATAAGATGCTTGGGATATACAAATGGATAAAACACAAAGCTTGCTATCAAGGAGTTGGAATAATGAATTCATTTGGGATTAATCAGATATTATTATAATACAAATTCTCAAACATATGAATATTTTGTTTCAAAAGTATAATTTTTAAGCCCAAGTTCAATTTTTGCATAAAAATAATGTTATAAGTTGTGGTCTGGTTCTCAGGCTAGCCCATAAGATCCTATAATGCATACATACACACATCCCATTAAACATTTTACAATCTTTAAAATGTTATTTAAATGTGAGAACACACTTTTCTACAAAGAGTAGATATTTATTCTAATTGAAGAATATGTCTCAAAATTCTTATTCTTCTATGTTAGCCCAATTATGTATATAGCTTCCATAGGTTAAGGAAGGAGAAATGGAATTAATTTAGGAGGAAGATACTAAACAAATAATTTGGAAGTTTTGGGACTAAAGAGACTAGAAAGGAAATGGTAGGAGGACAACTGGGGGAAAACTCGTAGTTCCTTATTCTAGTTCAGATTTACTTCAGGGTCCTTAGAAAGAAAAGAAAAAAAAAAAGTCAATAATGATTAAGATGAATATAACAGGATTAAACTGGATTAAGAAGCAATAAATAAGATTAAGGAGTAATCCTTACTCTTCCCCCCTTAAAAAGGGAGAAAGAAGACAGGTAACAAGAAAGCACAGGAAG
Source organism: Sminthopsis crassicaudata (assembly GCF_048593235.1). NCBI lineage: Eukaryota > Metazoa > Chordata > Mammalia > Dasyuromorphia > Dasyuridae > Sminthopsis > Sminthopsis crassicaudata. Next base: position 424,880,852 of record NC_133620.1, read on the forward strand.
AAAAAAAATGATAATGTGAATATGTGTGCAGTAAATGGGTGAAATAGAGAGGTTGGTATAATGTAGAATGACAGGTGAGAGAACTTTTCAGTTTGTGAGACTGAGGGAAATAAGCTGAATGAGGCTGTCAAGTTATTAAGAGATGATAATTAGCTATAGGAATTTTAAGCAGTGCTTAAGGGTGAGGTTTAATTATATATAAATAGAAATTTTAAAAATCAAATAGCCGAAGAAAATTCCCATCCAGTATGGAGAAAAGTACAAATTTATAAGGCAGCTTCTATTGAGTATATAATACTGGCATTTCAACCACAGTTAAGTGACTGTTACCTGTGTTCCAAGTGTAGGTTGATCTCTCTCCTGGAAGACAAAGTAAAGGTAATTGAAGAACAACTCTACACTTCTGATTGTTAGACATAATAAAAGGTTTCTAAAGGAAATTGAAGTGAAGCTTCAATGGAGGAAATAAAAGCTACCTGAGATGGGGGTAAGACTTGATTCTTGTTGGTAAATTATGGTATGAATAATGTCACAGAAAGCAGAAAAGGGAAGAGAAAAGAAAGTTAAGAGAAGAAAGGGAGATATATGATATTCATCTTATATATGGGGAAAATATATTTTCAAATGTTCAGAGGAAGTTTTGATAGCATCCCATCAGATAAAATTTGACAAGAATAGATCAGTCAAGAAGAGATGGGAAATTCTCAAGAATGAAATTTTAAAAATGTGAAGGGATAAAATTCCTAAGGGGGGAGAAATAGAAGTAGATTAATATGGATGCACACAGGTACTAGATAATTTAAATTTTTTTACAATATTGTGAACACAAGGAGACAATGTCAGATAACAAAGAATAAATATAAGAATATGGGTATGATCTTATATAAAGCAGACTAGAATTAGTTTAGCCCAGAATAAGCTGAAGCTGTCACAAGAAGCTAAAGACAATAACCAAGTTATGTTAGGTACATTTGGAGAAAGAAGGGATGTGATCATTACAGATGTGGAAACAGACAAAAGAGAGAAGGCAGAGTAGTTCAATTATGATTTTGCTTCTGTTTTCTCTTCCAAAGAGAATGCCTTTTGGACTAGAAATGACCGAACAAAACTGTTTAATGAATTTCATACATGAGATAAATAACAAGAAAAAGTTGCTTTTGATGAGTTTATGCCACTTAACTCATAACAACTACAAGATTGCATGGTAAATGAACTCGCAGATGCTATTGCTGAGCCCAGGTCCATAGTACTTGAAAGATGATAGAAAATTAAAAGAGATATCATCATATTGTCACAAAGATGGTACTTTTTTTTTTTTTTTTTTAAGGAAAAAGAACAAAGAGTACAATCAATCTATAGGCCAACAATTTTGGCTTTGACTCCTGAGAAAATTCTAATGGTGAATATCTCAAAAGAGAAACAGTCACTATATGGAACCTTCATGCCTCATCAAGAATAAATTGTGCCAGACTAATCTATTTCTTTCTTTCATTCTTTTATTTTTTTAGAGAGAGTTGCTTTATAATTTTTACTAAGGACTTTCCTGTAGTCTTACTGTCTAAAAATAAACAATGGACAGCAATTTTTGAGTATTATCAGTATTGATCTTTTGAAGTCAAATTTTATTTTTATTCTTGTAAAGTTTGGTGGATGAGTCCTGAAAATGCCTAGCCAACGTCAAAATATAAGTCAATAAGCATTTATTAGGTACTTAGTTTCTGTTAGTTACTTACAAGCATTGGATAGGCAAAAAAAAAAAAAAAAAAAAAAAAGGAAAAACATGGTCCCCTGACCTCAAGGAGCTAACATTCTAATGAGAGAGATATCATGAAAAAAGCTATGTATTTTATTCATGCATGCACACAGAATATATGTACATGTATGCATAGGTACATGAATATATCTACATATGAATTAATATATACATATGCACATTATACATGAATAATCTCAGAGGGAATGCTTTAAAAGTTGAACAAAAACCGTCTATTGCATATGATGGGATATGAATTTAGTTGTGAAGGAAGATTGGGAAGCCAGGATGCAGAATTGAGGAAGGAAAGAATTCCTGAATTAGGGGACAGCCAATGAAAAGTCATGGAATTAGAGGTAGACTGTTGTATTAGAAGGAGCAACAAGATCATTAGCACTGGATTACAAAATACTTGCACAGAAGCATAAAAAGACTTGGAAAGTAGGAATATAGTCAAACCTTCTAAGGTTTAGCCTTTAGTAATAACATATTCACATATAATTGATAATATTTTGATCTTTTTGATTAAGGGTTTATCCATAAGATTAAGTACCTTCTATTGATGACTGCTTTTTAAAAGCTTTAAAAAAGTTAGTTTGTTTCAGAATTCTAGGCTAAAATAATAATAATCCAAAGTTATATTTCACTGTGCTAGAGTTGGTAAAGAATAGTAAAACAATTTTCTAATTATCAAAATTAGAAGTGAATTTCTATATCCAATAAGAAGCAATGTAGGATAACAGGAAATTATGGATGAATTTAAAGTCCAGAGCAACCTGAAATGGAATTTGCCTCTGCTTCTTTCTGTCTGTGTGCTTATGGGAAATTTTGCTATTGTACTGCTTATGCTACAAGTTTATTTTAAGGAAAGTGCTTTATAAATCTTAAAATGTTATTGAAATATGCCTTCTCAGAATTTTTCTAATATATTTAGCTACCATGTCATTTATGCCTTTTGCTGATGGTCATTTTGCTTTCTTCATTTGGCCATGTCAAATAAAGATCTACAATTTTATGTACAATTATGCATTCATTCAGTGGTAGAACCTAATTGTCAGAATGAAGAAAGGAAATGATCTCTAAGGTCCTACAAACTCTAGAGTCCTTTATTTCTACAATATAATAAATACACAATCAGGATTTTGCCAAACAAGAATCTAGTTTAAGACAGGAACAAATTGTGCCTAAGAGCATGGTTTTTTAGTCATGAAAAAACAATAACTCTGGAATTTTGAGATAATCTACTTAATTCTTTTACTAGATAAAGGCTGCATGTTGCTGATTCTTTGTTTAGTTTTTTTTTTTTTTTTCTTTTCTTTTTACGGGCTCTTCCAGATGCTACATGTTTAAGTAGATCAGCTCTCAGGTTATTAATATTTGAGTAACTGTAAAAATTAAGCTAAAATACCAGCCGGCATCACTGATTCATTTTCATCTCTTGTCTTTGTTGTTTCACACCCTTTGGGATTTTTGGCTTGGGTCTGCATGGTTTGATAGAATGACTATTTTAAAAATATTTTCATTATCTACAATGACTTTTAATAATAGGTGAACATTTTAATTGAAATGGTGTATTTTATTTGAATTCTCTTTAAAATTAGGATTCAAAGATGGATTATGAAATGACTTCTTATTTTTTTCAATAAAAATCTTATTCTTTATAATGTGAATGAGCAACTTCTCTCTAATACCATATAGTAGCATCATGCTCCCCAAGCAAACATCCAGTAGATGATGCTAGATAGTTATATTTCTATACCTCAATGAGCCTGTGATGGATGAAGGTACTCCTTATAGTTGTGGATATCACAACCATAAATGCATTTTCATCCTGGTCAACTCATGTCATGTCTACCATGATTATATGCGTGTCTGTGAGAGGAAGGAGTATTCAACTCAGTATTCCAAAGACTCTAGGTGTTTTAATATTGCATTGGTACCAGTACAAACACTTAAGACTATTCAACTCTTTTCCAACTGTATGATTGATTTGTTTGATCATAAATCTCATGGATAACATTTTTAATGCCGTTTCTTGTATACAAATCATTTCATCTTGATTGTTTTTATCAATGTTGTTATTCATTCATTAAGTTGTATTTGACTCTTCATAATCTAGTAGACCATAGCATATCAATACTGTCCATGGGATTTTCTGGCTAAAGATACTGCAGTAGTTACCATTTCCATTTCTAGTAGATTAACGCAAACAGAGGCTGTGACTTTCCCAGGCTCATTCAGCAAATAAGTTTCAGAAGCCAGAATCAAACTCATGTTTTCTTGACTCCAAGCCCAGTACTTTATCGACTGAGGCCCTAGCTATCTTATTTCCACAATGTCTTTCTATTAGTTTTTATATCACTCAAATAAGTAAAAAAAAGTACCAATGAAGATGTCAGACTCTACAACCTAAAAACCTATCAACTGTCAACATGATCAATCCTTTTTGCAATTAGTTCTTTTGCTTGTGATTCATGGATATTCTCTGTCCATGAAAGACAACTTCAAATATAATAGGTACTCAGTGACATATGGATGCTATTCAAGGTAGTACATGACTTTCCTTGGATGGTGGAGTGATTTGCCTTTTTCTTATATATTTATTTGTTAGTTGAAAGACTGCAAACATTTTATTTGTAAGAGAATGGTAATTGAGGATAAAATCATTGGTATCCCTGAAAATTATTTTGTCATTTGCCCATATAGAAATCTTATAATTATTGAGACAATACTAAAACACTGATCTGTAATATTATATATATATATGTTAAAATATACATGTATAATATATATTGGATTACTTGCCATATAGAGGAGGGGATAAGGGAAAGGAGGGGACAATTTGGAGCACAAGGTTTTGTAAGAGTCAACATTGAAAAATTATCCATGCATATGTTTTGAAAATAAAAAGCTTTATTAAAATATTAGTTATGGACATATTCCCCCTAATAATGCTGATTACTACTGCTCCATGTATGCCCATTCTATATTACTCTCATCAATATCTACTTACAAGTAGGTCCACAGCAAGAGGTGTATCCAATATACTAGGAGTCTTTCTCACTTTTCTCTTTAAATCACAAGGAAACCAATGGAGCACATTCTACTTTCTGTTGATTATGCTCACAATATGACTAGTTTATCTTCTTTTCACTCATACTTTTTTTTTTGATATAGTATTTCATGTTCACATATGTCCCATGTTGGAGCATATTCACATTCTCTGTGCCTTTCTTTATTGTGAAATAAAGGTATTGAGTGTTTTAGAAATGAGCATTATATTATCAAAGGTCTCTGGGAAATATAAGTGTAAATAAATGTAAAATAGAAAAAAAGCATGGAATTTACAAAAAAAGGTCTACTTCACAAGGTAGTCCAGCTAAAAGCTCTTACCAACAACAGGCTGAAGACACAAAATCAAATAGACAAGAATGTATTTATATAGCATATCAGCATAAAACAATATAATCTAGAACAGTTTTTCTATCTTCCTATTTGAATGACGTTCCATTGCCTATTGAATGTATTCTGCTCTCATTAACATGACATTTTACTTGCTTTATAACAACTCTAACCTATGTTTTTAGTCTTGTTTTATACACTAATTCATATCATTTACTAAATTCTATGAGCAAATTCTATTATTTACTATAATCTGAACATACATCAGGCTTTCATATCTTTGTGTATTTGTTTTCATTAGGACTGTTTTGATGACTTGTATCTAACCATGGAGGAAAACAACAAACAAAAAAACACAACTAGAACTAATGATTAAGAGTTTTGGGGACACAAATTTCAGTTCAAAATAAGGAAAAAACTTCCTAACAAATAAACTATCTAGAAAGAGAATAGACTGCTTAAGTATATAATGAGTTACTGTCAATGGAGTCTTTAAGTGAAGGATGGATGACCACTTTCCAGGAATGCTGTAGAAAAGTGAATGTTTCTGGTTAATGGTTGGATTAGCTGAAATTTCTGGTATCTTTCAGATCAAGGATTCTATTTAGAACCAGGAATTCATTTCTCCATTATCTGCTATTTTTATATTTTATGATTTTTGTTCTCTTATTTGCATTATGCTGTTGTGGTGTACACTCCTGTACTGTAAATTTCTTAGGAATATTATGTCTTATTTATCTTTATACCTTCCTCTGTGCCTAACATACTGCATAGACAAGGCATAGCATATGCTAGATATTTGTTCAATATTTACTAAGGGAAGATTGATAATGCAGTGCCATTTTATGAGTCAATATAAGAATAGAAGGTAAATCTTTTTTCTTTTCTTTTTTTTTTTTTTTTTTTTTTTTTTTTGCTGCTGAGGCAATTGGGGTTAAGTGTCTTGCCCAGGGTCACATAGAAAATATCCATGAAGTGTCTGAGGCCAAATTTGAATTCAGGTCCTCCTGATTTCAGGGCTTGTGAGAAGGTAAATCTTAAAGGAAATGTAACTTACATTGAATATGTAAAATCAATATGAAGTAGCTGGAGAAAAAAGTATTTGTCACCAACTTTGAAATTGAAATATTACAGGTGACTGTCATTTATGAAAATTTTGCTTAAAAAAATCCCAAAATATCCTGCCTGCCCTATGGATTGAATGTTAACCATACTTATTCTTTATTCTAAGGAAAAACATCACAATGAGACAGTATGGTGTGGAGCACAGAGTTCTGATTTGGTGGTCCACAAACATTTATATCTTGTGTGATCCTGAGCAGGTCATTTTACTTCTAAGTGATTCAGATTCCTCATTTATAAAAATAAGGGAGTCATATTAGATAAATTCTAAGATCTCTTTCAACTGAACCTATGATCACAGGCAGAAAGAATTATTTATTTACCTCACTAGATTATTTCTATACTATATAGTAGAGGTTTCAGTGACTGTGAATCAGAGAAGTTTTAGCATTTTGTTAACATAGGGATATGTGTCTGGGTTAGGAATTAGCTTCACCAATATAAACTGGAACACATTTGGGGATTTAGAATAATGGTTCTCAATATTTTTGCTTCTTGATCTTTTTTCAATAACAGCTAAAAAAATGTGTTGTGAACCCTTGGGGGGTAATTTAATATTCTACTGATAATATTTTATAATTATTTACTCCTTAAAGTATAATTAAATAAGTTTAGTTCCAACTCATGCTAGAAGTGTCAAAGATGGGGTTCCTCTGGGTTACAAGAATCTTAAATACTCCAATCCAGATTAAAATGTTCAAATATTCAACAAAATAAATAAAAATATAATATAATATAGGTAACATTACATTTTAAAATTAAATCAACATATAGGATACAGGGATCCTGTGCTTTAATAGCCTCCTTTTCTATTTGAGTTTGACATCACAGCTTTAGACCATAATCATGAACTCTTGGTAGATGGCAAACCACAAAATACCAACTACTGATTTAGATAGTAGTAATGTAACCAATAAAAGCTACAAAAATTTGCCTTGACATGGGGCACACAGTGAGTGTCTAAAGGGATTTGAACTCAGATTCTCAGGAGACCACACCTAAATTCCTATCTAAATCTTCTGCTTAAGCATTGCATAATTGTCCAATTTTAAATTCCATTTATCAATAGAAGCCTTCAGAAGAATTCACTCAGTAATTATTTCAATATTAAATTATTAAGGGCCTACTATGAGCTAGGCACTGGAAGTGATGCAGAGATAAATATGATCCAGTTTGTGACCTGGAGTTTCCAATGTAATACAGATATAATACAAAGTAAAATAACCTACAAATTCTGCTGTAATTCCCCAAAGAACAAGATTGAAGAAAATAACAGGACAAAATAAAGGATTGCTTCAATTCAAACAATATAATACACAAATTATGAGGTAGCAAAATAATCACTTCCTACCAAAATGTAGAATTTCTTGGTGACCCAGAAGCAGGTTTACTGCATATGGTCAAGTCAGACACATTCTTTTCCACCCCCAGTTGCATTTGTCTCTGGAAGGGGAACATTTTAGGCATCCTGCAGGTTGGCCTTTCTGGATCTGCCCCTAGTGCTGAAGACAAAAAAGGGAATAAAATGTTAGTGCACAAAAGCAGGCAAAGCTCTCTTTTTCTCCAAACCAACACAAAACATGCTTCTTTATGTTTAAAATGTAGGGTACAAATGAAGCCAGCTAAATGTTTGCAGCTGTTGTGTTGACTACCTTGCCAACCCAGGATGACTGAAATGAAGTTAAGTTAATAATGTGGAGGCTTTACGACATTGGCTTTTGTGCTGGTAGATCCTTCAGCTGCGACATGTCTATAACTATGTTTCCTGTCGGGCTCAATTGTAGTTGCTGAATCTCTTTCTTCTTTCAACACAGTATGAGTTCTGAATAGTTTCTTTTATGTCCTTCATGTATAATCAGAAATTGGGAATAAAGCAACAAAGCAATAAGAACATTTATATTTTAAAAAATACCAACCTATTGAAAAATGATGTCTACAAAAAATGTTAAATTCATAATACTTTTTGTTCCCTATCCTTCAATTATAAGTATTTACTCTTTAGACATGAGGAACAATGAAAAATACATGCCCAAGTCAGATTAAACACAGGCTATGGTTAAAAAAAAAACAGCGGGAATATATCACATTAAAAAAATTGAAGACTTGATGAGTTTATGTTCTTGGACATGAGTACAGAGACAAATCAAAGAGAGGCTTAAACTAAATAACATATAACATTATCAGATTCAAAAATTAGGGCCTGAAGAAATTTTAGAATCATCAAGTTTTCTCCTTTGCTTTTACAGATAAGGATATTTGGATTTGGTGAGATTAAATTACTTATCTGAGGTCACACAGCCAGCTCATGGCAAAACCAGAATAAAATTCTAGCTCTCTTGACTTCTCCAATATTCTTTCAACTATGCCACTTTTTTTTTTCCTGTGAGTTTTTTTCCCCTGAGGCAAGTGGAGTCAAGGGACTTGTCCAGGATCACAGCTAATAAGTGTCTGAGAACAAATTTGAACTCAGGTTCTCCTGAATCCAGAGCCAGTGCTCTATGCAGAGCTGTATCCACTAGGCTATCTATTGTCCCAAATACTTGGTATTTCTACTAGCTATAGGAAGTAATTGGTTAAGTTGTCTACAGTTATTCCCATTATCAAATATTATTCAAAATATTTTGAAGTCCCAACTAAATGCATAAATGTTATCATGTTTTAAAAAAATAGAAAGACTTGCATGAAATAACACAGTGAAATGAGCAAAACAAGAAAAAGTTGTATATAGTGACTGCAATACTGTTTGAAGAATAACTATGAATGAACAAGTTATTTTGAGTATCATAAAGACTCACATCTAGTACAAAGGAAGATGCTATTCCTCTCCAGAAAAAGAACTGATAAATAGAAGTATGTTTTGTCTGATTTTAATATGTGTGTGTGTGTGTATGTGTGTGTGTGTGTGTGTGTGTGTGTGTATGTGTGTGAAATGGCTTCTTCTGAGGCAGTGGAGGGAGGGGAGGAAAGAGAGAGAGAGAATTTGAGACTTAAAATGTAACAAAAATAAATTAAAAATTTAAAATATTAGCATTATTTATTCTAGTTGGATGCTGGACTTGGAATCAAGGATATTTAGGCTTAAATTCTACCTATGCCTTTTTAAATATGTGATCTTGGACAAATTATTTCATTTCTACATGTCTGGCAACTCTATTGGGCAGATTTTCTATGAAGTAATAAAATGGTATTGGTGAGGTTGTTTGTGGTGGACATTCCAGTACTACCACGAGAGAAATGGCTGCATATTATTTATACACTGGAGTTAAAATAAAAATAATGACAAAAGTGGAAAGGAAAAGAGAATAACATTTTTGGATCTCAAAATATACTATAGAGTTACCAATGAAACAATTACTGAAATAGTTCAAAATATAAAAAAGTATTTAAGTTCAAAATATAGAAAAAGACCCAATTAAGTAAACCAGAATCGGAAACAATTAATGTAAGTAACCCGATGTCTGTCAGTTCAAAGACTATCAACTACTTGATGAAGGATTCTTTATTAGATTTAAAAGGTAGAGAAAATTGAGAAGTATTTTGCCAAGAAAAAAAAGATGGGATTATAAACAAATATCTTATATGGCATGCCACAATATGTTTCTACTTTCTATTTTTTGAAATTTCCTTTTGTCTTTTGTTTTCCATTGTAGAGAATATTTTAAGTTTGATATAGATTATTTCCTCCAATTATATTTCTGTATTTCAGTCACTGGAGAATCATCTATTTAGAGAATGGAAATATTTTGGCAAATATCTATAGATGGTCTAAAATATACTTGATTCTCTCCATCATCTTTTCCCTTTTGTACCAATATGCAGCTATCATTGAGGGGGGAAAGGGGATTACACATGACTGAGAATCATTTAAATCTCTTTAAAAAATGAGCTGCTGTGGCTGAAGAATTTATCACTGGGTAGACAGCCAACTGGAGATGAGACTTGCATGTTCTTTTGCCAGTGGCAATTTGAAAACTCTTCACCATGATAGAACATTTGTAGCCCATGCTCTCGAAATAGCTTTCAAGAATCAAGAATCACCTCAATGGCATGATGAGGCCCAAAGGGCTTTTTACCTTAAACAGAGTAATTAACTTAATTAATAAATTATTAATTTATATAATATATTATTTATATATATATCATATATGCATACATACATATATGATATATGATAATAAATAATTAAGTTAATTAACCTAATTAGTTAAAATTAATTAAAAGAAATTCAAAGAATATATCATATAAGGTTTAAGAAAGAAAAAGTCATTTCCAGTTGTCAATGTGGGGAAAAAACCAACAATAGCAACTGCATATTATATTTTTAGGAGGGAGTGTATTTCTGAGACTAGATTTTTTTTTTTAGGCAACTGAAGTATATTGTTGTAGGGGAGATTTGGGGGTAGGGTCAGGAAAAGAATAAAATTCTTTAGGCAGTTGCCTAGGCAAGAGCACAGCTAAAAGTGTCATGCTGATTTTCTTCATCTCCCACTGATGTACACAACAACAACTAACTTCAAAGGCAGAACTGTGATCTAAGTGCATCTACAAGCTCCTGAGCAATTTGATAAAGAGCCTACAATTGGTAAATACATCACTCAAAAGGAAAAAAAAAGTCTTTGACCAAAAGTATCAATGATGTGTGGGCATTTTCTAGGAGTTATATCAGAATATCTTATAATAAGCCCTCTCAAAGTTCTTGGATCAAAGGGCACTGGTCAGAATGTCTTATCCAGTCACACAGCTATCTTCAGGTAGAGTTTATAATAATGGATCTGATCATCATTGGGCTCATTGTATTCATAGCAAATGCACATGGTCTACAGATCATCATTGGTTGTTCTCAAAATTCTTGGAACAAAGGAAATTGGTCAGAATATCTTATCCAGTCATACAGCTATCTTCAGGTAGAGTTTATGATAATCAGTGTGATCATCACTTGGTTTGTATTTATAGCAAATGCATATAGTCTGTGTTCTTCAGATCATCATTGGTTCTTGAAATAAACTGGAGGATTTAAGACAAAGACTTTCATTTATTGTTATATCTTTTTAAAAATTTTGTAGCAATTTTGCAATAATTTATGCGAAAAGCATACTGTCCATCAGTTATGAAATACATGTTCCCTCCTTATCATTGTAAAATCCCTACCTTTATTCAAAACACTCTAGTTTTCTTCAAAACATAGCTCAGGTGTCACCTCTTCCACATGGCTATTCAAGATTCCTCATTTTACATCACTTCCCTTACACACACACACACACACACACACACACACACACACACACACACACTCTAAGTAGTGTTTTCTTTCTCAACAAATTAATTTGAGCTAGTGGACTCAATGGAATACAGCCTCAAAAACTTACTAGCCATGTGACCTTGAGCAAATCATTTAAACTTCTCTGTCTGCCTCAGTTTCCTTATTAGTAAAATGGGAATAACAATAACATTGCCCAGTGCTGTTATGAGGATAGAAAGTAAATCGATATATAAATATAAACCATTATTATTAGTTAGTAATTTTTCATGTATTTCGTATTACCTTATTTGTGCTCACATTATGTACACCTGCAACCTTCCCCTCCCCTATTATAGCATATTAACTCCTTGACAACAAAGACTTGAAGAGTGTTTCATTTTTGTCTTTGTACACCAGTACCTAGTTCAATGCCTTGAACATAGTAGTTTCATCCTACCCCAGAGTAAATTCCAGAATCTCTCAGGATCAAATAGAAAAATCTCTTTTTTGGCATTCAAGGCTATTCATTACCTTTGTGTTCCTATCCTTATGCTTTGCTGCCTCTCTCAACCCCCTTTGATTCAATGACATTGGCCTTCTTGCTTTTCCACAAACAAGACACTCCATCTGTCTTTAATGCTCTCTCTTTTGATCTCTACCACCTGCTTCCTCCAAAGTCTCACCTTCTTCAGGAAACTTTCCTCAATCCTTTTTAATTCTAGTGCCTCCCCTCTATTGATTATTTCATGTTTATTCTGTATATAACTTGTTTGAACACATTTGTTTTCTAGTTGTCTCCTCCATTAGATTGCAAGCTCTTTTAGAGAAAGGGTTGTCTTTAACTTTTTTTGTATCCTCAGCACTTAAAAATAGTTCCTGATACATTGCAGGTTCTTAATAAACACTATTGACTGACTGATTAAATATATGCATCATATAACTATGACCTTCATAGACCTGCTGCTCATAAATTACTTTTTAAAACAGTGATTCTCTGTAAGGCTTAGTATTAGTTACAGAAGAGAAAAAGTTGGGATATTACTCAGTGTCTTATAGAGATGATACTTCCCAGATCATCACTAGAGAAGCAGCATGGTACCTTTACTGGAAAATAAAAGTCAGAAAAGAAAAATCTTAAAGTAACTGCTGGTAACTCTGAGTATTTTAATCTTTCTAAGTCTCAATTTCCCTCATCTGTTAAAAAAGGAGGATTAATATCTGTCGCACTTATCTCATAGCTTTGTCATGAGAATCAAGAGAAAATAGATATGAAACATAACAAACATGTAAAATATACATATCTGTTATTTTTATTAATTAATAACAACTATAGTACATTTATTAAGCATTTACTATGTTCAGAACACTGTGCAAGTTACTGGGGCTACAAAGACAAAATAAGATAGTTTATGCTCTTACTATTATTTGGCAGGAGTCTTGAATATCCATTTATTTATTTATTAAAAAATTTAAGGTCTGCATAATGATGTGAAGTTGCTCATCATTACTTAGCAATTTTAAAGGAAAAAAGAAGCCCTTCTATAACCTAAACAACCATATCAACACAACACTGCCAATGCAGTGGACAAAGTAATGGACCTGCAGAAAGGAAGTTCTGAGTTCAAAAACTACTCCAGATGTTTCCTAGATATGTAATCCTAGGAAATTATTTAATCTGTCTGCCTCTGTTTCTTCATCTATCAAATGGAGACAATAATAGGATCCTCTTTCCAGATTTTTGAAAACCTCAAATCAGATATGCAAATTGCCTTATATAAGATTATATAAATGGTAACTATTATTTTCCTTTATTAAATGATCATCAGACTTTGTCCCAAAGACCTCCAACAAGGAAGAAGCTACAACTTCTGAGTCACCCAATTTCAATTTTAAATAGCTTTAATCATAATGACATTTTTTTACTTAAACCCAAATTTGACAGCTTGTAACATCTACCTACTTTTTCACTTCTGATCTGTATGAAAAGCAGAACCAGTGTAAAATTTCTCTTATATCATAGTTCCCTCAATTATAATATTTCCTTTTAAGTTCTGTCTTCTGTACTACCAGTTAGACCACATCTCTGCATTTTGTCCCCAAGAATAATAAGAAGACTTTGTCAAATGCTCTGCTAAAATCTATCTACAGAATTTCCCTAATCAGACAATTAAGGGACCTGTCTAAAGAGGAAATGAGGTTAGCCTAGTGCAATCTGCTCTTGATAAAGCTATGTCATCTTTGCAAACATTTCTCTTTCTACATATTTAATAACCATCTTTTAATAATATGTTCTAGATTTTTTTCAGAAATTTGAGTCAAGATTTTGACCTCTGGTTTAAAAATTTCCATTGTTTTCCTTTATTTGAAAAAGAATGTTGTTGTCCCTCTCTAATCCTATGGCACCTTTCCTATTGACCCTGATCATTGAAAGGCCAGGGACAGCTAATGATTGATCACATCTGCCAGTTTTTAAAATATCATAACAGTGATGTCAAATTCAAATAGAAATGAATCTCTATAGGGTATTCATTGACTTAGAAAACCACAGATTAACTTGTTGCAAGGGCTGTTCCCCATATGTATCATGGGACTGTCATATGACTATATGGGAGGCAAAATACACAGCTCTAGTTTCATCTTCCCTACTCTTCTGCAAAGGAGACTTTAATTCCTTCTGGGAGGGAAAGTGGGAATTTGGGACCAGATGGCTTGATCATTCAATTCTCCTCAGAAAAAAAGGGTTACTGGGTTAAAATTATATCTATTTTCTTCCTTAAATATTATTTGTCAAAGGGATGATGAATCTAACTTTTGGTCACTGTTTCATAATACTTTCTACCAAATAGCAATTCCACAATTAGCAATAATTACCAAAGAAACCCATTTAACCAATTTAACAGCAAAACCAGAAATCAGAGGAAGTATATATATATATATATATATATATATATATATATATATATATATATATATATATATGAAGGAACTCTCTCATTAGAAGTGAGGTAATTCAGAGAGAAAGAGAGAAAACAGAAACAGAGAAACACAGGCAGAGAGACAAAAAGAGACAGAGACAAGGACAGAGATTACCATATCTCATTCAAAGAGGAAGTTTCCAAAATCCCTAATGTAGCAAAGTAGGGACAGGAACATGAGGGAGACTGCTTACTTCTCTCATGAAGACTTCTTCCTAGAGTCTTTTCCTTTAGCAATCTGAAGTATGGTTTCCATCTTTTTTGTTCTTGAAGCTAGAAGTCAAAAGCACCCAAACAGACTGGAAACAAATCCAAAGATCTTAAGAGAATGCAGAGCATTTTTCTCTCTTGTTCTTGCCTATTCTGTTCCATCACTTATACAGACATAGGCATTGATCTTCATCAATGAGGGAAGAGTCCCATATCAATAGACGTTAAGACTGGGATTATAAACATTATCTATGTTGTTCATTTTATTAAACATTTCCTTCCCAATTATATTTTAATCTTCCTTGGACATCAGAGTTTGGCTACCAAGGTATATGTTTGAAGGAATAAAATTTACTTTATCTAGGTCTGATGAGTTGAACCAATTAAAGCCTGATGTGTGAGCTCTTTTACTCTCTTCATAGTTGCCATGTATATCAACTGTATAGTAATGATTTTTTTCAGTCCAACCATCATTCTTCTTGACCAAGAAAGCAAAAATAAAGCAAAAGTTGGGCAGTTCTATCTATTTTCTAATCATCATGGATTACAATTACCCAACCAGCTCCAATAGTCATTTTATCCTTTTATTTTTTACTTGGTCCTTCAATATAACTTTTAAAATACTCTTGTTTGTTATTTTATATATATATATATTTTTCTCTATAACCTCAATTAATTTTACACTCCCATTTACTCTACATACATAATTTATGTACATAGTTGTTTTTACATTGTCTCTTTCATTAGATTTTGGCTTTCTTTAGGACAGCAACCACACTTCTTGTTATTCTTTGTATATCCTCTATTTAACACAGTGCTTGGCAGATGGTAAACACTTAATAAAAGATTTTTGACTGATTGTTGAATTTTATGCTTTAGCATTCCTGTCACTATTGTTTTTTGAAGTCCTCCTTTGTTATAGCCCCTTGCTTTTATCTTGTATGTATATAAATGAATCTAAATTGGTTAACAGTGACTTGTGCTTCAATATTGATTTCTTTGAACAATTTACCCTTTTCACTTTATTGTAATTCCCTTCCTCTCTTCCTCTCTTCTTCCCTCCCTCCATTTCTCTCTCTTCTTCCCTCCCTCCATTTCTCTCTCTCTCTCTCTCTCTCTCTCTCTCTCTCTCTCTCTCTCTCTCTCTCTCTCTCTCTCTCTCTCTCTCTCTCTCTCTCTCTCTCTCTCTCTCTCTCTCTCTCTCTCTCTCTCTCTCTCTCTCTCTCTCTCTCTCTCTCTCTCTCTCTCTCTCTCTCTCTCTCTCTCTCTCTCTCTCTCTCTCTGTATTTCTCTTTTTGCTTTCAGATTAATTCCTAATCATTTACTATTCATTCCTGTTCCTTCTTACTTATGGAATTTTAGTCCATGAGATTTGCTAGGGGGTAGTTAACTGACATGATACATAGCAAACTAGTCCTTGAGTTAGGAAGATCTGAAACCAAATCTGGAATCAGACACTTATTATTTGTGTGAATCTGAGCAAGTAAGCCTCTCTTTGCCTCAATTTCCTCATTTGTAAAATGGAAACAATAGTAGCCCTAATGGAAATAATAGTAGCACCTCTATCATAATGTTTTTAGAATTAAGTGAGGTAATATATGTAAAATGTTTTGCAATTACAAATATGTTACATACACACACACACACACATATATACACCCACACATAATTATTAGTTAATTTATTGTTCTGGTGATTGTTATTATGCTATTTCCCTACCTGTGATATCTGATAAAATAATCCCTTATTACTTTCAAGACAGTGTTACCTTAAAATATATATTTCCTCAATGCTTACTTAGTCTGGACCAACCATTTTTTCCAATCTTGTCTTCTTCTTTGATTGAAGTATTAAGGACTCAAAATGGGGTTGTTGTTTTTATTATTTACGAGGGAAATAGATCATTGTAGAAACATTGATTAATTTGTTCTATTTTCCATCTACTTATTTTCTTTCTGTCAGTTTCATCTACAAATGTTCTAGGGATAATGTTTATTTGGGTCTCAGACTATTATTTGTATAGACTTGTTCTCTTTCACTTCCAATGCTGTTCACTGTTTTATGAGGCAATACTGCTTGTAATCTTCCACAATCCTTCCCTATAGTGTTGTACAAATAAGTTTGTATTCTAAACTGGTGCTGTCCTTGGCTGCCACATTTATACTTTTGGCAAGAAGATCAGGTATTTGTTGGCTAAAGTGATTTATGGTATCCTTTGGGCTCCTTGTTGTGGTGGCTATTTCACATTAGTTAAACTTGCAAGAAACTGTGGTAATTAAGGGCCGTATCTTTGTCTTTTTCATTTCCCAGTTTTTTTGGCATCTACAGCTTATTTGAATAGGTCATGTTAACGATGATACACATTCTTCATTTTCTTGTTTTCATTCCTAGCCAATGTCCACAGAGAAATGAAAATGTGGAGACATAGTAAATGTTGACAAGGTCATTTCTGGACTTTTGAGGGTAATAAGTGATCTACCAATGGTTCCAATAATTACTAGTAATGTAACCTTGTCAAAAATCACTTTCTCTAATTTGCCTCAGTTACCTTATCTGCAAAATGATAATGAAAAGAATTTTGCTATCTATTTTACAAAATTATTCTAACAAAAGTGTTTTGTGACTTACATAAATTGATGCTGAGTGAAGTGTGAAGTACAATAATATTATACATAGATACAAGATTATGTGATGGTCAACTGTGATGGAATTGGCTCTTTTCAACAATGCAGTGATTCAAGGCAATTCAACTAGACTTGGATGGAAAATGTCAATAGCATCCAGATAGAAAACTATGGAGAGTGAATGCAGATCAAAGCATAGTATTTTCACCTTTTTTGTTTTGTTTTGTTTGTTTCCCTTTTGGTCTTATTTTTCTTGCACTACATGACAAATATGGGAATATGTTTAACAGCATTGCACTTATTTTACCTATATCAGATTGCTTGCTGTCTTGGGGAGGGAAGATGTAAGGGAGGCAGGGGAAAAAATCAGAACACAAAGTTTTACAAAAATAAATGTTGAAAACTATCTTTGGAAAATATATTTGGAAAAATAAAATGGTATTTGAAAAGGGAAAGAAATGTTTTGTAAACCTTACATTATTACATAAAGAGCAAATTATTATTATTATTAAAGAAAATTAAGCAGAAGTGGAATTGAAGACATCCAGGAGGAAATCTTCATCTGAATATGTTACAGGCATTTCAATTATCTTGTCAAAGAATGGAACTCACACTATCTTCCACTCAAATCATCCTTTCTTTTTCTGCTTATCTATGTATCTTCTACTGATCCTACTTCTGAACTCTCCAGACTTTACAGGAATACCTCAGCTTCCTCCTGACTCTGGAAGATTGCTTGCACCTCTACTACTCCTTTCTCACATTATAAAGCTCCTTCTGGAATCTCCATTTTAAGTAATGATCTACTTCTAATTCTCCAAATTTTTTCAATCATACCCTGGCATGGATACCTTCTCCTCTTCTTATAATTCCTCCTACACATTTCAGCTCTCCTTTCTGTTTCATCTTTTCAATTAAAATATGCTATCCTTGAGGACAAGGACTTTCTTCAGTTTAACTTTTATTTGTAATCTCAGTGCTTAACAAAGTGCCCAACTGAAAGTAAACAATAAAGGAATCCTCTTTATTTGGTCTTTAATATAATCATCATTTATCCAGTGACCTGGTTTCTCAATCATGGAGTCAATAAATCAATTAATCAACAAGCATTTAGTAAATGCTTACTATGCAAAAGGTATTCCACAAACACTGTTCTGAGATCCTGGGTTTGCATCAGGGCTCCAAATCCACATTCAAAGAAGCATATATTCTAAAGAGCAAGGTTATATGCATTTTCTATACATAATATATACAAAATGAATACAAGATAGTTTTAAAGAGGCAGTGCACTAATAGCTGAAGAGATCAGAAAAGGATCTCTTTAGAAGGCTACAGTTGAACTGGGCCTTGAAAGAAACTAAAGATTCCATGAGGCAGAAGTGAGGATTGAGTGCATTCTAGGCACTAGACAACCAGGGCAAGCAAAGAGGAGATGGATCATTTTGTGTGAGATAAAAAAAAATCTGGCTAATATGATTAAATCATAGAGATCATAGTGGGAAGTACTTTGTGAATTAACAGAAAGGTAAAAAGAGACAGGTTATAAAGGACTTTATATATCAAATGGAACAATTTTTATTTGATCCCAGAAAAAATGGGATTAACCGAAGTTTATTGAGTGAGGAAACAGAAGGCATATTTGACCTATACCTTATGCAATTGTATGGAAGATAGATTGAAGTGAGAAGAAACAGGCTGATGCAATAATCTAAGCAAGAAGGGATGAGAAATTCAATTAGAATGGGGGCTGTAGTAGTAGAGAAGAGAGGATATACACACAAGATGATTTGTGAATATAAAAAAATGACAACAATTGAATAAATAAACTTATTTGCTTTTTATAGACTGAACAAATGATATGCTTTTCACACATATCTTATTATTTTACAAATTTTTGTAGATATGATGATAATATAGAATCTCATCTTAAAAGTGTAAATTATTAGTAACTTTTTGTGTTCATCTCTTTCTACTTCTCTCTTCCTCCCTCTCTTCTTCCCCTCATCATTCTTCTTTCTCCTCCATCTCAATATATAATCATCATCATTATCATCAGGATGAAAGATTATTACAACATATTATTGAGAATATAATTTGTATATTCATAAGGCAAACTTAATGCAGTAAATGTTCTTTCATCTATAAACTGTATCAACCATAGCTATAAAAATACTAAGCATTCTTCTTAGTACAAGATGTAGGTAGTACAAGAATCATTACAAAGAGTGAAGTGTGATATTTTTCATATTAAATAAAAACGAACCTGATACTTAGAGATATTTGAGAATTAGTTTGATATATAACCAAAAGTCCATCATAAAATCATGAAGCTAGAGTAGATCTCATGAGATCATTTGGTTTAGTTTTCAATCAAATTGAATTTATAAACCATATAGGAAGATGGATATTATTCTCATCTTGAAGGGCTTATGAAGTTATTATTCAAAAATCTTTCTCCTCCCTCATTGTCCATAACTAACAGGTTATAAAGTCAGCAGCAACTCTACTTAATTTGGAATTTAAGTGCTTTATCCAGGAGCACCTGAAATCTTCATCATATTGATTAATTCTATTTGGAATATTCAATACTTTCTACCTTCCTTCAGTCTCTTCTCTTTGACTGAAGGGCTGGGAAGCAGAACTACATTAAACTCTTCCCATATCTTTCTTTTATAGAAGGCTGGGACCTGAACTATCCAGTTAATTTTCTCTTTCTATCAGCAATTCTGTTTGGTTTGGACTCCATATAGTATCATGTCCCTCTGATAGGTATCCTCTGCTACAATTCTCCTTTTTTTCTTTTCAGCTTTCTTTCGTATATCCCCCCTCCCAAATTGAAATATTCTTTAGGAAAGGGGTTGTCTTCTTTTTCTTTTTTGTATCCTCAATGCTTAGCACAGTGGCTGATGCATAGTAGAATTTTAATAAATGTTTATTGTATTATATTGCTAAACCCTGCTGGTTTTACTTTTTTTTTTTTTTTAAACATCCATTCCCTTCTCTCAGTTTACTTAGATATAACTCTAATTGAGGTTTTCATCACCTGTTAGTGTAGACTATTTTAATAGGATTCTAATTGGTATTCACTATGTCATCTCTCTCCATACCAATCCATTCTCTACCCAGGTGAAAGACAGCATGATTGGCTAGACTAGGGTCATGTATCAAATCTTTGCACTATCATGACAGGCCAATTAGATCTGCTTTCTCAGGATCTACTACTTTGCTCTGCAGCAATCTCTGTAGATGATCGTCTACTTTCTACTTTATGATAAACAATAATATCAATGCAGTTAGAATATGCTTCTTACAATGTCTTGCCTCTCCAAAACTGAGTCTCTAAATTATGCATACTAGCCTTCCAGGTGACTCCAGGCAGTCTTGCTATAACATTTTCTAGAAAAACAAAAGCTATCCCTTTGAGACTCTCTGCCAATTCCATCTTCTTGGATAGATTCTGGTGCCTTCCATCATTGTAGTTTCTTTGTTTATATAGCTAGTCCAAATCTCTCATTGCCGTTCTCCTGAGGGATTCAGTTCTTCTCTGGAGTGTGCTAGTTAGGGGGCTATAGTATCTGTCACAAGGGGCATAGGCTCAGCCTAACCTTCACATGACACATTATCTTCAGACTTGCTGTGACATAAACTTCCCTCTCATCCTCCCTTTTATTGCTCCTTACTTTTTAAATTTTGAATTCCAAATCCTCTACTTCATCCCAGCTCCTTCCCTATCCATTCAGAAGGCAAGCCATATGATATCCATTATATATGTGAAATCATGCAAAATATATTTTTATATTAACTATGCTAAAAAAAAAAGACAAGAAAAAGAAAGAAAAACAATATGCTTCAATCTTCACATAGAGTTCATCATTTCTTACTCTAAAGGCAAATAACATTTTTCTTCATAAAACCTTTTTATTCTAAGATATTGTTGAGAATATAATTTATAAATTTTGGAAGTAAACATAAGAATAGTAAAGTATAAAATCTTTCACCTGTACAATGCTTCTAGCATAACTATACCCTTCCATTTAACCCTGTAAGAACCAACTATCCTTGCGTAACAAATGATAACTTTAGTTGGGGAATTAATTTCTACATTTCTTCTAGAAGATTATTTTTATAATCCAAAAGCAGAACTATAAGGCAGATCTTGTTGACTATTTATGAATATATGAACAATAGCTATAACAGCAGTATTTAAAGCAAATTATGGGTTTGTTGATTTTCTTGGCGTAATGTTTTGCTATGCCTGTGAGTTTCTCATTTTGTAAAACAGTTGGTTACTGCTGTCCTTTGCTGGTTTGTGGTAGTACACCATAAATCAAACATCAAAATGAGCCAGCAAGAGGAAGGTAGCCTACATATGCCAAATGTGGTTGTTACTGTTGTTCAGTGCCTGCTTCTTCATGACCCTATTTGGGGTTTTCTTGGCAAAGATATGGGAATAGTTTGCCATTTTCTTCTCTATCTTATTTTTCAGATGAAGAGGTCTTAATTTATGTCTTGCCACTGGAATTTGGTGACTCTGAGAATGATATTGATGACTTTGTGCAGCTCTGCCTCACTTAAATCCAATTCTTGCACAAAACATCACCTTTGTGATGTCATTGATCTTCTTTAAGAACAAAGGATGAACAACATAACAATAACAACACATAAGAAACTTAAGCAATCAGAGCTAATTGATATGCACAGGGTCACACAGCTAGTAAGCATTTGAGGACAGATTTGAACTCAAGAAAATGAGTTTTTGACTTCTAAGTGGCATTTTATGCACCATTATTATCTAACTGCCAAATGTGGTACTCCTCATAATTAAGTATTTATATGAATTTCATTCCCACACTTCTTTTTCATATTCCAAGTCTAAGAAAGCTAGTGTATCATTTATTCAGTACTAATTTCTTTCTGAAATGCCATTATGTTAGGCATGTCTTTTCCTTTATTTAATCAGTTTTAGCTTCAGAAGATGAGAAGACATCTGTATTATCATGTAATGCAAAGGGTATGGGATTCAGAATCCGATAATATGAATTTGGATAGCAGTTAGTATAGCCCCTGTGTTTCCTTGAACAAATCACTTAATCTCTTTGGTCCTCAGTTTCTTTATATATGATAGCTTTCTTACCTACAAAATTAGGGAATTAGATGGGACAGTTTCTAAGAACTTTCTGGCTTTCCATCTCTGATACTATGGTCTTTCTAGATAACTACTACTTTCATCTTAATAGATAGGAAGGAAGGAAGGAAGGAAGGAAAAAACAAGGAAGGAAGGAAAAAAGGAAGGAAGGGAGAGAAGGAAGGAAGGGAGAGAGAGAAGGAATGAAGGGAGAGAGAGAAGGAAGGAAGAAAGAGAGAGAGGGAAGGAGGAAAGAAGAGAGGGAAGGAGGAAAGGAAGGAGGAAGTGAGGAAGGAAAGAAAGAAAATCTTTGCTTTCACAAATTATGCCTCATTAATGACTTCACAATTAGGTGAAGCTTGGGAGTCATAACTTTGAACATAGGATACATAATAACAGATTCACAGATGGTTGCTGGTTTTATTTCCAAGACACTATGATATTTTGGTTTGTGTCCCCTGAAATACAAATCAAGTTCAATGTTCTCTCAAGCCCACTATTTGGTCAGATTTAGCCTTGAACTGTGATGCAGAAATGACTGAAGGTTTGGCCTGGATCAAAATGACATATCCTTTCTACTCTGCAGTGATCTGTTGGACCAGTAGTTTGCCAAACACATGCTTTGGCAGTAGACAAAATATCAAGCTCTCTTTTTCATCAAGCTTTCTTTGCAAGGATGATGACTAAGACTAGTTACCCAATAATTTAAATGGAATCCATATTTAAGTAGTTTGGAATCAAAACTCAATTTGCAATGAGTTACAATTTATTACATTGACCAATGTATTCAAGCAACATTTGTTTATGTGAAATATTAATGATAGTACTGAAATTCTTTTCACTTAAGTAAATATTACTTCATCTGAATCAGATGACCTTTTTCAGAGGAGCGTACAATACTAAACTGATCGTGATGAATTAGATTTGCAGAAAGGTTTATATGTTCACTTTGAAATAGAAAAACTCAGATCTCAAGAAACACCATAAAAGATTTAATAAGAAAAGATTTAGTAGGAAGTTATAATGAAAGATATTTATAGAAAGAGTGATCAAAAGATTTCTAGTCATCTAAAGTCCACAAGCCTACTATGTGTCAGGCACTGTGCCAGGCCCTTGAGACACAAAGAGCAAAATACCAAAACAAAAACCAGAAAGGAAATCCCTGTCCTCCTAGAGCTTATATCCTATTTAGGAAATATATCATGGTTGGCTTAATGGACAAAAAAAGTAAAGGTCCCATTTCCATGTTATATAGGAAACAGATTCAAATTTATGAAAAAAATTGACATTCCTCAATTAATAAATTGCTAGGAAGGAAACCCCCTTTATGAAGGCATCCTCAGTGATTTTTCTGCAACTTACACTCTTAGAAAGCTGCCTGGAAAGTTAACTTTTCTAGGTACTCAGAGAAAATATGCTTCAGAACCAGAGTTGAACTCAATACTTTTTTTATTCTGAGAGGAGTTCTCTGTCTACCATCTTGGCTAACATTTTATAAGAGGATTATTGTGATAGCACCTGTACTTGTCCTCTGGACAATATTTCTATTTCAATCTATTCCTCCAAGCTAGTCTTCTGAAAGTATCATTTATTCATGTCCTTACTCTCTCTAAAATGTTCCCCATCAGTTCAAACTCCTCATCTTATTTTCAAGGCTCTCAACAACCTTACCCTATCACAGAGAGGCTGACTGGCCCCAATTATAGTTAAAAAACTGAACAAAGAAAAAGGCAAAGCATTTCAAGGGGCCAAGAAGGCAATACATCAAGTAAGTGTAAAAAAAGAAGTCAGGGCTAGATCTTAATCTGTGGAATACTAACATTCAAGGAACTGAGATGATTGGGAAGATTCCATATGTAGAGCTGAAATTCAAGATCATCAGTCTACCTCATCTTGATTTTGCATAACTCAGGGCTTTTACTGCAGTCTATATATCTACATCCTCATGGAAAGCTGTGGTTGACTCATCTACCCCCATCTGACTAATCTTATCTACTCCTACTTAGTTTCTTTAGAATGATATTCATTGAATCCTAAAGGGAAAGGAGAGGAGATGTGTAGCACTTGACTTATCTTGTACCACTGTACCTATATCTTCTCCTACCCCAAATCTAGTCATACTTCAAGACTTGGCTCATTTCACTTGCCCCAGAAAACTTCTATCCACTCAATAAACATCATCCACTCCCTCTTCTCAAATCCTATAGTATTTATTACTGCCACTCATTTTGACATTTAGATATTTAATTATATACTATCTTTGGTTGCCTATTCTCTGTTAAATTCTTATATGCCTCCAGAATACCTTGTAATATGTTGTACATATTAACAAATGTTTGTTGACTAAGTGTGTGAACTTATGACAAGGATGAAAAGAGCAATATTTTTTTAATGAAAGTAAACCTTGTCATACATAGATAAAATATGCTTTCAGTTTATAAAGTTATATACAATGTAACTAAATGATGTTTAAGTACAAATCAACCAGAATTTTATTAATCCTATAAAACTGAAAGCTTAACCGAAATATTTCAGTAGGACTTATTGTAATTATCTGTTCAATGTAATGAAGATAGAAAATTTGCATGGCACCTTTAGATTATAATTGTGTATATGCGTGCGTGTGTGTGTGCATATGTGAAAGCCATGATTTCTTTCTTTCTTTTTTCTTTTTTTTAAATTTTATTTATAAATTTTTGACAGTATATATGCATGAGTATTTTTTTTATAACATTATCCCTTGTATTCATTTTTCCAAATTATCCCTTCCCTCCCTCTACTCCCTCCCCTTGATGACAGGCAATCCCATACATTTTACATGTGTTACAATATAACCCAGATACAATATATGTGTGTAAATACCATTTTCTTGTTGCACATTAAGTATTAGATTCCGAAGGCATAAGTAACCTGGGTAGACAGATATTAGTGCTAACAATTTACATTCACTTCCCAGTGTTCCTTCTCTGGGTGTAGTTATTTCTGTCCATCATTGATCAACTGGAAGTGAGTTGGCTCTTCTTTATGTTGAAGATTTCCACTTCCATCAGAATACCTCTTCATACAGCATTGAAGTATACAGCGATCTTCTGGTTCTATTCATTTCACTCAGCATCAGCTGATGTAAATCTCTCCAAGCCTCTCTGTATTCCTTCTGCTGGTCATTTCTTACAGAACAATAATATTCCATAACATTCATATACCATAATTTACCCAACCATTCTCCAAATGATGGACATCCATTCATCTTCCAGTTTCTAGCCACTATGAAAAGAGCTGCCACAAACATTTTGGCACATACAGGTCCCTTTCCACTCTTTAGTATTTCTTTGGGATATAATCCCAATAGCAGCAATGCTGGGTCAAAGGATATGCACAGTTTGATAACTTTTTGGGCATAGTTCCAGATTGCTCTCCAGAATGGTTGGATTCTTTCACAACTCCACCAACAATGTATCAGTGTCCCAGTTTTCCCACATCCCCTCCAACATTCATCATTATTTTTCCTGTCATCTTAGCCAATCTGACAGGTGTGTAGTGGTATCTCAGAGTTGTCTTAATTTGCATTTCTCTAATCAGTAGTGATTTGGAACACTCTTTCATATGAGTGGATATAGTTTCAATTTCATCATCTGAGAATTGTCTGTTCATATCCTTTGACCATTTATCAATTGGAGAATGGTTTGATTTCTTATAAATTGAGGGTCAGTTCTCCATATATTTTGGAAATGAGACCTTTATCAGAACCTTTAACTTTAAAAATATTTCCCCAGTTTGTTACTTCCCTTCTAATCTTGTTTGCATTAGTATTGTTTGTACAGAAACTTTTTAGTTGATGTAATCAAAATCTTCTATTTTGTGATCAATAATGATCTCTAGTTCTCCTCTGGTCATAAATTCCTTCCTCCTCCACAGGTCTGAGAGGTAGACTATCCTCTGTTCCTCTAATCTATTTATTATCTCATTCTTTATGCCTAAATCATGGACCCGTTTTGATCTTATCTTGGTATATGGTGTTAAGTGTGGATCCATATCTAATTTCTGCCATACTAATTTCTAGTTTTCACAACAGCTTTTTTCCAAATAATGAATTTTTATCCCTAATGTTGGTATCTTTGGGTTTGTCAAAGACTAGATTGCTATAGATGTACCCTTTTTGTCCTTTGTATCTAATCTGTTCCACTGATCTACCGGTCTATTTCTTAGCCAATACCAGATGGTTTTGGTGACTGCTGCTATATAATATAGCTTTAGATCAGGTACACTTAGACCACCTTCCTCTGAGTTTTTTTTCATTAGTTCCCTTGCAATTCTCGACCTTTTATTCTTCCATATGAATTTTGTTGTTATTTTTTCTAGGTCATTAAAATAGTTTCTTGGGAGTCTGATTGGTATAGCACTAAAGAAATTGATTAGTTTGGGGAGTATTGTCATCTTTATTATATTCGCTCGGCCTATCCAAGAGCACTGAATGTCTGAAAGCCATGATTTCATTGATATAAGAAATGTTTGTTGAGGAAATTCCTTATGTCCATTCAGATCATCACTTACTCTGTAACATACAATCTTTTTCTTTCCCTTTTTGTTGCAGGCAATTGGGCTTCAGTAGCATCCATGGTCACTCAGCTAGAAAGTATTTGAGACCAGTTTTGAACTCAGGTCCTCCTTACTACAGAGCTGCTGTTGTATCCACTGAGCCACCTAGCTGCCTCAGTGATGTACAATCTTTAAAAATTGCCTGAGAATTTAACAGATTTGCCCAGGGTCATGCAGCCAAAATTTATGAAATTCTGGGTGTGACTTGGAGGACAGCTTTCTCTAGTTGAAATTTATATAATACTTTCAAAGTCACAGTTTGGTTCTATAATTCATTAAGGTGGAGAATTTCCCAGTATAAAAACTATGACAATTTACAGGTAATTGTATAGTCTTAGAGGGGGCAGCTAGATGATATGGTAGATAAAATATCCAGCCTAGAGTCAGAAAGACCTGATTTCAAACCTGGTTTGAGACACTTAGTAGCTCTGTGACTCTGGGCAAATCATTTAACTCTGTTTTCCTCAGTTTCCTCATGTATAAAATGAGCTGGAGAAGAAAATGGCAAACTACTTTAGTATCTTTGCCAAAAAACAAACAAACAAAAAAAACCTAAATCGAGTCACAGAGATTCAGGCATGACTCTAATTGTCTGAAAATGCCAAAAAGCTATGAACCTGTTTCATGATTTTGATAATGCTTAAACATCATGCTCTCTTTTATGTCACAATTAAAAATTTGCAAAGTATTCAAGGCACAGATGACAACAAAAATAATAGATTTAGATACTGCTTTAAGCCTTGAAAATAATTTTTACACCTCAGAACATGCCTGTGAAGTATTAGATTATCATTATAATCATCATTATCATTGTTCCCATTTTAACATATGAGGAAATGACCTCATCAAGGCTGAACAATTTGTCCCTGGTCACCTAGATCCAAGAACCCAAGATTTAACAAAGCTATTTTTATGGAAGTCTGTACCATTCTATTACATAGTACCAAGCCCTGCTCATAGTTGTCATGTCATAAATTTTTATTAATTTGAATTGAATCAAATTTAATCTGAACAGCAATACCCAAAGCTTTTAAGGCCACATAAACTGAAATTTTCCCAGGGATTGGTGTTTTTCAATAAGATACGCTTAAAGGAGAGAGATTATGACACTGGACCTTTTCTATTATAAAAGTTGGGATCAGACTAGACAAAAACTCCACCTCAATCGAAGAAAGTTGAAAGATTTTACTCCCTGATAACTTAATCAGGTCAAAGCACATATCCATTATTCACCAGGCATGAAAAAGACATGAATATCTACATTGAATGAATAAGTGAATCCATCAATCATGGAGTGTAAACTAAGTCTTAGATCAAACTAAATGTCTTTACTAGCCCTTGAATTACTAGAGTGACATGAAGTCTGCTTGAAATGGTTGAGAGACTTGAGTATGCCTTGTGGAGCTCCTAGAAAACTAGTGAGTTAATTGGAATATGGGACAGGAGCATCTGGCAGCTTAGTTGTGGAAGTCTCTAGTCAAATTTCTAAGAAGGAATTATTTGGTTATAAAAGCACTTTTTGAACTTTGGAGGCCCTAGTGATTTGGACTTTTCATATGCATCCTAGCATTGTAACGCTCCCTCCCCCCCAACAGCTGGTGGTAATTTTTTTACTGAGAAATAAAGATAGACTTGAAGTTATGAGAAAAGGCATATTTGAGGCTCTTTATGAAGCATAGCCAGCAAGTTACCCTGTATCTATGAGGACCATTTAGAGAACTCTAACAATAGTATTTTTAGGAGCTCTGATTTACTCCTTTGAAGAGAGGAAAGACTTCCAAAAACCAAGAGCAGTGAATTACCACTTTGCCATATGTGCTCTATATTCTGAATTTATTTATTGAATAACATACTTTTTTTTGATGGTAGAGGTAAGGGGACATATTTTGTACCAATTCTAATAATTCCATTTGGGTAAATGATCCTTATTGAAAGGTAAACAAATCTATTTAATTGATAACATGTGATAATCATGGGGGATAGCATACTAGTGGGGACTCTTGAGCTATAATATTGGAAAACTGACTCACAAATCCTCAGGGATGTCCTTAGAACCATGAAGAGAGACATAGAATCAACCCTTTTGGGACTCAACCAGCAAGTTCAAGTGGGAATTAGAAGAATAACTCGAGTCAGCACTATATCAAAAAAGGTCCAGAAACTGGAGCCTTAGAAAGGATAGTTATAAATTAAGTATGACTAAATAATAAATGCTTCTTTTTTTCCATTTTCCGAAATGCACTTTGTAAATACTTTGACCTCTCATCTGCCTCTCATGAGCATTAAACATATAGCTTATCTAATTCTTTTAAAGTTATATCAGCACAGATGCATTTTATATGCAAATCACAGACAACAGAGAAGATACTCTATCATCAGGGAGAATGAATGCTTTTTCCTTATCCATTTTTTCTGTACTGACTTTTCATAGACTTGGAAATTTCAATTTAATTTATCCTTTAGAAGGTCTCTAAAAAAGACTGGATATGATCCTACTTTTTGAAAAATTGTTTCAATTATTCTCCTACTAGACAGTAAGCTCTAAGAAGAAAGGAATCATGTCTTATAAAAATTTTCTGTTTCTCCTGACTACACAGTCAGGCATTGAGTTAGTAATAGAGATAAAACGACAAGTTTAAAAAAAAAAAAACCTGTTCTTGTCATCAGGTGGTTAAGGTCCACCTGGGTGGATTGGGAATAATAGCTATGCAAGAGAAAGGGGGAAGAGGGGAGAGGGAAGAGAAAAAAGAGAAAAAAGGAAGAGAGAGAGAGAAAAGAAGAGGGGGAAGGGGAGACAGAGGGAGAGGAGGAGAGAAACAAAGAGAGGGGAAGAGAGGGAATGTAGAGAGAAGGGAGTAAGAGAGGGTGGAAAAGAAAGAGGGATAGAAGAGACAGAGACAGAGAGAAACAGAGAGACAGAGACAGAGAGGGGGGAGGGTGGTAAATGGAAGCAAAATACAAAATAATTTCATCCAGCATAGAAGTTTGTTGGGAGAAGAACACTTACTATAGAAGGATCAGAAATAGGTTTGTGTAGAAGTTATCTCATAGTAACCTTTGAAAGGAGTTAAGGATTCTCAGAAGTAAAAGAAAAGAGTGAATGTTACAAGTGATGAATGTAGAAAGTTTGAAGGTGGAAGATAAAAATGTACATACTAAAACATACTAAAGGAATAGCAAATTGCAAAGTATTTCCAGAAGCCAGTGTTTGAGGGTCAGTGATATTATATCAATGTAATACAAGTAGTCACAACAAGTTTTAGGCCACCAGTATAACTGTTGTTCAGTCATTTTTCAATTTTGTTCTACTCTTTATCTTGCCATTTGGGATTTCTTGGTAAAGAGCCTAGTTTGCCATTTCCTTCTCCAGGTCATTTGACAGATGAGGAAATTGAGACTAACAAAGTTAAGTAATTTGCTCAGGATCACATAGTTATTAAGTGTCAGAGGTCAGTTTTGAACTCCTTTGTAACACTCTAGCCACTATTTCTCCTACCTGGCCAGAGTAATACTAGGTATTATAATAACTATTTTGATGGGGTGGTTTAAATTCCCAGGTTCATAGTAATTCTGTCCTTTGGAGTTTGTTATGAAATCTTTAATGGCTTATATTTGTGCTCCTAATTAGATAGAAAGAAAAAAATGAAACAAAACCTTTCCAATAATAGATTAAAGATTAGAATCCTCATCCTGCACTAGGGAAGATCACTGTCCTATTTGGCTCCCAAATGTTATGTGTCCTCATGCTGTGAACAAAGGGAAATAAGGACAGGGCCAAACATGCGAAATATTGAGAAATAAGATTAGATCAGTTTAATGAAATCTTTAATAGAATAAAAGGATGTACTTATAAAAAGACCAGTACCATTACCTGAAACTCTCCAGGAAGAAGGAATAAGTGAGAGCTCCTTTACATTGCTCACCAGGTATCTTTTTTTCCCTCCCTATCATCCAAGCCACTAGAGCGAGCTTCTATAACTTAAAAAAAATCTTAAATACTTCTAGTGTGTTTCCCTTAGCTTTTATCTTTCTATCTCACCAGAAATATAGGTTTGGGGTGGAAGAACTTTCAGTATTGTATTCAGTTGTCACTTTCTTGCTACTGTTCCACATTTCAGGAGCAGCTTTACAACCCACTTTTATAGAAGAGTCTTCCTCACTCTTGGAAGAGAGATCTCTTTAAATGTTTCTACAGTAGAAACCCCTTCCATATCTGATAATATATTAGCTTTCTCTATTCCTGGTGGGAAAAATTGAAATTCCATGGTCCTTAAGAATTTAAGCTCCCTGTATCCCAAAGAGATCTTAAAAGAGGGAAAGGAATCCACATGTGCAAAAATGTTTGTGGCAGCCTTTTTTGTAGTGGCAAAAAACTGGAAACTGAATGTTTGCCCATCAGTTGGGGAATGGCTGAATAAGTTATGGTATATGAATGCTATGGAATATTATTGTTCTGTAAGAAATGACCAGCAGGATGATTTCAGAGAGACCTAGAGAGACTTACATAAACTAATGCTAAGTGAAACGAGCAGAACCAGGAGATCATTATAGACAGCAACAACAAGACTATATGATAATCAATTCTGATGGATATGGCTCTCTTCAACAATGAGATGATTCAAACCAGTTCCAATTGTTCAGTGATGAAGAGAACCATCTACACCCAGAGAGAGGACTATGGGGGCTGAGTGTGGACCACAGCATAGCAATTTTATTCTTTCTGTTGTTGTTTGCTTGCATTTTGTTTTCTTTCTCAGTTTTTTCTTCCTTCTTGATCTTTTTCTTGTGCAGCAAGATGACTGTATAAATGTATATTATATATTAGGTTTAACATATATTTTAACATGTTTAACATGTATTGGACTATCTGCCATCTAGAGGAGGGGGTAGGAGGAAGGAGGGAAAATTTGGAACAGAAGATTTTGCAAGGGCCAATGTTGAAAAAAATTATCCATGCATATGTTTTGTAAACAAAAGGCTTTAATAAAATAAAAAAAAACTAAAAAAAAAGAATCTAAGTCCCCTCTAAAGGTGGTTTGGTCTTGTTATAAGGTCTATTGCATTTAGTTTGAAAAGACAGATTAGATTGGAGCCAGATTTGAAATGGTTTTTGATTGCTAAAGAGAGGAGTTTTTATTTGTATTGCATATGGTCCATAGAGAGTCTATAACTTTTAAAGCAAAGGGATGAGGCTGGAGACTGAATTGAAAAGATTTGGTGATTCATTGGAGATGGGAGATGAATGAATGCAAAAAGCTGAACAATGAAAAAATGATTACCATATATAATGGGGCTTTAGGTTAACATCATACTCATAGCCAGCAGTCTAATTTATCACCTGTAGGAAGTGAAGGCTCTAGTTAAAACTTCTGCCTAAATGCCATTGATTTTAGCCTATTGCCAAGGATTGCAGAAGTAGGTTGGAGGAAGGTCTACTGTATAGTTTGAATTCCAGGGTGAGAAGGGCTCTGTGACACTGTAAAATATTGGCACATAAATCAACCCTAATTTTCTTAATCTTTAAAGCTTCACAAGTTTACCAGGATATGTGGTTAAATGTCAGATTCACAGCTTTTTAAAAAATCTCTTGCAACATCAGACACTAAGCTAGTCAAGCAGATTGAGTTTCATGGTCTTAGAAGAGAAGACAATGATTTTTCAATAATTCTTTTATCTAATTATAAGAAAACTGAATTTTCCAAATTTCCCAGAAGTCAGGGAGAGGAGGAATAGTCATGTATTTAAGTCACAGGATAGATATCCTGAGGCCAGGTTAAAAGTTACTCATAGGTTTCTGTTAAAATCCTCTTCTGGATTCCCTCATTGACTTAGGTAAACTTGTAACTTATCTCCAGATAACTGATCATTTCTCTCATTCTTGATTTAAAAAAAAAAAAAAACCTCTTCACTGCATCTCTTTATTTCCCTCTAGTTTTAATAAGTACTTCTCTCAAGAAAGGGGATAACACAGGAATTAAAGCTCACATTTATATTTAACCCTATGTTGGAATCAGGCCCTGAGTTAAAAAACCATAGAGATCTTTTCTCAGGATTCCACTAGTTACTGACATCACAAAATTTTGGGGATATGTGTGCCTGTGAATGTGTCTTGCTGTTTCTGGAAGAGAAGGGTCTAACCTAAAGTATCTTCCTCAGGGTTATCCTTCATTTTGATACCATGAGGTATCAAAATACTGACACTTTTCTACTACTTTTCACAAAGTGACTGCTGGTGTTCTGAACTATTGCCAGTGGGAGCAGCAAGGAAGGTGGGAGGGTGGGGATTTGAATTATAAAAGATGAACTCTATTAATCCTTCCTTGCCTTGATATTGGGAAGGATGCTGCCCTTTTGTTTTTGTTTTTTTTAAACTTTTTTCACATTTATTTTTCTCAGTTACATCTAAAACAATTTTTTTTCTTGGGAAGGAGGGGAAAAGTTAGAACAAAATAAAGCAATTTTTAACATTTGTTTTTAAAACTGTAAAATTCAGATTCTCTTCTTTCCTTCCTATTCATCTAATCTCCCATTAAGAAGGCACATGTGAAGTTATGCAAAACATTTCCATAAAAATTATGTTGTAAAAGAAAACATAGATCCCACTCCCTTTTAACCTTTCCCCAAAAACCCTTCAGGAAAAATAAATTTAAAAAGAAGTAGGGTTCAATCTGTATTTAGACACAATCCGTTCTTTCTCTGGTATGAATAACATTTTTCATCTTAAGTCCTTCAGAGTAGTCTTGGATCATTGTATTGTTGAGAATAACTAAGCCATTTACAACTGATCATCTCATACTATTGCTATTAGTCTGTACACAGTACATTTCACTTTGCATGAACTTATGGAAGACTTTCCAGTTTTTTTTTTTTTTTTTTTCTGGATCAGCCTGTTCATCATTTCTTATTGAACAATAGTATTCCATCATAACCATGTATCATAATTTATTCAGCCATTCCCCAATTGATAGGCTTCCCCTCAATTTCCAGTTCTTTGCCCTGAGCAAAGAAATGACAAGTATTTTTGTACATATACGTTCTTTTTCTTTTTTAAAAATTTCTTTTGGGATACATGCCTAGAGTGGCATTGGTAGATCAAAGGGCATGCATGATTTTATAGCTCTTCGGGCATAGTTCCTACCAATTGCTCTACAGACTAGCTGAATCAGTTCACAATTCTACATTTTTATCACATCCTTCAATAGTGTCATTATCCCCTTCTGACCCATTTACTAATCTAATAGGTATGAGGTATTACTTCAGAAGTGTTTTTCTTTGCATATTCCCAATCAATAGTGAGTTAGAGCATTTTTTTCATATAGTTATGAATAACTTCATTAGTTCACTTCTTTTGCTCATTTATCAATTAGGGAATGTCTCTTATTATATATATATATATATATATATATATATATATATATATATATATATATATATATATATATATATATATATATATATATATATATATATATATATATATATATATACATTTTTTTTTTTACCAATTTGACTCAGTTTCTTATATGTTTGAGAAATGAGGCCTTCATTAGAGAAACTTGCTTCAAAATTATTTTGATGATTACTATTGCTAATTGTATTTCTTCCTGTTTATTCTATACTCTCTCTCTTTTTATCCTGTACCTTCTCAAAAGTGTTTTGCTTCTGACTACTCACCCCCTCCACTAATATGCCCTCTCTCCTATCACCCTACCTCTTCTTATATCTCCTTCCCCTCCTACTTTCCTGCAGGTGAGATAGATTTCTATAACCATATTGAGTATGCATGTTATTTCCTTTTTGAACCAATTTTGATGAGAATAAAGTTTATTCATTTCCATCTTGTATCTGTCTTTCCCTCCATTGTAAAAGGTGTTTTTTAATCTTTTATAGCAGATAATTTATGTCATTCAATTTCTTCCTTTCCCTTTCTCCCAACACATTCCTCCCTCACTCCTTAATTTTTTAAAAAAATATTATCCCTTTATATTCAATTCATATCTGTATCTTCTGTCTATATATACACCTCTTCTAACTGCCCTAATGAGAAAGTTTTTATGAGTTATATGCATCATCTAAGAATGAAACAGACCAACATATATTAAATCTCTACCCCCTACACACCATTTATGCTGTGATCTTTCACCTCTCCCTCACTACTATTTGCTCCTATTATTATTATATACAGAAATTAGTGACTGTCAACCCTTGTCTTATATTTGATATCAATAGTGATGACCAAAGCTGGGAAACTAAGGAGGCTTGATAAAAGTCAGAAAAGAAAATTATACATCCAATATCTAGTAACAAGACTAGAAAGGAGTCAGGTTATGAACAGCTTTAAAAGCCAAGCAGAAGATTTTATAATTGGTAAAGATATAATAAACAGTCATTGACATTTGTTGAATTTGGCATGTGGGTGGTAACATAATCAGAATTGTAGAGTTCCACCTGAGTGAAAGATGGATAAGAATAGGGAAAAAACTTGAGGGGAGGAAACTAATCAGCAGACTATTGCAATAGTGCAGACATTAGGTTAAAAGGTTTGTGCCACTGTATTGGAAATATTAACAAATAGAAAGGGACATATATTAGACATATTACTAAGGCAGAATTGGGAGGACATATCAACTGACTGGACTTGAGGGATAAGAGAGATCAGGAAGTTGGGGATCACATCTATGTTGAGAGCTTAGATAACTGGCTGGGAAAGTGGTGCCTGCAACAATAGGGAGGTTGGAAAGAGGGGAGATGTAAAGGGCTAGAACTGAGCAAATGCTCTTGGATAATGGAGCACATGAGACTAATTGCCAACTGGATAATTCTCTATTAACATGTTTGAAGGATGACCCTCCCCAACTATTCTGTGCTGGCTCTATTGGTGGGTGTGGAAAAGAAGGGGAAGTGACTTGTGTGGGTGGAGTAGGAGGAGGAAATTGAGGCATTCTCCTGGCTGTGGAGAGTGAAGAAGGAGGTGTGGAGATTGATAGATCTAATCCCCTGACTGAGACCTCAAAAGACCAAGAATAAAGACTTTTGATTATCCTGACTCCAGCTGATTTCTGGGAAGACAGAGTTCCAGCAGGGAGAATTTTCTGGGGAAATATAATGAGTTCAATTGTGTCATTAGGTCAAATATCATGAATCATGCACTTATGATTTCAGTTACTTACCAGCCTACCTTGCCTATGATAGCCAACCATATCCCTAACTTCTATATCATTGCTTTATGTGCCTAAAATATATGATCTGGAAATGAGGTAGGGAACATTTGAGAACAGTCAGCATGAGAGGATACTGGATTTCTAACTAGATAACGAGACCTCTGGCTTTCTCTATTTTACAGGAATGACTGTATTGTGCTGCCACACTTGGTCAGTGCTTCAGCCTGAATTGTTCT
Organism: Sminthopsis crassicaudata; assembly: GCF_048593235.1. Lineage (NCBI taxonomy): Eukaryota > Metazoa > Chordata > Mammalia > Dasyuromorphia > Dasyuridae > Sminthopsis > Sminthopsis crassicaudata. The sequence goes on from NC_133620.1 coordinate 424,917,295, forward strand.
CTTTACTCTCATAGCATAATCCTCTATCCAATCTTCCTCTTGTCAATATTTGTTCAGAGAAATCATTCTAGAATTAATGAATCTAAGCAAATGAGAGGGCAGCATGGGGTAATAAAAAAGCAGTGGATATGAAATGACAAGACTTGGGTTCTAATGTAAACATTGTTATATACTACTTATGTGACCTTGGGCAAATAATAATCCCTCTGGTCAAAGGTCCCTCATCAGTAAAATAAAATAAATTTGGACCAGAAGGTATATAAACTCTATTCTTATACACAAGTTTATTTTGAAATCCTATAAAATAATTTTTTCAGGGTAGCAAAGGCCATGACTTCCATTAGGAAAGGATAATATTCAAAATCATCACCTGAAAAGTTAAAGGCATTATTAAAGGGGTTAAAGGCTTTATTAAAGTTTAAAGTAAAGGAAGATTTTTTTTTTTAAAGTCAGGGAAATTTGGTATCTAAAAGGTCTAGATGAAGATGGGAATACATAAAAAGGAAAACTAGGGCAAATCCTGTAATCATAGTAATTACTACAAGATATAAGTATTTATTAAGGTAGGTGGCAAAGTAGATAGAACACTAGATTTGAATTAAAATCTAAACTCAGAAACTTAGTAGCTGAGTAACCCTGAATAAGGCACTTAAGCTCTATCTGTCTCAGTTTTCTTAACTATAAATGGATGTAATAATAACACCTAGCTTCCAGGGTTCATATGATGGCCAAATGAGATAATATTTGTGAAGCATTTTGCCTGGCATGTAAGCACTTAAAACGTGCTTGTTCCCTTCCCTCCATCTACTCCATGTCAAGCACTGTGTTATAGCTATAAGCACAAAGAGGGAAGCAATTCCTACTTACAAAGAGTTTTCATTTCAGTAGAACAGGAAAAAGTATATATAAATTTTTTGTCATATAAATTTAAAGTGAATAAACAAATATATACAAAGCAACTAAATGTTGGGTAGTTTGAGAAATGGGGAATAAGTATTTGGGAAGGTTCAATAAAGACTTCATGCAAAAGATGATGTAGGAATTAATTGTGTCTTGAAGAGAGGTAAGGGAAGGAAGAAGTATATTCCAAACATTTAAGATAACTGGTGCCATTTCAGTCAGAGGTGGAATGTTATCATGTATGAGGAACACAGGTAAGATTAATTTGTTTTAAAAAGCCAATGTTGAGAAAGGAGGCCCAATATTAAGACTGAAATTGCAGTCTCATGGGTTAGATCAGAGGACACAAACTAAAACCTAAGGGTCCAATCTGAAACTCAGTCTATTTTTGTATTTATCAAATTTATTTTTTTATCACTGGATTAAGCCTTTAAAAGTTAGTTTTCTAACCCCTGAGCTACATAGTTACCTCAATTTACTTCTCTATAAATTATTCTACAACAATGCATTTGTTTTTAGGTCCCTCCTGGTATAATCACTTGGACCCTTCATTTTGTACTGGAAGTCTTTCAGCACTGGAGAGCTCCTCTATCTATATAATCTGATCTATAACTATTCTTGGCAATAGACAAGTCCCCCCATGTGCTAAGTTAGTGAAGACTTTATCTGGGAGTAAATTTGAGTATTTATCCTCTACCTCCTCCTACCTACACATTCCCCTATCCCTATCACAAAATCCAACATATTCCAAAAGTATGTTGTAATTTTTACAGTTTTGAGTCAAAAAGGTCTGTCATGTGTCTAACTTCCATTCTGATTCATAAATGGAATAATATATAGATCATCTGACCTGGAGTGAGGGAAATCTAAATTCAAATCTGGTCTTATACATCATCTATATCACTTTGAACAAATCACTTTTCCTTTGTCTATTTCAGTTTTCTCATCTATAAAATTGGGAATAATAATAATATTCAACTTCTAACATTGTGAGATAAAATCATATTTATAGAGTGTTTCACAATCCTTAAGGTGCCATAAAAATGCTACCTAGCTAATATGTTCCACTATTCATCTAGATAACTGAAATTTGATTGAGCTATACTTGAATACAACTTTATTCTTATAGAACAGGTAATTGCATAGTTGCAAAGAATTCTGGACTAGTCCCCTCATTTTGCAGCTCTCCTTTTCTATCTACTTTCCATATCTTGGTCTGATTCTAGTTAATAATTTTCAACACTTAGAGAACTAATGATATCCAAACACATATTGAATGTGTATTTTTCCCTTTATTTTTCTTGCTTTTTTTTTGTCAATGTGGAAACATGCTTGCCTTATTGTATGTATGTATGTATATACACATATATATATATATATATATATATGTATATATAATGGATACTGTATTTCTTGTTTTCTCAGTGGGGGAGGGAACAGAGTAAGGGAGAGAGCTGAAAATAAAAATAAAATTTAACTTAAAAAAGTAATTTCTACCACTGTGCTGTTTGTAAATTTTCATTACAATAATTATTTGTCAAATGATTTGATTTCTTGGGAAAGAGCATTAATGACATCACAGAGCTTTTATAACTAAAACTTTCCCCCTGAACTCTTCAAGTACAATTGATAAGAGTAGTAGAATCATTGACACAGCCCATTTTCCTACCTAATTTATATTCCCCCTTAGTTGCTTTAAGCTTTATAGTGATGCTGCCTCTTGCTTCCCCCTCCCTTCCATTACATGCTCTAAGGATGAATTTAAGTGAATTAGTCATCCTCTGTAGGAGAGAGTGTCTTCTTGCCAGAGGAGGTGACATCCTACTAGGAAGTAAAGGCCAGTTGGCATGATTCCATCTCCCACACTAGCTAGCCTCTAGCTTGTAATTCCTGTTTCCATTCAGCAGAGATCAGAGGGGTGGGAGCCAGGGGGTACTTCAAGGCAGCAATCACTCATCAAGCATAAAAGAGGCAGAAAGTCCTGAGGTGAACCAAAAAAATTTACAGAAGTAAGCAGGACTATAAGTGCTAAACTAAATCATTTGGCCCCACACATGAAAATCATCATTCCTAATTAAGTCTAGTATTTTTAAGTTGCAATTTAGTAAAAAAAGAAGTCACATAAAAATGAGTAGAAACAGCCAATCCTTAAAACTTCAATATGTATTTTCTCTTCAAAAAAGAAAATCAAAGTCCCTGTTTTGTAACAACTTTCTTCCCCCCCCCCCATTGCTTTAGCTGAGCTGTTAATTTTATTATTTCCAAATTACCATTTGCAAAGCAGTTTATTAGAAAGCATTGCTGTGTTGAGAGGTCACATACTCTGCATCAGTCAGTAACTAGCCAAAGCAGGAACAAGGGTATTACCTGGTGGTCACCTTTCCTAACAAGTTATAAAACACAACAGTAATTATGGACCTACACACTCACCCCATTACACTATAAGATGTGGTTGAAATCATTAATGAGAAATCAATTCATTAAAACTATGGCCTTAAAAGTAGTAATTTAGAAAAGGTTCACTGACCCTTGACTCTCCCACTCTTCCAATTCCAACACAAGCAGCTTATAAATGAATAAAGAAACTGAATTTTAGAGGGTGGGGATAGGTAGGGCAGCTGGAGTCAGGAATTTGTCACCTGTAAAAGAATTCATATTTATATAGCACTTCAAAGTTTCCAAAGCCTGCCCCCACCAACACATAGGTGCTTAAGGGGAAAAAAACATGTTTAAGGAGGGGAAAAAACATGAGGTGAAGCTGGGGAAAAATAAGAAAAATGATATGAAATACTCTAAAGAAATGTAGCTGGTAAAAATTATAGGACTAGTGATTAATGAATGAAAAAAGTGAATGGATGGATGAAAAGCTTTTATTAAACACCTACAGTATGCCAAATATTCTATTAAGACTTAGGGATATAAATACAGAAACAAGACTATTACTTGTTTCCAGAGAAGCTTAGATTTGAAGAGCTGGGATTTTATTTCTTAAAGGCAGCTAGGTGGCACAGATAGAACACTAGACCTGGAGTCAGGAATATCTGTGTTTACAATCCAGCTTCAGATACTTACACACAGCTGTGTGACCCTAGGAACTTCATTTAACTTCTTTTTGCCTCAGTTTTCTCAACTGTAAAATAGGGATAATAACAGCAAATTGTCTCCCAGTGTTGTTGTGAGGATCAAATGAGATAATAATTGTAAAGAACTTAACACATACTAGGTGCTATAGAAATGTTAGCTATTATTATTAATGAGTAAGACATCATATATAGGAGTCTCTGTATCCCAGGGAAATGCATAAGAGTTATTTACCAAGTCTTTAGATTGGATTCTACATTGGTGGAGAAACTATATGACTCAGGGGAAGAAATCCTGGCTTTGAAGTCCTGAAATTTACTTTACTATTTCCTACCAATTTGTCAATGGGCAAGTAATTTAATCACTTTGAGACTCAGTCACCTCATTGGTAAAATGGATATAATAAAACTTCCAGGATTTATCTCATGGGATTGCTGTAAGGATCAAAAGAGTCAGCATTTAAAAAATTCTCCAAAAACCTTAAGGAACTGTATAAATATCAGTCATTATTATTAACAACCCTAAGGTTTAACTCCTCATCTGTAAAATCAGGTGTTGGATTAGATAAGGGAGATCTACAGAATCTCAAAGAATTCTTGTATAGATTTCAAGTCCACAATTTGGATGGATTCACTATATGCATTTTATTTTATGTATTTTAAAGTGTATGTATTTATGTGAAGGAATCCATGAAATTTACCAGCCTGTCAAAAAAGACTATGACATGAAAAAGGTCTAAATAATCTATAATTGTCTTTACATTTCTAAATGTATGAGGGAGTTTCTCACATTGGGATGCCACATACTTCCACACATCTTAAAAAGATATACCAGAGAGCTCTTGAGATCTCTTCTATCTCAGTGATTTTTAGAGCAATGTAACATTGTAAAAGAGAAAAGAAAAAATCAAGACAGTTACAAGGCAGAGTAGAAACTTTTATAGTAACTCTGTCACCAGATGAGTAGCCAAAATTCAACATCAAGATGAGAAACAATGACAGTGAAATTCAATATTTATTAAATATTTACTATGTGTAAGTCATGGAGTCAAACATTGGATAATTTTACTATATAGATGAATAGCAGTCTTCATAGATGGCTAGATGACTACTTGTTGGTGATATCCTAGAAGAAGTCTTTAGGTATGGATTAGATTAGAATCTAACTTAGATATTATTTGAGATCCTTTCAAACCAAAAATTCTATCAGTATGTAATCAGGAATCAGGAAATCTAGTTTGTTGGTATTGGTTGGCGTGACTGAACCTATGTAAAGATTAATAGAAAATTGATTAGCTGACACATTAATTTAACTTTCAGAATGTTGGATTTGTAATCCAAGGATGCTTCATTTGAATCACACTTCTGCAACTTTCATTTTGGGCTGGTTATTTACCTATCTGGACTCAGTTACTCAGCTATGAAATTAGTCAGTTGTGCTAAATGACCTCTAGATTCATATTCAGCTCCAAATTTGTGAACACATGACTCCGTTCTGAGATAGCCAGAGAAGAGTCGACTTCCTCAAGAGTATCAAATTAAATTTGGCAGTGGGACAAGGTAAAGGGGGCCCTGATACAATAATTTTGAAGGATATTTTATTATTATTATTTTGGTATCCTATAATTCAAGATAGCTTTAAAAAACTGAAAAAAATTTGCAAAGCATTCAAATCTCCTAATCTCTCCTAATCCCTTTCTTTGCAACCTCAAATGATTAGAAGGAAGAGACAAGGAAAAAAAAATTAACCATCAAGGAGTTCTTGATAAGTCTGGAGTGAGGGGGCGACTTTTTGCTCAAACATTTAAAGCTAAAGCACTTACACAAAGCTCAGAAATCAGTGGATATTTGTTTTTCAGATTGTTCTTTAAGGGAACAAGCCAGAAAAGACTGAACTCTGGGGCAGCCAGAAAGAGGAGGAGAAGAGAAAGGGGGAGAAAGAAGATGAAAGAGAAAGAAGAAGAGTGCAAGGAGGAAGAAGAGAAGAAAGAGGGAGGGAAGAAAAGAAAATGGAAGTTAAAAGTTAGAAACATAGGTTATCCGTTTTATAAGGAATACTGTAAGAATAGGTGATTTTTCTCAAAGTGGGATTTTCTTCCATCACTGCAAACCACCTCTCTCTATAACTTCATAGCTAAGTTTGAAGGAATTGTCTTCGGATCATAAATTTAGAGTCAGAAGGGAAGTTAGAGGTCTCTTAGTTCAAACCCCTCATTTTATGGACCAGAGAACTGAGGTTTATAAAGGTTAAGTGACTTGCTCTGGTCTTATTGATTGTAAATAGTGATGCCAAGATTTGAGAAGTTATTATTATTATTACTATTATTATTTTCAAGATCAAAATTTCATTTCTCATTTTCCCTTTCCTCCTATAACTATTAATAAAAAGGAAGAGGGTTGAGGAGTTGCTAAATCAAAAAAGTACCTCCCTGTGAATTCTATGTAAAAGTCATATGATGAAATGGGTGGGGATAGGTGGGAAGGAAGCACCCATGATCTCTCTCTCTCTCTCTCTCTCTCTCTCTCTCTCTCTCTCTCTCTCTCTCTCTCTCTCTCTCTCTCTCTCTCTCTCTCTCTCTCTCTCTCTCTCTCTCTCCACCTATATCTTCTATATCTTATCCAGGCTGCCAACTAGTGATGAGGGAGGGGACACATAGTGGAGAGGAGAGAAATAAATCATTTCCCTGGTACGGTGTATTTAAAAGAAAGATGAATGGGAGGGAAGCCCCTGGCACAGTTATTCGGGTGGCAGTCTCAGGGGTGGGGGAGAAAAGAAGAAAGTAGAATGAACTATCACACCCCATCACCAGGTGGGGATTCTCTCTTGGAAGGGTCACGGCTTCAAGATCCGTTCCTCGCTTCCCGCCATCCCCATGCCCAGTCCTTCCAACTACTAAGTGGTAGTCCTTTACTTTGAGAGTGGGTGATGTAATGTATATCCCTTTCCTTGTGCCCTGCCTGCCAGTATTCAGAGGGGGAGGGAATCCAAAGACCCCTTGAGATGTGATGATACGGGGTTTCCAGAGACAGGGGACTTCATCTCAATGTTGGGAACCGGGAAATGCTCCTGCAAAAGCACGCCCCACTTTCGCACTCTACCGTGCCCTATTAGGCTCCGTTTCTGAATGAGGAAGACACAGATACCGGCGCTAAAGTGCCAAGTGGTGAAATCTGTAACTGGAACTGTAGTCGAAAGCCAGGATCCGAAAGACTACTTCTGGTCAAGCCAAAGGGCGTGATTGGGGACAGTGAAGGGAGGGAGGGTGGGGTGGACACTAGGCGTGGGTTTTAGTGGGAGGTTACTAGGGCTGCTTACTAGAGGAGAGAGCCTGCTCGCGTGGAACCAGAAGAAAAGGGGGTCCAGGAACCACTCCAAACACAGTGGTGGGGGCGCAGCAACAGCAACAGAGAGCCCGACGGAGTTAGGACCGCTCGGAGCGTCCAGGTCTCGAGGTAGTATACGGTTTGCAATCCTTCTACTTACTGCCAGTTGCAGAAGATTTCGCTTTTAAGTGAAACGTACATGCCACCCATCCGTGGGCTGCTGCTTCTCTGAGCTTGCTTTTCCCCCTCCCTCCCTCTTTCCTCCACCTCCTTCTCTCCTCCTGCCTTCCTGTCTCACTCTCCCTTTAATTTGTGTGCGCCCCTAAGTTTGCGAGAGAGCTCCCTGGCCACACTGAGTCAGGGTCCGTCCGGGCACGGCGCCGGGGGCGGGGGAGGCTGAGCTGGGGGAATTGCAATCCAGAAGGATCTCGGGCCATGTATATTTCATCAAATGGACTTTCCAAGTGTCTCGTCTGCCAGCCATCAACGCTATGTGCGGTGACATTTCTGACTTGAGTAGAGGAATGCGTGAAGGGAGCCCTGGCGAAATTGGTACGAGAGGATCTCCTTGGCGCCAGTGCTAATTGTCCTGATTTATGTCCCTTCTGAGTGCGCTCAACGTCTTCATCGGAGATAAAATGAGAGCGGTACTAAGCGGGGCACAGCCGCCCGAGTGCTGCATCTGATCGCGGGGAGTCCGGGCATCCAGGCGTCCTGCAGCTCCGCACACCAAACAAACGAGCAAACACAAAAAAGGGAACGAAAGAAAGAAAGGAGGGGGTGAAAATAAAGAAAACACAACAGCCACCGGGAAAGCTTCAGTAAAAGTTTAAGGCGGAAAGTGGGAGTGGTGGCGCGGGGAGTCGCAGAGGAAGAGTGAGCAACTGGGGAGACTGAGGTTGCCTGCAATTTTGTTCTTATTATCATCCCATTTTTTTTTGGAGGGAGAGGCACCTTTCCTTCTCTCTCTCTCTCTCTTTCTCTACCTCTCCTCCCACCCCCTTTCCCCCTCTCCACTCCCCCTATCTACCTGTCAAAGTCACTGATCTTTTTTGCATTTCGGAAGAGGAGGATACCGAGGAGGAATTCCCTCTCTGGGGTCTCAGCTTTGAAAGGGCCAACTCCTCCCGGGAGCCAGATCTTTTCCCTCGGCACCGGGCAAAGGTAATTAAGCAGCGGGGCGTTGATTGCTGTTGTGGGGGCTCTCTTTCCACCATCCCCTTCCCAGCCCCCAGCTTCTAGTCCCACGCCCTCTCCTCTGGACTTCTGGAGGCAAGTGGAGCAACTCTGCGGTGGCGGGGGCGAGCTCGACGGCTCCTACTGGACCCCCTGGACCCCTCCTAATCTGTCCGCCCCTGTGCCGGGTCCCCGCACGGCGGGGGAGAGCAGCCTCCGCCCGGCAGCCGCGGGCTCCGATGCTGCCGCTGCTGCCACTGGAAGCGGACGAGGCTGGGAAGGTCCGAGGCAAGGAGCCGTCTGCTCGCCTCCCGCCTACTGTAACAAGGGCAAATGGTCCACACGGTAAGTACAGCCTCCCTCGCTCCCTCCCTCCCTTCTTCAGCGACCCGCCCGTTTTCTTCTTTTTCTTCTTCTTTTTCTTCTTCTTTTTTAACCCTCCCTTATCCCCGTTCTCCACAACCCATGGCCCCCCAACCAGAAGAAGCTGTAATGCAATCCACAGGCAGGAGGGCTGGCTCCAGGGAATGGGAGAGGAACTTTGTAGTGCACCTTTGGAAGACAGCGTGTGTGATGTGCATGTGTGCACCAACACACGCACACACCACGTATGTGCATGTGTCAAGGTGCGCCCATCAGGTAGCATGTAAGTAGTGGTCTCACCCACCTCTGGATCAGGGTCTGTGCCCTCTACCTAAAGAGCCGGATCGACATCAATGTGTCACTCAGGAACATACCTGACCACACGCCGGAGTATCTGTCAGGTTTATTTTGATAATTAGCTTTGCCTTGAGTGGGGGGGGGGAGACTTAAAAATCTCTCCCCCCACCAAAAAAAAATTTTTTTTTTTAGTCCTTTTGCATCCCGGGTGGTGTTGACTAAGCTGAGAGGCTTTTGAAGTCTCTTTCTTTTAATCCTTTTTATTGGTGCAAGATTAAAGCATTACTATCCCATGCCCTGCAGCTGGGAGAGAAAGAAGGATTGAAAGAGGAATAGACTTCGGAATGCAGGCTGAAATATTTTCTCAGATTATTTACTACCATTAAATGAATCAGTCGATGGATTCAGCTGGGGAAATTGAATTGCTCACAATGCTGTTCTCCCCTGTATGGATCTGTGGATATCTATATATAATACAAATAATACCGAATATTATTGGGCTCAAAATAACCAATTAAGTGATTCATACAGGGAAAAGTTGGGATACAAAAAGAAACTGCGCCCTCTGCTGTTTCTTTTGGTACCACAAACGGGGACCAATTTTTCAGGATCCACTTAAGAGTACCTTGTCCTTGCACTGAGGAAGATGACTAGCTGCTATTCTAAAGGACCTTTTGTTCGCAAGACCTAGAGTTGGCTCTCCTGTCATTGCATCAAGTATAGGCGGAGACTGGGGGGTAGAGGGGCGGAAGGGGGGAAAAGTATTATTTTTTCCCCGTTGCCTTTTTAGTGGTTTTCCTCTGCGGGTGACTAATTAATCTAGTACCTCATATATTGGCATGTCATTGAAACTCCTCTCGGTGCATTCAATGTGATTCCACAACCTTCCCTTCCCCCATCACCATCTAATTAAATTCAGGCTCATAAATAAAACCTCAAGCCATCCTCATCAACTTCTTGGAATGAACATTAGCAAGCAACCTAGCTTTCTCCCCCCACCCCCTCCCACCTCCTCAGCCAAGGACATCAAACTCATCAGGGTTAGTGAAGGAACATGTCTTGTGGAACAAGGATGCTAGGGAGCCAGAACTTTAAATTGAGAGAATAGAAGTGATTCGATAAACAGGGCAACAAGCACAAAATCTGCTAGAAAATGAGAACAGAGGCCCCTCACCAAATAAAGGAGCCGTCCTGTATCACAACAGCGCGTGTCAGTCTTTGGAATAGAAAAGACTGAGAATTCCAATAAGCATATGGTGAAGTTGGCACATCACTTGTTCTGGAAATAAAGCCCAGTTTTAGGATGGAAATTACTAAAAGTGCCCTCCCTCTCTACACAGTTGAGAAATTAAAACTTTAGCCTGGGAAAACGGGAAAAAAGCCACATCTTTCTTAAAGTAATTTACTAATTAAAATTCAGAAGAATTAATGACCCAAGAATCCAAATTTATTGGAAATAGGTAGTCTTTACTGAGTATCTTTACTCATGGATGTTAGCTTAACCTATTAGCAATTTTAGACTCAGTAACTTGGCTTGACTACTTCCTCTCACCCATTCCACCATAGCAAAAGAAAAAGCTGCCTCTAAAAACATGTGTTTCAGATAAGGTTGTTGGCTGTTTTTCTTTTGCTTTGTTTGTTTAAACTTTACCTTACTTTCAGGAGAGAATCCCAAAGTTTTAACCTCATTCTTCCCCTCCCCCCTTTTTAATCAGTAACAAAAGAAAAAAGAATACACAGAAGGCCTTCACATTTGAACTCTTTCTCTATATATTTCTTTCTATTGCTACATGGAGCCTGTTTGGAATTATGCCCTGGTTACTAGTCCCTTTTTTCCCCCTTCTGAAATTCAGGAATACATGAATCTGGGGAAATTGATAAAAACAACAAATCATTTGTTTGAGCCCCAAACTGTTTTTACTATTGAATTTTTAGTTTGGGCAACTTAGTTGGGCAACTCATAAGAGAATTGTTTGTTTTTCTGAGGGTGGATAAAATGTGATATTGTTGCTATCAAGTGTGTAAAATTTATGCAAATATTTATCTTGGACAACTATTTTACACTGAATAGCATTCATATTTATATAACCTCTTAAGATTTTAAATATCAGGAAGATTTTGAAAGAGGTACTGACAGTTACAAAAGCTTGTGGAGAAAGAAAATAATCTTTTAGACATTTGAAGTGCGCATGTATATATAATCAATATCATTTCACAGCATAGACAAAAATCTAGTATGGTTTTTAAATTTGAATGCTCCTTCAGCTCCTATAGTTCAAGTTTCAAACTTCAGGTGCTTATTTCCATAAACTTCCATTTCTGAAGAGTGTGGATCTTCCTGGTTTCACTAGCTGGAAAAGAGGACAATTTAGTGTTTGGCTGAACAACCAAAGAAATTCAATGGGAATGAAAGCCAGCTTTTCTACTAGGTTCTTTGGTTGAAATAATATTAGGAATTTTAATAATCAAGCAGATTGCTTAATGCTAAAGCCTAAAATATACAACCTACACAGTATATGCCATCCAGTTTTGGTGGAATATTTTCTCCTGAGGAAAACAGGGATTTATTTAAGCACTTTAGTTAGGTGAATGATTATAATATCTCATGATGTAAATATTGTATACTAGTAATATCACAAAATAATCCAATTCTTTATATTTTAATAGAAAGAATTAAGAAAAGTATTATTGCCTATATCCAACCTATATCCAACGAAGATACTTAGAATCGCTTACTTTATTACAAAAGATAACTAACTGCAAAGTATGATTCGAGGTATCTTTTTAAAAGATGACATGGGCAGTTTAATATATTTTTCCTATTTGGGAAGTTATAATTGATAAGTAGTTGTCTATGCCTTTATCAGTTGAGATACTCCTAATGAAATATGATTGCAAACTACATTATTTTATTTCTCTCCATTTTAGAGTACATAAATTTATTAAATTAATGTTGATGGGGAATGGATTCATAAAGTCCAATTCCAGATGCCCCCTGAATTCAAAACCTATGGTCAAAAGAACAAATATCATCCCAACAATATCTCCAAGTGTGAAATTCTATTCGAAATGGAATGCTAGGAGCCATCTAAAATAACTAGACCATGATGTTTGGCTATAAGACATTGAAAAGAATTTGCAGTTTATTTTAGAAACATTGTCCAGCAATAATTTTAACTATAACTATTTGCAGCTACAAGTTTGGGGTTTCTATTTGGGTCAAAAGAAAGGGCCTTTGGAATACTGTGGAAAGCCATCCATGGTGGAAGTGAGTCAGCTATATGAATCTTAAAAAAACAAAAAGATGTACTGTATGCATGCCATTTTTTATAGTACATTCTTTCCTGATCAATAATATCTGTCAGATAGAGATGTATGGAAAGAAAAAAATATATATATATATGAACATTTCAGCTACATACTTATACAATGATCTGTGTATTCCCAAGCACTTATAGCCTGGTAGCAAGAGTTTCTGTCCAAAACAATTCTTCAGTGTTTGGGGTTGCTGACAGATCCAAAGACATTACTTAATTACTCTGAGTTTTTAAGGTCTGCTGAATAAAGAAATGGACATCACAAGATTTGACCCTGTCAGAGAGCTCTTCTGGTGTTGCATATATTTAGAGGATATGGCACGTGAGAAAATTCAAAGCCTGAATTGCTTTGTAATTAATGCAGCTACAGCCCAGAAGGGATAGCCCCAGTGTGCTAAATGCCAAAATATGTCATTGAATACTCCTCTTTGCATAATCAGGCTGCCCAGTCCTTTGTGGCTATAACTTAGACTTTTAAAGCCCAGCTAAAATTTGAGTTTAACCCAGTTGACTCTATTGTCTGATGGAGACCAAGATGTAAGAGACTCAAAATTTAGATTTGAGAAGTCATTTGGTTATGTTCTTTAAGGAGCATTTTTTTCTTTTTATTGATTTATATTTTTAATAGTAAATGTCTGAATTGGAAACAGGTCTTTTCTCCCCCACAGTTTAAGATTTAAATGTTTCATTTTTTTTTGAAATTTGGAGAATTAATTTCCTTTAAATTTTAGTTGACCTGATTTTTTTTAAGTCTATGCAATCTTGAGAAGGAGGAGATTCTCCAAGCCTAGATCACAAAATGAGTGACACTACAAAGATTAAGAATAATAAAGACAAATAGTATAATTGGGTTATGAAAGCCTTGAGGACCCCTCCATGTGCTCTTTAATACACTTTGGTCAATGTCTTTCTCTGTGTCAATAGGAGCTCATTAAATGGCGATTCTGCAGACTAACTCAGCCATGCTGTATTAGTTCTTGCCAAAGTCTGACATTTTTAATACATTAATAATATGTCTGTAATGTAATGGAAAACTATTAATCACAACTGGTTATGCGCCAGAAATTTAAGCTATAATTGGCTGCTTCTTGTCAGAGATGTCTGTTGCTCAGTCCTACATTTGCCTAATATTTAAATATCTTGCACTCCTCTGCATTTTTTCCCTTGTCAGGGCACTATGGTAGATCAATGTGATAGTATATAATTCCATGTAATGACCATCATTATAACTGGGAGTCCTTTCAGTTAGAATTTCTTATACTGAAGGATTGTTGTGTCATGAGACATTAACAAGTACAAACTCTTGTCCTACCACTGTGCTCATACTGTACATATAAATATGTGCATTTACTTTCTATTTTGGTCATTTAGATAGTGAGAGCACTGTTTACTTTGCTTGAACAAAGCTTAGAAGTTACAGTAATTTGGATGGAAAAATGGAGAAAGGATAGAATTACCAATAATGAAAGGGTGGGGTTGCTTGAATTCTTTTTGAAAACCAATAAAGAGAACTTTTGGGATAATTCAAATTTATAGTTTTAAAAGCCTAGATTTGGTGTTTTTCACATATAAAACAAACAAGAAACCACCATAATGCTAGCAAAACCAAACTCCAAAGCAGCTTATTACAACTTCTTCAAGATAGAATCTGTAATTTTCACTAATAAAATTTTTCTTCATATATGGTTATATGGTTAAATTTAAGAATGGAGAGTAGTAGTTTCAGATTTAGGAGATTTGTCACTCTTGTATAGCAGTGCTTCTTTTCCCCCCTTTAAAAGATTTGTTAGTGAAGGTACACACATACTAAACACGTTCAAAGCACATATCTAAATAATGTTACTTTACATTACTTTTAAACTTTTACTTTTTAATGATTTCAGAAATCATTAAATTGTTTCACAAATGTGTGTTTCTAAAAACATTAACCTTGAAGCTGCTGCTTAGAAATAGGAATAAAAACAGAAAGAATCCTCAAATAGTCACAACACATAAGTTTATACAGCATTTTATTAGTTTATTTTTTTTAATGTGCTCCATACAAATTTTACTTTATTTTTAAAAAGTGACAGATTCAGATCTGTAGTTTATACATGTTTAGACAAACTACTGATTATTTCTTCATGGAAATTCAAATATTCAACACACTTCCTAATAGAAAGTATTGCAAATTGCAGCTGTATGATAACATTTTATGAATGGAATATAATGAAAATTGCACTTGCATCCATAAAGCAATTATTATAAATTACTTTGCTATGGAAACACTATTCAACCATCTGTTGGCATTTTGTAGAGTCTGTAGCTTAGTTCATTTTAAGATGGTGCATTATTTAAGTATGGTAAGCCCTCTTATAGTTTTGTTTTGAAGACAATTAACTTGCATATTTTAAAGAATGTTGTGTGGTTTTAGAGGTCTGAGATGTTCACAAAAACTGCATTTTGGTCCCTTTTGGATTGGAGGATAAAAATCATTTTTTCTGGGTGCAAAATTGCATATAGACAATAAATCAATTGATTATCTAACCTACTTTAATGTTTTTAATTACTTCTAGATTTAAAATGTAAATATTTGTTTAGTTTTGACAATTAGCTAGCTCAAAGGAAAAAAAAAAGTTATAAGTTGGATTTAGGATCATCTTTGTGTCCAAATGTGAATTGTCAGTAATAGCTGTTAATTAAATTGCTGTGACATGATAGACTTTTATTTTATTTTAGAATAAATGTCTTATCATTCTGCTTCATGACCTGTTAACTTGCCCTCTTCTATTTTTATGTGTATGTTTTAAATTGGGCATTTTACCACAGAGATCAAAGTTTTAGTAGAGGACATAATGTTGGCCTTTGGGACAAATTTTCTATTCCTATTACAGGAAAGAAAGAAATGACATGTAAAAAAAAAAAAAGCTAAAAAAATGGAAGATCCAAAAAGGGAAAAATTTGCTCTTATAGATTTATTTTTAAATAATTTCCAGTGAACCAAGTCTCATCTCTATCACTAAATACAGCTAAACAAAAGATTCTAAGTTCTTCCAATACTAATGAGCAAATCCAAAGGGACAGCCTAGTGCCAACAATACTGTTTTTCATTCAAGTTAACAAAAGCTGAGAAATGTACAAGGAATTTGGATATCTTTAGGGTCCCTTTGCCAAAAAGACAAAAGGCACACTCGTAGTTGTCATTTCTTTGTCATTGTAATAAAAGAGCTCATTTCTCTCCATTGTTCTCTTTCAGGATTTCCAGCCCTGCCAGCTATATGAGAAATGTTTAAATCTGGCTATTTTCTCTTCATTTAGCCTATATAGAAATATAATTTTTGGACCAAAAAACCCCAAAAAAAACCCCTCCACCAACACTGTAACTCACCTGCAATAGCACACATGTGCCTTTGTTAAGGAAGAGTTAAATGCTTCATATCAGAATGCTTTCCAATGTGAATGATTTCTGTGGTTTGCTCATTGTAGCAAAACAGTCACAGTAAAGGTTATCCATATTACACCAATTTGCTTTCTATTACATCAAAACTCCCAAATGTCAACATATCAGACATTTGGTAATGCATTGATTCTGGGACAATAACTCTTACTCTTATTGTTTCTAAAAGGATGTTGGTGCCAGAAGAAAAGAATGATTGATGGGAAACAGACACCGGGCTGTAGACACTCATCCTTTTGCTTCAGATACTGATTTATCAGCGAGTCTGGGCATCCCTTGTGAGCCGTGAACATAGAGGAGGATCACTCAGGGTTATCGGCAGTACAACTGAAGACCTACCACTTTGCTAAATTATCATCCCTTCTTGGACATCTGTTACGACAACAATAAGAAAAAAATCAAAACAAAACAAAGCAACATCCAAGAATCCTAGAGATAAGTCTGGGACAAAGAAAGATCCTAGGGCTGGTTTTAAAGGTTGTCACATGAGTATGATAGGCTTCCATCAAAGTCCTCAATTTACACAAAAAAGCACTATATTCTAAGACATCACTACTCTTGGTTTTGAAACCTGCTTTGGGCCACTTTGTGTGCATATACTTTTGAAAATATACAGACCAAGAAAGCAAAATCACAAATCTACCAACTTTGTTTCTGTCCTGGTGAAGTTTTCAAAGGATTTAGAGATGTATTTGTCAAGATTTTTATCAATCCATGCCCTTTGGGTTACTGTGTCCTCAGTGATGCAGCACTATCCATCAGTGTGGGGACATTATGATGTGTGTAAGACTCAGATTTACACAGAAGAAGGGAAAATTTGGGATTACATGGCTTGCCAGCCAGAAGCTACTGACATGACAAAATATCTGAAAGTGAAATTGGATCCTCCTGACATTACCTGTGGAGACCCACCTGAGACATTCTGTGCAATGGTGAGAAAAACTTTTAAAAAGAATATTTTCAGATCAAGTGAGGGCATGACCTATATACACAAATGTTCAAAATATGAAGACATAAAATAAGTGAAATCCTTAGATAGTAGATTTGCTTTACAGTATAGCATCATATTACAAGTAGGCTTCCTGAATTTGGAATGATAATTTGTACAGTATGACGGATGTACTGAGGCTCATGGTTGGCTTCCCTGGAAAACAGAGGTTTTTGCAATAGGAAGTGTATTGGAAGAAAGATTAACTGAATATCCAGTTTCAGATCTGAGAGCCTTTCAAGGCACTTGTTCTTTTTGATTAGCTTAATGTAAAACCCTGGGGATGGAATGGTGATGGTTAAAATACCTTCCAATATAATAGTAGCAATAACAATAATATGGTCATATAATAAGTTACAATTATAATAATTATGTAGTAGTAGCAATAGTAGAAGTAGTAGTAATAGTAGCAGTAGTAGTAGCAGCAGCAGTAGTAATAGTAATAGTAGCTCAGAGCACAAATGGGTGGTGAGTGACTTTGAGTTTTAGATTAGACCTTAAACATGGTTGAATTTTTTCCCTCTCCCTGGGCTTGTCTCTATCAGGAAACAGCTAGGATTTGGGTTAGTTAGTTAGTTAGTGATCCCTCTCTCTTCATTTCCTAGAAGGGCTACAGAATCAAAAGATAGTAGAGAAATAGAACTGGCATGTCAGAAAAATGCTTATTAGGAAATGACATTCCTATCAAACATAATTAGTTTTTGGAAGCCAGCAATTCCAAGGCAAAAATTCAGATATGGGTTTAGATTTGGCAAAAATAAATTAAGAAATTGTTCTCTTCATTCTTCTAACTGTTCTTTGGAAGGTAGTGAATGGGAGAAAAAGAAGATAATGTACCCTAGTGGACAGAACATTGAATGGGGAATTGAGAGACTTGGATTCTGCTCTTGGTTCTGTCTTTGAATAATGGGATGATCCTGGGTAAATCATTTAATTTATATTTCCTTATCTGTAAAATAAGGAGATTCACAGAATTTCAGATTGGAAGGGCCACTGATGACCATTAATTCCAACTTATACATGTAAAATAATTCCTTCTTCATTGTCTTTGATAAGAAAAGACCTCCAATAAAATTTAAACCTACTGTCTTTGGAGGCAGACTATTTTTTTCTAAGTGGCTCTAATTATAATCAATCAACCAATAATTGTTTACTGATCATATATTATGTTCTAATCACAGTTCTGGTAATATAAAGCCAAAAATGAAACATCCCCTGCCTTTAAGGAGCTTAAATTCTATCAAGAAAGACATATCAAGAAGACATTTTCCTCTTTCTAGCATCCATTTATTGATTCTGGATCTTACTTTTTAGGTCCAAGGAGAATAAGTTATAAACCTATATAAGCTTATAAACCTAAATAGGTTTTTTCCATGTGACAGCCTTTTTAAAATATTTGACCATATGCATTATTGACTTCTCTTCCCCAGGTTAAATATAATCAGTTCTTTCATCTGATTATGATATGAAATGCTTTTGAGGCCCTTCACAAACTTGGTTGCCTTCTTTTTACATATTTTCCAATTTATTTATTTATTTTTCTGAGGCTGGGGCTAAGTGACTTGCCCAGGGTCACACAAGCTAGGAAGTGTTAAGTGTCTGAGACCAGATTCGAACTCGGGTCCTCCTGAATTCAAGGCTGGTGCTCTATCCACTGTGCCACCTAGCTGCCCCCTATTTTCAAACTTATTAATGGTCTTTTTATATAATTTTAACTAGATGGTTTTTTTGGTCCTTGCCAGTTTGAAATTTTATGATTTTGTGGGTAATTTTTAAAAATGGGGCATTAGGATACCTATATTGGATTTTATAAATAAAAGGCCATATAGGCAAATACATCTAAAAAGTAATAATATATAGTGTCATGATGGAAATTAAAGGGATTAGGTAACTTTTTTCAGTATTATTACTTTGATTTATACCTGGCTTTTATTTGATGTAGGAAATGTGATTTTATTTTTCTCCAACATGACGAATATGAGGATGATGCTTTTTAATACATTTCTTACCTGACTTTATTGTTTTGAACCTGGCCTGGCATTTTCAGGATACTGAAACTATTAATCAAAGTAACATCTGTTCAACATCCCCAGTGAGTTAAATTAGCATAAGATCATCTTAGACCTAGCATTTCAGAAAAAAGCTTTTTAACAGGAAACAATTTTGAGCAATAAAGAGCATTTTCACCTGAACACCAAGGGCTTGCCATTTTTCAGGAGTGCCTTTGGGGACTGGTTTGAATTATAAGCTGGAACTGATTTTGTAGAAAGTGAGGAAAAAAAGATTGGCTACTAGATGTCACTATGACTAAAGTGCTTCAAAAGTCTAAATATTTCAAAAAGAAAACTTGTCTGTCTGGGAAATGGGTCTGTGCTGAGCAGATAATTTGCAATACAGAAAAAAGAGAATTCCATAGAAGGTGATTATTTACAAAGAATTACAATTTTTGTGAAGCGTAAAAGAAAGAAGTTTGTTATTTTATAAAATATGTTTAATTATTTCTGACAAAAGGAAGGAGATGAGCTCAAAGCATTATTGTAAACATTTCTAAGAGAAATTGTATGGTATAATATTCAACTCCTTAAAGTGTAAGAAAGTTGCCCTGTAAGGCTTCCTGTGATTCAAATATTCTATTCTACATAGTTCTTATAATAGCATGACTTTTTAAAAACTGTTGAAGAATGCAGACAAGAGCAAAAATGTTAGAATAGAGTTTTTCTTAACTGTAATTCCAAATATCATGAACCTGTTAGAACTTGATCAATGGGTGGCTTACCTATGTATATCTCCTATCTCTGGTTTTCTCATTTATATAGCTCCTATGAGGGAAGCAGCATGAAGTAGGGCATAAGAACGGAACTGTTTTCAGGGACTGTTAGATCTATAATCTTGCTGTGTTATAGGAGTTTACTTATGGACTTGAGAATAATATGTTTTCTCCTTGAAAAGAAATTATCTTTTTTTTTTTTAACCTAGTTTTCCAAACCTGTCTTTCACTGGACTTATTTCCAGTAGTCCATGGGTTCTGACAAAAACCAATGAAATTAAAAAAAACCCTGATTATCAAACTTCAAAATCCTTAAATTGTAAGTGTAGGCTCACTGTTTAGAAACCCTGCCATACAGAGGACTTTATAACCATTAGAATCTAGGCCATCACTCAAGTGCCTATGTCTTCTGTGGATTTCAGTTAGTTTTTCAAGGAAGAGCACAAGGTTTATGAAGCATTACCTGTCAATGTTTAATTTGTACTCCTTAATATGCATATTATTGGCATAATGGATTTAATAATCTATCATCTAAATGAATACTTTGGGACTATTTGTATGCGTGTTATAGACCAAGTCAATGATAATGGCTTAAACATAGGCACACAATTGCTCCTCTGCAATTCTGGGTTTTCCATAAAACTCTACAGCATAAGGATTCCTGACAAGAGACCGTAAAGCTGTCTCAGGACTGTGCCGGCTCAGGCCTGCTTAGGTGCTCCTTAGCCCCAGGATTTATGGAAGTCAGTAAAGTCATTTGTGTTATGACTTACTCAGGCTCCTCACTTCTCTCCTTTCTGACATGCTCATCCATAACTGTTCCCTCAGAGTCATTATGGCCTATTATATCAATGTAGCTGCCATACACACAATAGTGTGTTTAGCCCCCGTATGTAAATATTTTGCTGCAAAGTAGTTTCAGAGACCACTTATCCAATTGGTAACACCCTTGTTAGCAGCAATAATAGCGAGTCCAAGGACTGAGGGGACATGCTGAGAATGAGGACTGGTAATCCGTCTTGTTTAGCTGAGTGTGGACTCACATAAACAGCACATCCTAGACTTATCCATATGGTGAGTGGACATGTATGTGCTATGTAGTACTTTTGGTTCAATATTCCCAAACTAAAAGCCAGATTCAGAAAATATTAAAACATTTTGCAATTGTTGTTGTTTGTTTCCTTCAGAGTCTCTGGGCTGCTGGGAAAATAAGCCTTGTCTCTATTATCTATTACCTGTGTTTCCTTTATTTCTATTAATATTCTCTTTGCAAGTGATTTCAGTCACTTTGAATGAGAAATGTATTTATTTAAAAGTGAAAACAAATAAAGAAAATGAGGCATCTTGGGTAACTGGAAAGAGTGTTGGATTTGGGGCCATAAGGTGTAGGTTCATATCTGTGCTCTGTGTGACCTTGAGAAAATTACTTTAACTGAGTCTTAATAAACCTTGTCCATAAAGTGGGAAGGGGGTAAGATTAAATGACCTCCAAAGTGTCACCATCTCTAAATCTATGATCCTGTTATCTCTCATAACCGATACTGAGTTAACAGTTAACTGAATATCAGTTAAGCAAATGGACTATTTTTCGAGGGCTGGAACATTTAAAAATTGAGTTCATTCAATATAAGAAGGTGAATTTCAGTGTTTACCTATAGAAAAATACAGTTATCCTTTCCACATCAAAGGGTTAGAGGCAGGGCACCCCTGCAATCTGGGAAATGTGCATAAAATTTTGGACCCTTTCTTTGTAACAAAGAAGTCTGATGTTTTTCTTTTTCTTTTATGGGGTGTTTACAGTACCTTATTGTAAGATTTGGGTTAAGTATTTGGTTATAAGTTCTATGTCCTCTGATGGTCTTTGAATATCAGCAAATTATGCAAAACTTATGCAACATATGCCCCCGAATTTAGTTTCTTATGCTAATCCATGATATGTTGAGACCTAGATGGAGAAGGTCACTTAACTATACTAGAGTGAAATGTGGACAACATCAAGAGTTAGGTGACTTGATTTCTAGTCTTGCTACTGTGTTGGACTCATCCTTGTATAAGAGGGACTAGGGCAAAGAATGATTTTGTTTAAGATCTTCTTTCCTATGAATACTACCTAACATTCCTACTCTCTCCTCCATTCCCATCCCAGCTCTAAGATTCTACTATTCAATAATCTTTGGTACAATATATTCTAGAAAACCATGATATTTATGGTTAAATTACCAGGGAATAAGAAAAAAAAAGGTGCTATATTAACCATCGGGTGAATTGTTGAATATATTGAAGAAGTTATGCTTCTTTTTATTTTTATTTTTGAAGAAATGTGGGTTAAGTGACTTAAGGTCACAATTATTAAGTGCCTGAGGTAGGATTTGAACTCAGATCTGTGGAGCCAGTGTTCTATCTACTAGGTGCCCCAACTTATACTTTTTTTGAACTTTATATATTTCTTAACCAGTTCAGGTTATGCATAGAAGGGTATTTATTATCTGAATATGCATATGTGTTGAGGATTATGTAGTGTGAAGACAATGGAAAACATGCTGGATTTGGAATCACATGTCCTTTGTTCAAAACCTACTTATGCTGTTTGTTAATGCTATGATCATGGACAAATCACTTTACTTTTATGGACCTCCATTTCTTTCATCTGAAAATGAAGGATTTGGATTAGTTGAATTCTAAGATCTCTTTCAGTTCCAAATCTATAATTCGAAGTAGAGCATCATAGTATAATAATTCCAACCATGATACTGAGTATTAATGTATTTCTTATCCTTCATCCAAACCAATTAAGAACACTAGGTAAGAAAACTGACTGCATCAGAAAATTCAAGATCATTTTAGTGATGACAGCATCAATTTGCATACATGGTGCTATCACATTATGAGCCTTCCTGAGATCTGAGATGACAATAGAAAGCCGGAGATTTGCTCTTTGTGTTTAGACAAACTTCTCTGTCACATCTCAATGCAACGCCCCAGTGGCTTAAAAATGGTAAAATTATCTGCAATTATCTCCAGCCTGCAGCTAATTTTCTGGAGAATTTAAACAGAAGCTTTGAAAAGAAGCCCACAGACTGGAGAAGTTGGTGCATTTATACAATTTATGAAACTGAAGTGCTGATGACAGTCGAAATGTGAGCCCCTGAGTGTTGCTGTGAATTTCACAGCCAATCAAAATGGAATTAGGAAACAAAGATTATTAAAAAGTCTTCTGTGCACATAATTCTGGCATAATATTATGAGGTGGACATTAAATGTTTCCCTTTGAGACTTTGAGCATCATTAATGCCGCGTGCCTTTAATTACAAGTAGGCTCATATGACTAAAAAAGAGCAAAAATAAAGCACTCTGTGGTGTAGTTAGCAAGATTGTTACAATGTTTGTGGAAATAATTAAAAGGGAGACTATTTTCCGAAATAACTCAGTCACAATTTGAAACAAAAATGAATTTTCTTGAGGAAGTATACTAATGTATTCATACATATTCGATAAGCATAGCCATCAACCCTAATAGTGCTATTAAGGATTGTTCCTATGACATTCCTAAATCAATTGCCATTAAGGGGGAGGCAG
Source organism: Sminthopsis crassicaudata (assembly GCF_048593235.1). Taxonomy (NCBI): domain Eukaryota; kingdom Metazoa; phylum Chordata; class Mammalia; order Dasyuromorphia; family Dasyuridae; genus Sminthopsis; species Sminthopsis crassicaudata. The sequence goes on from NC_133620.1 coordinate 424,940,519, forward strand.
GAGGTAGAAAAATTGGTTATTTTCGTTTGTTCTAAATATTAGATGTTAAGCATATTTTCCTCTGTTAAAATGGAACTTACAAAAAGTGCAGCAGATTAGAAGCAGAGGAGAAACCATTAGACTTTTCTATTTTCAGAAGAATTGGATGGCTTGAGGGATTGAATATTATATAGGCTATAGAGTTTCCTGCTTGAAATTGATGGTTTTGAGATCAGCTCAGGTTGCCATCTGGTGGCTATTTGGTTGCCTCTGAGAAATTAGCATTCTCATTGAAAAGGTATCAATAACAGTTTCCCTAAAACTGCATGTGAAAGGGAATTTTCAGCAGACACCATAACTGTATAAAAATAGTCCCTATTCACATGTGATATCTTTCCAAAAAATGAGTAAACTTTTAAAGTAAGGGACAAGGTTTCTTTCCTTTGGATTGCTTTGTCCTTCATTATAACACAGGACAAGGGTGTTAAAACATCTGTCAGTTTTATTTTCTCCCTTTCACCCTTCTAATCCTTCACTAAGGTCACTTACTTATTGGCTTTTTTTTTTAATGAAAAATTTCCTCTCTGGTCAGGGTACTTGTATTTGAAAGCAAAATCTAAGTCCAAAATATATTACTTCTTTGGAAACTGTAGAGGCAGATTAATTTTTACTAAACCACCACTTTCTCTTGCTCAAGAGCCTTCAAGGAGTCTTTCTTGCCTACTGAATCCTGAGAATGTTGTAACTAATAATTTTAGCATCCAAAGCAATTCAATAGAGGCAGTGATGTAGTATGTATGAGAAGGACACCATGAGGTGCCTGCTCAAGATTCTGGGGAATAAGGGGGGGTAGCATTGTACCTGGTACAATGCTAGAGGAGAAAGAAGCTTCCCATTTTAACTAAGTATTTTTATTAACTAAATGATGAGTTTAATTATTTCTATGCTGCAGAGGGAATGCAAATGAAATCAGAACCATGTAAAAACTTCATTGACATGAAACAAACAAAGTAATGATTGCCTTCCCTTAGTTACTGCTCTTACTAAATGGACTAAATATTTATATCTGAATTCTAAATGACCAATAGAACTGTATGACTTTATTTTGCATTACTTCCTAATACAAATTTTCCATTCCATTCAGTCTATCTTTTTGCCTCTTTGTCTTTTGCTGAAACTATGCTGAATACCCTTCTCTTCCTTTGTTTTAAACCATATGTAATCCATCCTTCAAGATCTATACTAAGTGAACTCTGACCAACCAGTCCATGATGATCTATCATATTTCTCTGTTTTGTGTATCTATACCATGCAATTAATAGTATATGTTTTCTGATTTTCTTATTGTAGTAATACTTATTACTATTATATCAGTTTGCCAATAAGGTGTAGTGGTTAGAATTAGGGAATTTGTGTTGAAACCTCAGCTCTAATACTTATGTGCTAGATGTGCATGGCTGAGTTCTTTATTCTTTAGGGACTGGCTGCCTCTATACCTGCTTACTTTAATTACAGAGTCTTGATAGCTTGCACATAAAGCTCATTTTTAGCCCAAAGTTTTATGTATGTTCTATGTCTTCTCTCTTAGCTGATTTAAATTCCTAGGAGGTCATGCCTTCTATAATGTGATATACTGTAAACAGGACTGAGCTTAGGTCCTGGATACAAATTTGGGTTTTTTCATTTATTATCCTAGGCAAGTAATTTATCTTCTTAGGAACTTTCTTTTCCTTAACCAAAATTAAGTGATTGAATCAGACTACAAAGTTCCTTTATTGTTCAGTCATGTCCAGCTCTATACTCCCATGAACAAAGTCCATGAAGTTTTCTTGGCAAAGATACTGGAGTGATTTTCCATTTCCTTCTTTATCTGGTACCCATTTCCAGATGAGGAACTGAGGGAAATAAGGGTTAAATGATTTGCCCAGGGTCATACATCTAGTAAATGTCTGAAGCTGGATAATTCAAACGCTCTATTCACTGTACCACCTAGTTGCCCACTATGTTCCTGTTTGTCATTAAATCTGATTCTTCTTTTGTATCCCACAGTTGCCAGAAGAGTATTAGGTGCATAATAGGTACTCTGTAAAACTTGTTTGCTAATTCAACCTATCCACAAAAGATCTTCTATTTTTCCTCCATATTTATAGCTTTTTTGATCTGATTTTAAAATGAATATATAAATGACTTATCTGTTTGATGTAAAGAAGGAGATTAAAGGTGTCTTCAATCCTAGATCATAGTTTTGCAGCTGGGTGGGACCTTACAGATTGTCCCATTCATGGTTAAACTACTGCCCTTGGACATGCTGCATGCATTATTGTCTTGATTTGGTCATGGAAATGGATAGGAGAATCAAGCATATCACAAAGTGAGAGAAGGAGATAAAATGGGCTTTCCCCTTAAAAATGAACAAGTGATTTTCTTTTCCTTTATCTTTATTGCAAAGTTTACTTTAGAAACAGTTATTTAACTCTCTTTTGTTGATTGTCCCAATTCTAACTTCTTTTCTGAAGCTCATTAAGTTATTAAAATAATAATAAAATATTCTGTATGCAGGATTTGTAGATGTCACTATTTGTGAGTTAAACAAAACAAATATGAATATTCCTTCCCTAGAAGAAGGTCCTCAAAGAGACTCTGCTAACTTTGCCATATACAGAGCAATAATGATATCAGATACATGGGACAGAGCCTCCTGGGTGCCCCCTTCTTGTAAAGTCTTCTGCTCCTTGGGTAACGAAATAGGTCAAAATTTTTTTCAAAAGATCACAGTTGCCTTTTTGGTCTCTTAAAGAGATGATTGCTAGTTCTAAAAGAAAAAAATACATGAAAAAACAAAATATTGCATATAGGAATGCTTCTCTTTTTAACAGAGGCTGACAAAATCTCAGTTGGTCTTCATTCTCCAGACCAATGAATAGATTGGTCTTCTATGAATTATTTTGTACTTCAGAGTTTATTTTCTTGTGAAAGAGGAAGGAAATTATCAAAGCCACTTCATAGCAGTCAAAGTGAAAGAAAGCACATTGGAACCTGGCTTCTTGCAAGGTTCTTTCCAACTTGCTGGTAATGTACAGATCCTTATAAGCATCCCTCCTGTGAAAATTAAAGATGTGGGTTGTGGGAAGAACCAGAGTTGGCTTCATTCTTTGACCTACTTTAAGACTGGCTTCTAAAATATTAAATGCTGTATTAAACTGGGCATTTGTTTTCATAGAAGGGAAATACCTTTGTTGAGAATTATTTAGAATTCTGGCAATTATCAGTATTCATATCCTGGATGTAGTGGTAAATGCTCTGTAATCCTTGATTCTGAGGAAGGCTGAGACTGGTTGATCACTTGGGCTTGGAAGCACTGAGTATAGCTAAAGCTCACTAACTATACTGTTTGACACCAGTATGGTGAGCCCTTGAGAGCAGATGTCACCAGAATGTCCAACAAAGGGCATAATGGTCCATGTTGGAGACATAAAAGGTCAAAGACCCTGTGCCCTTGAGTGGCTATTTCACTGGGCATGACAAGGAAACTTAACTTCATAACAAATACACAAAATAATGTGTTCATAAATAATTTTTAAAATATATTTTTGTAATCATTTTAAAATATTTTTTAAAAAAAGAAGCCATTGAGGGTATCATTTTAGGTTTCTTTCCTATATTATTCTGTCCTTTGCCCAAATGAGAAAATAAATAATCAAATATAATTCCATAGGTGTTTGAATATGCCTGACTAGTTTGGTGAATATTGTAATAATCATCCTGTATCTGACTTATGCAAAGTAAGATTTCACAAAGGGTAAGGATAAAAGTGAGAAGATGAAACCTACTTAGCAACTTGAAAAATGTGAATCCTTTGTTTTAGGAAAAATTCATTGAGTATATTAACAGACTTTGTGCATTTTCTGGCCCCTGTTACAAAAGAGTAATGAAAATTAAGATGGTCTTTTGATTTGACAAGCAGATGGAAGAGTGGCAAGTCTGGGAGATAGGAGGAATGGGCTCAAATTTCCACTTTGTCGAGGGGGCTTTTTCACCCCTGAGGACATTAGTTTCCTCCTTTGTAAAATGAGGAAATCATACTAGATGGTTTCTAAGACTCCTTCAAATTATAATGATTTATTTCTTTGTGTAACAACTTGTGACAAGTAAGGTTTATATGATGCTTTAAGATTTGCAAAATGATTTACAAATGTTATCTCACTGGATGCTTAGACTAGCCCTGTGAGATAGGGGCTATTATTATATCATTTTAGCAGATGAGGAAACTGAGTGTAAGAAAGTCTAAGGGACTTGCCCCATGTCACATAGCTGGTAAATGAAGCAAAATTTTATCTCATTCCTTCCTGACTCCAAATACAGCATTCTTGTCATTGTGCCACCTTAGTACCTCTATTTACAGACATGTTCATACCAGCCAATAGGAAGGGTTACAGTGACCCAATTATGGCAATTATGGGTCACAAGAAACTGTCATGTTTTCCATAGTGACATTCCAAGGTTAAGACTACTTTAGGTTTTGAAGGCTCAGGGCTAATTGTGCAGGAGGATTACTCATGTCAATTATTTTCAGTGGGGGCAATGGCTTTGCTTTTAGAAACCACCAGGGAAGGAGGTACATATTGGGCACCAGTTCTATGGGAATTGGCTGGAGAAATTTCTTAAAAGCATCAGTGACAAGAGAGTAGCACCACCAAATGCATTTGTGTCAAGTAAAAGTATTTCTCTGTCTCTGTCTCTCGCTCCACTCTCTCTATGTGTGTGGACTCACATGTGTGCACATGTATGTCTGTGCATATATGTATTATGCTGCCAAAGCCTGGACTACATGCTGATGGACCTAGTTTGAAAAATCTAGGTATTTGAAACCTATATAACATTATTCCACTTTATTTAGCATTACTTCATGTTGTTCTTGTCTCTGATACATTGTGCTTATATGTTTCTGGGCAACTTTTTCAACTCTAAGTGCTATAGACAATTCTCTAAAATGCTAATTTAACTAATCTAAGAATATAGATATATAATCTGTAACTCTAGGTCAATGAAAGCCCAGGCCCAAGCCCTTTCCTATGCCCCTTCTAGAACTCTTTGAACAAGTCAAACTCTCCCATTCCCCAGATGGAAGGCTTTATTTCCCAACTCCATTCTCTTTCTCAGGCTGTCCTCCATCCCTGACACTTATTCCTTCCTCTTTTTTCCTATTCCCAACCTCCTTAGAATCTCTAGCTTTTTCTAAAGCTTAGCTCACATGTCATTTCCTTTGTAAAACTTTTCCTATCTCCTTAGTCCTTAGTGATTTTCCCATGAAATTACATTTTATTTCATTATCTGCATTCAGAATGTTTCCTTCTCATTAAAATGTAATAAGCTCTTTGTGGACAGCTAGCTACTCTTGATTTTTAGCTTCAGTATCCATGACAATTACCTGCAAAAAGGATTCACTTCCTAAATATTTTTTTATTTTGTATTTATAATTATTTAAAACTGTGACTTTTTAAATTTCACTCTTCAAAAGTGTACCTTATCATCTGGACACTAGAAAAAAACAATAGACTTGTCAGAAAAACCTTGATCAAATCTTGCCTTTGCCACTTACTATCTGTGTGACCTTAGGCAAGGCAATTAACCTGCCTGGTCTTCAGATGTTTAATTTCTAAAATAAGTACCAGTGAATTAAGTCATCTTTAAGATTCTTACTAACTCAAAATCTACGATAACATGATTAGAGAAGAACTAAAATCATAAAATTGATTCTTGCTTTTAGAATTATAAAACATTGCTTTTCAGTCATGTCTAACTCCTTGTGACCCCATTTGGGGGTTTCTTGGCAATGATACTGAAGTGGTTTGTATTTCCTTCTCCAGCTCCTTTTACAGATGAGGAAACTGAGGCAAACAGGGTAAGTGACTTACCTAGGGTCACAAAACTAGTAAGAATCTGAGGCCAAATTTGAACTTATGAAGATGAATCTTCTTGATTCCAGTCCTGGAATTCTATCCATTGTGCCAACTAATTGCCCATTATGAAATATATTCTAGGATGATTTCATTATTTTAAAAATTTGGGTTTAAGTTTAAAATGGCCACAGGAAATATGATCCTATAAGCAGACTATAGATCTTTGAAATATGCACTTATATGATAGATGCTTTCATTCAAGTATAAGCAGTAAAGTCATTTGTGGTATCTTATATTCTCTTTTGTTTTTTTTTTTTTATTATAACATTCATACCAATGGAAATAGGTTCTTGGAAATCAGAGAGGAAGGAACATACATTTATTTATTGTCCAGAATATGGAATCAGTATCTGTGGTTTAGTTAATAAAATCATTGTAGAAGTGTTGAAAAAAAGTATGGAGTTTAAATTTTTTATGTTAATAAAACTTTACAAAATGCTATGCTAATAAAAATTATTTACAGAAAGTCATTTAATTCACAATCCTCCAAATATAGGATTATTTCTTGTTGTAGTTTAAAATGTGCTTTGGAGACTGGACAATGATAGAGGCCACAGAATCCTGAAATATCAGCGAAGGATTCTTTACTTTATTTCTGGCTTAAAGTCAAGTCCAAATTTTTAGAAATGTTGTGAGTTAATGGTCTTTTGTATCAGGTATTTGGGGACCCAGAAGTGGATATCTATGAGTATAGCATCCAATAATTCTACTCTTTTAACTTATGAGTAGAGAGATGCCTATATATACACATATGAATATGATAGCCTTTGCCATTGGTCAGTAATAATGGCCTAGAAGTGGTTTTCAATTTGATGATATCCTGCTTACTCTGCAAGATGCTATATACATATTACTTCATATATCATAAAGGTAATGGTCCCATAGATAAAATCCTATAAATAATGAGTAACATTACTTAAGGATTTAGAAAGAATAGGCAGGATACAATTAACAATTAAAACTGTAGCTAAGGAATGTCTCTCAGAGATGATGGGATGAGCATGCAGAATTGTAGATTTAGAATTTAAGGATCATCGAGTCAATCCTCCCATTTTATAAGGGTTCTGAGGCTCAGGTTAGTGTCAAGCAGTTTGTAAATATTAAAGCTGAGATTTGATTCTACATGCACCAGCTCCAAATCCAGTCCTCTTTATGTTATACCCTGTTGTCTTTTCTATGATTGTATTCTAATGGATAGAAAAAGCAGCAATAATTACAATTCACTTTTATGTTGTGCTTAAAAATTCACAACAAAAAGAGAGATAGGAGAGGCATTTTTAAAAAAATCAAACATGATTTTAATGATTTAAGAAATAAATTCCCTTTACTAATTGAGATCAGGATTACTCTAAATTTTTTAGTCTTACAGGGTTGCATGGAGACTGAGTGTTTAACTGATTTGCCTAATTTACTACATGGATTAGAGGCCTGAATGAATCTACATCTTCCTGTTTGAGACCAGCTCTGTTTCCTGTACATCATACTTATTCTCCTGAAAGCATTATATTATAAGGATTAAGAAACTGAGGAAAGGACTCTCAGACAAATTATATAGCTAATCTAGGGTCACCTTGGTTTTTGAACCAGATCTCCTAATTCTAGATATACTTGCTTTTTCCCATAACCATATGAGTAGTTTAGGTTTTCTACTTATTCAACATTTTTAATATAATTGTACAAAAAAAGGAAGGAAGGAAGACATGAAAGAAGGAAGAAAGAAAAGAAGGCAAAAAGGAAAAGAGAAGAAAGAAAAGTAAAGAAAGAGAAGACAGAAGGAAAGAAGAGAGAGAAAAAGGAAAGAGAAAGTAAAGAAGAAAGGGAAAAAGTAAGAAAAAGAAAATAAAGAAGAGAAAGTAAGGAAAGAAAGAAAATAGAGGAAGAGAAAAAAGAGAGAAAACAAGGAGAAAGGAAGGAGGAAAGGAGGGAGGGAAAGAAGGAAGGAATGGAAAAGGAAAGAAGGAAGGAGGTATAAAAGGAAGGAGAGAGGGAGGGAGAGAAGGAAGGAAGGAAAGAGAGAAAAAGGAAAGAAAGAAGAAAGGAGATAGAAGAAGGGAGAAAAGGATGGGAGGAAGGAAAGAAGGAAGAATAGAGAAAGAAAAAAGAAGAGAAGGAAGAAGGAGGAAGAGAAGGGAGGGCAGGAAGGAAGAAAAAAAAGAAAAGAGAAAGAATTATACTGCTTTTAGAAAAGGGAGTGAAGTGAAGGCAAAGTAGATGAGGATGCTGCTATTTGGAAATAGAAATAGAAAAATACTCTATGGTCTTCACTGCCAAAGTCACAGACATCCAGGTGCTTGGGTGCCCAGCTGAGAGCATGTGTATTCTTTATTTTCATGCCATTTTCAACACTAATCTAAATTGAAACCTTTTTACATTAGCAGCTTGGAATAAGTTCTCTGAAAGCTCTCTGTTCACAAATCTGTGAATTGTCCTTTCCTTTTCTGATTTTGCTTCAGAGACCTATCAGACCATCGCTTTGTGAACTTTTGGCTTTGAGCCATGTAACTATCACCCAAATAACTTTACAATGGTGGCTTAAAAGTAAATGAAATGTATTCAAAATAAAACAGTATTAAAATAATCTCCCGAGGATGTTGTGGCATTTGCATTGAGATTATAATGGCTCAGTATTTTAACAAAGGTATTAGACATGTCTAAAAAAACCCCAACATAATAGCTTTCTGAAAACATTAAAAAAAGTGAACAAATAAATATTTGTTTAAAAATAAATTCCATCAAAGGCTATGTTATTAACAATGTATCCACCTGGATTCAATGTGTCTGCACCAATGGAAGATGAAAGCTTAGTTTATTGGAAAAGAATGATGGGCAGATCCACACTGGAAACCTACATTTTGCTGCCAAAATCCTCTTTGTCACAAAACCATGTTACTTCCTTGGGCTTTCCATTGTTCTTCAGATCAAATAAAATGAGGCATCTTAAATGTTGCCTTTTAGTTCGAAAATATCAATGTGCCCCTGCCTGTCTCTCTCTCCTATCTTCTCAGAGAGAATCGCTCAAGGGAAAACAACAACAACAATAACAATACCTTCTTTCTTATTACTTTGTTTCTTTGCCTTACTTGCCTTTACACCATTTTCAGAAGAACATATGAATGCCAGGTAGGATCAGGGTAGGGACCCATTCAATCCTATTATGCCTTCTCTTGATAACGAAAACAAAGGGATATTTTATGGTTCAGTTGAATGGTTGATTGCTGATACATCATTTTTCAAGTTTAGAGATTTGCCCCAAGCATCCTTTAAAACCTTCATATTTCAGTTGCCACATTATCAACTAATTTATCAGCTAAGGATCTATGAATTCCACTAAACCTTTCTTGAATCTGTATAGTATAGCCTCCCACTTCAAATCCATCAAATCACTTCTCATATCTGATTCAGAAATTGTTCTTTCAAAAAAGCATGATTTAAGTATTTTTAGGCAAGATAGTAGCATAGATGCAGTGAATTTGAGATCCCCAAATCCACTTACCTAAAATATCTTGATTAAAATAAACTGATAGAAACTTCTTAAAATTGCTTGCTCCCACACTGGAAGTTGTAACATTTCTTCAGGCTGAGATTGAGGACAACATAAGATGGAGTGAGATATAGAGGATAGGAAGCTCTTCTGGGTGACAAGAAGAATTGGGTTCAAGGTCTATATAGGGCATATGATGGACAAACAAACTACTTAGAACCCCAGGCAGCTCTCTAAGACTACAAATTGCAGTGTAAAAACTGATGCATTGATAGGCAATTTCCTCATCTGGAGTCCTTATATTTCTGGCTTAGGGAAGGGAACAAGGGAAGATCACTGACTACCAACTGTGAGTACTTAAAAGATGATAATGTAATTCAATCTACGTGTTTTTTCTTGAATGACTAGGTATATGATTTTTGGAAAATCATTTAAGCCATCCCGACCTCAGTTTCTTTATACGTAGAATAGGGATGACAAAATAGAAACATAATGGACTAGCATTTAGTCCATAGCTAGTCAGAGCTATTTGACGATCAGGTAAGATAATGGAAGTGAAACTAATTTCTCCCCCAACACTGTCCAAATGTAATTACAATATTTATATACTACTTTAAGATTTGTAAATCACTTCACAAATATCATCTCAATTGATCCTTACAAAACCCTGAGAAGTAATTGTAATTAATACCTCCATTTTATAGATTAGGAAACTGAGGCAGGTAGAGGTTAAATAACTTGTTCAGAATCATACAGCCAGTCAGTGTTTGATACAGAATCTGAACTTCTTGACTCTAGGTCAACACTTGATCCATTTTATCACTTAGTTGCCTTTAAGGCGCAAGATGAAACTGTTGATAATTAATTATTGCTACAATTACCATCATTCAATCCAATTCTGCATGGATTGATTGAATGCATAATATGCCTGTCACTCTGCTTAAATTCTGCATTTGCAACAACAAAAATAAAAAATGAAAAACTGATTCTGCCTTCAAAGAGCTTATATTCTCCTGGTCTAATTCCTATGAATGAGATACACTATTAACTCCTCTGAGGAGTAGAAGTCAAAAATCAGTTCTTTCCTCTAAGAGTTTATAGTCTGTTTGAATCTGCAACTTTTAAGTCTAGGATGCCTAGAACATGCCAAGAAGGTATATACTTAAGTGCTAGAGTAAGTGATTCATTGTGAGCTCAAGTACTTCTGCTCACAAAAGGGGACATGGCAAAAGGATAAAACTGAACATTGACAGAAAATATAGACAATTTAAACACATGCATCTCCAGAACCTCAGGTGCACAGATTTCTTGCTTTCCTGTAACCCAGTTTGCCATCACAATTCTTCCTCCTCTTTTAAGATGGCATTTACAATGTGATATTTCACTATTATTTCAGATGGATCATCATCATTGCTCATCATAGGTAATATGACTATAAGCTCTTACAAATTCCATTTTCAAATTTCTTTTTACTCAGTATAGCCATAGAAAATTTCAGAGGAAATCTGTTTTTTTTTTTTTTTTTTTTTTTTTTTTAAATTTTTAATTTTTATTTTATAATTATAACATTTTTTGACAGTACATATGCATGGGTAATTTTTTACAACATTATCCCTTGCACTTACTTCTATTCAGATTTTTTCCCTTCCTCCCCCAACCCCCTCCCCCTGATGGCAAGCAGTCTTATATATGTTAAATATATTACAGTATAATTTAGATACAATATATGTGTGTAGAACCGAATTTTTTGTTGCACAGGAAGAATTGGATTCAGAAGGTAAAAATAACAGTTTACATTCATTTCCCAGTCCTTTTCTGGATGTAGCTGGTTCTGTCCATCATTAATCAATTGGAATTGGATTAGCTCTTCTCTATGTTGAAGAAATCCACTTCCATCAGCATACATCCTCGTACAGTATCATTGTTGAAGTGTATAATGATCTTCTGGTTCTGCTCGTTTCACTCAGCATCAGTTGATGTAAGTCTCTCCACGCCTCTCTGTATTTCTCCTGTTGGTTATTTCTTATAGAACAGTAATATTCCATAACATTCATATACCATAGTTTACCCAACCATTCTCCAATTGATGGACATCCATTCATCTTCCAGCTTCTAGCCACTATGAAAAGGGCTGCCACAAACATTTTGGCACATACAGGACCCTTTCCCTTCTCTAGTAGTTCCTTGGGGTATAAGCCCAGTAGTAGTATGGCTGGGTCAAAGGGTATGCACATTTTGATAACTTTTTGGGCATAATTCCAGATTGCTCTCCAGAATGGTTGGATTCTTTCACAACTCCACCAACAATGCATCAGTGTCCCAGTTTTCCCACAGCCCCTCCAACATTCATAGTTATTTGTTCCTGTCATTTTAGCCAATCTGACAGGTGTGTAATGATACCTCAGAGTTGTCTTCATTTGCATTTCTCTGATCAATAGTGATTTGGAACACTCTTTCATATGAGTGGAAATAGTTTTAATTTCATCATCTGAAAATTGTCAGAGGAAATCTGAATCTCAAAATACTAATTCCCTGATGATTCCAACTCCTAAAATCATCCTTTTCATACACAATTATCACACAGATCTTTTCAAATCAGGTATGACCATCAGTGAAAAGGTAAAACTTCTTACTCAGTTGGTGGATATTGGTCAGCACTTAAATTATTATTGACACACTAGTCTTTTCAAGAATTAGGACTTTAGGGGCAGCTAGGTGGCATAATGGATAGATCACCAGCCCTGAAGTCAGGAGGACCTGACTTCAAATCTAGCCTCAGAAACTTAACACTTCATAGCTATGTGACCTTGGGCAATTCACTTAACCCCAATTGCCTCAGGAAAAAAAAAAGAAAAGAATTAGGACTTTGCTTGAGAATATGGACTGCCATGGATAGGCACATGTTCTCCAGTACAAAGCATCTGATCTGAAGTTAGAAACTGAGTACAGATACTAGCTATGTTATTTAGTACCTGTGTGTCCTAAAGCAAGTCATTCAATCTACTTCTGGGCCTGTTTTCTGTTCCATAAAATTAGGGAGGGATGGAATAACATATCCATTTTAAATAAGAAGATCTTCTGGCTCTCTTGGATTACTAAATCTTGTAATTCTTTAATCATGGGAAGAATTTCAGAAGTTATCTCCTGCAACTTTACCATTTTAGTCATTGGGAACCTGAGGTCCAGTGAGGTGAAATGCCTAAAATTATACATAAGTAATGAGTAACTCAACTAAGATTTGAAGGAAAGTCCTCTATTGTCAGATCCAAAGGTCTTCCTATATAATACATAACTTTATAATCAATGCTATGATAAAATAGAAATGTATATGCCTAGCACTTAGAAAACAGAAAACTCTTACAGAATATTCTTCTTAACAGAGAAGGCAAAAAAAAAAAAAAAAACATTTGTAATAACATCAGATAAAATAGTATCAGCTTTTTACAATAATGCTCCCCTGACTATGTGTTAGGAGACTGGGAAAGAACAAAAGTTTAGCAGTTGAAGACCCTCATTTCTGCTCCCAACTTAGCCACTAACTAGCTGTGTGATGGAACAAATCACTTCCTCCCTCTAAGGTGCAGTTTTCTCATCTATAAAAGGAAGGGGCTGGATTAGTTGATCTGCCAGCACTAACATTCTATAGGTTCAAGTTGATTTTCTTGGCCCATTTTAGAAAGATATAAATATGCTGCCCAAGAGTTTTCTAGTCTATTCATTCCCTCTTTAGGAAGTGCTCCAAAGCATAACGCCTTATTTCCTTTACCATCTTGCAGAATGTGGTAGCTAAGTTGGTTTCGGAAAAATGAATCCCAGAGTCATGGGTGTTGTTTCATCCTTCTGGATGGCATTAGGTGTGTTGAAAGGCTGTCAATGAAATGTAATTAGATCTGTGAGTCTTGGGGCCCCACAGTGTCAGAGGAGTATTATTGTAAGGATGACAAATAGAAAATTATAAAGTACTTGGAGATCTCCAGAGGAAAAGGGCTATGTAACTTCAAAGTATAACTAATGGCAACATTAATGTAGAATTGTAAGGTTGTTGATATGGATACAATCTGGAATGCAAGATAATTTTCAAATGTCACCATGTTGGCTTTTCTTCCCCTTTTTCATTTTCTGAAAGCCAGCAATCAAACAGAAGGACTAATTGTGGGTAAAGTTTTCATCTTCTTTCAATATCATTTTAAGAAAGGAAAATCTAAGCTCTTGTTTCTAAATTAATTTCAAGGGGAAAGAAGCTGCCAGTCTGTGCCAGTTTATAACCTAGAGTATATGTTTATAACTAAGGAAGAATTCATCCAGTAAACACCACATTCTTGCAAGGAGAAGCATGTTTTTCTCATATGTAAATCCTGTGTCTCTTTAACATTCTGGCATGTTTTACATTTTTTCCCTCGGCAAAAACTGTCAGGAATCATCATTTTAACTCCTCAGTTTGCTTTTTACTGTCTACACCTGCTCATAAGCATCTCTGGTCTCCTGTGAAAAACAGAAGCCAGGCTGATTCTGGGTGACATTTACAAATGACTGAAAGAAAAATCTAACAGCAAACACCTAAAAAGAATGACTCATTTTTTTTTTTGAAAAGCACCATGTGGACGGCCAAAAGAACAAGTACAGCCTGTAATCTTCTTGACGGCACCCAAGACAACTTTCATGCATGATTTCTCTCTCTGTTTTGTTCATCTTTATCCTTTCTGCTCCTTGAATTCCCTCCCCCAAACCCAAAAGCTTTAGTTTCTTGGTGTCACTGAATCCACCTTGGGCAAGACACTTCATTTCTGTATAATAATCTGCAAAAATTTCATCTACAAAATAAGAGGCTTAGTCTCTTGTGAAGACACGTCTAACTTTACAATTATGGTCTAGGAGCCATGGGATGGCCCAGGGAAACCACACTACAATATAACCTATTAAAATGTCCTGAAATAACTGGTTATTTTCTACTCATTTCTACTCATTGATTGACATGTGCAAATTATCAATAGTTATTAAGTATTATTACTAGTACTTATTAAGTATTGGTAATACTAACTTAAAAAAAACCCAAAACCTAGAAGTCCATAATTCACCAGAGCTACCAGGTTGCAATCTGCTTCCTTGCTACATCAAACTGTATTTTTATTCTTATTTCACAGCATATCAGAATTAGAAGGGATATTAAAGCCTCTCTACTCTCAACTATACCTAAAAAGAATCCCCATTACACAAATGCAGTAAATGGTCATCCAGTCTTTGTTTGGTAGCCTCAGATTAGGAAGATGCTGCTCCCTTCCCTTCCATACACATATACATACCAGTCCATTACATTCTTGGATACATTATTTTCCTTACATTAATTCTATATTTGCCTCTTCATAACTTCTATCTGTTGGTCACAGCTCTATCATCTGGGACCAGTGTGAAAAAATCTAATCTCTACTCCACATAATGACCTTTCAGAATACTTGAAGATAGTTTTTACATCATATATCTCCAAAGTCTTATCTTCTTTAGGCTATATATCCCTAGTCCCTTACTTTTCAGAAGAAGAAATGAAACAGTCCCTTGAAAGCAATTTGATCTACACATAGTCATCTGTATGTTTTTTCTATGTTTTGACTCTCTATTCAAATTCCAGTTGCCTTGAAATTTACACTTCACAAACTTAGGTGAAATTTAAAATTATTCTTTGTGATTCCAAAGAGCAGAGATAGAAATAGCAGCTGGAAGATATAAGGAAGAAAATTTCAATTCAATAAAATAAAAATAATGGCTCACTAAAAGCATTGCATATAGGGATCCTTAAACATTACAGGATCACAAAATATTAAGGATTATTTAGCCCAATTCAATCCTTTTACAGATAAAGAAGTGGAGTTTCATAAAGATGTGGTTCTTTACCCAAGCACAAAGATACTAAGTGGCAAGTACTTTAATTCAGGTCTTCTGCCTCTAAGTCTAGTTATCCTAGAATATGACAAGTAGCAAGCTCCTCATTACTAGAAGGAATTAAACTGAGGTAGAATAAACATCTTTTAGGGAGTAGTTGGGGAACATGTATGGACATATATGTTGGCAAAGTAAAGATTAGTTGGATGGTGATATCAGTTTTTAAAATATTGCCAAGTGGAAAAAGAAATAGAATTGTCCTCTTCTGCCACACAGAAAGGAAATAGGAATGATTCAACAAATATATGTTAAGTTGCCCTTATGTATAAATGTTATTGTGCCCCTCATGGGGGATATGAAAAGCAAAAATGCAATTGTTCTTGCTCTCAAGCAGCTTATGTTCTCTGGGAGGTCAATCTGTGGAGTTAATATGTACAGACAATAAGATTCAGAAAGGATGATTTATAATATGATTTACAGATGTTAAGAAACTGTAAAAATAAAATAAAAACTTCCTAAAATTTAAAACTGTCTTATAGTGGGCTGAAATTACTTGGAGGATAGTCGGTCCTCCTCCCTAGGAGATCTTGAAATGAAGACAGAATAAACACTTACCAAAGATGCTTTAGAACAGTGGTGTCAAACTCAAATAGAGATGTCAGCTATTAAATAAGGATCTCTTTGAACTACGTATTGATTTAGACTTAAAATGGATTACTATTTTATCTATATTTTATTGTATTTTTATTTATTTTGTAAAATAGTTCCCGATTGTATTTAATCTATTTTGGGTCCATTGGGAGTTTTGTGTTTGACATCTTGACTCATGAAAAAATGCCTTTTCAGGTGAGACCATATGACCCCTGAGGTCCTTTCATATTGCAGAATTCAGTGATTCTCATCATTCACTTTAATTTATGTTCTCTGCTAGCAAGCTCTACCTGACTGATGGAAATTCTGTTCCTCCTTGATGTCAAAATAGGTCCTTTGCTCTTGATTTTATCCTTGTCATAGTCTTTCCCAGCAACTTTGCAACTTTTTATGTCATCCCTGAATCCTTTCTGAATAACTGCAGCTTACATGTAGAAGATTATTAAATTTGTTCTTCTTACCCCAGCGGAGAGAACAAGAAATAATAGGTAGAAAGAGATTGTAGAGAGGAAGTTTTTGATTCCTCCACTCAAATATTTCATCTATGGCAGTATTCCCTTCAGTTATCTATCCCGTGTGACTCTTGCTTGTATCTTCCCATAAATTTGCCACGAGAGATTCCTAACAATTAGAATCTTGGAGAAACTTAATAGATTGTCTTGGGAGATAGTGATTTTCCCATTATTAGTAAAGGTCCTCATTTGGGGTGTGGATCATCACTTATAAGGAATGTTTGAAAGGAATTTTCATCATGGTAAAGGTTATATTAGATGATCTCTTAAGCCCATTCCAACTTTGAGATTCTTCGGTCTTTTGAATCTATAGTTATAACTTTTCAGTCTTTGAAGACATCTCCACTTTCTGATTGTGGAAGTTGTTGAAATTTTGATGGTGGTGGGTGGTGATGATTGTGGTGATGACGCTAGTGTTGATGGTGCTGGTAGTGTGTTTGTGCATGTCTCTGTGTGTGAGTCTGTATAAATTTAAGAAATACTGATTTACTCATTCACTAATACAATACTAACTTTGATGGAACTAGACTGAGGAAAATTGTAAATTAAGGAAAGCTTATTTTCTACTCTTCCCTCATCAGTTCAAGAATTCATTTTACAAACTTTTCTAATCAGAGTGCATACCAAATAACTAAGGATTACAAAATGTTAGTACTTTATTCTTCCCTCCTGATTTTCTCCCTACCTCCACCAAGGAAGAAGCTTTAAATAACTTCCTAACAGTTTACATTCATTAAATCTTAAAATGTGACTACTTCAAAGAGATTTTTCATTTTTATGTAGATTTTGGAACATTCTAAATTAATGGGAAAGAATGACAGGCAGAATGTAGATTATACTTTTTTTTTTGTTTGTTTGTTTGTTTGGGAGGAGGTCTGCTTTAATGCTCATTTGAATTTTACCAACCTAGACTGCCACCTATTGTGCAAATTTTTATAAAGTCCTTCAGAGTGGATTAACAATTCAGATTTCTTAGATATAATCTCTGACTTTGAAGTCTAAAGGAAGTGAAGTTGATAGATGAACAGTACTTCCTTTCTAAAAACATTCTACTATGCATTAATCAAATATGCTTTTAATACCTACCTCACAGGTTTGCTATGAGGATCAAGTGATATTGAAAGAATTTTGTGAACTTTTAAGCAAATGTCAACTATAATTATTTTGTATAATACTTTTGAAATTTTAAAGAACTACATAAATGTCAGTTATCATCATAATCAATCTCCTTTTTCATTTTTTTCAATGAATTTCATGGGACTAGTCATTATCTTGCAATTAGTCTTTTATATTTCATATTCTATAGACTATTACACACTTACAATAGTAGATAAATGTTTTTTAGTAAAAAAAAAAAATGAAGCTTTTATAGTGTAAGCTCATTTTCTGTAAGTTTCCTGAACATCTTCAGTACCAGTTCAGGAGCACACAGTATAAAAAGACTATAACTACTTTGAACTTTTATGACATGATTTTTATCTAATTTCCTAGGTCTCTGAAGACTGGAAGATTTTTATTCTATGTGGCTTAGATATTATGAGTTTTTGATATGAAAATATCCATTAAATTATTTTTAAATTTTTATAAATTAATGTCTTGTCAATTGTGGGCCACACTTGGGTTGGTGGTATCTCTCCCAATATGCTTGATAGATTAATTTTAAGAGATATATCTTTCATGGATTTACAAATGACTAATTGTCATGCTATAAACCATATACTACAAAGCTTTGTAGAGAATATTCACTAGAATATTCAGTATTAGCTATTTAGTAGTGAATATGTTTTAGTAGTCGGAAGTGATATATTACGGAGTTTTAATTGTTGCTTTGCATAATTTCCTTTAAACACTAAGTTCAGCTCCTTTAAAATAGCTTTTATTTTTTAGGGTGGGGTTATGGTGGTGGTAGTGGTAATTTTTGCTTCTGAGGACCTGGTCCTGAATTGCTATTTTAATCATTTATGTTTTCCACAACCAAATATGAATACAATCAGGTGTTTCATGCTTTTTTTGTTCACATATTGTTGTCTGAATTTATGTGGATGTCACCTATGTGGTGTCTTGATTCTAAGTGATTATCTTAGCTTTTTTACAGGCTTCAATTGAAAGACAGCCACTTTTGATTATATTTAAATATTGTTAGTCTTAACTATTGGTTTATGAAATGTCAATTTATTCCAAAAGTAATTTTGTATGCCTTTTTTAAAAAATCAACTTATCTTGTGTGCTAAAAATGTCTATCTCTTCTTTTCCTCCTTTTTGGTAAGGAAGTCTTAATTTTTCCATGAAAGTCTTGGTGTTTAGCATTTGTTTTAATTAGTATTATATGGATTTTTGTGAGATTTATTTCTAAATCTGTTTTTAGCCTACTTGATAGTTCCAGGAATGTAGATTAAGATATGTATTGCTTAGGTAATAAATGCTTTAGACATGCTATTTCCATTTAGTTTTGATTTTAGGACACTGATAAGTGCGCAGTTATAATTTTATGAAGCTTGGTATCTTTATTTTTAATATATTTTGAAGTATCATATCCATCAATTTGTTGGACATAATCCTCAGAGTCAACCTCAAAATGTACAGTTTCTCTTTCAGATGTATATTAATATGTTTATACTTGTCTAATGAAAATGATTTTGAATATCTTTGGATAATGATTCCATGAGACTGAGAAGATGTTTAATATTTATTTTTGTTTTTAGTGGGATTTAATGTCATCTTCACACATCAAGTGACATAAGATGCTTTGGTTTCATTCATTCTTTAGCTTTGAAGCCATACTCAGTTCCTTTGAAGAGATAGAATAATGGGTTTAAGGCTAGTAGAACCATAAGGGTCTTAAACTATTTCCTTGAATGGTGGCATGTGCTGTATATTTTTTTTTATATTTTTATGTTGGTGGCAAGCTTTACACACAGTTAATTATCCCTATGAACATAATTGCTCTAGCAATCATGCTATTGATATTTGCATTGTTCAATAAGAACATGAATAAGCTATGAGTGTGGAACTGAATCAAAGGATTCACAATAAAGACTAAGTGCAATATATATGTTATGATGCTTTTATGAAAAGTAGCTCGGTAACTACTGCATTGATCAGACATTACTTTTGTTCTTTTAATGGAATTGATATTGGGTTTAAGTTTTCTAGTATGTATCAACTAGAATGTATCAGTTCTCATAATGTTTTTACTCTCTGTCACTTATTGTAGGAGAATCCATTCATGATGGCATAGAAAAAACTAAACTTCTTTAAATTATCCTATTTTGATATACATTTTCTACTAATTGAATTTTGTTGGTAAATGGACAAACATTTTTAAAAATACTAGTGTAAGTACTTTGATTCTCTTAAAATCATTGGAAACATCAGCATTAGTTTAGTAATCCATTGTGGTTTTGTGTAGGATTTCTAGAGTTTGTGTTAAATGAAGATTTTCAATGTCTTAAGGTTCTTCAGCTTCTTCTACTTCATATTTTGGTTACTCCACGATTTTTGCTATTTTTAAAAATAATCTTTGTTTAGAGATGAAGTTACTTCTTATAGTTTGGGACTTGCATTTGTCTTCAAACTTCATATTACTGTAACTAAGCAGTACAATGAATAGAGCTTTGGGTTTAATTAAGTTGAAATCTAACCTTTTACAAGCTATGTGTCCCTAAGTAAGTTCTGTAGCTTCTGTCTGCCTCAGTATCCTCACCTGTAAAGTGAGGATAATCATAGCACCAACCTCACAGAGTTAGTTGCTGTGTAGACCAAATGAGAAAACATTTGTGTTTATCACAGTTCCCGGTTCATAGTAGGAAATTAACACATTTATTTCTTCTACATCTCATTTTGTACATTACAAACTGCTTGTCAAAAAGCATCTCAAGTCCAACATATCTAAACCATCTCATCATTCTCTCTAAATTTTCTATACTTCTCAGTTGCTAAGGGTTTCAACATCAGTATCATTCTTAATGGTTAATCCTTGCTCTACGTCTCAAATCTCTTGCTAAATTTTTTCATGTTTTCCTTCATAACATCTAAAATATACAATCCCTTCTCTCAGCTCACAAACCCATTACACTGGTTGAGGCTGCCTTCATGCCGGTACTATTGGAATAGTTTTCTAGTTAATTTTTCCATCTCAGTCTCTCCCCCTCTTCAGAACATCCTTCATTAAACTATCAATGTGTTCTTCCTAAAGGATTGATCTGACCATCTCACCTTCTTCCCTCTTTCAGTAACCTTTAGAGATTCCCTTTACCTCTAGTATCAATTACAAAATGCTATTGGTCTTTTAAAACCCCTCATCCCCAGGCCCTATCCTACTTTTTCAGAATATTATGCTTTACATTCTTCCACAAACTCTATAATCCAAAGACAGATCTTACTGTTTTGTCAACAGAAGATGCTCAGTCTCTTACCTTCCACACCCAGTCCTAAAATCTAGTGATTTTTCACATACGTTCCTCTATAACTGGAATCATTTTCTTCTGCTCCTCTGCTTCCTGGCTTCCCTTGCTTCTTTCAAGACTCAGCTTAAACCTCATTTTCTGTAAGAGGCATTTTTTTGCCTTCCCACACTGTAAGTGCCTTCCCCAATAAAAGTGCCTTTTTTGGATACAATAATCCCTTTGGAATTAGTATATCAGATATATTAATATAATTGCATATGTTATCTCCCTCAATAGAAGATGAGGGCAGTGACTATATTTTTACCCTTCTTTTGATATTCATTGCTTAGTATAATAACTGGCATATAGTAAGTGCTTAATAAATGCTTGTTGACTGAGTTTACCATTGACTAAGAACAGTATGAAACGTTAGACACTATCTGGTATGATTTGCCTTCCATTTCATTATACTATACTACTGTCATATAATTAATACATTCTTATCTTTAGCCCATTTCATGTATATTTGTGGTTTTTCAGTTTTGGTAGTTAGTGCTAGCTGCATTGAAATATTTTCAATGGATGGAATATTGATATTTCAATGGATGGAATATAATAGGGCATATTATTTTTTACTTAGTATCAGAACTTTAGTGAGCGTCACTCATTGTACTACAGTTGGTCTGAAACCTCCTTCCACATTCCATCTAAATATTTTTGAGCAGTTTCACATTAATTAAGATACTGACCAATTGGTACTATCTCTAGACCCCCAAAACAACATTTCAGGTCTTTTGGTAGGTTGTCATAGCTAATTTTAGTGGTATCAAGAGACATGGAGTAGTTATCCTGTTTGGCATTCCTATTTGTTGATGTTCTCCTACCCTTTCCAATATGGTCAACTGAATACATTTTGATGATGTAATTATATACCTATCTATATAAGTGGATATCATAGAGAAAGGACTTAAACCCAGGTCTTTCTATCTTTAAGTCTTACTCTTTATCTTTTTATCCACTTTATCACATTGCTTATCTGAATCTATCTTTGTCTCTGCCTCTGTCTGTCTCTTTATTTGTCTCTTTCTGTATCTCTTTCTCAACACCCACATACATACAAAAACATGCTCACAGACACATGTATGTATGTATGTATACCAGCAAACATAGTGAGATGAGTTACAAATGCTTTTTATGAATTACATAAATATACAATTAGTCTATGTTTGAAGATGGTATATCTTTTTCCATATTTGACTAGTATATGTGTGATATTCTTTGCTTTTTGTTGTTGTTGTTTTTTTTTTTTTTTTAAGAAAAAGGATAATGAGGATGATGGTAATCTGATATTTCTCATCTTTTTCTGTGGGAAATAGACAGAAATAGTTATGAGATAAGTCACAACCGTGCCATTATACTTTCATATATGATATTCCAGTGATTCTTGTATAGGTAGGTGAATTCTTTTTTAGTTAAGCAAAAATCTTAAAAATAGTTCTGTATCTTCTCTAGTACACATTCCCTGAAGGCATACTTGGTATAACTCCAGGGGAAGATAGATGCCATAGGATCATATATGCTTTATCTTGTTCCCACATGATTGTGATCTCTGTAGGTCTCTCTTTTGAAAACTTTACTTTTAATGTATCTTGGTATAGTACATTATCTAACTTTTCATGACCACATTTTTGGGGTGTTTTCTTCATAAAGATACTGGAGTGGTTTGCCATTTCCTTTACCAGCTCATTTTACAGGAAAGGAAATTAAGGGAAATAGGGCTACGACACTTGCCCAGTGTCACTCAATTAGTGTCTGAGATTGGATTTTAATTCATCTTTTCCTGATTCCTGGATTTCTATTCATTGCACTACTTTGCTACCTCTCTTAGGATGGTGGTATCTGTTTAAAAAGTTGTTAAAATTTTATGGATCATTGTGATCTATAAAATGCATAATCTCAGCATTTATGGGCAATAGTTATACCATCTTGACCATTGCTTTGCATTGTTTATGACTAAATCCAGGCTCATTAAAAACAAACTTTTTTCAATTTCTGGTGGCAGTGACCTGGTTCTGAATTGCCATCAACACAATATTATGTCAGCATAATATTGGTTAAGTTTATGTGAATATTACCAATGGAGTGCCATTTTTGAAACTAAGCCATTTCATTAGCACTATCAAGAGATAAACCATTTATGGTTACAACCACTATATCCACAGGCATGTACTTACTAAGAGCCAGTGAAGTGATGATATCTTGTGCCAAAGGCATTTGAAACAACCTCTTTATTGTGTTTATATTATATGCTTTGGGTGCTTATTATTAACCTTCTTTGTGGTTAAATAAAAGGCATCCATCCTTTTATAGCTTCCTCAGGGTTATTGACTCTGGGTTTTGTTAATATTAAATGGGCTTTTTTGTGAAACTAATTTCCAAATCTTTTATAGTTCATTTTATATTTCTGTAACTGTATATTAAAATTTGCAATCCTAAATTCTAATCATTTTAAATGTTGTTTTCCATACAAGTTTATTTTCAGAACACGTCAATCTCTAAATATTAAATCACACATCCTTCTGTTTAAAATCTTCATGCTCACTAAATTCAGTCTCCTAAATAATAACTTTATAGTTTCTGGAAATAATAAATTAGCTTTCAATTAAACATCAACTCATATTTCCACAACAAATCTTTATGACTCAGTTACTTGTCCATTCTTTTTTTTTTTTTTTTGTTAATATATTGGTGAACGGTCATATGGATATTGTCCATAGATGGCCTTTGAATTTCCTTCTTAGTTATTATTCACTTCATAGCCTTAAACCAGAGATAAACTACATTTGATTACACTTGACAAATCTAATGGCTTACACCTGTTATCATCTTTTACTATTTAGTGAAGTAGTATCTGCTGATTTCAAAATATTTTTGAAACAGTTTTTGACCTGTTTATTAAGTACTCTATCATCTCTCTTATTTTTATAATAGCTTTTTATTATTGTGTGTATTTCATTTCCTTTTTTTTTTGTTTTTCATTTAAAAATTGAATAGATGCCATAGTTTAACAAGACTGATGTCTGTTGATGTTTTATTTTGTAGGGTTTTTTGAGGGTACTTTCCAAGCATATTTTAGTTCATTTAACAATTCCAAAAGTTGACATAAAGTACAGTATTGACAGTTTCTCACTTCCTGCCTGTGGAGTAAGGAGAGTATACTCATTTAAGAAGAAAATGAGTTCTGCT
This sequence comes from Sminthopsis crassicaudata, assembly GCF_048593235.1. Lineage (NCBI taxonomy): Eukaryota > Metazoa > Chordata > Mammalia > Dasyuromorphia > Dasyuridae > Sminthopsis > Sminthopsis crassicaudata. Next base: position 424,964,607 of record NC_133620.1, read on the forward strand.
TTTGATATGTTGAGTTTAAGATGCCTGTGGCATTACCTTTTTGAAATATCCAGTTGTTATGGCACAACAGACCCAAAAGAGCTATCTAGATGCACAAACCTTAGAGTCATATTCATTAATTTTGTGACATAAACTCTCTAAGAGAATATGTATAGAAACTTGGAGTACACCCTCAGAAGAATGACAAGGGTATTGAATTAGCAAAGGAACTGAAGAAATCACCCATGTAGGAGAAGAACCAGAAGAAATATTTGTAAGACCCAAGTAAGATAAGACAAAACTCATCTCTAAGAGTTGAGGGACTCAGAATCAAAGTCCAAGTTATTGGTGGCGAGGTAATGGAGATGATAGAGTTAATGCTACCATGTGAAGAATAGTTGAAGGAAGAAAGAATGAATATTTAGCTTAAAGAAAAGGTGATTTTTTTTGTTTGCTTTAGTATATCAGAAAGCCTTGTGTATAGTAGGCACTTAATCTTTGTTGAATTATATTGGATTATTCATCTCTCTTTATATGCAAAATGGATTAAATTCTTATGTTAGGTCTGAAAGGCAAAATCACAAAATCAGAGCTTCTTCCAAATGAAATTAATTACCTTGGGAGGTGATAAATTCCTTGTCACTGAAGGTATTTTGGAGTATATCTTGTGAGACAGTGTTGGGCTTGGAATCAGGAAAATCTGAGTTTGACTTCTTCACCATAACTCTATGACTATGGGCAAGTTGTTTAATGTCTCTGAACCTGAATAATAGCAGTTAAGTTACCTAGTTCATAGAGTTGTTATGAGTCTTAGATGAGATAAATAGTATAAAGTGCTTTGAAAACTTGAATTTTTTTTGGTAAATATTAGTATTATTATTGGAAAAGTTGTAAATTGAGTGTGCACTTCAGGTATGGATAAAATTAAATGACCTCTAAAGATTCTCCCAACTCTAAGATTCTGTGACTCTATGACTTGATATGCAGAATCCAAGTCAGAAATAAGTCTTTGTGTCTGAATAAAGCTTCCAAATTCAAGTGAATCATATATTTTGGTCACAGTCATGTTTCATTCACCTACATGATGACAGGTGCATGGATTGGCTATAATAAGCAAAAGGCACCATTACTGGCCTTGTCTAATTTACATTCTAGTTATTTTAGAGCTGTCAGTAGACCTATTCATTGGAGGTATATTGCCAACAACATGATTTTTGCCAAACAAGGTCAAAGTAATTATGAAGGTCATACATGTTCCTTTTTTCCTAGGAGCTCATTATTGGGCTAACTTAAGGACCTCTCCTTTTCTACTTTCCCCTCAAAAGGACACTTTTAATATTGTGTATGCATTACACTAGGTGGGGTTAACAGAGAAAGCCTGAAGCACTGATTAAGATTTCTCCCTGAGATAAACAGAGAAGGGCACTGGTAGGGATCAACTCAACCTTACAGGCCCACCCTCTATGGAGGTCTTACATAAACCCACTTTATTGTATCCAATCAGGTGCCAAGCCCTAGATATTAAATTTCTTTTTTTTTTTTAATTGTAGCTTTTTATTGACAGAACATATGCATGGGTAATTTTTACAACATTGTCCCTTGCACTCACTACTGTTCCAACTTTTCCCTTCTCTCCCTCCATCTCCTCCCTTAGATGGCAGGTAGTCTTATACATGTTAAACATGTTAAAGTATATCCTAGATATAATATATGTGTGCAGATCCATACAGTTATCTTATTGCAAAAGAAAAATTGGATTCAGAAGGTAAAAATAACCTGAGAAGAACCACAAAAATGCAAGTAATCCACATTCATTTCCCAGTGTTCCTTCCCCAGAGATTAAATTTACCCTATAAATCTGCCCATGGGTCCATGGCATCTTTGCTGAATCCCTTTTGGCCTAGTGTTCTGCCTTCTGGATGTCTTTTTCTTTGTTATTGCTAATATTTTTAGGGTGCTAATTTTTTCTGTGGATTTATGCTACTAGTCAATGGCATACTCCCACCTAATAGTGTGTTCTCTTTCTCTTGGTTAATTGTGAGTTCCACTAAGGAAGTTGTCTTTTCTGTTGTTAATTATTAAAATCACTTTTCATGCCAACTATATACTCTCTCAAATCTATTTCATATTTACCACTCCTGCTAAATTTTATTATTGTATATATCTCATTTCCCTTCTTTACTTCTTTATTTTGTCTGTTACCTCTTCTTATAAACTGTGTCTATGTATGTATGTACATGTACATATATATATATATACATATATATGTACATATATATACATATATATGTACATATATATGTATATATATATATATATGCCTAATATACATATCATGAGGGTCTAGGCCAAAGAGAAAGGCATCACCCCAAAATTTGATGCCAAATGCTCTCTTCAATCTCATTTAGTGTGTTGAAGCTCAAACTCTTCATATATAGTAACAGTCACTTAAGTGACAATGTAGTCTGAATATTGAATTTGAAGTCAGGAAATTTTGGGTTTCTATGCTGCCTTAAGACTATAAGTAAACCACTTAACCTCTTAATAACTTTACTTATAAATCATGATATTAGTCTGTACCTCCTAGAATTGCTGTGAAGACCAAATGAGATAATCTCTGAAATATTAAATAAAAGTTAGTTATATTCAAGATAGTATTGGAACACAGGTCTTCTTGACTCAAACTAACATAACACAGTTGTCACCTCCTGTGTTATCCATCATATTCCACATTCTTACTCCTTTAGCATCTAAAAATGGAGATCTTATATATTTTTTCAAATTTAAAGAGTATAAGTCCTAGACAATAATCCTACTTTCTTAAATAAATACTGTTAACACCCAAATTCAAATTTGAACAAAATGAAAAGAAAGACAAAAACTTCAAGTAAGAAAATGTCTTGATTTCTTATGATTGAACTGCTTCAGTGTGCTTAAAAAAGTAAACTCACTAGACTGGCCACATGTCAACTTTTTAAAATCTAGTTTTCTTAATGGACTAGAAATTAAATAATTACATAGAAAATTTTCTTGCATTCATTTATTGAAACCCAATGACAAAAACATATACATTGGATTGTCCATTTGGCACAGATAATTCAGTGCTAAAATGTTCGGTGGTCATTCCTAATAGCTAGAGATTAGATTCAGAATTTTTAAAAAAATCTAGATCTAGAAGGGATATCAGAAACCTTTCAGTCCTATATCTATTTTTACAGATGAGGGACTTGGAGCCCAGAGAGGTGAAAATGACTTGGCTGAGTTCACACAGCTAACATTTAGATCCAGGTCCTTTGAATCCAGAACTAGGGTTCTCTCCATGGCCTACTTTCATTTCTGATATTCAGGAATCCCTTAGTCATAGTCTTAAATTCACCAAAGAATTTTGTCAAAAGAAAATGGAGAAAGTAATATTGTATCCCAGTTACCAAGTTGTGGAAAACAAAAGCGAGTAAAATCTATACCAAAACCTTGATTAGCTTTAAAAGAAACACTTTAAGGATAGGTTCATAAACATTTTGCAATTTATAAATTCCTTATTGTTAATGACAAAATTAAAAGTGTTCTATTATGTAGTTTGTTTAAAAAGAAAACTGTATCATAGGTCATTCATTTTGTCTTTAAATAACTTACCATAATAGGAATTTTCAACGATGAATCATTTTTTCATTTTCTCTCTGTGAAACCATGTGTACCACCAAGCAGAATTATGCAACTTTGAGGGTATCCTTTATAAGATACAATATCCTTCTATCCACGTGAGGGTCTCACATCTTGACTTGTCTAATTTTTTTTCAATATTCAGAATGAGATAGTTTTTTACATGACAATTTCTAGAATGCTGATCAAAAATATAGACTGAAATCCTATTTTAATACAAATAACACTAATTTGTTGATATTTTAAAATGCTCAGTAACTATGCTTTTTTCCCCTTAATATTGTGTCTATTTATGGTGATGGGTTCTTTATACTCTTCAGTTTCCTTTATTAGTCCTCGGTTAGCTCAGAGTTATGGGTGTAGATTTCTTCTTTCCATTTCACAAATTATTATTCTTTTCCCTTTTGCCTGGGTCTTTCACCTTCTTTATACTGTATGGAATATAAATATCAGAAGAAATAGTTTAAGAGGTAGGACTAAGGGTTTTCTACTTTTGGTTCAGAGACACTAAGTCACTGTTTTTTGTTTTTTGTTTTTTTCTCCAGCAAGGAGACTCTTGTTTTCCTGCAAGGAATTCAGAGCCTTCCTGGTTATAGTCACGCCAAGCTCCCATCAAGGGCTTTGTGTGATTTAAAAAGGCCTCAGGATTAGTCACTATACATTCATCCATTTAGAGAGTTTAGTTCCCATTTTCCTTTCACTGGGTTTCCAGATTTCATAAGTTCTTATAAGCTACCTCTTTAAAACCATCAGGCTTTTGTATGATTCTTTGAAAGAAAGCCTCTTAAACATCCCCGAGCAATATGGTTGCTCAAGAGTTGTCATCAATCTAAAGCTTGATATCCAAGAGTTCAAACCCCATCTCCATCCTAGAATCAGAACTTCTTTTCAGTCTGAAATTTTCATTGTAACTGTTGCATAGAGATAAGTATAGGGGCAATAGAATTAGATATTGATTGATTTTGTGATCTCTTGTTTCTGTTCCTACACTCAAGTTTATCTCTCTGTATATTCACTATTTATTCTCTTAGATTCAGGCTGTGTAATGGTAATGCTTTCTTTTAGACCACTATCACTAATAGTGATGTCACAGAAAAACAAAAATATAGGTTTATAATTTTCTGTACTGTGTTCTCCTGAAAAACAGGAATGATAAAGGCTTTCTTTTGTTTAGATAAGATGTTTGACTCTAGAACTAAGAATGATGTTTAAAATTGCTAAGGACAGATTTCAGCTTGATGTCAGGAAATACTTTTTAACCATTAAAGTTAATCAATAGTATAATGGACAGTCTTGAGAATTAAAGGGTTTTCCCTCACTGGAGTAATTCAAACAAGGGCTGACTAGCCATTTGTAAGGGATGTTATAGTGAGGATTCTTCAGATTTGAACTGAACTGCTGGAACACACTAACTGCTGACCTAGACACAATTCTCAATCACTCAGAGTTTGTCAACTGTATTTTGTTTTTAAGTCTTTCAGAATAATCAATAAGAGACACTGGTATATCTCAGAGTTAACCTTTTTCCTAGGGATTTCCTTCCCAAGGACAGTCTATTTCTGACATACTTACTATAATAGTCTGGATTCTGTTGGGGTGAAAAAAAGAAAAAGGAAAATAAAAGTTTTCTCAGTGAGAATTTGGAATAACTATTAATCAAATTTGTTTCTTTATCTCTTGAGTAGGTCTTGATGAAGCCAATAATTTATATGACATATTATAATTTATTCTGTAGTTTGTTTCATTATAGCCCAGGAATACCACTCCATGACCACAAAGCTGAACACAGTAAATTCTTAAAGCCTTTTCAAATCTATAATTCCTGGCATGATATTGACAAAGATAAACTTATACTTCAGTTTTTAGTAACATTGATCTGGCCATTTTCCCCATCACAAATTTGTTTATGTATTTATTTTTGGAGAAAAGAAAAATAAACAGTCTCAAAAAATCTAGGAAGCAGCCAGCCGAATCTTCGTTGAGCATGAAATATGCTTCCTACACAACCTCATAAAGAGTGAATTTGGAGGTACCATTATATGATTTCCGTGCTTTGAACTTCAGTCTTTTGAGCAGTTCTCTTTCTAGAGAAATGACTTCATTAGGTATGAGAACTTTTCTGTTTCCGCCTACTCTCAGTGAATGGTATGAGATTGGTACTGGAGAGCTCAGTAATAAATTAAGCCGTCCACAAGAACATCATAATGGCCCTGTAGTAGGACTTGAAATTATACTTCACTTCTAAGCCATTATGTGATATTTATCAAAGAATCATGTAGCTGTGCTTCAAGGATTTATTGAGATATGCCTGACCATGTTGCCTTTTTTTTTTTTTTTAATGCACCTTAAAGCCTCCTTGCACTCTACTTTCATAATAGTCTTTTTCTATTTTATTATTTGTTCCCTTTTTCTTGTATTTTTTTTTAATGGCTAGGACTGGTGTTTCATGGCCTAAGTATTGGGTTGGAAATATATAGGCGCCATGAGGTTGAAAGCTTCTGTAGAATGAACCCCTTCTTTCTTTCCTTCAATTTTGATGCCTAAATGAATTGAATGCTGTAATACATTTTATCTAGAACCTTTGATAATAGAATAATTGGGAGATAAGATGCTTGACTTGACAATATAAAAATCCAAAGCTCTTTGTTTTACTTATAACTTCAGTGCCAAACAGCTAATATTTGTGACACATGGAGTATTTGTTTATTCACTTTAGGAAAAGTGCTATATTATTGTTGTTCAGTTTTTCAGTCATGTCCAATTGTTTGTGATCCCATTTGAAGTTTTCTTGGCAAAGATACTGAACTGGTTTGCCATTTCCTTCTTCAGCTCATTTTATAGATGAAGAAATTGAGACAACAGGGCTAAGTGACTTGATCACCCAGCTAGTAATTGTCTGAGGTTGCATTTGAATTCATGAGAATGAGTCTATCTGATTCCAAGCTCAGTGCTTTATTCATTGTGCCAGCTACCTTCCCTACACTTTTACATATCAGGGAGTCTGATATAACTTGGTATGGGGAACACAGGATATAGAACTGGAAGGGGCCATAGATGACATCTAGACCAACTGACTCATTTTACAGATGAGTAAACTGAGTTCTAGAGGAGTTAAGTGAATGGTCCAAGGTCAAGTAGGTAGTATCATAAGTGAGATTTGCACCTGGGTTCTTTGACTCTGGAGTCATAATTCTTTCTACTGCATTGCACAGCTGTCAAAAAACAAATGGAATGAGCTGACTGGGTGTTGAGAGTTTGTTCTATTTAAGCATCTCTCCAGCTGTTAGTGCCTTTCCCTCTAAGGTTGCTTTCCATCTCTGCTAAAAGTATATTGGATGTACTTATTTTTGTAACTGTTGTCTTCTCCATTATAATATAGACTCATAAACTCCTTTAGGGGAGGCACTTTTTTTCTTTCTTCTACTTCTTTGTCTCCAAGGTATTTTAGTACAATGCCTGTCACATAGTAAGCTCTTAATAAATGTTAGTTGATTAACCAGGTATAGGTGACAACTTGATGAGGACAGAATAGATATTTCATATATTATATAGATAGTAGCTAGAATTCATGATTTGAGAAGGGTTAGATAAGATGCCCTCTAAGGTCTTTTCTGAAGCCAAGATTTCATGAGTCTTAAGTGGAATGATGCCAGCAAACTAAAGGCTATATTTCTTTAGCAAAGTAGCATAAGATTTGCTCTGCATAATCAGCTACATAAAGAAAAGAAATTAGGTGGTGGGGAAAAGAACCTGAGAAAATTAATGTTGTGGTCCTTTAACCTCTATCTGGTTTCTGAGATTGGGTAAGAAATCTTTAAAGGGCATCTTACCTTCATAGTAGGCTTTCTTAAGCAATGAAAGGAAAAGAGAAGAATATTTAGCTTTTCTCTTTGGAATCAAGGAAGAGATATTTAGATTGTGGATTCTGCATTTCTTTTTAAAAAATATTGCTATATTATCTCATGCATGGTAGACATTGCCAGGAGAAAAAGAAAAAAAATTAATCCAAGAATGGACTAATGTCATATAGAATAGAGTAAATGAGAAGTGATTGCAAAAGATATCCCAGAATCAAAATGTTTGTTTTAGTTGAGTCCCAAATTTCCAATCTTTCCTTTATCCTACAAATTGCTCTTTGCCTCCACAGAAACATTCAGACTCATTTAACTGTTTATATCTTCTAATAAAATATTAGTTCTATGAAGGCAGAAACAGCTTTATTTTTATTTTCTGATCCCCAGATCTGCGCAGTGACCTGCCATATAGTTGGCATTTAATAATTGTTGCATCAAATGTAATCTGTTGCTTAAACCAGGAAAAAATAGTAATAACCTATAGCATGTTTTCTTCATTTAATCACCTAATATCAACACCATTTGTCCATAAATACAGAGCTAGGAGAATATTTTTAAATCTTGGCTATTATTTATGTATCACTAGACCACATTCTGACCTTTGTTTTTTATGTCTCTTCTTTCTTATAAGATGATCCACTTCCTCCTATATGTATAGTTCTCTGACCAGAAAAGGAGTTTTAGTTTTTTATTTGCTTGTTTATTTTTCTACCCTGGCCAAATCTCTGGGGTTGGAGGGAAATCACCTTTATCTTTTGGCGTATTAATAATTATATCTAGCTTTGAATCCTTCTTCAAAGTCATGTAACAGCTGAATGATACAGGAGAAGAACTTCACCTCTCTGATGCTGCTTCTTGAACTGTAAAATGGGGCTAATAGTAGTAACTATCATGTAAAGTTGTTGTAAAGCTCAAAGAACATGATGTCTGTAAAATACTTCACAAACCTTAAATATTGTAAATAATATAGCTACCTGATATTATTATCTATGTTCCAAAGTCAAAGAAATCTTAAAATTCACAAGCCTACAGAGACCTGTTGGGGTCAGGTTGTAGTAAGCAGCTGCCTTGAGCAATTTCATGGACCAAATTGATTGTTACCCTAGGTAACCATAAGGATATTACCAAATTTCTTAGAGCAGAAAGAACATTAAGCAGGATTTTCAGGACTGTAATATATCCTTGGGGTCTCATTTTTCTGGCAATCGATGCTCTTAATCCTCCTTTCAAGGCAGTAGAGAACATATGGAGTAATTAATATTAATCAGAGTTTGTTTTTATTTCTAATTTCTTTGCCAGTATGTTAGGAAAGTCACAAAGGCTTAGTTTTATAGGAAAGTATTCAAAATAATAATAATAATAAACTCATATTTCTATAGTGCTTTAAAGTCTTAGAAAATATTTTTCTTACCCAAAAAAAATTGGATTTTGAATGGAGGGGGAGGGGTCTAGGTTCAAAATCCCAATTCAATCAATTGCTAATTTTTGTTATTCCAGCAATCTTTTTTGACCTTTAGGGGCTTCAGTTTTCTTATTTGTAAATTAAGAGACTTGGACTAGGTATACTTGAGGATTCATTCCAGCTGAAAAACTATAATCCTATAAGGTAAGAAATGTAAAGAATAATACTAACATATAGTATTTCATCAATGCATAGACCCCCAGTGTGGAAATCCCTTGACTAATACTATAAAATATCAGAAAAGGGTAAATAGATCCTTTAAACAAGTTCATAGGCCAAATAGATTGTTATAGTATATGACCATCAAGACAGCACATTTCCAATCTGTAACTTGAAGTTTTCCATAGTTTTTCTGGGCACCGAGAAATTCAGGTAATTGCTCATGCTCACATAATTATCAAAGTAATTATCAAAGGAGGAGCTTAAGCCCAAATCTTCCTGATTCAGATGTTGGCCTTCTATCCAGTAAGTACACCATGTTGCCTCTTATCAGTGAGAACACTGAAATTCACAAAAATGAATGGATTGCTTAGAGGGCAATTACATGGAGCAGTGGATAAAGCTCTGACCCTGAAGTCAAGAGGACTTGAGTTGAAATCCAGTCTCAGATACTTAAAATTTGCTAGTTATGTGACCCTGAATAAGTTACCCCAATTTCCTCACAGGAAAAAAAAAAACAAATAAATGAAAATGAATGGATTGCTCAGAATCGTGTTGCTAGTAAGTGTTATACCTGGGCTTCAAACCCAACTCTCCTACTCTTGGGTATAACCTGTCAATATCCTGAAACGATATCATTATCTTATTACAAAACATCAAAATGTACTTTAATCTACTTCCCATGGGGAGGCAACAAGTATATCTGTCTTGGCAAAATGGACCAGACATAACGTGTCCAAATTTGTTTAATCTGTACACCATGATGTACATAGTACATCATGTGATATAGGGAAAAGAACAATAAACTTGCAGTCTGAGGTCTAAGTCTTAACTTGTGTCACCTTAGGCAATAATCCTCTGAGACTGATGCTATAGGTGTCATTATGTACAATTTACAGATAAGGAAAATTAAGTCCATGTAATGTATAAACATACAGATGCATGTATGTATATATACATATGCACAGATGCAGATACATATTCATTTATCTAAACACATGTGTCAATATATGTGTATATACATTGTGTGTATATATACACATACATACATGAACGATTATTATCATTGGTAAACACTGATATCTACCAGAGGCTTTAAGATATCATCAGTTCTTGCTTGCAAGATGAAAGTCTTTTGTTGCTATGGGGCTTAAAAAGCTTGACTGTTAGAAAAGATTGACTAGGGAAAAGTTAATTAAGCTGCTTGCCTAAGATCTGTTGCTACCCCTTTGTCTAATCTATCACACTGAATGGCAAAATGTGTAGAATGAAACATTTAATAAAGCTAGTGTTGGAGGATAGGAATCCCATCTATCCTGTGGTCTTCCTGAATTACAGTAAGAGTGTCACTGTTATTTTAGGCACAAAAAAGACAATTTGACCTCCCATACCTATCAGATTCCATGGTCCACAGCATAATGCTTTATTAAGGTCTTATGCTGTACTAAATTTAAAAATAACCCTAAGAGCTTTATTGATCCTAAACTAAGGAATTGGAAAGTGGCTAGCCTCCCCCTCCAACTTTGTTCAACAAGAGCTCATGTCTTAAAATCACCTTAAATGGATTAGTTGGCAAGAATTGGCTAGCTCAAGGAAGGTATTTGAGAAGAACCTCAAGACAGATTTTTGTCATGCCATGAATCTGCCCTTTTATTCTCTCTGTAGTTAACTTTTCTTGGCTTCCAGTAGTTTTAGTACTGAACTCTTCTCAAATTATTTGAAAACTTCCAGTTTAAAAGATATTATTTCTATTACAGAAAAGAAACAATTCAACAAAGAGTCCTGGGAAATGTTTGCTTTTTCTTGAAGGTTTCAGAAGTTTTTGATTCCCAATACTTGCCATGTCCCAAGTCCCAGAATCTCAGGGTTTGAAGATATCTCAGAGGACATTTTGTGCAGTCAATACATGGATAAAATACCATCCTGTGTCTTTAGAATCCTGTGATCCATCTTTAAGTGAGAGGAAACTCACAGAGGCAGCCCATTTGACTTTTGGAGAGCTCTCAGTTTTATTTTAATCACAAGGAGCTCTTTGGCCAGTTCCCCTGAAACATATAGATTGTAACCAGATTGTGAAGGACTTTAGAAATAGAGGGGCTTATGTTGGCAAAACCAGAGAACCTTTTTAAAAATAATTAGATATAGACCAACATCTCACACAATTTACTAAAATAAACTCCAAATGAAATGCATTATTTAGACCTCAAAATGTAACATCATAGGCAAAATTAGAGCAGCAAAGAAGAGATTAACATTCAGATCTATTGATAGAGGGAACACTACATGAAAAAGTCATAGATGGAGAAGATCATAAGTGATTAAATGGATAATTTTCATTATGTAAAATTTAAAAAGTTTTAGTATAAACAAAATTAATTCCATTAAAAATTAGAGAAGAAATAGCTAATTGTGAAAATAACTTTTACAGGGAATTCTCTGATGTCTAATTTCTAAGACAGATGAACAACTGATTCAAATTTTTAAGACTCAAAGTCCTCAATAAACAAAGAGTTAAATAATATGAAAAAGAACTTTTCAAAAGAAGAAATCCAGATGATATAATGAAAAAATGTTTCAAATTAATAATTAGAAAATTGAACATAAAAACAAACTGAGGTTCTCCTTTACAATCATCAGATTGATAAAGAAGAGAAAATTAACAAATGTTGTAAGTATAGTGAAAAATAGCTATACTTTGCACAAATTTGTCTAGCCATTTAGAAAAGCAATTTGAGACTATAATTCAAAATTACTAAAATGGGCATATGCTTTGACCCAGCTATGCTATTGTTAGGCTTCCACTATTAGGCTTATCTCCCAAAGACATTAAAGATAGAGGGAAATGATATATCCATATCTAACTATAAAGATAGATTAAGATATATAGAGAGATATAAATCAAAATAGATATAATATTTATAGCATCTTTTTCATAGCAAACTCAAACTGGAAATTAAGAGTATATCTACTTATTGGAAAATAGGCAAATAATTCCTATTATATTCATAGTAATAAAATATTACATAAAGAATAATGAAATAAAAAAAGACCTTTATGAATCAATTCAAAGGGAATTGAACAGAATTAGGAGTATTATTAATAAAATGACATTATAAAGAAAAATAACTTTGAAGGACTAGCATTCTGAACATATAAACCAAGAATCTGGAGAGTTAAAAATATAAGCCATCTTCTGTGGAAGAGGTGATGAAATTAAGATGCAAAGTGAAGCAAACATGTTTGGACATAGACAGCATGGGGATTTGTTTTGGTAGACCTGCATATTTGTTATAAAGATTTTGTTTTTACCTTTTTTCTTTTACTATTCAATTGGGAGTGAGAGGTAATATATGCTTTTGAAAACAAGTGAATAAATAATACTTTAAAATAAAGAAACTTGAATTTTATCATAAGGGTATATGAATCATTGGAGGTTCTTGAGTGGAAGTGAAATATGGTCAGAACTATCTTTTAAAAATATTACTTTAGAAGAGATGTGGAGGGGTGATTGGAGTGGAGAGAGACAACGCTTTGAGAATAAAACCACACACACACACATACAAAGATATTATGAGTCCAATAGTAATGAGACCTAAACTTGTTGTGTGTTGTGATATGAATAGAAAGAAGTGGACAAAAGTAAAAAATGTTTAGAAGGTAGAATTAACAAAACTTCACAATTGATTGTATATGTGTGGTTGTTGGGAGTGAAGAGGAAAAGCTTTTGAACCTAGATGACTAAAATAGGAAAATTAAGAAGAGGGCATAGTTTTAGGTAGAAAGATAATGAATTTTGCTTCTGACATGTTGAGGTGATATGCTTTAGGGACTTCCAAGTAAAGATATTGATAAGGCAGATGGAGAAATGGGACTGCAGCTCAGGGCCAAAGAGGCTCTATCTGTGACTTAAATATGGAAAGTTCCCTAGAACAGTTAAGAACAAAAATAATATTCCCAGGATCACAGAGATGGAATTTATCAAAGCTGAGATTTGAATTCAGAAATTTCTGGTTCCGAATCTGGCTTTTTTCCCTCCATACCATATTAACAATTTTATAAAAGAGAATTAAACTGTTTAGTATAAGTGTCAGATGTTTTTGTTATTATTGTTCTTATTGTAATAATTATTGTTAATCTTTCAATGTATAAATACTATCTTGTCCATAAAATCTTTCCCCAGATCTGCCCAGATAGAAGTGATTCTATCTTTTCATATTTAGCTTTGATTATCTATAAGACTAATAGACAGTTAGACTATGTTGTTATGCAGTGATAGTTACATCTCATGCATCCAGCTGATTATCAGCTTGAGAAGAACAGAGAAGCACTTAGGGAAAGGAAAGAAGAAAAAGAAAAAAAAAGAAAGAAAGGGAGGGAAGGAAGAAGGGAGAAAGGAAGGAAGTAAGCAAGGGAGGAAAGGATAAAGGGAGGGAGAAAAGGAAAAAGGGAAAGAGGGAAGAAAGGAAGATGGGAAGAGAAAGAGAGGGAAAGGGAGAGTGGAAAGGAAAAAGGAAGGAAGGAAAGAAGGAAGGAAGGAAGAAAGAGAGGGAGGAAGAAAAAGGAAGGAAGAGAAAAAAGAAAGAAAAAGAGGGAGGGAGGCAGGAAGAAAGAAAGAAGGAAAGAAAAAAAAGTTGTTGAATTTGTCCAAATATAGTCTATCCTGGAATATATAAACTGTACTCCTGAAATAAAATCTCTCTGAAAGGAAAGAACATTAAATATACACCAAACATAATTTCAAAGAATAACTATAAACAAAATCTGTTTACTGTGAAGCTTTTTCTTTTGCCTCTTTTTACATTCCAATGAAAACATTTTATTCATTTTTATCATTGCTGTCTTTATCTTTGATACTACCCCAAATTTAAACACTAGTGTATTTTTATGTTTTATGTAATTTTGTTATGAAAATATTCCTAGATGGGATTTTACATGTCCATGCCTTTTTAAATAGAGGGTATTACATATGTCATATCGATCAGAATGTTAGTGTCCCTTTCTCCTCACATCTGGTTTTTCTAATCTCTGAGTATAACCTGCAGCTGTGTTCTCAGTATAGAAATGATAGCAAATGGAATGAAGATAAAAGAAACAGAGGGGAAGTAAGAAGGAGAATCTTCATTTGAATGGACAAAGTATATAAAAGAAAATATTTCCTATTAAATATATTTTGGATAATTATATGTAGGGCCAGTACTATACATTGTTGTTCCACAAAAGACAGAAGGAACAAAAGAATAGATTAATAAAGAACCTGTGGCCTCTCTGGTTTAAGTAAAGATTTTCTTCACATTTTTATCCCCACCCTCTAGTTCCTCTTCCCCCAAATTACCTTGCATTCATTGTTCATATGCTTCTCTAAAAATATGTATCTTCCAAGCAGAATGTAAACATCTTGAGAGCCAGGATTATGTCATCAGAACCTAGAACAGTTTGGGGCATGTTAGATAGTTTATGATTGCTTATTGATTGATGGCACTCAGATATATTTATTTTGGAAGGTGTGGTTCAGGTAGGGAAGAGAGTAATATAATTCTCTGATATCTCAATCCAATTTCAGTGGAATAATCTATGAGTTTGTAATTAGTTAAAACCTGTTTTTTATATACTGCCTGTCTTCATGTTTTGTCTTCCTTCAGGAGTTATTTGGGAAACTTAATATTTGACAAGAAGATAGAAAGTTCTAGAAAAGTCAGTAACCAATCAAGGTTGCTCTGTGTCTCAGTGGATTCAATCATACCACTGAAAAGTTGGAAAGATCTTTTATCTTACTCTGTATAAAGAAGAAGAGAACACAACAGCTAGCTTTTTGCCCTGGAAAAGAAAAGAAAGCTTTCTAAAGTTTTCCAGAGCCTGTCCAAGTGTTGTAGAGGATGCCGCTAAGTTATAGCCACACAAATAATCGCAGATTACAGTGTCATACAACTCCATTAACTAGGTGAAGGAAAAATAGCAACATTTTCATTTTAATGAGATGTCAGCTCTCTCCCTTGCCGTACCATGCATCTTAATGTACCTTGCTGTCTGTGCTGACTTGGGGCTCCAAGACTCTGTGATTACTTGGCAATTCCTTTCTCTAATTTCTTGTGACACATGGTGCTTAAATCCCCAAGAAATGTGAGGTGAGGCTGAGAGGATTCCTTCAGACTGACTTGCTGTGTGCAGAATGCTCATTTACATTATTCATTAGATAAGAGTACTGATTTGCATCTCATTTGGGTTGTCTCCTTTAGGTGAAAAAATGCTGTAGAAGAAACCAGATTCCAAAATTTTTTATATTAATAGCAATTGCTAGGGGATAAATCTTGATTGTTTCCTGTACTGAGTTTTTGTCCTGCAGTATTTTAAATGTCTCCAAAGGGGAAAAAAAATCCCCATAACTGTAACCCATGTGCTGTTTTCCCCTGTGATTGAAAATAGGAACTTTAAGTATTCAGTAAAAGGTTTAAAATACAGGGGGAAAATAGTGCAGTGAAATGTAAAAATATGCATTTACATTACTTATAGTATAATTGATATTAGTCAGTATCTAACATTTAAGTTTTTTTTTTTTTTTTTAGTCATGTCAATTCTTTACGACACTTTATAGGGTTTTCTTGGCAAACATACTAGAATAGTTTGTCATTCCCCTCTTCAGTTCACTTTACAAATCAGAAAACTGAGGCAAACAAGGTTAAATAATTTGCTAAGGGCCACATAGCTAGAAAATATCTGAGGTCACATTTGAACTTGGAAAGATGAGCTTTCTTAATCCAGGGCTGGTGTTTTAATCCAGTGTGCCACCTTGGTGCCCCATCTATTATTTAGGAAGAGGGAATGGTTGATGGTGAAGGTAAGGGAGATCTTAGAGGAAATGTCAATATTCCATTATTCACTTTGCTTTTTGGGGAGAAGTTCCCTCAAACCTATAGAATATTTGTCACATAACAGGAATAGAAACAAAGTTAATAGAATAGAATATAAAAATGGAATAGAATAGAAATGTTAGAATAGAAGACAAATCACAACTCACTTGGCCCAGCTCAGTTTTCTAGATGAAGAAATTGAGACCATGTAAAAGGCAAAAGAATCACCCAAGATCACAGAAGAAGCTTTTGGAAAACCTCAGAGTAGAATCTGGGCTAGCTGCCTCCCAAACCTGTATATTTATCATTGTGCTGCATTTTATCCCAATATATTGACAGTAGAACAAGTGTTTTCCTAGCTTTTGGTTGCTTATAAATTTGATACCACTGGTGTTTTTTTTTGGGGGGGGAGGGACTTCTTTGGTATGAAACTATGCCTTGTTAAAAACTTTGTTTTCTTTTATTATCGTTACTATCTTCATCCTCCTCTTTATCATCATCATCTACAGCAACAGTGTATTTATACAGTACACAAGAACTTGTTAGGATCTATCAGGGCATTAGTAGGGACTAGATTTGTGATTTTACTGATAGATCTCTCAGTTGAGGAGATTCCCTCTAACAATGCTTGTACCTTCTTTATTATTTATAGTTTCATTGAATTGCTTAATGCACTGAGAAGTTAAGACTTGCCTATATAAGCCAGAAGTAGTTCTTGATGAGTCTTCTTGGCTCTAAGATCTGCTTTCTGTCTAGTAGGAGCAATTCTAGAAGAGCAATAAAGTAACTAATTAAATAATCAGCTAACTTTTACTAATGATTTCTTCCTTTTCTGATTTATTTGTCAAGTTATACTTTCTTTGCTCATGATTTTATAAC
Organism: Sminthopsis crassicaudata; assembly: GCF_048593235.1. NCBI lineage: Eukaryota > Metazoa > Chordata > Mammalia > Dasyuromorphia > Dasyuridae > Sminthopsis > Sminthopsis crassicaudata. The sequence goes on from NC_133620.1 coordinate 424,981,445, forward strand.
TTCATTATCATGGTCAATATTTGAGAGTTTGTCACTTAACCAAAGCAGCATGAAGTTCTATGAAGCTTCATAAAATCTCTTTATAAAAACTAAAGCTTTATAAAGCTTTATGAAATATCTCTGAAGGTTTTCCAAACCACTTGAGAATGAGTTCACAGTTTTGGCAGCTGTATGACTGATCATAGAAGATCCAGATTCCTAATTTCAGTTTCCTTTGGAAGCATTTTGTGTGATAAAAAAGGAAATGGTCTATGGTGAGGGGAAAACATTACATAATCTTGAACAAGATCCCAGAAGGATCAGATTTACCCTCCCCAATTTGCTGTTGAGCCTGTTTAGTGGTTAACTGATGCCAGTCCATTGGCAATTGAAGTGAATTTAGTAGTAATAACTCAGTCACACAAGAATAATAGAATCATATAATTTCAGAGGCACAAGGGACCTTTAAAGGAAAGGAATCCTAAGAAAGACATGGTATCTTGGGGTTGTCTTCTTGAAGACCTTCATAAGAGAGCCTACAATCTTTCCAGGCAATCTATTTCATTTTGGGGCAGTTCTAAATCTTAGGAAATTATTTTTCCTGACACTAAAACTTGCTTCCTTGCAACTTTCATCCTGGCTCTCCCCTCTAGGATCAAATAAAATAAATCTAATCCTTCTTGTCACCAAATAAAGGGGATTCCTATGACAGAAAAAATATAACTATAATTTTAAAAAATGAACATGTTGCCTCCCAGGTTAGGAAGAAATATTTTGACACAACCAATAATGTCGGCAGATAGATTTTCTAGAAATGCTGCATTGTTTCATCAACACCAATGAGAGATCAAATTCATTCACTGTTTTTTTCAAAGCATCTAAAGTTTTCTTTGCTTTCTGAGGCTATCTGAACAAATACATATTATCTTTTCTGGAACTCAGATTTTGTACCTTCTTCTACTTCACTTCTTTACCATTTTTAATGCTTACTTCCTTTGATGGATGACATAAACACAAATTATATACTTTTTTATTACTGTGTTGGATATACAGATATGTATAGGGGTTTTCCACTATTCCCATTAACAATACTATTTTGGAAACAGCCCTCACTTGTATTGGACTGATACAATAAATGTATACATACAATATATGTATGACAAATGAATGGATCAAGTTGTGTGTGTGTGTGTGTGTGTGTGTGTGTGTGTGTGTGTGTGTTTTAAAGAATGGTTGCTTCTAATAAATTTAAGTTATTTATTTAATTAGGGCCAAATGATGTGCTTTGAAAGGAACAAACAGTAGTGTTGAAGTTTTGTGATGGTATCTATTTGCTAACACCAGATTTGGATGATTATGCCATTTGGAGACATTAGTTTGTAGTTGTGTAAATTTCTTAGTTCAGAAACATGAGTTCAATTGATATATTTTTTAAAAACAATGAATTGTTCTGGTTTACAAACAATGAACTTTACTATGATTGTTTAACTATCATTTCTCATCCATTATTTCCCCAGTTTTATACCTCCAAAGGCAACTGCTCACAGTATATCCATACTTGAATGTCCCACTGGTACTTTAAACTCAAAATATTTGAACTAAAAGTTGTCATCAGTACTCCAGAATTTGTTACTATCCCTTGGTTTCCCAATTTCTGGCACTGTCATTTCATTTATCAAATCAGCTATGTTTAAAATCCTAAGATTATATTGTGTTTTTCTTCATATACTTTTTGTTTCAAGTCAATTGCCAATGATTAGCATTTCTATGGCATCCTCTCTTGCAGCAGTCCCTTTCTTTCTATAATCACTGCATTGCCATGCTCCAAACTTTTAAAGATTAATCAAAGTAGCCTCTTAACAAGTCTTTCTATTTCCAATTTCTCCCTTCCTCCAATACATTTTGTTGCATTGTTGTCATATTGGTCTTTCTTTCTTTCTTTTTTTCCTAAGGCAATTGGGATTAAGTGACTTGCCCAGGGTCACACAGCTAAGAAGTGTTTGAGGCCTGATTTGAAATCACTGCACCATCTAGTTGCCCCCCAGATTCGTCTTTCTTAAGCAAATATCTAATCATGCCTTCTTCCTGATCTAGATCCTGTAAAGATTTCGTAAGTGTTGTGATACAGGATCCACCTAACAGTAGCTGCTGGAGGTCTAACTCAGACCTGTAGAATGGATTTCTTGATGTGAGAGGATGATGATGATACAAGGAGACTGAGAGGCAGTTTGCTGTTCTACCGAACAGTCTGACCTCTCTCCTCTTCCCTCTTGCCTCCAATTTATTTCATTCCCAGTCCACAAGGAACATCTTGCAAAGATTGCTTTGCAACTCCTTCAGGTGTTATGATTCACAGCTGTGGAGGCTCTCCCTTTTCTTAGGCATGGTCCTTAACACCTAAATCCAAATTTGTTATCCTGGTATTCGGGGCATTCCATAACCTAGCATCACTTTACTTTTCAAGCCAATGTCATATAATCCCTCTATTAAGTTAGAATACTCTAGTCAATTTGAACTACTTACTCCCTCCCATCCCTAATATTCTGTGCCATCCCACCTTCATACCTTTGTTCATACTATTCTCTATACCTAGAATTTCCTCTTCCCCATCTCTGCCTACTGAAATCTTATCCATCCAACACTCCTAGCCTAGCAATTTTCTTTAGTACTTTTAATCATTAAAACTCTTGCCCTTATTTCAACTTCATCAAATATTTGGTTTAATCTTCCTATCTCCTATATTTTCTGGCACATTACTTAACACATGATCAACTATGGAAAAGGATGTGTGAACTCACTAATTTCTATGGTCTCTCCCATTAGATAGATTGCTATCTCTTTATACCTAACTCTTGTTAACATCTTCCCATAAATTCCCATGAAAAACCCCAAGGGGATCCAACCAACTTTTGGGGTGCCTTCTTTACTTTCTTTTAACATCTTGGTATAATAGTAGAACATCTGTTCCAATCTGCAATTAAGCCTTGTTCTTTCTCAGGATTATAGATTTATACTTGCAAGGGATCTGGTAGCCATTGCTTCAACTCCTGTTTTATAACCAGTCCATCTTTCTTTTCCATCATAAATTTCTTTGTTCATATATAGTTTGCACTCCTCTTTTTTCTAGTAATTTCCCATTTGTTATCTCTGGCAGCCTACTCACACCCACTATGCAACTTTCTATTGATCTTTGAGGTGATAATCGATTTTAATTCTTCAGAGGCTGCAGTCTTTCACGACTGGCAGTCTAACAAAAACACTGTTTTAATATTGGTATTCAGTTCAGTGAGAAGTTTGGAGTAATTAAAAGAAGTCTGCAGTAATCCAGCATGCTATATTCTTCCTTTTGTTGGGGTGGGGTAGAAGAAGATCAACTAATTGTTCATTCCATTTGTAATGGCCATCCTGTCAATCCAAGAACAACCTTTATAATGTATCCATCTAATTGAATTCATAATCTGGATACTATGCACTTTTTATCAACTTGAATTTTCAAGTGTGGATGGTTTTTGAGCAAACTCTTATGGCATATTGGAGCTCATGTAAGAGATATTGCAATATATTAGAAGTGGATGAAGTCAGTAAAATGTCAGCCAGAAACAGGAGTATCTATAGCAGGGGTTCTTAACTGGTGTGTGTGTGTGTGTGTGTGTGTGTGTGTGTGTGTGTGTGTGTGTGTGTGTATTTGTGTGTGGATGAGAGAGACAAACAGATATAGAGAGACAGACACACACATAGAGATCTGAATCTCTAGAAATTTTGAAAAGTCTACAGACCCCTTTTCAAAAATTCATGGTATTACAAAAGAGTGCATTATATCGAGATGTTATTAAAATGATGAAAAAAGTTCATCAATCCCAGGTTAAGAACTCCTTTTCTCAAAGGAATCCTTTTTACTTGGATTGTTGTCTGGTTCTCCTACATTTCCTTGGCAATCATTAATTAGCATAGGTCTATCCCTTTTATGCCTGCCTTGTATAAATTATGAATGAGTTGTTAAACCAGGTAATATCTGTTTTTCAATTTCCCAGGAATATAATTGTGATATATGCAAGAGATACTTTGTTGAAAGAGACTCTTTAAAGGAAAAGCTTTTCTCTACTAAATCAAACTTTTTAAAAAAAAATACCTGACAGACAGTAAGTATAATGACATCTTTTATTCTCCATATCTGTCTCTCAGTTGTGTGATGGTGTGTATATAGTCTACTGTGCTCTCTTTCTCTCGGTTCTCCTCCTAAAGGTGCTTATCTTTAGTTGGATTATCTTGCTAGCTAACTGGGTATCCTATTGAACTCTTTTCTAGACCTATTTCTTTTCTCCCTATCCACTTTTGTTTGTTGTCTTCATCAGCTTCCATAGATTTAATTAACTTTTCAAAGATATGAGCCAAATTTTTATACCCAGCCCTATTATCTCTCCATACCTCTTAACCTTTGTGATAAACTGTTATATTTTGAACTGGTATCTCAGACTCAATATATTCAATGAAGAACTCATTATTAGAGTTTGGTCAGACCTTGAAGTCACCAAGGTCATTCACTACATCCTAATTCAGCCAGTCATTTTGATTTTTGCCTTGCCATTGGACTTTGATAACTAAGAAAGTGAAAGGCTGATGATTTCGTGCAACCCATCTTACTTAAATCCAATTCACATGTGAGTCAAGACACCACTCTGAGATATCATTGGTCTTCTTTGGAAATGGCTTAAAATGTTTATAACAGCTCTTTTTGCGGTGGCAAAGGAGTGGAAATTTCAAGGATGCTAATTAATTGGGGAATGGCTGAACAGTTGTGGTATATGATTGTGATGGAATATTACTGTGCTATAAGAAATGATGAGCTTGATAATTTTAGAAAAACATAGAAAGACATGCACAAAATAATGATGAGCAAAATGAGCAGAACCAAGAGAACATTGTATGCTGTAATGATAATATCATTTTAAGTATAATTTTGAATGAATAAGATTTTTTGACTATTATAAATACCCAAATTAACTATAAATAATATATAAAGATGCTATCTGCAGAGAAAGAAATGATAAATAGAAGCATATATAGAATAATTTCATATATATGTATATGCATACATGTATATGTATGTGTATATTATATATGTATACATGTATTATATGTATACATATAATATTTGTGTCTAATGGTTGTCATTGCTAAGATAGAAGGAAGAAAGGGGGAGAAAGGAAAATTTTTACATATGACTGAAAGGCATAGCAAGTTGTGCACATGTAATAGATTTGCAGTTTCGTGTGCAATCTTTTTTGTTGTATTATGTTATAGAAATGCTTTTTTATTCCAAAAATTAAAAATGAAATTCAATGATTCAAGAAAAGAAAATGAAGCATGAACAACAAATAAACTATAGAATAGCACATGTATTAATGTGGATTATCTTTATTGTGTATATTTTTAAAAGTCCAAGATTTTTTTCTATACATTTGAAAGATGCTTTTCTATACCTTTGCTTCCATTATGGAATTCCTTCATTTGTTTAGTCAAATCCAGCTGTTTTTTCCACATCTTTGATCTCCAATACCATCTCTATTTTCTTTATTAGCATATCTGGATTATGATGTTATTCCAAATCTACTATTATCGATAGCAAAGTTTGTATAAGTATCTTGGTAAATTTTTCCCAGTTTTCTTCTATTTTGTTTATTCTTTATTTACCAGTTGTGTTTTTAAGTGTCATAGGAAATAACTATTTAGTTGGGTATCTTGCCAAGCTTTCTGCAAATTGATTTTAATCTCTTCTTCTTCCTATTTTATGAGGAGATATTGGTTATCATCTTCTAACATCTGTCTGTGATATTTTCCAAATAAATTTGTGTTCTAAACCAACATTGCTCATGGTGTCCACATCTCTCTGCTTGATAAGTAAGTAAAGTGTTTGCTAATAAAAGTGCATCTTGGAACTATTAGCCATGACTATTGCAATTGATTTATATTTGTTAAACTACATAAAATTATTGCAGTAAGTATATTTGGTTTTTTATTTCACAAATATCCCATTTTAGATCACTAACTTGTTTAATAGTTATTTTAATTGTCAAACATATCTTCTCATTATTTTCTTATTCTTCTAATTCCATAATAATTTTGATCTTTGCTTTAATAAATTTTTGGTCTGATTATCAGCTGATTCAAGAGTGATTTCTCAATCAGTAACTAGTCATTTCCTTTTTCATAAATAATCAGCTTTGCTTCATGATGTCATTTGCAGCTTTCAATGTCCAATTTATTTTTTCTGCAAGAAAAACCATTTTGATGTATAAATGTTAGGATTTTTTCCTCAAGGAACATTTTGCAATTTGTCTCTCACTATTTCACTTAATTATATCTTTGCAATGAAATTATCTGATATCATATATGTTAATTTGATTTGGAGGTCTTATTCCATGTCATAGATTTATTTACCCTTTTGTCCTTTGTATCTTTGCAATGAAATTATCTGATATCATATATGTTAATTTGATTTGGAGGGTCTTATTCCATGTCATAGATTTATTTACCCTTTTGTCCTTTGTACCTTATATGCATTGGTGCATATTTTCATGGTGGTATATTTTCAAATATTTATTGAGTTCTTTGGAGGAAAATGAACATATACTTCTTGAAATGATGTTTATTGATGCCTTTGACCACAGGAGAAAACCAACTCTGCCAATCTCTTAATTTGCTTCTCCAAGGAATTCTTCAATAGTACCATTTTTTTCCTTCTGGTTTCTATCAGATAGAGAATTTCAAGTTTGATATGATTCAGTTTCTCTAACAATATCTCTACTTTTTTTTTTTTTTTTTACTATTGGACAAAATTTCCATATTAAGATACTAGAATACAAATATGATTCTTAGTACCCCATCCTATTTTTCTACTAATCTCCCATGACTACTGTGTAAATAAAAAGGGGATTCTCAAAAATGAGCACCATTTTGTATTTTTCTTTGGTTGAAAGATAACCACAATCAAAGGATTCACTGCCAAATGGTAAACCTAATAAATATGAGTGGTTCTATAATTACTTAGGCTGGTCCTAAAAAAATCCAGTTTTGTCTTCTTCTGGTCTTTCATTTGAAGTCATTCCGTCATAATTGAACCTGAGAGATTTTGCACTCTATTAACATATTCTTAGAGTAACTAGGGTCAACTCCATCCTGTGAGGAGATATTAGAATAAAACTTTATGAAGATCCTTGTACATAGTAGATATTCAATAAAGTTCTATTGAAGGTCACTAAGAAACAAAGGCAGGTTGATTTTTTTTTTTCCTTTAAAGGAGAAAAATTATCATGTGGTGTAACAGGTATAACATGAAGTATATAAAGAGAGAAGGGGAATAGTGTACTTTTTGTGTTTGGTATTAGGTAGAAAAATGCTGAGCTACAACTGTGGTTGGAAAAGAAAAAAAATATCTTCCTAAAGTGTATTGTTTTAGATTTTTATCATAAAAAAAAGTTCAGCTAAGAAGATTGCCCTTTGACCAGCATGATAATGTAGTTTGATATAGCATAAGGAAAAAATTTGCTTTGATAAAATAATTGTACTACATTTGGCATTCCCTTCAAAATAGTATTAAGGTATCTTTAAATATTGCAATCTCTCATAAGAACTTACAAGTCCTGGAATTTTAACTTAACTCTGAGTATCATGCTAAAACAGACTTGTATAACCTGGTATTGCTGGATTTATAAAAGGATCCTATGTGGAGATTGTGGACTTGGGAGCCCCCACTCCTCACTTCGGTGGTAACAGAGAAAAAGCAGAGGTGGAGGAAAAAGGAGATGCCTTGTCTCAACTGAGCCCCGAGTGTATTATGTCTCCAATGTAACTGACAGGTCTATAATTTGCCCCAGAATACTGCAGCCCCTTTACATCCACATAAGCAATTCCTTCCATTATGCACATTCACACTGGGATTTTGTATGAATGAATACTAAACCAACCTTCTCACCCGTTCCTGAAGCTGAAGTTGAAAAAGTGGATGCCTAATTAATTTTGCTTTAGAGTTTTGAATTAATACCAAGAGACACATCTGTTCTTTATTAATTTCCAAGTACGAATCTAAGGAAAACAGGTACCACTTTTCTTCCAGCCACAGGAATAATCCTGGGGCCTGGCTATCTCTGTTGGAGACAAAAAAAAATTATATTTATGCCTCATGGTAATCCATCCATTGGTTAATGGACCCAGAGCCCTCTAGACACTTCACAAATCCACATAACTGAGCAGATTTTTGCATTAGAATCCCTGACTTAGCTGAAAAATGTGAAAAATCAGATGCAGCCAAAGAGTTCCCTATTGATTACACATGTGAGGATCAAGAGTAAGTTATTCCATCTAAGGCTGCATTCATTTAAATTTAAAATGTTTCTTCCAGGTAATCCTGTCTCAGATGGTGTTGTACAAATCAATGTGAATGTTTTTTAACTAATTCCATCCTTTTTGAGGGTCTCCTATCCCAAACAAAGAAGGATAGATGCAGATATCTAGTTCTTTTTTTAATGTAATAGAATACAATTGAATGTGCAAATATTTCCAAGGGGGAACAGAAGGAGGAAAGTAGCAAACTTTATTTATTGTAGAAATAGAGAGAGAACCAAAGCAATCTAAGAATCATAGAATTCTAAAGTTGGAAAAGATCTTATTTATTCTAATTTTTTTTAAAATTAGAAAACAAGTTGAGAAAGACCATGACACATTTTAGGTCATAGAGCAAATTCAAAGAACACTTAGATTAGAAGACTGTATCCTTTGCTCCTTTTTTTTTTCTGGACATGTTTCAACAACACATTGCTGCCCCTGAGAAATGGAGATTTGTGTCTTCCTTTTACTATTCCCAGTTAGCTTGTGACCTCATTCTTTAGCCTGTCATTGACAGACTATTTTTGATTTTTTCTTCCTCTGACAATTAATCTTTTATTAAGCACCAACTATGTACCAGGCACAATGTTAAATGCTAAACACAAGTTCTGTGATTGGAGTTGTTTTACTTTTGACTGTAAAGAGTATGTTGTATTTTATATATAAGTCATAAATTTTTATTTTAAGAAATTTTTGAGCACATTTCAGTCAGTCATTTTAAAACATCTGTGACAGATCATCCCCTGACTTTGGCTTGAATGGCTACTGTTGTGGGTCTCTCACTATTCCCTAAGCAGCCAGTTCTCTTTTTTGGATAACTGTAGTTGTCATAAAGCTCTTCCCTATATTGAGTTAACATCTGGCCCTCCTTTCCCCTAACTGGTCTTCTTCCTTTTTATGTTTTCCTTGATATACATCCAAAGTTATACAATGAATTCATAATGGACAGCATTTATATAATGCTTAAAGGTTTGCAAAGCACTGTGTGTGTTTGTGTGTGTGTGTGTGTGTGTGTGTGTGTGTGTGTGTGTGTATGAGATATAGATACATACACTTATATGAGTGTTTTCTGCATGTAGATACCCTCATATTAATATATTCTCATTTTTTCCTGCCAACATATTTGGAAGATTGTGATTATTATCCTTATTTTACAGGTGAGGAATCTGAGCTAGACCAAAGTTAAGTGATTTGCCAGGGGTCACACAGTTAGTAAGTATATGAGGTAGGTTTTAAACATGAATCTTGAAAAGAAGGCCACATAATTCTTTGTATTCAGTCAACAAATATTTATTGAAAATCTATAACCTCAAAGTTAAAAGGAACCCCAAACTCATTTAGTCTAAATTGTTCCCAGGTAGGAATTCCTTTTACAAAATCCCTAACAAATTATTACTTAGTTCTTTGCTTGAAGATCTCCCAGGGATGAGGAACTCCTTGCTTCATAAGTAGCTCTACATTTTTGGAAAGGTCTGGCTATTGCTAAGTTTTTCTTTTCTTTTGAAACTTTTACTTTGAGTTTAGGGAATAGAGTGCCAGACCTAAAGTCTGAAGGAAAGATGAGTCTTTCTGAATTCAAAGTTGACTTCAGATAATTACTGTGTAACCCTGGACAAGTCAACTATAAAATTAGTTGAAGAAGGAAATGGCAAAATGGGATCATGAAAAGTCAGGCACAACTGAAAACACCTGAACAAAAAGCTTCCACTTATTGCTCTCAGGTTTAAAGTTCAAAGCAGGCTTTGAACCACAGTTATTCAAATACTTGAATGACTATTATCTCCTTAAATCCTATGCATTTTAAATGTACCCAGTTTAATTTCATCAATGATTTTATTTTTATTTAATTTTTTTTTTTTTTTTTTTTGCTGAGGCAATTGGCATTAAGTGACTTGCCCAAGGTCATACAGCTAGGATGTGTTGAGTGTCTGAGGCCAGATTTAAACTCAGGTCTTCCTGACTTCAGGACTGGTGCTCTGTCCACCATCAATAATAATTTATTAAATATATGTTAGGTGTCATGTATGTCCTGTGCTGGAACCTTAGGATTCAAATACAGAGCTCATAAAGAGCTAACATTCTAAACAGGGAGATAACTCATACATGTATAATTGTGTACAGGATAAATATAAGGAGAATAAATACAAATATGTTAGCTAAATATAAGATATTTAGGGAACTATTCAGAGGATACTGCTGAACTCTAGAAGTATTCCAGGAGGGAGCCTCCAGGTTATTATTCTAAGCAGTTGGGGTTTGGATAAAAAAGACATATATAAAGAATTGCTGAAGAAAAGGATTCTCTAAGGAAGAAAAAGGGACTAAGGACAATCCAGGTACTGAAAATGACCTGTGGAAAAGCATGAAGATATAATGCTCCATGTGAAGAATAGAATGAAGCACAAGTTGGCTAAATCACAGATTTAGCAAGTCATGTCCAATGTTGGGGCTAGATTTTGATGGACTTTAAAACTAATCTGAGATAGTTATATTCAACCATTCTAGCAATAGGAAGCTACTAGGGTTGGTTGAGTAGCAAAGTGACCTGATCAGGTATGAACTTAAGGAAGATCATTTTGGTAATTTTGTGGAGAATGGATCAGAGTGGCAAAAGGGATTAGGAAAGGCAATCAATGTGGAAGCTTTTGCAGAAATCCAGGTGAGAGATGATGAGAGAAATATCAGTGAGATTAGAGAAAAGAGGTTGGGTATAGGAAATACAGAGGTAGAGTTGACAAGATTGGGTAACTGATTGTATATATAGTGTATATATAGTAAGGGGGAGTAATAACTTCAAGATAACAACCTGAAAGATTAGAAAAATGATGGTAACTTTAACAAAAAGAGGAAAGTTTAGAAGAGTATAAGTTTGGGGGAAATGCCAATAAGTTCCGTTCAAACCAATGTTTCACTGTGCTTATCATTCTTTCCTTGTACCTCAGGATAAATTTAGGTTTGCCTACTATCTTTCTAGAATAAGGTACCTAAAACAAAATATAATCCATTTGTTGTCTGACCACCCCAGAGGATCATATCTCTTTTCTATATCATTCCCAAATTCAATATGTATGCTAACCATGTCTTTGTCCAAGTCATTACTATTAAGTTTGAAGTGCAGAGAGTCCAAGGCAAAGTCTAATAGGACTCCAGAAGAGACTGTTTCCATGTTGACATGAATTTATTCATCACAATACCTTAAATCCAATGTTCAACTGTTCTGAGTATATCTGTGTTATCACCTATCCCTTATCTCTCCAATCTTGTCCATAGAAATTGCTTTTGGGGATTGAAAAATGCCTTGTGGAAATCCAAGTTATATAGAATTTCCTTTCTATGCCCATTCAGTAACTGTCACTATATATATATATATATATTAGCCTGTCATAGTGTGTTCATGAGCCCATGATGCATTTTTGGTAATTACAAGTTTCTGTATAATACTGCTGATCCTCTAGAAGCTGGCTAAGAATCAGTGTCTTATTAGTGAAAGGCTCTTTCAACTTTTCTGCCTTTTTTTGTTTGATTCTATATGATATTTTCATATTTCCAGTACTATGCCATTGCTCCTTCCTGGCATAATTTTGCAAATATCATTAATTCTATTCCCACAACCACATTCACAAGATTTTTTGTTTCATTTTGCTTATTTGGGGCTTTTATGCAGGGGTGTGGTTTATCAGTTCTTGTGACTTGATCTCATCAATTATTCTTAGGTGTATTTCCACCTATATTGGAGTATAATTCATTGTTAGTAAATTTTATTTCTTCCTCTCTGAATAGCATTCTCCTTGATAAATAAAATAAGGGGGATAAAGTTGAATAATTCTACCTTCTGTTCATTGATTACCACTGCCTACTCTACTCTTGGCAATGTTTATTATTTTTAAAATATGTATTATAAACAGGTTTATCTTTTTTTTTTTTTTACCTTCTTGTTCCCTATAAAAAATTTAATTGCATTTATTTGTTTGTTTTTACATGAAAGTAAGTGGTATGATAGATAGAGTTGGGAATACTTGAATTCAAATTCAGCCTCTCACACCTAGAAGCTTTGTGACTTGAGAAACACTGTTAACTTTTGTTTACATCCATCCTCTCATCTGTAAAATGGGAATAATTTGGTTGTTGGGACAAGAATAGGGTTGTTGGGAGGATTCAATGAAATAATAATCATAAAATTCTTAGCACAACTCCTGGCAAAAAGAGAGGTATATAAATACTAACTATTATTGTTATTATTTTATTTTTTTTTATATCTTTTTCCTACTTCAATTGAAAAATAATTTTAAAAATAGTAAATCTGTCACAAAAAATATAAAAAGCCCAGAAAAACAAGTTTCTACATTGTTATTGTTCAATCATTTTTCACTTGTAACCAACTCTTTGTTATTTCCTTTGGAGTTTTCTTGACAAAGATACTGGAATGATTTCCCATTTCCTTCTCTAGGTCATTTTACAGGTGAGAAAACTGAGAGAAATAGGATTAAATTACTTATTTGCCCAGGGCCACACAGCTAGTATTTAGACATATTTTAAACTCAGGAAGATGAATTTTCCTGAATCCAGGCTTGGAACTCTACTGCACTAACTGCTTTATTCAATATTTTAAGCCCATCACTTCTCTAGCAGAAAGTGTTAAAAGATATGTTTCATCTTCATTTTCTGAATTCATGTATATCATTGCATTATTCAGAATCCTAAAATCTTTCAAAGTTGTTTTTTTTTTTTTTTTTTTTTTTTTTTTTTTTTTTTTATAATATTGTCATCATATAATTGTTTCTAAATTCTCACTTTACTGCTTATCCATTTTAGGGGTATTCTCAATTTCCTATGACATTGTCTATTTCATCTTTTTAATTGTACAATAATATTCTACTATATCCTTATGACATTTTTGTTTAGCCCATTTCCTAATAGGTGGATACCCTTTTAGTTTACAGTTTTTGACTACTGCCAAGAGAAGTGCTATGTATGTTTTTGTACATATGGGTACTTTTTCTTTCATGTTTTTGGAGTATAGATATATAATCGAATGATAACGTGATATGATCAAAGGATAGAAACAATTCATTAATTTTTTTGGACATAGTTCCAAATTCCATATTGCTTCTGAAAATTCAGAGCTCCACCAAGAGTTCATTATTATGACTATATTCCTATCATACTTCCAACTTATGCCATATTCTTTCTGTGCCATCTTTGCCCATCTGACAAAGGAAAGATGGAATTTCCTTTAATTTATATTTCTCTAAGTGTTAGTTTTTGGAGGACTTTCAATATGGCTTTTGATAACATTTATTCTTTTAAAAAACTATTCATAACCTCTGTTCATTCTTTTATTGGGAATGGTTCTTGCATTTATAAATTTGTATCAGTTTTTTATATAACTTGTATACGAGACCCTTATCAGAGAATCTTGTTACATATTTTTCCATTGCTTTTTTCTTTCTAGTTTTAATTACATTTGTTTTTTGCTTCTTTCAAATTCTTATCAATTTTTTGTGCCCAAAATTGTCCATGTTATCTTCTGTTATCCTCTCAATCCCTTACTTAGTTATGAAGTCTCCACCTATCCATAGAGTTGAAAGTTAACTTTCTTAATGATCTAATAATTCCTTTATGATGTAACTTTTTAAGTCTAAGTTCTGCATATTTATCTTGGTATATGGTGTGATGATCCATATTTAATTTCTGTACACACCTTTATCATTTTCCTACAATAGTTTTCTTATCATGAATACTTCTCCTAGTAACTGAGTTTTGTGTTGTTGTTTTTTTAAGTGCTGCTGTTTGCTTCTTCTGTATGTTGTATACCTAATCTGTTTCACTGAATGATATTTCTATTTCTTAGCAAGCAAAACATATTTCAAAAAATAATTGTTGCATTATAGTATAGTTTGAAATCTGATAGTATTAGGACCTTTTTCTTACTTTTACATCTTTTGAAAGTCACCTTTTTCCCTTTCATCTCTATTTTGTTACTAATTTTTCTTATTGTTCAGCTATTTCAGTCATATCTGATTCTTTGTGATTTCACTTGGACTTTCTTGACAAAGATACTGTAGTGATTTGCCATTTCCTTCTCCAACTCTTTTTTCAAATGAGGAAATGGAGGCAAACAAGATTAAGTGACTTGCCTAGGGTCACGTAGGTAGTAAATGTCTGAAACTGGATTTGAACTCAGATCTTCAATACCTGGGCCAGTGCTTTGTCTACTGCACTACCTAGCTGCCCTATTACTTTTCTAGCTCTATAAAATATGAATATGATAGTTTTATTATTATGACACTGAATGAATAAGTTAATTTAGGGAGTATTGACATATGTATTATATTAATTGATTTACCATTGGCAATTAATATTTCTATAATTATTTAAGTCTGATTTTACTTTTACAAAAAATGTGTATTTAATTTGAATTCATATAATTCACAAATGTACTTTGGTAGATAGAGTCCTGGATATTTTAATTATTCTGTAGTTATTTGAATGAGATTTCTCTTTCTAACTCTTCTTGCTGAATTCTGCTAAACAAAAAAGGGGGGAGAAAGCTATATTTTTGTTTTTTAATTACCTTGCATTGATTAGGACTTTATCACTTTCTTGGCAAGTGGGATTGCCAAGTTTTATCCAAGTAGCACCAATATCTGATGATTTAATTGAAATCAATTTAAGGGCACCTAAGTAGCAAAGAAGATAGAGCATCATCCTTGAAGTCAGGAGAACCTGAGTCAAAATCTGGCCTAAGACATTCCCCAGTTATGTGCCCCTGGACAAGTTATTTAACCCAAATGTCTTAAAAATAAAAAAAAATACAGTTCAACAACCCTATGTTAATCATGTAGTATGTTTGGGCAGACATCATTAATGGAGGTAAAGATTAACCTCATAGTTAGATAGATTGGATTCAAGTTTTATCTCTGATATTTGTTGGCCCTGAGCAACACACTTAATTTTTTAATGTCCCATGTTACCCTTTAAAATTATAAGTTGCAGAACTGTGACATATTTACATTGGAGAAGGTAATTTTCTTACAGGGAGTTCCATATACCAGTGAAATCATAGATCTGTATAGAAACAAAAATAATCAAATGGAACAAAAAGATTCAAGAAATTTTGCTAGACCCAGAAGGAAAGGACAAATAAAATCTGGTCTTGGCCTTCACAGAGTTTACAAGCAACTAGGGGAGATGGCATATGTCTAAGTAGGCTATCATACCAAATGAAATATGTTAGAAGCAAGAAACAATATTTTACAAGTAGTCATGAGGATTATGAGAAGAGAAATCACTTATGATTAGTGTTATGAGGAAACTTTGCTGAGGGGTTCCTCAAAAATCAAGTAATGCAGGTTCCAGTCTTTACTTTTCAAGTGGAATTGCTTCCTTTCCCTCATTTAAGCACATCAAGAAAGAATGTGCCATATACAGATATAAAAAAACTAAAGAGACTATTAAAGTCCACCTGAATCCAACATCTCTCATTTTTTAATAGGAAAAAAGACTGAAATTGCTAAAATATATATCATTACTACTTAGTTCATGCATCACTAGAAGCCAGATCTTCTAAATTCCTATCCCATCCTCTTTCCACCATGTCAGATAGAAATGTTTTAGAAAACATTACAAAAGCTTGGTTTCCAATCCCAACTCAGATACTTATTAAGTGGCTGATCCTGAGAAAATCACCTTCAGACTCCTCATATTTAAATGAGGCTGGCAATAATGCTTTTCACATCATGGGAGTTTTAGATAATATTGATAATAATAATATTTAGCACTTATGTACTAATGTATTTTTTCCTCTCAATAATCCTGACAGGCAAGCACTATAATTATCCTCATTTTATAAATGAGGAAACTGAGGGACAATATGGTTAAATAAATTGCTTAAGATCACCTAGTTGGAAAAAGTCTAGAGTACTATTCAAGTTCAATTCTTCCTGACTCCAAGGCCCCTGCTCTAGTCACTGTATCTCCTAAGTACCTCGTTGTAAGGATCTGCTCATATAACGTACGTAGAATACTTTTCAGAATTCTAAAATATTATATAAATAAGGTCTTTAAGCACACTTTCTGTTCAGTGCTCGATTGAATTTTTAAATGGTAGTTTCTTAGAAAGACAAGTTATCATCTAGTTTATTTACATAATGCTCAGCACCTGGTAATTTTGTATGTAAGCATTTAATACAGAATGCTGCGCCTCATCACATTTCAATATCACTGACATCACTGCTATTATTTTGATTGTTCGTTCATAGGTATTAAAGCTCTTGCCTGTTTGTAATATTGTGCTAAGGTCTCTATGAAATTATTCAAAATATTGCTTTTGCTCTCAAGGAATTTCAATATAATGTAGATTTTCTTCCCTTAGGGTACAAAGATAGAGATTTATATAAAAATAGATTTTAATATAGCTTTCACCAAAAATATATCACTTGTGTGCTTCCATGTTTTAAAGTCTTCACTAAAGTCTTTCTTTGATTCCTTATTGTAAAATATAAGAGGCAATTCTATAAAACTGAAAAACTTTTGAAAAAGGCAGTGACCCCACTGATAGAATGAATGTTTGTTGTCCAAAGAAGAGCTTAAAAAAAGCTCAGAAAGCCTCATTCCCAGGTTGGCCACAGGCACTTTCTGGCCATTGAAACTCTTGAAGGGCATCTATTAAATTGTAAAGAGTTTGAGACCGGGTCAATAGAGGGGATACCCACATCAATAAAATTTCAGGTCATTAAAAAGATTTAATTAATAGGGAATTTAATAGTATTTCTTAAAAGCCTGGATCTCAACAAATATACTCCAAAACATAAATATAATTTATTCTGAGGGAATTCAACAGTGTTGGGAGATATGTAATATCAGGCCTTATTGTGTACATTTTAATAAGAATTCACACACACACACACACATACACATATATGTTCCTTTTTATGTCTCCATTCATACTGATAATCAGTATCAGTATAAAGCAATCTCTGGGGTTTCATTTTTTATTGAATCATATGCAACCTTAACATATACATCTGAGACATCATGTTGGAAGATGACCTCCGAAGATGCATTTTGCTTGATGAAAGCAAATGCATATTTAAAATAGACTAGTTACTATTATTGAGGAACATTATATCCTCTGCACATTTCCATCAATTGTGTGATTGAAGATATAGTTGGCAAGGAAGTTTATTTTCAAGAATCTACTTGTTTCCCTCTCCTATTTTCATCTAGTATGCCTTTGATGCAAGGAAGTTTATTTTCGAGAATCTACTTGTTTCCTTCTCATATTTTCATCTAGTATGCCTTTGATGCATACAACCTCATAAATATCTTATAGAGGGTAGCAAATAGATTCATGAGTCACATATTCTCTTGGTTACCTTTTATTGTTGGTCTTGTTGATAATAATATTCTTTCTGTTCTTTTGGAGTCTGCAAAAATTTGAGGTATCTTTGTACTCAAATCCCAAGTATCCTTAAAAATATGACACCAAAAATATGGATTTCTTCTTTGTATATTTGGTCGGGTCAAATACTTATTTTCCTAGAGTCATCTTAACTTCCAATTCCCTTTTATTTAGAGCTGAAGTAAGAGAGTCCAAATGTGGTGGTTTGACTATTATCAGTAATGAGAATAAAAATTGCCACTGAAATGCCAGCAAATTTCCATTTCATGTCCATCTGTTGTCTAGTTTTATGACATGTTCTTACTGTAAGCTGATTTAGTTGAATGTCCCATGTATTTTCTGAAGACTCTGTTCATTCTTTACTCCTTTTCATTATTTGTGAGGCTATATTGTAAATAAATTCCATCACCCTTGTCTCTAAAGTATCTCAAATGACTTTTTTTGTTTGTTTGTTTTACACTAGGTGTATCCTTTAAAAGGAGATAAAATAAAAATCTGGTTAAAATCTGGTCATTTTTCTGGATAAGACAGTTTTCTAAAGATTGCAAACTATTAACATCCAGGTAAAAGATCCTTCTAAATTTCTAATAATAGGAGAAATTCAAATTAAAATAATCCTGAGGTTTTATCCCACTATCAAAAAATTTGGCAGACATAAAATGTTTGAAATCATTGATATTGGAGGAGTTGCAATAAAATAAGCACACTAATGTACTATTGATAAAGTTGTAAATTAGTTCATCGATTCTGGGTGTGTGTGGGGAATAGATATATATACCAGAAAAAGCCATGATATTGTCTCTACCTTTTAGCCCAGTGAATTCACTATCAGATCTTCAAAAAGGTGAAGAGTGGAATGAAAGGTCATATTTATGCAAAAAATCATATTTTGAATAAATATTTAGTTCATTTTTTGTATAGCAAACAAAAAAACCAAATAAACACACATACATGAAAACCCTGGACACAAAATAGAAATCTGTAGACTAAGGAATGTCTACACAAATAGTGATAAAGATACCAATGAATATGACAAATTGGTAGAAATGTAGAAAAACTAATATGTTACAACAGATGAAGAGAGGAATAAGCAGAACCAGGAGGAAAAAAAAAACATGCACAATGGCTAGAGTAATATAGATGAAAAAATCATTAAAACAGAAATTTCATGATGAGGAATAATATTGACCAAATTTAGGTCTAAAAAAGAGGTATAAAAATGTACTTTCCTGTTTTTCTGGGAAAGATGGTATATTACATGTATGGGATCTCAAACATATTGTCATATGTCTCCACTGCACCATTTAATTTTGTTGTTTTTTATTCATTTTTTAGTCATGCCCATCTCTTTATGGCCCCTTTTGAAATTTTCTTGGCAAAGCTACTGAAATGGTTTGCCATTACATTGTCTTAGTCATTTTTCAGATGAGGAAACTGAAGCAAACAGGATGAAGTGACGTATCCAGAGTCACACAGCTACTGTGTTTGAAGTCAAATTTGAACTCAGAAGATGAATCTTCCTAACTTCAAATCCAATACTCTATTCTGCCTTCTTGCTTTTAATTTTGCTTACATTCTTCTTCTTCATCTTCCTTCCTTCCTTCCTTCTTCTCTCTTCTTCTTCTTCTTTTAACAAGGGAAGGCATATTGGTTTATACAGAAAGAAAAGCATCAATAAAACTTGGTAAAGATGATAGAATAGATGCCTTTATTTTTAGTGATCCCCTATTGTTTGCTCATTTGTTTTTCTCAATGAGCATCTTGTTTAAAGAAGTCATGGGGGAGCTATGAAGATTGCTTAATGTATCTTTTGAACCATATTGTTTCTTATTCAATGACATTTTTAACCTTTATTCTGACCAGTTGATGATTTTATTGCACACAATGATTCTGAAAAACTTCCCATATTTCTTATCATTTGAAATATTGGGATAGGACCTGTGATTTCATTGATGTAAAGAACCTGTGATTTCACTGATTTAGCAATTTCCCATGAGAGAAAATTCCTTCTAGCAATGTAGACTGGCATTTCTTCAATTTAAAACAGAAAGTTCCCAAGAGCACTGAAAAATTAAATGATTTTCCCCAAAGCTGCATAATCAATATATTACCAAAGCAATATTTGAACTTGGATTTTCCTAACTTTGAGAGAGACTTTTAGCCACTTTGTTCTCTATTGCACTGAAATCACTGAATACCAAGGTATACTTTCACTTGGTTTGATAGATGTTGTTGGTCCCCTGCTCTGCTCTATGTCTTACTGGTATGAGACTACAGTTTAATTAAAGTATTGCTAACATAAATACATAGCATAATTTAGTTTCCATGCTGCCATCTTTTCACCATCTTTCCCCACCCAAAAAAGATTAAGGCTGCAGATCCAAGTAGGTAAGTGTTAACACAGAAGCCTTAAATTTACCAGAGACTTTAGCTTTATGAACTTGAAATATACATTGAATCACTTCTTCTGTGGTCCTACCTTATCTAAGTTCTGTGACTTCCATTCTTCTCCCTTTGAAGTATGACTGAAAAGGCAGAAACATTTTAAAGCATTTGAATAAGGATGAAATTTTTGAAAATTTGGTCTTGAGGTTACTTACTTGCCCAGTAACCTTACAGAGAAAAAAAATATTTTAAAAAAGACTTCTCAGGCATCTTTTTCTAAAAAAATATATAGAGACTGAGTTAGAAATGAAAACCTTCAATTACTTGGTTACTAATTTCTCAGGTATTCTGCCAAGTCTCAAGTTCTAACTGGGCTTTATTAAAGAAATCTTCAATCTAATGTGATACAACTTTATTATCTATCATAATACCAAATCCTTCAGAAAACCATTCCCTCTCACCCTGAAGAGACATTCTTCCAAGTAGCAGCCATGACACTTAGAGTTTTCATTCTGCTTTGAATACATTAAATTTTTCATTCATACCTGTGAAGAATTCCAATATGGAATCAGGTACTTTTTATAGACTAGGAAACACTGAAAAAATAACTGCTTTCTGCTCTGCAAGGTATTCTTCCTGAGAAAGAATATTGACAATATAGAGAAAATGGAACAATGTTACTATTTTAATACAAATAATAATAATGTTGATATTTTAATTTGGGTCTTGTGTGAGAAATGAATAGTGGTGGGGATGATGATTTCATTATGCACATAAATAAATAAACATATGTATGTGTCTTTTCACTTTTTTTTTTTCACTTTAAAAAACTTTTTACAACTTTGAAAACTTACACTATGGTCAACCACAAATGAAAGGAGTTATGATGAAACATTCTATCTACTTGCAGATGTAAAAGTGAGATTCAGAATAGAGATTAAAACAAATTTTCCCTCCTCTTTCCTCCTCCCTCCTTTCTTTTCCTCTCTTCCTTCCTTCCTTCCTTTTATCTTCTTCCTCTTCTTTCTCCTTCTTCTGTTCTTCCTCTTATTTTTGGCATAGCTCCAAAAGAGGAATTTATTTTGTATGACTATATATATTAGTAATGGTCTTTATTTTTTTTAACCTTCTTGGTAGGTGGGTATAAGGGAGGAGAGAATGTATAATTAAAAATAAACTAAAATATAGTTTAAAAAAAATCAGAGTTGAGAAGAGAAACCAAATCAAGAAGAAGGATTTTTAATGATAAATGACTCAAAATTCTACATTATTCTAATTTTGATACTTGAATTAAATACTATGGTATAGCCATATAAATATATTTTCAGGTGCTTTTCCTATGTGCAATATGTACATTTAGTTACAATATTAAAATAAAAATAATATTAGAATGTCAGTTATGTTCTTTTCCCCCTCTATTTAAGACTATCTAAATGGTTTTAATATGGTTACTTCAGTTTCCATTATAACCTCTATACTTTCCAAAGATATTATTTTCATCTCATTATGAAATCCCTGTTTTAATAGAAATTATATACATACATTTACTTATATTTTTATACCTACTATGTGGCAGGCACTATGTTAAGCACCTTATTATTGTTACTTATTTGATCTTCATAACAACCCTAGGAGATAGGTGCTATTATTTCTATTTTACAGATGAGGAAACTGAGGCAAACAGAGACTAAGTGACTTGCCCATTGGTTAACATCTGAGGCTGGATTTTGACTCAGGTATTCCTGACAGGCCCAGAGCTCAGTGCCCCATAGTGGCACTTATGGTGCCTCCATTCTCATCATCAGTCATCATTTTCTTAAAAGTTCAAGGTCTCCCAGGGCATCTAAAGCCATCTTCAGGTGTCCTGATTTCTATCTGGTCACTGGACCCAGATAGCTCCAGAGGGGAAAGTGAGGCAAATAACCTTGTCCAGCCCTCCCTTTCTTAAATCCAATTCACTTACATGTCATGGCATCACCTCCTGATGTCACTGTCTTATTGAAGAATGAAGGACAAACAACAACAACATCAACAGCAACAACTTCGTTCCATCACCACAATCTTAGACTTGGCCCTTTGTTCACAAACTCTGATAAGTGAGTTTTCACCTTACCTTGTCAGAAATCAGGCTTTCACCCAAATTCCCTTCCATACTATGATTCTAGATCATCTTTACCCTTCTCCCTTTTCTATCTATTTATTTGTAATAATTTTTCTTTTAGTTCAGAATTTGACAATTGTTATTTAGCTCCAAATCCTATATTCTTTCCATTAAATCAAAGGTTCTTAATTTGTCTGTACATTATGGGACTGCTTTGTCAGTGTGGAGAAACCCATTAACTCTTCTCAGAATAATGTTGAGGTGTTTGGTTTTGTTTTTTTTAATTGAAAGAGGTACAAAGTTCAGTTGAAGCGTAGGGAAAGTAGTGATGTATTTTTTTTTTTCTATCCAAGTTCACAACTCTCTGATATTTACCCATAGACCATTTGGGGTTTTGTGGACCATAGTTCAAGAACTCTTGAATTACTGGATGTTGTTTCCCAAAGTTAACAGCACTGCTTGCCAGTTTCAGGGAAGAAATGCTTACCATTTGTGTTTGTATCCAAATAATAAAGTCCAGGTAATCAGAATTTTTTCACAGAACTGTATAATGATAATGAATGTTTATTATAATATCCCTGGAAGCTGAAAGATCAGGATATGCCTTTAGAATTATTAAAGAGTCACTAAATTACATCCAGTATATTTAAAAATACTAAATGTAAAAAGAACAGTGTGGGGCAGTGAATCATGTGCCAGTTTTGGAACCTGAAAGAACTGAGTTTAGGTCCTAGTTTCTGACATATATTGATTATATAACCTCCTGGGCAAATTACTTAACCTTTCTTAGTGCTTGGGGTAATCCTCCATGTCTGTAACTTGCTAAGAAGCTGCTAATCAATCAACAGGAGGTGTTTCTTCACTTGGAGGTCCTTATGCCAGTTAAATCATAGGTCCTCCAAAGTGTTTTTTATTTTTTAATTTTTTTATTGATGTACACTTCCTTTCAAAATAATATTTTCTTTTTTCTAATTATAATAAAGCAGTTTTAACATTGATTTATATAATAGATTTTATTTTTCAAAATACATACAAAGATAGTCTTCAACAATGACTCACAAAACCTTGTGTTCAAATTTTTTTCCCTCCTTCTCCATTTCTCCCCTCCCCAAGACAGCAAGTAATCCAATATAAGTTAAATGTGGAATTCATGTGTAATTCTTCTACATATATTTCCACATTTATCTTGCTGCACAAGAGAAATCAGATCAAAAAGGGAAAAAAAGGAAAAAAGAAAAAAAAACAAGCAAGGAAACAGCAATAACAACAAAAAGTGAAAATACTATGTTGTGATCCACATTTAGTCCCCATAGTCCTCTTTCTGGATGCAGATGGTTCTTTCTACCACAAGTCTATTGGAATTGGTCTGAATCACCTCATTGTTGAAAAGAGCCTGATTGGTATTACAGTTGATCATTACATAATCTTGTGGTTGATTTTTTAAAATAAAATCTTGAGTTCCAAATTTCTTTCCTCTATCCTTCCTTTCTTTCTTTCTTTATATAATAAACAATTTGATATAGGATACACACACACACACACACACACACACACACACACACACACACAATACTCTTGCTACTGTGTGCAATATTCTCCTGGTTCTGCCTACTTCACTTTTCATCAATTCACATGAGTCATTCAGTTTTTGACATCTGCCTGCTTATCCTTTTTCCATTACATTCATATACCAAAATTTATTCAGCCATTTCCCAATTAATGGACATGTCCTCAATTCCAATTCTTTGCCACAACAAAAAGAGATACTATAAATTTTTTTGCATATGGATGTCCAGGTTCCCTTTTTATCATCTCTTTGGGATACAGATTTACTAGTAGGATTGCTGAATCTAAGATTATTCATAGTTTTATAGCCCTTTGGGCATAGTTCCAAATTGCTTTGCAGAATAGTTGGATCAGTTCACAACTATAATAACAATGAATTAATCTGATTTATACTTTTAGAAAATTTCTCTACAATACACAATGTATGTGGTGATTGTTAGTTAATTATATTTTTAAGTTAACTAGAATATTATATCCTTTAACTATGTTAGAAAAATAAGAGATTATAATTTTTAGAAGAACTACTAAAGGTAGAATTGTGGTACACAAACATAACTGAACTTTATCAAAGCACAAATATAGGTTGCAAACATGAACCATTTGTATTATCAGATTCTACCCACTTCCTCCTATGCCATTCTTTTAACTGTTATGAGATTATGTACTACAATAGGAGAAACCCTGGATTTACAGGTAAGAAAGTCTTTAATACAACTCTAGCTCTGATACTAAAATTATTACTGGGAAAGTCACATAATTTTTTGCCTTCAGATTTCTCATCAATAAAATTACAATAGCAATACCCATATTATTTTTCTCGCAGAATTGTTATGATAGTCAATTTAAAAGAAATATATAAAGTACTATGTGAATATCAGTTATTATCATTGAATACCATTCATAGGAAGATAATTAACATACAAAATATTTGAATACCTCTCTTTGTATGTTCCCTGTTTATTTCATATGGCTTTTTCCTCAATTCAATTTAAAGCTTATTGAGAGCAGCTACTTAGTCTTATTTCCCAACTACATTAGAAACACCTTGGTGATTTGTGTCTTAAGTAAATTATAAACTCCTGGAGGGCAGGGCCCTTTCTTACATTTCTCTCAGTTGTTGAATGAATAATAAATTCCCAATACAGTTAATTAATGAAAGATTAATTGATATAAAAAGAGAATAGTATATACAGGAAATGAACAGATTCTCTTCCATTTGTCTAACCTGCCATAGATTAGCCAATTATTAATCTGCATCAGGAAAGGCTTTTGGCAGAGACAGCTAGGATTTAGAAATGCTATGTCAATAACAGTGTGCTCATTAATGCACTGCAGTGTGAGAGGAAAGTTGATCTTCTCATCTAAAGAATAATCCCAATATCTGACAAGAAGTGAATGATAAGGTTTTTGGCCAGATTAAAGAAAGAAGGGCAGTAACTCATTAGAAAACATGTAAATGCCTGCTTAATTACTTGAAAAATGTCTTAGCCAGTACATTTCATGACACCTAGAGGGCATAAACATGGCCATAAATTTAATTAATTTTCCTTCTTTTAATGCACCTGCATAGCCTAAAGGAAAAGATAGTAATGAAAGTACTATGAAGCACTTTGCACTTGGGAAGGAGTTCCAGAACTCATTTGAACCATATTCAGAAAGGAAACACTAAGTTTCCCATCATTATGTGTATATGTGCACGTGCATATGCATGTGTAGTAGAGGGGAGATATTTGTAAAATTGTATTCCAGTAATGAAACTCATTCCCATGGTAACTCTCAGCTTTATTTCAAAAGGAGCATAAAGCTCCATTTCTTATGAAAAGACTCAAAATTAAGTGGTGTTAATAACATTTAACCAATAAAATATCATATATATATATGCAAATATATTTACATGACACATATATCTGATTTTAACCTGAAGAGATAAGTATATATAAGAATATATATATATATATCAATATATATGTACACATACTTGCACAGTATATACACATATAAACACAACCTGTATTTAAGTACCAATTTGTAACAACATAAAAAACACCTGTATAACAATGCCTGTGTGTACATACATTATACATACATGAGTGTGTATCTAAGTTGTATAATACACACCAATTTAGAAGAAGGGACCTTCTAGACTATAATGTTCATGGTAGCAGGGACTGTGGGGAAATTTTTGAGCTAAATAGAAAAAATAAAGCATTGGGCAATACCTCTTACTGAAACAAAGATTTTCAGTCCTCTGTTGTTCCTGCTTGTATTCTGGGGCTCATTGATTGTTTGATTTCTTTGTTTATTTTCTCTATATCTGTTATTATATTTTATGTTAGCATTTACAGTTTTTTATATATATCATTATTTTCAGATTTGAATTTTGTTGAGCAAAAGGTTCTCTTGATGGTCCGTGTGCTTCATATTTTAGTTTATCCTAGACTGGCAAGTTCATTGCTGAACTAAGAATTCCCTTGTAGTCTCCACTAAATATTTTACCTTTTAGAGAAAAATTCTGTTATTTTGTGAGATTGACTTTGGTGGCTTATTAAGCCCAAGACCAAAAACCTCATATTTTCTACCTCTTTAATAGATTTGAAGGTAAAGCTATTTGAGCAGTGGTAGAAGTTGAGGAGTTACATTTATAACAGGTTACACAAATGGAAGAGAATCTGTTCACCTCCTGTATATACTATATGTTATATACTTTGGTGGCTTATTAAGACCAAGAACAAAAACCTCATATATTCTACCTCTTTAATTGATTTGAAGGTAAAGCTATTTGAACAGGTGGTAGAAATTGAGAAGTTATATAACGGGTTCTTTTGCAGGGTTATAATATTTTAGATTTTCCTTTTAGTTGCAGTCCAGATCATGTAGATTCAGATCATCCTTGATAGATGTGACAACTGAGGTTTTATTTATTTGTTGGTTTTCTCATCCTATGCAGAAAACTATAAATCTACCCCAGTGATTCACAGTTCTCATGCTGAGATTCACAATGCACAATTATGACACTATTTTATTTAAACTTATGTAAAGGTATTAGCTTTTCTCTTCCTGTTTTTAGGAGATAGAGGGGCAATTGGAAATGATGTAGGTGACAGCAAATGTATCCCCTTGGCAGTTACATGAGAATGGGACAGGAAAAGTCTTAATAAGACTGTTTTGATGGTGATTGGCAACACTCATTTGTGAGGAAAGTATCTGGGTTTTTTTTCCAAGTTGTTGAAAATGGCAACTGGAGGAGTGAGGTTAGGCTTATGATAAAATAAGAGGAAATGGTTTCCTGGGTGAATATGTGAGAAAGGATACTCTTGTGGATGAGGGGGTTAGGGTATAGCGAGGAAGAGAATTCTTCTTGCCACCTATTTTGCTATGTTTTAATTAAATATCTTTTGCTTTGAATTAGTAGTTCTCTGATATAAGTTAGGAAAAGCAATACTAATAAGGACTTATGTTTTTAATTGAATATTGACTAATAATGTTCAACAAACCCAGAGTGGCTTCAACAGGGTATATAATGGAATTATACACACACTGCTTCATTGTTAATATTTGAGAGGGAAACATACTCTTTGTTTCAAAACTCTCAATTCACATAGTATGAAATAAAATACATATAATATAATTTAGAGAATGCTGTCTTAGCTTAGTTTCTCCATTTCTGTCAGAAAGCACAAGAAAATCCAATGAGGTCTTTGAGAAAACCAGGATACTCGTATTTTACTTGTTTATGATGGTCCCCTTTTGTCCCCAGATTGGAGTAGGAAAAGGACTATACTTAGTGCATTACGAAGTGAGGAGAGTCGTGTTCTTAACCAATTATGAATGATAATTTCTGATTAGCTAAGGGTGGGGCATAATTTTCTTGAGGGGCAGCTAGGTGGCATAATGGATAGAGTGCCAGGCCTGAAATCAGGAAGACTCATCTTCTTAAATTCAACTGTGGCTTCAGACACTAGATATGTGACCCTGAATAAGTCATTTAACCTGTTTGCCTAAGTTTTCTGGTCTGTCCAATGAGTTAGGGGAGGAAATAGCAAACCACTTCCCTATCTTAGCCAGAAAAAAAAATGGGGTCAGAAAGAGTTGGACACAACTAAATAGTAATAGGTAAATATTTTAATGCTTATCAGATGACAGAATTCGGTGTGGTCAAATATCCTGGTTGACAAGGGAAAGTACAAGAACAGTTTTATAGTCCTTTGTGCATAGTTCCAAATTATTCCAAGAATCATGAGGGAAATTTCACTGCTCTTTGATTTCCTAGTGAAATTTGTGGCTATATCTCATGGCATGGTTGGAGATAAATCCTGTACAAGGATCGGTCAAAGTTTAAAAGGGGGCAATTTAGTAAATTTAGATTTCCATAATAAAAAAGGTATATTTCTTTTCTGTATCTCTGATTGCCTACAGTTTTACTATTTAATATTCTTTTAAAGGGCAGCACGACAATAGATAAAGTCCTGGATTTATAGTCTGGAAAATGGATTCAAATCCTATCTCTAATGCCTAATATCTTTTTTTTATTATTAATTTTATAATTATAACATATTTTGACAGTACATATGTAATATAACATATTAAATATGTTATAGTATATCCTAGATACACTACATATGTGCAGAACCGAATTTTTTTGTTGTTGTTGTTGCAAAGGAAGAATTGGATTCGGAAGGTAAAAATAATCTGGGAAGAAAAACAAAAAATGCAAACAGTTTACACTAATTTCCCAGTGTTCCTTCTCTGGGTGTAGCTGATTCGGTCCATCATTGATCAATTGGAATTGGGTTAGCTCTTCTCTATGTTGAAGATATCCACTTCCATCAGAATACATCCTCATATAGTATTGTTGTTGAAGTGTATAATGATCTCCTGGTTCTGTTCATTTCCCTCAGCATCAGTTGATGTAAGTCTCTCCAAGCCTCTCTGTATTCATCCTGCTGGTCAATGCCTAACATCTATGTGATAATGGACAAGACGTCTCTGAATTTTAGTTTCTGTACCTATAAAATGAGACTTTTGGTAACTAAATACTCATCTCACAGGATAATTGTTATTTCATTGATATTCCATACATTTGTAAGCCTTAAAGTGCTTTCTCAAAACTTACCCTTGTAAAGCCTTAAAATTTCTTGTATTAGCCATTATTACTGCAAATAAATCATAAAACTTCTATGCCAAAATTCTAAATGCATGACATAGAGGAAAAAGAAAAGGGAGCAGTTAGAAAAACTTTGAAACAGAAGACGACTTTCAATGTATCACCATTTCAGGGGTTTAAGGTGAGTGATCAAAGGTATTTAAAAAAGACTTTCGAAACCATGGAAGTTCAATATTTACCTCACTTTTGACCTACCATAGTTTCCCACTGCATCACTGCTACTTTGACCTTCATATATGACTGTATTTTACAGGTACCTTTTAGTTCACATTTATAAATAAGTTTATATGACTGACTTTGACGAATCCTATGACAAGAAGGATAAGGAATAAGGAAGGTGGGTTTAGGACAAAGAATAGAACCAGATTGTTAGAATATACAGGATAAATCTAAGCCCAACCTATCTGAGAGACACAGTCACAGTCAGATCTCAGTTTCTGGAAGGGATATCACTAGACTGGGCTTTAGGCACTGTCATATTCAAGATACACTAGAAAGAGAGAAAGTTGATGATAAATAATAACCTCCAGTTTAGAAAGTGCTTGGAGCCAATAATTGAGACAAGATGCATCTTTTATGGAAATCATTACTTAGGTGTCTTTCTCTTTGTTATAAATCTAATGTTGATCTGGCCTTTCAAGAATTCAAGAGTCCTAGCCTTTAGGCTTAAAAAAATGACAGAGCAGAATCAGCAGAACCTGGCAATTTCATTATTAAAAAATACAGGAAAATGCTAGTACTGATTAAGCCAGTGAAGAGGTGGTCAGAAAAATCAAAAACATTGACAAATCCTATTCATTGCAAGCCATACTCTAAATTTGCCCCAACCTTTACAAAGATGTCTTGAACTATGACTTAGGGGAAATATTGAGAAGTCATCTACAAGAGGACCCTCTCTGATTTTAGGAGATTGATGTTTAAATATCACTGGTTTTAGTTTGAGTTTAGTTCGTCTACTCTTGGCATGGAAATTTCCATCCTAATCTCCATTAAGCAATTGGAGCCATCAGATCATTGACTTATACCTATAAAACACACCTCTGGTAGCATGTGGCTGTATTTTTATACTGTGGACTCCTTCCTTTAAAAGACAATGGGAAACAGTATGAGGCATCAGGAGACAGGCTAGGATGATTTGAAAATTGCTGTTACATTAGAGCAAATGAAATATTTTCATTTCAGCCATTAAATTTCTCATTATATCATGAAATGCCATAGTTAGTGCTATTTTCAGTTTTAATCTCTTGTGAAGTCATTGACAGTTAATGTTTAGCAAGTTCATAAACTAATTTGAGTGGGTTTTATTTTGCACAATCAGGCATATTACACTTGTTTCAATTTTTTGCATCACAGATTTAACATCTGGAAGCCAAGGAGAAAGTACAACAGACTTATCTAAAGAAATTGTCACAAAAAATCATGTTAAATGATGAATTAGGATGTGGCTAACCAACAGTATTAAAAGCTGCAATCACATCTTTCTATCCTTGCGTTATATAATCCACACTCTGTGATGGTGCATATACATGGAAAGTATACAGATCAAAAAAACAAAACAAAACAAAACAAATAAACAATTAGATATTTTTCTAGTTTTACTACTAGGTGGTTTCATTCTTTTACTACTAATGCTATAATTAGTAGGATACTCCCCAGTGAGAAAGCTCTGTCTACCAGTAAAAACTGAAGTCTATTCTTATTATTTCCTGGGATATAGGAAGAGGTTAAGTGACTTGGCCCATGTATCAACAGAAAAACTCAAATGTTCTATAACTTAATTTAAAATCATTTAAAAATTTATTTAGAAATGATGGTAGTTTTCATCTTTTTTATATTTAATTGTATTCTATCATAGCATCTTAGTCCATTGTCACTACCTAGGATCTTAGGCTCTTCAAGAGGGTTCAATGATGCTAGAAATGATTGACTTTTAGCTCTCAAAAATAAAATTCATTTGGCCATATTTTGAGTCTTCTGGGGACATTAGGGATCATGATAAAGAAAGAAAAATTGAAGACAAAAGATAAAATTGATTGGTGATTAACAACAGAGAAAATAAGATGCACCTGGACCTCAGTTGCCAGAGAGCAACAGATACAATTCCTGGAAAAATGTATTGATTTAGCTGTTTCTGGAGTATAGTGATATTAAGATGGAAGGCAAAGGTTGATAATGCTGAAAGAGGCTGTTTGAATTGCCACTTATCTGGATGCTATGGTGAGACACTAATGACTGGTATCTGGTATTAAAAAAGATATAAGATACGAAATATTTTTTAAAAGGGACTTGGCAGGAAGAAAGAGTATGCTAGTGGCATCTGACTTTATGGATCTCAAACAGATTTTTTAAATATATGTTGTATGTGTCCATGTATGTGCATGTGTGTGTGCATATGCATGTATTTGGAATATTAAATCTATAAGTTTTTTTCCCCAAATTATATTATTCCTTAAGTTTTTATTAACAAGTCTTTCCCCTATAAGTCCATTTTTCTTGTCAACTAGTATCGTCTCTTATGGAGCTCTAAAACTTGCCCCATCTATTCTAGATGCTCTGTGGCAGTAATATATTCCATATAGGTGGAAATAAAATTGTATCTGAATATTATCATGTAAGATCGTGCTTCTTTGAGACTTTGTACTCTGAGAAAGAGTAACTACATAATCACATCTTTATAAGGGCAACATTTTGAGATCAAAGTTATATATAAAATTCATATAGATATCCATCTACAACAAAGAAAATTGAGATATTAAATTCATTTTCATTTGTACATGCATTTTAGACAGTAAATTTTAGACACTGAATTTATTTAATTCACTTTCATCTTAATATATTCATATTGAATATATACATAATTAATATATTCTCACCCTATATGAAGTGTTTATTTTTCTCATGTTTTGCTTACTTGTTTTGAAGGAAAATATTCTTTATAAATCTTATTTTACATAGTCTAAATTCCCCCCAACACCACTGTGCCTCACCTCCCTTTACCAAAGAATGATCCCATATAATTATTAAAAAAAAAAAGAAAAAGAAGAGAAAAAATCCATAACCAAGCTTTACTTTAAAAGAAAATTACAATATTGCTTTTCTTGCTTTCTCAATGGGAGGAGAAGGAGGACAAAGTAAATGGGAGATAATCTAGAACTGAAAATAAAATAAACCTTAATGAAAAATATGATAACATTTACAATGGTTTGTATCAATGGACCCTTCAATACATCTACCACATATCAAGAAAAGATGTTTTTCCATATCTCTCCTTTGGAATCAACCTTATTTCTTAGAATTTTGGAAATTCATTTTTTTATGATTTTGTGCTTGGTTTTTTTCATATAAATTGTTGTAGCTATGTATATATTTTTTCTTTAAGCTATTTCTTAGCCTATATATACATATATATGATGTATATATATATATATATATAGATAGATAGATAGATAGATAGATAGATATAGATATATATAAATATATCTATATATATCTTAGCTTATATATCTAATATATAACATTATAATTTTGTAGATGCCATAATAGGTGGAACACAGTAATTAAAATTAGAAACACTGAATTCTAATTTGGTCTCAGACATTTATTAGCTGTGTGGCCCTGCTTAAACCTCTTAATTTCCATTTCAATTCTCTTATATGTACAGTGTGGATGATACTAATTTGTAAAATGTGGATAATAATAATGATACCTGAAGAAGAACCTATTTCTCAAGTTTCTAAAGAGGATAAAGCAATATCTGTAAGGCAGCTTGCAAATTTCAATGTGTCATATAAATTTTATTACTAGTACTAGTATCATCTATTTTAATCATCTGACAAGGCCATGTGGACAGATCAGAGTGTGTGAAGAAACCTAAATGTGGAATGATGCTATTCCTTTTGGAACTGGTCAAGGTCATGGATTTAAATTTGGGGGGAGTTATATTACTTTTTCTATTCCTTGATCATAGAATTCATTCTGACTCCAGGAAGACATCAAAAATACATGCTGAACAGACAATTTTCACATGATGAAATTAAAGCCATCTATAGTCATATGAAAAAATGTTTTAAATCACTATTGATTAGAGAAATGCAAATTAAAACAACTCTGAGATACCACCTCATACCTCTCAGGTTAGCTAAAATGACAAGAAAAGATAATGATAAATGCTGAAGGGGATTGTGGGAAAATTGGGATACTAATACATTTTTGGTGTAGTTGTGAAGTGATCCAATCATTCTGGAGAGGAATCTGAAACTATACCCAAAGGACTATAAAATTGTGCATATCCTTTATTGGGTCTGTATCTCAAGGAAATGGTGAATGAGGGAAAAGGACTCACATGTACAAAAATATTTGTAGCAGCTCTTTTTGTGGTAGCAAAGAATTAGAAAATGAGTAGATGCCCATCAATTGGGGATGACTGAACAAATCGGAGTATATGAAGCTAATAGAATATTATCATTCAAGATGATTTTAAAAAAGGTTGGAAAGATTTACATGAACTAATGCTGAATGAAACAAGCAGAACCAGGAATACATTGTACATAATAATAGCAAGAATGTGTAATGATCAACTATGAAAAACTTAGTTCTTAGATTCAAAGCAATTCCAATTCACTTTGGATAAAAAACTACCATCTGCATCCAGAAAAAGAACTAAGTAGATTGAATGTAAATACTATGTTCACTTCTTTTTTTCTGTTTTATTTTTAATCTCTCCCATGATTTTTCTCTCTTGCTCTGATTTTTCTCTCCCAACATGACTCAAAAAGCAATGCATGTTAAAATGTTTAAAAAATAAAATATATTTAAAAAATACATGCCATTGATGACAAAATATATTACCTTTACAATGTTAAAATGAGAAATCATATCAAGCAATTAAGATGTTATGTAAAATTGGTGCTGTTGTTGATGGTGATGGTTATGGCAGTGGTACAAAAGTGGATGTAAAAACAAATTAGGAATAAAAAACCATGGAAATTGAAAAAAAAAAAAAACCCTCAGAAGTCATGCTGTATAACCTATATCTAAATCACAACTCTTGTGCAGAACATACTCTACACATGGTAATGAGCAGCCAGCCTTATTAAAGTCTTACAGTGACAGAGAACTACCTGGTATTGAAGGGAGCCTTACTGCATTTTTGAACATCTCTTTTTCCTAAGTATTTTTCC
This sequence comes from Sminthopsis crassicaudata, assembly GCF_048593235.1. Lineage (NCBI taxonomy): Eukaryota > Metazoa > Chordata > Mammalia > Dasyuromorphia > Dasyuridae > Sminthopsis > Sminthopsis crassicaudata. The sequence continues at coordinate 425,015,605 of NC_133620.1, forward strand.
TTTTGTTGAGTCATATTGCTCTAACTTCCATTAATTAGTCTCAGTTGTGCTCTTGAATTATTTTCACAAACACAACAACAATTAAACCATGATCATTTGATACCAATTCAGATATTTAAAAAATGTTTTGATGGTCCACCCAAATCTTATCTCCTGAGGATAAAACACCCCTAATCCTTTCAAATGATTTTTATATAATATGATTAAAGTAGAAACATTTGAACTAGAAAAGAGAGGCCCTAGGTGTGTGAAATACATGCAGATGTCACTATTCCAAAAAACTCATTAAGTTCATATTCTATAAGCAGTCATATTAATAAATAATAATCTTGATAATCTAGTCATATTGTATAAATACATCTTTGAGGTTAAAGGAGTGATAACATATAATTGTTTTATTTGAGTTTTACAGTGACCCTACTAGAAATGAAAAGTACCCATTTAATCAATTAGCAAGTATTTAATGCTAGGTGCTAGGTCTTCAAATGCAATAATCTTTCAGGGACCTTATATTCCATTGGGAAAGGTGAATATATATATATATATATATATATATATATATATATATATATATATATATATATATATATATATATATATATATATATATATGTGTGTGTGTGTGTGTGTGTGTGTGTGTGTGTGTATGTGTGTGTGTACATATATATGCATATATACATATATATAAACAAATATAAAGAAAGTTAAAATAAACACTAGGCAGTGAAATACAGGATGTTTTGAGGAGGACATTAGCACTTTTAGAGCATTATATTGAGCAAAATTAGTACATTTGTAAGGCACACTTCAATATTATTTAGATATAAGGAAGATACTCATTTAAAAAATCTTGGATTATTAGCTGTGTAAACTGGGGTAATCCATTTAAATTTTCTTGCCTCAGCTTTTTTCATAATTTAAAATAAGGGGATTATACCAAATAAGTCCTGTCTAGCTCAGTCATCTACAGTTTCATGAACTATAAAAACTATGGCTACTGTTGCAAATTAGCACATTTGTAAAGCACACTCTTCAAATTTATTTAGAGGTTAGGAAGACACTATTTAGTAAAATAATAATAATAATAATAATAATAATAATAATAATAACATGGAATTTTGGATCACTAGTGGTATAAATTGGGGCAATCCATTTAAACATTCTTGCCTCAGTTTCTTCATAATTTAAAATAAGGGAGTTGTACCAAATAATCTGAAAGTCCTGTCTAGCTCAATCATCTACAGTTTCATGAAATACTAAAACTAATACCACTGTTCTGTGAACAGTAATGGTGGTTATAAGAAATATACTTGTATACAAAGACCCAGGAGATGAAATGTCAGGGCCATGACCTTTAAATAGTTACCTATATATTTTGCTCCCTGCTTCCTTGAGCTAATGGTTCTCACCATCATCACCAATGATATCATTGTTCTCCTACTGAGGTATTTGAAATGCCAATTTATCTCCAAAATCCTATAAATAGAGCACCTCAAGAGACTCATGGGATGTGAGTTCTTAGAGAAATCACTGTTTAGATAGAATTTTTTGGTAAGAAATATGTTGTCCCCTTAGGATTTTACTAAAAGGGGGTTTTATTCAGTCTTCCTTCTTGAAATTTTAAGTGCTTTCCACTGTATTGCTGACTTCTCTATTTTTTTTTTTCCTTTTTTTATGACAACTGGGTTTGTGTTTTATTTACTAGAAGTTTCTGGACTGAAAGGGGTTTATTTAATTATTCCAGGAATATGGAGAAATTGAATGACCTACTGGGTCATCTGGGATCTTGACACTGATATGAATATTCATAAACTCATAGAATGCCCCCAGGGAATAAAATATAGCCTCAGAGAAAAATTTTAAATTGGTTGCCTTGTAGCATGTATGGTTTGAGTAAGATGATGGTAGAAAGGAGAGATCTAATCTTTTTTGGGTGAGGGCTCAAAACCTTTGTTTTTATTTTGACTTTCACAAAGGACCATCTGCTATCCAAAGCTCAGGAAGAATGCATTCATAAATAAGCACACATCTGTAGGGCTGGGTAAAACAAACAAAAAACTGAATTAAAAAAGAAATTGGTTATGCACTGAGAAAAATAGAGCTGAAAGAGGGGAAATGGTAGTTATTTTGTGGACTAACCCCATTTTAAATTTTGTAGAATGTATCTATGTAGTCCTTTGTGTGTAGGATATGTGGTTGGAAAACTAGATATGAGAATGACTTTTCATTTTATATATTTATATGGATGAAGCCAGCTCTCTAAGCAGAGGGTGTGAAAATGATGCAAGTCAACTAAAATTTGTCACCTTTTTCTTTGCTGAATTATTATACAGGTAAGATAGGTTAAACTCCAGAATTTTCTCTCTCAATAGTTTACTGAAATACTTGAACATTTCTTTAAGCAAAATTTATTTTAATAGCTCTCTATCAAAGAATCACAGTTTTAATTAATAAAATGGAAACAGGGAAAACCATATCATTAATTCTTACATATTGGTCCAAATATGGATTATCTCACATTAAACTGAACCCCTAATCTGTGTTTTTTGGAAAGAATATCTATATCATCTACATAGCTACACCTATAAGTCCCATTTATATGATTTTCATATGGCCTCATATGGCTTTCCCTACTATTCATTTTATTAACCAAAATTGTATTTCTTTGATGAGAGATCTTTTAAATAGCTTTGCCTTAGAGAAATGTTCACTATTTGAATAAGCTGCACCTCTAATTTAATGCTTCTTTTCTTGAAAGGAAATTACATCTATCTAATCTATATTTCCGTATCTATATTTTGACATATTCTCAAACTTTTATCTAGCTGTATCTAACTTCACAGCTATTCATGTCTTGAAAAATAGCACCCGTTTTACATCAATCATAGGTTTTCTATGTGCCAGATTTAAGGAAAATGTAATCCCATGTTTGAATCAATGAGAACTATCAATAACTACCTTATAGTGTAAATATCTAAATTCAGGTTCCATTTCTAACTCTATGATCGTGGGCAGATCACTTAAATATACTCTAGGCAATTCTCTACAACTATAATTTGGAGAAAACATGCTAACTTCTATTGATACAGGCAACTTCCTTATTTTGAATTCTGTATATCAATGAAAGCATGAATCCCGGTACTATCCCAATCTGCATCATTAAATTAATGTATGTGAACATATTTTGTAGGCTTCAATCTGCATTGAATGTTATAAATTTTTATATGTTATAGGACATAAAAGGGACCACCATGAGCCTGTCTACACTTGTGACTTCAGTTTGATTAACAAACCCAGATGCTAAATTTAATGTACTGTTTTAAGTCTTTTCTCTTCCTTGCCATTTGGCTCCAATTATTGTCTGCTAGGAAGTATAATACTGTACCTGAAGATAAATGTCATGTTCCTGCATTTTTATTTTTGTATCATTCAAGGAAGGAATTTTGTCACTAATGTGACAAAAATTTTTCTTTTTCTCAGAGATTAAAAGCATGAAGATTCAAAAGCCTTTGGGGCAACACAGTGCAGATGTTGTAACTCATCTCAGTAAAGGGAGATAAATGCTGGATCATAAATGAACATTTTCTCCTCAACTATATTGCTCATCATCAATTCATTTCTATAGTATTTAATTAATTGTATATAGAGGAGGCTCATCCAAGTGAATTTACTTACTGATGTGTCATACAAATTTTGTTACAATGTGTTCTTACTTTTAAAGTTCTCTAAGATCTATTTCTATTATCTACTAGTCCTGAGATTCTGTGCAAGACCTTTTTTTGGCAGTCAGGATTAAGTGAGTTGCCTAGAGTCACACAGCTACTAAGTGTTAAGTATCTGAAGCCAAATTTGAATTCTGGCTTTTCTGACTCCAGGATGGTGCTGTATCCTTTACACCATGTGGCTTAGGTGCCTTACTTCCTAAACAAACCTCTTCACTGCCTTGTTTCCTCATAATAAATAAAGTAAGTGAGTTGTATTAAATGATCCCTTCCAATTCTTAGTCTATGAATGATCTGGGTTCTAGGATACTATAATCCCCAAATTATTTCAGAATGGAACACTGTAGACCAATGTCAAATTTTATCTTGTCACCAAATACCAAAAGCTAACATTTAAAAGTTAAAGGATTGCTTAATCCCCTCTCATATTCATATTTTGTGGTTTCTAATAGATTTCTCTATGTTAGCATTTTTAATTATGCAAGTGGTCTTATCTAATAATCTATATCAATATTCTCTTATAAGTTTTAAAGATAGTTCAACTTTGTCTTGAACACAATTCCAGATAATTTCTTTTGTTCAAAACGAGCTGAATTTGCACCATTTCTGTTTTTTTTTTTCCTGTATATTGGAATCATTTGGAATTGGCTACTTAGCAAATGTGAGAGATTAGTCTGGTAGCATTGATGAGGGGTTTAGTGCATAATGTTTTGAAACCATCTTATAAGTGCAGAATTTGGTCAATAAGAAAAATGAGTAACTGGTTCAAAGCTAGAGTCTGAGTCATTTGATGGTGAATGTCAATTGAATATGAGGTGGAGTCACATTTCTCACTAGGGTGTGTAAACTGGACAGTTAACATATGGTGATTTGGCCAGTAAACTGAGATTGTGGTAGTTTGGTGCATTAGGCAACTAGGTTTGAATGCAAAGACATTAACCAATCAGTTCTGCCACCTGGATTTGGAGTTGATATTGAGGTGAAATTAGGGGAGGGAGGAAGATCCATCAATGTTTGTTAGCATTGTTTCCATTTGCCATTTTCCAGAGTTAATACATCATTCTTAGATTTGTGCAAATCAAACATTAGCTTCTTGGACAGCACAATTTAATTTCTGTATTTGTTTTTCTATCACCAAACACAATGTCTACTACATAGTTGTGTGCTTAATAAATATTTAATTAATGAAAATGGTTCCATTAACCTACATTGTCACAATTGCCATGGACTCTTTTTTCTATATTATATGTGCTCTTTGTTTGGGAATCATGATTTTGGGGAATGTTGGGGAGTGAGGAGAATCTAAACATTGAATATTGGTTGGTTCAGACTAGGTTAAGTGAATTGTCCTCTCATTTTGGCTTTTGAAGTACCTCTTGACTTGAAAAAGGACACTGTGGATCAAGATCCATCAAGGTGGAAGTCATACTATAGTTCTTTAGTGCTTAATGACTAGTTAACCTTGAGAACCCATGCAAGGTTTGTTTTGTCTTCCCTTCAATAAGTTGGTGAATGTTGGAGTCAGAATTGCTGATTAAATAATTTGTATCATCTGAAGCAGTTCACAGATCTCAGGCTAAGTCCTTAGGGCAAGGGGATATTGGCAGTTTAGAACATCATTGGTGTTGCAGGGATTCATCCAAATGACCTTTGGAGAAGAATGTGTCTTCTTAAAATTCATCTTTTATAATAGAAAAAGAACATTTCTCCAATTTGACATGGAATTAGCATTTCTGGAAGCAAGAAGGAACATGTAGAAATTAATAATATGTTAGAGTAGGTCAGGAGAAAAGCTCAAAAGGTTATCTTAAGTAGATTATAATGCCTGTAGTCATCAAAGCTTAGAATAGATTATTCTTGAGCTCCTGAGACTGTGGCCACGTTACATAGTTCAAATGACATTAGAGCACATGCATATGTTATAATCGGTCTAAGTCATATTTCATTTATCTAAATGTGGACTGGGTTGTGTGCCCCTTAGAGGTTCATTTAAGCATAAACTATGGCTTCAAGGATTGGCCTCGTGGGGCCAGCGGGCTCTAGCAGATTATTTTATAAAGAGTATTATTAGTTATGACCAAATCTTAATTCCATAATCTTTTTCTTGATAAAATGGTTTGGGACATCATCAAGTGAGCTCAATAAATCAATGAACTCCCAACCAAAGGTGATCTTAATTACCTTCAGAAGAACCTTAGTTTCTGTTTGAAAGGAGAAATAAAGGAATATTGGAGTTTGGGTTTTTACCCTTATCCCAAAGATATATATATATATATCTTTATATATATATATCTTTATATATAATGTTGAAATAATCATTTTACATATTGTTGCTCTTTGATCCAAATGCCTATAATACTCCTATGCTATTTTGATCTTTGGTGTGGGTTTTCTGGCCTAAGCCTGAAAGACTTCATGTTCCTTTAACATGCCCTCTGGAGTTTCTACAACATAAGAATAAGCTGATAGTAGTTTGAGGATAGATAAAAAACTCTGAATATTAAGAGGATACTTTTATGTCCCCAAATTTTGCTTTGTACAATTTTTCTTCCAATAGAAGAACGTGGGAGGGAATAGTATACCAGAGATCTGATTTCTTTTAGAGAATCAGACAGCAAAACAAAGGCTAGCAATGTCTCTTCCATTATTCCAGCAAGTCAGACTAACTTTCTGAACCTTCCCAACTCTCAATTTCCTCATCTACAAAAGGTGATAATTCCACCTGTGATACCTATTTCATATGACAATATATGTAAGAAGTGCTTTACTGACCTTAAAACATTATAAGAATGTTAGATATTAGGGGCAACTAGGTGGCACAGTGGATAGAGCACTAGCCCTGAAATCAGGAGGACCTGAGTTCAAATGTGGCCTCAGACACTTAACACTTCCTAACTGTGACCCTGGGCAAGTCACTTATCCTCAGTTGTCTCAGAAAAAAATGTTAGATATTAGATATGAAACAATCTGGGGATCACTCATGAGTCTAATAAGGAAAATAACAGCAATGGAAGGGCTTTAAATTGTGGATAGAGTCACTGTTAGAAAAAATAAAAAATAGCATACATATGCTAAGCTGATTTTGTGCCGGTCCATTACTCTAGTTATATAATTACAATATATACATACTGTAATTAATCATATGTGACTTTTGCAACTTAGCCTCTCTGACCCTTACTTCCTTCATCAAGAAAATAAAATTGGCCTAAATAACTTCTAAATCTGTTATGAAAGTGAAAAACACACATAAAACTTTAAAGAATAATGTTTCTCTTCTTCAGTTCTACATTTTTGATTCAAATTTTCAGAGACCCTTTATTTGGATTTCAAGAATTTATAATAGTATTTTTCCACAGGTCTGACAAGTTTTTTTTAAAATAATGATATGATTTTTTAAAAAGATTGAAAATAGAGGCAGATAGGTGGTATAGTGTAGAGCACCAACCCTGAAATCAGGAGGACCTGAATTCAAATTTGACATCAGATACTTAACACTTCCTAACTGTGTGGCTCTGGGCAAGTCACTTAATCCCAGTTGCCTCAGGAAAAAAAAAAAGTTGAAAATAAAAGTTGAAATGCCTTTGCTTAAGGATGAACTGTATGACAGATTGTGAAGACAATCTTTTTAATGTCTAAATTACTCCTTTCACTTTTGCAGCATATTTTTCCAGTCAAAAAGGTTATCTTTTTGCCATACCTCTCAGACTTCCATTCCCATTCCATTTCCAACTGGAGAACCAATAATTCAGCCATGCCATCTTCATGATTTACTTCTTGGGGGTTCTATTCCCTCCTCCCCATCCCCAGTTTTCACCTCTTGATTTAATAACAACAATCAAATTAAGCCTTTTATTGTTTTGAAAAATTACATAAGTAATCAAAAACCTTATGATTTTACTCACTATCTTTACTATTTCATCTTCTGTGAATACTAATTCTCCCCTCAATATCTTGTCTGTCCTTGTTAGAATGTGACGTCCTAGATTAAAAAGACTATTTCACTTTTGATTTGTATTCCCTGTGCTTATTATGCAGCATGGCATATAGTAAGTGCTTAATAAGTGATTTTTCATTCATTCATTCATCTACCTATCTTTTTATTTATTCATTCATTCCCTTCTCCATCTGACAAGTTTGCTTTGCCTTGACATTTTTAAGGAAAGTTTTAGAATGCTTTTTAGATGCACATATTATTTTAGAATCCCAAGTGATTCCTCGGTTAAGTCATATTGTGTATTGCTTCTACATATACTGTGACTTTTATAGGAGATGAAGATGGCATTGCAAGTGAGGACTGGGAACAACTTGGTGGTAATGCTCTTAGAAGGAGGGAAATACATTTTTCCCCAGAGTTACTCTGGCAACGTAGGCCCTGAGGAATAAGCTAATGACCCTGAAAACTGAATTTGTTTCTTTAGAAATACTGTTCCATGTATTTTAAGGGCACTGTTTTGCTATCCCTAGGAACTGAGTTGGTTTTCAGATGGGGGGAAAATGCACTTTAATGATTATAGAATTTTTTTAGTTCTTCACAATAGTAAGCTTCTAATGGAGAAGAGTGAGTTTGAGAGACTTAGATGATATTAAAATATTTATTTGCTGATTTTTTTAAAATAAAAAATGCTATATGCATTTTGGATAGGAACCCAAATACAAACATAGTGTGCAAACATGGACTCTGACCCCCTGAAGGAGACTAAATTGGAATTTGTGGGCAGAGTAATGTCATGGAAAGTACCCTGGATTCCAAGCCAGAATGTCTAGGTTCAACTTCCAGTTCTAACTTGTTAACTGTATGATTTTGTGTAAATCATTTCTTTAGACTGATTTGTTTCTCTTTGTGTAAAATAGGGACAATAATGCTTGGATTACATACTTATCAGGATTGTTGTGGGAAAATTAACTTTCCTATAAATTTAAGTAATAACTGGGTATCCATAACCTGGAGGTGATTGGTGGGGAATAGAATAGCTTGATTCCTTTATAACTGTTCTCATTGTGCCTACTGGTTGGTGCCTTGCTACCCTTGGAAAGTTTGGTGCAATGTTTAGGTTTAGAGTTGACCTTAGAGATAACCAGAGTGGAAGTGACAATGTGTCAGCAGAGGGGTTCACACTTAACAATTTTTGTCAAGTTTTCCATTAATTCTAGCCACTTCCTGGCTTCTCCGTGATAATCTGTCGAATATAGTCACATTCATGACAGATAAGTATAAGATTGGAACATTACTCTTTTAAAAAAATTCTTAATAATATTTTCCCCAAATATGTATATAGTCTTCCACATTCATTTGTATAAGATTTTCATTTCAAATATTTTTTCCTCTTTCCCCTTTCCCCTTCCCCAAGACACCAAACAATCTCATATAACACACACACACACACACACACACACGCAATCCTTTTAAACATATTTCCCTATTTGTCAGAACATCACTTCTCAAGCTATAAACAATAAGGAAGGAACACTTTTTGAGAGTGATACTGGCTTAGTCTTTCAGTGTCTAGGGCAAAGAGCTAACATTTCTGTTGTGCTTTACAGTTTAGAATGTGTTTTTCCCCCAACAGCATGGAAGAGGTAATATAAATGCTGTTACCTATTTTTTCATTTTATTGATATCTTTTTTCACATTAATTTCTGAATGTAATCTATCTTTTCCTTACCAAGTAAGCTTTCACTTATAATACATATTTGAAAAAAATTAAAAAGGAAACATCTCCCCAAAGTCAACCAGCACATCATCTGGATCTGACAGCTTTTGTAATATTCAGCTCTCATAGGTCCCTACTTTTGAAATAAAGGGAAGGAGGCATATTTTCTACTCATATCTCTGTGGCCAGCCCAGTAAAATTACTCAAATGTCAGGTTTGTTTGTTTTTTGTTTGTTTGTCTAACTGTCCTTTACATTGGCATTATTATAGTCACTGGGAATATTATATTCTTAGTCACTCTCACTTTACTCTGCATTAGTTCATTTAAATCTTCCTATTTTCTCTGATTTGTCAACATTTAACATTTCTTTTGTCACAGTAATATTACATTACATTCATATAGCACAATTTCCACCTTTTTTCTAGTTCTTTACTCATTTTTAAAGACCTACTGTGAATATGATGGTACATAAGTGAGACTTCTTTTCTTTCAACTCCTTTACTTTTGCTCCTCCTGTGCCTTGACATTCTTAACATATATGTCTAGCCATGGGAATTCTGGGTCAAAATTATAACTCACTATCAAGATGAGCAAACTGAGCTTCAGATGTTAAATAACTTGCTCTGAGTTAGTCATTATGAGAAATGGAGATTGAACAAAAATCAACACATGCTAGGTACACTTTTTTTTTCTCCTGTGTTTTTTTCCCCTTTTGTTCTGATTTTTTTTTCTCCAAACATGATTCAAAGCAATATGGATTAAAAAAAATAAATGAATTTGAGCCTATATCTAATAACTCCATCCAAAGTTCTTTTACTACAGTTGAAATGTCTATTGTGATTCAGTATCTCTTACTAGATACTTCCCATATTATAATCTAGATGGAGTTTACTTCTTTTAAATTAAGCAGTGGATTAAGATTTCTTATGTCATGAGCTCTATGAAATCATGTTTCTTTTATATTCTGGTGACTTGAGCTATTATGAATTTGGATATATAGATTAGTCCTTGGAAGTAAAACTAAGCACCCCAGTAGATAGGTTTGTTTTTCTGGATGCTGGTAAACACTGAGTTAACTAATGTTATTCTAAGCCAATTCACCCCACATGGGTGGGCATGAGTTTCCTGCTGCTATGGTGCACTCAAGGAGCATGACAAATTACCATTATATCATTATAGTCCTGGATCTCAATTAAGGACCTCTGTTGTTAAATGACATGCTTCACAAGGGATAAAGGCTGGCTGATACTGATTCAGGCTGGCAGACTATGCAAATTACAGTAGGAGAACGTATTTAGGAGCTATCTTTTTCCTCTAGTTGAACCTATCTTTTCTCTTTGGCAACAGAAGTCAGATTGACTTTAGGGTTGAGTTCAATGACTGTGTCTCTAGCAAAAGAAACAGGTTGAAATTAGAGACATTTTCTTTGTTTTTCTCTCCATAACAAAGAGACATAGCAGGGAATATTGAGAGGAGAACTAATTTCACAATCAATAAACTTGGATTTACAAATTGCCTTTGACATATAATGACCTCAAGATCTTGCTCAAGTCACTTAAATTCTCAGCACTTGAGGAAACTTTCTATAGGTGGCTTAGAGATAGGGAGAAAGAGAGAGATAAAAGAAGAGAAACAGAGAGCCAGAGACAAAGAGGCAGAAAAACAGAGAATAGTGTGTGTGTGTGTGTGTGTGTGTGTGTGTGTGTGTGTGAGAGAGAGAGAGAGAGAGAGAGAGAGAGAGAGAGAGAGAGAGAGAGAGAGAGAGAAAGAGAGAGAAAGATTCAAAGAAAGAGAGAAAAACAGAAAGACAGACAGAGACAGAGAGAAAGACAGAGAAAGAAAAAGTAAGAGAGAGAGAAAAAAGACAGAGAGAATAATCATCTTCTACAGAAACTTGTGAACTCTTGTACACAAACTGAACTTTGGGAACTTTTTCAAGGTTTAAAGCGAACATCAGTGGCTTCTTGTCTTGGTCAATGGCATTGTGGAAATATGCATCTTTGATGAGTTAGTCTGTCCTAGTGCTTTACATAAGAACATGGTACACAATTTATCTGTATGGTTTTTTGCCAAAAGTGGATAGAAGAAAGAGAAAAGAAAAACCTGAGGGGTTCCCAAGCTACCAATGTTTTTTTTTTTTTTTTTTTTTTTTTTTTTTTTTTTGTTGTTGTTTTTGTTTTTTTTCAGGATTATATCCTTTTAGCTCTATAATAGTGTCTTTTCAAGTGGACTCAAGGAATGCATTGTATTACCCAAAATGACAGTATATGAGGGACACTTGATACAGTGCAGAAAGATACTTGACTAAAGGTCAAAGGTCTACTTTTATGTTGGGTGTGTTATGTGCAATGAAAGCCCTTAGAATGACTCTTCTTATCATAGAAAAGTTATGCTGGGCAATAAAATCTGTAAAAGAGATTTCCATGGAAAGAAGAAAGTTCTGCTTTTCAAAGTTCCCCCCTTCCTTTTTAAAATAAGTATTCCTTTGTGTTTGTTCACCCACTAATTAGTGTTGCCATGTGCTTGTATTGCTAACCATTTAAAGTGAACAGTTCCTTTGAAAATATAATCTCTTTTTAAATGCATCATCATTTTGAAGTGTTCTCATAAATTGTGTTGCTGATTTGGGAACTTAACTGGTGTATTTATTTATATTAAAGCCTGCCTGCTGTTCATCTTGAGGATATTATGTTTGTATAGTTAAGAGAAGCGATGAGCCAAATTTAATTTTCTACCTCCTCTGGAACGCTCTGCATCTTGTAATCACCATTGATTGCCTACTTACTAGTCAGAATCAATAAAAGGAGTAGAAGTAAAAATTGCCCAGTCTCATGTTTTATAATATAATAGTCTAGTCAAAATGGAGGGAACTAATGGCATCCAGCTGCATAGACATTATCTGATAATGACAAGGCATGGAGCACAGACTACAGCAAAAAAAGGGAAATCAAAGTTGGAAGCTCAGATATTGAACTTTCATTTGCATCTAGAATTAGGCTCATGTACAAAGCTCATCAGAAAATGTGTTTTTTTATGATTTATAAGTCAATAAAATAATTTTGAGTAAATTTTTATTATTAAAATTGAATCTTTCTTTTTAGAATATGTTAACACCCAGAGCCCTAAAAATTATCATTTATTCCAAGGTCACCCAAGATGGGACTATTGCACCTGCCTAAAATGAATCAATGTAAAATGATAGTCATACTAAAACAGGTAAGACTGTGCTGAGAATAACAATTTTTCCTGTCAGGAGTTTTACATAAAAATCAGCAAAAAAAGATAAAAGCTAAGGCATATTGCTATGAAGTCAGAGACTTAGTAAACTATTTTTGAATGCTATGATTACTTTGTTTATTGTGCTCTTTTGCTTCCAAAACCATGATTTGGCCAAGTTTAAATATTCTTATATTGATTCTTTTTTTTTTTAAACTTAGAGTTTATTAAACTTTGTGGACATTGGCTTCCCACTGGGAACATTTGCAGGCCCAGTCAATGGCGCTGAGACTCTTACATCCTTAAGCAAAATTCTGTAACTAGATTTTTTTTTTTTTGAAAGCAAAAGGCAATGCATATCTTTTCAAAGCCCAGCCATGAAAGAGCTTTCTCAAGAAAATCAATCGTCCCAATTGTGTCTGGTATTGCAATAAAAAAATGTGCTCATAGAATCTTGAAAAACATTCAGCATGGGAGACAAGATTTTTGTTTGTTTGTTTGTTTTTTTAGTGATTCCATTGATAAACATTTCTTTCTATGCGTTAAGCCCAGAAACAGAGAACTAGGTGTTTCTCAAATGTAATCAGTGTCCTGAGTATAAATGAGGAATAAGAAATCTCATGTTCTTGTTCTGATAATGTAATACTAACTTATTTTTTCCTATTTATTGATACTCAAGGGGAGCGACATGTGCTAATCTCCTTGATATTCTTTATAGCTTGATGGAACCCTGTCTTCCTAGAATCCGCCGGAGTCAGGATAATCAAAAGTCTTTATTCTTGGTCTTTTGCAGTCCAGGTCAGGGTATTAGATCTAGCAATCTCCACATCTCCTTCCACTCTTTCCACTGCCAGGTGAATGCCTCAATTTCCTCCTCCTACTCCACTCACTCATGTTACTTCCCCTTCTTTGTCCACACCCACCGATCCAGCCAGACAGAATAGTTGGGGAGGATCATCCTTCAAACATGTTAATAGAGAATTGTCCAATTGGCAATTAGTCTCACATGTTCCATTATCCAAGTGCTCAGTTCTAGCCCTTTACAATAGCTAGCCCCTAATTTTGCCAAGTCTGTTCATGTGACTTTGAGAAAGATCTCAACAGAACTTTGCATCAGTACAAAGTTTCTTGTAATTGGTAAATCTGGGTTTCTAAAATCTGACTCTAGCTAAAATAATCACGGACAAATAATTCAACTTTAAGTCTTGATTTCCTCATCTGAAAAATGAGGATAATAATAAACACACTATCAACTAATCCATTAACCAATTATAAAGCTTTTACTAAATACTTATTTTATCCAAGCCAATATGCTCAAAACTAAGAAGAAAGGGAGAAAAAAGAATGTGATCTCTAATCCCAATCAAGGAATTTAAATTATAATTAGGATGAAGTCATGCACACATATGTAGTTATGTATAAAACAGATATTCATAGATTACATGCAAGGAAAATTTAGAGGGAAAGGCACCTATAGATTAGGAAACTGGAAAATATCTTGAGAAGTAAATATCTCCAAGTAAACTGGGTAAGACAAGAGAGCATTCAAAGTAAGGGGGATAGCTAGTGCAAGGCACAGAGTAAAGAGATAGGGAATCCTGTTTGAGAAAAGCAAGCCAGCCAGTATAGGTGAATCATAGAGTAAGTGGAATTTATTGACTAAGAAGGATAAAGGTGACTGAACAGAAGTGTGCTTTTGGAAAATCACTTTGGCAACTGTGTAGAGCATAGTTTGGAACAGGAAAACTTGAGTCAGGGAAATCAATTAGGGCTATAGCCCAAGTGATGAGAGTAAACAAGGGTGATAGTAGTAGTGGTAGTGGCTATGAATAGATGGAAACAGAGATCTTACAAAGCAATAAATAACAACATTTAGCAAGTGAATGAGAGTGAGAAATCAAAGATGACACTGTGGTCTTAGACCTGGATAGCTAGAAGGAAAGTGGTATTTTTGATCTGATAAGAATGTTTAGAAGGTGGATGTTGGATGAAAAGAAATGTTTACTTTTGCACATCTGCATTTTGAGATGCCTACAAGATAGACATACACTTTGAAATGTTTATTAATAGATGTGTTACAGATCGGGAGCTTAGAGAGAGACAAGGGTTGGAGATATAAATCCAGATGTAATCTTAATAAATACTATAATTGAACCAGCGAAAACTGAAAAGATCATTATCTGAGAGAGCAAAGAAATTAAAGAAGACTCCTCAGAAGAAAGGCTTGAGGTGATTTCCCAGTTAGGAGAAGTGACATGAATGAAAAATCATAAAAGGAATCAGAGAAGGGATGAAGAGATAGGCAGGAGGAAAACTGAGAAAGAGCACTAAAGAAAAATATTTCTATGTAATGGTAGCCTTGTCTAGAACAGAGATCAGGGGAGAAGGAAGGAAAAAAAGGAAAAAAAAAAACAACTTTATTATGTTTTTTAAGTATTAAGTTGTATATAATAGATTTGCAGTTTAAAGTGCAATCATTCTTTATACTTTGTTATAGAAAGTCTGTTTTATCCCACAAATTAAAAAAGAAATAAAATTATAAAAATACAAAGCATTATTTTAAAGAAAGCACTATGTGGAGCTTACAGGAAATAGAAATTAAGTCATTTTACTATGTTCATTTTAAAAGATCAAAATGAAATTAAGTAGATTTTATGGATGATTTGGTGTGTGTGGGGAAAGCAAGTGCAAGAGTTATAAAGGTTGTTTCAATCTGAATCATTAGCAGTAATAGCCCACTTTAATTAGATCATAAAATTAAACTATTTGAATACTGTCTTAAAATATTTCTTTCACTCTGGATTTGTTATTTTATCAATGGAATCTAATTCTTCCACATAGCAGTTTGATAACTCTGTAATTCAGAGTTTTAGAGAATTGTTTGTGGCTTTGATGTGTAAAGTATCTTGTCTGGTCCACATCTGAATCCAAGTCTTCTTGACTCCAGACCTATCTATTCCATCTACTATACTACAATGTTCTGCTGCCTTTTGCCTAGTACATAGTAGATATTCAGTAAATGTTTACTGAATTGAATTATATGGATGTCCTATGATATCACTGATGTGGATACTTCTTTATTGAGGCACATCTCTGTTGATCCATTCCTCATCCTTTCCCCTTGTGATTCTTGATCAGGCATTTTAATTTTTATTGATTTCTAAATAGAGAAAGAAAATAGCTTTTTTATTGTAAAAATTTTACCTTATATTATCTTGCTTTAAGCCATATATATATAATAATGCTTTGAATGGTTTTGAAAGTAGAAACAATTCTAATTCAGCTACCATAGTCATTCATCCTGTGGCAGCTTACTGCCCTGGAGATAGACAATTTGTGTTTTGTGGGTTTTTTTCTGCATATAAAATTTAAACCTACAGTAGAAATGGAACCACTTGTTGTTGTTCAGTCATTTCATTCATGTCTGTCTCTTCATGATCCCATAGGGGGTTTTCTTGACAAAAATACTGAAATGGCTTGCCATTTCCTTATCCAGCTCATTTTACAGATGAGGAAACTGAGGCAAATAGGATTAAGTGATTTGCCTAGGATTACACAGTTAGTAAAAGTCTCATTTGAACTCAGGAAAATGAAACTTACTAAATCTAGGCCCAGCACTATATCCATTGTACTGTTTACCTGCCCCATAAAATGATGACACAGGAAAGTTAGAAGAGTCAAGGGCATTCTACCACTGTATTTTTCTCAGAAATCAGTCAATAGTTTTCATTCAGTTAGCACTTGACACATTATCCATATTTAATACTAGTACATTTCCATTGAAGAAAGGCTAATATTACATGAAACTCAGTGACTAGGGAAGCTGAAACCACAATAGAGATGCTCATGCTACATCAGGGCCATTACACTAAGTGGTCCAAAGGTCTTAGATCCAGAGAGATAAAGCATGACTGGAAGAATACGATAGATTAATCACTACTGTAGGCTGGAACTTGTAAAGAATCTGGAAACTATTCCATGAGATGAGGAAATTAGAATCCAGAAAGACCATGGGTCTTTCTCTGTGTTGAAATCCTTTAGTTGTGAAGGTCAGGGAGAGTTAATGAATTGAAATCAGACTGGCAAACCAAAATACTGCATGCCCGTGACCATTGGAATACTACTAAAATTTCAGATCTCCAGAAACCATGACTTTTTCTACAAGTGCTGTCGCTCAGATTTGCAACTCTTTCCTGAGGCTGACTTTTGCTGACTGGTAAGTGGGTGAAAGCAAACGCATCCAACTCAATTTATTAAAACAGACTAAGATAAATGTTATATCTGCCAACTCCAGGCATCTTTCCATAAATCCAAAAGTAGCTCACTCAACTCCCTTCAGCTAGTCTTCAAAATTTATTTTCATAATCTTCTATTCTTTTTAATCTCCTTATATCTGAAAAAAATTTCTTGCTAAAGTTATTCTTTCCTTTGAATTGGTCCCTTAATTCCATTCCTTTCTGCCCCATTTAAACCTCTCATAGAATATTGTGCATTTATATTATACATTGGAGAGTTTACAAATCATTTTCCCCAACTGGAAAACATGTCAGAAATTCAACATAGGTCTATAGCTCACACTCCTTGCGAAAATAAGTATACATTATTTAGGCATAAAAGGTCATACTATAAGCAAATTAGGAGAGCAAAAGATAGTTTACCTATCAGATCTTTGGAGAAAAGAGGAATTTATAACCAAAGAAGAACTAGAGAAGATTATAAAATGCAAAATGGACAACTTTGATTAATTCAATTAAAAAGTTTCTGTACAAACAAATCCAACACAAACAAAATTAAAAGGGAAGCACAAAGTTGGGAAAAAATTTACAGCCAAGGTTTCTAATAAAGGCCACATTTTGAAAATGTATAAAATAATTGCCAAATTTATAAGAATACAAGTCATTCCCCAATTGATAAATGGTCAAAGGATATGAACAGACAGTTTTCAGATGATGAAATTAAAGGCATCTATAGTCATATGAAAAATGATTTAAATCACTATTAATAAGAGAAATGAAAATTCAAACAACTCTGATATACCATTTCACACATCTCAGATTGGCTAAGATGACAGGAAAAGATAATGTTGGAGGGGATGTCAGAAAATTGGAACATTAATGCATTATTGGTGGAGTTGTGAAATGATCCAACCTTTTTGGAAAGCAATTTGGATTTAACATTCTTTTTTTTTTTTTAATTTTGAGTTTCAAATTTTCTCCTTCCTCCAACTCCTTTCCTACCCACAATATGAATCAATTATACATATGAAATCATGTAAAACATACTTCCATGCTAAATATATTTCAAAAAAACACAAAAAGTTAAAAAATTATACTTTAATTTACAGCCAGAGTTCATTTCTCTCTCTCTCTCTCTCTCTCTCTCTCTCTCTCTCTCTCTCTCTCTCTCTCTCTCTTCTTTCTCAAGTTGGATGGCACTTTTTCATCATGAGTCCTTTGGAATTTTCTTGTTTTGATTAGAGTAGTCAATGTTTCACAGTTGATCATATGATTCTAAAATTTAAAGAAAATGTGAAAAATAGCATATTTCTGGTTCCACAGAAAGAAAAATTACATTTTAGTTTACACCTTCAAAAATGATTCTAGAAAAAAACCTGTTTCTTTACAATTAAAAAGGTGCCAATCAGCCTTCGCAAAAGATTAAAAATTATTCCTTAACTTGGGAAATCTGGTTAAAGTCTGATAATTACAGGTTGAAAATTTGAACTTGGACTTCTATACTTCCAAATATTTCTGAGGACATCACATTTTGGTCAGACCAGAATCATCTGTGACTGACAGTTCAAAAACACAGTGATGTGTTGTGTCTAGTCCATGTCCCTTTGGAGAATATAAAATCAATAATAATGCTATCAGAACTGGAAATAAAATGCAAAGTAATTCCTTTGGCTTCTTGGATAAGGACATTTGCTCCTTTGATGAATTACTAATGTGTTCTTTGACAGAACAACCATTAGAATTACCAGAAAAAGAATACAAAATGAAAGGGTGAAAGAGTAATATTTTGTCATATAGACAAACTTTCTTCACTATACAGTACAGTGTCTTCAGTTTAGAGCACCTATCCAATTCCATTCTCCAAAGTCAAGTGAATTTCTTTCTATAAATCCAAGCAACAATCCATACTATCAGTAACATGAACCTAAGTAATGAACTATGTTAACCTTTGGATTTCATTGGAAACTCAGGCTGAAAGTAGTTGAGAGACTTGTTCAGAATCACACAGCTAGTTAGTATATAAAGTAGGATTTGAACTTGGATCTTCTTGCTTCAACTTCAATACTCTATATATTGTACTACAGAGATGCCAAGTAAATTGATTTTGAAAAGATGAGTTTGAGCCTCAATTAAGATACAAGTTTAGCTTCTCTAAGTATTATCTTCCTTATATGTAAAGTGGAGATTATAACATATCCACTACATGCATCTTAGGTTTTGATGTGAAGATGTATAAAGTATAAATATACGCTCTTCTGTCATGGCTACTCATAGGGTACTCAGATTGAACTATTTATTCATTTTCACTTTATGACTAGCTTATCTTATTCTCTAATCAAACATTTCCTTGATAATTCTTTTTAATATACTTTCCAAGCATGAATTATTATTAATTTTTTATACTCACTGTACATATCTTCATTGTCTTTTATGTTATTGTAATTCTTTATTCTTACGTAAAGTTTCTATTAAATAACCAGAAGTGTAGAAATAGTAATGTTTAAAAGTTAGATTTTTATATTTTATGTCAAAGAGAAATAGAATTATTGAAATACTACACCAAAAAATCCATGATGCATTGGAAATAGCATAAGATTTGGAAACAAAATTTGTATTTGTCTCACATTTCCACTATTTCCTACCTGTGTGATGATGGACAAGTCTATTAGACTCTCTTGGCGGTATGAAAGTGATAAGATTGAACTACGTGACCTTTAAATATTTTTCCAAATTTAAATTTTCAATATTAAATCCTTCCTTTTCTTAAATGCAATCTGGACCTGCTCTCTAACTCCAGTTAATTTCTAGGCCCACCATATTGTCAGCCATCCTGTCCAACATACATATACAGATGGACTAATTCAATGGATTGGTCATCAAACTTTATGTCATATAATCTGGAAAACTGGAATTTTATCTATTAGAATTTTTCTTTGTTTTCAAACAGTAGATTTCTTAGAATTTTGGAGAATTTTATTGAGAATATATTTATGCTATGCCTTACATTTACATTGTTCTCAAGAACTTATATTTTATTATCATAATGCATTTGATCCTAATGAAAATATTATGATAGGTATATGTATCAAAGAGATTAACTCCATTTATAAATAAATAAACCAAGGTTCTCATAGGTTAAATCATTTGCCTAAGCTCTTAACAGAAAATTTCAGATAAACTAAAGATCATTTTTTTCTTATTACACAGTATTTTACCACCTTGTCATAAGAAAATGAGTTATGCCAGACTTTATGGAGTTTGGTTTTTGACATATTTATTAGATTGATGGATCAAGAGAATACCAGAGATTGAATTAACCTAAAATGTATCCAAATCTTTTGGACAAGATGGGAACATTTGGCTAAACAATAGTACTGATAGGTGCCTTTGGAACTGGTTGAATAGCTAGATCAAAAAATACTTGTTAATAATTTGATGTCTATTTAGAAGGTGGTTTATACTGGAAATATTCTTGGGGATATTCCAAAGAATTTTCTTTGGTCTTGCATTGTTGGACATTTCTTCAGGACTCAGCAAAGGTATAGAGGGTGCATTGATAAAAATTTCCAATGGGGGATAGAAAAAGGTAGAAATAATAATAATGGATTACTAAATTAGGATTCAAACAGTTTTTGGCAAGTTAATAAGAATGATAATGACAATAATAACTAGTCTTTATGTTGCTCTTTAAGTTTTACAAAACATTTTACACATATGTCATTTGCTTCTCAAAATTATATTTAGAGGTAGGTACTGTTATTATCCCTATTTTACATTATCCCTATTTTACACTTAAGTATATTGAAACAAAAAAGAGGGCAATTGGCTTTCTGAAAATCACACAATAAGCATCTAAGACAGGATTTCACCTCAGGTCTTCCTAAATCCTAAATTCCATTCTTTTCCACTGCACTATCTAAATAAGGTAAAGCAACAATAAATGTAAAGTATTATACATGGGTTCAAAAATTAATTTCTTATGTTTAAGATTGGGGGGAAAAGTTGTAAAAAATGGTTTGTGAGACTAAATAGACTGCAATCTTAATATGTCTATAATGTAAACTAGCAACATAGGAAATTTCCATGACCCTAGGATAATTTAAGAAAGAAATCAAAACTTGGGATGACATTTGAGGAAGAATACTGTTAAACTGAAGAGTATGTAGAAGCAGGTAGCCATAATAAAAGTGCCTAAAGAATATATAAAAATTGATTGAAATAGCCGCTTATGTTTAAATTAGAAAGGAGAAGAAGTATGGGGGACATGATTATTGTCTCAGATCAGATTTGTTCTGTTTTACTTTGGAGGCTAGAACTAAGAGAAATGGATTACAGTTGCAAAGAGTTGGGTTTAGGTGGCACTATGCATAGAAAGATGAGTTTGAATCCTGCCTCTAACACTTACAAACTGTGTGACTTTGGATGAATTACTTAGCTTCATTTTGCCTCAGGTTCCTTATCTATAAAATGGGAATAAAGATGGGTTGTTGTGAGTATCAAATAAGAAATATTTGTAAATTACTTTGCAAACTTATTAAAAAGCTATCTAAATGCCTGGTACAATATAGACTTGTAGGGAAAACATTCCTATTCATTGGCAGTATCACTAAATAGCACGTACTAACTCACAAAAGGCTTGTTCCTGCTTTTTTCAAGTGGAAAAGACTAGGTGACCATATGTTGTAAAGGAAATATCTCTTCAGATAAGAGTTTAATAAATTGACATCCTGAGATTGTGTGAATCTTGGATTGGTTTATTATGCTTTAATTGGTTCTTAGTGACTATAAAAGTGTTGAAAATTCATATAAAATACCCCACAATTTTGTGTCTCCTCCCCTTCTCTATTTATTACTTAAATGGAAAAAAAAAAATAAGTCTTTGCACTAAAGGATCAAATGTAACCAGGGCACAAAATAAGGGAAAGGATTCATTTAGAAGGAAATAACTACTTAAAATAAGAAGTTAAACTATGTCATTGTGTCATATACTGGAAAAGTAAGCTTTTGATTACTTAAAGTTTAGGTTGCCAGAGGGCTTCTGATTTAAATTTCTAAGCCTTGCTAAGAACAAGAAGGATTTTAGTGAAAATCTTCTTATTTTGTAAACTCTACTTTTAAAAAAGCACATATATAGTGTTCTACTTTACCCTCTACTTTTCTCCTGCTCCCCCTGAACAATTAATTTTATATGTGGTATGTTTCCTACTGAAGCTTTGGAATTGTACTCATACAAGTCTTGGTCCTCGTTGTAACATCATTTTCATTGCCTAGAACTTTAGTACTAGCAATAAATTGTGGAAAAGGAAAAAAAAAAAAAAGAAGAAGAAGAAAGCTCACAGCCTTGCTTTAAACAATGCTTCTGCTAGAAAGATAGTTAATATGTCTTTTCATACCTACTCAGTTACCTAAACTCTAACCCTTCACATTTTTATATTGAAAAATGGCTTCCAAGAATAGATCCCTGACCAGGAGTTTTTCTGCAATTGAGAAGTGGTTCAAGGATGAACAAGTAGTATGCTAAAAAAAATTGCAATGTATAAAGGACCATTTGAAAACATGCTTCAAACCACTAATAATAAGAGAAAGGTACATTAAATAAATCTAAGAATTCACCTTATACCTTTGACAACAATAGCAAAAAACAGAAAATAGTAAACATTGGAAGGGTCATGAAAGATGAGATCCTTAATTCACTATTGGTGGAGTGGTACAAACATTCTGTGTATCAATTTAGAATTAACTGAGCAAAATCACTAAACATTTTGTATCTTTTGACCTAGTAATCCCATTATTGAGTATATCACACACATTTTACGTATGCATAGGGTTTAAAGCTTTAAAAAGTGATTGATATACATAATTTCTTTTAATCCTCACTGCCCAAGAGTAGTTAGGGCAAATGCTATTTATTATCCTCATTTTCAAAAAGTAGAACAGTTTCAGAGAGAAATTTGCTAGTTTAAGTCACATAGCTAATAATTATTAGATCTAGAACTTCAAACTGGTTCTCTTTGGTTCTGAGGTCATTATTTGCTTCTTTATGATAATTACAAAAGACTTTATGATGTCAACAGTATAGGGTGATCCCCCCCTCTGCCAATCTAAGTGGGAGTTCATCTATGCCTGTCCGTTCATTTTTAGGAAGCTATCTCAAGCAAATTGAGATCTGATATGAGCAGCATGATATAGTACATGGGGTCCTGGACATTTGGAATCAGAAACACTTGGGTTCAAATTCACCTCAGATATTTATTAACTCTGCTACCCTAACTTTACTTAAGCAATCTGTGCCTTAGTTTCCTTATCTACTAAAGAAGGGGGTTGAATATGATGGCATCTAAAGTACCTCCTAGCTCTACATCTATTTTGCTATAGTGATATAATTTGCCTAACAAGTTCCATAGCTAGCAAGTGTCAAAAGTAAGATCTGAATCCATATTTTTCCAATTCTAAGCCCAGCCCATTATTCATTCAAAATAAATGAGGATTAATAGATATTTATGCACATATAAACATATGTAGTCATAAATGCATATGTTTACATATATGTACATGTCCATATTATGTATGTATATATGCAAGTATATACATAAGTATATATTTACATAGTCATACTTTTTTATATATTAAGTTCTTCAAAGCATCCATATATCACTTTTTAATGCCTGAAGAAGATTTCTCATGAAGCATGTTGGTACAATTTCTAGCTTCAAAACATATACTTAATATGACAACAAATATGTATGTTCTCTAAATTAATTTATGGATTTTAGTTTATGAAGAATTAAATCTATCATCTATTTAGACACAAATATTCCCCCCCAAGCCAGCAATAATAACAATAAGAACTCTCTACATTTGGATCTTTCAGAGATATAAAAAAATAATATAAATCAGTTATCAAAATAGAATGAAAGTTTTCTAATTTGAGTTCTTCATTCTTCTTTCAATATAGTAGTTTTCAATTCAATCACTCTCAAGATTTTGCAAAGTAGTTTTGACTATTTAATTTCCCCTCTTCCCCATTTATTTTTTCAATTGTTCTGAAATTCCACACATGAGCTATTTGGTACTTTGTGTTCACATCTGCTACTTTGCACAAACCAGAATTACTTTCCTTGAAATTAAGAACAACAACAACAACAACAAAAACTTTTTCTTTCAATGCAGACACTACTATTATGACTAATATTATCAAAAGTTAAAAAAAATCTATTTCAAATTTCTCTTTTCAGCTTTTTTTTTTTTTAACTGAGTCTTTATCTTCTAATGATCCTTTATTTCTATAGTGTGCATTGTCTTTGGAGGAGTGAGAGACTAGCTTCTAAACTTCTGAGGAAACTTTTTATGTGGCATTCACTGCTCTCTTTTTGAGAAAGGTAATGGGTGAAGATTCATTAGCACAGGGGTAAAAACACTGGATTTAGAGTTAAAGGATCTGCATCTAAATCTTTCTCCCATTATGATTGTAGATGACTCACAGCCTCTTTTAGCCTCAGCTCCCTCATTTATAAAATGATGGGAGAAGAGAGGTGTTTAAAATCAATGATCCTTGGTGGGTTAGGCAGGGTGCCCAGTCCTAGAGGCTTCCCTCTGTCAAGGGGAGACTTGGTTGAGCTCATGTGTAATCCGCCTACCCCACAAAAAGGAACCTACAGCTAGTGTCAGAGCTGTTTGCTGATAAGATTTTATCACTTTTGCTTCTGATCCTGATAGAACTGTAGCAAGGCAGGCAGTAAATAAGATAGATTTATTACAGACTGGCTGCCTTTGCTAACAGTGTCTGCTCACAAAGGTAGAAAAAGGCAAAGAAAGAGAATGTTCCTTTTCACCACTTTAGATTTCAGTAATTCACTGAATTTGGTGTTTGGGGTGGGGGGAAGAGGCAGATGGAAAGCAATCCATAGCATTTATCTGTACAGAAGTTCACTGAAAACAATGAATGAATATTTCTTGAACAATCAGCCTAATTGGAATAGATGACTACAAATGCTAGGGCTGATAAATGATTATAAGGGCATCTGTGTCTCATGCATCAAGACCCTTAAGCAAACCCAGCTTTGTACAGTACTTGTGGATTAATTGGGCATGCATAATTTACTCCTGCAGTTTACATAAGTGTAAGTATTTTTCTCATTCTAGGAAATAGGCATCTTAACTACAAGAGAAAAATCAGAATATCATTTCATGGCGAAGTAAGCCATCAACCCCAGTCCCTCCTATTTAGAAAAAAAAAAAAATCAGGGGAGGGAGAATGTTTGCTCCTAACCAATGTTGCTTGAGTTTTTAAATTGAAATAATTTTTCAGATTTAATTTGTTTTTCATCCCTTTATGCATTTCTTTCATTTGGCATTTAATTAACAGCCTGCTTTTTACCATTGCTGAGAATAAGACTGACTTTTTATTTTCTTGCTCTGGTTTGAGACTATTATTTTTGTGTTTCCAGGAGAATTTTAAATTAAAATAATTCTTGCTTTCATAACAATTTTTATATATCTAAACATAATATGTTACAGGGAGGTTTAATAGTATTTTCTAAAAAGTGTAAATAGTCATACTAGGAAGTATTTGTTAGTACTCTGTGTAGATTTTGTTTGTCAATCAGCAACATAATAGAGAAAAGCTTAGTGACCTTGAAATTTACTTCTTTGTTGTAAAAACTATTTATTTCTTTGCTTTTATACAACTGTCTGCTCCTAATTATACAAGGCATTGCCACCTCCCTTTGTCCTATCAACATCATTTCTAGATATGGTCATTATTACTCTATAACACCCCATTATGACATTGGCAAACTTCATTGTAACATTCTTTTGCTAATCAATCAATCAATCAAACATTAATCAGCTACTGTGAAATAGGCACTGGGTTCAGTGCTGGGGATATAAAGGCAAAAATGAAACTTTTGTTTCTCTCAAGGTTACATTTTAATAGCCCAAATACAATGTGTGTGTGTGTGTGTGTGTGTGTGTGTGTGTGTGTGTAAAGTAAATTTGAAGCAATTTGATTGGAGGAAGGGTTCTGAAGGTGATAAAGAAGTAATAATAGTTTCAAGGGAATAGAAAATGTATCATGTAGGAGGTAACTGAGCTAAACTGTGAAGGAAGATAATGATTATGAGAGATGCAGATGAAAAGGGAGTTCAGATATTTTGAATATCATAGAATATCATGGGATAACAAGTAAGGAACACCAAGTTGGCCAGTTTAGTTTGATAGTAGAGTACAAGAAGGGAAATTGTGTATAATTAGTCTGGAAAATTGAGAGAGAGCTAAAAGGACTTTTATTAACAGAGAAATTTATCCTAGAGGCAATAGAGAACCACTGGAAAGTTAAGAGCCCTGTGAAATTAGCACTTGAGACTTCAACTGATAGGAATATAGAATAATAGAAAATAGACATTTTCTAGTGTTAATGCCACCAAAAACTAGTCCACTTACTGAGGCTATATTGCTTACTCTATGAATAGAAGACTATGAAACTAACTGCCCCTTGAAACATCATTTTGCCAAATTCTATATTTTGGAGGACCCAGTTAATGGCATTAGGCAAGATATGGCTGAACTAAACTGAAATGATTTTCCTATCCTCTCTTCTTTCTCCATAATATATTCTCCATCCAATTTATTGATGCCAGGAGATCGTATAATTTGTCTTTAATTCCTTTAAAGAATTGTCATCTTGGTCTAAGTGTACCTGATCTAAAGCTATATTATATAGCAGCAGTCACCAAAACCATTTGGTATTGGCTACGAAATAGACCGGTAGATCAGTGGAACAGATTAGATACAAAGGACAAAAAAGGATACATCTATAGCAATCTAATCTTTGACAAACCCAAAGATTCCAACATTAGGGATAAAAATTCATTATTCGGAAAAAACTGTTGGGAAAACTGGAAATTAGTATGGCAGAAATTAGATATGGATCCACACTTAACACCATATACCAAGATAAGATCAAAATGGGTCCATGATTTAGGCATAAAGAGGGAGATAATAAATAGATTAGAGGAACAGAGGATAATCTACCTCTCAGACTTGTGGAGGAGGAAGGAATTTATGACCAGAGGAGAACTAGAGATCATTATTGATCACAAAATAGAAGGTTTTGATTACATCAAACTAAAAAGTTTCTGTACAAATAATACTAATGCAAACAAGATTAGAAGGGAAGTAACAAATTGGGAAAATATTTTTAAAAACAAAGGTTCTGACAAAGGTCTCATTTCCAAAATATATAGAGAACTGACCCAAATTTATAAGAAACCGAACCATTCTCCAATTGATAAATGGTCAAAGGATATGAACAGACAATTCTCAGAGGAAGAAATTGAAACTATATCCACTCACATGAAAGAGTGTTCCAAATCACTACTGATCAGAGAAATGCAAATTAAGACCACTCTGAGATACCACTACACACCTGTCAGATTGGCTAAGATGACAGGAACAAATAATGACAAATGTTGGAGGGGATGTGGGGAAACTGGGACACTAATACATTGCTGGTGGAGTTGTGAAAGAATCCAGCCATTCTGGAGAGCAATCTGGAATTATGCCCAAAAAGTTATCAAACTGTGCATACCCTTTGACCCAGCAGCGCTACTACTGGGATTATATCCCAAAGAAATACTAAAGAGCGGAAAGAGACATATATGTGCCAAAATGTTTGTGGCAGCTCTTTTTGTTGTAGCTAGAAACTGGAGGATGAATGGATGTCCATCAGTTGGAGAATGGTTGGGTAAATTGTGGTATATGAAGGTTATGGAATATTATTGCTCGGTAAGAAATGACCAGCAGGAGGAATATAGAGAGGCCTGGAGAGACTTAAATCAACTGATGCTGAGTGAAATGAGCAGAACCAGAAGATCACTGTACACTTCAACAACAATACTGTATGAGGATGTATTCTGATGGAAGTGGAAATCTTCAACATAAAGAAGATCCAACTCACTTCCAGTTGATCAATGATGGACAGAGGTAGCTGCACCCAGAGAAGAAACACTGGGAGGGGAATGAAAATTGTTAGCACTAATATCTGTCTGCCCAGGTTGCATGTACCTTCGGATTCTAATGTTTATTGTGCAACAAGAAAGTGATATTCGCACACATGTATTGTACCTAGACTATATTGTAACACATGTAAAATGTATGGTATTGCCTGTCGTCGGGGGGAGGGAATAGAGGGGGGGGGGTAAATTGGAAAAATGAATACAAGGGATAATATTATAAAATATATATATATATATATATATAATAAAAAAAAAAAAGAAAAAAAAAAAAAAAAAAGAATTGTCATCTGAAAAGTAAAACATTATGTTTTATAAATCTTTTAATCTTAGTATGAAAGAATTTTGTTAGGTTTTTTTTTTTCTCCCTTGGGTGCAGATTTTAGTAGAGGAATGGGAAGAGGGGGACAGAGAAATCCTAAAAAAACTTGATGCTTGTGAGGAAAGAGGTAGTATGAAAGGGACATATTGGCTAGCACTAGGGTAAACTGGAGGTCAAAACAAATTGTGGCTATTAATAGATGATTTTGCCTAGAGCCACTGCTGTACTTATGCATTAACTATTGTTAATGCAGTAAATGTTTCAGAAATTATGATTATATCAAAATACAGTTTACAGTTATGTTTTTATTTTCATGCAATAGTAACTTTAATGCTTTTGTCTTTGGAGCTCAAAGTATTAATGAGGTTATTATTATTATAGATAAATATGACTATCTTTGGCTTATATAGTTAATATATTTCTGAAAAAATGTTGTTAGGTTGAATTTTATAACAAAATTGTGCTTCACTTTGATTTTTGTGGTCATATTATAATTTTTAAAATTTTTATTTCTGATATATCTTCAACTGAAAGTCATTGCTACTTTAAGTTCTAATATCCCTCATATGAATAGAAATTATTGTGTCATATATGAATGAAATGAGTCAAGAAGACCTAGATTCAAATTTTGACTTTAATACTTAATAACTATATGATCTTGGGCAAATCACTCAGCATTTCAGAGGGTTGAGCATGTAAAGCAGATATCTCACAGAAAATCATGAAGATCAACTGAGAAATATTGCAAAGTACTTTGGAATATATGTTTTTTTTATTTAATTTAATTTAATTTAATTTTTTTTTCCTGAGGCATTTGGAGTTAAGTGACTTGTCCATGGTCACATAGCTAGGAAGTATTAAGTGTCTGAGGCCAGATTTGAATTCAGGTCCTTCTGACTTCAGGGCTCTATCCACTGTGCCACCTAGCTGTCCCTATAAGTTGTTTTTTTTTTTTTTTTTTAAATAGAAAATGTATGTATTTGAAGAATTCTTTTGGTGAATTTTGGTTAAATTAAAGTATATAAATCTAAATTTATCTATTTACTCTGCTCGGTATTTCACATAGGAAGATACACACAAGTTAATAGTAAAGACTATAAAAACCTACCCATCTCAGACTGCCTTTCTGTCTTTGTCTCTCTCTCTCTTTCATTCTCCCTCTCTCCTTTCTTTGTCTCTTATTTCTCACTGTCATTTCCTGTCTTTGTCTCTGTCTTTTTCTCTCTCTGTCTCTCTTCCTCTCTCCATCTCTCTGTCTCCGTCTCTCTGTCTCTCTCTGCCTCTCCTCTTGTAGATATAAATTGAACTTGGAAAATAACAAAGTCTTACTTATTTCTTTGCAGCCTTACTATTGTGGCAATAGAGATTTATGCCAACATTCATTATTGGTTTTTTAGATGAAGATTTCTAAAGATATCATGAATCACTAGTGGATGGAACTAGATTGGCATCTGGGCCGGTGTAGAAGCTTAAGTCCTCCCCTTGAACCCACTAGGTGAACTTCTGGAAATGTGTATGCCTATATTTTATTCAATACAGAATTCACTGGGGAAATCACATGACTAGTTCCTGGATGCTAAACTATGTCTTCAGATTCTGCAAGTATCTAGACCATTAGTGATTCTTGTAAAGGGCTGAAACTCTGAATAGGTACACTGGAATCAGAAAGCTGAGCACTTAAGGCTAATTACCTGTTGGACAATAACTCTATTAGCATGTGCTTGGGAAAATGGCCCTTCTCACTATTCTGTGCTGGCTCTATCTTTTGGTGTATACAGATAATCATAGAAGGGATTAGGGGGTGGAGTGAGACAAGCCAGAGTCACTTTGGAGGAAGAAGAGGAGAAGGGAGGTTGGTGAGAGCTTGTGGCAGGTTTGTCCATCCCTTTCACTTCTTCCCCTAAAGACCAAGGACTTTTGTTTATCCTGACTCTGGCTGATTCTGAGGCCTCCAGGGAGCAAGCCCGGACTTCACAGATTCTCAAGTTACAGCCAAAATACAACCCAATTTTGCTCAGTATCACCTGATGCAAAAAAAAATGATCACAGTTAACCAGCTTAGATTAGGTTAGATAAAGCCTTTACTATTTGCCATGCAGTGCACTGAACACTGAGAATATAATTACAACCCTATCCTCAAGGTGCTTATCTTCTAATGGGGGAAGACAATACATTAACAGTAAGTGAATGAAAGGAGTTATAAGGTAGAAAAGCAGTTTGGGAGGTTAGACAATTAGCAGGTTAAAAGTGTGTGTGGATGACATGCTGCATTTTCAAATGGAGGTTCTGAGGATGAACTCACCATTTGGAATAGGAGGCAAGAACAGTCTCCATTATAAAAAGGTCCCTAGAGTTAAGGGACAAACAGTTCAAGGAGTTGTTAGATGAGCTCAATCAAAAGTTTCTTCCTCTGAATTCTAAAAGAAATATAACCAAGAAGCATGTATCAAAATGCCTTGGATATAGTATAGTTTCACTGGACTTTGCATTCAAAGATATAGTTTCAGGATGATTTTTATGATCTTGGTCAAAATCACTTTGTTTCCTCACCTATGCAGTGGGATGGACAAGACTTTGAGGTAGAACATTATGACATCACAAGCATTGCAGTGCACCAAGACCTAATCCCAGAATGAAATGAGTAGAAAAAAATGAGCTCCATTGCACTTGGTAGATCACACACCTTTTTTGTAAACTCAAGCTTCTCCTTGACATAAAAATCAATATTTTTTAACACTTAAATTCTCCCAGTAGTTCTGTATGATTCCATTCATTCAAGTTTTTCTGTGTTTCTCCAAACTTTTGTAATTTTATTTGGTGCAATAGAAATATTCAATACCTTCATATATATATGATACAGTTTTTAAGCCATTCCTCAATTGATGCCAGTACAAAAAGCACTGTTTTCAAAATTTTTGTATATGTGTGTCCTATTCCCCTTTAAAATTTTCTTTAAAAACTAGACATATGACTAGTACTTGTGTCACTGGATCAGATGTAAATATACTTTAATGATTTAGGGAAGGGAGGCGAAGATCCAAATCATTTTCTAAAATGGTTAGAGCAATTCATAGTTCATCTTTCTATATCTCTTCTGTCATTTTGATTTTTTGCCATCTTTGACAATCTGATTTCTGTCACTATTAACAAATTGGAGAATTTTATATGGTTAATAGCTTGCATTTTTTCTTTATATAAATGATTATCTATCTCATTTGACCACTTGTCTATTGGGTAATGGTTCCATTATGCTTTTATGTGTTTTCTTCTGTTTCTTCCATATCTTAAATTTTAGATTCTTATTAGACTTGATGTGTAATTTATTTGTAGTCCAGACAACTATTTTTCTTCTAATGTTGAGTTAATTTTGTCTTCATAAAATTATTCAATTTTAGATAATGATTATCATAATTATGTTACAAATGATCCTCTTTGTCCATTATTAGAATTATAAGAATTCTTTCCCATCAATGGCTGTGTTGCCTTGCCCCTTTGATTTGTTTATGATTTGTTCTTTTACTTTGAGGTGATTATGTCCATATGGAACTTATTGGCATGATAGGTTGATTTTAAATCTAATTTTTAGGCAGGTTGTTTTCCTATTTCCCTAGTATGTTATATACAGTAGCAAGTCTCATGCTAATAGTTGGAATTCTTTGTGTTTTGTTTTTGTTTTATTATTATAGCTTTTTATTGACAAAATATATGCATGGGTAATTTTTCTACACTGACCCTTGTAAAGCCTTCTCTTCCAACTTTTCCCCTCCTTCTAACCACCCCTTCCCCTAACTGTCAGGTAGTCCAATACATGTTAAATATGTTAGAGTATATATTAAATCCAATATATATACATATTTATATAATTATCTTGCTGCCTAAGGAAGATCAGATCTAGAAAGAAAGAAAAAAAGCCTGAGAAGGAAAACAAAAATGCAAGCAAAAAATAACAGAAAGAGTGGAAATGCTATATTGTAGTCCATACTCATTTCCCATAGTTCTCTCTCTGGGTGTAGCTGATTCTCAAATGGAACTGGTTTGAATCATCTCAGTGTTGAAAAGAGCAAGACCAATCCAAGTTGAACATCATATAATCTTGTTGCTGCTGTGTTTAATGATCTCCTGATTCTGCTTATTTCACTTAGCATCAATTCATGTAAGTCTCTCCAGGCTTCTCTGAAATCTTCTTGCTGGTCATTTCTTATAGAACAATAATATTCCATAACATTCATATACCACAATTTATTCAGCCATTCTCCAATTGATGAACATCCACTCAATTTCCAGTTTCTAGCCACTACAAAGAGGGCTGCCACAAACATTTTTGCACACACAGGTAACTTTCCTTTCTTTAAGATCTTTTTGGGGTATAAACCCAGTAGTAACACTGATAGATCAAAGGGTATGCACAGTTCGATAACTTTTGGATCATAGTTCCAAATTGCTCTCCAGAATGGCTGGATGTATTCACAACTCCACCAACAATGTATCAGTGTCCCAGTTTTCCCACATCCCCTCCAACATTTGTCATTATCTTTTCCTGTTATCTTAGCCAGTCTGAGAAGTGGGTAGTGGTATCTCAGAATTGTATTAATTTGCATTTCTCTGATCAATAATGACTTGATGCACTTTTTCATATGACTAGAAATACTTTAGATTTCATCTGAAAATTGTCTGTTCATATCCTTTGACCACTTATCAATTGGAGAATGGCTTGATTTCTTATAAATTTGAGTCAATTCTCTATAAATTTTGTAAATGAGGCCTTTATAGAACCTGTGAATGTAAAAATGTTTTCCCAGGTTATTGTTTCCCTTTTTATCTTGTCTGCATTAGTTTTGTTTGTACAAAAAGTTTTTAACTTAATATAATCAAAATTTTCTATTTTGGGATCAATAATGACCTCTAGTTCTTCTTTGGTCACAAATCCTTTCTCTTCCACAGGTCTGAGAAGTAAACTATCCTATGTTCTTCTAATTTATTTATAATCTCATTCTTTATGCCTAGATGATGAACCCATTTTGACCTTATCTTGGTATATGGTGTTAAATGTGGGTCAATGCCTAGTTTCTGCCATACTAGTTTCCAATTTTCCCAGAAGTTGTTGTCAAATAGTGAATTCTTATCCCAAAAGCTGGGGTCTCTGGATTTGTCAAACACTAGATTGCTATAGTTATTGAACCTGTGAACCTAACCTATTCCACTGATCAACTAGTGCATTTCTTAGCTAGTACTAAATGATTTTCATGACCACTACTTTATAATAAAGTTTTAGATCAGGTACAGCTAGGCCACCTTCATTTGACTTTTTTTTTATTAGCTCTCTTGAAATTCTTGACCTTTTGCTTTTCCAGGTGAATTTTGTTTTTATTTTTTATAGGTCAGTAAGATAATTTCTTGGGGGTTTGATTAGTATGGCATTTAAATAAATAGATTAGTTTAGGTCATATTGTCATCTTCATTATATTCACTTGACCTATCCAAGAGCATTTAATTTTTTTCCACTTGTCTAGATGTGACTTTATTTGTGTGGGAAGTGTTTTGTAATTTTGCTCATATAGTTCCCAACTTTTCCTTGGCAGATAGATTCCCAAATATTTTATATTATTGATAGTTATTTTATTTTATTTTATATATATATATTTTTCCCTTTTTATTAATTTTATAATTATAACTTTTTTTGACAGTACATATGCATAGGTAATTTTTTACAATATTATCCCTTGCACTCACATCTATTCTGAATTTTCCCTCCTTCCCTCCACCCCCTCCCCTAGATGGCAGGCAATCTCATACATGTTAAATGTGTTATAGTATCCTAGATGCAATATATGTATGTAGAACAGAATTTCTTGTTGCACAGGAAGAATTGGATTCAGAAGGCAAAAATAACCTGGGAAGAAAAGCAAAAGTGCAAACAGTTTACACTCATTTCCCAGTGTTCCTTCTCTGGATGTAGCTGAGTCTGTCTATCAATTGGACCTGAATTAGATCTTCTTTTTGTTGAAGATAATTGATAGTTATTTTAAATGGAATTTCTCTTTATATCTTTTGCTGTTGGATTTTGTTAGTGATATATAAAAATGCTGATGATTTATGTGGATTTATTTTGTATCCTGCAACTATGCTAAAGGTGTGGATTATTTATAATAGCGTTTTAGTAGATTCTCTGGGGTTCTCTAAGTATACCATCATATCAAATACAAAAAGTAATAATTTGTTTCCTCATTACTTACTCTAATTCCTTTAGTTGTAATGGGCTATCAGGTTGTTTTCTTTTTTTAGGAAATTAAGTACCTAATTTGTTTTACTGATCAACTTCACTATTTTTTTTTTACACTGAATATAGTTTTGATATTTGTTACTTTAAATATAGTTTGAAATCTGCTATTTCTATGCTCTCTGCCTTCATAATTTTTCATTATTTCTCTTGGAATCCTTAACCTTCAAGTTCTACAAAGAAAGTCTTTGTAGTTTGATAGGTATGACTCAGAATAAATATATTAAAATTTGGAGTATTTTCATTTTTATTATGTTTAAAGATCACAAACAGCTGATACATCTCTAATTATTATAGTTATCTTTATTTCTGTAAAAATGTTTTGTTAAGCCTGGAAAGGCTTACATGAAGTGATGCTGAGTAAAGTGAACAAGAGAACATTATACACAGTAACAATAAGATTATGTAATAATGTGGTGATTCAAGGCAATTCCAATAGTCATGGAATGGAAAACGCCATCCACATTCTATAGAGACTGAATATGGATTGAAGCGTAATATTTTCACCTTTGTTGTTGTTTGTTTGATTACTTTTTTTCTCTCATTTTTTCCCCTTCTTGATGTGATTTTTCAGATTTTTGATCTGATATTTTTCATGACAGATATCGAAATATGTTTAAAAGAATTGCACATGTTTAATTGAAATTGGATGGCTTGTTTCTTGAGGAGGAGGAAGGGAATGGAAGGAAGGAGAAAAGTCTATAACACAAAGTTTTACAAAAATAAAGGTTGAAAATTATCTAAAAAAAGAATGTTTTGTTGTTATATTCATTTAGTTTCTGTATGCTTCATAGAAGGTACACAATAAAATATTTTGTACATGGGGTTGCCATTTTGTATGGAATATTTTCTTCTTGCTGGGTTTTATCAGTAGTATACAAAAAGACTGATGACTTAATTTGGCTTGTTATATCTTCTGCTACTTTCCTAAATTTATTATGATTCTAAGTATTGGAATACTTAAAATTTCTAGAGTCAAAATCAGAAGTAACTCAAAGAACAATAGAAAGATTAATGGTTGCCTAAACAGGTATCAGTATATTTTGCAGTGTTGCATCTGGTGCAAGAAAGTGAAATTATTGATATCTATAAAATATATATATATATATAATCAGAAAATTATATGGCCCCATGATGAGGTAAAATAACAGTCCAAGGGCTAAACTAATCATCAAAACACATCACAAAATGTGGGACAATATAAAAGGAAACCTCCAGAATACTGGATACATTAGAACATGGACAGAAGTCTTATAGAGCTTATGTTGATGGAAGTAATACCAATATCAGTGAAATTATGAAGCAACTGAAGTATGATATGTTCAGTGATACTGATCTTTCTCACATGACTGCAAGTATAAAATAAGAAAATGAACATAAAACCTTTATGACCATAAAGAAGAATAAAATGAGCTCATGTTTATATAGTTCTTTAAGATTTACAACGGCCTTTCCTCACAACAGCCTTATGACTAAGTAGCATAAATATTATGTTCCCCATTTTACAGATGTTCAGAAAGGTGAAGTTTCTCTCCTGTAGTCATTTAGTCAATGAGTCTCATAGATGTAATATCCCCAGAGACTTTCCTGTCTTCCTACTAAGACATAGAAATCTTAATCTCATAGAAATAAGATCTGGGTGTAACATTGTTATGAAGTTATAATTATTATTTGTTTTGGGCCTTTTTTGACTCAAAAGAAACCCCTGGAAAACTCTACCAAAAATATCAGTATTTATATTGTCTTGTAAAACTTCCCTTAGAAACCTAAGAGGTTAAGACAAACAAAAGCAAGACAACAAACATTATTAAATGCTTACTATATGCCAGAAAACAGCACTTGCCAAGGGTCTCAGGCAGCCAATATATATATATATCAGATATGAGATAAGAATTAACTTAGATTTTTGTGATTCTGAGATCAGTTGAGGAGATACTTGTGGAATCATCCATAATGCACAGTTCTGGGAAGCTTGGAAGATATGGGAATGGTAGCATAAATCCCACCTCTGACAACAATATGAAGTTGAATTCTTTTGTTTTGAACAAAACTAAGAATCAGTGTTGCCACTTACTCACATTTACCCAATAAAGTAACAAAATCATTTTTTTAAACTCACTTGACTTCACATCCCACCATATCATATTCCTTCTTATATTAATGTAAACTATTATTATTTTTGTCATTAATATTATCATTATTCTTGATTCTCTCTGTTTCTAGCCTGTATGTAACAATAGATGCTTTGCAGTTATGGAAAAGAAAAAAAAATAAATCCTATATTATTTCCAAAACTTATATAGCTTCCAGGAAACTTATTTTCAGGTTTCAAATGCAGTAAAATGTAGACAATATTGTCACATAAATTAGATATTAACCTAGAGATTCATATCTTCAGTTAAAGTACCATTCAACTGTAGCCTAAACAACAGATGTCAAGAAGAACTAAATTCAAATGCAATTAGGAACTATTACAGAAAATAAATAAAAAATACAATGATATGCCCCCTTCTTCAGCCTTGGCTCTCCTCTATTTTGGCTAGATGCAGACCTTTTGAATGTTGAAGGATCTGGGGAATTTTGGATTTCCCATATTTTCATCACTGTCCTAATGGGGCCACCAGATTAATTGATGACAATGTCTATATCGAGAACCAAGGACAGACTCAACATTGATTCATACCTCCACAGGGAGTCCAGCAAAGAAACTACCTTTATTTATAGGAATTTTTTTTTGTAATTTGATGAATGGGAGAATAAGGATAGAAATGAAGAGCTGTGAGTTATTCCCCTTCAATGACTCTACTTTTCTCTGGACTCTATACATATTTGTGAGAAAATGACATGGCCTTTTGGGGTTCTGCAAGCTGTTCTTATTGTACCATCTTGGTAAAGAATCCTTTCTAAAAGTTATTCAAGGTTGATTGATTCTCAAGCTGTTATTGAAGAGAATACTTGTGGAGTCTTAAAACCATGGCATCAGAGAATTACTTCTTCAGGCCTCTAGATCTCTGAAGGGAAGAAATATAGTATTGCTCTAGGACCTCAAACTTATCTGTGAGAATGGGACTTGAGATAAGAATTCTTAGAGTTTCCATGTATTTTACTTGTATACTGTCAAAAGCCCTATACCTATATATTACAGAGATTTTCTTCAAGAAGGATGTTGGAAGGTTTAGGTGTGATATCTACTAAATACAATCATAATTAAATATATTTACCACAAATCAATAGGCATAAAGTTAACTAGTTGCATTTATATCAGAATCAGATTTCATTGGGATTCAGCCCAATGCTTGGGTTGAGAGTAAAGATCAAAATTAACACAATTAAAAAAAATTGAAGAAAGCTTCCGTTTTACTTCTGTATTCAAGTTTGATTGCTGTCTCCCCCAGTCAAAATACATGAAAACAAAGACATTGATTCTAAATATCACCAGAGAATCGAGAATGGTGGAATACAAAAGCAAAAACAAACAAATTTAAAAAATAAAATAATGAGAATGAAAAATTTAGTCCAGAAATTATCTGAACCAGCAAGCATTTAATCTTCTTATTCAAGGAGATTAATCTTGGCACAGGTGGAGTAAGTCTTATAACGTCTAACTTCTTTAAAAGAAGACGAAGTTAGATAATCTCAGTTTAAAACTTCTTTTTGCTATTTCCTACCAGTGTGACCACAGACAATTCTGTTTAAATCAGTTTGATGGATGCAATAAACATTTATTGAGTTATTTCACATCTCTGGATCTCCATTTCCTCTAGAGAGGATTGGACTAGATAGATAAGATGACTAGACCACAAAGTCCTTTTTAACTCTAAGTTGATTATCCTTGACAAGCATAAAGGCATAGCATCTAAGACAAGATGAGTTCAGAGTGCAGGATTATTTATAATACTTTGGGATCTCCAAGAATGAACAAATACAAAAAGAAACAAAAAATCCTAAAGACTTAACAAATAAGTAATTGAGTAGAAAATGAACCTGAAGAAAATTGAACTAGATTTTTCTAAATATATTCAGAGATAAAACCAGAGATACAGATTAGAAGTAATATTCTTCCACATATATAGTAATAATCTCACCAGCAAAAAGTACTAGAATGTAATTTCATTTATGTTGGGAATTTCTAATATTGGATACTTTCTCTAGTTGGAAATTCCTCCACATTTATAGTCTCAGTTTCTTAGGTCATTTAGAGTTTAAATAACTTAACCATGACTATGTAGTTAGCACATTGGTAACAAGAGAAGTAGGAGTTGAAGCTTGGTTTTCTGACTGCAAGACTATCTTCTTGAAGCCAAAAGGTCATATAGTGATTGTGCAATAAGAAGCAATTGGGTGGCACAGAACATAGAGGGTTGGACCTAGAAGGAGGAAGTTTAAATTGAGTCTCAGATGCTAAAATGAGAATGATAATAGCACTTACTTATAAGGGTTGTTGTGAAGATAAAGTGAGTATTTATAAAGTGTTTTCACAAACCTTAAAACACCTTGTCAATGGTAATTGATAATAACAGTATTCTATAAATTATAATTATTGAAAATAATAAAAATAACTAGGATACATATTTTACTTTAAATCTTGTAAAGCATTTCACATATATTATCTCATTTTTTTTCCTCACAACAATCCTGAAGGTAGATGCTATTACTATTATCCTGAATTTAGAGATATAATAGCTAACATTTACATAGTGATTACTATGTGCTAGGCACTGTGCTTAATG
This sequence comes from Sminthopsis crassicaudata, assembly GCF_048593235.1. NCBI lineage: Eukaryota > Metazoa > Chordata > Mammalia > Dasyuromorphia > Dasyuridae > Sminthopsis > Sminthopsis crassicaudata. The sequence continues at coordinate 425,054,771 of NC_133620.1, forward strand.
ATGTACAATTCCTATCTCACTTGATCCTCATAAGAATGTTGAGAGATATGTATTATTTTCATTTTATAACTGAGAAAACTGAGGCAAAGATAAGTTAAGTATTTTGATCAAGGTCACACAGTAAATATTTAGAGTCAAATTTGAATTCAGATCTTCCTAACTACAACCTCACTACTCTATCTGTATATCACCTAGGTGTTGTTACCATGTGATTGTCTCACCTGAAGTCATATTGGAAGATACACATCCCAGTCTTTGGATGAATTTTCTTTTTTTTAAATTTTTTATTAATTTTTATAATTATAACATTTTCTTTGACAGTACATATGCATAGGTATTTTTTTTTTACAACATTATCCCTTGTACTCCCTTCTGTTCACAATTTTTCCCCTCCTTCCCTCCACCCCCTCCCCTAAATGACAGGCATTCCCATACATATTAAATATCTTATAGTATATCCTAGGTACAATATATATGTGCAGAACCGAATTTTGTTGTTGTTGCAAAGGAAGGATTGTATTCGGAAGGTAAAAATAATCTGGGAAGAAAAACAAAACAAAACAATGCTCACAGTTTACACTCATTTCCAAGTATTCCTTTTCTGGGAGTAGCTGATTCTGTCCATCATTGATCAATTGGAATTGGATTAGCTCTTCTCAATGTTGAAGATATCCACTTCCATCAGAATACATCCTCGTACAGTATCATTGTTGAAGTGTATAATGATCTCCTAGTTCTGCTCATTTCATTCAGCATCAGTTGATGTAAGTCTCTCCAAGACTCTGTATTCCTCCTGTTGGTCATTTCTTACAGAACAATAATATTCCATAACATTCATATACCATAATTTACCCAACCATTCTCCAATTGATGGGCATCCATTCATTTTCCAGTTTCTAGCCACTACAAAGAGAGCTGCCACAAACATTTTAGCACATACAGGTCCCTTTCCCTTCTTTAGTACTTTCTTGGGATATAAGCCCAGTAGTAGCACTGCTGGATCAAAGGGTATGCACATTTTGATAACTTTTTGTGCATAATTCCAGATTGCTCTCCAGAATGGTTGGATTCTTTCACAACTCCACCAACAATGCATCAGTGTCCCACTTTTCCCACAGCCCCTCCAACATTCATCGTTCTTTGTTCCTGCTATCTTAGCCAATCTGACAGGTGTATAATATCTCAGAGTTGCCTTAATTTGCATTTCTCTGATCAATAGTGATTTGGAACACTTTCATATGAGTGGAAATAGTTTTAATTTCATCATCTGAGAATTGTGTGTTTATATCCTTTGACCATTTATCAATTGGAGAATGGCTTGATTTTTCTATAAATTAAAGTCAATTCTCTGTATATTTTGGAGATGAGGCCTTTATCAGAACCTTTAACTGTAAAAATGTTTTCCCAATTTGTTACTTCCCTTCTAATCTTGTTTGCATTAGTTTTGTTTGTGCAGAAACTTTTTAATTTGGTGTAATCAAAATTTTCTATTTTGTGATCAATAATGCTCTCTAGTTCTCCCTTGGACACAAACTCCTTCCTCCTCCACAAGTCTGAGAGGTAGACTATCCTCTGTTCCTCTAATCTATTTATGATCTCATTCTTTATGCCTAAATCATGGACCCATTTTGATCTTATCTTAGTATGTGGTGTTAAATGTGGGTCCATGCCTAGTTTCTGCCATTTTCCTTTTTTTCTTAAACCAGTTTAGCTTTTTTGAACTTAATTCTGTGTTCAGTTGAAGCCTACTTAGTTTCACTACTAACCATTGCTCCTAGTTTTACTGCCCTAACAAGTCTCATCTTCCCTTCACCTAAAAGTATTTCAAATACATTTACAATCTTCAAAATGTATTTGTAGTTATAAAAATTCTAAGATCAACCATACACTGTGGTTATTTTCTTTTTTCCATCTTTTTTAGTGTAATAAGTTTATTTTTAATACACATTATTTTATGAATCATATTGGGAGAGAAAAATCTGAACAAAAGGGAAAAACCATGGAAAAGATAAAAAAAAAAGAAATTAACATAGAATATGTTGATTTACATTCAGTATCTTTTTCTGGATGTCTTTGGATGAATTTTCCATTTAAAAAGCATATTTATGACTCTTCTTGGCTTCACTGACTTAGAACTATCAAAATTGAAATATGACTGATTAAGGCAAAATGAACTAGATATATATAGATAGCCCATGCTTACTCAGTGAATTTGTGGCTTGGTTCTGGACGGAAGTAAGGAAGTAGTTAAAAGTCTCTCTGATTTTGCTCTCATAAATCAGAATTGACTTTGTTGTTTGTTCAGTTATTTCCTTCAGGTCCACTCTTTGGAAATACAGTTGGGAGTTTCTTGAGAGAGGTACTGGAGTGGTTTGCCATTTCCTTTTCCTTCTCATTTTACAGATGAGGAAACTGAGGCAATCAGGGTTAAATAATTAACCAAGGTTACAGAGCTAGTGTCTGAGGTTAAATTTGAACCCAGGTCCTCCTAACTCCAAGGTCCTGTACTCTATCTACTTAATCACCAATTTTCTGACTATCTATGAATTATCTACCCTGGAGACCTAGGCACACATCTTAACTGTAAGCCATAAGAACCATTATTCCACATTTTCCCCAGGTTATAATAACTTGTCAATGGTTGATGATTTGAAAAAAAAAGTTTTCTTCTTTTATTTCAGCTTCTTTGTCCTTTCTGTTCTCCTTTGACTTTGATATGTGTTATTTCTTTCTGCAAACAAAGAAATGAATGCCCTATGCTGGATAAACATTTGTGTTGGGCTTCCCTCTTGAAATTAGTATTCTTCTACACGGGTTGAAGCATTCACAGTGCCTCTGACTCCCTAACTGTGACGAGTGAGGAGCAGAATAGTGCACAGTGAACACATCAGTTGGGGCTGATTAGATTAATTACTATTCAGATCAGTGCTTAGATTAATTATTTTGTTTGTGTAGTATGTTCGTTAAGTGGTTGCCTGATTGCTGTTCGGAAGATTGATTACTTGTTACATTTACCTTGTGGTTTCTGTGGGGAAAACATCTTTTAGGATTCATCACTTCCAAAGCCCTGGGGGTTCAGTTGACATAAGAATACTCCAATACCAAGCAGTAATACAACAGGCTATGAACAATGCATTCCTAAAATAAATTACTAAATAAATCAGCATTGACTTTAAAGATAGAGTGGCCATCAGATCTCTTTAGCCTTGGCGAGGGAAAATGGATAGGAAAATAGAGTTTATGTGAATCAAATGGTGTGAGACAAAAATAACTGTGGGTGAAAAAATTCAGGGAAATGAGGAAAACCCCATGGTGTGTCGTGGAAAGAACATTGAACTGAGAGTTCTGAGACATGACTCCAGTGTGCTGAAGCAAGTTACTCTGTCTTCCTGATGCTCGGTCCCTGTATTGGTAAAAAAAAAAAAAAAAAAAAGAGAGAGAGAGAAAGAGAGAGAAGCTTGAATCAGACTCTTACGTTTCTTACAGCTCTTACATTTTCTGATTTTGAGGATACCCTAAACTTTTCTTGGAACAGCTAGGAAGCCCAGAAGGTAGAATACTGGACCTGGTATCAGGAAGACTTATTTTCCTGAATTCAAATCTGTTCTCAGATATTTGCTAGCTGGGTGACCCTGAACAAGTCAATTAATCCCGTTTGCCTCAGTTTCCTCATCTGTACAATGAACTGTAGAAGGAAATGTCAAACCATTCCAGTATCTTTGCCAATAAAATGAGGTTATGTAGTGTCATACATCACTGATCAACAATAACAAAACTTTTCTCATCTGATTATTGATTGAAAATGTTTTCTTTTGGACTTTTTGTTGCTGTTGTTAGTCATGCTGATATTCAACAAGGAGAATTCCTTTTTAAGATCAATCACTCAATCAAAAAGCATTTATCAAATGCTTGCTACTGTTGAGGTTCAAGGGACCCCCAAATATGCTAGGGTTCTAAATTGGCATTATGAGGTATGTCAAAAGAATTTGAAACTAGGACCTATCTCCAAGTCAAGGGGCAAAGTTTATTATAATTGTAATGCCAATTAAAGTGGGCTAAATTGCAAAAGAGGTTAGCAAAGAATCAGGAACAGAAAGGTAAATTTATAGGGGGAAAAGTTAGAGACCAGTTATTTCAGGCATGTCACTGATATGCTAATGTTATGGCATAGAAGTGGAGTTGAGAAGTGATTTAGTTCTGACTTTATGCACAGGTGCAGTACCCACAGTTCTCTGGGAGCTTAGTGGGGGAGGGAGGAGAGACCATCTGGAGGTGTGTTTTTAGGCCTGTAACATCACTAGATCAAGTGGTGGGCACCCCATTTTGTTTAGCGTTTACATCAATTTTAAGCATATCATTACTGTTGCTCATTAATCTCAGAAACTCTGTTATCACTGGCCAACAGGCTGTTATCTGAAAGCCAGCAAATTTTATGACCATAGCATCCTGTTCATATAGAATAAACTGGGAAAGGTTAGCCTAGTAGAAGATATATATCAGTTCTAACTACATCACTCTTACTCATCATACATCACACTAACTATACACAGCCAAGTGGCCTTAAGGATATTGCTACAGTTTGCCTAAGAACTGCACCACAACACCAGGTGCCATGTACTTTGTTCAGTGGTAAGATGATCTAATTCAATTCCATTTTACAGAGGAGAATATTAGGCTCCATGGAGGTAGGATGACTTGTCCAAGATCATGCAGCCAAGATTCAAACCCCTGTCCTGAGACCAAGAGACGGTTTATTTTTTGTTTTGTATTTTTTCTCTTGTACTACATCTGTTTTAGCTGACTGTCCAATGGCCACCTCCTTGCCTATTATCATTGTTACCACTATCTGACACATAACTCTCAGTGGGACTTGAGTTCCCCCAAATAAACCATAACTGAACCCCTTGTGGTTCTTTTCTTACAGGAATCTATGTAGGTAAAGGTCCTAAAGTAAAACTGTACCTGCTATATTCAAGAGGTGACTGCAGGTGCTCAGAAAGGATTTACTATAGATAATAGGATTCCAATGCAGTGAGAGATTGTAAAGAATTAAATAGAAAAGTACTTAAAAAGAGAACCAGGGGAGTTGGGGGATTCAAAGTAGGGCAGCCTTTTGTTTTAATAGAATGCTTTCCTAAGCTACTCGGTTTGAATAAAAGAATAACAGTAACGCATGTAAAACTTGCATGTTCTCCATGTTGGAATCTGACTTTGAATTCTTCTCACTGATGTTAGAACTGTTGAGACTGACATCAATTCCGTCAATACTGACAGAATACTCTAACCCCAGTTGAAGATCTCTGTCTCACTTAAATCCAATTCATACATGAGGCAAGACATCACCTTGTGATGTCTTTAGCCTCTTCAAAAATGAAGAATCAACAACATTGACATTTAGCACTTTATTCACATGAACTCTGTATTCTATGTTGTTTCCATTTTACAGATATATCTTGGGTTCAGAGAGGTATATGATAATGCCCATCATGATCATATGTGTTGTTGGGCAATTCAGATTTAAGTCTGCTGATTCTAAGTTTTACTCTTTTTACATTATATAACATTGTGCATTTTTACCCATCCAGATAGTTGAAAAATATGAAGAATAATCACAAATTATGAAAATTTCCTGAAAATAGGAGACATAAAAAAAAAACTGAGTCAGTATAAATTGCGGGAGATCAAACTGTTTTGCAATTTTAATACTATAAGGAAAGAAAGTGGCAACTATGGGAACTTATCTTTATGAAATACTGTCTCCTCCTTTGCTTCTGCAAAATAAATAAATAGATGGATGCTTGTAAAATAAATAAATAAATGGATGTTTGAAAAGTTTATATTCATTGATAACATTTGAAATAATTTTTCACTAAAGAAAAGGAGGCCTCAGATACTAGAATATAATCTTGTTGTTTAGCTATTTGGAAAAGACTGAAATAGTAAGAATATGATGTTTAACTTTATTGTTATTTCATCAGGAAGAAAAATATCATCCTAAATAGGTATGTCAATATCAACATGAATTAAAAATTAACCAACCATAGTCATTTTCCTTTGACACAAAAAATAATCTATACATTTTACCTGAATTTTTTTCTCCATAAGACACAATTCAGCAAACTTGAAAGAAGCATAGAACATTTTAGAAAGTCTAAAGGTGGTCCTTTCTTGAAAAAGCAGTTAATCCAACAAATTTTTATTAAGTGGTTTCTGTGTGTTAGGTATTAAGCATTCAGGTTCACAAAGGGAAAATAATCCTCACTCACGAGGAACTCATGATAGGGGAGACTACAAGTTAAAAAAAATGTACATACATATATATACATATGTATATATATATATATATATATTAATATAGTGTAAATGCAACATTCATATCTATGTGAATGTGGTGTAAATTTAAAATATATATATATATATATATTATATATATATGCACATATGTTTATGTAGCATAAATGTAAAGTATATATATGGTAATTTATAATATATAGTGTTCTCACATTATCAAATTGACTTTTATAAGAGAAAATATTGGCTACAAACATAAAAAAGAATGGAACATAAAATTGTCAAAAACAGAAATACTCACAAAATATCAGTAAATAGTTTTTATGTTCTCCACATAATTTCATTAGAAGAGACAAAAAATTGAAATGATTAGTTAGAGAGTAAACATTGATAATTTGAAAGGAACCTGGGAATCATTTGTCTATTGTATGATGCAATACTTATATTTGACAAAAATGGATATAATTATGCCAATACAATCATAATCCCCAGACATGAGGAAAAAACTGATTTCCTGCAGTATCACTTACACAAGTAACAAGGGAAATGGTTTCTATTTTTTTTCCAGCCAAAATATTATTAGGACATTAATAATTATGCTTACGTTTTCTTGTGGGGCATAGGTGTCAGACAAAGTCTATTTGTGTAGAAATTAGAAAGAAATTTATTCTTTCAAACCCTTTTTATTTATCATCACCTGCCTCCTCCCCTCTGCTTCCTCAGAGTACCTACTGAAATTTGAGTTCACTGGGGAATTCTTACAACTAAAGTGTGGCCAGACTTTGCAGACAAATACAAACCCTCCTTAAACATTGAAGGGCTCTTACTATGGAAGCTAAGCAGACGTCAGAGGAGGAGAATGGCAAGTAGAATGATTTTTTGTGTGTTCTTTGAAAACTCTTAGCTCAACATTCAAGTCACCAAATCTTGGAAAATTAACTTGATTCCTCCCAGTCTTGTACAATCACTCCATACATGCCACATAAAAATTCCAGAATTGTAGAATTTAAGAGCTGAAAGAGACTTCATAAGTTTTCTTGATCACCCCATATTATCTCAGCATATTGACAAGTAGAAATCTGGGTTTTGAAGAACTCAAGTAAGGGGAAGCGCAATTTCCTTAGGTAGATCATCTCATTTTAGGTTATTTCTAGCTCTTACATTTATTGTCTTGGTAAGGGAAATAATGCTGCAGTAATTGCTTCTGAAAGTGTGGAACCAAGAGCACCCACACACATGAAAGCTGCCCCAGGTTTAGATGTTCTAAGGACCAACATCGATTTTAAACTACCATTCTTGAACTGTATTTATGTGTTTACTTTTATCAGGCTAGCTAGCAGGCACATTAGGTGAAAGCAAAAGATATGTCATCAGACAGCATAACAAATAAAGTCAAAAGAAAGACACTTTCATGATCACATAGGGTACTTCCCCACAGGTTACTATATTATCAGTGGGAAAGGGCATACATGTGGAGAATACATATGTCCAAGAAATACAAATGAAGGGTGCAGATGAAGGGGACATGCATAAAGGAGCACACACCAGGACCTCTGAAACAGATACAAGCATTAAGGACCTGGAAGAGATTATTTTCCATTTTTCTCTTCAGAATATTTACAACCTTGTGTAAAGTGTTGCCTGCTTTGCATGCAGACCACTTTATTTTTGGAAAGGGTCAGATATATGAATGCTTCCAAAAGAAAACAGTACTTAATAACTGTAGAAAAAATGGAAAGTTCTGAAGAGCTGGAAGAAAATAGGAGCTCAGACTAAAAGGACTTTGAAGGCAAAGATAGCTAGTACTTGTTTCCCAATTTGCACGTTAACTGCTATATATAATTTGCATATGATACCTGGAAAACACTAACTACAATGTTTTTGGAAACTATATGGGTATTGAAAAATCTATGGTATATATGATAGAAATTTGAATTTTGGTTTTTCACCTAAAGTAAAGGTGAGCCATTTTACAACAGGACACATCATTTGGTGGTAGGAGTCAGAAAATAACCAAAGAGATAAATCAAAAAAGAAAAGGGAAAAAGACAGAAATAGACACAGCAGAAGAAAACTGCTTTCATCTGAGGATAGATGAGATTAGCTGATTGAAGGAAAACAGGTTTCATAGATTCTATTGGGTGCTGATCTGATTAGAGGACTGCTGAACTGATCAAAAATACGGATGAGTGGAAAACAGGATTCTTTGTTGTTTGAAGAACTAGGTGGGGAAGGGAGAAGGCAGGCTAATTTTGAGTTTTCTGTTATCCAAAGCACAAATGGAGAAAACTTCCTCAGAATAATGTCTTCATTGTTCTTTATTCTGACCTATAATTTGAGAGGTGGAAGCTGTAATTTGTAAAGGCATAGTTGGATTTAATACCCTGAGAGTGAGTGGTAGCAATGGTTACCTCCTCTGGGAACCTCTTACTTTGTAAGTGTCATTTCAACTTGGGATAAGTGAGCCAATTCAGATATAAAGAAGAAAAAGGATTTCCTAATTAACCTTGTCATGATTTTTTTTTGGAAAGTTGAATAATGTGCTTTGGGAAACCTCAGTGGTTTTCTCAAGCTATTTAATAATTAAAAGAATAGCACTGAAACATGTTTACATGATATGTGGCTATGACTTTTCACATGGCGAACAGCATAATTTGTTTCATTTGTATCATCACATATTGACATCTATAACATGTCAAATTTTCATGATTATTCAATAGTTATATTATTCCTTTATCAAATTAAAATGACAGATCTGATGCTATATTTTGGCCAAATAACTTTAATTTTTAGTGATAATGATTACATACCATTCAATTTCTAGTAAAATCAGAAATTTCATTCTTCTTTAAAATAGTATTTTATTTTTCCAAATACATGGAAAGATACTTTTCATCATTCACCTTTGTAAAACCTTGTGTTCCAATTTTTTTCTCCTTCTCTTCCCTAAGAGAGCAAGCAATTAGATACAGGTTAAATATGTGTAATTCTTCTACAAATAATTACAATGGGAAGCAAACTATTTGTATGAGTTCACACCTATTTGGATATCTGACTTTTTGGAGTTCTAACTAGAAATAAGACTGGTAATCTTTGTCCTTTGAAATTTGAAGCTTTAATTTTGCCAATTTGCATTTCTGAATTTTATATACATCATTACCAATAATCCTCTGTTCAGTTGCTAACAGGTGATAACTGGTCCTTTAACTTTGGGTCACAACTCTGGTGAATAATCTCCAAAATGGTTAAACATGAAAAACCAGTTAATGCAGACAGACCAAATAATTTTATGATTTCCCAGTCCATGATAAAGCTTCTGATATATCATAATCTTAGTCCCATTCTTTACCAGAGCAAGAAGAAACAAGCAGTAAAGTAGGTTAATATAGCTATGATATTAACAATAAATATATACTCATCTACTCAATTGGGAAGAGAAGGAGAAATTATGGATAATGGTGCACTAGAAAAAAATGCTGAGCTTAGATTGTTGGATTGGAATCTTGTCAGTCAGGTGCAAATAGGCAAATCATTTTTTCATTATGGGTTTAACTTCTTCATCTTTAAAATAAGATAATGAACTATATGACTCTAATGTTATTTCTTGTTATTTTGCTTATATTACCTTCAATTTTCTGACTCCTTTACACCAACTATTCCCTATCTCTAGAATGTTTTCAATTCTCAATTCAGCCTTCTGACTTTCTTCAAGACCGCTCAAATACACATATTCCAAGATGCCTTTTTTAGTTTCTCTCACTGCTAGTACCTTTGATCTGAATTTATTTCCCATTTACATATATATGTATGTGTGTGTATATATATATATATATATATATATATATATATATATATATATCTTCTGTTTATATAATTGTTATGTTTTCTTTAGACTGTTTTTGCCTTTCTTTGTATCTTCATTGTTTGGCAGAGTACCTGCTGGTACGTGTTTAATGAATGCTGATGAAACTCTTGCTCAACAGTTTATGTAGAAGTACCAGAGACAACATTCATATTTAACTCCTTTTATTTCAAATCTAGAAATCTTTGAGTTAAACCATGCCAATAATTTCCTTAATATAAACATGATCTTAGTACACAAATAGAAGAATTATTCTGTTTTGTTACTGAGCAGAGAAATCGCACACTGAGACATCTCATCTGAGGTCAGGAAGCAAAGACCAACAGCATTCTAAAAAATAAAGGTAGTGTGATAAGATGCTGAAGGCCAAATAACTGGAATTCCCCAGAAATAATCATATTCGTCTCCACATAATATTAGAAATGAAAATATATCCCATCTTCTCTTGTGCTTCCAGTTTAATACCCTTTCAGTTAATTCTTCCCCACGATCTAGTCCTTATTTGCTTGAGTAACCTCAAGGCCAGGGCAACTAGGCATCTTTCTGTCTTTCCAAGATGATTTTTATTATGTAGGACCATTTCAGGGATAATAGATCTTGCTTCTCATTTTGTAAATATATACAAGGGGGATTAAATGATTCAATCTTGGTGCATTATAATTATATGAAGGATATTATCAGCTTAATCCCTGGGCCTAGGAAAGTAAGGCAAAGCTTGACCTGTGTAGATAGGATCATCTACATTTGGGGTGATGAGATAAATTTCATTAACTTGAATGCTCTTACTGAGATTACATGCTCTTTTGTTTAATGCGTTGCTCTGGGCTATTCTTCATAAGTGTTTTAATAGCTCTACATAGTATTTTTAGCACTTTATGTAGTAGTTGAGAAAAAAACACATGCTTTCACTGGATAAATTGGCACTGTTTGCAAAGTAATGGATACTTTCATCACCCCAAATTAAAATACATTGTGATTCTCTTAATAATAATAATAACTACTCTATTCCATGGACAAATTCACTAAAAATCACATAATGGCATTTCTACACAAACTGTTTTGTTAACAACTACAGAAAATAGCCAATCCCAGATAAACAGTGTGAAGATCACAGCATCATATTACCTGGTAATTCTAAATTGGTACAATTAATTTCACCTGCTGTTTGTAATAGCATACATGAGGGAATAAACATCCTTCTCTACTTTGTCTAAAAATTTGTCTATCCAAAATTCCCCCTCTTTCCACCAAATAGATGGAGGGAAATCCATGAAGAGTTCTTTTGCTAAATTCATATAAGTTAGAAATAGTCAAAGACATAGTCATCATCATAGAATTCATCTGTGTTTCTCAACAACATAGATAAGATGCTATCCCTTTGTCTTCTGTCCCAATGTTTCCATGGATTATTAAGGTTTCTCAATAATATATGCAATTAGAAGGAAAGAGCAAATTCCACTACACCCAAATATAAAACCTCGATGTTAGAAAGGATCCAAGGATCATAGATGAAGAGCTGAAAGCAATTTTAGGGGATACCTAATTCAAATCCCTCAGCTTATACTGAGATAAAGGGAAATTAAATAATCTTCCCAGGGTCACATAGACAATAACCCTCCATGGTAAGATGTAAACCTTAGATATAGGACCTTGAAACAAGCCTCTCATTACTATGCTGACCTCAGATACCATGAAGTCCAGCCTAAATCTGAAAAACAATCCCTTCCATGATATTTCTGTGAGATCATGTGGAGATAAAACTATCTATCATGCTGAAAAAAAATAAAAAAACTTATTTTACTCATGGATAGCTCATTTTTTAAAAAAAAAAGTTTTATTAAATTAAGCTTAAATCTGTTACTGTTGTTTTTCTATCTAGTTCTGCCCAAGTTTAAACATATCCATGTTAGAATATCTAAATATTTTGACAGTTTCACTTACTGTCTCATTTTCTCCAGTCTAAGCATTCTTTGTTCCTGTAGCTAATCTTCCTGGCATGGCCTTTTACATCTTATCATCCTGGTCATTCTTCTCTGCCTTCCTTAACTGTGATATGTGAGTGAACATAATATTCCAAATATGGTCTCCTGAGATAAATAGATAGTACTTAGTACTCTTCCTTACCATTGTGGACACTGGTAGTATTAATAACGTTTTTTTTTTGTTTTTTGTTTTTTGTTTTTTTTTTTTAATCTGAGACATCATATTTTTCAAATCAATTGTCCAATAATTCAACCATCTACTATATGTCAAGAGCTATGATAGATGCTGATGATAGAAATTAAGTGAACAGTCACTGTCCTTAACCTGTACTAGCACAAGCCAAATTCCATCTGCTACTACTTTTCTGCTCTCTAACTTGGGATGTGAAGAATCTTCAGTACAAAGAGTAGTGTTTTCCTTTAAACTCCAGGCCTTATATCTCCTTCTGTATAAAGAGTACTAGAACTGTATTCAGGAAAGTCTAAGTTCAAATCAAGTCTCAGCTTCTAATTAGGTGTGACCAAGAGAAAGTCACTTAGCCTCTGATGATTCAGTTTCCCCATATTTATACCTCTAAATGTGACTGAAAAATCAACTGAACAACATAATTCAGGTAGTAATAGCACCTCCCTTCTACAGTTGTTATGAGGATAAAATGAAATATTTGTAAAACTCTCCAAACCTAAAAGTACTACATAAATGCTAAGTTATTTTTAGTTTTATTACGGTTGACAATCCTGTGGAATCCTCCTTGAAAGATAAGCTGGAGTCAGATTAAGAAAGGATTTAAGTGCTATATATAGGAATTTGTGTTTTATTGTGAAGTAGTAGCTTCTTTTATTTTTTTTATTTTTATCTTTATTTTTATTGTGAGTAGTTAGCTACTGAGCAGTCATGAGATATAGAATATGATTTGGGTAGCTATAGAAAGGATACATTAGAGAAAAGGAAAACAATTAGGAGGTTCAATATAAGTCCATATGTCAGGGAATCAGAGGTTGACTAGAGTGGTTGTGGTAAAGGGAAAGGGGAGAAAGATGTTTTGGAGTTAGAATCAACAACTCCTAGTTAAACAATTACTATATATCAAATCCATATTATTAAATATGTCACTTTTCCTTGCTAATTCCCTTATATATAATGTGAAGAGGGAAGCATATTTCATTATCTTCAGGCATCACTTCATTTACTTAGTTCAACTTTTTTTAGATAGTCTTTTCATTTATATTATTATAGTCATTGCATATGTTCTTTTTGTCCTATTTTTATCATTTTCCATCAGTTTATATGGTTCTCCCTTTGTATCTCTTCTCTCTCTCTCTCTCTCTCTCTCTCTCTCTCTCTCTCTCTCTCTCTCTCTCTCTCTCTTTTCCCCTCCCTACCTCCCCCTCCATCCCTCCCCCCTTTTTTTCTCTCCTCCTTCTCTCTCTTTCTCTGTTTCTCTGTCTTTGTTTCTTTCCTGTCATTTTCTTTGGAGGCAATTGGGCTAATCTCTTTTCCACTGTGTCACTTTGCTGCCTGTCTCCCTTTGTTTCTCCCAATTTTTCATATTTGTCATCTCTTGTTGATAATATCTTATAATATTCGTATGGTACATATTTCCCAGATGTTGCCCAATTAATGAGCACAGTCTTTGCTTCTTTGAAAAAATAATGGTTATTTTTTATTAAAAGGTTTTTTTTCCCTACTATATGTTATAACAATTATATTGACTTTGAGGTCTAATTTTATTGTTTTTATGACCATGCTTACTTTTTCCTTAAGGTTGAATTATCTTTAATCCTTGTTACAAATTCATTTTAGTCATAGTGTAGTAGACATAAGGTTTACTCTTATAGCAGACAATGGAAGACATGAGGATGCTGTGGGATGAGAGCAAATAGGAAGACAAGACTTGGACTTTATTTGACCGAAAGGGTTAATTCCAAAGATTTGCACTATCTAAAGTTACATGCATCATAAGAGCTCAATCTTAACCCTGTGTATATTGGCTACAAACTATAAACTATGGGCCACAAGTAAGAGCTCAAAGAGGAATGAGTTGGTGAATTACTCTTTAACTAGTTTTTCCATTAGAATTATAGAATTATTTGAGCCTTTCATTTCCCTAGCATTATTGAGTTTCCTACATTTGTGGACATATTTTATTTTTGCTTTTTAAAAACTTTCCTATGATTGTTGAGGGGAGGTAGTTATTTCAAAGTTTTACTTCCCATTCTCCATGGATTCTCACAGAGAAGATAGTCTAAGGAAAACAGGAATATGGTACTATCTCTTAGATAATTTTTTTAGGTGTAAGGGGCATAGAAAAGATAAAGGTAGTGGGTAAAGTAAGCAAGAGCCTTTTAATGGTGTAAATTTGAAATGCACCAATTGAAAAAAATCAAAAGGAGGGGTGGGGAATAAAGCATAGGAAATGGGAGTCCACAATAACTAATCATACCTGAAAAACATTAAATAAGGTATGGTAAAAGTAATGGTTGGGGAAATTCCATTCATTAACATGTCACAGTATTCTGAATCATTTAAATTAAAATCAAAACATTTTATATATTGAATTAGCTACTAAAGTTAAAATATTAACTATTATTTGCAAATGAAATCTATAGACTTTTATCCAGGCTTACATAATATTCCAAATATGTCATTACATTTTCATTTGTTTTATTTTATTATTTTTGTAACTGTTTCCAACTACATGTTCATTATATAAATCATAGTGTTGGAGATGTCTCCATTAAAAATATATATCCAGTACTAATAAAAGAAACACATTGGCAAATGTCCCTAAGAAACACATTGGCAAGTGTCCCAAATGGATTCTTAGTGTTACAAAGATAACTGAAGCATTGGGTCACAGAAATGTAAATCTGGTTGACTAAACTATGGAATCTTCAAAAGGTCTTTAAAAAGATCTATTATGTTTTCTTGTTTTACCTGGTTCTCATTTAATATTATTTCTATTTTTGGATATATGTTATCTCCAGCCTACATAGGACTTTGAAATGCTTCCCACAATCACAACGTCATGAGGCATATGGAAAATCAGATTTGTTGTAAGAGAAATGAACATGCATGTGGAACCCAAGAGTTCATAGTACTTAAAGAAATTTGCATATTTATTTCAGTAGAACAAAAGGAGGAAAATTCATATATCTGCACCTAAAGGGGTATGGTGTGAGAAGGGAAAGATGCAATAAATTTGGGACAATATCAAAATCCCATCCAAAGTAGAGAGGATAAAGGGGATGGAAAAAGCCACTTTCTTTATTTTGGGAACTACTATACCATAAAGGAAGGTAGGTCTGCCTATCTGCAAAGGATTCCAGCTGCACAAGCATTTTCCCAGACTAGTGCAGACTGGCTGACACCTATCTTGCTTCCCAAAGACACAAAAGGAATGCAACTTGGAGTGCAACAATACACTTGTCAGTTCGAGATGGGGAAGGCTTCCACCTAAACACTTTAGGATCTCCTATGTGCTCTGGGTACAGTGTTTCTGGAAAAAATTGAAACTCAAAAATATAAGTTTAGATGACACTTTAACAATCTAATACTTCTCTTAGAGATTTTATAATATAGAAACTCACTGTTAGACTTTTTCTTGATCAAGGCTGTTTCCTTTTTCCAACCTTTCTAAATATTGCTATTTAAAAAAAAATTAGCACACGTTTGTTAAATATCTCCTCTCTTGCACTATTGTCCAATATAGTGGGTTCAGACTTGTAGCCTGTTCACAGCATATGGAACCCAACACTTTGGAGTGAGGAAGAAGGCATTATGCAGGGTACTTCAGATACAGAACAAAAAAGATTGGTACTTTCACACAATTAAGCTTTTAACATTAAGAGGGTGTCACATGTTTTTAAACAAGTAAGATGTAAAGTATGACGAAAACAAAGGAGATCATGTTCACTTGGTGGATCAGGGAAGAATTCATTGAGAATGGAATATCTGAGTTAGTCTTGAAGAATTTCAGTGTTGGTAGAGTTCATTCTGATATGGGAGAGGGTGTGGAATTAAGTGAGATGTGCTCTGCGCCTGTACTGAAGCAAAAGATTGCAAAATGAAACCAGGAAATAAGAAGTAGTTCATTTTGGCTGTAAACTGGAGGGCAAGATGAGAAATATAATGAAATAAAATTGGAAAAGTAGGTTGGAGCCAGATTTTTAAGATTTTTTTTTCAATGGCAGACTGTTTTCTTTGTACTCTAGGCAACAAGGGTCTAGTGGAGATTTTGAGCGGAATAGTGACCTTGTGAAACTTGTTTATAAAAAATATGATTTTGTCAAGTCTGTGCATGATGGATTGGAGAGAAAAAAGAGTGAAAAGCAGGGAGACAAACTATAAGGTTATTAGCATATGAGAGGTGATAAGGGAGTAAAGGAGAGCAGAGGCAATGTGAATAAAGAAAAGGGGTAAGTACAAGAGAACTTGCAGAAATATTATCAACAAAAATTTGCAGCTGGTTAAAGAGTGTGGAACAGGAAAGAATCAAATAGTATCCTGGACTTTTGATTTTCATGACTAAAAGCACTTCATACTACCCAAAAATACAGAATTTGGGAAATGGGGAGTTTTAGGAGAGAAAAAAATTCATTTTCAAACATGTTGAACTTTTAGTTCCTACAATATGTGCAGATGTAAATGTAAATGTAAATAAAAATATGAAAGTGAAGTTCAAGGGAGGTAGGGTAGATGTACATATTTAGGAATAATCTGTACAGAGATAGTAAATGAAGCCATAGAAATGCAGGAGTGAGCAAAACAAATAGAAAGAGAGAGAAACAGAAAGAGAGACAGATAAACACAGAGACAAGAGAGTGAAAGGAGGGAGGGAGGGAAGGAAGAGAGAGACAGAGAGAGATCAAAATCAAAAGAGATGATTGAGGACATGAAGATAGTGGCTCAAGGAATATCCAAATTTAGGTTTAGGAAATTACAATGAACAATTTAAGAAGAAAAAAGCCAAAGGAAGATAGATTATTTAGAAGTAGGGATGGGGTGGTCAATGGTGTCAGACTAAGAAAGGTCGAAAAGGATAATGGCTTTTTTTTTTAAAGTATTTTTGGATTTAGCAATTAAGAGGTCATTGATTACATTGGATGGAACAGTTTCTGCAGAGTTGTACAGTCAGAAGTGGATATATAAGTTATAACCATCTTGTACAATTATTCCTCAGAACATAAAATCATACTTGTTTTAATTTCTATATTCTTTATATAGAAATCAACTATTTTACTAAAGCTATTCTATCTCTAGGCATGATAATAAAAATAATGATGATTATGGCTAACATTAATATAGCACCTATCATATGTGAGACATTGTGCTAAGTGTTTAACAAATATTATTCATCTGAACCTCACAATAATTTTGGGAGGTAAGTGTTATTATTATCTCCATTTTACTATTGGGGAAACTGAAGTAAAAAATGCTTATGTAATTTGTCCAAGATAATACAGCTAGTAAGTATCTAAGGTTGGATTTAAACTAAGACAGCAATCTATCCCCTGCACCACCTGGATACCATATTATTATCACTGCTATATTGATAAATCTGGTATATCGATTGACATGCTGAAGTAAATCTGCATTCCACAGAGCTATTTAAATATTTCCTCTCAAATCACTTACCCCATTTTGCAGAATTTTCATTTTCCCCTTTATTCTACTTTTCTTTGTAAAGTCTTTCCGTCTTTCTACATCTTTTTTGTCAATTAGTGTTTGAAATTGAATGTGGCAGGAGACTTCCAGGTCAAGTGAGCAACAAAATGATGACCTAGACACTTTTGCTGGTTCCCATATTCTCTCAAAACTCTCCAAAAAAGAAAAACACCTAAGATAAAACAAGTTCATGTGTCTCCAAAAGAAGGTCAGTCTCACACACACCACATATACATGATGCTCCAACTCAGCACTCCTTTCCCATCTCCCAGGCTAATAGCAATAAGGCTATAATAAAACACTCAAGGAACCAACAGAGGCTTGCCAAAACCACCTGTATTTCTTGGTCAGGAAGCTAGGTGAATGTAGTGCAGATCTGGAATAGGAAGACTTACCTTCATGAGTTCAAATCTGGCCTCAAACATTTGTAGCTATGTGCCTCTGAACAAGTCACTTAACCCAGTTTGCCTCAGTTGCTCTTCTATAAAATAGAGATAGGGCAGGGAAATGGCAAGTCATTCCAGCATCTTTGCCAAGAAAACCCCAAATAGAGCCACAAAAAGTCAAACATGGATGAATAACAAAAATCCTCTAGTCTTCCCTTTCTCTTTCCAATGACATGGAAATGCTGGCTTTAACAGACAGCCAATAGCAGATCAAATGCCTGTTACAGATTGGAATTTCCAAATATCATCATTGCAAAGCTCTGAACAGCTACTGCAAGATCATATTACTAAGAAACAGGAAATAGAGCAGAATACCATGATAGGACACCATATTTGTATATATTGGGGTACAGAATTCTAGGAAGTCTGAGGGAAAGAGTAATAATCATCTAGGGCCATAGATCTGATTATCCCAATGTCACTTTGATCCAGAATTGCCAGTATGGCTAAGTTGATTTAAGATCTAGTCCTTAAGAAAACTACCTTCAGAAGGGACAGAATCAGAAAGTGAATTGGGGAAAATTGATGGGGGGGAATGGAGGGAAACTGGAAATACTGAAGATTTCAGGAATAAGAAAATTTAAAGTCCTTGATCATAAATAGATAAATTAACAAGGAAAATATTAACAAGAAAATATGGCCTCTAAATCTAGTAAATTAGTCCTGGCAACTATCTATACCAACAAACAGAGGAAACACAACAGAGGAAAATGATCCAAAATTTGTTAAGACATATAATGTGAAGAGAACATGAACTCACAATGCACTGCTCCCAGCGTCCTACTTTTCCCAAAAGAAATGTTGATTATGAGAAAAGAATTTATGGCCTACACAATGAACAGAAGAGAAAAAACTAGAATCTGCTAATTGCAAATTCCTCCAAAGAAGCCAAAGAAAGAAGCCAATATTCTGGGAATTCAAATGTGGATGTGAAGGACAAACTCAAAAAGAAAAGCAAAAATCACTATTAAAAGAATATGTTCACTATGCAAGCAAAACATATTGATCTCCTAGACAAGATGCACATCGACAACTAAAGAATTATAAATTCCCAAAGAATTTGACAGTTCAAAAATTTTTGCATTACAATGAAGGACATAGTAGATGAGTATTGCCCAGAATGTGTCAACTCAAAAATGAAATTTCAATTGAAAGAATTCACAGATAGCCTCCAGAAAAAACAAACAAACAAACAAACAAAACCAGAGCTACAAATTTCAAGACATTTAGTAGTTAAATTTAAAAATTCAATTCAGAAACAATGGTTACTACATGCAATCAACAAAAAGATCTTCAGATACAAAGAAAAAGAAAAACAAATAATGCAAGAATTCTGCATTAGAAAATTTAGGAGGGAGTAGAATAATGTTTCCCAAAGATCAATGGAGCTCAACATACATCCTAGGTGAACCAACCCTGAAAATCTAAGTTTAACTACACATGAAAAAGATATATGCTCAATAAAAAAGAGACATCTGAAATATTTTCAGAAAAAAAAACAGAATTAAAGAGATTTTTTTGTTTCCCAGACATCCCAAAAAACAGAGATACAGGAAGAGTGAATAAATGCATCATCCAAGGACAGCACCTTCTACAGCAATGAAAAGACAGCAAAGAGACAAGTAAAAAAAATGAAAAAAAATTCTAAATGTATATACGGAGATGGGATGAGAGCCAGAGATAATAGTAAAGAGGCAGGCATTATGGATAGAGTCTAGTTACACTTTGTCTACATCAGTGGGTTTGTTTTTTTTTTGTTGTTGTTGTTTATTTTTTTGTGAGACTACATTATGAGACAGTATATGAAGGAAGGAAGAGATAGAGAAGAATGTGTGATGGGCAGTGGTCAAACAAACAGCTAACAATGCAAGAAAGGTGGTTTTTGTTTGGAAAAAAAAAAGTCTACATAGGGAGGAAAGGGGAAATGCTGAAGGGGATGAAAAGTAAGTAGGCCTTGATTTGATTATAGAAGGGAATTCCATTGATGAATGATTATATGGGTCAACATAGCAAGTCTTGAAGACTTTGTACTTCATTTGGCCTGGGGGATTGGTGCTTCCAACTGACACCTGGAAAAGTGAAACATGGACCCAGGAAGATTTCAGGGTAGGTGGGGAGGAAGAGTGAGAGGAGATAACCATAGAAGGATATATATTTGTTGTTGGATTCATAATCAGAGACTCGTTAGGGAAGTTAACATCTGCAGTGACTGGCATGGTTCTGTGAGTGAAACACCATGGAAAAAAGGAATTTACAGGACAACCTCTACAAGGATTTGGTAGAATTTGTATAGAGTGGTTAGCCTAAAATGGATATCTTGTAAGCTTTGATTGCATAAGGGATTTAAAGAAAAGAAAAATACCAGATAATTATAGGATCATGAATCAGAAAATAAGTGTCTTAAGTAGCCAGAAAGAAAAGATCAATAATGAAGAGAGTGAGAGAAATCCTTTTTTTGAAAGGGACATTGAAAAAAAAGAAATTAAAAGAAAAAACTAATTAACAAGACTGGTTAAAGGGATGGAGAAGAAGGAAAATATTTACTCCACTATTGAAAGAAAGAAATGGGGAGTAGATTTAAATAATCAGATAAAAACAGGAAGAAAAGAGAACTAATTAAGCAAATACCAAAGGTAAAGTATTAACAAATAAGAGGAGGAGATCAGGAATAAGGGGAAGGAAGTAGTAACAAAGGCACCTTATAGAATATAAAGTAACTGAAAGAACATAGTACTATGTTTATAGCAAAACTACAGGGGATCATAGTTTGGAAAAAATATTAGAGATGGAGGAAAATATAAACCTAACTCATAAGTTCAAATGTTATTGAGTTAAATAAAATAATAAAATGAACAGAAATGACAGATTGGATGAGAAAGAAAAAATTTACTGTCACTTTTAAGAAACAAAAAAAAATAAAGACATATATAAAATCAAACTGAAGGGATAGATTTTTCAATTATATACCAAATGAATCTAAAATAGTAGGCGTTACAATCATACTATCTGACAAAAGTAAATATTTTTAAATGAATAAATAAGGAAACCATATTATGCTGATGCAAACAACCAATAACATAAACTTATATTTTGCAAATATCTTAGTATTCAGATTCATAAAGGAATATTATTTGAGCTACAAAACAACACGAATCATAACACAATAATAAGAGACTTTAATATCTTTCTTTCAGTTTTGCATAAATCTGATATCAAGATTTTTTTTTTAAAGAATGCTAAACCTGAAAAAAAAAAGACTATGCTAGATAGAGTAGTGCCTAGAGTGCCAGATCTGAAAGTAGGAAGACCTAAGTTTAAATCTAGTCTCAGACAGTTATTAGTTTTGTGACACTGGGCAAGTCACTTATCCTGTTTGCTCAGTATCCTAATGTGTAAAAATAATAGCACTTACCTCCCAGGTTTTTTATGAGGATCAAGTAAAATATTAATTAAACTATTAATGAAATAGTAAAGTATTTTTAAAAAGTGTCTGGCACATAGTAAAGTGATATATACATATTAACTTTTATTACAATAGAATTCAATAACTCTGTGTTTGATAAAGTAAAAAACATAAATCACCTAAAAAATTCCTTATTTGATAAAAAAGTGCTGAGAACATTGGAATGTAGTCTGGCAGAAATTAAGCATAGATGAACACTTTCTACTATATTCCACTATTTATTATAAATGGATATGTGACTTTATTATTAAATATCATTGTATAAAAAGAAAAATACATCATATACCTCTCAGGGATATACATAAAAGATTGTTTGCAAAGTGACTTTCCCAGGGTCATATAGTTAATGAGTGTCAAATGTTTAAGGCCAAACTTAAACTCAGGTCCTCTTGATTCAGGTGCTGGTGTTCTAATCACTGAACAACCTAGCTGCCTCAGGAGATGTATTTTTAATCAAACAACAGATGGAGGCAATTACCAAATATAAAATAGATTAATTACTTGAAAATGAAAATTTTTTGCCCAAACAAGGCACATAGGATAATAAGAAGTAGAATGATCAAGTAAGAGGGGGAAAACAAACTACACTTTTGTATCATATTTCCCTGTTAAAGGATAGATAGATCCCTTACATCCAAGATAGATAAATTACATACACAAACACACACATACACACACACAGCCATTTTCCAATAGATAAGTGGTCAAAGGATATGAACAAATAAATGTCAGAACAATTGCCAAGTATTTATAAAGGCATGTAATAATGCTTCAACTTACTACTAATAAGAGAAATGCAAATCATGACAACCCTGAGATTTCACTTCACACTCTACTACAAATAGACAACAATGATCCCAAAGTAGCAATAGGAGATGTTAGAAGGAAGGGAGGTTGTGGAATGAAAGGCATGCTAATACATTGTTGGTATTGTAAAATTGTACAATCTTTTCAGAATGTTATATACAATTTTATATATAATTTGTATCTAAAATATTCCTTCCTTAGGACCTAAGACCCCGTTATTGTCATCAATAAGGATAGTTATCAATAAGACTAGTTATCAATAAGAATAACTAAGAGGAATACCCCTTTTGGTGTTCAATCATTTCAGTCATGGCCAACTCTCTGTAACCCTATTTGGAGTTTTCTTAGCAAAGATACTAGAGTGATTTGCCACTATTTCTCCAATTCATTTGACAGATGAGGAAACTGAGACAAATTGCATTACATGACTTGCCCAGGGTCACACAGCTAATAAAATTCTGAGGCTGGAGTTTGAATTCAGGAAGATGAGTCTTTTTGACTTCAGGCTTAGCACTCTATTGTGCCATTTAGCTGCCCTCATGCATCATGAAAATCCCCACATGTACCAAAATATTCATAGCAGCATTTTTCATAGTTAAGAATTGAAAACAAAGTAGATATCCATCAAATGGGGAATGGGCTAAACAAACCGTGGTACATAAATATAATGGAATATTATTGTATTGTGAGAATGTAGTATATGATGAACACAATAAAACATGCAACAATCTATATGAACATGCAGAGCGAAGTAAACAGAGTAAATAAATGACAAATAGTAACTACAACAATATAAATGGAAAGAAAAACTGCATACCAAAAAAAATCAAATGTAACACAATTATAAAGATCAATAAAGAACTTTGAAAATATACTTAAGTCTTTCATGAAGGTGGGAGGTCCCTAGGTGTTATACACAATGCACATGTATTCAGATTTTTTCATTGAATTTGTCAGTTGTGCTTTTTGACTTTTTCTTCCCTAAAATAACTACATATATATATATGTATATATATACATATATATATATATGTATACACACACACACACACACACACATATATATATATATATATATATATATATATATATGTATATATATATATACATATATATATATATGTATACACACACACACACACACACACATATATATATATATATATATATATAATGTATCTTGGGAGGGGAAGGGAGAAGGGAAGCAATAAGTATGATGATGTAAAAAAACAGAAAATATCAATTAAAATCATTAAAAAACAAAAAAAGTAAAAAATCAAATACAGCATTCCAATAGTTCAATTATGATTCTGCCTATTCATTCACCAGAATAATGTCTATAAACTGAATGTGAGAGAGGGATCAGATTTGCTACAAATGATTCAGGAGAAGAAGATCCTAGACCCATGTATTTGCAAATATTTCTATCCTAACATTGGCTATAAATTATAGTTTATCTAAAAGAAGCTAGATGTTGGGATGCACTAGGAGACACAAATTGAAAATGATAACTCTGGCCTGGTCACCATGACAGCAAACAACCAACTGAATTATGACAAAACCTTGGAATCAATCAAACTGGTGCTTGTCTTCATGTACAAACAGAATTAACTTGATGGGGAGAAATGAGGGGTCATCCCAGGTTTTGAGGGCAAGCTGCTGTCTTGGCTTATGGCTGCAGATGATTGACGTGTATGGTTTTTGCTTACAGCAACTTGTTCAACTGGCAATGCTGGGGAGGCAATGGGCTCTCTCAAGACCAGGGCTTTTTAAACTTTTTCCCTTTTAACCCAAGAAATTTTTATGTGACCTCAGGTATATAGGTATATAAAATAGATAATACAAATCAAATATTTACCAATTATAAATGACAATTTTGTGACCCCCACATGCATTTCAGGACCTCCCCATATGGGGACTTAAACCAAAATTTGAGACACTAAACTTGAAATCCCTTTAGTTTTTCTGTTCAGTTTGTAAAGACAAATAGTGTTGCAGACTCCCTCCTTCACACTGAATGTGGGAACAGCCAAGTGATAATTCCAGATCATGGCTGGAAAAGTTGAATTTCTAATGGCAGCCAGTACCTTTTCCCAAGGATGATTATTGGCAGTATTCACAGTAGGGTTAGCAATATTCAAAGCCAAAGAGCCTAACAACTCAGCCTCTCTTTAGGTTAATTAGCAGCCCTGGTCACCACTGTCACCCTCCTTTTCAGCCATATGTTTGGTGGCTATCACCAAGGGCTCAGCTATTCTTGATACTTTGTTTTTTGAGAAAGTCAAGTTTTCCATAAGTTTCTCTTGGATCATCATTGCCAGAGTATACAGTTGGGATTAATGATTCAGGGATCTCAGAGGCTTACTCTAGTCTAGATAGATACTTTCTCCTATAAAGTGATTTGATTTTTGTTATGGGCAGAACTTATATTATGCAAAGTAAGGATGCTGTTGTTAATACCTTATAATATCTCCTTATATATTACTTTAAGATATAAGTGCTTGTAGTAGTTGTTCAGGCATTTTAGTTGCATGTGACTCTGTGAACCCTTTGGGGATTTTTTGACAAAGATACTGGAGTGATTTGTTATTTTTACTCCAACTCATTTTTACAAATAAGGAAACTGAGATAAACAGTGCTAAGTGAGTTGCTTAGAGTCACACAGCTAGTAAGTGACTGAAATCAGATTTGAATTCAGGTCTTCCTGATTCTAGACCTGGTGCTGAAAACATTAATGTCTTCTGTTCAATGAAATATGAAGGTTGAGTATATTTGCACTTTCAAAAGAGTTTGGAGGAAGGATGGATTATATACTTGCTTGGTGTTACAAAATGGCAAATTAAATTTTAGATAGAATGTAGATTCTGTAAAGGGGAATAATAAATAGTGCCTGGGAAACTGGGTTATAATTGGATTGCAGAAGGCCTTACATTTCAAGGTGAGGACTTTTATATTTTAAACTTTAAGCAATAGAGACCCACTAAATATTTGAGCAGAAAAATAAAATGGTTCAGCTCTATGCATTAGAAAGTTTATTTTTTCAGCCATGTGAAGGACGGATTAAAGAAGAGATTGGGATTGGGAGGCCTGGCATATTAGTTTGAGAGGAAATAAAGGGCTGAGTTAGATGGTGGTGGTCATGTGAATGAAGAAAAGGGAACAGGTAAGAGATATTGTGAATTTGGCCATTGAATCGTAGCTTCATAGGTTTAGAATTAGAAAGAATCTCAGAGGACACTTAGTTCATTTCCTTTCATTTGCAGATAAAAAAAAAAAAAGGCCTAAAGAGATTGTTACTTATCCAAGATCACACAGATTTAAAAATAGCAGGATTAACATTTGAAGTCAAGTACTCTGATTCCAGAGCCAGTGATCTTTTTTTTGAAATTTACAGACTTAGTTATTAAGAGGATCTTGGTGTCATTAATAAATGAAATAGGAATGTTATTGGGAACAATAAATTTACAGGGAAAGCCAATGTGTTCAGTATTGAGTATTTCCAATTTCATATCATAGCCAGATAGAAATTCTCAGCAGATCAGAAAGATAGAAGTAGAGTTCAGGATAATGATTGCAAATGGATCCACAAAATTTGGAGTCATCTGAAAAGAGGTGATAACTGAAGCAATGGGAGATAACATGCTGTAGTGAGTAGTATACTAGAATTTGAAGTAGTGAAAAACCTATAGAGATTCAAATACCTCCTTAGATATTTACCAACTGGGTTACCCTGAGCAACATACTTAACATAGTTTAGCTTAGTTTCCAGTTTAAAAAACAAAACAAAACAAAACAAAAACCCGAGAGATTTGTTCTTGATTATGTCTAACTTCCCTATCAGTTCTAAACCAATGATCAGATGAGTGTACTGTGCTTGTTAAGGATGGGAATGGAAAGAGACAGCTAGGGAATAGTGGAAGTCAGAGATGCATATGGTGGGTGTCTGAATAATTTTATTCAGAAGATAATCTAAAAAATCAAGGAGTTTTTGGAATATGATAGACTTTTTGAAGCAGTCTATCTTCTACTGAAATTATGTTGTGCTTATTAAATTTAGTTTCATTCTCTGAACAAATGATGACTTTTGTCACCAATCAAGGAAACAGCTCAGGATTATCAAGGTGTTAAGAGGAAGATAGCCATCAACCAATACAGATCATCCTGAATTGACCATATAGTTAGAGTTGGATCATTTGTAAATTACTTTGCATAAGAAATTTTGAAAGAAAAGGAAAAAATGGGCAAGTCAGGAAAAACACTGCGTATAAGATGTATAACCTACTCTTGAAAATATGAGTATTGCCATATTTTTTGGAATAAAATTATTTTTGTTTCATTAATCTTTTCAGTTCTTTCTGGGATGTGAATGATTGTTAGGTGCTTGAAGCCATGACTAGTTCTGTGGTCATTTTTTTTTTTTTTTAATTTTCCCCACAGACTGATTTCTTTGAAGACAGATGAGTTTAATTGCTAGGGCACCTGTGCTAATGTTCATGGCTGATTATGCTATTTCCACTTAGGGCATTATTTGAGAAGCTGGTCTTTTAAGGGAGTGCAAATCAAGAACTGTGACTATGAAGCATTGCTGAATTGTGATGTGAGAGAACTGGTTATTGGAATTTGAGACTTAATGACGGTTCCCTAAGTTTTCTGCTGCAGCCCTTTTTATCTGTGATAATTAGCCCGACAAGACAAGTCTAAAGAAAGACTTTCCAAGTCTTCCATAGTATTCAAACTTCCATACTTAGCATGTCTTGCCTCTTAATGAACTTTATCAATTCTGATACAATCTTTAGTACCACCAGTGGGGTGGTAGAATTCAGAATTATACTTAGATTTCTTGTTTTTTTTTTTTTTTAATTTTTTAAAGTTATGTTTTTGCATTTGAGTTCAAATATTTTTGGAGTGTAGCATTTTAAAAATGATATGTTTCACAGAACAATAAAAGATGATAATAAATCATGACCCAGATATTTCTCACTAAATATTTGAATTTTCTTCAGCTAATATGTTATACTATTTTACATAACAGCTCAATATATTTGTTGATTCACTCTCTTCAAAAAATTGAAGGAAAGAGCTCAACTTAGTTTTAATAGATGACAATAGACAAGGGAGATATTGATATTATTTAACTTGTCTCTTTTGTTGCCCATTTTATTGGCTTCTAGCTCTTTCCTTAAGTATGACCTTGTCCCCAATCCCAAAGTAGTACAAACACACACACACACACACACACACACACAGCCTTTTTCTCAAACATCAGATTTCATATCCCCTTAAACATAGGTTTCTGCTGTGCTACAGTTTATTTCTAAAGACATTTTTAACTCAGAGTGAGATAAAAATTTTGCTTTTTATAAGGTGGTAGGAGAGCCCTATTGATTATCTCACCTCCTACCAAGTTTAGTGGGAGTTGGCTCACTCCCAGCATTTTTTTGTTCCCGTGAGGAATTTAGTTGACCCATTCATTACAGAGATGACTTCATTAAAGAACAGCCCCCAAACTTTGAGTGGATTAAGCCATTAAGCCACAGAGTAAAGTCCTTGACAATCTAATGGCAATCGATGCACCCTATCCTTTGCCCTTACGAAGTTAAAAGACTTTATGGATTTTTATACACACCCTCTCTCTTTTTTTATAAGTGCTCCTTGAACTTTCATATCACATAAGCCATGATTCTCTGAGGAGGATGACTGGCTCCAGCCCTCTGTTACTGTTGTTGTTACAATGGCCATTTCAGAAATAGCCATTTCTTTATAGAGATTCAGATGATCTCAGCATTTCCTCTATTTATATTAGCAGGGGAGCATGAATAAAGATCTAGCTTTGGAAGGAAGAAGACCTGTTTTCAAATCCTACCTCTTACCCATAATGACAGTGTAAGCCTAGGCAAGTAGGAATCATCTCTTTCATATCATAAGTTGCAAAGTAGCTGCTAATGAGAATTTCCTCATCAGAAGTTCCCTATGGCAATAAAATAAATCAAATTTAAAAAAAAAACATTTTTAAGTACTGATCTTTAAAGGAGAAAAAAAAATAACCTTTAAATACTTCTTGCCCCGGCCCTTGTAGTCTGGTCAGTTTTTCCTTTATTATTGAGCCAAAAATGTTAAAGATGAGAGGATGGTTATAAATGAGATATTCCTTCCAGATAAGAGTTCTTTTCCACAAAGAAGGGATGGTTTTATTGAACACACAGAAACAGGAAGTTTTGTGAAAGCTGTGCTCAAGGAAAAAAAAAATCTTGCATTGAGTCAGGAGACAGTGAAATTTTCCCTGAAGTGAAGTTTCCATTAGCAACTCCACATTGTTCCTGCTATGGCTGGGCTCTCTTTGTCTCTTTCTCTGTTTCTCTCTGTTTCTGTCTCTTTGTCTCTGCTCTATGCCCCTGTCTCAATCTCTCTGTCCCTCTGTCTGTCTGTGTGTGTATGATTGTAAGTCTCTGTCTCTGTCTCCCTCTCTGTTTCTGCTCATTGTCTCTGTTCTGTCACTGTCTCTGTCTTTCTGTCTGTCTTTGTGTGTGTGTGTGTGTGTGTGTGTGTGTGTGTGTGTGTGTGTGTGTGTGAGTATCTGTCTCTCAAAAAGCAGAAGAAAGGTGGGAAACTCCTTGGTGAATTTTATCAGTGTAAAACCTGATGAAATGTCACAGAGCCCTTAGGGTGGACTTTGGGATAAGATTCCTACCCTGGTCTTTTCATTTGTTGCCATTTATATATCCACAAGTCCAGGAAAGCTCAGGCTACTCATTTAGGAAAATTATTAAACTGCCCATTGCTTCCTTTCACTTTATCTTGCATTGATTGAGTGTGTCTAAGGGGCTGTTACATTTGTATGCTCAATTAAGCAATTGGTCAGCTTTACCCCACGAGGCAGCCAGATAAGTTAGAACTGTCAAGCCTCTTAGTCAGTATTATGCTCTGGTCTCATTCCAAATGAGTTCGAGAGAGTAAATTGTAATTTGGCAAGTGCTTTTTGGCCAGATAGAGTCGTTAGTGTAGGCTCCTTTCTTAGGTTATTTCAGTTTTCTGAATAAAGAGAGAGGTTCCAAGTATAACTGCCATGTATAAAGTAAGCAATGTTCCAGACTAAGTACAAACTTATCAAAGTTAGGTCAGTGCTAGCCAAGGATCAGTATATCCTATTGACAAGAGACCCAATTTGTGGCTGGGTGAAGTACTACATGTAGATAAGGAATGGCATGAAAAGTCAAACTCAAATCAGCAAACATTTATATTTATTAAGTACTTACTATGTCCCAGCAAGGCACTGTCCTAAACACTGGCAAAAGCAAAACTAGTTCCTGTTCTCACTGAACTGAACTGAATTCTAATGGGAAGTAAACCATGTGAATGAAAAGATGCAAAAGACAAAAAAAGAAGAATCTAAGAGGAAAGATTCAAAAATTGCATTAGCTAAAACACATACAACTCTGGTCCTGAGATTGGTAAGACATGTATTTTAATAGAACCCCAGATACGTATTTGTTGGATTATCCTAGACAAGTTCTTCTACCCAAAAAAGGATGGAAAACCAAAGTGATTCAGTTTCTTCATTTATAAAATGGAAATGCCAGCATAATCACCCCCATGGGATTACTAAAGGGATCAAGTCCATAAATGTACTTAAAACACTTTGCAAACCTTTAAAGCTATTTAAATGTCAATTATTTGGTAGACATCCTACATATATAGCAAAGTTTTCTCAGAAATTCAAGAAATCTTCATCTATATGGAATAACTGAGTAGGTGCAAGGAAGGATAGTCATTTAGTAAGAAATTAGGAATGATTGAATCAATTCTAGTTTAATACTTTTAGGTACTAAAAAGGAGGCTAATAAAATGTCACTAAATAGATAGAGGTCCCTAAGGAATTTGCACGAAAAATTGCAAAATAGTATTTTGTATATTGCATGTTAATTGTTTGGATTTAAAGGGACTTCTCTTTAGTACTTGAGGCTACTTGAATAATTTCACTTTCTCATTTAGTCTCCAAAAATTGTTGTTTACACTATTAATTTATTAGCAAAACCTTAATAGATAGAACAATGAGTTAGAATATATTCATGTAGGTAAATAAGAAGCTTCAGAAACCTTAGAGCAGCATAAATCAGCTGTTTTAAAAACAGGGGAACTAAAATTTAGCTCCCAATCTAATTTGAATTAATGAAGCCTGAATTAATGGCATTTTTAACTATGACCTTTAAGCACTGAGTATGAAAAACTACTGCTGGTGGCAATTGCCCTTCCTGTTTTGTACTAAGGGAGGATTTTTATAAAAAACACTTATTCCTGGATACATGGGACAATAGTTGTCAATGTTGCTGTGGTTATAGAAAGAAATGGGGAAAGAGAGAGATGGAAACCTGGAAGCACCAGTGCAGCATGCCTAGTGAGTATGTCAATCAAGCTTGGTTTTTTGGCTGTTGATCATTAAAATAGGCCACCATTTCTGACCCCATCCCTTTGATGTTGGGGTCCTAGGAATTTTCTGAAGGTCTTAAGGTCATATTGGGAGACAGATTTAACTTTTTTTCCCTAGCAGTCCACCTATACAATAGAATCATAGAATCTCAGAGCTGGAAGTGAACTTAGTAGCCACTATTTCATATTATATCTACCAAAAACAATTTCCTTTCTAAAATATACTTAATAACCAGGTTTGTTTAAGGTTCTTCCCTTCATTGGGAGGAAATCCATTGCCTCCCAAGCCATCCCTTTTCACATTTGTATATCCTAGCATGTTACTCTTTACATTAAAGCTAATTTTGCCTCTTATACCTTTTGCCTAATCATCATAGATATATATGGGGATATATACAAATATATACACTTATCACCATATGCATGTGTGTATGTGTGTAATCTACACTTTATGTAGTCTCCAGTCAAATAATATGTGCTTGAGACATAATGGTTAGTTATTTGACATCAGAAGTAATGCTCATTTCCTCCATATGAAACAGGCATTTTAATGGGGAATGATTTTATAAAGCATTCATAGACTTCCTGTACTGATATTCCTTTCATTTTTTACTTTGATTCTTTGAATGGCATATCATCCTATTAATAGCTTGGGAGCGATTCCTCTAGAGTAAGATTAAAGTGTGGAAGTTGTAAAGAGGCAAATTTAGATGTGATATCAGGAATGTTTTTTCACTCTTAGAACTAGACAAAAATGGAATAGACTATCTGAGGAAGCAATAGACATCTACTTAAGGAATATCATTTTTCACTTTTCTTTTGCTTCTTGCTTTGGGAATGGTAATCAAAGAAATATTAAAAGTTTCTGGAAAAGATAAATTTTCCTATGATTTTATTCATCATTCTTGTGAATCTCTAGATAAAAACACCCTTCCCTGATTCTATTCCCTTATATATGTTATCTTCCCTTATAAGAATGTAAGCTCCTTGAGGGTAGAGGCATGATTGTCTAATATAGTACCTGACATCTTGTAGGTATTTAATAAATTATAATTTATTTATACATTAATAAATTATAAAAAATTAAGAAGTTCAATATACACACATTTGAATTTTTTTATCAACTGACATTTAATTTCAACACAATGTTTGGAATGCCAAATAAAACTTATTTTGAGATTTTAATGCATCTATGATCCCTAGTGATCTTAGCTGATGTTGTACAATCAGAACTAAATCAGAAATCATCTTATACAATTATTCCATAAATTATTATTCCATAAATACAAGGACGTGAGTTGGAGGGGGAAAAGTCCACCTAATATTGTGCACATATTTTCAAAGAGATCTTGAAATTATATGGATATCAGTAGAATACTATTATCTATTTGTCACTATTCACACTTCTTAAATAATATATTTTTGTAATTCTTTTCTTTCTCAGTTCTTCACTGATATTATGCTGTAGCCTAATTATACCTATCACACTTCTTTCCATTAATCTTTTAGCAACTTGTAACTTTAATTCCATATATGGAGACTGGCCTTTTGAGTTTACCAGTCATTTAGCATTTCAAAAAAGTATTGGTATGTTGTTTTTATTTTGTTTTTTTTTTTAGACCAACTTTTGTTTAAGGGAAATTATGTGAATAAAGAAAAGAAACATGCAATTTCTCGGTTTGCTGTCTTCCTTTTAATCAATTCTAGACTTGGGTTGTTTTCCACCTATACTTTCTGACAATATATGGTAAGGAATATTATTGATTTTATGTAGACTCTGGTAGGTTTTCTTTAAGGAATGAAAGAGATTATCCTCAGAGATAGTCTGCTCAATGGACTAGGGATATATCTATTCCATCTTGTGTGAAATCTGTGCTCTTGGGGTTACCCTGAAAGGATATTGTTCTGTTCCAATATTGTTATTACCATGGAGAATGTGAAAGCAGAGGAAAGACAACATTTTTTTGAAGTATTATGCTAACTAGGAATTGTATCTTTTTAATCTTATTATTAAATACAGTTGTTTTTATTTTTTAATGATCTGCAAATTTCATTGTGGGCTATTTCTAAACCTGAATTATTGGGATGAATTGTTAAGCCTGGCCCAGAATTTTAAAATGATCATAGTGTTGAATGAACATTATGAGGTCTTCATTTAACTATATACTATAGTTTGGACAATAAACATTCTTCATTGAAATAGCACAGTCAATAGAGTGCTGGAACTGGAGTAAAGAAGATCTGCATTCAAATATGGCCTTGCCCATTCACTAACTGTGTTAAGTGTGAGCAACTCAACCTCTACCCCAGTTTTCTCAACAATAAAATGATAGAATAACTCCTAATTCCCTGGGTTGCTGTAGAATCCAAACAAAAAAATAGTAGTAAAGTACTTAGCAAAGTGCCCACTATATGGTAAGTGCTATATAAATGCTTCTTTGCTCTTTTTTTGTTTTCTATTGTCTTCTCTCTCATTCTCTCTCCCTCTCTCCTTTCCTCTCCTGTCTTTCCCTCCTTTCCTCCCTTCCGCTTTGTCCCTATGTCCCTCTATCTACTCCTATCCTGAAATTTTGCAATATTCATATTAATATTTTGTAATACTATTATTGTATATGTGTAATATATATGAAAATGTAATATGGAATTAATAAAAATCCCATATTTTATTTGCTTCATTCTTTGCTTTAAGTACTCTTGTGATAGTATGGATTAATATATCTTTTGTCAAGCCTTTTATAAATATAGTTTTTCCTTATGTTACTTCTCATGAAATATTATATATAACTTTCCACTATGCCTATACAATAAAATTTTACGAATGAGTTTAAATCAGTGTTTCCTTTGGTTGCCATATTTCTTTACTTGGCAAAGAGTTCAATTGTCTGTTGCCCCTTTCTTTTTTCAGTTACTAACCTATGTTATTTTTATCATGTTAAATATCTTTTCCATTCCACTATCCATATTGAGTTTATCCTAACCTCGAAATCTCAAGAATGGAGTTTATTCTGATATATAATGAAGCAGAGACTCTCATTGAAGCTTTCACTGGTCGGGTTTTTCTTCCTTAACTGTTTTCTCATTAGGTAGAATAAAAAGATCAGAGAAAGCAAACATCTCTTACTTTTTGGACATCTATCTTTGCTGATTTTGTAGAATTCTCTTGTTTTTTCACCATTAGTTTCATAGACTTCAGTCCATACTTTTATATCTTTCTCAACTATCACTCTAGGACTATAACCT
The DNA here is from genome assembly GCF_048593235.1 of Sminthopsis crassicaudata. Classification (NCBI taxonomy): domain Eukaryota; kingdom Metazoa; phylum Chordata; class Mammalia; order Dasyuromorphia; family Dasyuridae; genus Sminthopsis; species Sminthopsis crassicaudata. The sequence goes on from NC_133620.1 coordinate 425,088,954, forward strand.
CATTATAGCTGGTACCTCTTACCACCAGGTAGTCTGGATGTAGATATGAGTGTCTTGTAGGTAGGGAATGTCTCATTTCTGCCTTTTTATCTCCAATGCTTGGGATGGCCTGGTACATAGTGGCAACTAATTGTTATTTGTTGAACTGAATTCATATGCCATTCCAAAACATGTGATTAGCTTCTTTCTCTTCAATAAGATTAGTCACAGATTTTTGAATTCTTTAATTATGTTTTCTCTGTATCAGTAAATATTCAGGAACAGCTAATGTGCTAGCATAATAATTTGCTTGTATTTATTATTTGCAAAGCATAATTTTTTTTCTTTGTCCAGGAAAACATCTTTTTTTTTTAAATTCCCTTTAACCATGTAATAACATCAAGGCCAATTCTAATGATGAGTAAATTGTAAATAAATAAATATAGGAAGTCTTTTTAGCTTGGGCACAAAAGAATGTATGAAACAGTGGAAGTGTAGCAATATAAAATATTTCCTTTTATATAAAAAGTTAATTTTTACTTTGAAAATCAACATTTAGAATAACTCCCATTGGTAAAATTAATTCATTCACTAAGCATTTGTTAAATACCTATTATGTGCAAGGCATTGAAGATCCAGATAAAAATCAAATAGTCTCTATCCTGGAGGATCTTATATTTTGGGAAAGTTTTGGAATAGGGGAAGATAATGGAGAATATCCCTAAAGGAAAGTCAATGCAAAATATATCCAAAGTAATTTTAGGATAGGGCACCACCAATCCAGGGGTATCAAATTATTTAATCTGATTATTAAATAATTAGATTAATTATTTAATCTGTATGTTAGGCTTAACATCCAAGGGAGCAGGGCTCATGAGGTGATGCTTTCTAAGGGTTCCAGAAGTATATCTTCAGTAAGAATCATGCTTTAGATCTCTGTGTAATAGAAATCATTCTGAAAAAAAAAAATAAACATTTTTTTTTTTCATTTCAGGATATGGGTTTTACTATCTATCAGACAAAACTGGTGGGAAACCAACTAGGCCCAAACAAATCTGTCTCCTTAATGCATTTATTACTTTTGTTTATAACCGCCCAAGGCTCCCTTTGCCATTTTATTCTAGACTCAGCTAATGAATATTTAAAGTCATGTACTCTGAGGTTGTATTTAAAACTGAAGGGGAAAAAAAAAAACCTCACCATGTTAGTTGCTGGCTGATACCAAATATCTTCAATAAGACCAACCTGCAAACCTAACAGCTTTTCAAAATAGGTTTAATTAAAATATCAAACGGATAGTAATGATATGGTCCATTGTGACAGCTGTTTGGCTTTAGATTGATATTTAATTAAGACTAGATGATAGAGGGAAAATGTAAGCATTCCTTCGTGAGGCTGTCATAGAGTAAAATACCTTCTTTTTCAATGGACTCTTGTTGAATACCCATTATTATATCTTTAGATGCAACTGACTCTGCTTTTTGGGGACCACAAAAACTAGCCTGAGAAAGTCCAGAGCTTTTCAGTGTAGGTCCCTTTCCCAATCACCTTTAACTCATGCATGTATATTAATGACTACAGTATCTAGGGCATGCTGTATTTTTTATGCGCACAGAGAATGTAGCATTAATGAAAGGAAGGAATTATAGGGAGGTGAGACCTCGTTCTGTCAAGTTTAGAACCTGTTCGAAAAAACAATGATTCAGAGTTTCAAACTAAAGCCGTCTCTTCTGGTTAAAATTCAATTCTGACAAAATGGTGGTATATTAACTTTCAAAAGTTTCAGAGAAAACTATTCCTTGGCACAATGACTTATCATATTTTTAGAGTCTGGCACTTTTTAAACAATGCAAAATCCCTTCATGATCGTTTGGATGACTGGTATTTCACACTTTGTTTTAAAAGCACTTTATATGCATTAACTTATTCTGAGAGAACATAAGCTTCTCCAAGAGAATGGAAATTTCTTGAGGACAGGGACTGTTCCATCTTTTTCTTCTTTTTATCTCCAGTGTTTAGCACATAGTGCCTGGAATATCATTGGTGCTTAATAAATGTTTGTTAATTGATTAAATAATCACAACTTTGTGAAATAGGTTCTTATATACATCTTTATTCTTATTTTTAAAAATGAGCCAATTTTAGATACTATCTCCAACAAAAGTTCTGGGATTTTAGATCCTGTGAATTTTGTTTTCATACTCACCTTATGAGAATCAAATACTAATGTGGATGCAATTAATAATTGCATAATAATTAATAATATTGCAAATAAGTAGCAATAGGATTAAATGTTTTGTGACTAATTCGTTGTTTTGTAGGTGGGCCGCTAGGTAGGGCCATAGTGCAGGCCTGGACTAATCTCATCATGTTTACTATCTTTCTCTACTTTCCCTGGCTCTCTGATGGTGGAAGTTGAGCACAAAGATCTCCCTGGTCCATAAAGTATTGATTAACAAGGAATTCACTGGTATTCTGAAGTTCAGATACACACTCTAAGGTATTCCATTCAAGTGAATGCCTGGAGGACCTGGAACAAGATAAAAAACAGGGTCCATTCCTATAAAAATATTCTCCCTGATTTCAACTATTTTATTTTAAAAATCTAAAAAAAATATTCAGAAGCTCCTAAACAGTTCCAAATGGGATCCTCCTTCCCCTTGAATAAATAATTTCAAAGCTTTGATTTAAACTCTTCCTCAAAAAATCAAATCAATTTGTCTAGAGGATGCCGAGATCTCTGATCTATCCTTTAGGTAAAACCGAGATTTTGATGAGTGATAGGTAACATATAAACTTAACTTTTAATGGTATTGTATTAAAAGCAGACATGACTATTGTCTAATGGAACCTTTCATCTAAATGATTAAATAGTTTGAAGAACCTAAATAGATAGCCCTTAAAAGCCCTGGGAAATTGATCTCTCAACTATGGAAACTGAATGTGGAGGGAGTTATAGTATTTTCAACTTTGTAAATTTGTTTTCTTTCTTGGGTTTTTTCCTCTCTTTTCATCTGATTTTTCTTGCAAAATCTGGCAAATATGGAAATATGTTTAAATTGTACATATTTAACCTATATTAGATTACTTGCTTTCTTGGGAAAGGAGAAAGGAAGAAAAATATGGAACACAGTCTTTCAAAATGAATTTTGAAAATTATCTTTACATGTATTTGAAAAAAATAAAATACTATTGAAAATTTTAAAAAGAAAAAGAAAATGATCTCTCCTATTCAGACAAATCAAAGGCATGATGAGTACTTAAAGATTTCAGAAGCATTGCAACATAGACAGGGCTGTTACCATTTTTACAATGCCTACCTTTTTGTATGTTGATATTTGTTTTGTTAGGAAAAGAATCAAATTTAGATGTCTTTTTTTTTTTTTTCAAACAGCTTCGCAAGCTATAAAGTACTGTACAAATATGAGCAATTATTGTCTTCTCCAACTCAGTTTGTCCTTGGTAGTTTTTATTTGTTTCTTTGCTGTTTTCTTTTCTGGTTTGTAATAGAATCAAGGTCTAACCTGGAATGAAATGGGTAGATGACCTGAAATTCTACAGCAATAGGGTACAAAGGATGATGCTATAGGTGTCAGGCAAATGGGCAAGTGTCAGATGAAGGGAATCAGAGAAGGAGGTCAAGGAGCTGCCATAAGTAATTTGGTAGAAATGGAAGAGAAGAGGCCTAGATTTAAGAGTTTGGAGATCTGAGTTCACATTCTGTCTCAAGTATTTATTAGCTGTGTGACAAATATAGGTCATTTGGGACTCTCTTTGGCACCTGGAGGAAGGAAAGTCTTTCAGATATAAAGGAAACTAGAGTAAAGAATGATCATCCACAAATGCAGTCTTTTCTTTCAAATTTTTTTTTACGAATTTTATAATTCATTTTATCTGAAATTGGTATATTTGCAAGTTTCCAGCTCCTTTTGACTATGTTATGTTAGCATAAAATCAAAGGGCCTCTGAGATCCATGGACCAGTTGGTGGTCAGGCTTTGTCTGTATTGGCCTACTTTTTAGGATGAGTTGCCCATGCAGTCTCATTTTCAAGCCTGACAAAATCAAGGACTCAGTAGGAAGCAATGAGGTAAAGCAAAGATTTTTACACGTCTTCTTATCCATAGAATATAAGCTCCAAGAGAGAAGGGACCATTTCAATTTTGTCTGAATATCTCCCATGCTTAGCAAAATCAGTCTTGCCTATGATGAGAATTTAATTAGTATTTGTTGAATAAAACTGTGGATTTGAACTGAATTGGACCTATATTTTGCCCCAACTGTAATTGGATCAATTTAGCATTAGGCTTTGTTTGTGTTTCTTGAAATCTTGACTCTAATAAGCACAGTGGATGTAATCAAATCAAATCACAACTTATTTCTTTAGCTATAAAATGTAAATTCAAACCACACTCTTGCACTATCTTAGAGATCTCTTGTGTGTAAAGCTCTTAACAAAACTTAAAGAGCTCTATTATTATATTTTATTGTTTTTTATCTCTTTCTCCATATCCCCTGAAACTTTTAGTCTTTGCTAACCCTTTTCACTGAAAGTACTTACCACAGAATATTTGCACATTATAGGTACTTAAAATTTTTTGTTGAAAAATATTTTCTTTTAAGCAGACCTATGATTTCATTGTTTATAGAAGCTCCTGGAGAGGCACTCCTATCAAGGAGGATTAGCTCCTCTGCAACTTTCTGGTCTCAGAGAGTTATCTAGGAGCACTGGGATATTAAATAATTTGTTTATGGCTATAGCATCATTATATGTCATTATACTTATATAAAATAATAATTATATGTTATATTTCTTTTAAAGTACAAGGCCAGTTACTTCTCTACTATTCTACTTTATCTTTTTGGATAAATGCATAAATAGCTTCCTCCACTGAATTTTAGAGAAATTATCCCACATAGTTTTACCTTTTTGGATTTTGCACATATGTTTTATCTCTCTTACTTTAATATAGTTTCTTTAAAATCTAGACTACACTTAATATTTTTTTTTATTTTAATCACTCATAGTGCTTTGGGCAGTGCCTTGAACTGAGGAAATGATCAATAGATATTTGCTGAGTCAATTAAATACAGTCCATTCAAAATCCAACTCCATTTTGTTTTTTTCCATTAATTTTTTTTCCAAGAATTTGCTCCTTCCAGTCTCAGAACACTTCTTATAACACGTCAAACATATCATCATCATCAACAATAACAACAAGCACTTAGAAAGCACCTACTGAGTGTAAAAGATTGTCTTTGGAGGCAAGGAAAGGAAAGCAAGACCTGAGTCTTGCCCTTAAGTAATTTAAAACCTAAATAGGAATGCAGAGTTTATAAAGACAATTTCTAACAACACAAATCAACATTATTAAATACTAAATGAGTTTTCTAGATATGTAGAGCAAGAGGAATTTAGAGAAAAGAGAGGTCATTGTGTATTGTGCATATAAGAAAGACTTCATATAGAAGTTAGGATGCAGGGTCTTAAAGTAAGTATAGAGTTTAGATAATGGACAAGAGGAGAGTAAATTTAAAACTGGACAAATAGCCTATCTATTTATGATGACAAATTTTGATGAAACTGGGGAATTACACTTGAATTCATAATAAGAGAGAACACTAGAGAGGAGGAAAAGAGAATGTGGAAGGTCTTCATTTTCTCAAATGTAAAATGGGCATAGAAATAATTGCAGCATAAACAGTGATTGTTATAAAGTTCAAATGAGTTATTGTATTTATAACTCTTTGAAAACCTTGAGATTTATTATTTATAGCCTTGGTCTCAAATTGTTTCATGTTTGTCTGCTCAACCAAGTGATAAATTCCTCTGGGGTGGGGACCACTTTGTCTTCTTCTTGTAGCACTAATAGCACCCAATATGGAAGGGAATCTAAGCTCTTGGTAAACATTTAACACCTTCTTCTCTTTTGTGATGAAGCAAAAGTAGTAATCACACCATCTGCCCATTCTAAAACGTACCATTAAGACCTGAATCCATCAACCACTAAAGCTTTGTACTCATGGTTGAATAACATTTTACAATTGTTTTCTTTAATTGTAATAACAGCTGATTCCCAAGCAGATAGCTGCAAAATCATTCCGTTTAACTGATGAAGGTGACTGAAATAAAAGCTCATTTCATAGTTCAGCCATATGCTAAACAAAAAAGCAAATTAGGGATTTTATTTAACTTGAAATACTCCCCTGCAGAAGAAGCAGGGGATAATGGACAGGGTACTGAGTTTAAAGTCAGGAAGACAGTTTCATATCCCACCTAGGACAATAGCTATAATGACCATGTGCCAGATATATAACCTCCACATTACCTCAGCCAAGCTATCTGAGTTGGTAGAAGTTTTCCATCCGGATGAAATCATAGCACCCTTGTGTATTTGTGAAGGCAAATTTGATCCCAAAGGATGCAAGTGGGAGTGGCCTAAATCTTAAAAATAACAGCTGACATTTATATACTACAAATAGATTATATAAATAATCTCATTTGAACCTGTGAGGTAATCTCCCCTGCTGGTGAGGTAGGAGAAAAAAAAGAAAGATATTGTCCCCATTTCACAGATGATAAATTTAGGCATTACATAGCTGAAGTGATTAGATCAGAGTCACATACTTAGTTCCTAGCTGAGGCAAGATTGAAACTCAGATTTTTTTCTGATCCAAGTCCAGTATTCCACCTTCCTGAAACCGGATGTATTACATATTGTGCACAAATATAAACATTAGAGGAAAGGAACCAATTTTGTGATGGCTTATGAAAAGAAGGCAAATTCATCTCAGGTTTGATGGATTCTTGAAATTATAGAATTTTAAAGCTGGGAAGGATATCAGAAATTATGCAACCTCTATTTCCTTTGACAGTTGAGGAATATAAGATTCAGAGACATTAACTGGTCTGTCCATTATCACTAAGGTGGTAAATTGTCTATAGTACAAGACATCATGTTTTTCAAAGATTTCTATGGTTCACATGAATATGTTTCAGCTTAGTTTCTTTTTTCCCCTCTGGCTTATTTAAGGTATTGTTTTAATTCTTTATACTTTTTTACTTTAATTAATTAACTTTTTTACTGAGACAATTGGGGTTAAGTGACTTGTCCAGGGTCACACAGCCAGGAAGTATAAAGTGTCTGAGACCAGATTTGAACTCAGATTCTCCTGACTTCAGGGCTGGACTCTTTGACTTTATAAAGTTTTCATTATGGAGCAATAGATTCCCTTTAACATCTGTTACTATCTCAGATTTAAAATATTTGCACTATGTTCTCAAATGGCATGTATTAAAATGTATTTCATGGAAATACAGAATAATGTGAAGTGACAAAGTTGTGGGGTACCTTCGTGATAATCAGTGCTAAGATTGTTACTAGGTATAAACATATATACACACATATACACATACATACAAGTACATATATGTATATATACAGATACATATGTCTATATGCTGTGTCAACAAATACTAATATTTTGATGTTATCCATTTATCACCTTGCTAGCAACAAGCATAATTACTCCCTCTGAATCTTGGATTGTTTATCTGTAGATTAATACATGATCTTTAAAGTTTCTTCTACTACCAAAGTTTTGGGAATCCATGCTATCAGAATGCCTATATATATATATATATATATATATATATATATATATATATATATATATATATATAATTTGTACATATGTATGCATATATATGTATGTTTATTACTTATATATTAAAATGTTAACTTCAGTTGATACTGATAAATGAAGATATCTGTGTCTATAGATATATGTTCATATCCAGATAAAAGTAAAATATAGAAAAATTCTAAGTATGTAAATTTCTAATTGAAAAAGTAAATGAGTTATTTTTTGTATGGTTTTGATGATGAGACATTGTATTAGACCCTTAATTTATTGATTCTTAGGATTAAATCTGAATGACTATCAAAACTATTGAACTAATTGTTGATATTGTATAGATTACAAGATGAAAACATATATTAATTATTTGCTGTCTAGGAGAGGGGAGGGGAATTGGAAGGAAGAAAAATTTGGAACACAAGGTTTTGCAAAGGTGAATATTGAAAACTATCTTTGCATGTACTTAGAAAAATAAAACACTATTTTTAAAATGCTGTATAAACAAGATATAAATATGTGTTTAATAGAGGAGAGAGCATACCTAATTTATGGGGCTTAAAAATGACAAGTCTTTTTTTTTTTTTTTTATTCCAGAAGGCTTTTAAATTTGCATTCTTATAAATAAACCAATCTCTCTTTGAGGCAACCTTAAATCTAATAAATAAGTAAAACCTAGCCTTGATTTTTGTATGACTTTTTCCTGCCAGAATGATACAAGATAATAATACATGGTACCATTTCGAGAAAGTACCCCTGTTAAGACCCTGTGTATATTCAGTTTGCCCCAGGAGCCACTATTAACATTATCATTTACTGTCCATGTCTACCATGTAGTTGCTTCTTATTCTTGCTTCTTGGCCTAAGCTAAATAAAAATAAAACAAAACAAACAAAAAAAATAACAAAATCTCCCCATCTACAGCCCTCTGCTTAAATATTGCATTTTCTTCAATAATTAACTTAATTCAGAGAAGCTCATCCTACCTAATACTTCTCTTTTATCATTCCCCAAGTTTGCATTCCCCTACCCCTTATTTTATTTTTATGATTGTGTGATGCCATCACTAGTACATATCCATCACTATGCACATTGAGAATACTCACCCCTTTATTCTGTGCAGTTCTTGGCTATTTCTTTCTGGATCCTATATGGAGAATCCCTTCTAAGCATCTTGAGACATTGAATGTCCATTTGTTATTGCTGATAATGATTAGCTATTTGGCTCATAATGATTTGTTATTGTTGTTGATCTCATTATGCTTGTTCTCAAAAATGACTTTTATACCACTTCTTGTATGTTTGCTATTAACAACACAGTTTATTTGTGTTCAACATGTATTCATGTGTAACCTTTGCCATTTTGGGCACTTGCATTTTTAATTCATTAGAGCTTTTGTAACTGCATAATTTTATGATCATATAGCATTTCCAAATGCTATCTAGTTCAGATTATTCCAATTAGATTCTGGGTCTGATTTGCTTACACTTTATAAGACTAGATGACCTAGTTCAGTGAGTTTTGAAATTTTAGAGGTCTTTGAATCATTTCCCCATACATTAATGCACTGGGATCTCAACCCCCAGTGCTTAGAATAAGCATAAGAAAAAAGCCTAGAGGTGATGAAGCAGCCATAAATTAAATGTCTGCCATGACCCAACTTTCTCTCAAGGAACTTTTAGAGAAGACTTGTGGAAACTTAATTTTCTTTGGAACATAGCATGAAAAGCACTAATGTAGCTGATGGCTAGAACATTTAATAGTGATTCTCTATAATAAAAGCACCAGAGGGATTTTTGTTAATTTCTCAGTTTGAGGTTTATTTCCAAATCTTTTCAGAATCCCTTAAGTCCAGTAGTACTTTTAATATAAAACAACCATTTAAGTTCTCAAATAGAAGACATTCTGAACTAGTTCTGACCCTCAACCACCTATCTATTTTCAGATTAGATAATTCATTTTTGAGTCTCTTAATTTCTTCCAATTTATATCAGAGACAGAGAGAGAGAGACAGAGACAGAGAGAGACAGAAAGACAGAGACAGAGAGACAGAAGCAGAGACAGAGACAGACAGAGACAGAGAGAAAGAGACAGGCAGAGACAGAGAGAGACACACAAAGAGAAAGAGACACACAAAGAGAGAGACAGAGACACAACAGAGACACACAATAGAGACACACAACAAAGACACACGGACATATTGAGAGAGAGAGGGGTGGGGAATGATGAAAAGGAGGAGATTGGGAGTTTAAGATTTTCTATATTTAACACTTTCTTTTGTGTGAAGTTGTCATATTTGCTCTCCTTTTCCATTTCCATTAGTACCACAGTGGAAAATTCATGCTATACTAGGAGTATCCTAACTAGATGGCTTGTCCCAGTTTCCTTCTCCATGAATACATTTTATACCAGATTATCATTTTAGAAATAGTGATTTAATCAGGCATTTCCTATGCCAAAGAACTCAAAATTCATTCCCTTCTGCAGTACTTAGGTTTGTCTATGAATCTGTGATTTGTGAATCAATTGATCAATCAATCCACATATATTTATAAAATACTACATATGCATTGTACTAAGTGCTGGGCATAAAAAAATGCAAAAACATGACCCCTGCCCTCAAATAGCTTAAACTCTAATGGGAAGACACAATATGCAAAGATCTGTGTACATACAAGATACATACAGTAGCTGTCAATGAAAGTTATCTTAAAGGAAAGATTCTGGGAAGAGGGCAGGGAACATATCAGGAAATACCTCTTATAGAAGGTGAAATGTAAGGTTGATCTTAAATAAAAAATAAAAACAAGTAGTGAAAGTGATGAAAGAGTACATTCACGTTCTACAAGATACACATTTCAGATGTAAAGAACAAGTTATCCAGAATAATTAGATCATAGGATGTAAAGGTAATAAGGTCTAAGAAGATAGGAGAGAGAGAAAGGTGTCATGTTGTGAAGGACTTTAAAATATTAAATAGAGCATTCTAAATTTGATTCTTAACATGATAAAAATAATTAGATTTAATCAAAAATGGGTACACTGGGCCAATCATTATTGGGCCTGATTCCAATATTACTCAGCATGAAAGCTTTAACCCTATTTTTCCAATTAGGGTTAATTTAACCCTCTTTAGGCATCCTGCCAAATTTCTAGTTCTAAGTTCACAGTGTCGGTGCTAGTATTAGTGTGGACATTAGAGGAAACTTTCCCCTACTTCAGCTCCAAACTCCTGAATTCAAGTAGTCTCCTAGTCTTAGTCTCCTCAGCAACACGGACTCTAGGCATGATGAGTCCAGCCTATAGATTTTCCAGAGTGGGTTCAAAGAACCCTGTAGACCTTATATTCAATTCAACATAGCCCCTCCCTTTTTCCCACATATATTTTCTCAATGAAATTTCTTGAGTTATTTTTTGAACTTATGCCATTTTTAGAAATATACTGTACATTACTTGTTCCCAGTTTGTGTTTTTCTATTGGCATTTGTTATTTTGAAAAATTTTACTTTTTCAGAGAGAATAGTTCTTTATAGATGGAAAGTAAAAATTCACATTCACATAGATATTTAAGGCTTAAAAATATTCTAAACAAATATAAGATATGTAACAAAACTATTTTACTTATTTTTTGGTCTAGTGCTATGATGGATAATTCATTATGGAACACAGCCTGATATGGAAACTCCACAGCATTGGCAACTCACCCATGAGTTATAATCATAGAGAATTGTTTGTAATCTTGAAAAGTTAAATATGTTAGCTATGGTCATACAAACTGTATAAGAACTTATCAGAGACAGAACTGATCCAGAGGGAAAAGAAGTCTGATTTTTTTTTTCATTTAAAAATAGCTGCATTGTAAAACGTATAACCCATGATTATTATCTTAAACAGGAATCAGGGATTTATTCTGAAAATATCTCTACTTTCAAACAGAATATCAGAGTAAAGAAGGCTTATTAATCTCGCATCTATAATATCATGTAAGATGACTAGTTAGCACCAAAATCAGGAAGGCCACCAGCTAAGAATCAAAAAGCTTAACTCATACTCTCTCAGGAATCCCAAACAAATTACTTGCACTCTCTTGAAATTGTTTTCTCTCTATCCACCCTTCTCTTACCATTGAATTAGGAGGCCAAATGAGATGCTTGAGTGTGATCAAAGGCACTTAATAGGAGGAGTGTGATCAAAAGGATCAAATTTTGTCTGTAAAGCCTTTTTTCCCCATCTGGTTCATTTTGTTGACTTCTATGCTATGGAAAAAGCCTCTAATAAAAAAGGTTCTATAAGCAGCAATCATGGTAGAGGGTGGGTGACAAATGTAAATTTGCAATTATTTTGCACATTGGCAAAAACAGTGAATTCAGAGACAAGAAAACCAGAGGTAAAATCCTGCATCAGACACTTAGTGATTGTCACTTAATTTCCGTTTACCTCTATTTCCTCATTTGTAAAATAAGGAGATTAGAATCAATTGCCCCTCAAGGTGAAAAATATCAAATATTGAAATCTAGCATTCTAAGTTTTGTGATAGGCCCCTGATTTGGGAATGGAGGGTCTGGAAACAATTTTCTAGGTAGAGGTGTCAGAGTGCTGATTTAAGGCATGTCATCTCTCACTGACATTCCTGGGAGAAAGCTTGTATCTTTCATCTGCTCTCTTTATGAATAAGCTTTCTCTTTATTGCATGATTGATGGTAATATGCAAGCATATGAAAAGCTTCTTAGAGTTATTTGGGTGAAAAACTGTTAGTTTTCTAAATATAAATTCTTTTTGAGAATCTATTGTGGGCAAGTTTCTGTGAGAGATAATAAGGGATATGAGACTGCTTTTGAGGATACCCCAAACCATGTTACATGATGATTTGTTGAAGGACCGAGAGGAAGGAAAGCTTAGGGTGTTCGTGTTAACTACATTCAAATATAGGGAGGATTATTCTGTGAAAGGGGATTGGATTCATTTTCTCTGCATGATTATGGAAGTAATAAGAGGAAAGTTTAAAATTGGCAGCATCTGATTTAAGATAAAGATGATTTGTCTTAAAAAATGGAATGAGCTTTCTCAAAAAAAAAATACATATTAATCTTCTAGTACACCCTGAATAGCCATTTAGTGAAGACAACTTCATTCTTAAAACAAAGGTGAAGTTTTATCATTCAGTCATCTTTTCATTCCTGTCTGACTTTTTCTGATCCCTAATTGGGAATTTCTTGGCAAATATACAAAAGTGATTTGCCATTTCCTTCTCCAGATCATTTTACAAGTGGGAAGATTGACAAGGTAAAGTCACATAGCTAGTAAGTGTCTAAAGCCAGATTCAAACTCATAAAAAATGAGTCCAACACTCTATCCATTGTACTATTTAGATGTCTTAAAAGTGGGGTAGTTGACCTGTTAGATGAAATTAAATGGCTCAGTGAATTCCTAGGCTTGCAATCAGGAGGACTTGAGTTCAGATTCACTCTCAGACACTCACTAGATGTGTGACCATGACAATGTATTTAATTTGTGTTTGCCTTAATCCCCTGGAGAAGAAAATGGCAAACAACTCCAATATCTTTGCCAAGAAAACTTTAAAAACAGTGTTGCTTTTGTTCAGTCCTTTCAATTGTGTACAATTCTTCATAATCCAATTTGAAGTTTTCTAGGTAAAGATGCTGCAATAGTTTGTCATTTCCCTCTCTAGCTCATTTTGATTTTTATAAGTGAGGAAACAGACCACGAACAGTAGTAGTCCACAGGATGGATGAGGAATCAGACAAAACTTAACAACTAAACAACAATAGTTGTCCTCTTAGATCCTAATTCTGCATTGTGTGACAATATATTGTAGTAGAGAGAATAGTGGATCTGGATTTGATTCCGAAAAACCTGAGTTTAAAAATTATCTTCTACACCTACTAGCTATTTTGTCACTGGCAAGTCCCATACTCTTTCTAAGCTTCAGAATCCTCATATGTAAAAGGAGATAATACCTTTATTACATAAAGATAATATATAAGTTCCCAGTACTCAACAGAATATTTTGAGTACTTAATAAATGCTTATTGGATTAGATTAGATTTGATATCTCACAGACTTTTTGTAACACTCAAAGGAAATAACTAAATCCTTTGAAAAATAAAACATTATTGAAATGTCATTTATTATAATTTTTATTTTCATCTTTTTGATGGAGTTCAGAGAGAAATGGTTCTGGAGCAAGTTGAAATCTCGCTATTATCATTTTCTATTTAATATTTGATAAACTACTATGCAGGTAGATAAAATTAGGGCCTTTTATAATTCTATAAAAGCACTGGCATCTAAACTTATTTCCTATAGGCTCACTGAAAACATATTTATAACAACTCAGATGAGAAAACAATATTTGGGGATAATATGTACTTCATTCTAGTTCCACTTGGTTTCCAAGATTTTCATGCCATATACTTTGGAGCTTTTGAATTTATTTGGAATGATAGCATCCCTGAAAAATATTCTTTCCAAATTTCATGGATGGCTTATGTCAAGTAGGTTATGGTCAACATTTTGATCTGCAATAATATTATAGTGTACAATGTATTTGTCAATGTCATAAAACTATTTGGTGATCTGTATTGTAATATAGGCATTTTTTCATCTGTCTGTTTCTGAAAGCTGAAAACCTCTATCTTTATAATGTATCCTATAATATAATTATCATTCTGGCCACTGGATCATATTATTATTAAATTTCAAGGAAAACTAAGAAATGATCTTTGCTTTTGTGAAGTTTTCCATATGGAACTACATACAGCACCTTTTTATTCATGGCATAATGTAAATAGCAATACATTTGGAGTTACTCTAAGCTTTCATTTTCTCACATATATAATGAGATTAGAGATATAATAGATATGATTTCTAAAGTCTCATCCACCTCTAAATCTCTGCTGTGTTGTTTCCTAGTCCATGGAAGGATTTTGAGATGCTAGCTTTTCTTTTTCTAGATGCTATATTTCCATTGAGAATTATTGTGTCATAATGGATGTGTTAGAACTCAAACTGGTTCATGAGAAATGAATCTTAAATTTTTAGTGTGAGCATTTATGCTTCAGGAATCAGCAAATGCTACAAACAAGGTTTAATTTTGTTGTTGTTTGTCTAGACTTAAGAAAGTGATGGATTAAATAGCAATAATGCAGGTTAAATTTAAGAGTATATTGTGTGTACATTCCCCACTCCCGCCCCCACCCCCCAAATGTTGGATTTTGAATATTGCCAGCACATTCCTGGTCACTGTGGATATACTTAATGGGCATGTAGTCATTATGTCCTTTCAAAAATTCTATCTCTTATATTTACTAGCTGTGTGATCAAAAACAATTCATTTAACCTAGGTATGTCTTAGTTTTTCTTATCTGTAAAATTAAGGGACTTCATCTAAGTGTCTTTTATTTCACCTCTAAAAGTTTTGATTCTGTGATCTAGACACCATATTTATACATTATATCTGCGCACCATTTATTTTATCCTTCTTTCTACCTATCTATGATATCTAATGATTTTATTGGTATCTTTCCATTGAAAAGCCATTTGATTTTTTTCTTAAGATAAAATGTTATACTAATCTCCAGAATAATGTAATAATTACACTAATAAGTAATGTCTCTCCTTTTCCAAATGTTCTATCCTGAAGTGGGAGCACATTAAAAATGTTTAATTCTTGTACATGTTAAGAAGGGCCACTTGACCTGTTGTGGTGTCAAAGGTGTCCTTTTCCATAGTTTGGGTTGGTTATGAATGATGCTGCTTCTTAACAAATAAGACCAACTAAATACGCTAATGTCCCTCATTAAAAGAAAGGAAATGATATTTCATTCATGATTGTTCTTATTTATGTTATCTCTTCTATATTTTCAAAGGCATGTATTCACACAAAGATTCTCCAGAGCTCAAATGTGCCTGACAAAGACTGATCAAACACCAGAGAACGAAATGTATGATTCTGTGGCAATAATAAAACCCTTTTTTCAATATATTAAAACAGTGTTTCTGCATAACATCAGAAATTCTAATTGTGGTGCTTGACATTCAGTGATAATCCACTGGCTCTAGTGCTTATTAAAAATGGCAGTAGACACACTGACAGCACAGAAGCAGGGCCGAAATTGTCAAGAACAATGAAAGATTTTAAGACTTGGCCATGAAATTATGGATATTTTATAAAAATGATTTTTGCATGCAATCCACAGGTGTAGAATCAATAGCCCGCTAGGGCACGATGAATAATGCTCACAGATGCAGCGGGGCGGGCAGTGCAGCTGAGAGATCCTCAAAGGGGGAGAAAAAAGAAAAGGACTTTTGTCTTTTTTTTTTCCTTCTCGTTTTCATCAAGCTTTGTGGAACTTTTTTTCCCCACCATGGAATTAGTAATAGAATTAACAATAAAGAACAAATGTCAGCTTTTCCTCCTTGAAGGAAGGAAACAATTCAGACAGTCTGTGAGTGGTCCAAGAGAGGTTGGCAGACACTTTGTGATGTATGAAGCTTGTTCCCTAGGATCCTTAAACCAGAGGTGCTTATGGCCTCTGGGAACTATTGATGTGTTATTTCCATGTCTAGGGAGACAGAAGAGCTATCTTCCAAAGCTCTCTTTCATAACGATTCACTCTGGAAGACAAGAGATAACAATAATCTGAAACTCATTTGATGAAATTTTGGAGCTTGGGAGAATGACTGTACTTTTTACAAAAACCTCCAAATAGTTTGAATCCCAGCTCTGCTACTAAATGACCTGTAACCTTGAGTAAATCATTTAACAATCTTTTTGGAGCCTCAGGTTGCTCATCTATAAAATGGTACTTGCACTTAATGACTTGTAAGTTCCTTTCAGGTCTAAATCTATGACTTAAAGTCAGATTCAAGTTAACAGCATAAATCTACATAAAAAAGGGACCTACATGTACAAAAATGTTTGTAGGTAATCCTTTTTTGTAGTGGCAAGGAAACTCAGTGAATGTTATCAGTTGGGGAACAGATGTAGAAGTCATATTACATGAATGTAATGGAATATTATTGTTTTATAAGAAACAATGAACAAGATGATTTCAGAAAGCCCAGGAAATGCTTATGTGAACTGATGCTAAATGAAGGGAATAGAACCAAGAGAACATTATATACAACAAAAGATTTTGTGATGATCAACTCTGATGGATATGGCTCTTTTCAACAGTGAGGTGATTCAGGCCAATTCCAGAGACTTGTGATAGAGAGAGCCATATGTACCGGAAAACAGGATTGTGGAGACTGAATGTGGATCACAAGATAGTATTTTCACCTTTTTGCTGTTGTTGTTATTTGCTTACTTGGTTTTTTCCCTTTCTCGAGTATTCCCTTTCTGATCTGATTTTTCTTATGCAGCATGATAAATGTGAAAATATGTCTAGAAGAATTATACATAATTAACCTATATTGTATTACTTGCTATTTAGGGAAAGAGGAGGGATGGAGAAAAATATAGAATAAAGGTTTTGTATGTATTTTTAAAAATTAAAAAAAAACCTATTATTATAAAAAATTTAAAGAGCCTAGATATAGACCTAAAAGAGAACTTAAAGTCAAACTCAAATTGAACATAAATTTAAGCCTAAAAGAAGTCTTAGATGCTGTTAAATTCAGCCCTTTCATTTTATGTATGTGGAAATTGAGGCCCAAAGAGACTACATGACTTGGTCAGTTACAAAGCTCATTAGCACCTAACAGGAAATATGAACTCAGGTCTTCCTTATCCTAGGTCAGTGTCCTTATTCACATCTGCCTATTGCCTTTAATGAACATTATTTGTGTCTATAACTTCAACCATATCATTCTTTAGTCAATAAACTCCATTGGTTCTGAGCCACTTATAGGATATAATATAAAGTACTCTCTTAGTTTGATTTTTAAAGACTTTGAAAACCTAGCCCTCTTCTACTTTTATCTAATAATCTTATGTTTTCCTCTTCCCGCCGCCACCACCACCACCACCACCACCACTCCCCCTATATTCCACTCCACATATTTTTTAAAATCTAGTAATACTGGCCTCCTTTCTGTTTTTTGGACAAGACATTCTATGATCTAAATCCATGCATTTCCACTGACAGTATCCTCTGCCTGGAATGCTCTTTCCTCCTCATGTCTGTCTCCTGGCACCTCTGGCTTCCTTCAAGTCCCAACTAAAATAGCACCTCTTAAGAATACTTCCTTTATTCTCTTAATGGTAGTGTATTCCCTCCACTGAATATTTGCCATATATTTATGTCTATATATGTCTCTTTCTCTATATGTGTATATATATATATATATATATATATATATATATATATATATATATATATATATATACACACATATATATACACACACACACGCACACACAGAGTTGGGTGATAGAAGGAAAGAGCACCAGACTTATAATCAGGAAGACTAATTTTCAAGAGTTCAAATCTGACCTCAAACATATACTGGCTGTGTGACCCTTGACATGTCACTTCACTCTGTTTGCCTAGTTTCCTCATCTGTAAAATGAGCTGGAGAAACATATGGCAAACCACTTCAGTATCTCTGCCAAGAAAACACCAAATGGGATTATGAAGAGTCAGACATGACTGAAATGACTGAACATAACTACAGACATAAATAGATAGATATAGATTTATTTAATATATGTATATATACACATATCTAATTTTCACATCATTGTTTACATATTGTCTCATTCATTAATTGAACTATGAACTCCTTAAGAATTAGTTTCTCTTTCTTTCTTTCTTTTATCTCCATCACTTGGCACAAAGTTGGTACTTCATAAATACCTATTGACTGATTAGAGAACCACACTGAGATTTTTTAGCCTAATTTTCAACTTTGTGGCAGTTTTGACAAGATGCCACCACCTGTGAGTCCATCCCAACTATTCCTTAGTCATGTACTTCAGAGCTCAGAATCTGTCTCAAGAATATTAGTAAATGAAAGCTGACAGTATCTTGTCACAAGTGCCCATTAATGAACACCATAGAGAATTGCGTGCCTTCCAATTCACCATCTTCCTGTAATTTATATTCACTATCCCATAGATTATGCAGAAGAGAAGTAGGGATATTTGTTGGAGCTACACATTTAGACAAGCAAATAGGATTTTATAAATTGGTGGAAGTAAGAAGTGAGAAATGAAGTGTAAAGTCTGCTCCTGAGGGTGAATATTTCAACAAAGTAAGGATCTTTGCATCTTTTCTCTTGGTAGGTGCCTTTCATGCAAAGAAGAGCTTACTGATAAACTTTAGCTCATGGTTATTGATATGATTCATTTTGACAAGTCGTAATCCTTCTCATTCCAATTCACAAAGAAACATTTATGCCTCAGGATTGAAATTTATGCAAAATATGAATGTATTGTTCTCATCAATAAAGATGTAGGTTACTCAGATAAACAGGACACTCTTCAAGTCCAGACACAGTGATTTTTGTTTTAGGAAAAATCAAAATAGTCTTGTCAGAAAACACTAGAAGTTCTTGAAAACTCAAACATAAACAATCCACACTATCAGATGAATTCTTATAGTGGAATTTGGTTTTCCTTGGTATTTTTGAGGTCTTCTTCCCCAAAGGCACATGCATAATTCTCATTGATATTATAGAAGCCATAGATAAATTCACTTTTAGAATGAAAAGTGAAACCATACTATTAATTCAGAGGAGACTAAAGCCCAAGAAAACTAGATGGATTTTGTGATTTCACCATGCTATTAAAGTTGTTATAAGAATGCACATTATTTATCAAATAAAATATTGTTTATAAAATATCTTTCCCCCCAACATGAAGACATAGGCATGAGGGAAAAACACCTTCGTATCACAATAGTAATTCAAAATGTCCAAAACCAAATTCATTATCTTCTCATCAGAATCAGTTTTCCTTCCTAACTGTTCCATTTCTATTATTCTGATTAGTTATATTTGAAACTTCATTGATATATATATATATATGTATATATATATATATAGTTCATAAGTATTACAAAAATGGTACACATTTAACTAAATTGTCAAAAACCACACACTTAGGTTTCTTATTTGTTTTGTTTGTTTTTGTTGTTGTTTTTTGTTTGTTTTTGCAACATTTTTTGGTTTAGAATTAAGCACTCTTGGCTCACTGGTATTGTCATTATACAATGTTCCCTCCTCTCCTCAAAAAAAAAAAAAATATATATATATACACACACACACACACACACACACACACACACACATATATATATATATATATATATACACACACACACACACACATATATATATATATATATATATGGAATAGTGGAGAGTGAGCTTTTGGATTTGGAGTTAGGAAGACTTGAATTTAATTCCACTGATACTAACTCTGGGAAAGGAAAAACTTAATTACTCTTATTCTCATTTTCTTCTTATGATCCCTTCTATCTCTTAGCCTATGGTGCTATGAGTTTTTGATGTCTTAATATTTCTGGTTATATGTAAAAATAGAAATAGCACCAATAAAAGCAAAGGCAGGAAGAGCAGCAGGCAAAGACCAAATATATATACATATAGTTATATGTTTATATATGTATATATACACACATATACATATAATTAATAATATACACACATATAAAAGCAGAAATAGGCAGAGATAGAGAAAGAGAGACAAAGAGAGAGAAGGGACAGAGACAGAAGCAGAGAAACAGAGAATGGGGGAGAGGTCAATGCTAAAGTACAGTCTGGGACCACTGACACAATTTCAGAGCTAGAAGATCTAGGTGGCTCAGTGAATAGAGCACTGGCCTCAGACACTTACAAGTTGTTTGAACATGGGCAAGTCATTTAACCTTATTTGTCTCAGTTTCCCCATCTACAAAATGAGTTGGAGAAGGAAATGGCAAACCATTCCAGTGTCTTTGCCAAGAAAACCTACAAATAAAGTCACAAAGAATCATACATGACTGGGAAAAAAAACTGGATTAGAGCAGGTTATAAGGGACCAGCTGTATTAAGCAAGGAGTCCATGTATCAATGGGATGCTGAAGTAATTTCAGCACACATGCACAACTACACTCAAAGTGCTGCTGGTTCTTAAAAATGTTCACTTATTGATTGAACCCTTCTGACTGCTGACTATATTTCCTGAGACCAACTTCTGGTTCTCCTGCTTTGCAAATACCACATTTGCTTTAATTTATGAGAAAGGAATGAGTTGGAATAGATGCAATAGATTCAATAGGAAGCCAGAGAAGGAGAAAGAAGTGTTTGGTGCACAGGTTTAAGTAAACTTTCAGCTGTGTCATCCTGTATGAAAGTGAAAGAAAGGGCTGGTATACTGAGCAGATATAGGGTCTCTTGAGAAAATATCTGAAAATTTCAACAGAGTCACCAGTTTGCCTTCCATTAAAGTTCACAGTCACATACATCACTAGCAAATCACCATCCTCAGGGTGCCTCTCTGTCCCTGTTGGTACTTGTGCTGAGGAGTAAAAAGTGGAGGTGGGGAGGTGGTGATTATAGATTAGTATTGGAAGTTATAAGATACTTTGTGTCCATATGTCTTGAAGATTGGGGTAAATTGGAACTGATTAAATTGGGGAAAGGAAAGGGAACCCTGAGTTACAGATATACTCTTGAGGAAAGAGCTTGATTTTCAAAATAACTGAACTATCAAATATTTGTACTTTGTACATATTATCTCATTTGTTCCCCACAACTCTGTGGGATAGGAGATGTTTTTATTTCTATTTTAAGAAATAAGGATCTGAGGTTGAGATAATTTAAGAGACTTGTATATGGTCAGAGCTAATATATATAATATAAACATTATATATGTATGTAAATACATGATATATACACATATATACATATATACATATATACATGCATGTATTATATACACACATATATGTGTATATATATATATATATATATGGAATAGGATTTGAATCCATCTTCCTGAATCTATGTCCAGTATTCCAAACACCATGTCACCTAGCTGTCTCACAATGTACTCAGTATTACAAGAGGAACTATATTGAATGAAACCCCTTGGAAAGATTTTTTTCTACCTTATGTTAAGCCAAAACTAAGTCTCTGCCTGCATCTTATACCTAGTTTTGAAAATCACTTCATATGTCTAGATATGTTGACCATTTGAAAGAAACAGGCACTGAATCATTTTAGAAGTGAATTGTTGGATGATAATTGATACAGTTAATAATTTTTGCCACAACCGTAGCGACCATTTAACAAATGTATTTAGTACAAGATGCAATAAATAGAGCATAAGCCTTAGAGTTAGGAGGAGCTGAGTTCAATTCTGACTCTAGACCATTATTAGCTGTGTGACCTTAGCAAATAACTTAATCACAATTGCCAAAAAAGGAAAAAAAAATAAGAAAAGTATGTGATGACATGGACAATATGAGATAAGGTGGGAATGAAAAGATGCAAATGGGCCCTGATGTGGATCACCATTAGAAAAAAACCTCCATGGATGAATTCACAGAAGCAAATGAAGTAGTGACATTCAACTGTATATGTCCATATGTTTGTTGGACATAAACAGACAAGCAGAATATGCCCCAGACCAGGCATATGAAAATACCAAGGCTAGTCACTAAAGGTTCCTCTCTAAACTCTTTCCATTTGAGGATTCCATCCCTTTTGGAGATTATTTTTTAAAAGTGTTTTCCTTCATTAGAATGTAAGCTCCACAAGGGCATGAATCATCGGTTCTGTTTATCTTTGTATTCCTTACACTTATCACAGTAGCTGGCTTGTACTAACTACATTTACTAAATGCTTGCTGCTATTATTGCTGTTGTAGAGAAAATTGTTAAATACATCAATTATTATCCAGTTATTCACTTCTAAACTGATTCAGTGCCTGTTTCTTTCAAATGCTCAATTTCCATAGACATTTCTTATGAAGTAATTTTCAAAACTAGGTAGAAGAAGAGAAATTGGCTTAACATAAAGTAGAAAAACATACACATACATATATATATATATGTAAGCATGTATATAAATGTATGTGACTATATATAAATATGTATATGTGTTTATATATACACATGTATACATACAAACATATATATACATATATAAACATATATATACATATATATACACACATATATATAACATATATATGTTATATATATATATATATAACATATATATGTGTATATATATATATATATATATACACATATATACATATACACACACATAAAATTCCTGAAAATATAATTCCAAATGTGGGATGGGATTGGTTGTGGGGGGGGATTTCTCTTACTGGAAATTTTTAAGTAAGCAATGACTAACTGAACAATTTTCATGTATGTTGTAAAAGAGATGATTATTCAGATATAGTTTGATTAGATGAGGTTTGTTCCAATTTTAAAATATTATACCTTTGTGACGCATATACAAAAACACACACAACTTTTATGGAACAATTATTTTCTTTCTTTCTTTCTTTCTTTCTTTCTTTCTTTCTTTCTTTCTTTCTTTCTTTCTTTCTTTCTTTCTTTCTTTCTTTCTTTCTTTCTTTCTTTCTTTCTTTCTTTCTTTTTTGATAGGGGAGGAAGACAATCAGGGTTAAATGACTTGCCCAGGATCACACAGCTACTGAGCATCTGAGGCTGGATTTTACTTCATTTCTTCTTGACCCCATAGCTGGTGCTCTAACACACCACCTACCTGCCTCTGGAACAATTCTAAAAAGCAAGATACACATCCTCATAACAAGACATGTGTTTTCTTTTTGAACTCTGTTACCATTTTCAGTTCAGTCCAATAAAAGTTTATTAAATACCTATCACTTGTTTAGAAACTATGCTAAACACTGGCAAGATAAAGAACAAAACAATCTCTACCTTCAAGGAGCTTATGTTCTATTGGGGAAAACCCACAAGTATGTGGAGATTTAAATACAAACCATATGCAGAAGAATTTTTGGAAGAAACAGACAGTGCTAACTGAAGGATAGCCTTGCTAACAATAGGTTGGGGGATTCTAAAGTCCATCTTAGAAAGATAGGCTGGAGTGGAATATGAACATGGAAGGGATGGAGCTGACATGAATGGGTATGATCCTATGATCTCATGGTAGAAGAAAATAAAGTTGTTGCCAAGGAAAGGAACCTTGGTCTAGGCTACCTAAAATTCAATTCCTGAGCAAGAAATGGGATGAAAGGGGAAGCATGATTGCAAGCAGCAGGATAAGTATAAAAGCTTGTTCCTGAGTAATGATCAGCCTAAAGTCCTGGATCTTGGTTGGTTCTAAGGTGATAAAAGTTTTTTAAGCTCTCACCTCTAATTCTCAGCTAGGTCAGTTCTGCCCCAGGATTCTCTCCAATTCTGAACACATTGAGCATAAGTGCTTAGGAATATCTTTGGTATATTATTGCTGACTAAATATGAACCTATGTTAGATCTCAGTGAAATTCTCTGTTTCCTGCTCCCACTTGTTGAACACTTCTGTCCTGCCTGATACTATTAATTGTCTTTCTTGGCATATACATTTTTTTTTCTTCCAGGTTTAATTTCATTCATTTAATAAGCATTGATTGAGCACACATTTAAGTCTAGGGACTATGCTAAGTATTAAAGATACAAAGAGAAACAAATTCATGGTCCCTAAACTCACAGGTCCCGTTCTAGTGGGGGAGAGAAAGTAAATAACTATGTGGGTTACATAGATAAATACAGAATAAAAGGAAGGGAAATCTTAAGTTTTTGTAAGGAAAGGGCCATGGCTCACTTTTTATATTCTTCTCAGTTCTTGGGAGCTTACTTCAAGAAGTATCTACCTATGTTGATGTCCATTTAATTCTATGATGTACATGCTTCCAAATAGCACTGCTAAAAGCTAGTTAAGCCAACAGTTAATCCACATTATCTGGCACCTAGATGTGAAAGTATACATTATTCAAATATATCACAGAGTTTATTCTTTTACCATTGAGTATTGTCCCTGAGTTGATATATTTTACAATAGTCTTAAATGCTTAAGCAGTCACATGGCTGTGCCATTAGTTTAAGTTTGAAGAGGAACTTCTTAGTTAAAAGAGCCATATCTTATAACCCTTAGCAATAGAAGCTAGAATCTGCATTTTATATTCATTTATTCATGCAGTGGAATTTATTGAGCACCTATTCTGGATAGGATACTGTGGTAGGCACTCTAGGGATATAAGAAAACTATCTCTCTTCAGCTTGGAAGAGAAAGCATGTTAAGTGGTTAAGCAATAATATAAGACAGTATTATGTATGATTAAATGCCAACTGAAAAATTCAGAAAATAAAGGGAGTATCTTCCAGAATAATTTCTTTTAAGGAAATTAACTTTGTTTTGCCAATAGCATTCATATTTTCCCCTTAATGACTGAATGAATAGTCAAAAGGAATGAAAGGACTGCTTTCTGTCTTTAAGTAGAATTAACTCCTCTTTGTCAATACAAACAATGTTTGTTTTCCTAATGACCAAATAATTGATGATAATGAGGTTTTGAACTTTTAATAGGGAAAATAACATTTTTATTGATTTTGGAGTTTATGTAAATCATAAACTCATAGAATTATAGCCTCAAATTTTGAAGGGAATTTAGCGGTCACTTACTCCAACTCAAACCTTTGAAATATTTTCAATTCCCTTAGATAAGCTGGAAGCCTGAAGGCAGTGAACTCAAAGAGATGTTAGATGTATGAAAAAAAAATCAACCCTTTGCCCCATCAATGGCATTCAGCCTCCTCTACCATTTGACTTCAACTTAAAATTCTTACCTGTTCTTCCACTGTCCCCTGATTTTCAGTCCTTTGCTCAAATCAAGCTGTTCTCCTGACTTTGTCCCAGATATATCTACTCTGTTTGACCTCAGTTCTGCAAACATAGTAACTTTACTCCTCTTCCTTTATACTTCCCCCAATGCCTTCCATTTTCTTTCCATCTATTCAAATTCTGTTAATCCCTCAAGATCCAATAATTATCACAAAGACTTCTCTTATCCCAGCACTCTTATGATTTCTCTCTCCTGCTTTCATTCAATCAAAAAAGTTTGATCAAACATATGCATCAAATTGTTAAGTGTTGCAGATGCAGGGATAAATAAGAATAGGATGGTTCCTAAGGGGCTTAAAGTCTAATAGAGGAGATCATAACAAATGTAAATGCAAAATAATTATAACAATGTTGTAATACAAAATGCATAACACAAGAAGTATTCTGAGAGTTGAAAATATGAGATCATTTCCAGCTTGGGGACATCATGAAAGGATTTATAAGAAGGGAGAATTTTTACAAGATAGAATTCCAATGGAAAATGGAGGAAAATATTCCATGGATACAAAAAGATGTGAATAAAAGCATGGTGGAAGGAAAGTCTAATCTCATATTTTGGGAATGGAGGATAATTTAATATATCTAAAAAATCTATTATCAGAACATGAGAAAAGATGTAATAACCTAGAGTCAAGTGAAGGGCTCTGAAATTCAAGTTAAGAAATAGGGAGCCATGGAAAGTTTTGAGAATGAAATGATCTGAGGAGAAGGAAGATTTATATGCCATGTACTACAAAAGGGAAAAAATAAAGACAATGAAATCTGTATAGAAACCAGGTATATATTTATTTGCATATACATTTTGCCATTTATTGCTATGTGTATGTATGTTATAAGTCTTTCCACCCCAGTTAGATTGTGAAGTCCTTGAGATTAAATCTTGAGGCCAATATTCCAGAAAATATTTGGAAATATAACTCACCCTTCCCTTGCCAGGACCTTGGGATACTTAAATAATGAACAATAGAATGCTTACCTGGCCGAAATCTACTGAATAAACAGACATTTTGTTTGATAGGAAGAAATATTTAATGAGGACTTAGAAGCACATTGACTTTCAGAGAAATTTCCAGTTCAGTAAAAGATATGCAAATTCATCAAAAAAAAAAATAACCTCTATACATTGAGTATACAATTCTTAACAGTCACCTTAAAGACTCAGACACACAAGAGAATGGAACTAGATTATTGGCTGAGAACTGTTCTGGGCCTAGCAGCCCTTCTTTCTTCCTTCGTGACCCCTAAAGAAGATCTGAGAGGAAAAGCAGAAACATACACACACACAGCAAAAATTAAAAAAAAATTCTGTTGCCTCCTGCTCATCTGGCATCTTCTTCAACACCTTGTCCTCTCTCAGTTCTCAAGCCCCAGGTAAAAGGAGAAGGGAGCTATATATTCTCCTCCCCCTAGGAAGAGAACA
The DNA here is from genome assembly GCF_048593235.1 of Sminthopsis crassicaudata. NCBI lineage: Eukaryota > Metazoa > Chordata > Mammalia > Dasyuromorphia > Dasyuridae > Sminthopsis > Sminthopsis crassicaudata. The sequence goes on from NC_133620.1 coordinate 425,115,848, forward strand.
AAAAGAGAACTTAAAAGACTTTTGTATTTTTAAGTCTTACCCATTGTTACTTCAGGTTCCAGGAAAACCATTTGATGTTTACAACAAAGCAGGAAAGGTTTTATAAACCTTATCATATATCCCAGGCAAGTGAAATGGCTTACTCCAAGGACCACAAGTTGATAGTGACAAAGTTATATATGAACTGAGGTTTCCTGACTGCCAGTCTGAGAGGCTTTTTTCTTATACCATGGCTGACCTAGTAGAAAATATCCCCTGGGTGGCTCATGTAAGGTTCTATCAATTTAACAGCTAGGGCAGGTAAAGGAAGGAAGAAACAAGGAGAGAAGGGGAAAAGCAAGCAACCAGCCAGGGAGAACAAGTTAAAAATGTGGTTAACTGGGCAGGCAGCTCAGTGACCAAGATGGCACAGTGAATAGAATACTAGGCCTGGGATCAAGATTTGAGTTCAGATTTGGTCTCAGATAGTAACTACCTGACACAAGTCACTTAACTTCTATTTACTTCTGTTATTTTACCTACAGATAAGAATCATAATAGCAGATATAACCCAGAGTTGCTCTGAGAATTAAATGAGATATTTATAAATCACTTAGCACAATGCCTGACACATAGTGTACTATATAAATACTAGTTATTATTATTACTCATTTGGTCACAGCTGACATTACCTTCAAAAGAAGGACTTGGATCCAGGCCATTGTGACTCTGGGGTCACTGTTCTTTACACTATCCTAAGCTGCCATCTTGAAAGAACAGTATAATATTTGGCCCCAATGATGGCTGCCAAACCAAAAGAATATATCTATTGATGAATGGTTTTTCAGTTCAACAAAACAAACTTTAATTAAGCATCTATTCCATGTGTAGTACTTCAATGGCTGCTGGGGGACATAAACTGCTGATAAAAGACCCAGTACCTGCACCCCTGTAACTTATGGCCTTGTTGGCATGATACATACTCAAGTAACCCAAGTATCCAAATCCAACTAAATCCCAGCCCATCCATGCATGCCTATGCTTTGGAATGCTTGTCCATATTCTCCCATAAATTCATCACAGAGGATCTCTTTAACAACATTCCTATTTGTGGGATACATGGACTGTTCATTGATTAGTTGTCACATGGCAGGATCATCTTTTTCACTCATACATTACAATTTATATATCTTTTATTCTGGCTTTCTATTATATTTCCTTTTATAAAATGTTTCAGGTTTCTCACATTCACCACCACTTAAATAACTATGAAACATGACAGAAAAATACATTCCCACGTAAATGATCTACATTAGATCTCACACATGGTAATCCATAAAAAATTAAATGTATAATCAAGGAAGTAAAACCAGAGAAGACTTTCTGGTGCATGTGGCATTTGAGTTGAGTTCTAAAGGATGTATAAGCATTTAAAATATTGAGAAGTTTGGTACTGTTGAGCAACATTGAACTAGCAAGGAATAGTGTGAACGGAAGCCTGAAATTAGGAAATCTTGGGTTATGTTATATATAAGGTATAGTTAAATGGTCCATTTTTGCTTGAGTGAAGAGTAGTGGAAAAGAACAGTATAAAATTTGTGCAAAAACTTTTTAATTTGATGTAATCAAAATTTTCTATTTTGTGATCAATAATGATCTCTAGTTCTCCTTTGGACACAAATTCCTTCTTCTTCCACAAGTCTGAGAAGTAAACTATCCTATGTTCCTCTAATTTATTTATGATCTCATTCTTTATGCCTAAATCTTGGACCCATTTTGATCTTATCTTAGTATGTGGTGTTAAATATGGGTCAATGCCTAGTTTCTGCCATACTAATTTCCAGTTTTCCCAGCAGTTTTTGTCAAATAATGAATTCTTATCCCAAAAGTTGGGATCTTTGGGTTTGTCAAACACTAGATTGCTGTTTTTATTGACTATCTTGCCCTGTGAACCTAACCTATGCCACTGATCAACTAGTCTATTTTTTAGCCAGTACCAAATGGTTTTGGTGACTTTGCTTTATAATATAGTTCTAGATCAGGTACAGCTAGACCACTTTCATTTAATTTTTTTTTCATTACCTCCCTTGAAATTCTCGACCTTTTGTTGTTCTATATGAATTCTATTGTTATTTTTCCTAGGTCATTAAAATAGTTTCTTGGGAGTCTGATTGGTATAGCACTAAATAAATAGATTAGGGAGCATTGTCATCTCAATTATATTCGCTCGGCCTATCCAAGATCACTGAATGTCTTTCCAATTATTTAAATCTGACTTTATTTTTGTGGCAAGTGTTTCTTAATTTTGTTCATATAATTCCTGACTTTTCTTTGGTAGATATAATCCCAAATATTTTATACTATCGACCGTTATTTTGAATGGAATTTCTCTTTGTATCTCTTGAAGAGCAGTATAAAATAAAGATGGAAACATAGAATGTCATGTGATTGTAGAATATATTCAATTCTAAACTCAAGAAATTAAATTTTATTTTGTAGATAATAGGGAGCCTCTTAAGGGTTTTGAGTACATGAATGAAATAATGAGGTCTGTGTAGAAGTTATATCAATTGGGCACTTATGCAGAGGATAAAAAAGAGGGAAGAAAGAATGGAAATGAGAAAAACTATCAGGAGACTGAATTCTTTAGGTGAGTGCTCATGAAGTCTTCTAAAGTGGTAATAATTGGAATAGAATAAATTCATAGAATCATAGATACAAAAATGTAAGAGACAATTTAGAGGACCACGATTCCAACCCTTTCATTTTACACATAAAAGAATTATGAGTACAGAAAAGTTAAATAACTTGCCCAGTCCTGTAAGAATACACAAGAGCCACCTGACAGTGGCTGCTGCAGATCCAACCCAGACCTGCAGAATGGATATCCTCTTGTGAGAGGATGATACAAGGAGACTGAGAGGCAGTTGCTGTTCTCTGACCTCTCGGACTGAGAGGCCGTTGGGTTGTCTGACCTCTCTCCTCTCCCACTGCCTCCATTTTTTCATTCCCAGTCCACAATACCTGTTTCAGCAAAAACTGCCCTGCAACTCCTTCAGATGCTATGTATGATCCACAGCTGTGGAGAATTGACATGCCCCTTAACAGTTCCCTGTTTTTTGTTAAAAGTAGATTTAAATCCAGATCCTGTAATTTCATAGCAAGGGTCTCTTTCCACAGTACCAAGCTGCCACAAGATATATTCCAGATTTATAATGGTATTGGTAATGGACTAAAGATGAGTGCTAGAGAGGGAAAAGTCAAAGATAATGTCAAGAATTCTGACATGAGTGACTAAATGGATGCTGGTGTTGCTTTTAGGGATTTTGAAGGAAACAGGAGCACCGATAACCATTTTTCACCTTGAGAAGATGTCTATTTTAAGGAGTACCAGTAACCATTTTTGACTTTGGGAAGATGATGTGTATTTGAAGACATCAAATAGTTCTTGGAAGGTACATCAAGGCTAGAGATAAAAGACTTAGAAATCATCTATGTAGGTGTCTGTTGAATTTATGAGAGGATATTTAGTGGCTTAAGAAGAGAGAAAACAGAGGTCTGATAGGGTATGTTCAAAAGCAATTGGAGAACTACCGAGGGATAGAAGGAAGTTGTTGACTTTCTTGAATGCAACTACCAATTGCTTCCCTTCCTACCCAAGTACTTTTTAAAATTGTCTTTTCTACATACATTTTTTCTCATCCCTTTTTGGAGAGTGAAGTTTTTTATTGCTCTGTTTTGTATCATTACCTTAAAATGAAATGTACAATAGGTCCCAGTCTGAAGAGCAGAAATTTGAATCATGGTATTCTGACAGAGACAATGAGATATCCAGATAGGGATCTAGAATGTTTTCCGCCATAACTAGGAATCAAATTGTAAATGCCCAATAAGTGAAATCTCTGCAATATCAAAGCATCTGATTTTCACTTGCCCTTTTGCAAAATCCATTTATGTTTGCTTTTGAAAATAACTTTTAATTAAAGTCACCCTGTGGATTTTATACTGTGTTCATTTTTCAGCATCAGAAAACCAGTTATATAATTGCATTAGAGTTGGTTGGGATACAGAGAAAGGATCATTTGTGCTGTTACCTTTTAGAAATGGAGCCCAGTGGAGCTATTTATGTCACTTTGATTTTCCTGCTGGTCTCACCCAATTCGCCTTCCTTTCTTCTCATTTTCTTTATATTAGATTATTTTAAATGCCACTTCCTCCACTTCTGAGCCAACATTTAGCCCCATCATTGTTACCTTGTCCATCTTGCTTCTTGATTTTTTCACCTATGACCCAGTTCTTTGAAATATACCTCTTATTTCAAGGATGAATTAAGTAATCTGACCTTGTAGATACATTGAGCAACTCAGTCAGCCTTGCAAATTGTCATTGACTTTCCTGTGCTATAATGAAGAATCATTTGAGGACCTCTTGGGTCCCTTCTAGTTATAATATCTTATTGTAGCAGTTTTATTGTATCTACAACAGCAATTGGCATAAACAGTTGAAAGAAGATTTGATTGTAACTATAATGCATTTTAAATTTTGATTAAAATTATTGCTTATCTAGTTAGCAAATATGAGGCCCAGAAAAATGATGAACAAATACATAAAACCTATATGCCAAGAAATGATAAGACAGCAAGGAAAGCTTCCAGGATCAGATAGATCTCTTTGGTTAACTTATAAGAGAGATTTCCATCGACATACAGAATATTAATATCAATGAAAATATTCATCTATTTGACTAGTATTTTGGTTTTATCCCATTATTTCATTGTTGTAGCAAAGTGTCAGTCAGGAAATTCCTACTAATGTTAAGCAGTTACTATTCTTTAAATTATATCCTTAATATATTTTCCTTGGGCATAGAGATTTTAAAAAGTGACTTGTTTATGACATATGTTAGAGGTAATATTTGAACTCAAACTTTCCTTACTCCTAAGTAAGCGTTTATCTATTATTCTGATCTGAATACTATTCAATAAACTTCAATTATTATCTATAGTCTTTAGGATCTATCAGTTACTCAAGAACATATTAAATGTTTGCCGCTGAAGGAAGGAAGGAAGGAAGGAAGGAAGGAAGGAAGGAAGGAAGGAAGGAAGGAAGGAAGGAAGGAAGGAAGGAAGGAAGGAAGGAAGGAAAGGAAGGAAGGAAGGAAGGAAGGAAGGAAGGAAGGAAGGAAGGAAGGAAGGAAGGAAGGAAGGAAGGAAGGAAGGAAGGAAGGAAGGAAGGAAGGAAGGAAGGAAGGAAGGAAGGAAGGAAGGAAGGAAGGAAGGAAGGAAGGAAGGAAGGAAGGAAGGAAGGAAGGAAGGAAGGAAGGAAGGAAGGAAGGAAGGAAGGAAGGAAGGAAGGAAGGAAGGAAGGAAGGAAGGAAGGAAGGAAGGAAGGAAGGAAGGAAGGAAGGAAGGAAGGAAGGAAGGAAGGAAGGAAGGAAGGAAGGAAGGAAGGAAGGAAGGAAGGAAGGAAGGAAGGAAGGAAGGAAGGAAGGAAGGAAGAAATGGAGGACTACTAGAACTCCCTCATTTGTAACACCCTAGATATCAAGGCTTTGTTCAGCTACCACATTGGGCAACAAAGATTATCTAGTGACCATTTGCCAAACTCCTCAAGAAATCCTGACCTATATAGGAGAGCTATATGACTCTCTAGGTTCATTCATATCTCAGGGAAGATTATATGAAACCAAAGCAGTTATGGGTGAAGGCTCAATCTAAATTGAGACTGAAATTTCCACAGAAGAGGCAGCTTCTTCAAAGGATCTGTATATTAAGGCTTCCCATTTCCACTAAAGAGTGTTAATTTTACCATTTCTCCAATTTTATCTTTTTTTCTATTAATTAAAAAAAAAACAATCTTATAATTGCCATATTGTCCTGGTGTTTCAAACCCAGGTTCTTCCAACTGTATTAGCTATGTAACACCGGACAAGTTATATTCATTGATATCATGGAGTTGTTATGAAGATCAGATAAGATAATGTATAAAAAGTGCTTTGCAAATTGCCACATAAGTGTCAGAAATTATTATTGTTCAACTAGCTTATATAGCATGGTTCACAAGTGAATCTCATACTCGAGGAATGGTCTGCCCAGTATTGAATACAGTGAGACTGTCAAATGCCAACTGGTCTTTTTAGTATAGCCTTAGATAAACTTTTTAGCAGCCATGTGCTATTGCCAAACAACGATAATAATAACAACATTTAGATAGTGTTTATGGTTTACAAAGTGTTTACAAATATGATCTTATTTTGTCCTCACAACAACTCTGGGAGATAGCATTGTCTTTATTTCACAAATGAGCAAACTGAGGCAATACACAGTTAAAATTCCCAAGATTACACAGCCAGTAATTGTCTGAGGTTTGATTTAAACTCAGATGTTCCTGGCTCCTATCCCAGTGCTTTATCCATTGTGGTATCTTAGTTTATTTAAATACAAATTTCTTTTAGACAGTCTTATCTAGCCATACCTCCCCTCTCCCATGCATGTAGTTTTATTTTTCAACTCAAGTATGAGATTTTATTTTTATCTTTGTTGTTTCATTTTATTTGATTTCACTCACTGATCTAGCCCACCAAAATCTTTTTGATTCCTGACTCTCAATCAATGTGTTAGTTTTTCCTCCTAACTAAAAGTGATCTGAAGATTCAATGAGCATGTCTTGAATACCTTTCCAACAAAAAAATCAAATAGCAGAGGCCATGCGCAGAGTCCTTTGGTACTTCAACATAGACATCCTTTGATGTTATCACCAAGGTATTTACTTTCAAGATATTCAACCGTTCAACCCATTCTGGATCCACCAAGATGTGCTCACAACTGCTCTAAACTATTTAAAATGACAACATGATAGACATTATCAAATGCTTTATTAAGCTTTAGATCAACTAAGTTTATTGTGTTTCCTGAGCTTGATAATACTGCCAAATAAAGTTTAAAAAACCTTCATTTATCCTGATTTGCTCATGATGTAGTCATTTTGAGTCATTGCAATCTTGGTTTCCTTTACTAAAAATTCTTTATCAGTATAAAGAAGTTCATTATCTCATTGGAAACTTCTCCCTTTATTGAAGATCAGAATTGTATTTACTATTACCCAGTTTTCAGAACTTCTATTCTCTCTCATCTTGCAAAGTCCCTGACAGTGGTTCAGTAATCATGTCTATTAATCAACAAACACATATTAAAATCTCTAGGATGTGCATTGTACCAGAGATACAGAGACAAAATTGAAATTCCCCTTGCCCTTAATGAGCTTACATTCTATTAGCGTAAATCATATATACATATGAAATTGATTTTAAAAATAGATACAAAATAATTCATATGGCAGACATAAGCTGCTGGACAATTGGTAAATATGAATATTAAATTTGGAGTTAAATCTTAAAAAAAAAAAAACTAGAGAAGAGGTATAGAGGTGAAGAGGAAATTAATTCAAAGTGTGGGGAACAGCCTCTGCTAAGTCATAGACAAAAGGAATAATTTTATAAGAAATAAGACTGGCCTTGGATAAAGAAGAGGATATTAAGGTTGGATGATGGGTTCAGTCACATTGTAGTTTTAAATGCCAAACAAAGACTTTACATTTTATCCTAGAGATAATTAAGAGCCAGTGATTTTTATTGAATTGAGGCACAACGTGGTCAGACCTTCATTTTTGGAAAATCATTCAGGCAGTTTAATTGAGAATAGATTTTAGTGGGAAGAGACCTCAGGCAGGGAGAGTAATGAAGAGGCTATTGAAGTAATCCAGACAATAGATAATGAGGGCTTGGACTAGAAGAGTAGCCAAAAAAGTGGGATGCAAGAGATTCTTTGGAGGAAAATAAACTGACTTAATATGTGATGGTATGGGAAAAGGAAGTTGATGAGGATTCTAAGGTTGGCTTCCCCTCAGTGAACTCTGACATGATAACCAATAAGAAGATCCCATTCCTCTGGCATTCAGAATCCAGAATGCATTTTAAAAGTATAACAGAAAATACATCTTTAGTCGTTAACTTTAAGGGTCATGAAATACCTTCCTATCCCGAACCCATATATACACAAACACACACCAATATGGCAGTTCTTGGCACTATTTGCAAAGCTTGGCCTTTTCTAAATAAAATTTATATATATATATATATATATATGTAGATATATAGATGTATGTGTATATATATACATATATATGTATATATAGATATGTATATATATGTATGTATGTGTATGTGTGTATATATATATGTGTGTGTGTGTGTGTGTGTGTGTGTGTGTGTGTGTGTAATGATCACATTGGATCTCACCCCTACTCATAGATAAAATTTTTTCTTCCTTCTCAAAGTATCTTTGAACACCTTGTATGTCTTTGTCTTCATTATACTCTACCTTGTATCATATCTCACTGGATAAATAGTATATCCCTTCATGCAGAATGGAAGCTTTTTGAGGTTAGAGATTGTACAATTTTTGTCTTTCTATGCACAGTGCCTAACATAGTGCTTTCTTCATAGTACAGCTAAATAAATATTGAATTGGACTAAATTGAATATTGGGGAAGGGGCTATTAGTGATGTATAGAATTTATTATCGATGAGTTGTTTGTAGGATTTTTTAAAGTTTCAAAGTAAGCTGTTGTTCATAAGAAAGATGCCAAGCAAATAGATAAAAATGTTTTGCATGGATTTTAATTTTTATTTTTAGGCAAAGTAATATAGTCAGTCTTGAAAGTCATCATATGCCATTGCTCAAGTATGTTCAGCTGCTTGCCACTGACAGTTTTTAGGGACTGAAAATTGTACCGTGGGAGGCTATATTCAGTCCTGGACCAATACCAAGCAAACAAAACTAACTTAAGGATGAGTAAGATCCTTCAAGTTTGAGTAGAAAAAAAGCTGTTGTCTGGTGGGGGTAGGTAGCTACTAGCTGTAGAAAGACATGGTCACCAGCACTCTAACCAGTTCTGTTGGAGACCATCTGTTGCCTGTAACTTACCCATTCTACCCCCACCCCCATCCTCTACAGGATCCCCTTCCTCCAGACATCTGTTCTCAGGAAGACCTCTGTCTCTAACTTACAATCAATTTGCACTAACCATTCAACAACTCCCAGAAATCCTGTTCTCTTTTTTTAATCCCCACAATCTCTCACTGCTCTCAACCCTTCACTCATACCATTTCCTTCCTACTCCAAAGTCTTATGCCCAAGCAAATCACAAGGTGACCAGGAAAGAGCAACTTATTGCCAAGCATGTTGCCTTGTGCTGAAGAGTCACAAAATGTCAATTAATATCTAGGGGGCAGATTATAAACCTTAAAGCACTACAGAAATGTGAACTATCATGAGAAGTAGCAGTAACAATAGTGCATTCTTAAATAAATTGAAGTTTGAATTCAAAGTTATCTCATATCCACTGGCTTTCTACTTTTGAAGAGTCCTATCTTTGTAACCAAAAATAAAATGGCAGAAATTTGAAGGGAAGGAAATAAAGGGTTAATACTAAATAGTCACAATTTATCAAAGGCATTGAAGTCAGCAGATAAAACTCCTGTCCCTTCAGCTAAAGCCACATATTGATCTCATGAAACCACTTCTGCAAAGTCTAAGAAATAGGGCATTAAATAATTTACCAATTTTGAAGTTTTGCCATATTTTTAAATTAATCATTGTAACCTAATGAGAAGAGGTTTTATATAGTGAATAGGCTACTGGCATAGGGATAAAGAGACCCAATCTCTTGGAATTTCAGCTAGCTTTGTGACCTTAAGAAACCATTTATTTTAGTTTCCTTATTGGTAAAACGGAATTGTAGTAGAGGATCTCAGAATTATCAAAGACCAACTCTCAAAATTTATGCATATCTACTTAGATTCAAAAATATTTGGTGTGATATGACAACCAAAAATTAATATAATTTTAGACTGCTTTAAAAGAGGAATAATAACTGGAATTAAGATAATGATGGTCTTTCTTCACTTGGTCAGGACCAAGTAGTCTGTTCAAAATGTCACAATTACTGGACAGAATCCAAAGGAGGTAATTGGGATGTTGAAGTCTTGAAGCCATAGCATAGGGACAGCCATTGAAGAGACTAAGGTTGGTTACTCAAGGACAGAGAAGATACAGGGCGTATATTATAGGTGTCTACAAGTAGTTGTAAAAATATCTCACATATAAAAACTAATTAGATTTGTTATAGTCATAAAATGTAGAAGTTTAGAGAGGCGAATTTAGAATCAATGTAAGCAAAATATAAAATTCCTAAGAAACAGAATGACTTCAAAATGGGAAAGACTTCCTCAGGAAGAAGTGGATGCCCTTCCCTGGAGATTTCACACACAAGATCTATTTCTTTGAGTATGACATAAAGGTGAATCTTGTTACATATAGTTTGAACTAGATATATTCTGCAATTCCTTCTAAAACTGAGATTCTGGGACAATCCAATGTCTTTTGAATGATTTAGTAGTGTTTGTAACATTTTTGTTTTGTTTTGTTTATAACTGGGTAAAACAATTAAATTCTCAGCCTCAATTGCCTCATGTACAATGTGGAATTTATAATTTTTGTATCTTTTTGTATCTCCAGAACATAACACAATACATGGAACATAATTGGTGAATAATAAATGCATAATTTTTGACTTGAGGTCATAAAATTGTTGAGAGTTTCAAATGAGATAATATATGTATAGGTTTTTGTAAACCTAAAAGCATTAGGTATATGTTACTTGTTATCATCAACAACCAATATAATCCAAATTTATCCTCTCTGGGAGGGCAGTTAGGTGATGCTAGAGAGAGTACTAGCCCTAGAGAGAAGAAGATCTAAGTTCAAATCCAGTCCCTTTGTGACTTGTTCTATGGTCCTACCCTGTTTGCCTCAGTTTCTTTATCTATAAAATGAACCAAAGAGGAAAAAGCAAATTACCCTAGTAGCTTTGCCAAGAAACCCCAAATGAAATGACTCAACAATAACATTCTCTTTGAGGCATTTAAACTTTAATTATTCTTTCTTATGATCAATGATAACTGTCAATATTTCATTAGAATTTCATTATCATTTGTTTCAAGCATGATTTGGCCAACTTCTAGTGAATAGTGTTTTCCTTCACTATGCAAACGTCTGTTCTTTGAACTGGAACTCTGTGTCCTGTAACAAGGCAGAAAAGAATCCTGGCAATAAGCACAATGAAATTTTATCCTTTAATATCTCATATTAGATCCCAGATGCAATATAAAGTAATCCAATATTTAAAATTTGATATTTTGTGACTCTCCACTTCTGCAACTATTTTGGCAGACCAATATTATCTAGGACAAGTTGATTTCTACACGATATGTTCCTGAATCATGAGAAATATCCTCAAATGCCTCAATTTAAAGATAGAATTAGAATCTATAGCTACTAATTTGATTAGAAAGTACTAAAGTAAGGGAAAAGTTTTCCTGTAGTCATTTGTGAAGATGGTTGAGTAGCAGGGAGAATCAGGACACCAAAGAATCTTTAAAATTGGAAGAGTAGTCCCAGAAGCCAATTAGTTCAACCTGTACCTGAAAAAAAAAATCTCTGGAATGTACTTACCATGTGATCATCCAGATGCTACTTAAATACCTCAAGTGAAGAGATATACTCTGACACTTAAAGCAACAATTTACATTAATCTTAGGAGGGTCTTTTTCTATAAACTCAAGATTTGTATCTCTTAAAATTCTACCCATTGCTCCTAATTCTGGCTGGAAACAAAAAAACAGAAATTGAATATTTGTTACACTTGAAAGTACCTCAAATACTTGAAGTTAGCCATCATGTCTCCTCCAAATTTTTTTTTTTGCTAAGCTCAACATTTGTTTTAATAGTACATTTTCCAAATATATTTATTTTCCCCAATACATACAAAAACACTTTTCATCATTCATTTTTGCAAAAACTTGCCTTCCAAATTTTTATGCCTTTCTCCTTCCCGGGAAAAAAACACAGGAAAGAAAAAAATCAAGCAAACAAACAACAATAAAAAGGTGAAAATACTATGCTTTGATATACATTCAGTCTTCATAGTTCTCCCTCTGGATATGGATGGTGCTTCCCATCACATATCTATTAGAATTGCCTTGAGACACTTCATGTTGAAAAGAGCCAAGTCTATTACAGTTGATTATCACATAATATCATTTTTACTGTGTACAATGTTCTCATAACTCTGTTCACTTCATTTAGCATCAGTTCATGTAAATCTTCCTAAGCTTTTCTCAAATCAGCCTGATCATCATTTCTTATAGAACAACAATATTCTATTACATCCATATCCCATAATTTAGTGAGTCATTACTCAATCCACACAATTTCTAGTTTCTTGACACTACAAAAAGGGCTGCTATAAAGTCAACCTTTCTAGTTCTTTCAATAAATTTTCATGTGTCATGGTTTCAAGATCCTCCTCAACTATCCTGAGCATCATCATCTGAATGTCTTCGAGCTTCATTTATGACTTTCAAAATGATTTTAGGGTAATATGCCAGTTAGATTACCTAGAATTAAATAAGACAACAAAATTTATCTGATAGAACAAAGTGTCACAAATTTCAAGGGAAATAATCAGAAAAAATATGAATGAATAAAAATAGCATTATCAGACCTCAAACTATATTATGTAGGAATCTGCAAGTCTATTTGGTACCAGTCTAAAAAAGAAAAATGGGTCAGCAGAATAAACATGATCAGTAAGGAGCAAAAGCAATGAAAAACAGCAAAGAAACATAAGTTACTGTCTTTTTGACAAGAAGTAACGGGAATATTTTTATAGCAGTTTGGAAAACTGGATTTAGACCATAATTTTATACTACATATGATAAGAATTTCAAAAAGGGTAGGCAACTAGAAAATAAAACACAAAAAGATATTTTAAGGAATAGAATAACTTTAGTCACATTTTAGACAAATTTTAAGTCAGAATCAAATTCTTTATCCCCAAAATAGAAGTCGTAAAAGTCAATGTAAACAATTTTGACTCTATAGCATTTAAAATGTTTTACATGAATAAAATAAAATAGGATAGAAGAATATTATATAATGGGAAAATATTTGCATTAAATATCATGGATAAAGGTTTGAAATTCAGAGTATATATGGCATTTGCACAAACATAAAACATTATTCCTCAGTATCAGATAAATGGTCAAATGAGTGCTGAATAATTTCAAAGAATAGTCACAAATTATAAATAGCCACATGAAAATATAAACCACAGTATAAATAAATGAAATCAAGTGAATATAGCTCTGCTGTTTCACCTCAAGTAATGCAAATAGATAAAAATTATAAAAAAGATAAATTGATTTTATTGGGAATAAATTGGATTGGAAATGGAAACACAAACTAATATTGTTTTGGATGTCATTTTAGAATTATTCAAGAAATATGATTAAACTATCTGAACTCTGTGACCCAGGAATTTGATCACTGATCATAACCCAAGGAACTCAAAGATAGAAACAAAGGTCTAATAAATGCCTATATTTTCATATCAGCACTCTTATTAACAAACAACTAAAAACAAAATTCATTAACTAAGGAAGAAATATAAGAAAAAAATTGAATATATGCCATATTGAAGTGTACAGTGATCTTCTGGTTCTGCTCATTTCACTCAGCATCAGTTGATGTAAGTCTCTCCAAGCCTCTCTGTATTCATCCTGCTGGTCATTTCTTACAGAGCACTAATATTCCATAACATTCATATCCATAATTTACCCAACTATTATCCAATTGATGGACATCCATTCATTTTCCAGTTTCTAAGCTCTGACTTTTCCAAAGTCACACAGCTAATAAATATCTGAAATTAGATTTGAATTCAGGTCTTCCTAATTTCTGGCCCAGCACTCTAGCATCTATACCACCTAGTGAAGTTGGATAAAGGGGCATCCACAATGGTAAAATCAAGAATCAATAAAAACTAAAACACTATTATGTGCTATTATTTGTTGTCAATATTTTACAGCCTATTTTATTATATATTGTTTTATACTCTACTATATATCCATATTTCCTTGGCTTATGTCCTTAAATAATCTGAGAACTTTTTGTTTTGCAAAAAAATTGTACCACTTAGAACAGTATCAGGCAGAGCAAACACTCAATAACATTTTATTGATTGATATACCGTTTGTTTTATAAGGGTGATCTTGGCCACTTTAGTGGGCTAATCTTGTGGAGAGAAAAAAAAAGATATTGTTATTGGCTGTAACCTAAAAATGGTGTACCTGTTAATTAAGAAGCAAAATTCTCTCCAAGTATAATATGTTACTAGTTTTCTCTGTTAATTATAGAATTAACTAAGGGAACAGAAGCAAAAGAAGAACTAGGATTTTAAATGCTATTTGTTTGTGCGTTATGATGACCTATTGAAGAGTGTAGAGAGAAACCTTAAAAAAAATACTTGGGAGAGTGGGGCAGAGAGGGCATGACAGTCGTGTTTCCAGAACCTGAAAGGTCTTCATATAGAGAAGAGATTAGAGTTGTTTTGCTTGACCCAAGAGGTTAGATCTAGGATCTTGGTAGAAATTTCCAAGAGGTTAATTTTGACTTGATGCAAAGAGAAAACTAATGAACAGAATGATCCAAAAATGGAATGAAGCTAGGGATTCTCTTGCTCTGGAGATCTTCAAGTAAAGATTAAATGGTTACTTTTCAGGGATGTTATGGAGGCGATTCTTGGTTAAGTAGGTATAAAATGAATTGATGACCTGTCATGTTCCTTTCCAACCCTATTCGTTATTTTCCCAAGATAAACTAGAAAATAGTTCCAGTAGCCATTTGGCACAGAGGATAGAGCAGTGGACTCAGAATCAAGACTTACCTTTCTGAGTTCAAAACTGGCTTCAGACTCTGTGTCACCTTGAACAAGTCACTTAACCCTCTTTGCCTCAGTTTCCTTATCTGCAAAATAAACTGGACAATGAAATATCAAACCACTCCAGTATCTTTTTTTTAATAAGATCCATAATGGGGTCTTTAAGAGTAGAAAATTACTGAAAACAACTAGATAACAACATCAAAGAAAATAGTTCTAGAAAGAAAGCAAAAGGGAATGATAATTTTCCAGATTTCAGTTGCCCAACTTGGGGGTTGTTCTCATGAGTAACCCAAGAAATATTGTTAGATGTTCTGAGCTGAATGTTAGCATTTGGTTCCAAAGCAGACAATATTACTTAATGCAATATGTGTTGTTTTTTTTTATTTCATCTATCTTTTTTTTTTTTTTTGAGCAGTATTGTAACAATGGAGGTTAGGATGCATTGTTAGATTTGGTCATAATGGGATGTATTTATTAATTGCCCCTCTTTTTAACAAGTAAGGATTCTATCAGAAAAGATATTATCTAGGCCAAACCTCAATGCTGAAAATAGCCTCAGTTAAAACACTATGATTGACATATGCTAACCATGTGATTCAGGCAATGTATGTATTCTGAATCTGCAGTTTCCTTGTCTTTAAAAGGACCAGATGAACCCTAATAATTTATATAAATGACTATCAAAACCTGTCAATGTACCCTGTTACTAGTTAAGCCTTTAAATCAAAGAACATTTGCAAATTTTCAGTGGGGGAAAAAGTTTCTTCATCAACAGCTTTACTACAACAATAAAATATGAGTCTTACTATATAAACCCTTCTCCTCACTCCCATTCTACCCTTGGCCATACCCAACAATAACAAAGGATCAAAAATAAATCCTAAACTTGAACTGTTTGTACCTCCTAAAGCTCTGTCAAATGGACTAGTGCTAAGAAAACTGCCTCTAAGTTTAATTCCTAAGTCCTTTGCCGATATTCTTTGTTCACAATTGATTCTGGGAGCCAAGAACACTTTACATGAAATAAACACTATGCTGGATTGGAGAAAGATATTTTCAGCTCTAGAGGTATCAGATGATGATAAGGAAATAATAATAATAAGGAAACTAGGAGAAAGGCAGAGCAATAAGAGAGAAGATGGAAGAAATGATTGGGGGGATGCTGAAATGTAAGGAAATAACAGAAAATAATTCCCTATAAAATCACTGATTTTAGAAAGCTCTATTTGGTATCCATATTTAAGTGAATGCTCACTTCCTCAAAGCACAGTTTTAGTCTGTTGACTTTCAAAAACTGGCCTCTGGATTTATCTGGCTTTAGATGTTAGAAGAAAAATGAAGATTTCCTATTTAGGTGAATCTGGATTAGGATATTTAGGATTTGAAATGTTCACCTATCCCTCATGATACTTGGGAGGATAAGGGCCTGGAGCATCCAACCTCCATAGTGATTTCAGTCCCATTATTTTACTTGAATTACTCTCCCTTAAAGAGCTCTACTTCAGTTAGAGTCTACTATAGCCAAGTGTCTTGGGTCCACTAGGTTTTATCCTGTCTTCAAAGTATAGTGCGTTGCTAGACATATTTTGCTGATGATTGCTTAGGGAGAATTATATTTTTTGAAAGCAATCATCCCCCTTTTTTTTTGCCTCAGAACAAACTTTATCTCAGAGCTTTACTTTAAGCCTTGTTGATTTAGTTAATATTTAATCCTCGTGTAGAATGTAGCCACTAATGACTTGAACAGCTCTGCAATTTCTGTGGCTTGTGGCTTGAGAATTTATTTTGCTCCTTTTAAGCATCTTGGCCTTCTTGACCTCAGTGGCCTTTATGAGTTGAAAATCCTAACCATAATCCTCTGTAGGGATTTATGTAGGTGTTTATTATGGCCTGTAAAGTGTGATACTGCTTCCAATATTCAAGTTGGGGAAAGGTTAAGCTGGGCTATCTTTGTTCTTGAGTAAAAAAGTCCACAAAGTGTTAGTGTAGACAGGAAGAAGATTGAAACAAGCAGTAACTTCAATCAAGGCCTAAGCCTTTGTATATGTCAGAAAAGAACCTCTGTGATGGGAGTGGGGAGGAAGTGTGTAGCTGTTTCCAGTCTAAAAAGAAGCACTGTTTTGTTTTGTTTTTTTCTTTTTAACTCTTAAACTACAGAATCAAAACCTTTTTCCTACCATTTTATTATATGTAGTACAATTCACAGAATCATAGACTTTAGCATTGACCATTGGAAAGGACCTTGGAAACTATCTAATCCAATTAATATATAATAAAATTCCTACTAATATATACTTAACAAGTTCAGACTCAATTCAATTCAATTCAAATTTATTCAACTCATTTCCACTGACTAAACTGTGGGCTTACATTATACAATAGGGTAGTGTCAACCTTTTTTTTTTTTTTTTTTTTTTTTTTTTTTTTTTTTTTTTTTTTTAAGACATTAAGTCATATCTTGGGCTTATTCCTCCTAAGAAGACAGACAGGTATAAATGTGTATAAATGTGTATGTGTGTGTGTATATATATATATATGTATATTAGAACTCAGGTCAGGATGGGCATAATAAGCAGGGGACAGTTATAAAGACAAAAATCACAAGGGAAGGGGTTGTAATCACATAGTGATCTCAGGTTATCCCTAGGTTGGGTTTTTTTTTTCAGAAGGCTATCTTGGCCATCTCAAGTTTGGTCACTGGACAGGGGTCAACATGAGCCAATCTGAGTTGGTTCTGTGCCATTTCAAGAAGAGTTCCAATTTCAGCATGCAAATACTGCAAAATACAGCTGATGTGTTCATTTTAAAGAATGCTCAATTTGTCTCCTGCTTCTGATTCCCAAGGACAATGTGGCTTCTCTAGATAGTAGGGGAGCTTAAGCAAATCAAAATGGTTAGTAAAAATCATTAACTGACTCAGTTTCACAGTCCCTCCTTTTGGCCAAAGGAATTGATGATCTCCAAAAGTCAAGGAATGACTATGTGGAACATGGAGCTCTGAAGTTATGGCTAGCTCACCTGGGGCTCCAGAAGGATAATTATAAGGAAGCATAGTATTAAGACCTTGGTGGAAGAAATCAGGTAACTTAAGAAAACTAATAGCACCCCAGCGACCAAGAGATAGGGCATGTGCTTTGGAGCAAGAAAGAAACTCAGACAGGAGAAGGGCAAGAATGTAGAGGGAGAAACTGCCAACAAACACCTGAATCAAGTACCTTAATGGTTGGGCACTTAATAAAAGGAGAGAAAAAACTGATCTGGGACAGCTGTTTCATCTGAAAGTTGACCTGGGTCCATACTAGATGAACCTTTGAGGCACTTGGAGAGTTCTGCTATTCACTTAGAAGCAGATGATTACTGCAGATCTAACTCTATTTATCTCTCTTAGATCACACTCTGAAAAAAAAGTTGACAGTAGACAGTGCAGAAATAAAAGGGAAAATGAAAGGAACTACTGCCTTCAAAGAGCTTAAAAGGCATCTAGAGCAGTATAGTGCACAGAATACTAGACTTGAAAGTTCCAAATTCAAATCCTGATGAAGAAACTTATTAGTTGCCTCATCCTAGGCCAACCATTTAATTTCTTTTAATCTCACTTTCCTTATTTGTAAAATAGAGATAATAATAGCACTAATTTACAAGATTATTGTAATAATAATCAAATCATCAAATAAAATAACATATACAAAGTGTTTTTGCAAACTTTATAATCCTAGCTAATTTTTTCTTATTGCAGGAATCAGATATCGGGAAGTGGAGTTATTCACAAATAAGTAAACACAAAAATTATCCTAAGTAAATATTTTAAAGTTTGAGAATTTTTTAAGGGAGGAGGGGGGGAGAGATAGAAGCACTGATAATTAGGGGAATCAGAAAAAGTCTTGTGAAAGAAATATACAGTGCCTTGAGCCTTGAATGAAGCTAAATATTGCAAGATGCAAAAGTGAAGAGGGAGAGCATTACAGGCATGGAAAGAAGAGAAGGGATTAAGCATTTATATAGCACCTGTTATGTGCCAGACACTGTGTTAAGCATTATATAAATATTATATCATTAGATCCTCACAACATCCCCGTGAAGTAGGTGTTATTATTATCCCTATTATACAATTAGGGAAACTGAGGCAAACAGGGGTTAAATGACTTGTCCAGGGATATACTGAGACTGATATAAATTCAGATCTTCCTGACCATGGGCCCAGGGCTCTATGCACTGTACCATTTAGCTACTTGGGACATTGCTTAAGTTAAAGCTGAGGAAATAGAAGCAAATAGGCTAGGCTGACAGGAGTGCACAAAGAGTAGAGGGGAGCTACTGAAAATAAATATATTTCCATAAGTTATTATTTTTCTAACATTCTTATGTTTGTCCTTTTTGTCCCACATCTTAGCATGGCCTCCTACCACAAGCACAAATAAAGTATGTTATTGCCGCTCAGTTGTTTTCAGTTTTGTCTCATCATCCTGACCCCATTTAGGGTTTCCTAGGTAAAGTGGTTGGCCATTTCCTTCTCCAGATTATTTTATAGGTGAGAAAACTGAGGCAAACAATTAAGAAATGTGCCCTGGCTCACCCAGCTAGTAAGTGTCTGAGGCCAGGCCCAGTGCTCTATTTACTGTACCACCTAACTATCTTTTTATTTCTTATTTCCTTTTTCATGGCAATCGAAATTCATTAACTTTCCCAGGGTCGCACAGCTAGTAATTATCAAGTATCTAAGATGAACTCAGGTCCTCCTGACTCCAGAGCCAGTGCTCTACCCACTGAGCAACCTAGCTGCCCCTCTGGCTGCCTTTTTCACAAATATATATAATATTATAGCTGCTAATGACTGGGCCCATCATCAGGCCATGACATGTATTTTATCCCCCTCACCTATGATTAGTGTCCTTTCTTCCTTCCCTTCTCCAGTCCCAGCTCATTCTGACCACCATTCTCCCTTCTCAATAGATATTATATGGTGATAAGACCTTAGCCTATCCGTTAGATAGATTAGAACAGTTGGTCTTACAATTAGGATCACAGAGGATAAGGAAGGATACTCAGAAAACCACACGGAAAACAGAACAAAATGGAATCAAAAGACATACTTCTCAAACTCTTGACCAAACAACAAAACAGAGTTGGGGTCCATAGAAGTTTTTTCTTTGATGGGGGAATAGACAAGAAGAGAGTACAATGATGGAAGCAATCTCTCAGGTCCCCTCACTAACACTATGGAGAGTCATTCAATCATGAGGTGACCTTGTCCCTTCCTCACTTTCTGTTAGAGTGGAAAGCACATATCCTAAAGGTATTTTTGTTGTTCCTTAAAATAAATTAGAGGAGCAAAAATAGTTATTGCTTTTTTTATTTCTTTTCTAGGTTTAGCATCCTGGTCTTTTTGTTGTTACAGTTTAGGACTAAGTGAGAACAGTTGAGGAGGCACTTTCAATAGGTACCTTATCTTTTTTATTCCCACATTGCCACATAAGATTTATTTCACAAGCAGACAAGCTTAGACCAGCCAGGTGCAAATGGGCGAGAGGCCATCTGCTGGTTTCACTTTTTCATAATCACTTGCAAGCTCATATGTGTTGACACTCATGTTTCTCAAAACCACTTGTAAGCACAAGCCTCTCTGCTATGTAGCTCCTTTGATTGTTGAATGATTATTCTGTGAGAATTCACTAAGGCATCACTAACATTCTATATTGTTGGCATCTAATAGGTGAATCATGGAAAGACAAAGAATATCTCAACCAAAGTTCAAATTCAATAATTAAATTTGATATAGTTAATGAAAAAATATGTGTACCTATGTATGTGTGTCTCTGTGTGTATGGGAGGCAGAGACACAGACATAGACAGAAAGATAGAGACACAGAAAAAGACAGAGGCAGAGACAGAGAGAGAGAGACAGAGAGAGAGAGACAGAGAGAGAGAGAGAGAGAGAGAGAGAGAGAGAGAGAGAGAGAGAGAGAGAGAGAGAGAGAGAACCAGAACGAGGGAAAAAAACAGGAGAGACAGAATAGACAAAACTACAGCAAAGATCTGATGAGGAAAGGGATCATTTTGCTCAAGTGCTATCTGTGAAAAAACTCACCTTCTGTAAATAAGCATTTTTCAAGCATGCCCTAAATTTTCATTTCTCACCCCAACTTCCCCAAGCATATTTAGCAGTCACAACATTCTATACTGGCTACAATGTGCTAATTAATAGCTAGCTTGGATTGTCCCAGAGGTAAAGTCATATATTCTGCTAAATAAAAAGCAATATCACAAATCTTTCTTTTTTCTAATTGTCATAAAAATATTTCAAAGCAAAGTCTGTTGAATTATTTAGAAATCGTTTAATGGTGTAAATATTGGTAGTACTGCAATAAATATTTTCAGCTTGGTCTGGAGATGATCAGCTGAAGATCTGTTGCTTCTAGGACTTAAATTAAGATCTATTTAAGGCTGCCTGCTGGCCACAAAATAATTACTTATACTTGCTAGTGTCTAACTCTGTTAGACTTAACTAGCAGGGGAGATTTTTTGTTTTTTTAAGTTGGAAAATTTGATTTTTTCTTTTAAAAATGTCACTGTGGCTGATATTAGAAGAGATTAGTATAGACATGAAAAAAGCTGAAAATTTAATTATCTTACTCTTTAAAAAAATCATAATTGCTTTTCTTTGTATATCTGTGACTATAAGACAGATCCTGCCCACATTTACACAGACTATTTCAACACTTTTTTTCTTTTTGGAGGGAAGAATTACAATCAGGGTTAAGTGACTTGTCTAAGGTCACACAGCTAGTAAAAACATTCAACATGCATTTTCTTACCATCTTTAACTGTAGAGAATGTCAAAGCTTATTTCTTCTTTTGGGCCATGCCTTCCTTTCTTCCTTTCTTTTTTTCTTTCTTTCCTTCCTTCTTTCATTCTTTCCTTTTCTTAAAAATACATATGTGCATTTTTTAGTTATCAAAATAAAATTGTAGGGTTTATTTTAAATCGTGAAAAAAAAGTTTCCCTTTTTCCCTTAGCTAATTTCCTTTTAATCTCTATCTTTCAGTAAGTTATTGTAATGGTCATCAAATCATTAATCTCCTAAAAGAGTATATTGAACAGAATGAAATAAAGAAGACCTCTTCTATTCACTTTTTCTTAATATATTTTTAATCATTTGAAGAGGCGTTCATTTGAAATGATCAGCTGAAAAGTAAATTTCAGAAATGTTATGCTACCAAAATTCCTACCAATGTAAGATGAGAAAAAGAATGAAACCCATTCTCATGGTTCAGTAGTTCACTGTTTTTTTCAGTTTTTCTTCTTTTTTTTCCGGGGCAGACAAGATTAAAACAACATAAACTAATGACATTTTTTCATTGTTCTGTCATCTACAGAAAATGTTGATAATAAGATGTCTAGAGCAGAACTTCTTAAATTTTTTCCATTCGCTATCCCATTTTGCCCAAGAAATTTTGATACAACCCTGGTTATATAGGTATATAACATAGGTAAAGAAACAAACTTTTGCTGATAAGAAATCATATTTTCCTGACCCCACATTGAGTTACATATAGGGTCACAATCTACAGTTTAAGAAGAAGCTTTGGTGTCAAGGATAGACCCTACAATGAATAAGATGATGGGTTTGGTGTTAAAGGTCATAAGTGACCTTGGGTAATACACTTAATTTTTCATGATGTCATTTTCCTCATTTGTAAAATGAAGATATTAGAAGAAATAATCCCCAAACACCTTTGCAACTCTCAATATATTATCCTGTGAGTATTCTACTGCAAGTACTTGTCTTCAGAGAGTTACATCTCCAGATTTTCTTTAAAAAGATGTTTACTTTGTATAAAGCTGGGAGAAACATACTTATTATGCCTTTGTCTAAACTCCAAGACAAAAGCTGACACTGTGCAATGCAGATTGGTTTCCAAGTTTAAAAAATAGCAACAATCAAGTAATTACTAGAACAACATCTATGACCCAAACAAAAGTAAGACAATACACTTTTAAAGGTGACATACCCCATCTAGTGTTGTATTTTAGGATCCAGTTGTCCAAGGATGTTTGCATTTTACTCTGGAACCAGAGATTTTCATGATCTAAAATATGATAATAAGCAGAATATGAAAATATGCAGTACCTTTTACAAAATCTTTTGTCTTCTAGTATGGAACTAGCTAGTCTATATTCCCATGTATTAATCTTAGAATTTGGGGTGCCACAAATCAGATTTATCATATATATATATATATATATGTGTGTGTGTGTGTGTGTATGTGTGTATATATATATATATATGTGTGTGTGTATATATATATATATATATATAGGTTATATATGTATATTATATAATATAAACTTATTATATTATATATATATATATGTATATATATATATATATATATATATATATATATATATATATATATATATATATATATATATATATATATATATATATATATATATATATAGGTTACTACCTGTTTTGATGTCCTCTTGCTGCTATTCAAGGTAAAAAAAGAACAATGGACACAGACATTAAACTTTCCAGTCAAGGAGGATTCTGGGATTTCCTAGTTATGCCAAATTTTAAGCCAGAAATAAAAGCCAACAAACATTTGTGTATTAATGAAATATTTTTTGTCAAAGATTTCCCATGCTATACAAGTGACCCAAAACAACTGTTGAGTACATGGATTTTATAAATGACATGGAGTAATTTCAGATCAAATAATCTATAAAATTAATTCTTATTTTAAAAATGAATATGAATCTCATACATACATACCCTTCTAAAAATAAAAAAATTAGCATGTATTTTAAAGTTACATTTTGTTCAATAACTAACCTGTGTTATTAATGAAGTGGAAAGAATACTTTCTTAGGAGTTAAATATGTTCAAAGCCCATTTCCTTTGTGGGCCTGTTTTCTCATCTGCAAAATGAAGGGATAGACTGGTTGGCCTCTGATATCCTAATCCTATGAATCCAGTGCCTCTTCCTTCTTCCATCTCAATTCCACAACCCCAAAGTATATATATATATATATATATATATATATATATATATATATATATATATATATATATACATATATATATATATATATATGATTAGTACTTAGTATCTGTGTTTACAAGGGGGAAAAAGACATCCTTCAGCCCCATTTAATATAAATGTCTAAGAACTCACATGGTAAATCAAATAAGTGATCCTCTTGACCTCCAGTTGAAGAAGCTTTTGTCAGAAGGAAGATTAGAGGATGTGAAATAATGGCTGTGCAAATGGTTATGTGTTGACAGATTTGGAAGTGACCATATTTTTTCCCAGTAAATTTCAAATGAAGGTGGGATCTGTGTGAATTTGACCTCTCCTTATTAAGCATTTATTTACATAAATTTAGAATTATAAATCTGACAGATTCTATAATATTTATAGTTTTCCAGAAAAAAAGTCTCCATGGGTTTGTACAACCTCATGTTTGGCTTACTAGGTATGTTTAAGAGACCTTAAATAATAATAAGGTGGGTGATTTATTCCTCTTGGAATGGAATTTTATCCCCTTCTTTTGTTTTATTTTGAAGAGGATACCTATAAATAGTAATAAAGAAAAGAGAACTGGGAATACCTGAACTGAAATATGAGACAGAGGTGCTGAATCATTCCCATTGCCACCAATTGCTTGAATGTATTCATTCTTAACACTGACATTTTCCCCTCCAAATAGCATGTCCCTTTCTCAACACCACTCTACATCAATAATATTGGACTCTCCTAGACATGTTGCCAGCTTTAGTATTTAGATGTATTTATCTAAGCAGGTAGGAGGAAGTTGCCTCCAGGGAGGCCAGAAAAAAAGGATTTCAGTATTCTTCCATTCCACAGGGGCAAGCTTGTGACAAAGTGCCAATGTCCAAAACGTAAATTAATTATTGGAGCCCCAACTCATCACCCTGCCATGATGATGGAAATGTTTCCATTCCTGTAATGGAGAGGAAACATAATTGTGTTTCTAAGAGAAAAAGAAAAGAACAATAATGCAGGGTGGGTTTTTCTCTCTATCCATATTTATAATTAATTAGCTGGAGGAGAGGTGGGACATTAGACATGTTAATAGGTAGTAGCTGACATGAAATTTTGAAATTAAAAGTTGACTATTTCCTTCAAAGAAAATCCCCCCACCAATCACTAAAAAAAAAAAAAAAAAAAAAAAACACCTGGAAACCACTAAGTTGCTGGCTATTAATTTATCCATGAAAGCTAAGAACAGACATTTAGCATGTTGAGGTTTGCAAGGGTGTACAAACCAGAGGTGATATACCTCCTTTTGGACAATCCAAGATGAAGTAGCTTTTATAAGAAGGGAGTATATAAGTTAATGCATCAGTAAGTAAAGAATGTAGAATAATTTACTTTTATCTTGCCATAGAAGACAAGTAAGCAGCTAGACATTCTTATCCTTGGTGATATTTTCCTCTCAGAAAATAACTGTGATCTCCAGCCTACCTCAGTAATCTTTTAGATGGCTGTGACCTAGTCAATGGAAAGAATATTCATTTTGGATCCAAAAGCTGTACCCTTGTCCATTTTTATCTGGATGACTTAAACCCTTTGAGGGCTCAGTTTACTCATCCATTAACTAAATGACTTTTAAGCTTTCTTTCATTTCTGAACCAATGATCCTATTATCAAACTCAAAGATGTGGTAGATCCCTTGTAAATGGGAGCAAGTTAAATCTTTTTTTCTGGTATGCTATGATGCATGCCTCCATGAAACCCAAGGATATTATTCCCAGTGATTTATTAGTGAACAAAGTCAATGTTTATTTTTTCCAGTAGTATTTTATTTTTTCAAATACATGTAAAGATAGTTTTCAACATTCATTTTTGTAAAACTTTATGTTCCAAATTTTTCTCCCTCCCTTATCTCTCCCTCCCCAAGACAGTAAGCAATCTGATATAAGTCAAATGTGTGCATTTCAAAGTAAATGTTTTAAAAGAAGACATTATTATCATATAAATGTAAGCCCATTAAGAATGATAAATTTAAGGAACAGAGGGTAAGAAACATGAAAACACTATTGGGAGTCTTGCCTTATTAGCAGCACACAAGTATTTTATAGTTTACTAATTCTATAGTTGCCCCAAAAGTAATCCATTCTCTCTCTCTCTCTCTCTCTCTCTCTCTCTCTCTCTCTCTCTCTCTCTCTCTCTCTCTCTCTCTCTCTCTCTCTCTCTCTCTCTCTCTCTCTCTCTCTCTCTCTCTCTCTGTATATATATATATATATATATATATATATATATATATATATATATATATATATATATATATACATACATACGACTGCCTGTTTATCCATCTATCTCTCCTTTCCTTCTTTCTCTTTAATGAATTGTGCTCTTAAAGAATTTACTTGAGGCAGAAAAAAAATGTTTCTTGTTTTGTGGAAGTATCTTTCTAAAAGGAATCAGAGCTATCCAACCATTAGGCAGGCAGTTATTCAATGCTTTGGTGCTCTTGGAACCAAATTATTAATCAAATACATTTGGGATAAATAAGCTGTTTTCTTTCCCCTTAAACTCTCCAGAAGGGGGGAAAAGTAAGGAAATTGTGGTCTTGTCCATTTTTTCTTAATAAAAAGGAGGATCTAGTTAGTGCAAATAAAGCACTCACCTGAAAATGTTTTTTTCTTCTTTTTTTCTTTTTTCATGGTAGCCTTGCTCAACAACAATAGTCCAACAGTGCTTATGTCAAAGCCATGTTATGTTGTGCTCCACTCCCCGTGCCCCCCTGGTAAAGCTATTTTGTTCTTCTTTCATAGGGCAACCCCTACATGTGCAATAATGAATGTGATGCAAGTACCCCTGAGCTGGCACATCCCCCTGAGCTGATGTTTGATTTTGAAGGAAGACATCCCTCCACATTTTGGCAGTCTGCTACTTGGAAGGAGTACCCCAAGCCTCTCCAGGTTAACATTACTCTGTCTTGGAGCAAAACCATTGAACTCACAGATAACATAGTTATTACCTTTGAATCTGGGCGTCCAGACCAAATGATCTTGGAGAAATCGCTTGATTATGGACGGACATGGCAACCCTACCAGTATTATGCCACAGACTGCTTAGATGCTTTCCACATGGATCCTAAATCCGTGAAGGACTTATCGCAGCACACAATATTAGAAATTATTTGCACAGAAGAGTACTCCACGGGGTATATGACCAATAGCAAAATAATCCACTTTGAAATCAAAGATAGGTTTGCATTTTTTGCCGGACCCCGGCTTCGCAACATGGCTTCCCTGTATGGACAGCTGGATACCACCAAGAAACTCAAAGATTTCTTTACCATCACAGACCTGAGGATAAGACTACTGAGGCCAGCCACTGGGGAAATATTTGTAGATGAGCAACACCTGGCCCGCTACTTTTATGCGATCTCAGACATAAAGGTATACGGAAGGTAAGAGAATAACTGGCTTGAATGGGTTTGTCTCTTCCAGATAGGATAGTGTTGTACTCTTGCCGCAACCAATGACACTGATAAATTTCCTCCAAAATGTTTTTCTAGCGCCTCTAAGTTTTCTAAATGCACTTGAGAAACTTCAAATTTAGCAAGATTATTTAAACCAAGTCTTTGATCATTAAGTTTGATAGATTTTTGTAGCTTTTAAAACAGGACAAAGAAACACACGTATGGAGAGAATATCTCACAAAAGACAAAGGATCTTCCCATGTTAGGAGATTATTTAGATATTAAAGGCAGTGAAGATGAGGAGATGGGGTCAATTAATCTACAATGGAATAATGCTTAAAATAAAGATCTTGCTAGTGCTTTGGATGATAGATATAATATCTGTTTTCAATTCAGGAAATAATGCATAAGAAAAGATTATACATCTGTGTCATTCCCTGCTCATGTTTGTTTGTTTGTTTGTTTTTAATATGTATTGAACAAACATGAAATAAGAATGGTTTTTCCTCACTTTTTATTTTTCATTTAAGATGATTTTTTTTAAAAAAGAGTAAATCATGTAGGAAAAAGTAATATGTTTATTATATAAAGAACAGTTATTGTGTTTTCTGATTTATTTGAGTCATTGCCTTAGTCTATTTCCTAAAGTTTTTAACATTTTGACTTGATACCTATCTTCTCTTAAATAGAAATTCAAGCATACTGAATAGATCAAAGACTGAGTAGATCATGGCTTCTTCCTAGTTTTTTTATTTACTTTAATATAAAGTTTAAAAAAATCTTTTGAGAGTCAATCAGGTAATTCATCTATAACTAACAACAACAATAATTTTGAGAGCCATCACTATCTACCAAATATATTCATTCATTCATTCACTCACTCACTTATTCATTTATTCCTTCATTCTTATATTTCCATGAGCCAACCAAGAACAAAAGCATGAGGTACATGTGGCTAGGGAATTGAAGGGTGAAATCAAGGTATAGAAGTACAAAAGAAAAAAAGAGTCAGGTTGTGATGGGTGCATATCTGTGACCCATGCTGCCAGGAAGACTGTGAAACTGGTGAATCATTTGAGCTGGGGAATTCTGAGTTATTGTTGGGCTAAGTGGATTGGAATTGAGTTTGGCAATTATATGGGGAACCCCTAGGAATAGGGAGTTACCAGGCTACTTAAGAAGGAGTGAATCCACCTGGGCCAGAAAGAGATCGGTTCATAGCTATAATAGTAGTGGCAATCAGTAGGAGGATCAGGTTCTTCCTTAAGGCACTGATGTATTTTAGTGCAATCTGTTTGTTTGTTTTTGTTTTGTTTTTGTTTTTTTTTTTCCTGAGGCTGGGGTTAAGTGACTTGCCTAGGGTCACACAGCTAGGAAGTGTTAAGTGTCTGAGACCAGATTTGAACGCGGGTCCTCCTGAATTCAGGGCTGGTGCTCTATCCACTGCGTCATTTAACTGCCCCGGCACTGATGTATTTTCAATCTGAGTAAGGAGATCCAGTTTTAGATGCAAAAAGAGCAAAACTATAAGGAAAAAAAGATTTTCAAAGAATAAAAAATGTATTATCTTAAATAATAAAATATTAAATCAGGGTGGGCAAACTACAAGCCTCCTGCTGCCTGCTTTTGTACAGATCTCAAACTAAGATTTTTGAGAAATGTTTCAATAAAATTTGGTTATATTTAAATGTATACATAAGAAAAACATCCTTAGCTTGCTTGTCTTTAGACAAACAGGCGGAAGACCAGATTTGGCCTTTGAGCTATAGTTTATCAACATCCATATTAGAAGAAATAATATGTATTTTGAAGAAATGATATGTATTTTATATATAAAACAATTGAAATGGGGGACATAAAGTACAGTATAGTTAAAGGGACTGGGTTCAAATTGTGCTCTGATGATTACCACTTGTTGGAGAAATTATTTGACCTTCCTGAGCCTCAGTTTTCTTGTCTGTAAAAGGAAGGGTTTGGACTAGATGACCTTTAATGTTCCTTCCAAGTTTAGATCTTTGTGATTTCTTAACATCTAGTTGTCTCTCAAGGCAAACCAGAGTAAGGTTGGAGATGAGAGACCTATCATTCTCTTGATTTTGCGATTGAGCATATTAATAATACTGGTATGACATAATATCTATACTTATATAGGAATTGCTGATGGAGATGACATTTTGATTTCTATACCAGGATGAAAGCAAAATTATAGTGCCTTTCTCTTAAGTGGATATGATGCTGGAAGAAAAATATTGCAATGGGCCTACATTGAGCAGGAAACACTGGGATTGCAATGAAAATAGTAACCATGGAAAAATAACCAAGAGCTAAGATGGAACTTGGATGACCTGGTATTCTATCATCTGTTTGCTTTGCCAGGGGCCCCTGGCAAATGGAACTACTTGCTAGGATCCTGAAAATTCATGGAGGAAAAATTCTTCATTCAGATAAATTCTAGGGTCAAGTGTCCCTTTTTTAAATTTATAGAATAATAGTAATAACATAAATAAATAATAATTCATTAAACACATACTACATATGTGCTAAGATTTGAAGGTACAAATAAAAGCCAGGAAAACAGGATAGAAAGCCTGATATGCTATGACCATAGAGTTAGACACAACTGAGTAACTGAACAACAGCAAAAACAACAAGCCTCAAAAGCTTACATAGTAATGATGTCTAGATTTCTAGAGTCAGAATGCGCAATCCATTCAGAACTGGGTAAGGAATATAATCAGAGTATAGGTGGCAGGATCTGAAAATGATTGAGAAGCACCTTTCACTCCATGAGTAAAGCCTAATGTGGAATTAAACTCCATATGATTATGATAAAGTTGGAAGGAGGAACTAGCTCAATGGTATTAAACTAAAATCAAAGCCACCAAACCATATATAAGGATTTTTAGGACAACATATTGACAAAAAACGCAACGTATTAACATTATCTATATTATATTTTTATTTATGATATTAAATATTATACTTTAATCTTAATGCTTAAGAATGTTGTTGATTACTATGGTATTGATGATTGTAAAAGTGGGGAGATGGAATTCAAAACTAGTTGATTGCCCAGACAGTTATGAATTCAGATTGTCAGTCATTGATGTCAGTCATTGACATCAGATTAAAGGTGTATCTCCAGGACAGGCGTTCTTAACATTATTTTTGTGTCTTAGATCCCTTTGACGGGCTGTTAAAGCCTATGAATCCCTTCTCAGAATTTGTTTCAGTACTTAAAATGAAATGTCAGGTACCAAAGAAATAACTTGTATTGAAATAAAATTTTATATTTAGATCTAGATAGATGAATGATGGATGGATGGATGGATAGATAGATAGATAGATAGATAGATAGATAGATAGATAGATAGATAGATTTCAAGCTCATGATCCCCAGCTTAAGCTCATGGATTCCTCTTTTAAGAGCTATAAATTATTTTTTTGCCAATCATGCTCTCAAATCTAAGCCCATTTTCACCTTGATTCTATGTAATTTGTAGGAGAATGTGTCTCCAAGTCTAAGAGGAGTGACCTTTTGTACTAACCATTCTTACTATACCATCTTAGTAAATATCCAATTCTAAAAGCTAATTGGCTAATTGATATCAACTACTGTACTAGAAAAACTAGAAAAATTGATATCAATCTACTGTACTAGAAAAACGACCCATATACCTCTTTGGGTTATTCCCAGGACCTAGAAGGAGTGATGAAGTAACTAACCTCTGGGGACTCAACTTCCCATTATCCATAATTTGTGTTAGTAGTTCTAAAGCTTATATTTTACATATGTTTGGTATTTACTCATTTGTCTATGTTTTATTTGTTTGTTTGTTTTTTCTGTAATTAGAATGTTAAGTCCTTGAGGACAGGGCCAGGTTCATTTCTGTTTTGTATAGTATATTTGCTGTTCAGTCATTTCTATTGTATCCAACTCTTCATGACCCTATTTTGGGTTTTCTTGACAAGATACTAGAATAGTTTGTCATTTCCTTTTCCAGGTCATTTTATAGATAAGAAACCTGAGGCAAATAGAATTGCCCAGTTAGTAAGTATTGATTGAGTTTGAATTTGAACTCAAAAAGGTGTATCTTGCTGACTCTAAGCCCAGCACTCTATCCACTATATCACCACCTATCCACCATGGTTTGAATTCAGATGTCTGGATTTGAAGCATAGTACACTCCTTTGTAGTGTTCTACTTAATGCTTAATTTAAAAAAATATTGATTTGGATAAACCATTTTATCAAGACAGAGTATAATGTAGTATAGTGTATGGAAGAGAAGATGTGTAACTAGAGGCAAGACATTTGAGCTAGGAGTTTCACACCAAGAATTTACCACCAGAATGGAATCCCAAGTTAGGAACAAAAGCAATAACTACAGAAATTCATTAGGCCTCAAACTCCTAGAATTCAACCATTCCACCAATTCTCATTTGTCTTCTTTTAAAAGAATAATCCTGCGGAACTTTTTAAGTGAATAACTCAAATATATGGTATGTTTATAATTTTGTGTTTGTGTTTTTAATGAATTTATAATTTGGCAAACTAGTCATTGAAAATACAATTTCAATAAATTTTTATGTGACTTCCATTTTTTACTTTCCCAAGGTCATTATATAATAGTAGTTTGAACCATGACAGACAATGTGTCTTACACTTCACCATTTCTCTGGATCCTTTTCTATTGTGACTCCCTCTACCACCATTAGCACTCCCAGCTTTATCTGTGACTCAGCTCCTTGCTCTTTATTCTTCACTAGTGAACTGAAATCCAGGTAGTCTGTAGATGAAATTCTGGTAAAACATCTATAAGATTACATTCAGTTACTTCCAAACTGTGTTAAAACTTTAACTAGAAAGTACTTCAGAGATTATATAGGTTAACTCTTTGGTTTTTTAGATGAGGAAATTGAGACCCAAAGAGGTAAGTCAAGTCAAACTAACAAGTCTTTATTAAGTGCTTATCATAAGGATTATACTAAGCATTGGAAATGTGTATAAGCATATATATTATTAAGTAATATATAAGCAAATATAAGCAAAAAGAAACAGAGTCCCTGCTTTCAAAGAGCTTCCATCTAATGAAGAAAGACAACACATAAAAGGGAATTGAAGAAGGGAAGAAAGGTATGACTAAGTCTGGAGAGTCAAAAACAAAATGAGGAGAAAAAAAATAAAGTTTGGCTAAGAAGGATACATATCCTAGGCCATTCCACAAAATGGAGGCAGATTCTGGGATTCCTCACCCATGAAAAAAAGAGGTCACAAGAATACTGGAATAATCCAGGAGGAGAGGATCGCATGTATTGGGGGAATTTCCAGAGTGAGAAGGAAGTGGTGGTAAAGTCTGAAGAGTAAGAAGATGACTTGTGAGAAGAATACAGAATAGTTCCCCTGGGTCCTTCCACAAAACGAAGGCTCTGGGAAGAACTAATTTACTAACTTCAATTGAAGAAGTTTTTATTCTTCTGGGATTTGGTGTGTAGATGGATACATACATACACACACACACACACACACACACACACACACACACACACACACACACACATATATATATATACACACTCAAATGTAATATAGTTTGGTATGGTGGGACAAAGGAAAGAGACAGAACGAACGTTCTAGGAAAGTTAGAAAGAGGAAACCATTTTATCTGGAGGTGTCAGGCAAGATTTCATAGAAGAGCAGCAATATGAGGTGAACTTTAAAAGGAAGTGATCAAAAAAGGAGATGGAACATTTAGTTTTAGGACAAACTAGTGTTTCAGTTTGATTGCTAAATAGAGTGAAATGAAATAATGTGAAGGATTAAAAAGTAGATTAGATCATGGCAAATTATATTCAAGAGGTTGAAGGATTGATATTGTTCATAAACCTGGAGCTTTTGAGTCCTAGTTTATATCTAGAACTTTTGCTCTGCTCTTTCTTCCCAAGCCCCTTTCATGGGTGATTGACTCATATCACCCAATGCTTCAGGTCATCCTAGTCGTGTTCCTTATTCCACTATCACATTCTCCACATCTTCCACAGCTGCCTTGTCACTGGGTGTTTGGAACTCAGGGAATGCTAGCACCTCTGTGTGAGGGCTTGCCCAGCCCTTTCCAGGACCACTATCTACCTTTGTTGTACACCTTCATCTAATACTCACCCATGGCTCTGTAGTACCTGCAGAAGCCACACCCTGACAAAACCATCTCAGAAGAGAGCAGGTTAAGAGCAATCTCAAACCCATTAGTGAGTAAGAGGGATGTCTACCCTAAACATATGGAACCTCTTCACATGCAGAATGGGCAGATGAGAAAAAAACTTGGTCAGGCATCAAAGGTACCAAGGTCATCCACTGTATCCTGGGCCATCACGGATTGATTTGATTTGTGTCCTGTTATTGAGCTTTTATGACTCAGAAAGAGTGAGGAAGGCTGATGATTTTATGCAAGTTGGCATCACTTAAATCCAATTCATGTGCAAGTCAAAACACAACCCATGATATCATTGGTTCTCTTTGAAAAGGAAAAATGAACAACAACCACTGGGACCAGTGATTATGTCATAGATGTTTTAAACCCTTAATTTCTGGAACTTTCACTTCTGATCTGGCTCTCCTATTTCAGGATGGTCCTAGCCATACTTTATTTCACTGTGTGCTGCCCCAAATATCTTCTTGCTATATTAAATCCTGCTCCCCACACCCACCCATCAGCCAGGTTCAAATCATTCCTATCATCATTCTTATATGGGATCTACTAATCTATTCACTTTAGAGGAACTTTATGGAAAAAAGGATCAGTCTCTGCCTACAATTTCAGGATGTGTTGTTGAGGGCAGATATTTTTTTGCTTTTGTATTTATATCCCTAAGCATTAGCACAATGTATGGAATATAGTAAGCATTTAATAAATGGTTTTTAATATAAGAATAATTTATTTGTTCATTCCTGCTTGTTCATTCCCTCATTTCCTTTGCATGTGCAGAAGTATCTTTTGCTGTTTTATGTTTGCTGGGAATAGAGAGGGAGAAATAATCATTCTCTTCCTTCTCACCTCTTCTCCTCCTCCTCTTCCTCATGCTTCTTTCCTTTCTCCCTCTCCACTTCCTCTTCCTCTCACTTTTCTTTGTCATTCTCTCCTTTTTCTCCCTCCTTTCCTTGTTTTTATTCTCTTCTTTCTTCTTCCTCATCTTTTTCTCTCTACTCTTCCTTTTTTAGTTCTTTCCCTTTTTTCCTCACCCTTCTTATCATCATTGTCATCATCTTCCTCCTCCTCCTCCCTTTCCTCCATTTTTTCTTCTTCTTCTTTTGATTCTTGTTAAATTTATAAATATGTATACAGAATATGAATGGATTACTGATGGTTTTTATCAGCAACTAATTGTTGAGCTTAAGATGCATTTTAGAAATAGTCATTCAGTCAACGCCCTGGTACAATGCCCAACATTTTAAGTTTAAATTTTTTGGATACTTTTAAGATTAGCAAAATACTTTAGACATATTACTTCAGGTAGCATTATTATTACCATTTTACATATGAGGAAACTGAGGTTTGGAGTGTCTACATAATCTCTTCAAAGGTCAAACATCAAAATGAACTCTATTCATTCTGGCCATAAGGAAAACCCATTATCCATTTTGTCTCATTACTTGCAAAGAATCTGTATGTATTTTGGGTTTGATTCATGAGCAAATATTGAATCACATAAAGATAAAATGTTTGATGGAAGTCTGTTGTGGAGAGGTCACCTTGTTTCTTGCTAAATGTGTTTAAAACCCTTGATAAATGCTAAATGGAAGGGAGGCAGCATATTACAGTGAAGAGTCATCAGACCTGATTTTATCTCTTAGATCTATTTATTTCCATCCATGTGACCTTAAATAGCCTCTTGGATTTGGCCTTTATAGTCTTTGGCCTCTAGCTAGAAAATGAGAATATGGGACTAGATGATGTCTCATGTCCTTTCCAGACCTAAATGAAGAATCCCATCATGAAGATACAACAGTGTGTCTCAGTTTTCTTACTATATCCAGACATTAATGTTGAAGTTAGAAGATTTTGTGAAATTAATTCACCGTATGACTGATCTAAGATTCATCTAAGACCTATTTTCCTGGTGGCAAGAGCTAAAATTTCCCATGAACATTTTCATTCTTCAACTGGCAGCTATTGATACAATCACTGTTTTCACTTCTCATTGTGTATTTATTAAGATAATGTGAGGATAGGGGAGGAAACACAGCTGGTAGTGACTTCAGCATTTCCACCGTACTCCCATTATTTGACAAACCTAATAATCCTCATGAACTCCTCCTGACTTATGGCTGTCCTGCTCAACTAAATCAGGGTGATTTTCTCTGGTGAATAATAAAGGATTGCAATGTGCCAGTACCTTAATTACAGAGAGCCTCTCTTAGTCTTGATCTCATTTTAATTTACAGGGTAATACTACAAAAATATCACTAATGGAAGGTACATTAAAGGGCATCAAGTAGCATTAACTGTATTAAATTATGGTACTTGTGTTAATTAACTGCAGAAGCAAGATGGTCCTAATGGCTAAAAAGGTCGACTAATGCATAAATAAAACCCATAGAGAAGAGAAGGAAGAAAGATAAGCAAGGTACATGTTTGTGGGGGACATTATTTTTGGAGGGGAAGAATATGTTGAATACAAAGGGTGTGATGCATTAAAAATAGGTATTTTCTTGATATTTGTAATTTGTTTCATTCACTTTCAAAACTTTCAAAGGAAAAGTTTGGACCAAAAATTATTTAGAAATATATAGTTGAAAGAAATAATTCTCAGATTTATTATTTTGTTCAAGTAAAAGTTTCCATAGAGGCACTGTTATTCAAACCATCTGAAAAAAACTCTTATAATTGTTAAATCTGAAAGGTGAAAGTGACAAATTGTCTGTATTTGTTTAATTTGGCAGATATCCCTGTCCATTATTGACATTGCATCATCGTTCTGATTTGTTTTGTTTTGTTTGTTTTAATTTGTATTAAGCATGGGTTGCTTAGATGGACTGATTTAGAGGAAAGTTATTATTTTTGACCAAGGAGTTAAGAAAAAGCATATTGTTTTTCTTTCTAAATAGAAAAGCTCATGCTTGCAACAACAGCTGTTTACCATTGCTTACTTCTTTTGCAATCACAGCCGTAATTTAATTATCAATTATTTTAAATGCCTTATCTTTTAGCTTATCATCCATAAAATATGTATTTCAACATGATCCAAAGTACTTTACTTCTTAAACTGACTCTTCCCTTATCCACTTAGGAACATGTGCCTCCCTATTTGGACTTAGGTACATATGGGAAGACCATCCATAAGCAAAGTCACTCTGCTTGTATACTGGAAACTGAATCTCACTTACACTTAGGGGAAACTTAAATTCAATAGTATAAACTAACTAATTTGGATTCTTCCATGATTTAATTCATAATAATTTGAAATAAACTAAGTTAAAATTCAATTCAATTTAAAAAATAATTTAAAAGCCATTTGTTGGGCTTAGTTGCTGATCAGAAGTGAAGAAGTAATGTGTTTCACATTAATCTTTGACCTATCTACCTGAATTATGAAACTCAGATTGAACTTTATCTGTAAAAGAAGGGGAGCTAGGCTGGATGATTTTGTACTTTGTCAAAACTCTTAAAACTCTATAATTCAATTCCAAAAAAAATTATGAGGTCACCTAATCATTGTTTTGTTATCTGAACAACTCTAACTCCAAATTGTCAGACACATGAAAACCCAAAATATCAATCCTTCGCCCCATGAAAACATAAATGTTTAAAAAAGTAATTCCTGATGATAGAGATCTTGATTGATTAAAAAAATGAAATCTTAAGCATATAAAAGGGCCTCAGAAATCGTATTATTCAATCTCCTTCTAATATGTATACCTCCCAGTACAAAGAACATCTCCTACAGACCCACCTTCTGTTTGAACAGCACCAACAATGGATCATAGTATCATTGATTCAGAGTTAGAAGGGACCTTTAAGTTTTCAGTTATACATAAGGAAATACATTCCATTTTTGATAGAATGCTTAATTAGAAAGTATTATTTTCCTTAGTATCCAATAAGAAAATACTTGATAAGGAAGCATTTACTATGAACCAATCAACTATATAAGCAATAGAGATAAAAGGTGACAAAAAAAAAATGAAAGCCCTTCCCCACTACTCTCATCTACTATTTTCTAAAAGGG
Organism: Sminthopsis crassicaudata; assembly: GCF_048593235.1. Classification (NCBI taxonomy): domain Eukaryota; kingdom Metazoa; phylum Chordata; class Mammalia; order Dasyuromorphia; family Dasyuridae; genus Sminthopsis; species Sminthopsis crassicaudata. Next base: position 425,153,360 of record NC_133620.1, read on the forward strand.
AAACAACATGTAAGCACCTAAGGAAATATGTACATATATATATATGTATATATATATATATATACATATATATATATATATATACATATATATATATATATATAAAACAAATTCAAGGTAATATGGGAAAGGGCTGATAATTAAGAAAGGAGTGATTAGGAAAAGACTCATGTTGGAGATAGTGCATATGGAAACTAAGTTGAGATGAACAGGGAAAAAGAGTAAGATATAGTAGAAAAGTCTCCAGAGTTAGAGCATCTAATTTCAAATCCCCATGTGAAACTCACTATCTTGGTAATGTTGAGCAAGTCACTTAACTTTTCTTTGCCTCAATTTCCTCATCTGTAAATTTATGATTTCAGAGGTTCCTTCTAGCTCTCAATCAAAGGAGAAAGCTGGCACAAAGACACAGAAATGCTGACTAGAGTGTGGTGTATAAGAAAGAGCAATGCCAGTTTGTCAGTACTGTGTCCTCCACTGTTGCTAAAGTGATTTTCCTTAGGGGAAGATCTGATCATTTCCTTCACTCCTTATTTGATAAACTCTATTAGCTCCCTAATACCTTGGGAATTATATAGAAATTCTTGGTTTAATTTTTAAAACTCTACACAATTTTACTTTGACCTCTTTTTCTAGCCTGACTATATATTATACTCATACTTTGCAGTTGAGTCAAAGCAGCTGTATCCCTCTTCTTCATGAATAACATTCCCATGCTCCCTTTCTATATCTTTGCATTGATTGGCCTTCATGTCTGAGATGCATCTTCTTCTGCTTTCACTTCTACCATCTCTTTACTCAAGTATCAACTTCTACAGAAAGATTTCTTTATCCTCCAAATGCTAAGGGTTTTCCTTTCAAATAATCTTGAATTAAATTATTTTTACTTACTTTATTCTTTATGTGTATTTATATATAATACATATATGTATATATTTATACATAAGTATATATATATTCATATATGTACATGTTTGTATACTTGAAGAGAGACAGAAAGACAGGCAGGCAAACAGACAGAGAGAGAGAAAGAAAGAGAAAGATAGAGACAAAGGATTGTTTCATTTATTCTATTAGTGTTCACACTAAATGATGGCACAATGTTGATGCTTTATAAATGCCTATCATTAATTTTTGGTGGAAACCTCTTGGAAAGTCAAGCTGGAACCAAATTTGAATAGGAGTCATTGTCCCACTTCACAGGGTTTTAACGATCAAATGGATAACATACTGAAACATACTGAAAACACACAAAAGTTTCAAGATTAACGTACAATATAAATGCTAGCTCCTTGTCCCATTCCTCCTCCTTCTCTTCACGTTCTTCCTTTTCTTTCTTTATTTCTCCCTTATTTCTCATTCTTCTCTTCCACTTTCTTAATCCATAGAATTCTGAGCTTGGAATCAGGAAGATGAGTTCAAATGTAGCCTCAGACACTTCTTAGATGTGTGAAAGTGGACAAGTGACTTCACCTCTCTTTGCCTCAGTTTCTTTAGCTGAAAAATGGAGACAACAACATTGACCTCACAGGGTTCTTGTGAGGATGAAATGAGATTATATTTGTAAAGTACTTATCATGGTGCCTGACAGAGCAGGTGCTATATAAATGCTTTTCCCTTCCCTTCCCCCTGTTCCTGGCATCCAAAGCCCCACTCACATTTTTGTCCCTCACCTGGTGCTGCTATCTTTGGTTTTACTTACAGTTTTCCCTAAGGACTTTCTCCTCCCCATGTCCTGCTTCTGGAAGCTCAGCCCACATTCAGACTGTATGTATATTTAAAATACAAAGCTCCCATCTCTTAGCAGCCCCTCCAAGTTTATGGCTATTTCTCCCCTGACCTCAGCAACTCTCTTTTCAGCACTCAGTCCTTGAAATCTAGTACAGGACAAGGCTAAGTGTCTCCTGTGTTTTCTCATTTCCGCACTTAAAATCCTCAGTTTCTGAAAGAACTGATGCGACTGATTTGTCTTCCCATGGGAAGAATGATGTCCAACAAATAAGAATGCATAAATATAGACTTTAGTGACTGTGATTAAAAATAAACCTAAATGTTCCTACTTAACTCTGGTTGAAATCCTTAGAATGAAGATTTATGATGCACACAAACTTTAAGTGGACAACTGAGGGCCATTCTGTTTGGTAGCATATTTTTTAAAAAATCCTTTAGGATTCCTTGATTTATAAAGAGAATATGAACACTAGCAACTAGTTTACCTCTGAGGTTTGTGCCAGTGTATGGTGTGAATGTACTTAATAATTCCTGAAATTAAATTATAAATTTCATTAGAGTACCCCCAAAAAAGTACTTAGGAGCTTGTCAGTTTATCCTTAATTCTCCTGGGCTAACACCATGTATATATGTATTTATTTATTTAAGCAAGTGGGTCATTAAGGTGGGAAAGAGCTTTTTTTTTAAGAATGAAAAAGGATTTTTAGTCAAGATATCATACAAGGAATAATAAAATGATTTTTAACCTCTCTTAATATAACATTTTATAGAAAGCACCATGGTTGCATCTGAGTGTCTAAACAATAAGAAACAATGTTTTAACTGTCATCAGCTCAACAGCTCTCATTCACTTATCAAATTTTAGGATTAAAAAAAGGACTATTTATCCTAGGGTTTTTACAAACATGGGGACCATTTGGGAATGTATCCATTTTATTGACAGTTGTATTTGACCAATGACATGATCGTTTGTATCTCTAGATTAAGAGATTCTGCATGGGTACTACCTTGCCACTCAATAAGTGTCAATTTAAAAAGCATTTTGAGTTAAACAACGAATCATGAAGTATTTATTGTTGTTCTGTTTTCTCAGTTGCGTCTTACTCTCAATGACCTTAGTTTGGGGTTTTCTTGACATAGATACTATTGTAGTTTGCCATTTTTTTCTCCAGCTTTAAAGAAACCTTTTCTCCAGCATTTTACAGATGAGGAAACTGAGGCATAAAGGGTTAAGTGACTTGCTCATGGTCATACAGCTAGTAAGGGCCTGAGGCCAAATTTGAATTCAGGAAGATTAGTCTTCCTGACTCCAGGTCTATCTCTCTATCCACTGAGCCATCTAGCCCTCCACCATAAGCATTTATTAGGCACCTATTAAATACCAAACTACTAAGCACCTACTGTGCTGGCATCACAAACAAATAATCAAAAATTAAATAAAATTCGCCCTCACAGGTCTGTCATTCTTTAAGGAGAGTAAGTAGTTTTATCTATCTATCTATCTATCTAGATATATACATTCATTCCAAATAAATACAAGATATTTTGCTGAGAAGACATTTGTAGTTAGAAAGATCATATTAATTGATTATTAGAGTTAGTTGCTAGAATTAGGTGTTTAGTTACTAGAGTTATAAAATAAAAAAATTAAATAATGTTTCCCCTCAGATTTATATTTTCATTCTAAAAGGCAAGTTATATATAATCTAGACAATGGAAACTTCAAAGATTCCTGTTATTTCCATCATTAGATTTAAAGGCAGGGACCAACAGATTTATTAAAAACAGTAACAACAAATAAAAACAAAAAGCATTGATTAACTGCCATCAGTCCAAGAGCCTTCCTGCACTTATCAAATCTTGGGTTTAACAAAGAGCTATTTCTTAGGATTTCTACAAACATGGGGATCCATTTGGGAATATGTCCATTTTATTGGCAGTTGTATTTGATCAATGACATGATCATTTGTATCCTCTAGATTAAGAAATTCCATGTGGATACCGCATGCCAAATCACAATTTAATTGTCTGTTTTAGGATAGGGAATACATTAATTCCAAGGAGATTGCCTTCACACACACACACAAAAATTCATATTAATGAAATCAATAGTAACTGCCTTCTTTGGGGGGCAATTAAATGAATTTTGAAAAATCAGACAATGATACAGGGGTGAGAAAATTCTAGTGTCTCTGACATTACACTTTTTTCTGGCAAAATATCAGTAAATGCATCTTACTTAATTCAATGTTAGCATCATCTTTCACTGTGGCAGAATTGAAAGATTATCTTAGGGAAAGGGTAGCCTTGAAAGAGATCTTTTTTCCTTGATTTTTCATCCCTTCTTCATGAACCTTGGGAAATGTTGTGTATCTTTCTTTAAGAATTATAAGAAATTGTGTTGAAATAGATTATTTTTCTTTTTGTTTTCTTTTTAAGCAGGAAAAATTGTAGTGGAACCGTCAGCAAAGATGAGAAAAATGAAATGCCAAGAGGTACAATCTGCTGCAGTTTGGAGATAAATAGAAATGCTAAAGGATTTTTATTCCTTCCATGCAGAAAGTTCTTAAATTCTAATTACAGCAATAGTATTGTATAATAAGAGAAAAGCAGTATTAACTAATGGGCAACTAGGTGATGCAGTAGAAAGAGTGTCAGACTTGCAGACAATAAAACTCACCTTTCTGAGTTCAGATCTGGCCTCAGATATCAGTGGGATCCTGAACAAGTCACTTAAGTCCATTTGACTCAGTTTCTCTTGTGTCAAATGAGCTGGAGAAGAAAATGACAAATCCTTCCAGTACTTTTGCCAAGAAACCTCTGAATGGGGTCAGAGAGAGACAGACATTACTGAAATGACTGAATAACTAAAGGCTTACTCATATTTTATTTATCTGTGTTTTTCATCTTGTACAGAAGATAACAATGACTGGTACTTGTGGAATCTATTCTACGTCTCTTAAGTAACTTGTGTTCTGCTCATTAGTGGCAAATTAGTAGTCTCCAGCCCAATATCACTTGGGTATCAAAGGCTTCTTGGAGTCCCCATATTTTGGACCCTCTGACTTTCTAAACACTTTTTCCATCAGTATTTCTTGTTAGGATTTGCAACCATTTTGTTTTATTCTGGCTAGCTATAGGAGATGTGCCTTCTTGTTATACTGGAAAGAACAAGATAGGCAGGGAAGATTGCTGTTCCCAAGACAGCCCTTAGCTTCATGGATTGGTCAATTTGGTATTATTAGAATGCTTATTATCAATTAGATTATAAGGTACTCCTGAGGTTCAGAATGGAGGGAATTGAGTATTTCTGGGAGTCAGACATATAGCACTGTCACTCCTGAGATAAGATAGTGGCTTTATATAGCAGCTGGGCTAAATACTAGTAAACTAGGAAAGTTTAATTAAAGAGTTTAGCTGGAATATATAGTCTCTGAAAGGGAAATATCAGCCTGGAAAAGCAGGTAAAAATCAGGTTGTGGGGTCCTGAAATATCAACTTATGGATTCTATATTTCCCCCCCAAGTCCCCCCCAAATATCTATCTATCTATCTATCTATCTATCTATCTATCTATAACAATATACATGAACATTTTAAGGTTTTAAAAATTGGACAGCTAAGTAGCACAGTAGATAAAGCACTGAGCTTGGAATTAAGAAAATTCATCTTCATGAATTCAAATATGGTCTTAGACATTTACTTTCTGTGTAACCTTGGGCAAGTCACTTGGCCCTATTGACCTCAGTTTTCTTATCTATAAAATCAAATGGAGAAGGAAATAGGAAACTACTCTAGAATTTCTGCTATGAAAACCCTGAATGAACAACCACAAAAAAATTTTCAAAAAATGTTGTACATACACTTCATTTAATTTTTACCACCCTGTGAGGTAGGTATTATCTCCATTTTACAGATAACAAAACTGAAGCTGAGAGAGAAGATGTGATTGGGAGCCACTGAAAGTCTGTGAATGAAAAATTGATACAATCAGGCCTATGCTTCAGTGACACTATTTTGGCATCTTGGTTAAGGATGGATTAGAAAAGGCAAAATCAGATAAAACAATCAGCAGACTATTTCAATATTCCAGGAAAAAATAATTAATTGGATACAGAGTTAGATGCTAGGGATATATGTACAAAGCAAGACAATGCCTTTTCTCAGAGAGCTTACATTCTACTGAATTCCAGGATAAAGAATTCAATTTAATATTACAGGTTAACAAGGGAAAATCATTTAAGTCCTGGTTGAAAAATGACATGCATGCTAAGTGTTCAGAGGCCTATGTGTAACTGATAATTACAGGAGAGTTGGAAATAAGAATAATGAGAGGAAGAGGGACAGAGAGGGAAAGGGAGGAGAGACAGAGACAGAGAGAAGACAGAGACAGGCAGAGACAGAGATACAAAGAAGCAGAAAGAGACAGAGTCAGGGAGAGAGTACCTTAAAAGCTATTACAGACATTTAGGTTATAAGATTATGAGTATCTGCATTAAAATAACATCTGTAGAAAGGAGAGATGATTATTAGGCTGTGGGAATAAACTATCAGAAAACATGATAATATTATTCAAATTGTAGACTAACAGGACAGGTATAGATCGGAATTGTCTTCTAAAGTGAACATTTATGGAAAACAGTCTTGAGGACATCTTTTTTTCAATTGTCAAACAAACCAAAGAAACTAAAACAACTTAATTTAGAATGACAAATAAAATTGAATTAAAATACAAATTCTGAAAATGAGACACAAAAAAAATAACAAAATTTCTTGGAATCATTAGAGTGGACCCGGGCATACCTGGCACACTCCATATATGTGCCTGTGCATGACATTATATACATTAAGAAAAGTTGCCTGTTTGAATTCTTTATTTTCCACATAAAATTTCAGGGTTTTGAGCTAGTTGGGACCTTAGCAGTCATCTAGTTCACAACTCTTTATTTCAGATATGAGGAAATATGTTAACTCTCAGAAATGAAAAATAACTGAACTTGTTGGACAAGAAAGGTCAGGAGGTAAATCTGACAAATCCTTGTTAAGTAAATGAATGAATGAAACTTCATAAGAAGACACTTTCAAAAGAATATAATATTATTCTTTTGCATTTTTAATTCCCATCCAAGTTCAGATATCATTTCTTTAGCTTTTTTAGAAATTAGCAGATGGCAAGTATTAGCTTCTTCTTCAACAGCAGCCGGAATATTATCATTGGATGACCCCAAAGCACAATATAAGTAAATACAAAGAGCCATTTCTGAACCTTAATTTAGACTTTAATCTTTTTATACATACTATTAGCATCTGTCTATCTTAGGGCATCTGCCATATTGAATAAATGGATGTTTTAGTTAAGAAAAAGAAAAATTAAAGCAACATGAGTTAGACTTAGGAGCAAGAAAGAAAAGATAAAGAGTTATAACATAAATTCATGGTTTCATATACATAATCCTTTATACATATTGAAATGTTCATGTTTATTGATGATTACTAATTTATTAATAACAAAATCAAATTTTAAAAAGGTTAAGATCTAAGGCCAAATCCTGTGAACTGTTTGACTTATTTAAAATGGAAAAGAACATATGAAGGTCTGTCTGATGATAATGAAGATGAAAAATTCCTGGTTATAAAAAACTTTTAAGAAAAAGATGAATTCATGTTTTATACTCCTTTATCTTCTCCAAAGGACTACAGAGTATACAAAGACATGGTAGGATATTTGACCCATAATTCTGGCAAAAAAAAAATACATTGACTGGAGTGTTACTGCTGTAGATTAGAGGAGTAAAGAGGTACCTGAGTGCTTCTGATTATATGCATTTTTTCTCCTCTTCATTTCAAGAATTCAGACAGTGGCAAAAATCAGGGCCCCAGCTTCCCCTCAGGGCTTTGTCTTCAGATTTTCTTTTTTACCCCAGACTTTTCTAGGTCCATCCTGATTTTTGTTAGGTGATCATCTGTATAGGACACATGGTCCCTTCAGCCTACTAAGAATGAAAATTCATATGTATCTGTTTAGGATACAGAAAAAAACTACAGATCTTGGCTCACTAGTTACAAGTTATTCTGAGCACATGAAATATGTCTATAATCTAAAGAAATGTGCAAATAGCAAAGAAGTCTAGAAAGAAAAACATTTGGAACCACAATATGTTGCAGTAGTAGGTACTTAATAAATGTTGGATTGAAATTGATTGACTTCAGGAATTCACAGGATATCAACCATCACCAAATCCCTTAAATACTGGAAGTACTAAGACCTGAAAAAATATGTCTAGGGAAGGCAAAGTAAATTATTAGATCTCACCTGCAAATGTATCCAGTTGGGTCCACACTGTAAGTATTGGACCATATTTATAGAACCTCTTAGTATTTAACATTTCATGATTTCAGAAATCTACTACTTAACTAATGAAGTAGGGACTTCTTTCATACCAGAAGTCTTCAAACAAAGATGAGTTAACCATTTACTTAGCAAAGTGCCTTGGATATAGTAGATGCTAAATAAATGTATTGACTGATTAATATATTGATATTATAAAGGGAATTTTTAGTAAGGTATTGATTATATTAAATAGTCTCTGGTGTTTCTGATTCTGTGAATAATTATTTTTAGTGATTCAAAGAATCTATTTGGTGTTTGGTCCCTAAGAACCTATGAATTGGTAAGAAGCACAGTTAAACAGTGATCTACCATGTATTAGAAAGTGCCATGATCATTGTAAAAAAGGAACATAATGAATATAATTACAAGACTGTATTTTCTAGGTATTCATTCATTCATTCAATACACATTTATTTACGGACTTCTATATACAGGGCATTGGGCTAAATGCCCTAAATGTCATTTTTTTAATGACAGACAAAAACAAAAGTCTGATTTCTATGAAATTACATCTTATTTTGGGAAAATAACATGTTTACAGCTATTATATGTGAGTATATACACATATGTATATACACACATATACATATACATACCTAGGTACATATAAAGTATTTGAATGTGTATGTTTATGCATGCATGTATGTAACACATGTGTATGTATGCTTATATTTATGTGTATATATGCATAAGATTATGTTCATATGTATGTGCATGTGTACATATGCTTACAGCCATAAATATACCCATGCATATATGCACAAAGTATTTTTTGGAGGAGGCTTTAGCAACTAGGAAAAACAAAATAACCCTTTCATAGTATATTGCACTTGAGATGAATTCTAAAGGAAGCTTAGCATTCTACAGATTATAGGTGGGAAGGCAGTACATTCTAGTTATTGGATAGCTAAGAAATGGTTAACAGAGTACCATGCATAAGAAGGAAGGAAGGAAGGAAGGAAGGAAGGAAGGAAGGAAGAGAGAGAGGAAGGGAAGGAGAGAGGGAGGGGGGAAGGAAGGAAGGAAGGAAGGAAGGAAGGAAGGAAGGAAAGAAGGAAGGAAGGAAGGAAGGAAGGAAGGAAGGAAGGAAGGAAGGAAGGAAGGAAGGAAGGAAAGGAAGGAAGGAAGGAAGGAAGGAAGGAAGGAAGGAAGGAAGGAAGGAAGGAAGGAAGGAAGGAAGGAAGGAAGGAAGGAAGGAAGGAAGGAAAGGAAGGAAGGAAGGAAGGAAGGAAGGAAGGAAGGAAGGAAGGAAGGAAGGAAGGAAGGAAGGAAAGGAAGGAAAGGAAGGAAGGAAAGGAAGGAAGGAAGGAAGGAAGGAAGGAAGGAAGGAAGGAAGGAAGGAAGGAAGGAAGGAAGGAAGGAAGGAAGGAAGGAAGGAAGGAAGGAAGGAAGGAAGGAAGGAAGGAAGGAAGGAAGGAAGGAAGGAAGGAAGGAAAGGAAGGAAGGAAAGGAAGGAAGGAAGGAAGGAAGGAAAGAAGGAGGTGGGAGGAAAGCAATTAACAATCCACTTTGCTCACAATATAGCTTGTCTGAAAGGAAGTAATAGGTTAAAAGACTAGAAAGGTTGTCTAGAGTCAAATGTGAAAAGTTTCACATGACAAATTCTATTGCTGTTGGTCTCTTATCTTACCTGAATCCTCCAATGATATACTATAGTAAAGGAAATCATTCCAATAGAAAATACCCTTTCTTCCTTAACACAGGTAAAATGGAGATAGCAATAAGCCATGGGAATTCCACCCAATAAAATTAACTCCAGCTCTGCTGAAAAATTGAGTAAATTTGTAGATTTGTAGGGCCCCATGTTGTTTAATCAGATTGAATGACAGGTTCAATTTTCAATACAAAGTTAATCCCACTTTCATGAAATATAAATGTTATTTATGGAACATAAGAGTTCTGCCGAGGCAAGAGGATCTCTCTTAGGGTTACACATCTTATATTTGCTTAGCATTGATGATTTTAAATCAAGAAGCTTCTGCAATCTGATTGTTTCTTTCCTCAGTATTGATTATTCTATTAGATTTTTGCCTACTAACCACAGTGTATGTAAAGATTTATAGTATGATTTTACTATGTGAAATATGGAGTACTGAGGAAATTACTTATTGTAATTTAGCTTTGACATAAACTGTAAGGAGAAAAGATCACTCTGTATTTGTGACAAAACATTTATTAAGAGCTTGCTGTGTAACAGGAACTATGCTAAGCACAGAAGATAAAAATGCAAAAATAAGTCAGTTCCACCTTCAGGGAACTTATATTCCAAATAAACTCACAGAGAGGAGTTGTGTTTGTAGTTCAAGAAGAGATTGCAACATATGATTTAATCCTTGGCCAACCATTCTTAGGTTATGGGTCAAACAAAACTGGATGGCAACAGGTTAGATTGGGCCCTTAAGCAGGTTTATTGACCCCAGTATAATCCACATAGAATAAATTATAATGCTTAAATATGTCTTAGAGTTCTGGGATTTTTTGGTACCATCCAAGTTCAGTTGCTATTAAGAATCGGCATTGGAGATAATTCCAATAGACCTGGGATGGAAAATGCATCCAGAGAGAGAACTATGGAGATTGAAAATGGATCAAAGTATAGTATTTTCTTGCTTTTGTTTGTTTTTCTCTCTCATTTTTTTACCTTTTTATCTGACTTTTCTTGCACATCATGACAAACATGGAAAAATGTTTAAAAGAATTGTATGTATTTAACCTATATCAGATTGCTTGCTGTCTTGGGTAGGGGAGATGTAAGAGAAGGAGGAAGAAAAATTTCGAACACAAAGTCTTACAAAAACAAATGTTGGAAAACCATCTTTACTTGTGTTTGGGGAAATAAAATACTATCAAAAAGGAAAATAGATACATAAAATAATTAAATAAATGCATGAATAAATGAATAATCAGCCTTGGATTTTTTCTGGATTCCTTTAACAGGTCTAAAATTTAGCATTAGCTCTGTTCAGAGTGGACCAGTATAATTTTTTTCTCTTCCCTATACTCTGCAAATTGTTAGATCAGATAAATACATGAACATCTGCATACACCATGTTTCTAGGATTCTCCTTTGACACTGATTTTGGTGGATATTAGACAAAAAGAGAATAGGAAGGAGAATTGGTATGTTAATGTTCCCTGAAGCAGACTGACTAATTTTCAGGCATGGCTTCTTAGAGAGTTCACTTACACAAGCCCTAATTTCTTATAGGATCTGGACATATGTTTATTTTCACAATTGCCTGAGAGAATCTTCTGACAGGGTATATTGATAGATTCTGTGAGATGAAAACCACAGATAGAAAAGATTCACTGGTTTATTCAGGGCAATTCCCTGTATGTGTGCTCCAGGCCAAATCTAGTTACCTTGATCCATAGAAGCAGAGGTGGAATTCTGTTTGACATAGAAGAAATAGGAAAAAGAAAGAATGGGAACAGGGAGGAGCTGTCTCAAAACCACATAAGAAAGAAACAAAGTAAATTTGCTTTTCCATTTTGTATAACTTTTCATTTCTCTAATGATAGTAGCCTATCTTTATATACAATTTTGCTACTATACAATACTTGCACAATTTGGTTATTACCATATTACCATATTATAACCATGACATACTTCTTGTGGCCTTGATAGCCTAGTGGGAAGAGCCATTTTCAATGTCAAGAAGAATTGGGTCCAAGTCCTTTTTCTGATCAAATTAAGTAAGTAATGATCAAATTTCCCTGAAAAGTCACCTATTTTTTAAAGCATTTTGGGAAGTCATTAAATACCTTTTGAAATTTCCATGTATATGAAGTTTTAGCCAATCATTCATTTAACAAGAATTTTGTCAATAAAAATCAATTATCAAGCATATTTTTAAATATTCACTTTTTTTGGTCACTGACTTAATCACTGGGGATTAAAAAGAAAAAAAAGTGGCAATAGTCTCACCTTCAAGGAATTCATATGCTAATGAAAAAGACAACATATATCTAAATAGGTATATACAAAATAGATATAAAATTAGTATAAGGTAACTTTAGAAGATGGGATAGTTAAGGAATCACAGATAAAAGGGCTAGGGAGGGTGTTAGGAGGATCAGAGAGAGACTAAAAAACACTCTGCAGAAATTCATCTTTGGGTGGTCTTGAAGAGGAAGCCAGGGATTCTAAGAAGCAAAGATGAAGAGGAAGAAGTCTCCAGGCATTTAAGACAATTATTCCAAAAGCATATAAATGGGGATGGATAATTATATGTGAAGAAAAGAGGTTAGGCCAATATGGTTGTATTGTACCATCTGTTTAGAGAGTAACATGCAAAGTGGTAGGAAAGGAAAAGGGTGAGAAGACCATTTGATACTGAAAAGAGTAGTTTATAATTGATTCTGGAGGTAATTATTAAAAATGGATTTTATGGGGTAGGAAGATGACATTATCAGACCTGTTCTTTAGGGAAATAATTTTGACAGCTATGTCGAGAATGAATTGAAGTAGGGAAAAACTGAACGTAGAGATAGCAATGATATAGCTACTCCAGCAATCCAGAGAAAAGATGATGGTTGTCTAAAATAGGATGGTAGCTGTATGTGTAGAGAAAAGAGAACATATATAAAAAGGGCTATGGAGATTAAATATATAAGATTTGGCAACTGATTAAGAGTATAGAGTCAAGAATGACTATGTTTTCAAACCTCTGTAAATACAAAAGATATTGATGCATTTGACGATAATGGAAAAAGTTTAAAAGACTGATTTCTCTTTGGGAGTGGATTAGAAATTGGTATTGTCTTGGACATATTCAGTTTGAAATGCTCACAAGGCATCCAGCTAGAAATTTCAATTGAAAGTTGAAGTTGTATACCTAGAACTCAGGGGAGAGAATAACACTAAATACAGAGATGTGGAAGTCAACTGCATAATGATGATCATCAAAATCCTGGATAGTGGTATAGATCACCAAAGAGAGAATGAAAAGACAAAAGGAGATGAGTGCTTGGATCTGGAGGATACTGAAGTTATTGGTCACTACATGGATAGAGCTCTAGCAAAGGGAACAGAAGAGTACACAGTAAAAGGATTCTCAAAAAATAGTAATGTCTTAAAAACCTAGAAAAGAAAGACTATTGAAGAAGAGAAGTTGGTCAAGAGACTCTAATACAAGTGAGGTCAAAAAATGATAAGAATGAAAAAGAAGATTATTGGGAAGGACAGTTAAGAAACCAGTGAAAACTTTAGAGATCATGGTTTCCATTGAATGATGAAGTCAAAAGCTGGAATGAGAAGATTTCAAAAATGGAGGCAGTGAGATGATTTTTTTCCCCAAGGAATTTAGCTGAAAAGGGGAGGAGACAATAAGTGCTGGTGCGGCTTTTGAGGTGATGTCCCTCGTATGGACACTGATTGATTGACTCGGCCTCTACAATGAACTCTCTTGGCATATGTTGTTACATCATGAAAGAGGTCAAGGTAAATTGGTTCTTAATATCATTGAGTGTGCCTTCTACGTCTGGTTGTCATGGAAAAATCTGAGTTACTCTATTAGGTCAACAAGAGGTGCTGTCAAAACAGAAAATCTGGTGAGGAAATAAAAAACATATCTTGTTAAGCCAAGCAGCAAATGCATATCTCCTACCAACATGTAAGTCCCCCCCACCCACCCACTGCAACAAGGCTACCACAATAATCATATCCATATAGGCTTACCCTAGATGATATTACATTTATGGCCATCCTTCCTAGCTCTTGCCTAAAGCTCTTGTTCTCAACTGACTGATCTGAACAGGGAGACTAGAATAATTCTTGTTCCCCATTTCCATAATTAAACTCTCCTTTCAATACAATGATTTAACAATATTTCCTTCCTTGAGGTTCATTCTGACAAATGGGTTCAATTCTTGGCTTGTAGCCTGTATTCACCTATCTTCCTATTATTTTTTCCTCCTATCCTTAAGTTAGGATATATAGTATTAATGGTTTTTTTTTTCAAATAGCCTCATTTCTCAGTTCTTCAAGTTACGTAACAGCCATGAACTTCAACTTATTTATATCCAGGGATAGTCACATGTTTGATGTTGGAATTACCCTTATATGTTCCACTTACATGTTTACAAGGTCCAAACTTAATTTGTTTAACCACAATCCCCTGCCAGGGGAAGCAAAACCCACTAGCACATCAAGCTTTCTTGCATTGGGCTTCTTAAACTTTTTCCATTTATGACCCCTTTTCTCTCAAGAAATTTTTATTCAACTTCTGGGCATTTTGGTATACAAAAAAAGGTATACAAAAACATTTTCTGATAATAAATCATAATACCATTCCAACCTCAGAGGGTTAGGGTTAGTTTAAGAATCTAATTCCAGCACACTAGATTTAGAGCTGAGAGGAATCAGAGAAATCTAGTACAGTTAATGACACATATCTGGTGTTCCAGTGGGGCAATAGGACTATCTCTAGTATACAACAAAGTTAAATTAATAAGAAGTGAATGTGGGAGCCAATGGACAAAGTTTATGCATGCCCCAGAGCTGAAAGAAGTCTTGCTTTTCTAAAACTTGAATAGTATTTTATTTTCCAAATACATGCAAAGATAATTTTTAACATTCACCTTTGTAAAACATTGTGTTCTAAATGTTTCTCCCTCTCTCGCTTCTCTCCCATTTTCAAGACAGTAAGCAATCTGCTATAGGCTAAACATGAGCAATTCTTCTAAACAAATTTCCATATCCCTCATGATATGCATAAAAAATCAGCTCAAAAGGGGAAAAACAATAAAGAAAAAAAAACAAGCAAACAAAAAACAACAACAACAAAAGGGTGAAAATACTATCCTTTGACTTGGATCTTCTCAGTGGTTCAGTGATCAAACCCAGTCCTAATAGACTTTCTGTAGCCAGAAAAAGAACTATTCAAATTGAATGTAAATTCACACATGCTATGTTTACTTTTTTGTGTGTTTTTATTTTCTTTTCCATGTTTTTTCCATTTTGCTCGACTTTTTTGCTCCCAATGTAATTCATAAGGAAATGTATATTAAAAATAAATAAATAAAATATAAACAAAAAAAAAAAAAAAAAAAAAAAAAAAAACCTATCCTTTGGGGGCAGCTAGGTGGCACAGTGGATGGAGCACCAGCCTTGAATTCAGGAGGATCCAAGTTCAAATATGGTCTCAGACACTTAACACTTCCTAGCTGTGACCCTGGGCAAGTCATTTAACCCCAGCCTCAGAAAAAAAAAAAAAAAAAAAAAAAAAAAAGAAAAGAAAATACTATCCTTTGCTCTATATTTAATCTTCATAGTTCTCTCTCTGGATAAGGATGACACTTTCCATCCCAAAATTATTGGAATTGTCTTGAATCACACTACATTGTTGAAAGAAGTTGATCATTGCATAAATTTGTTACTATGTACAATATTCTCTTATTTCTGATCATTTCACTTAGCATCAGATCATATGAGTTTTTTCAGGTTTTCCTGAAATCAGCCCACTCATCATTTTTTATAGAACAATAATATTCCACTACATTCAGATACTATAATTTATTCAGCCATTCCTTACCTGATGGGTGTCCCTCAATTTGCAGTTCCTTGCCACTAGAAAAAAGACTACGAACATTTTTGCACATGTGGGTCCTTTTCCCTAAATGAGGTCTTCCTTTGACACTATCCCAGCAGGCTACAACTTTGTATTCCATTGTGGCATGAAATTGGTCAATAATTATATAGACTTAGGACCAAGGAAGGGGATATGGCCAGCACATCAACCCCAGAAAAGAATACAAAATAAACTTTTGGTTTATTGGTGGGAGGAAAATGATAACTTCATCAATACCCACTACTAGATTTTCCAAAAATTTTCTTGATTGGGTGCTAACTTCTCGGTTTGTAAAGAGCTGTTGTATATTCCATTTCTATCTTGCTGTTTGGTTTTCATATCTCAAAGAACTCTGAAGTTGTGATATACTAGATTTAGAGCTGAAAGGGATGGGCAAAAATCCAGCATAATGGCATATAGTTGGTGCTTAATAAATGCTCATTAAATGAATGAATCAAGTCCATTAGCTTTTATTTATGGATGAGGAAACTGAGGTCCAGAATGTGTCACTTATTCTAGGTGGTACAACTGGGATTCAAACTCAAAACCAACCTCAAGATCAAAACAGTGATCTTTCCACTGGTGTGCATTTTCATACAGCCTCTGGCTTCCTCTCTGCAGTCTTACTGTTAACCATTACCTCATTTCACAGGAAAGATGTTACTATTAATTGTCCTCAAATACTGCCATGCAGAAATCCCATTCCACTTTGTTGTAAACTTCTACAGGAAGTAGAACATGTTTCAGCTATGTATGTCTTCAAGTATTTGAATTACTGTCACATGGAGGGAAATTAGATTTGTTCTGTTTGGCCCAGATCCAGAAGCAACTAAAAAAAAAAGAAGAAGAAGAAGGAAAAGGAGAAGGAGAATGAGGACAAGGGGGGAAGAACAAGAAGAAGAATCAAAAGAAGGAGGAGGAGGAGGAAAAGAAGGAGAAGGAAGATAAAGAGGAGGAGGAGGAAGATGATAACAACTTGCATATATATATAGCACTTTAAGGTGTTCAAAGCACCTTACAAATATCCTCATGTCATTTTATACTCACAACAAACCTGTGAATTAGGTCTTATTATTATCCCCCTTTTACTGATTTAGGAAATTGAATCAGAAAGGTTAAATGATTTGCCTGGGTTGGGGTGTGAGGCACTTAAATAATAAATATCTGAAGCTGGATTTGATGTTAGGTTTTCCCACCCTTGGGCTCAGTAAGATTCTTTGTATTGTGCCACCCAGGTTCAAAGAAGCAAATTTAGGCTTGATATCAGTGATGTAATGAATTTCCTGGATAGGTTATGGGTCTTCACTTTGTGGAGGTCTTCAAAAGAGAATAGATGATCATTTATTGAATTTACTATGGTGAACATTCCTTTTATGTAGCAATTCTGCAATGTGATCATTTTAGGACCACCATATACCCTAAAAATTATTGGTGCCTCCCAAAAACTTTTGTTTACTTATTTATTACTGAATTTTAAGTCGTTTATGCCTATTACATGTTTTGGTTTTTTTTTTGTTTTGTTTTGTTTTGTTTTTTGCATTTTTCAAATCTCTTTAACATCTGGAATAATAGAAAACAACTGGATTGTCATATCCACTTCTAGATGCAATCTGTTGCAATATGTTATTTTGGGTGAAGAACATGAAGAATATCCAGCTTTATTCAGATATGTGGTTAGAAAAAGGAAGAAGCAGTTTTACTGGCATATAATCTTGATATAAGTAAGAAATATAGTTTTGATCTTACTAAATCCCTGAAAGGGATCTGGAGACAATATCTCCCCCAGCATCCTCATGCTATACTTCGAGGATCACTGCTTTCATGAATGGGTTAGATTAATTGGCTGTGGAAGACCATTCCAACTCTCAATTTGTGTGATTCTGCAAAATTCCTATACACCGTATTTTCTAGTGATTCCAAATACTATTCAGTCTCTTGAAATATGTATCTGGAACTTGGTTTTGGATTTGTGTCAATTCTAAGCATTTTACAATAAGATAAAAATAAAACATAGTGGCCATGTAAGTGCCCACTGTAAACTTTAAGAGAAAAAACAAACAAACAAAAAAACCCAAAAAACTAGTGAACAACAGTTTCAAAAGGGGGGGAGGGAAGGATCTATGCTAAGGGGATGTAATAGATCTATAATTATAGCAGTGTTTTTATAATGATAGAGGAATGTCATGTGCATGACTACCCACTGTAAGTATTTCCATTGCACCGCACAAATAAAACAGCAAGCTATAAAAAATAAAAGAAAGATAAAATGTGTTTGCAGGAAAGATCTGTACATTGAGCTCTGTATGTGTCTTTACACTCAGCTAATGAGTTGCCACTGGATGCTTTTACTTTGCTCAGTGACATGTGGTACATAAATCATTGCAATATGTTAAATGCAAATGGTTGCTAATAGGGTAGCCATCTGCTCAGTGCCAGAGAGTTTGCTAAAGGAAAAAGGTAAACCTTCTTTCAGATCAGGACAAAAATGGCTCAAATGTTACCTTGCTAAAATTAATTAAAAAAAAAAAAAAGCAGCTTCCTTTGTTATTCTCAGCTACCAAAAGACAACCCTTATGTATTACATTTCCACAACTGAAACCCTCAGCCACAACACTGTTCAACTCCTTTGCTCACCACCTCTCACGTCAAGATTTTCAAGGGTTGCACCACGTTCCTCTGTGACCTGCTATTTCTTGAAATGGTGATTGTGTTGGGTTGCTTTAGAAGAATCAATAAATAACCTGATGACCACAGCTCCCTTTTTAGGACATCTTTGCCAGCATAAATAAGACGGAATACCCTTTCCTGTTTATCTTGAATGATATTTCTTCCTAGCTATAGATCACTGGCAAGTTGCTGGCTGCTGATGCATGACTGTAAAAATCATCTTTGTGCGCCCTTTGCACCCCCCATCATCTACAATCCTGTATTTCTAGGGAAGATTACCAACACGAGGGACCGATGATTTTTCAGCCAAGCTACTCCATCAGCTGCTGTGCCATCTTCCTAATGACCTCTGCTGGACTCACAGGTAGTGCTATGGCACATGAAGGAATTAAGAACAGGAGAGAAATAGGAGACCCGGCCTGTCAGAGTCCTGTTTTAGGTACCAACAAAGGGGTGAGACCTCTTTTTCTTCATCCCATTCTCTCTAATCATTTCGTGGTTCAGGGTCACTAGCAGGGTATTTAAGAGAAAGCTGCCACGATGATCTATTACATTAATATCCAGCTAGAGGTATTACTCAGATGATGTAATGCTGAAAATGCAGCCTTGGCCATGAACCAACGTGTTTAGAAATTAACCAGGTGAATGAAAATCTTAAGGCGCAGAACGGCTGAAGCCAAATGCTAGGTTTGATTGCCGGTGCACCGCGAGCTTGCCTGCCTTGACCCTGATATTTTTGGCATTCACAGTATCTGATTTAAGATTGCACTTTAGGGGATTCGCCTGCAGGAGAAGAGGCTGCAGGAGAGCTCATTAGCCCAGCAGATGCTCTGTCCCTGGACAAATTCTACAATGGCAAGCTTGCTTCTGAGGGCCCGCGGAAGCCAGGGCTTTGTGAAGGTGGGCAGCCCTGCAGTGCAATACATGCTTTTATTTGTTAAAAAGGGAATTTTGTACTAAAAACATTTCTCTTTGTTTGCTCGAATGAAAAGAAGAGCTTCCTGAAGGCTGTCTGCATTTGATGACTCCATTTCAAAACACTCTTGCCAGTTTCAAAATGGAGTTGTTGCACTTGAAAGTGACATGGAACTATTTAGAGATAGAGAAACTGCTACAGTAACAGAATGAGGAATACCTTAAAAGTGTAGCACGATGGTTTGGACTTTGTTGAATTGGAGCACAGATATCCATTCTAAAAATAATTGTGAACCTTTAGCCCTTTTATTGGATTGCAAGCAAGGAAAAAAAAATTCTCCTCTCCTCTCACTTCATTAGGTTGCTGAATTCTTAGTAATATTTCAGTTTACAAAACATTATTTTTGTTTCTTTCTTTACCTCTCCATTTTTTTCATTTTCCTTTCCTTTCTTCCTCTTTCCCTCTTCCCCTCTCTTCATTTCTCCTCACTTCCTCCCTCCCTTCCTCTTTTTCTTCCTTCATCTATTTTTCTCCTATCCCCCTCTATTTCCCCTCCTCTTACTCCCCTTTCACTCTTCCTGTCCTGATCTCCACATCTTCCTGTCTTCTTTGTTCTCCTTCCTAATAAAAAATAATACTAACATGCTTATTAGTTGTATAATTATTGTTAGAAACATTTAGTCACTTTCCAACTTAATTTCAGACTACAAGATAATGGATATTTTAATGTTAGAGACTATGTTTCAGAAAACATCATATCATCAAGATCATTTTAGGATTATAAATGGTGTCTTCTTGACTCAGTATTATATCTCTGTTTCCCTCCTTTGGACAATGTGGGCACCTCGGGGAGAGCTAGACACTAACAAACAAAGAACTGTGAGATGCAGAATTTATCTTGAGCCTTTTATATAGAGAAGTATGGTACATCACTTTTCTCCACCTCAGGATCCTTTTGGGGATTGGAAGTGCACAGGCTGATGTTCGGTGATACACACCGGCAGGGAGGGAACTCAGACACTTTCCATCTGTTCATTTTAAAAAAAAGCCCACTTGATCAAACTGTTTGTCAACCATATTGCCGTGCTGTGCAATTTTATATTGAGTTTTGGATTTTTTTAAATCCCTCTTTTTAGAAATTGTGAGAATTAAAGCTATCTAACAGAGTATGGAGGCCAAATTATACAGCCCTGCAAAGATCAGCTTGATATAATTATTGACATGACATTATCATTGTTACACAACTTTTTTAGAGATGTAGCTGTCTTGCATGGAGGAATGCATTTGTTTGTGATGATGGGGGTGAGAAAAAACTCTCCTTTATAATTTAATCCCCTCCATTAAGACAACTAAAATGTGATTTATGTCTAAAAATTCTCATCCTCTTTCAAACAAATCAAAACAAAATGTTTTATTTTCCTATTGGGAAAGACAGTACAGCATCATCCAACCACCAAAATTCCTGGAGTGGGTCCAGTGTGTAAGTAGAACTGTCACTTAAAATATTTTTGTCTTGTAAGAGGCACAGGATGGGAAGATTCCAAGAGAGAGAGAAAAAAAAGTGATGTATATAATTCTGTTAATGAAGATCAGGCCAATTTATAGAAAGGAAAGAAATGACACCTTTTGTTTTTATCATTTATCTGTGATTTATGGCACATAATTGTAAAGCTGGTTTAAATTATAATTTTAGAAATGAGTAATTTCCAAATGTTTATGAGCATCTCACAAAACATTGCTTATTACATGTCAGTTTGGAATTTTGGAAATTTGTTAGCAGAATATTAAAACAAAAATAATCTTTTAAAAAGGAAAATTGAAAAAAAAAGAAAAGATGACTTTTTCAATGAGATAATCAGTTATATGGAAAATGAGTTGAAACCACTAAGCAGGGTACAAAAGACTTTCCTCATTACTGAGAAGACAGAGAAAACATGAAAAAAATATTCTTTGCCATTGAGGATCAAGTAGCTAACTTGATATTCAGGTGCATGTGTACATGAAGGTATGAGTATTTACACATGTATGTATAACATGCACGTAATAACATAATATTAATAGAGCTACATGAATAACACACATAATATATTTCTACAAATATACATGTATTAAATCTTCCATATATAGCATATAGGCTATATGCCTATTTTGTCATTTATGATCTCTCTCTCTCTCTCTCTGACAGTCAACAAAACAGAGCACAGACAGAGAGAAAGAAGTAGAGAAACAAAAAAAAAAAGAAAAGAAAAAAGAAATAGCGATAGAGATAGAGATAGAAAGACACAGAGACAGAGACAAAGACAGAATATCCTAGAAATCTTCGTGCAGTTTTAAGTTGGAAAGCTAGACATTGGGGACAGTAGATAGTTATTGTGGTCACATATCACTTACAGACTTTAGGGACACCGTATATGTATTCTGTGCATATGTACATACATGTATGTATGGGAGTGAATGGGTGTGCGTATATATTCATTTGAGGAACAAAGAGGGTACTAACATTCTCTGCCTTGGTTACTAAAATTCTGATTACTTAGCATTTTGAAAGTCTTAGCCTTTGCATACCTCCTAGGAGTACATAGAAAGATTCTTAAAGTTCCATATATTATTTATGGTGCCAAGGTGCTCCATGGGTGATGAGAAGTGTCGGGTATGGAGGATTGTAACCACTATAAAGTCACAGATAGAATGCTGAATTAAGGCAATTTATCAGCCTCACTTTCTATTGTAAAATCATATTTTTCTATGATAAAAATTGCTCCAAGGAGTTGAATAGTAGTAGAGTTTGCTAATAGAGAGAAACTTTTTCAATTGTTCATTCTTGTTCTTAAAATCTAGAGAACAGCTAGTCTATTTTGTATTCAGCTACAATCCATGTAGACTTTCCCTTTCATCCCCCTATTTAGTATATTCTGGCCACCCCAGATTTCAACTCATCTTTTCCTTATAAAAATGTTCTTGTTTGAAAATATTTCTATCTCTAAGTTCCTCCTTAGGAGTATATAAGACCTTCTGAATTCTAGTCCAAAGAAAATCTGATATAAAAGAAAGAGTATTAGACTTGGGAGTCAGGAGAATAATTCAAATTCTGGTTTTGGTGCTTGTCACTTTGGTGTCTTGGGACTCCATTTTCTTACCTGTCAAGTGTGGAGAAATTAGCTAGATGACAATGATCTGAAAATTCCATTTGAGCCTTCTTAGAGCTGTAAATCTTTGGTCCTATGAATTTTTAAGAAATTCGATTCCCAAAAACTTATTTCACATAGGTAAATTACCTAAGCTTATTTGTCTTGCCTAAAAAATAGAAACACTCTCTGGGAATTTCAGCTTAAAAGTACTTGGGGTTACAAAAAGTCCAATGGACTCACCTAACTAAAAGAGATGCCATGGCCAGACAACCTAATTTGGAATTTGTGAAATGCTGCCATTTTGGGGTTATTTTATGTTTAGCATAACACTTCATTGAAGGTTGATTTTCAGGTTGTATGGAACAAATTTTCCTGCATAACTTTGCTGTCCTAAATATTGTTGTAGTTTCCATAGAACATCCAAAGGGGAAAGGCATGATGTTGATACCAAGATATGTTAGACAGTGGACAGGTGCTGGAAGGGAATGTCAAAAAAAAAAAAAAAAAAAAAGCAGTCAATAATTTCCAGAGAGGGAACAAAGCTTTTATAGAGATGCTCCCTGGACGCTTATGTACAAAGTGCATTTCCTTGACTCTACATATGTATTCAGCACAGCTGGCCAGAGGCAAAATTGCATTTTAGCATTCCATGCCAGGAGGCTACAGACAGCAAGAAGATACCCACCCCTTGAGAGGAGCAAAGATGCCAGGTGAAGCTTAACCCTGGAAGTGTCCTATATAGATGGTGTCAAGGACACAGCCAACAGCTACATCAGCAGGTGACAGCATGACTACCCAGAGTGTGAGGACTTTTCTGGGTCCAGAATGCATTTCTTTTAAAGTGCACTTGTGAAATCGATTTATGGCAAGTTTTTTTTTTTTTTTAATCTTGAGAAATGTCAAAATGAATATAAAATTTACATTCAAAATACAATGTTAATGAAACTTTAATAAAAAGACCTTCAAAGAACTTAGGAGAGTGCAATAGCATAGAGTAATTCATTTAAAAGCATTCCATTAATAAGAGATTGTAATCACCTAATATAAGAAATGTTTATTCATTCCATCAAGGTGGATAGTATCACCTATCCCAGGACTGTATTCTTGAGTCTCTGTTTCCTTTATCTGTTTGTTTCTTAGGATCAAAAGTTATGAATTTGAAAGTAAAAGAGACCTAAGGTGTTAGTAAGAATCACCTCATTTTATAGATGAGAAAACTGAGGCCTAGAGAAGTGACCTACCTGACAACATACACACAGTAATTCCCAAATCTGGGATTTCAACTTCAAAATTCTCCACTCTTCTCCCCTGTCTTAAAGGGTATTTACTTCAATGACCTAGCAAGAATAAGCATACATTGTCCCTCCCCCCAATATCTCTGAGGTATATTCTCCCTTATACAACTGTAGTCGCTGAATGAATAAACTCAAAATATTGCTCAGTTCCTACATAGCCTTGTTCACCCCACGTTCAGATCCAGTTGTGACATGACTTTCAGGTAAGATCTTTCATAGGACAGGAGTTGTTAATATTGTTCCTATACACAAAAATCATTCCTTACTGTTTTGTTTCTCAACACTGTGCTGGCTACCAACCCTAGGCTGAATTCTGAAGTCTGGGTTCTCTTGCTCCATTCCTCTAATTGGAAACCACCTATGGTGAAAAAGGGAACAAATAGGCTTCTTTTCACTTCTGAGGGAGGCTTAATAGGCCTTTCTCCCCTTATTGTATTATAAGAATACAAAATTTGCAGGGAACAAACTATCTTGCAGGGTACACCGATTGTTTCACCAAATGTAAAGGGAATGATCCCTTTTACTCTGATGTCCCCATAGGGTTGCAGACCCTCCAAGACAATTCTCAAATATGAAAAAAGAGAGACTCGTGCCATCTTAGTGGTAAAAGGAGATTTTTTTTTAACATTTGTTAGATTAATTATGTTGTCTAGGAGAGTTTACTCAGACGACCCAGTACTTGATGGCGGAAGGATAGAATGGTAAAATATATCCCTGCATCTACCCCAGGTCAGATCAGATATTACACAGAAACAGAACAAAGAAGTCATAGTGCCAGGGATGGCCCAGGATCAGGTGTAAGTTTTCCCATGGGAGAATTGAAGGTTCTTTTTCTTTTTATATTTACTCAAGATAGTTTGTATTCTTCAGAGGAGTCATGGCTTGTAGTCCCACTCTGGTTACATACATGCTCTCTCACTGGATGCTATGAGCAAAAGTCACTGAACTCCCTCAAATGTGAATGGAGAAAATTGACTCAGCCATTCTCCCTTTCTTAATGGTCAGTAATGTTCTCCTTGATTTAAGAAAAAAAAAAGCTGTATGCCTAGGATCCCATTTGGCAAGAGATATTGGTGGCAAAATCAGCATTGATGGGGAAAGAGAATGGTTCAGAAGGAAAATCAGCAAATATGACAACATAATTTTCTTCCCAATGTGGAGTTTTCTTAGCAAGGAATAGTTTTCCATTTTCTCTCCAGCTCATTTTATAGATAAGGAACCTGAGGTAAACAGGATTAAGTGACTAGCCCATGGTAATACTTGGTAATACAACTAGGAAGTATTTAAGACTAGATTTGAACTCCAGTCCTTCTGATTCCAAAGCTAGTATTCTATAATGAATCATCTAGCTGCCTAAGCACAATACTTCATTATTTCTGAAAATGATACCACATTCCTAGTTGACTGTGTTCACAACCACAAAGATATCATTGAGCACAATACAGATATACATTTTGTGTAAAGACACAAGAACACAAGATGGAATGTTACATGAGAGCAACTTTAAGAAGACGTTAAAGGGCATAATCTATAATAGGACTAAAGAGGTAGTCTGGAAACAAATTGGGAAGGACTTTAAATATCAAAGGAGTTTGTATTTGATACCAGATGTGTGATGGGGAACCTTTGAGGTATGTTGAGCAGGGGAAAAATATGGTCAAATCCCTGATTAAGGAATAAAATTTAGTAATATATAAAAATGCTGACAAGATAGGTTGTAGATAGCTTGTGAAGGACTAATTGACAGGAATTTGTAACTGTTCTAAAATGTAATAGAAAAACAGAGTTTATGAGCAAGTGAATAATATGGTTACATCAATAGTGTAGGATATAAAAATGCTAGAAAGACTGGTTAAAGATAGATTGTGACATTAAAAAAACAGATTAATTACATTTGATAAAAAGTTTAATAGGAAGCTACTGTAGTTTATTGAGCAGGGGAGTGACATAAAAGCTGCATAGAGGGCAGATTGAAATAGCAAGAGTTTTGAGGTAAGGAAATCATTTAGGATGCTACTGGAATATTATAGGCAGGCGAGAATGATGATAAACTAAAAGCTCAGCCCAAATACCAAGTCCTACATGAGATTGGTTCTGCTGTCCCTAGAGGGCTTGTACCTTTCCCCCTCCAATTACATTTGTGTCTGTTTTGTTTTTTAGATAGATAGATAGAGATAGATAGAGATAGAGATATATGTAAGTATCCATGGTTTTTTTCCTGATAGAATGTAAGTTTTTTGAGAACAAAGACTATTTCATATATATCTTTAAATGTTCTGGGAATAGCGATATCTGATATATAGTAGGCATTTAATACTTACTAATAAATTGACTAACTAACCCATTGCTGTTTCTCATCAAATCCCTAGATCAAATCAGTCACCAAGTTCTATTGATCCTACTTTTAGAACATCTCTCCATTCTATTGCTAACTTCACTCCCTTTACTGATATGGATGGTAATGAAAATGGTGTGGAAGATCATAATGATAATGATGGTAATAGTGTTAGTAATGTTGATAATGATGAGCAAATGAAGGAACACATATATCATGATTTGTAAATCTTAAAGTGTTATATATAATGTGTGCTCTTGATGATAATGATGTATTTTTCTAAAGCATTTGACAGTTAATAAAATATTTCTTTACCTCTTTTCCTATAAAATTAAGCATTGCATGAAAGCCCTAATAAGAACCTCCCTCATATAAGTATTTATCCATAAAGTTTGCAGTCAAACACACATATCAGCTTTTATGGTATTGCCCAACAAAAAAAAAAAAAAAAAAAAAAAACAGCATCAAGATCTTAGCAATTCTAGTAATAAAAGAAAAGAAAGACTGAGGATGGACATAACTCCTACTTTGAAAAGATGGGATAGTCTGGAAAGAAGAGAAATAAGGTATCAATCAATCTTTGTCTTTTTTATTGTCATTCCTATTTACATTAAGCTATACTGAAATAGTTTCCTTTTTAACTACCTAAAACCCCTTTTCCTGGGATTCTTAGTCTTCAGTTCATGGATATACCCCATAGAGTCCATGGATAAACTGCTGGTGGTCTGTGAATTTGAATGTAAAAAGAGTTACCTCTTTGTTTTCATTAATTACTAAGTGAAATTTATAATTCCTTTCAAATATAAAGATATATTTTGTTTTAAGAGTTTATAGATTTCATAAGACTCTAAAGAGAAGCATATCATAAAAAATGTTTAAGAGCTTTTGTATCTGTATTTTGTGAAGTCATTCTGGTCTACAACAAATTTTCTATATCCCCACTCCCTAATACACTTCCATAACCGCAGAATGATCCTGACCCTAATGCTAATAAACGTGGACATAATGACAATGTTGCGAAATGTTTAGCAACTTTAATTGAAGTCTTTTCCAGAACTAAATTTTGTGTTTTATTTTAAAGAAATCTTGGAGAAAGGCAAGTTTTAGCTTGATAGAAGGGAAGGCTTTTTAATTTTAAAGCTTCTCAAAAGTGGAAATGTGCTGCCTTGTAAGATAGTAAGCTCTTCATCAATGTCTTAGAGGACTCAGAGCAGGTTAGCATAGCTGACCTCTAAAGTCCATTTCAAATCTAAGACATTATTCAATTCAATTGAATAATTATTTGTTATGTGCTGAATATGTACAAGTTTTTAGGGATAGTAAAACAAAAGAAAATAAAACCGAGTTAGGAAACTGGGTCCAACATACTTATCCCCAAATAAATAAAGGTTGATTATCATTGGGTTTCTTCTACAATCTTCATGTTCATTTCATGTCCATTTCATTCTGTAAATTCATCATGAAGGCATTCCTCAAGAAATATTAAGTACAGTAGACAAAATGCTAGGTCTAAAGAAAGGAAGACTTAATTTCAAATCTGGACTTAGAGGTGTGTGACCCTAAGCAAGTCACTTAATAGTTATTTGTCTAAAGTTATTTATTTCTTATTTGGAACATAGGGATAATAATAGCATCTACCTCTCTGGGTTCTTATGAGGATCAAATTAGAGAATATTTGTAAAGCACTTAGCACAGTGCTTGGCCACATTGTAGGTACTTAATAAATGCTTGTTTTTGTTTTTGTTTTTAATTTTATTTTTTTATTTCCAATTAAATCTAACATTTTTTAACATTGTTTCTTCCACATTTTCTCCTTCCTTCTTTCCCTATCCTCCTACTGAGAAAGTAAACATTTAGATATAGGTTATACATGTGAATCATGCAAAATATGTTTCCATATTGGTCATGTTGTGAAAAAAGAAAAATAAGGATTTTTAAACAAGTCTTCTTCTAACTGCAGTCAAATTCCATAATTCTTTCTCTGCAAGTAGATATCATTTTTCATCATAAGTCTTTCAGAATTGTCTTAGACCACTGTATTGCTGAGAATAACTAAGTCATTCAAATTGATCATCATGCAATATTGCTATTACTATGTCCAATACTCTCATGATTCTCTACTCACTGATTCAGTGTTTCAGTTCATATATTTTTTCAGGTTTTTTTTTTTTCTTGAAAGCATCCTGTTTGTCATTTCTTATAACACAATAGTATTCCACCAAAATCATATATCACAACTTGTTAAGCCATTATCCAATTGAAGGGGGTCCCTTCCATTCCCAATTTTTTTGCTACCACAAAAAGAGCTACTATAAATATTTTACACATATTTTCTTTTTTCCTTTTCTTTTAAAAAATCTTTTTGAGATATGGACCGAATAGTGATATTACTAGGTCAAAGGGTATGTACAGTTTTATAGCCCATTGACTATAGTTCCAAATTGTTCTCCAGAAGGGTTGGACCAGTTCACTACAAATGTCCCAGTTTCCCCATATCCTTTCCAACATTTATTATTTTTCTTTATTTTTTCATATTAGTGTATCAGATAGATGTGAGGTAGTACTCTAGACTTATTTTAATGTGCAAATATCTAATCAATAGAGATTTAGAGCATTTTTTTATTTGACCATTTTTGACCATTGGACAATGAATTGTTTTCTTATAAATTTGACTCAATTCTCTATGTATTTGAGAATGAGACTTTTATCAGAAATACTTGCTATAAAGATTGTTTCTCAACTTTTTGCTTTCCTTCTTTATTGGTTTCATTGGTGTTTTACTCTACTTTGTTATGAGACCACTTGTGAAGATGGCATAATTTGTAAATGTATTGTAAAAATAGCACATATCAATAAAACTTTTTTTAAAAAAAGAATTAATTTTGAACATATATTAGTATGAATCATGTTTTCTATATATATGGTTTCCCTAAATAATTTGGAAGTTTCTTGGAGGCAGAGAAAATTTATTTTTTGTCACTGTATCCTTATCTCCTGGAACACAGTAGTTGCTTCATAGATGCTTGATAAATACTTGAAAGCTTTTCCTGAGATCAGATATTCTATCATCCTCAGTCATTTTATTTGTTTAAAAAGATGGTTTGTTTTGTTTTCTGAGACTGAGCCCCTTGGGCTCATGGAATTTGTGATGAAATTTCTTAAATGTTATCAAGTCCCATCTTCTCATCCCATTTAGTTGTGAACCTAGTTCATTTTCCATCTGTATCACTTATTAAATTCTAATAGATTGATATTGATATTAATATAGATAACTCAATGAAGTATATGTTTTCCTCTAGGCAATATAGATATTTTTCATTTGCCTTGGTTATTAGTAGAGGGTAAGCTTTCAAATGACTATGGATTTAATTGAGGTGAGTTTGTAATGTCCCAGGAATTTGTTCAATTATTAAAGTTTCTGGGCATAACAACTTTTAGAGAACGTAACAATTTAAAAGAACCAATATTATTTGAACTCTGTGTAGGAAATCATGTTTGATGATGAAGAACAGTATCTTCAGACACCTTTTTCACCTGCTTTCCATTGTCTGAGACAATACTACTTATAAATCTCCCATCAACCTTCTTCGTGATTTTTTTTTTTTTTTTTGAGGCAATGGGGGTTAAGTGACTTTCCCAGAATCACACAACTAGTAATGTCTGATGCCAGAATTGAACTGAAGTTGTTCTGACTCAAGGTTCAGTGTTCTATCCACTTCACTCTTTAACACCCTTTAGCACTGCACCCTCCTTCATGACATTTTGAAAATTAATTCTAAGCTTTGATTACCACATGGCTTCCTTGTTTTTCTTCCTAAAAGAGTTGATTTCTAGACACTTTGGGCTTTCTCATTATGGTGATTGCTTAAATTTCTCAAATAAGTAATGATAGCCTTAAAGTCTGTACATTTGTCCTTTTTTTCTAGTCAACATTGTTTAATCAAATTTCTCTGACCAAATGCGTACTATTTTTGCTTTTGCTTTTTTTCTTTTAGTTGGTATAAATTTTGACCTTTGTCCTAATCAGTTATTTGACTGACCACATGATTTTTCTTAAGTCATGGCAACATTTCTTGACTAAGATTTAGTCAATTTAACTTTGTGAGATGTTTTGGTTTTAGATTTGTTTTTATGTGTGTGCAAACCATGTGCATCTAACATGATAAGAGTGGAACATTAGTTTTTTAGTCAAAAAAACCTAGTTTTGTATCCCAATTATAACAGTAATGATCTCTTTGGCCTTAGGCAAAGTAAGTACCCTGTATAGGCCTCATTTTTTTCATATATTAAGTGGGTATTTGACTGGATATTTGACTGGAAGCTTTGCTGCCCCTTCCAATTCTAATCTGATGTTCTGCCAATTTTCATCTTGTAGAAAATTATAACTTGGTGAAAAATATAACACTTCTGAGTGATTTACAAAATTTGTTTTACTTTTTTATTCTTAAATCCCATTTCCAACGCAGTTTGCCTCATTTTTTTTTTTTTTAATACCAAACTTCACAAGGAAATCACTAGGCATTATGGCAGTGGATTATTTATTTACTTTTTTGAACTGTTATCACAAGTCTTTCTTAGGAGATAATTCGGATACTAAAAGGAATAGTATCCTAGAGACAATGAAATCCAGTTCAAATCTAGCTTCTCAGTATTTACTATCTGTATGAACATGGACATATAATTGAATCTCTTTGGCTCTTTGTAAAATTAGAAGGTTACATTACATGGCCTCCCATTTGCGGATCTATGATCCTCTGGTCTGTGATGATTGAGTGTAGTTCTTCATAAAATTTCCATTTTTCCATTCTCTAACTAATATTGTTGTATCAGTTTTTAGGTTTCTTCATGGTGGTCTAAACATTTGCTTATGCTCATTATGATCACAGTATGGTGAAATGATCAAATTTCCCACAAAAAGCTATTTCTTCTGGTCTTTGAGCACAAACTAAAATCCAATCTGCCAATATTTTCATTTCCCTTCCCCCTTTCTGTGAAGAATCTGTAAATCATCACACCATTTATGCCTTATTTTGCATTTATAAAGCATATTCAAATGAAGGTGTCTTGTTTGTTCTAGTATAATAACTTGGTGAATGTTGGACAACAATACACTGTCAATATTAAGAACTAAATTAATATTTGTAG
Organism: Sminthopsis crassicaudata; assembly: GCF_048593235.1. Taxonomy (NCBI): domain Eukaryota; kingdom Metazoa; phylum Chordata; class Mammalia; order Dasyuromorphia; family Dasyuridae; genus Sminthopsis; species Sminthopsis crassicaudata. Next base: position 425,184,538 of record NC_133620.1, read on the forward strand.
ACACTATTCTAATTAGATAACTCTTCATCTTCATCCCTCCTATCCCTTTTCTACCATTTTAGAGTCATCACTGTGGAAATAAAGGGGAGTAACACATGATTGAGGTTATTTCTACATTTAATTTTACATAAAAGTGATTTATTTTATCTGTATTTTCAGTAAGTCCAAACCTTGAAACATCAACAGAAAGTTCAAAAAGATACATGAAACTATAAACTAAAATATTTAAACATGTATTTATAAATTTGAATTTTTTGTTTTTAATTCTAATTAACTATAATCAGACTCATCCTATTGGTTTATGTCAGAGGTGGACAAATTAAATCCCATAGGTCAAATCCCCATCATAGTCTGTTTTTATATAGTTGATAGCCTAAGAAAAGTTGTTGCATTTAAAAACATTAAAAACCATTCTTGTCTGATACAAAAACAGGTGGCAGGTCATTTAGCTAAGGAACTGTAATTTGTAAACTACTGTTTTATATCATCCTCCCACCTCACTTTTTATATATTTCCCAGATTTTGTTGCTATTTCCTTACATATGTCTCTTCATATTTAATTTTTCATATTTTCATTGGGTCAATGGGCTCATCAATGTGGGTTCCTGTTTCAGTAATATTTTTCCAAAACTTAGGCACTATCTCTTCTGTCTGCCTTCTCCAAGAAAAACTCTCCTGAGAGTTCATTTGTCTCTTAATGTTTCTGAGGTACAACTTCAGTCCATGGACATTCCAGTTGTTCTCCTTCCTTCTCCCTTTTTGACTGTTTCATTTTTACCTATACTTTTTGTTGACATTTTTAGACTATTGTAAGCTTTTGTTTGCAATATGCTACAACCTATTTAGGCCTACCATATGTGTCTCCAGCGACCTTTAAGAGGCCCATGATTTTAGGTGACCTATTTCCATGATGCCCAGTAATTTTTTGGTGAAGTTTGGTATAAGAAATCTTGGAGTGTATAGTATATCAAGATTCATAGCCACATAACATCACTAAAAGAATATTAGTGTTTAAAGAATATGCTTTTATTTTAATAAGAAGTTGAAGGAATAGCAACGTTTGTTGGATGCAAAACAAATTGCTTTCTTTCTTCTATTCATTTCTGAGTTTAGATCATTGTCCAAATACAATGTCTATTTCAGATATTTGTACTGATAGCAACTTAGTGAGCTATCCATCCAACTTATAGCTCATCTGGACAAGAGACAGTGTTCAACCCTGAAAGCAAATACTCAAAGAAACCAAAGATTCATCATAAGAATAGCATAACTAAATAATGTAATAAGCAAGATTAGTCTAATAACGATTAAGAATAAACAAGAGCAAAGAATAAAAATTAAGATGTTTAGGAAATGATTGCAATATTCAAGTAATATACAGACTTAAAAAGAAAAGCAAGGCTTTTAAAATGACCGTCCAAGAGTGACTGGGGATCTCAGGAATTAAAGTTGGTCAGTAGGGCAAAGTATTTAAGTTTAAGGAAATAAATATCTCCTTAAATCATACAGAATATGAGATTATCTACTCAGTTTACAAATAAGACCAACTTTGGATATGAAGAGATAAATCAGTTTTAATACTTCTTCCTTGCTTCTCAATTGTTGGTTTAGGAAGGCCAACAGCATAGGAATTTTCTATTCCTAATGACCTAAATAGTTGTTCCCAAGTGGGCCCACTGAGAAGTGAGCTCTGCATAATGGCACCACAATTCCTTAGTTTTCCACTGAGATCAAACAGAACACAAACTTGGGTTCATATGATTTAGAGCTAAAAGGGATCATACACATTATTTTGTCCAGTTCTATCCTTTAAGAGCTTACCTAAAGCCCCAATAAGCTAGGTGATTGGTCCAAAGTCACACATATAATTATATAATAGACCTAGGATTCAAATCATATCCTTATTTTAAATCTAATTTTTTTTTCAATTTAAATATATTATCAACTTAAATAAGTGGGGGGGGAAATGCCTCAATAGTCAAACTGATATTGAACCCTAAAAAGAAGAGAGGAATAAAGAAGATTTGCTTTGTATAATGAATATAAATATATTGGGTTTTTTTGCCAGCAGGAATTCACAATTCACTTTCCTTAGTAATGACTAAATTATTCATATTTGGCAATCTAGTCCTTAACTTTTCAAGTATATGCGGTTATGATGGGAAATTGATATAAAATGAAGGAAAATATTGATTGTAAACATTTGAAATATAGATGATAGCATTCAGTCTTTCTGTACTAAGAATGTTGAAGTTTCTGAAAAAAAAAGTGTCTTCCTTATATTTAAAATAATATTTAGAAGCAACCAGAAAAGAATTTGAATATCTCATCTAAGTTTACCAGGAAGATCAATTTGCTTCCATTGATGACAGTTAAGAAAAAAAAGCAGCATTATATTTATTCTATACATTTTAAAAATTATTTTTGATTTGAAAATCTTATGATACTGTAGAACAAGCTCTGCTTTGAAAATAAAAGAAACCATGATCAAATCTTACCTCTGATATTTATAATATCATTTAAGTCTTCTGAACTTTATTTTCCTCATCTGCAAAATAAGTTATTTTTAGATGACTTTTGATCCCACTTCATTTCTTGGTCTATGAAACTGTGATCCATGTTGCTCAGTAGTCCATTGTATTATGTATTTGCATTCACAGCAAATAATAGTTTCCCACTTCATTTAGTATACTGAGGCTATGAAAGTAGTTTCCTCAATTGTATTCCCTCCAGAACTCAGCCATCTTCCCTTCTATCTCAGAAGAAAAAAAATTCCTTATATCTTTATATACTGAGTTTTTTTTAATTGTCTTCTGCTTCCACTAAAACCTTGGCCCATAAGTAATCCCTTATCTCTCATGCATTTTTACAAAAGCTTTATATGTATATATTTTTTTTTCAAAATACATGTAAAGAGTTTTTGACATTCATCCTTACAAAACTTGTGTTTCAAATAATTTTTTCCTCCCTATCATCTTCCTCCTTCCCCTAGGCAGCAAGTAATCCAATATAGGTTAAACATTTGCAGTTCTTCTAAACATATTTCCACATTTATCATGCTGCACAAGAAAAATCAGATCAAAAGAGAAAAAAGAAGAAAAAACAAACAAGCAAACAAATAACAAAAAAGGTGAAAATACCATGGTATGATCCCATTCAATCTCATAGTCCTCTCTCTGTATGTAGATGGCTCTCTCCATCAAAGTCTATTGGAATTGGCCTGAATCACTTCATTGTTGGAAAAAAACAAGTTCATCACAATTAAATGTCACACAATCTTCTTGTTGCTATGTACAATGTTCTTTTGGATTTATTCACTTCACTTAACCTCAGTTCATGTAAGTCTTTTCAGTCCTTTCTGAAATCAGCTTGCTGATCATTTCTTATAGAACAGTAATATTCCATTACATTCATGTACCATTCAGCCATTCTCCCAACTGATGAACATCCACTGTTTCCAGTTCTTTGTCACTACAAAAATGTCTGTACATATGGGTTTTTTTCCCCTTTTTTATGATCTTTTTTGGATACAGATCCAACAGATACACTGCTGGATCAAAGGGTATGCATAATTTATTAGCTCTTTGGGCATAGTTCCAAATTGCTTTCCAGAATGCTTAGATAAGTTCACAGCTCCACCAACAATGTATTAGTGTTCCAGTTTTCCAACATTCCCTCCAAGATTTATCATTATCTTTTCCTGTCATCTTAGCCAATCTGTAAGGTGAGTGGTAGTATCTCAGAGTTGTTTTAATTTATGTTTTTCTAATAAATAGTGATTTAGAGCATTTTTTCACATGATTAGAATTGGCTTTAATTTCTTCATCTTAAAATTATCTCTCATGCATTTTAATATTTTTTTTTATTTTGTCTCAATCCTGCCTACCTATCAATATGCTCAGATTTTTCCCATTTTAAATATTATTTGTGGCTAATAGTAGTATTAATAACAATAACAAAATAATAAAATACTTGCCCAAGATCTATTATTTTAGTCTCTACTTTCATTCACAAGTCAGATCTTCAATGTCTAGCTGTTATCTTTCTCAGGACTCTTACAGTTAGCTCTAGGGGTACGGAATAACCTTTCCAAAGCTATAGCTCTTGAGCCTCCCAATGGATTATTTCATTCCCTGATGATTAATTGATATCAATTTTTCATTCAGACAATTAGCTTTTGAAAATGATATTCTATTAATGGGGCATAGTAGGAGTAGTTGGTTCAAAAAAATCTCCCCAAAGTTTGAGAAATATTCTCCCATGAGTACATAATGAATACAAGAGAAAGTTGGCTAATGTTTTCAGAACTCATGTGTGAGAGGGTTGACAATTCCTAAATGTCCTTTCAATATAGTTTTTAAAATGTTGACCTTGGGCATCAGGCTATGTCTTCACCTTGGGTTCTTTGTAGAACTTTGAATGTGTGTAGTTGTTGTTGGATCCTCATGCAGATAATGATATTATAGCTATGCTGCTGAAATATCAGTGGGAAGATGGGAAGTCCAAAATCCTTCAAACACACACACACACACACACACACACACACACACACACACACACACACAAGTTTATAAAATACTTCTTTGAAAAGATGGGGAAGAAATGGATTTGCTTTCTTCTTCTTTCCCCAAGTGCTTCTTCCTCTGAATTTTGTATGGAATGATCTCTCCTTGCTCATCACTCACTTTTATCTCCTTATTTCTGAACTAATTTCTGGTTTTATATAGTCTCTCGAAGAGATCAACAAGTCCCTCAACTAACTGACATGAGCTTCTTGTCAGCATCACTCCAGTTCCTCCAAAAACTTTCAAATACTTTTTATATTTAGTCTAAAATATTTGATAGATTGGTTGGTTGATTGATTAAGACTTGTAGTCAGCTGGTTAAGATATAAGATACAGGGAAGAGAAGGGACCTGTAATTGGAAAGTCATAGAAATAATGAGAGGAATATGACTACTGGTGGTAGCAATCTTCTGCTGAGGTAATTGATATGATTGAAGTTCTTAGTATTTACTTCAAATGGGATGGGGTAATTGATCAGCTGACTCAGTTACTACTTCCCTTATTCAAACAGAACTACATTCCTTT